>NC_064560.1:130082962-131387962 GCF_937001465.1 Orcinus orca
GGTCAATATATTTATTAGTAGTAGTATTTTAGTTTTTCAACTAAACTGACACCAACCTATAACTTTATAAAACTAACAAGTATCTCTAAATAATATAAAAATTTTCAATTGCTTTCAGGTAGGTTAGGCGCTATTTGAGAATGATATTACATGGATGTTCTATCTAAATTTGTAAAATGACTATTTTGATTCGGTAGATCATTCTCTTTTTGGCAGTAATAGCTACATTTTTAAAAACAGAGCTTACAACCATACTGTTAAAGGTTACTGAAAACTTACTGTAGTCACATGAATACTTACAACGATTCAATGTGACTGTATGAAGTATAGGCATTTTAGCTAATTTGTTCTGAAACATCCAGCTACAAAACCCAGCATATTTTTATTTATTTAATCATAATCAAATACTATTATAAAGAGGTATAAAATCAGTATGTTACTTTTATAATCCTTAAAATTATAATACAGATATTAACATTTAAAGTTATGTTTTGGTAGCACAAAGATACATATGACACTGTTTTATGACTCATCAGGTAGATAAAAAATTGTGAATGTTCTGTCACTGACAAAGCACTGAAGGAACTGCTTTCCTTGTCCCAAACATTTAAACGGGCAGGCTGAAATATCTGTTGAAATTTGAGCAGAAATTTAGTTGAGATCATCTATGAGATATCTCATTAGTTAATTTTTAGCAAGTATTGTCATGTTATCTTTAAAACACAGATCTGGATAAAGATATTTTTTAAAAAATAGAGCCATGCATTTTTAGGAAGGTAGCAAGCAGTGAAAGTATAAATTCAAATGCTAGACTGGGCTACCTCATAAATATATTTACATGTATTAAACACATACACACACATAGCACACAACTTTTCTTACCACACATATAATTTATAGTCACAGTAGAAATTTGTTTCATTACAATTTGTCTATATAATCATTTCATTTTTTTTGAAAAAAATCTAAATTTTCTAGAGACATTTCTTCAGAATGTCAAATATATCCCTCATATTCCCCTGATTAAGTGCATTCAGTTTCAAGAAGTAGACTGAGAAATAATTTTTTTAAAATGTTAATTTGTTAATTTTGTTCACAGACTTTTTGGTAGAAAATTATTTGTCTGAAATGCTGAAATATGTTAAAGTGATATAATTAGAAAGTTAAACCATGATTACATCTTACACCAATTATAAGATTAGAATCATCCTTACATTTTATCCTGTGCACATAAAATATTAAGAAAATTTACTTTTAAGGATTTAAAAATCCAAATGTTAAATATAATTATATTTTGTGAATATTTCTTTTCAAAATGAGAAACATTTTTGCGAAACAATATTGTTGAAAACATTTATATACTGACAAATTGAGGTGTTTCAACGTAATTTTTTTATGAAGAAAAATATATTAATCAACCAAGACTTTTGAAAGAGCTGTTCTTAAATTACTTTAAATTTTAATATCACTCCTGTTTTGCTCAATGTAATGATTGCCTGTATGATTATAACCCACGAAGAGAATAGCACATGAGAGGTTAATTATGGGAACTATCCTATAGACTGTCAATAAAAAGTAATGAAATATATAATTTTATAACATACACTCTAAAATCACCTTAAGCTTGTATAAGGTACGTGAAGATGATGTTAATTTCTACTACACTGCATACCAGTCTCATACTATATTTATTGCACCTATAACCTTTTCTTTTAACTCTAGGACTCGTTTATCCTTCCAGAAGAACTTGCAAATATGTGCACAGTACTTATATTACTTACACAAGCACATTACCTTGTCCTTCCTTTTTAAATTTTTCCCTTTAATCATTTTTTCTTTTAAATATTCAAAAATTCTGAAATAACATATATTTCAGAAATAGTATGTGAACTTTTCATAAAAGTAAACATCTTCAAAAAAATATGTATCTTTGCAAATTAAAGAATTACACACATCATCTATCTTTATATTAAAGATGTCCTTATGTAGTAAGCACATTTTCTGGATTTTAGTTTTAACTATTTGAAATAATCTTATATGAAGTACTGTCAGACATATTTGTATTTGTTGTTTTACCAAATACTGATGTAGCCTCCAAATTTTGTTGGTATAACTGACATTTGTCCACATAGAAATAAATAAAGGTGTGTTATGATTTAACAGAAGACATTAGTGATTACATATTAATATTTGTAATATGTAGCATTTATCAACTTTAGACAGGAATAATTCTGCTTACAATGAATAATCTTAGAAATTAGAAAATTAAAGAAAATGTAAATGTAAGTTATTAAATTCCAAGTTTAATAAATATACTTAGTAGCCTAGCCACTGAAAGTTACCCAACTTTTATTTCTGACACAAGGACATGAAAACCTCTTAGAATTACACTTTTTTCTCTGAAAAGTTTAAAAAAAATCCATATTTATTTGCACATTTAATATTAATCTAATACGGACACAGAGAGGAAAGAGACCCTCTGAAAACAAGTTGAGACAAAAAGAAAAATTAATTCATTTGTATAATATCTCAGAGAGAGTAATGTTCTATTTCCACTCTATGCATCAGATCAGAGCCAAAAAGCAGGTGTGGAAGCTTGGAGATGGTGGGCAACTGAACACTGATTGGGTGGGGGTTGGAGGAAACGAGTGTGGAGAATTATGTGAGATAACCTATTGGCTTACTTCTTAGATATAGGAATACAGCATTTACCTAAAGGAAAATCTCCAGGACTTCCCTGGTGGCGCAGTGGTTAAAAATCCGCCTGCCAATGCAGCGGACACGGGTTCAAGCCCTAGTCCGGGAAGACCCCACATGCCGCGGAGCAACTAAGCCCGTGCGCAACTACTGAGCCTGCACTCTAGAGGCCGCGAGCCACAACTACTGAAGCCCGTGTGCCTAGAGCCTGTGCTCCGCAACAAGAGAAGCCACCACAATGAGAAGCCCACGCGCTGCAACGAAGAGTAGCCCCCGCTCGCCGCAACCAGAGAAAGTCTGCGTGCAGCAACGAAGACCCAACGCAGACATAAATAAATAATAAATTTATTTTTTAAAAAAGGAAAATCTGTGTTTGCATCCCCACTGAAATGACAAATAGCAAATTTTAATTGTACCCGTGACTTCATTTTCATTGGTGAAGTCTGTTAACACACTGACTTAATGTAATATTCTTATTTCTGAAGAAAAACTGGACCTTAAATAGCATACAATTATTTGGTGTAACATGTATCAGCTAAATCAGATATATTCCTGACAGTTACAAATCAGTTTTCCCTTCAGAACTATGATCTACAGTTGCTACAGTTGCTACAATCCACCCAATCTTCTATGAAATGCTTATTGAGTGGCCCAGGCCCTGTGTTGGGAGCTAGAAATAAAGGATACATGTGGCACTGTTTCTGTCTTTAAGGAACTTCCAGATCAGTTATAGAAAACAGATGTGTCAATGTGTCAGTGCATTCAAGTCTTAAAAGTGTGGGTACAGAAATATATAAAGGGTACAAAGGAGACAGAAAGCTTAACTGGAAGAAAAAGGGATAAGAAAATCTTTGAGAGATGATCATGTTTCATTTTTGTACTATCAGTAGCCTATCCTTTACTGTCAGACATTCCCAATGAGGTTGCTCTGTGCTGGAGAGTTCCTGTTCAAACCTAAGTCCATTTTAGTAGTGATGATCTGCTTAAATAATGATATTATTTTTAAAGAATTTTACTTATTCCTAGACTTATAATTGTTATATCAAAGAAACATGAAGTAAGATTAACAGTATAATTATACTAATTTTACTAGCATCAACTTTTCAGAAAAAAAAGTAATGAAGTGGCTGTTTCTCTATTTGCAACCACAAAAGAACCTCTATGGGAATCCCATGGAAAGAGTTAAAAATACCAAATAGGTAGGCTTTAATATTGATACGTTTCTGATTAAAAATAAGCATTAAGAAAAAAAATAAGCACTAAGAAAAACACATTTACTCCTTTGCCAAATAAGAACCCCAATTCATTATGGTCTTAAAAAAGAATGACAGTGTCTGTAGGCATCGTATTTCTTCATTATCATGGCAGGAAAATTATTGAACTATTTCATAAAGCGATACTTTAAAATAAATGCAAAACAAGTTCCAGTATAATTTAAGATAGCTCAATTAATAGTATGAACTATTTTATTTAGGGCTGCCATGTTATACACTATATATGTACTGCTTTACATTTTCAAAGCAATTCCTATCAATTGTGGATACCTGCTATTTCATTCATTCAGTCAGCTGACGTCGATCTTCCTTACAACAAGAGACTTCAGTTTTCCTTCAGGAAATAACCCTCTCTCATTCTGAGTGCCATGTACTTTAGGTAAGGCTGACCACCTTCCAATACCTCTGGAACTGGACACATGACCTAAGAAGCCTGCATATCACACTTTCCACACTCGTAGCAGGTACTGATTTGGGACTGAGCACATGACACAGGATGGTCCAATAAGAGTTAGCCTTAAGAATCTGTGAAATTGTTGGGATGGAAGTAACTGTGTGTTTAATCTAGCAGAACACAAGCTTGATATTACTAGTGCTATCTTGTCACTATATGGAAAGAGGAAGAAGCTGACTGAAAATAATTTTAAGTTGACTTAGATAAAAGGAGACTTCAGAAATGGAGAGAGAGACGTTTCTGATACCATTTTGGCATCTGAATCTAACCATGTATAAAGCCAGCACAGAATCAATATAATTTCCCCCCCTCTTTTTTTTTTGTTTTGGTTAAGACACTTAGAATTGGATTTCAATAACCTGTAATCGACAAAACAGTATCCTTGAAAATAAGTTCTTGTTATATCATGTAGTATTTGCCTATCCAAAAGAAATACTGACAGTTTACTGTATCTCTTGATGCTCTAAAAGTCAAGATGTCATAACTCTGGTAAAGAGACATGAGTGCATTATTTAACGTATCTTTTACTGAGATATACATGATCTAATAGGATAAATTTCTTTCATTTGCCTAATGTATTACACCTTAGGCTACTGAGGCACCATTTATTAGTGGCCATTGGAGAGGTATGTGTCATGTGGGGGGATCCACACTGAACTGCTGACCAAAGTAAACTGAAAAAAGTGTATCTTTCTTTTGATTATAGATTTTAAAATATATAAATAACTGTCTTTCTAAAAAGTACTGCTCTGACAAAGTACGTATGACAGAGCTACATGAAATATCCAAAATGAATGAAAAAGCAGCTCTTCCAACTCTCTATGTGTGTTTAATCTACTTACTTTTGATAACCAAATTCAAGGCAGTACAGTTTTCATAAGCATGTCTTTATACCTATCGTAAAATACTATGCTATGTTCTCTCATATATCCTTACCCCCCACCTACTGCCAACACCAGGTTTTAAACCTGGAAGTCATCTGTGCCTTCTCTTGCTCCCTAGATCTCTACATCCTGTTATGCACTGTTGATTTTTTTTCCCCTGAAATGCTTCTTGCCAGTCCTACTGCTTTAGTCTATCTAAAGGAATGTGTGGTGTAATAAAAAGAATCTAGAATTGACAGTTAGGACATATGGACCTTCACCCTGGCTCTGCTGTGTGACCTTCCTCAATCACTTCAGTTTCATCATCTATAAAACCAGACAACTTGATAAGACTGTGGATGAGTTTTTATTTTAGCATTATTAAAAAGCCCTAATCGACAGCCTTCAATGATCTCGTTCCAGCTACCCACTAAATTATCCAGACTCCTTATGTAGATATTCCAAATTCTCCATACCCTGTCCCCAACTTGTTTTCCCAGTTTCATTTTCTATGACTAGTATTCTATGCTGAATCCAAACTTTACCTGCTAGTTCTTAAATATACTCTATATTAGTTGTTTTTCTAGGTCTTTGCCTTCGTTTATTCATTTGTTCCAAATGACTAAAATGTTGCCTATATTTCCAACACTGTTCTTCCCCTTTAACTCACACATTTTTGCTTGCTGAAATCTTATGTCTTCCAGAGCAGCTTGAATGTAATGCAAAATATATGGATTTATGTAAGAACTAAATAATAAAGTATTTGAAAGACTCCAGCATGGCCATGCAGGAGTGTGTGTGTGTGTGTGTGTGTGTGTAAAATACAACACTGGGTTCTTAAAACAAAAACAACTTTATCATCTCTAAAATCTAAAATTCAAATTATATTGCACCCATACTGAAATTTACAAAAAGACAAATATACAGATGTTTTAATCTTGTCATAAAATTCCTGATATCAGTAACACAGATTTGTCATTTAAAAATCCAATAAGAGTACACTAATTACATATGCACTATATGCCTTTTTCTTAAGTTTTCATCAATGTATTATGTTTTTCCTATGTAATTTTACAGCTTCTTACTAATCAAGCTTGTGGCTAGGCTTCTTTAGCCATAAAAAATGTGGTCAGATTGGTTCTAAAAGTCTAGAATATAAACATATTAGTGTTTACTTGATTAAGCAATGAACTGGATCAATTAATAAGATGACAAAATGACAGTATCTACTGAATTATAATCACAATTCATAACCGGTGCAGTTACCTCCCACACCTTGCCTTGCTTCAAGCAATTGCATTTTTACCTTAAAATAATTGAATTTAAAAAGTTTTGTGGAGACCATACATCATCCATTTTATATCTTCTTCCAAAGGGCCATACTTTACTTTCCCCTCTGGCTGTAAGACATGGCAGAAAATGACAGTATACCTCTTTTTTGTATCTCTTTGGAACAAGACAGAAAAATGAATGATAATCACCAAAAAATTTCTAAAGGCAAATAAAGTTTAACTGAACTATTTTTTTTTACTTCATATATTTTTTACTTTTCCCCTTGAAGCATTATTCCAAGTTTTTTTTCTTTTGATGACTGTTGCATATTTTAAAAATATACCATATTACATTTCAGAGAGGGATATACTTAGGAATAAGAAAAATAGGAGAAATCTATTCTTTATAAGAAGGAAGTGAAAAAAAAGCTAGACATAATGATATCAAAAAAGAATACTACTAGAAGTCAAGTAATTATGAAGAAACTATGAGGGTTGTAAATGATAAACTATTATAGAGCAGCTCATTATTTACAAATGAAAATAATTTGGGGTATTGCCTTCTTAATGCTTACTAAACCAGCTTTTACTAAACTGAGGTTAAATTTCTGGAAGTCCCATTTGCCATTATCATCCATGTGTCAAATTATCAAAAAGCTCTTTGAAACTATTATTATTATTTTTAAACCCTCTCTTTTTGGCTCATCTCTTTCAGGGCATGTATACAAGATATATGTTCAGATTTCTTAATTCTTATTAGTGGAAAAACATATTTGAAATATTTGGGCTTTTTATATGAAAACTAATATTTTCAACTTAATATTTTAAAGGTTACAACAATCAATTTAAGTGAAATTGATTGAAATCAATTGAAAAAGTGAAAAACAGCCATGCACATGAAAGTAGGGGCTGTTTACTGAAGGAGATAATGGAAAGGTGTGAAAGAAAAGGATAGAGGGAATCAGGAATTCTATTTTGGATATATTAAGTTTGAAATGCCTACCAGTCATCCAAGTGAAGATATCAATGATATGTAGGTGATTGGCTATGAGTTTGAGAGTTAACATAGAGATAGTATTTAAAGCCAGAGAAATGGATAAGGTAATCCAGTGGAAGGTAAAAATGAACAAACAGTTCATTAAATAGTGGACAGCAAAGAATTGTGCAGGATAAGAAAATATTTAACTTCTAAAAGAATCAAAGATATTCAAAGCAGAGCAACAAAATTAATCACCAAAAAAAAAAAAAAAACAAAGGCAAACCAAATGAAAATGAGGGAATGGCTTAACTACTAATCTCTTTCTTTTAATCCCTTTTCTGTGGCAGTATATATCAGCTTTTGGAAATCACCTTATAGAACACATTAAGTTATAAAATGAGCATAATCTTTAACTTAGTTTCTCTCCTTCTGTGATCCATCTGGGAAATAATCCAAAACATGGAAAATGTCATATACACAGAACAGTGTAAAGACACTATATAAAGCTATAAAATAATGTGGAAAATATCTATGCAAAATTTTAAAAATACATAAATGTATATGTAGAATTTGAATTAAACAGTGTAAAATTATATGCAGATAAAACTGAAATAAAGAAAATAATAGAGGTTGGGTTTCAGATGAGCTTTTTTTCTTACCATATAAACCTTGTATTAAATTTTTAAAAATTAGTATAACAAAAGGAAATAGAAAAATTATCCCCAAATTAGGATGCTGAATAAACAAATGCCACAAAAGCAGAATAAACAATTCATTAAAAATAAATTTTGTATATTTTTGGTATTCATTGAACAATTATTTACTGAGTTCCAGGTACTGTTCCAGATGTTGGAAATACAGAGTTAAATAAAAAGGTTAAGATCTCACTTTCATGAAGCTTCCAGACATGTGGTACAATAAATACTAATAAACATTTAAATGTGTATATAAAATGATTTGATAAATGACAGAAAAGCAGATTTATAAAATACTTTAAAATTTTAAAACAAGAAAATTTAAAATCATAGTTTTAAATAAGAATCATGTAATTATGCTAAATGCTTGTTTAGGAAAACCACAAAGTTAATCTAATCTAGGAATATAAAGCTATTTAAAAGTCTGAGTTTGGTACATGGGTTGATTTAATATTCTACAATGTAAGCAAACTAATTTGATATTAGTGGAAGTAAATTTCTCAACTATGTTTAAAAACTGATCTCTATTTAAACTTATATAACTAGGTAACTAATTATTAAAAAGATTTTCACAATTTGGATTATTTTTCTTTTACAAATTTTTGATTAAGCCATTTTTACCATTAAAATTAAGTATTATTATTAATTAGTTAATGACAGATTGATGTACCATATTTTAACATGATTTAAAATATTATTGATATCAAATTACAGTTGCTTGTATTTTATATTTACTAATCAAGCTAGTTCAACATTTCTTATATTTTAATTTCACCAAGAATTTTTCTGAAGGCAATATTTGTTTTTTAAAAAATAATAGTTGCCTACATTTCAGTGTCTTATTAGTAAAGGGAAGTTGACAGTTTACTATCACAAATGACTGTCATTAAGAAATGAAAATGTCCTGAATTTTTCTTATTACATTAATACTTGTAATGTGCAAATACATATTGACTAATATATAAAAAGCTACAGAAAAATGTCTGCAATTTAACAAAATGTATTATTAGTCATAAAACTAAATTTTTTTCCTACATATGGATTGAAGTAATTCACTTCTAATACTTAGTGAATCACAAATAAAAATACATTATTTTTATAGCCATTATTTGGCTAAAGTTAATGAAACAGATCACTTCCTTTCTCAAATATATTTTTAAAGAGTAACTGAAGGACTGTATCACCTAATGGAAGGAAGAAAACAATAGCTAAACCAAAGACCAATAAAATTAATTATAAGGTACGAGGTTCAGAAGAAAAGGTGAAAAAGATCAACTGGAATATTCCCAAATCAAAGATTAAAATAT
Organism: Orcinus orca; assembly: GCF_937001465.1. Classification (NCBI taxonomy): domain Eukaryota; kingdom Metazoa; phylum Chordata; class Mammalia; order Artiodactyla; family Delphinidae; genus Orcinus; species Orcinus orca. The sequence continues at coordinate 130,092,503 of NC_064560.1, forward strand.
TAGAAAAAACGAGAAACAATTTTTATTCCACAGTGATCAGGTATCAAACTCCTCAATCTGGCAAAACTATGAGAATATGAAAAGATATTATCAGAGAGAATATGCAAAGATTTTCCTATTTCTAAGCTTTTTTAAAATAAAATTAAAATATTGAAAATAAACTTGATAACTACCTGGTTTTCCTGTTTTATGTATTTTCCATTTTATATGGCTCTATTTGAAAGATAGAAAAATTCTGTTGAAGGGTATATATACACACACACAGAGCAAGACTAGTGCACATTCTGGAGTAATGAGGCACTAAGTGCTTTAGTTATCTAAAGGCACATATAACGTTCTGTCTTGAGAACACACTGTGTGCAAGAACTACCAGAGCTATGACTGCAGGGAGAATGCTGATGAAACAAACAACCACCTTTACCTACTAGGTAGTCCAGAAAGACGAAGAATATTGCATATCTGCCTACTTACCAGCCAACACTAGACAAGACACTCTGTACTTTTATCAGTGACTGAGCCATATATGGGATGTAAAATAAGGAACATTTCATATTTCATTAACTCTTTTCCCCTGAAGTTTACCATTTTTTCAATATGAAAACTTGAAAAGCCCTAGGCTTTCCATAAATATAAATATGCCTTCATATGAAATCAAACCTTTAGAAGGGACTTTGGAAGGTCACATAACATGGTATTTACTAAGTGATGTGTTATAATTCTAACCGGAAAATATTAACGGTGTGCTGCTTTCAGCAGTAATTCTTAACTTGCCCTCAGGAAGATCCTCTGATGCCCATCACTGGGTGTGAAGGACAAACCATCTACAGCATAGCACACTAACAAAATTAGAAGTTTGCAGTGGAATGGGTATGGTTAGGAAGTGCTCATTTAGCTCTCCGCCATAAATTTTGGCAAGAATATTGCTAAATAATCTTTAAAAACAGTAATGTAATCTGCATATATAAATATTTCCATGGTTAGAGAACCTCTAACTGTATTTGGTAACAGTCAAAAGACTACTACTGCTATCTGAAAAGACAATCATCCTTTGTATAATATTTCTTCATAGATTTAAATTGTATTAATTAGTAACCTTTTCTGTTTTCAGTGATAATACTAACACTTTCCCTTCCACTTGCGCACAAATCAAATCAAATATTTGTTCTTTAATTTAATGTTAATCAAATAATATTCAAAGTGTGTTATTTCATTAAAAAGTCGAAGTTGTGAAGAGATTGTGTTATGTAATACACAATTATATAATTATCGTATTTTTAATAAACTACTGTGCATTTTTCATATGGTAAATGGTGATTCCCAAATAACAAGAGGCTTCAGGAAACATTTTTCCAACTCTTCAAATATAGATGGCTAATCTCATCCTAAATCTATTAAATAAGAATCTACACAGGTAATTTTGATGAGGCTAGAATTGAGAACTTTTGATATATTAATTAACAAAGAATAAAGAAAAATATTACAGTTCCTTTGCCACTTAATAAATGTCTCCTCTGATCCTTAAAGCCTCTCTTGTGATCCTTCTTGAAACTCCTCAAAAAGCATCCCACAACTAGGAAATGAAGGAGTCAAGTAGTCCAAACAGATATCTATCAAAGACAGTCCAATCTTTCTCAATCTTTTGGAAAGTTACCACTTTATATTCCTTAGAACATTACATAATATCGCAACTGGAGCCATTATTTTTTTCCATCTTGTTTTACATTCCCTTAGTTAACACTTTAAAAACAAAGTAGAAACATAAAAAGTTAATAATGTTCATATTCCTTGTCATCACCCTGATGATACATGAACACAGGATATTTCTGACTTAAAAATAAGGCCATATGTTTCTTAGCAACTTAATTTTCTTTAGTTAATATATTACAAACACTATTCTAGGCCAATTTATATGGCTCTAACTCATTATTTTTAATAGCTTCACCACATAATATTCTACAATACCATATTTATTCAGCCACTCTCCTGTTAAAGCAGATGGTTTTCCAACTGTTGCCACTGTGAATACTACTGCAACACACATCTTTGTCTATATTTCTATGTATTGGTACATTAAATTTTACTGGGTAGATTCTCAAAAGCTGTAATATTATAGCATCTCTTATATCAACAGTGTATGAAAATGATTATTTCCTATATATATATATATATATATTTTTTTTTTTTTTTGTGGTACGTGGGCCTCTCTCACTGTTGTGGCCTCTCCCGTTGCGGAGCACAGGCTCCGGACGCGCAGGCTCAGAGGCCATGGCTCACGGGCCCAGCCGCTCCGCGGCATGCGGGATCTTCCCGGACCGGGGCACGAACCCGTGTCCCCTGCATCAGCAGGTGGACTCTCAACCACTGCGCCACCAAGGAAGCCCTATTTCCTCTATTCTTGACAGCACTTTTAATTTATAAACACATGCACACACACACAGGCACACACACAGAGATAAATTTTTGTGTTCTTGATATATGTGTATTATATACACACACATAAAATTCTGTCTATCTGGTAAAAAATATATATAATCTTGTGATGTTGATTCAAATTTTCCTGATGCTTGGTAAGGTTAAACATGCTTTCATATGTTTATTGGGCATTTCCATTTCCTCTTCTGTAAACTGCCTTTTCATAATCTTGACCTATTTTTTTCTCCTGGGTTTTTATTTTTTAATATCAATCTAGGGTTTCTCTGTATAGTAATTAATTCACTGTCATATGTGTTCAACATATTTTTCCAAGGGTACTGTCACCTTTTGCTTATTAATGGTGTATTATTCTACTATACCAAAATATAAAATATTTATATATTTGAATGTTCTAACCTATTCCTTTATGTTTTAGATTTCCTTCTTGCTTAAGAAAGTCATCCTCAACTTGATTTCACACACCATAATTTCATCAAATAGTCTTACAGTTTCAATCTTGTACGCACTGAGATTTATTTTTATATATTGTACAAGGCAGAGGTCAAATTTATTTTATTTCAGGTGGACAGTCAAGTATGCCAGCACCATTTATTAAATAAAACATCCTTTTCTAAAATAAATAAAATGACTCAACTATTACTCTGGACCAGGCAGTGTTCTAAATGCTTCTCATGTACTGATTTATTTAAGAATCATGACAACCCTATGAAGGAGGCACTGTTATTATTCATTTTACAAACAGAAAACACATGGTGAAGTTAAGGATGTTTCCTTAAATCAGAAAATTAGGAAGTGGCAAAGAAGCTAGGAATTATGGCCTAAGAGTACAATTCTCTTAATCCCTAAATTACACTACCTTTCTTAATGAATGATAGAATACAGTTAAGTTCCCATATGTACTTGGATCTATTGATATTTCCGAAATTTCTTTTATGTTTCATTGACCAATTATATTTGTTTGCGTTAATACCACATGGCTTTTATTATTATTGCAAAATTTCACTTGAAGAAGGGATTTTCAAAAATAAAAAATGAGTTTTTTAACATATAGACCATAAGCGTATTCTTCCAACTAATACTAGTCACTCAACAAATATTGAGAACCTATAATGCTCCTGGTTAGTGCTTCTTAATACATAAGAGAATAAAACAAAGACCACGGTTCTCATGTAACTTATTTTCTAGGAAAGTGAGACTGACAATACACAATAAATATGATAATAAGCAAAGTATGTAGTATTCCATGAGGCAATGGAAAAAAATACAGCAGGATAAAGGGAATCAGAAGTACTTGGGAGAATGGGGAGGCCAGGTTGCAGTATCAAATAGGGTGGCCAGGTATATCCTTCTCAATAGGGTTTTGAGAGGTGAATTTTGAACAAAGACTTGAGGACTATGAAGGTGTTAGCCAAGTAGACCTCTGAGATAAGAGAATTTCCTGTACAGAGAGGCAAGCACATGCCTAATGTCTGCAAGGAAACGCAAGCAGGTGAATTTGCCTGGGGCAGGGTGAGGAAGGAGGCAAGTGGTAGGAAATGAAGTGAAAATGGTAATGTGGCAATGTCCATATCTTGTAACTTAATGGATGTCATTTTGGGGATATTGGCTTTTGCTGAGTTCAGTGGAAAACTATCACAGGTGTAATTTTTAAAAACTGACATATTTTAGAAGCCATAGTCCACTCAGTGGAGAACAGACTTTGGGGAGCAAAGGTAGAAAGTCAGAGAAACCTATACAGAGGCCTTTGTAATAATTCAGGCTTGGACTAGGGTAGCAGTAGATGTAATGAGAAGTGGTCAACATTCTATATATTTTTTAATGGTAGAGTCAACATTATTTCTTATAGGAACTGGATTTTGGGTATTAAAGAAAAGAGATGAGGATGAATCCAAGATTACTGATCTGACAAAGTGGATGTATGGAATTGCTTCAACTGAGACGGTAAAGCCCATAGGTGGAGCAGGTTTGGAGTAGTTTTAGGACTCCTAAATTAAAGATGTCCATTAGATATGGATGTGGCAATGCTGAGTGGGAAACTGGATATAATCTGTAGTTTCACTCTGAGATCCAGATGAGAGATAAATGTGAACCCAAGTTATGTAGGATCTTACACAATTTTAGAGGACATTTTTGTCCTCTACATTCAAAATTATAAAGATAAAACTAGGTAGAGGGCCTTGTAATAAGCCTGTGCAGGTTAGGAATCTTAAGGCTTAAGCCTTCATTAGTTCATAGTAAACCTGACTCTCATTGGAAACATAAATTTTGCATACATCAGAATATAAAAGCCAAGGTATTATATGAGGAGAAAGAAAACTATATACCCAGAAAGAGTTTCAAGTATTAAGACCCGGATCACTCCAACATTAAGGGGGATGATGGGAAGAACTAGCAAAGGATTTTGAGATGAAGCACAAGGTATGATACAGGAGGAAAATCAAGGTTGTGCAATAATATCCTAGAAGCCAAGTAATGAAAGTATACCAAGAAAGTGAAAGTGACAAATTATAACAAATACTGCTGATAGGCCAAATAACACGTAGATTGAGAACAGACAACTGGAAGTAGCTATATGATCATCACTGATGTCCTATGCAAACACAGTTTTGGTAGAATGGAGGCAAAAACCTGATAGGAGTGAATTCAAGAAAAGATGGGAAGACAGAAACTGGAAAACAGAGAGTAAATAATTTTTGTGAGTTTTGCTACAAAGGAGTATAAGAAATAGGGCATTAGCTGGTGAGGGAAGTGAGATTAAAAGAAGTTTTGTTTTGTCTTTTAAGATGGGAGAAAAAAACCAGATGTATGTATGCTGATGGGAATGATCCTATAGAGGTCAGAAACTTGAAAGATAAAGGAGAGAGAAGGTAGAATTGTTGAAGAGATGACCTTGAGTAAAGAAAAAATAATAAGGTTTAATGTGCAACTGAAATTACTGGTTTTAGATAGGAGCAGGGAAAGTTTATGGTAATAGATGAGAGGTAGAATATGTGGGTATAAATGAAGTTGTGATTTTGTACAATTTTTCTTTTTATTGCTTCCATTTTTCTCAGTGAAGTAGGAAGTAAGATCAGCTGGGAGTGAGGATGGAGCAAGAGATATTGGGGTGCTCAGGGACAATCCTTAGATGGCCCCATGATCTCTGCTCCCTTGGTGTTATGCCTTGTATAGTTTCCTCCATTTAAGTGTGAGTAGAAATTGTAACCTGATTTCTAATCAACAGAATATGGCAAACGGATGGAATGTCACTACTCTGATTAAGTTACACTGTATGGCAAAGGATGTGAGAAGTCACTCCTGTGTTTAAGTTCAATAAGACTTCATCTTGCTAACACACAACGGAGAGAGAGAGATTTTCCTGTTGGCTTTGCAAGACGCAAACAGCCAAACTGTGAAATGCCTGTAGAGAGGGTCACACAGCAGGGAACTTGGGCAGCCTCTAGATTCTGAGAGCTTCCTCTTGCCAACAGCCAATGAGAAGTTGGGGTCCTCAGTCATACAGCTGCAAAAAACTGGATGCTGCCATCAACCTACATGAACTTAAAATCGGATTAGACTCCAGTGAAGCCTCTAGATGAGAATACACCCCAGCCAGTACTTTGATTGCTGACTTGTGACTCTGAGCCGAGGACTCAGCTAACAGTGCTTTTGACTCTTGACTCAAAGAAACTATGAGATAATAAAGGTGTGCTGTTTAAGCCCATAGTTTGTGGTAATCTTTTATACAGCAACAGAAAACTAATTAAAGGAAAGGAGAAAGGAGACAAGAATTTACGAAACAGTCCTCTAAAGAGTAAAAAAGTCACTGGGCTTATGATTACCTGACAGAATTAAGGGTCCATTTGAGATCTGTGTTCATGAAATCAAAGTGGGACCAGTGAGTTCTATTTGTGTTTTTCTGTAACTATACCAAAAGTGCTATATATGAGTATGAGTTATCTATTTTCATTTGTTTTGTATATTTTGATATATAATTTCAAATTTATTAGTACATAAATAAATATCTATAAAGCACATATTTCTGAAACTCTTCTTTTTATTCTTTTTACTTTTCCTGAAATTTGAGAAGAATCCCAGGAGAGCTAACAATCAGGAATCTAAAATTAAGAATTTAATTATTGGCACCATTGACTGATTAACAAAACCATTTTGTTGAATCTTGAAGTGATTGAAAAATGTAGCATCGATAACTTAGAACTGATCAAATACAACTGATTCTGTTTTTTATCTTAAGTTTATAAACACATTGATTAAGACTCTAATTCTATTTGTATCTTTATATTTGCTTCTTAGTTAAAGTTCCACATGTAAAAAGTGTCAAACCTGCACTTTGCAATATGCAATGCATGCAAAAAAAAGAGTGTAAGTTGTAAAAGTATTAGCCCTAACTTTTCTTTCTTAATAGGAAAATAATAGCAATTTGATTTATAAGTTAGACAACAAGTAACTCAGTACTCTCACTAGGGAAGAAAATAACTATAGAGCATCTTAAGCTATCCTAAAAAGCATACAGAAGCTTTGTATAGAAATATTTTAGAGTTGAAAAAGCAGCAATATTAGTATCACAGAATCTTTTTTTAAAAATAAACCTCAAACAGTTTAAGCTGTTTTATGCTATATTATTTACCATCTTAAAGAATAATCTTTCTTTTTCATTATCACTTGAAAGAAATTTCAGAAAATATTAAATAAACATAACCTAACACTTATATGGTGAGTAGTACACTCTAGAATAGCACTGTTCTAAGAATAGTTAATGAATTTATTATCTGAATTTCACAGAAGGGGAAACTGAGGCCCAATTTACTCAGCAAGTGGCAGAACAAGGATTTGATTATAGGAAATTAGGCTCCAGTCTTGACTTTTAACCACCATTCTATAAAGCTTCTCATACGACAGTCCTTCAGTTTTCCAGGGGAAATTATTATAGACCCATAACACTGTAGTTACAGTCTGTCAGTCTGATCTGTGAAAACAGTCTGACCTGTGGAAACATGAGGGTAGGAAAGTAAAATCCAGTATGTACTGAAACATTATAGTCATTTTTAAAAAGAACAGAAAAGATTTTTAAACGTTGAAACTGCAGATAAAACTTACTCTTTAATGTATTTTCTGTGCTTTTTATTGTTGGGTTTTCTAAATGTTAACAGTCCCTTAGTTCCTTTTATTACATTAGTTTGTAACACAAACTATTTATTCTAAAGAAAACTCAATCATAACTCATTTAGCTATTATAGATGAAATAACACAAGTAGTCGTCTAGATTGCTTTATATTGGTTTGTGAAAATTCACATGGAAAAAGTCTGCAGTTACTTTTAACAGCAGAGGATATCAGATTAGCTATAACACATAAACAATAATTTTAACACAAAACTGGAGACATATCTGCTAAATTGCTGGGTAAGAATAAAGTAAACTTATACCAGAAATGAACGTTATATTATTATAGGTTTAAGAGTCTATTTTAAGTATGGAGAGTTTAAGATGATCACATTAAAACCCATTTTTCTATCTTGGTTACTCTTACAGATCTAAGTCAATTTAGTGAAGCTGAATTAATTAGGACTATCCACAAGAAACAACTGTGAGCTATCTAAAGACTGAATAAACAGCAAAAACCAAATTATCTTCTGTCCTACAACATTAATAGAATCTACTGGGAAATACCCATAGGGAATGAAATAATTACACACTACTAATAACATAAAGATGAAAGATAACTACAATTCCTTCAATAAATTTAAGGATTTTGTTTTGTTCTTTTATACCTTGCCTCATGTTATCCAGGAGATATTATACTTCTTTGTAGAAGAACAGAAGAAATCAAAGTATAAATAAAACACATTTAACAAACATAGCTAGAACAGTGAACAGAGTATAAAACCACAAATGACTTATTATTTCAAATGAGAAAAATATAATTAGAAAAATATAATTAGAAAAATATCCGAAGGTGGATGTAGTAACATATCTAGAGGGTAAAAGTATTATATTGTTAGTAAACTTCAACAAGTAACCTTTTTAAGAAATCATTTTATAAAAATTCATGTTCACATAAAATAAATACAAATCTAACTTCAAAGACAAAATTATTGAGATGGTTTTTCTCTCTAGATCCAGAATGTTTTACTTTTTACGTTGAGAAAAATCATTTGTTTTTATTACTGTTGTACTCATTTGTCTTGTTTTTATTTGGAAGAGAATGAAGTACAAGAGAAACATTAAAAACATAAAGTCAGTTGTTTTCACAATAGTTTTCTATATCATGTAATTAAAGCTCATATAGGAGATAAGGTATGAGTGAAAATGTATATACACTTTTCAACTTCATGCATCAATAATACAAGCTTGGTTCTCACTTTATGTAGTACCATTACCTTCAAAGAGAAGTGCTGGGTTTCATCACTAGAGATGTGTACTTTTTTAACCAATTTATTGGGGCTAAAATGTGAGCATTATAAAGTATTTTTCTTTGAAGGGAATACTACTGCATAAAATAAAAATCAAGCTCCTACTATAGAATAACATTCTAAATGTTAGTTTTGCTTTCAGTTATTTAAAATTTTTTCCTGAGGTTGCAAAGGTATTAGAATCCATAAATGAGCAAAATAATTCTGATAGCCTTATATTAGATCATATTCAAAAGCCACATTTATAATATATTTAGCAAATATAGTTCAAAGTTAATAATTTATTAGTCAACTGTATGAAAAATATATTAAAAACATAAGCTCTTGTTTAATATTTAAATAATCCCATAAGGCCTTATATTAGTAAAAAAGTGGAAATATTAAGGAAAATAACATTTCTCACCTAAATGAAGCTCAACTCAGACAAAATGAAAATGTGTTTAATCATTTTAATAAATATATTTTTCAACATTTGTCATGTTAAAGTACAGTAAGTCTCTGAATTACATAGAATATTTTAGTGATTTCCTTAAATGTGCCAAAAATAACTACATTTTTGAAGAATGTCCTACAAATATTCAGTACCAAAACAATCAAGTCAAACTAAGATATATTTCTAATTGCAAAGTTTGCCACTCCAGCAAAGAAAATGCTATTATTAAATTCTAAGAAAGTACCATTTCCTGAGTTGTTAAACAGCATTAAAATTATCACAAATACCAATTTCCAGTTACTTTTAGATTGCTAGGAATGCTTTTCATCAAAAGTTTAAAATTGTTACACAGTAAGGCATATCTGAAATAAAAAACAAAGAAAAATGCATTCACATTTAAAGATATACCTTTGCTCAGTAAGTCATATTTATACATTTAGTTTTTACATATATGATATTCTTAACTTATACACCAAGAATCCTAGGGAGAAATAATAAGGGAGATTATAAACACCAACTCAATAAATAACCCTCAAAGCTCATAAAGTCATAATTTTAGGGGGAAATCCAAAATTCTAGTAGTCTACCATCTGCATATATTTTTGTTATCTAAAGCTAAAAATGCATATAAATTTTCAGGAATAATTGATATTTCTTTCTCAAGTTATTTGGAATCTGTTCATGGTGCACATATGTGAATGAACGAATACATCCTTAACCCACCAGTATCTTTTTCTCCAGTGTGCAGGCAATCACCCGTGAAAAGTATGGTGTAGATGACAGGATGATACTGTACCTGATTAGCTCTGGAGGTGGTCATGGGATCAGATGGAGAGGACTTGGTGGTAGTTGGGGAAGATGGCAATGTCTGGGAATAAAGCAGTTCAGGAGCAAATCAACCTTTATAAGCCTTAAACTGATTATTTAAATAAAACAAAATAAAATAAAATGTAATATAACGAGAACAAAATCCTATGAACAAATTTTTCTCCTATTCATTCAAATTTAATGGAATTTAAGATCAATTAAGTAACTAATGCATGTAAATATGCATGCATAAGCATGTAAAAATAAATTCATGACTTGAAATCATGATGGTGACTGATAAAAATTCACATGAGTATTAAAGGTATCCTGACCATATTCATGAATAGTAGTCTCTTTTCTTTCCCTCTTGTTTTCTTGGGGGAAAAGAGATCTCAAACAAAAATTCAAGAAATTTAATGAGTAAAACTGAAAGTCATTTTCCTATCAATGAATACAGTCGGGGGTTGAAAGAAGTGGTGAAATGAAGTTTACTTTCGCATAAAAGTATCCACCTACTTAATATGTTGAACATCACCAACAAGTTGATTCCACATGAATTTAGGGTTCCATACTTAAAAGCAATTAAATTTGCTGTTCTGAGTTCTTAATATCACATTATCTTCTAAAACATTAATTTTTAATAAATTTAGAGCCCGTCTGAAAATGTAAACATTAACCTCATATTAATAAACAAGTAACTAATAGCATTTTAACAAATTGCCATAATATTTTTTATCATTTGTGTTAAACACTAAAAATTTATATAGATAAGGGGTATAATATATTATAGCGTCATCAGCCTGTGTTGAAAATAGGTACAAAAATATTAGGAATCAAATTATTGTTCATTTCATTTCTAAACACATACACAAACTATATATAAAATATGCCATATGAGACCATAATATACTTAAGATATTTTAAAAACTTCTCATGTCTAATAGAGTAACCTTAATGTGTGTGTAACATGTTAAGATGTTATCTTTTTAAAAAGGTATATTTTCACTCAGCAAATAGCATGGCTTAAGTAGCACCCTCAATAGATAATATTTCTTAATACATGAAATGGGGTAGTTTTATAGTACAGACAAAATTCTATATGGACATTATGTTTTATATTAATATATATTCATCAAAATTACTCAGATATGAGCAAAAGCATAACTTTAAAGGTTCAGCAGTGTCAGGAAAAGCAGATGAAATTACTTAATACAGTCATATTTATGCATTTAATATTTCAAAAGTCCTAATTAGGATAGAATAAAGCATTTAAGAGTAAAAGAAAGGATAAAAAATTCACAGGCTCCTGCTTAACTCACTGTTCTCAAGTAACAAAGTAAGACTGATTCTAATATCAGATCACGTTTTAAACAGTACACTCCTCTAGGGATTCTTGATTCTTAAGTTAAAACCTAAGATACTTTGAGGAAAACTAGACTTAATGTTGAGTCATACCAAGATTTTTGTTAAATCATACTTTAAAAGGGGAGAGGAGCTACATTCAGAAGTAAAACCTCACAAAAGAAGAAAAAAACCCTTCGAATCCTTTGTTTTCTGTTTTTGCTATTTGTAATAAATTCATTTTACAAAGTCATTTCTCCAGAGAGACTTTCATTTCCAGTCATTAATAATTGCCCTAATATTTTATTTTCCATGCAATACTATGCAGAGACATACGCTATTGACTTTGGGCTACTCTTGTACTATGAACTGAAGAGTAAAGGTTTTATTTTCCCACCTCTGGTTACAGTTGTTACTGTACAGATTTCCTGGGGGTAGTTAACATATATTTAAGAATATGTTCTTTACTAATCTCAGAGTGATTATGAGACTGCTGACTAAATAGATGTGAGATAAACCTAGAGGCCATCTATCCCAATATAGGTTAGAAGCCAATTTCATTAACCTACAGAAGCATGAGGTATGTGTGTTGGGCTCTTCTATTTGCATCAGGATAAAATCAACTTGAAGTATCACAGGTGTTCATTATGACATCCATCTTGCCCTAGATATGAATTCTCTTGAAATATTGCAAAGAAATATGTGGAAAAAGTAGTAATATCAAGTGACTCAGAATTTGTGGTCACTAAGATTAATATTATCTTCTGTCAATTTATTCAGTATTTTTCTTTTTACTTGGCGTATATGTGAGGTATTGGGCATGTATTAATAATTGATAGAATTCATATTCATCAACATTGTCCTTAATAATTCTGATGCTGTTTCTTTCTCACAGAAATAAAAACAATAATTTTAAACTTCTGGAAAAATATTAATATGTTTAAAATCATTAAGGGTTTGGTTATTAAATATCATATTCTGATAAGTTAAGAGTTTAATGTTTTAAATAAAACGTGAAAATTAAATAAGTTTGGGCTTTAAGGGATAAGATTGTCAGAGTCTTTTGACACAGTCAATTGCAACTAAATATATTTTCTTGTTTATATTCCTAAAATAATAAACGTAATGAAGTAAACAGGTGACGAGTTTTCTATTGATATTTATCCATTAGTCATATAGATACCCTTAAACAGAAAAAGTCTCCTCCCTTTACAAATTTAACCTATAGCAATAAAGAGAATCCAGCAAGTTTGCATTTCAGTTGATTTTTTAAATGCTGGTGGTAAAAATTGTTCTCATAAATAGATATGTGTAAATATATTAACGTACTGCCTTTAGTTTAAAAGGTTCTATTAATTAGATTAAAAAACAGCTTTGATAGTTGTTCTCAACCACACAAATAGAACAGAAAAATTAGTAAGAAATACTTCAATGTACAATATGTTTGTTTCCCTAATATTTTATAAACATTTTTATTCCTATTTACTATGCAGACTAAAAGTTAAACTGGTTTCAAGTTAAAAAAAATCATTTAGTAAAACTTCTGATATATATCTGGAAGATGTAACTAACTGAATATCCATATACCAACAATATATTAAAATATGTTATAAATAACATTTATAAAGGATATATACTGCTAAAAACTTTTTTTATATTTATATATTAGTGATTATGAAGGGCACAGGCATTTTTTAGCACAATTTTATCTTTCAAATGGAAAAGTATGATATTTTTATTTATATGACACAAATGTCTATTTAAGAATTCTGCTTTAAACGTTGAAGGCTGAATTACTTATTGCAGAAAAATCTGAAGTGGTTTATAATTTTAAAATAGTGGATCCTTTGGAATATAAAAGTTTTTTAAAATTCAAGATTTAATAATAGTCATTTAATTAAATGTAGATTTCACTAGGCTCTTGGGAATAAGAACTAAAAAGTGATTACAAATTATGAAATGCATTCTTGTTAACAAGTGACAGTTTTACTGGACCAGAGAATATTACTATAAATAAACTCCATAATAAATAAGCTTACCTCAAGCAAATCTACAATAATAGACTGTCAAGGTCTATTATATGTATAGTGAAAACAGCAACAAACAGCAAACTTCAATTTTAATTTGGAAGGTACTACTAGCTAACTGAGTAACATTACTTGAGTAATCGCCTTCCCAATCCTTTGTTTTCAGTTCTGTTAAATAAATCTGCATACTACTCTATAAAAAATAATAGATCAGCTATTTAAATATGTAATTGTTATCTGTGGTTTTTCATCCTGACAAGTATCCAGCATTCTCCCAATGTCTGAACTATCTGGAACCACTTAGCCCTAATATAAACTCATGTTGTCTAATTTCAAAAGGTCTTTTACAATTGATTCCTATTCCATAGCTTATATTCCTCCTAATTACTATTCTACACCTTTATCCTTCTCTTCCACCATTCAATCCCATGTATTTTATCTTCTTTTCAATTGATAGTTTTTATTACTTGAAAGAAATCATGATTTTCCAGAATGAGCTTCCTTATCTACTACAATTGGCCTCATTACAACCTGTTCAGTTTTCCAAACCACTTTTTCCCCTATCTTCTCATTCTTGTCAATGTAGACAAAATTGTGATCTCCCGTTCAAACTTCCTACTCTTCAGGGGCTAGGACCTTAACAACCTAAACTATTATCTTTCCACCACTCCTGAGTCATTTTGTTCCCTTAATGATCTCATCTGTATTTGGCATCTCCAATTTCTCTACCTTTTCAAGCTCCTTTTTATTCTTTAACATTAGCCATTCGTTCTTTAGTAGCAGGGGTTATGTGAGTCTCTCTGATCTAACTTGTATTTTACTCCTTTTATATCCACAATTTCAAGTCAGCAGTTCCCACACTTCACACTTTTTTTTTTTTTTTACCTAACCAGCCTCTTTACCTTTAGGAAATATTATTAACAAATAACAACTGTTCTCTCAACATAGACTTAAAACTAACTTTTAGAATCTCTAATGATTTCCTATTAAAAAAATAGTTATTCTCTAATTTTTCTTTGGGTATTTGATCCTTTTTAGCATCTTTCCTTATATTGTACTTTCCTCATTTTCTCCCTTTTATCTTTATGGTTAATAAGGAGCACTTACTACGAACCAGGTATAGATCCACTCAGTTAATACTCACAATATCCTTACAGAACAGATTACTATTACTTTTCCCATGTTATAGGTAAAGAAGTTGAGGTATACAGAAGTAAAACAGCTTGTCCAAATGTACACAACTGGTAAATTAAAGAGGCAGGATTTGAAACCTGGCAATCCTATTCCAGATCCTATACCTAACCGCTATACTATAATGCTTCTGACTTAGTTAAAAAAAAAAAAGTAACTGCTTCTTTATCTCTTTTTTTCTCTCCTACAATGAAGGTGTAAGTGAAATTATCACCTATACTGCAATTAAGGATCTATATTTTCAGTTTTAAATTCTCACCTATGCTTCTATCAAAGACTACTTCAAGGAAAAAACATACTATGTACAACTTATTCAACTTGCCTGAAACAAACATACAAAAATATTATCTCACATAGATGCCTGACTAAAATTCACTAGTTGCTTCCTAGAATTCAACATTTTGCTAGGCTCAAAACCACATATAGTCATTTTTAAATTTTCCTCATTATTTTAGAACTGGACTCAAACCAGTCTCAAAGCCTCACAGATTTCACTTTGAAATATCTTTTAACTTCAAGCTTTGTCTCAACTTTCACCACCAGAGGAGATTGTGTTCACCATCTTATTCTTAAAATATTCCCTGGTCTCCTAACTTCACCCTGATACAAGACTTTCTATTACAAGTGAGGTCCTCTTCTTGGAGATGCTTATTCAAGACTCTGAGAAATTCCAGAAGAGAGAAATCTATTGGGTTTTGTTTAATCAGCATTACTCAAACTTAGAAGCCATACAGCTCAGTGTTAAGATCAATTACCAGTTACATTTCCTTGGGTAAGTTACTCAAATTCCTTTAAGCATCAGTTTCTATTTGTATAACATGGACTCTATACCTGCCTCAGAAGAATTTCGGAAGGATGAATGAAAGGTGATAATAAATGTAAAGTGCATAGTACAACGGCTAGCACAGAAACAGAATAAGCACCATATACATCACTGTTACCAGTATTACTGATCCTTCATTCTTGACCATAAAAATGTTTTTCCTGGCAAAGATTAACATCCCCTGGATTTGCTAGTATTACATAAAAGAAGTTTTAAAAAATATTATTTTATAAACCTTCAAATCTAAAGATCTGCATAGTAGATTACTCAGTAAGTGTCATAATTCTCTTCCTCTCCTAACAATAGGTGTTCCTACAAGCACTCTAAGAATCTGTGTGGAGTTTTAGCACAGAAGAGAACAAAGGGTAGAGGTGCCTCTTTTTTTTTTCCATAACCTTCCAGAGAAATTAAAAGGGCTCTTTTGGAAAATATTAGGAAGAATCAGTAGTCTACAGGATACCCTTTGGCCAGACATCCAAGACTCTCCATTATCTGGTCCCACATGGCTTATCTAACATTAATTTCCTCTAAACTACAACACAGATATTCCACTTCTGTCAAGATAATCTCTTTACTATTTAACAATTATGATGTCTTTCTCCTCAAATCCATATTGCTTCATCTGCCTAAAATAAGCTTTTTTCTCCTCTAATCAGGCAATTCCTGTACAATCTTCAAGGTCCAGTTCAAGTCTTCACCTATTTTACAAGACCAAATGTCACTCTAGCCTACATTTCTTTCACACTCCTCCAAACTTTTATACTACATTGTTTATATTGTAGTTTTGGTATATAAATACAGTTTTATATTTTTATTAGTTATTTTAAGTATTTAGGATCTCTCATAAACTAGCTTGACAGAACAAGGGCTACATTTTAATATTATTTTACAATTCACTAAGAAGGCATTTAATAAATTTATGATTGAATAATGAACAAATTATGTGCTAATTTTGCCAATTTTTCATGATGAAAGTAGAATTCTTTGAGCTGAGATTTTTGGTATCTTAATTTAATTTTTACATACAAAATAATTATTTAAATGCCTATAACCACTTCTTTTTAATGTAGATTTTCTTAAAAATGCATTTGAGCCAAAGAGAAAAAAATGCTGAAAAACTGTAATAGACAAAGGAAGTTAACAAATGCCAACTATCTTATTGATTTGTTGTTTCTACCATGTTTTGGGGTTCATTTATTGACTCATTAGGTATAAACAACCATACTTAGAGGGGGATTTGAGGGACTTACAGCAACAGGAAATGTTTCAATAATCCCGTGAGGAAAAAAAAGTAAGAAGTACAAAATTCAAAACATAAAAGGTGGAAATGAAAATATGTACACCAAAAAATCTGGGCTAAGACGTGCCCCAGGAATGAGTTCAGAGCTTCTAGGTAAACAAAGTCTAAATTATTTGAAGATCACTGAAGGTCTCTACTATTTTCATTTCCTGAAAATAAGAAATATAATGTTCTATGTTGCAATTAATATGTTTAACTTTGGCTTACTGGCTCTTGCTGCATATCTGTTTCTTAGTATACTGACTTGTGAAATGAGCACAATGGTGTTATGTACCTTATCATAATCTTCTGATATTAAGGCTATAGAACAGAGGCTACATACTTTGATTATTCAATAAATATTATTATTATTGTCATTTTGAATATATAAAATATTGGAGTCCCTCTCTATTAGCAAATATATATTTGATTTAAATAAAACAAACAAACAAAAAAACACATTTGAGAATAAAGAAGTGAATAGTTCACATCTAATATCTAAATTGGATGTAAGGCTGTCATGCTAGATATCATCATGCTTCCATATGAAAGACTTGTGAGACCAGTATGTACTGCTTTCCTAAGAACTTATATTTGGTTGAGATTTCATTAAGTCAATAAGGTTTCATTTGGGGAGAATATTCTGGTTCATGTAATTTATTCAGAAACCAACTGTATCTAGATCACATAATTCAGAAAATAATATTTTATAAAAGTCATAATAATATATGGTGTAAAATTCTAACTTTTAAAGCAAGTTTTATTCATTTAGAACTAACTCTGACTTCCTATTTTAAGTCCAAGTTACATATTAATTACACTTTTTGTAGTAAGCAAAATCTTAAATTATCAACCATAAAAAACAATAGATATGTAGTAACAAAAATTAAGAAAATATAATTTCAGATCCAACATTAATTCATTTCTATGCAGAAATTACATTTTCCAGTTCCAGAAATTTTTAAAACTCAAATTTTATTCTTTGCACAATCTTAACTAGAAGAAAATGTTTAAAAATATTTTAAAGAAGTTATTTTAAAAATTAACTTCAGAATTGAAGTCCAAAGGGAATGTAAATGTTATGCCATTAGTTAAGGGAAAGACTACCATTTTAAAAGAAATCTTATTATTATTCTATGTACTCAAATATAAAAAAATATATAAACATTATATGAAATACATTTTTATCTATTCTAGTGTAAAATAATTTATTTTAGAAATAATTATTTTATACTGGATTACCAGCATAATTTCTTCAGAGATAAAAGCATGGTAATTTAAATTTATATACTTCACTTACTATTTAGACAATGATCCAACAAAAAGTATTACATTGTAAAACAGGATACCTAGAAAGTTAGAGAATCCGAAATTTAGAGTATAAATAACTCTGTTGATCTACAGTATGATAAATCTCTCTTCCAGATTTTTTGAGTAAATTTTTCAAATTTTACATTTATAAGAAACTGTTTAAGTATTAGATATATTACCCTACTAGATGTAGTGTACTTCTTAATAAATCTTTTAAAATGATACTCTATTTCACATTTATTACATGAAAATATTAAATAATCAATAATAATTTCAATGCCACGAATGTCTACAAAGCTTACAAATGAATGCAAATACACAAAAGTAAATCAATCACCATTATTTTTTACCACTTATCTTGAATTTAAATAATATTATCTGAACAAGGCAAATAAAAATAGAAATGAACCCAACATTTTAAAATTCTGGCTTTCATAAATCTTTACTGAGACTGGATATACGACAACCTATAAATCTCATATCACCATAGAGAAAATTAAAGTTTCAACAATGACTCATAGACTATTATTTGATGGTACTAGCTATTTAGTATTACAAAAATAATAAAAATTCATTCATATCATTGTCCTGAATATATTGCCAGTGATATAGTACTCAAAGTATATTTTATGTTTTACTTTTTTAAAAAAATCAAGATATTCACTGCCTTCCCTAAATGTTTGAACTTACAGAAATTACAAAATAAAGGGGAGAAGTAATAGGCTGGATTAAAGCAGAAAATCAATAAACCTTCAATGGCACTTCAGTGCCAATTCTGTAAATTCTTAGACCCAAGTGATTGTAACCTAGAGGTCTTTAAACTCATATTTTTAGAATTTGGATAAAATCATGGTACCACTTTCAAGGCATCAGTTTTTAAATTATCCTTTGTATTCACCTAGCACAGATAAAATAAACATTTCAAAACTATAAATGGCTGTGAAGAATAAAAATATCTACCTGTGTTTAGAAGTTTAAAATATTTACATTCTGCCATGTATAAACTAAAAGATACTTCCTTGAAAAGTTATAAAGGGTTACAAATTAAACTATTTTGACACTGACAAAGAGTATAAAATGAACGATTTTATATGGAATAACAACTACCTACTCATGATTTAAACATGGAAGGACTTTTTAAAATGGTAATTAAAAGAAAATTGAGTCTTGGCCCATAATTTGAAAATATATTACCTAATTATTAATTGCTATGTTTGTATTTAATTAGACAGCCTTACATTTATCAATATATTGGTAAAATTATAATAGATTCATAACACTGCCTAGTATAAAATATTTTTTTCAATTCAGAAACATGAAATTAATACGATTTTGAGCTACATTTCAAATTTATTACAATGAACATATTCTGTGAACTAATGAATAATACATTTCTTTTGAAGTCTATCAATATGATCACAAATTAAGCAGCTAATTATAAAAGGGCAAATGCAGAAACATTATAAACATAAAGTATCAAATAATTTTGAGGATTTAAACGAGGTTGAGGGGAAGAATTCACCTTATTTAAACATTAAAGAATGTCATTTTTTTCCTACATCATGTCAGCCATTATTCAATCTTAAGAACTCACATTGTCTTTTATCAAGTAAAATTTTTGTTACAGAAAATCCCACACATTAAAAATAAACATTGGCCCTTTATGACATATATATAAATACTACACAAGTTATACAGAACATAATAGCTGATTTGTAACAAAGAACTGTTTGCTAGGTACAAAAGTTTACTTATACATATTTGTTGATAAAAAATGTTGAACATGACAAATTAACAAAACAGGAGTTTATATGCATAATAACTATACTAAAGGCTAAAAATATTATTAAGAATATGGTATTAGGAATTTTGAGAATATAGTTTCAATGTTTATACTTTATTTAAAAAGTGATATTATTTTAAATAGATTAAATTTCTATAAATTAATCAAATTTGTGTCTATAATTTTTTAAAGGGCACCATAAAAGAAATGAGTCACATAATTGCTCCTCAGTGTAACACTAATAAATGAGTAATTCAATTATCTGATCAATCTAAAGAAGAGACTCTGACAGTCTTTAAATAAATAAAAGACAACTCTGTTATGTTTTAAGTATTACTTAGAAAAAAACTTTATATGCTAAAACTTTAAGGCTTCTTTTATAAGGAATTCATACTACACTGTGGATGTTAGTCTTTGATTTCCCAACTAAACACTCACTTGTTTGATGCGATCTGGGTTAACGGTGGTCTGGGGTTGTAGAATGCTGACTGGTTCTGTCTTGGCCACATTTTGGGGCATTTCTCGAATTTTTTCTGCAATGAATCCATGAACTGCATTCAGTGCTTCAACTGTTCCCTGGATCAAGCACACTCGTTCAGTAGTACCTGTGGATAAAAGATTAATTTTCAGAAAACTTCCCTTCTTACTTTGTATGTTCTTCAAAAATGCTGTATAGAGGTTCCTTAAAAAACTAAAAATAGAACTACCATATGACCCAGCAACCCCACTACTGTGCATACACCCTGAGAAAACCATAATTCAAAAAGAGTCATGTACCACAATGTTCAGTGCGGCACTATTTACAATAGCCAGGACATGGAAACGGAAACAACCTAAACGTCCATCAACAGATGAATGGATAAAGAAGATGTGGCATATATATACACAATGGAATATTACTCAGTCATTAAAAGGAACAAAATTGAGTTATTTGTAGTGAGGTGGATGGACCTAGAGTCTGTCATACAGAGTGAAGTAAGTCTGAAAGAGGAAAACAAATACCGTATGCTAACGCATATATATGGAATCTAAAAAAATGGTACTGATTAACCTAATGGCAGGGCAGGACTAAAGACGGAGACATAGAGAATGGACTTGAGGACACGAGTGGTGGGGGAAGGGGAAGCTGGGACAAAGTGAGAGAGTGGCATGGACATATACACACTATCAAATGTAAAACAGATAGCTAGTGGGAAGCAGCTGCATAGCATAGAGAGGTCAGCTCGGCGCTTGCGAAGACCTAGTGGGGTGGGATAGGGAGGGTGGGAGGGAGGCTTAAGAGGGAGGGGATATATGTATGTATATGGCTGATTCACTTTGTGAATGGCTGATTCTGTTCTGTACAACAGAAACTAACAGCACTGTGAAGCAATTATACTCCAATAAAGATGTGTACCTAATTAAAAAAAAAAGGATGATATACTAATGCCAATAAAATAATGTAAAATGTAGAACTCTAAATCCCCAAAAGGGTCAGCAGAGCCAGAAATCCTGAGAAGTTCTGAGTATATCATTCATTCACTGATATAACCAATACTTACTGAGCACGTATAAAAGAACTTTGGGTTAGAAACTGGTAACACAGATGTGAAGATCTATGCACCCAACTTTCAAAGCACATACTCTTATGGGCAAAAAACAGACATCAAGCCAGAGAATTACAAGATACTATGATATGAAAAATAATGGAGGTGTCTACATGGGCAGCACATAAGGTTGGTCTACAGTAAAAACATCATTTAAATCAGTGGGGAGAAGGAGTCTTGGAAAGTTTACATAGTAGGTAAATTTCTGAATTTTTACCACCCTTTATTCACTTACCCTGTTCTTTTAATCACAGCAACAATGCTATTTGACATTTTGTATTTGTTTATTTTTTTACTTTTCTACTAGAATGCAAGCTCTAGGAGGACAGTTAATTAGTCTGTTTTGTTTTGTGCTATAGTCTCCCCAAAGCCTAGAGCAGTCCCTGGCACATGACAGGTCCATGACAAATATTTATCGGAAAATGAATCAACCCTGCTTTTACTGATTATGTAATTTTAAAAAGATATAATATCATAATTAAAAACATTTTAAACTATTTTTAATTTGAAATTGATGAATAATTGATAAAGATACTATTAATATTATTTGCTTCATATCTGGTGAACAAAATGTAGACACATGATGTGAGACAAGACTAAAATGAAATTGGTTGGGTCTGATACACAGGTCCTTTAACCCATTTCATAATTTACAGATATACCTGAAGGCAATAAAAACAAATGATTAGCTTTTCAGACTATTTTGAGCCTCACTGCAGCATCCTGATATTAAACTGTAATCTTCTGCTGAGCAGCCCAACACAACAAGCATATAAACTTCTCAGATGTAACTATTCTTTTACTAAACAGTTATCAAAAAGTCAAAAGAATGGTATTTTTAAATTTATAAAATATTTGTTTTTGAACTAATATGAAAACTTCCAAGTACTTAGCATGTATCCTCTTCATACCACAGTTTCAAAATTCTAAGCCACTCTATAAAATATTTTTAAAGTACATTTTGAAGGACAAAAGTGTGAAACTACACATTAAAAAAACTGCATGGAGTTTACACTGCTTTAAGGATTAACTGCCACATAAACCATTTTCCTAGCAGTTTTAAATGTTTAAAAGAATAGTAAAATTTTATCATTCTTACCTTTAGAAAATTAGATCACAAGAATTAGGAGGAGAAATAAAATAATATTATATGAATAATATTATATGAATCCACCTAAATTAAACTTTCCTGTTTTAAACAATGAAGATGCAAATTTATGAAAAGCTACCATTTCCTAATTTGTACAAAACATTTCAATAGAGAGCAATATCTTTCAATGGTAAGGATGGAGACAATCTGAAAAACATATTGTGAGTGTGAAAGCTTAATATTTCCTGTTTCTCCTAATCAGCTTTTCTCATCCTTGAATATCTTTATGTATCTATTCCTGGGTAAAACGATCTAGTTTATTAGGGATACTCTAGGGAGTCTTTACAAGGTTGTATTAATTGTCCAATAACTGACTAGAAAGGATGAGAACTGATCAATGTAGCTCATGCAAAGTGTTCTCATGGAAGTCAGCAGACAATACAAAACACAGATCAGATTACATTCCTGCTTTTGGAGGCAACTACAGAGTGCTCTTTTGGGGACGCCAAGACAGAAAAGGCAATCAGTCAAACCTCAACAGAGATTTGTAAAAAAACAAAACATGGTGCTAAGTAACTAAAGGGACTATATAATCCATATTGCTTTTAAAATTCAAATTTAACAGAATACATACTGTGTCAGACAACACAATAACCCCAATACTCTTCAGACTGTATGACTAACAAGTAGTAAATGGAAATCACTGAGCCATAAAGAAATATGATTGTCTAAAACTAAATTTCACATAGCATGTATGAGACAATTTGGAGATAGTTTACAGGTCCAAAGTTGCAATAAATATTCTTTCAAGATTAAACTATACCACTACCATTAGAACTACTACAAAAAAAAAAAAAAAGGAAATTGTAATTCCACCAATGGGAACTGCTGCAATCCTCAGAAGAGATGCTGTCATATTCTTCTACTGACCTCTAAAGGACTTTTCACTTAGGTAACACAAAACTATAATTTTTAGGAGAAAGTCACAAAGAGGGAAGACTGTCAGGTATATGACCAAACTGTGTAACAAAAATTAGCCTATAAATCATAAAAGTTGCTGGTTTTTGTCATTTTACAGGCTTTTAGGGCCCATTAGTGTCTAAACTGAACTGCGAGTTATTTATCATTTTGTTTAACAGCAGCATTTACTTCTCTTTGCAACAGACTAGCACCAAAAGCTGAAAAATTACATAAAAGTATATGCTTATATTTTTTATAATGTAAAGATACAGGTGTATAAGACACCATTAATTTTAAGGGAGAAATTAGAAAAAATTTGACCCAAAAAGTAGGGTCAAATATAGGCAGTGCTTATATTTTTATATATATATATTTTATATATATATATATTATATATTTATATATATTTAAATATATTATATTTAAATATATATTAAATATATATTATATTATATTATATATTTAAATATATTATATATATTTAAATATATATATTATATATTTATATATTTATATATATTTAATATATATATTATATATATTAAATATATTTTTATATATATTTTTATATAATATATATGCTTATATTTTTTATAATGTAAAGATACAGGTGTATAAGACACCATTAATTTTAAGGGAGAAATTAGAAAAAATTTGACCCAACAAGTAGGGTCAAATATAGGCAGTGAAATTCAAAATAGCTTTAAGTTCCTACTTCACATGCAATATCATCAACTGAATATGCATGTTTCTAAAATTAGGTACAATTATAAGATTCCAAAGTAAAATTCTGATATACATTTAATAAAATAAATCCACTCTGTGCTACTATAACCTTGGACAAGTCGCTTAAACTGTTCCTCCTCCTACCTAAGGCATTCTATCACCTGTGCAGTGGACCCCATCCCCTCTTAACTACCAAGTCCAGTGTTTCTCCAGGTATCATAATTTTTCCTTTTCTATTAGATCATGTCCATCAGCAGAAAAACATGTTATAATTTCTTCAATTTTTAAAGATCCCTCCTTTATGACAGAAATAGAAAATTATCCTTCGATAAAGCAAATGAAATAACTGATTTAGGCAAAGGTCATAAAATCATAAGATGAAAGGTTAATGGGCAAATTTCAGTGGAAACATCTGGCAGTCACCAACTGACTTCACTGATCAACATTAGCATAACTAAGAGTGTGAAAATCAAACATACGCCTCTTGTCGTGATGCAATATGAAGCAGAGGCCACCAACTATAAAGTATGTATCCCAAAATAGCTGAACCTAAATCTAATCAAACATTTAGCACTATGTAACAGCTTACAAATAATATTGAAAACGGAGAAATAAATTAGATGACCCATGAAGAAGAAAAGATACAAATCAAGAATGTAAGACAGGCTACAGGACAATTAATCTAGTTTCATCAATATAGGAAAGACTGTTCTCTAGACTTAAAGAGTCTTAAAAGATACAACGATCAAATGTGAATCAGAATTTGGATCTAAATTCAAACAACTTTTATTTTAAACATAATTGTGGCAATCTCATAAAAACTGGGTATTAAATAGTATCAAAGAATTACTGTTAATTTTAATAGGTGTGATTATGGCATCAGGTTGTGTAAGAAAGTGCCTTTTCTCTCTTTTTTAGATGCATATTGAAGTATATACAGCTAAAATGACTGGGATTTGCTTCAAAATATTTTTGCAACAACAAAAATGAGTAAATGAAATGAAATACGTATGCCAAAATCTTGATATTATTAACAAACATGAAAGAGGTTCTTTCTTCTATGTATGTTTGAAATTTTTATAATAAAAGAAAAACACTTTAAAGCCCTCCCTGACCTCATACCCGTCTTCTGGTTACAGCTCAATTTCCTTATCCCTCAAAATTCCTTGAACAATTTATATAGATATATCTCTTCTTTCTACTTCTTCACTACCCATTCCTTTTTTTCTTGACTCTACTCCAATATGGCTTTTGTGCCACCACTCAACTAAAACCACTTATCACAGCCATCCATACCTTGGTAAATCCAATCTTCATGTCTTTACATTGTCTGACCCATCAGCAGCATTTGACATAGTTGACCAGTCTGTTCTAAAAACACTTCATTTGGATTTCAGGATACCATATGGCCCTCATTTAATTCAATTCATTCATTCATTTGACAAAAATCTATTGATTCCCCACTAAATGTTAAGTATTGTACTAGATACAGCAATGACCAAACAGACAAACCTGCTTTCATGGAGTTCTTACTCTAGTTCATGCAGACAGATACTATACATAAAACAAATAAAAAAGACGTAGAGAGAGTATGAAATGAAATTAGCACTACAGAAAAAGTTTGAGGACAATACCAGGATAAGGAAAGACAAAAATAAAGTATAAAAGAGACCTTGTCTGTCATGTTCACTACTGTAATCTCAATGTCTGGAATAGTGCCTGGCACACTGTATACACTCAAGAAGTATTCTTTGAATAATGCGTAACTCCCTGAGTCTAATTTTCTTACCTGTGAATTGAAAACATATGATTGACTTTAAGACCTTTTTACCTATAAAATGTCTATAAAACCAGTAAGCCTCTTTGGGTTTACAAAATGAGTCAATGTATGTACAAATGAGATATATTTTGGGAAATGATTTAAAAAACTATAATAAGTTATAAATTATGATGTCAATAAAAAGGATACTTGATTTTAAAAAAGATTTGAGAAAGGTAATAGGAAAAATAATGAATAGCTCAGTAGTTTTTTTCTTCCTAGAAAAGTAAACTCTAAAAATGTAATCTACCTAAAAGAATAAAATTAGGGGAAAAAAAGGAATGCTTTTTGCTGTATAAAATACAGTCTAGGGCTTCTCTGGTGGCGCAGTGGTTGACAGTCCGCCTGCCGATGCAGGGGACACGGGTTCGTGCCCCGGTCCGGGAAGATCCCACATGCCGAGGAGCGGCTGGGCCAGTGAGCCATGGCCGCTGAGGCTGCGCGTCCTGAGCCTGTGCTCTGCAACGGGAGAGGCCACAACAGTGAGAGGCCCGCGTACCGCAAAAAAAAAAAAAAAAAAAAAAATACAGTCTAAAACTTTTTAGATACCTGAGACCTATTTCAACCAGAATGAGTCTGGTTTAGAATAATGGGTATATACTAACAAGCTGATCCACTTATTTCCAATGGTCAACTATAATGAAAACTAGCAAACATTTTGTTTGGATGTAAGAAAATGCATCAGTTTATACTCCTACTGAGAATATAGCTCAGTATCTTATGATAAGATATTTCTTTAGGAAATATTAGTGTCAAGTCTAGAGTAAGAAATTTGGTTGAATGAATATCAGTGAAACATTGAAAATGAAAAATACCAAAAATCTAGCCGAATATTAATAATTCTATGACAACCTATAGGCAATGTTGTTGGCCTCAAAAAGAACTAAGAAAATGGAAATGCCAATTAACTCTGCAATAGGCAAAAACTGAAGTTTAAAACAAAACATGATATATAATTTTTAGAGTAAGATAGCAGCTACTTATAGCACTGAGAAATTACTAGATCTGGATAGCTAATATTCTGAATTGATAGGGTTTATTTTTTTCAACATAACATTTAGCTTCTACCATTTTTAAGAAATATCTCCCAATTTGCTACACATTTTCAAATATATTTAACATTTCCATAATACTTGGGAAAAGCTATATAGTTCCGGACAGTAATGAAGTGGCAAACTCAAGATTTCTTTGGCTATGTATGTCTATTTATCCTTATAGAAATGGTGCTCTGTGATTGGTATTTGTTCTTTTAGTTTTCATATTCTTTTCCTTACTGCCACTTATCCCTACTGTTTGTTGGTACATCTGATTCCAGCAGGCTCCTCTCTTTACTTCTACTTTGCTGCTTCTAGTCCTCAATGGCTGGATAACCAGCTAAGCAAGGTTGTTGAAACTATATAAACTAGCAATAGACAGATTCTTGGTGACAACCATAGGGGATGGTTGACCTCTGTGAAATCTATTCTGGCTTTGTTCCCCTTTATTTCTGAATCTGAGGCCAGTATCAATAGGCAAAATGTTCCTTTAATGCCTTCTTAAGGTTTAAAAGTGCATGTAGGTTTTATTTTTAAAACTAAAATAAAGAGTATAATTTTTTAATGAATAAAGCGATTTACAGTAATTCTTTATTCTCAATCTATAATCATGGTAATCTAATTATGTGAATGTCTTTGTGGTTTAAAAAAAGCAAAAACATTAGCTCATTAACTGTCCTTTAGTTTAACTATTAAGAGTAAAGTATAGAGTATCAATCATTAGTAATAATATTTATTACAAATTTCAGGTTAGAACAAAATGTAAATTATTTAAAAAGAGAATAAAAGTATATATATAATTTATAATACATATATTTAATATTTTATTAATATAGTTATGTATTATACAATGTATTATATGGTATCTCACATTTAATGTTCACAATTACCAAGGCAGATAATATTTTCTTCAACTTACAGGTAAAGAAGTGAAAGCAGCTGAGCCAAGGAAACGTAACTAACAAATGCAGAGAGAAGATTTTGTCAAATACCATATTTTTTCCACTACAACACATACCTTCTGAAAATGTAATGTTAGGCCAGCTACCAAATTACATCCTTTTAAGAAAGTCACATATGTTTCAGCCTGATGATGGAAAAATAATTTTCACCCAAGCTTGATAATTTTTTTAAATGCATTGAGTCATACTATTAATATCACTTCACAGATTTATCTCAAATCTGGCATAAAATGAAAGAAAAGACTGACCCTTCTTACAGAGAGGAGACCACCATAGGAGGTGGTTAATAATTGTGTGGGCTATTAGCAAAGTTTTTAGAACAAATTTTCAGATCAACAAAAGCACTTAGAAAAACTGCCATAAAAAGTAAGTTCAATTTGTAATTGCAGCTTTTATAACATTGTACAGTTTTGCACATTTGATAAAGCTTCCCCTACTCTACAATTACTAAGGGAAAAATATACTATTTCAAGAAGAGGGTTTTTTTAGAAAAGGAAATCATAGGAATTGACATCTCATAATACAAAGTAATAATTGCTTTTCTTCTTCTGGTGATTAACTCTCTACACAATCATGTCTCTACTTCTAAACTGTAAAAATCTGTAGGGGGCCATCATAACATGTTTTAGTCCCAAATCAATAGAGTGAAGCTTGAGTATCTGTTTATAGAACATGCTTTAACATTAAAATAGACTCAATTAAGCCAAAGGATGAAAGTATACTTTTCAGAAAACTCTAAAAGTACTCATATTCTTCAAAGAAGTTAAGATGAAACAATGAATGACAGAGTAGATGTCCAGCTTCTCACTCACTCAGTCTCTGTCCTATGCATGCAAATGGCATACTCATTTACTTTTAAGTAGCAATTCCCACAAAGTAACATCAGGAGTTTAGGAGACTCGAAGTTCTCAAGAACCGTGAGGTTTGAAAGCAGACATATCTGAAAATTCTAAATAATTGTAATTCATTTCCAGTTAACTTCTGAGGTCATGCAAAAGATCCTACTAATAGTTATGATGATGACTAGTTGTTCATTCATCTTTAGCACAGGCTTATGCTACGTTCAGAATTATAGTAATCCTGGGATGGAGGACAAGATGGCAGAGTAGAAGGACCTTGAGCTCACCTCCTCTCACGAGCACACCAAAATCACAACTAACTGCTGAACAACCATTGACAAAAAAGACTGGAACCTACTAAAAAAGATATTCTACATCCAAAGACATAAGAAGAAACGCAACAAGATGGTAGGAGGGGTGCACTCATGATATAATTAAATCCAATACCCCCCTGGGTGGGCAACCCACAAACTGGAGACCAATTATATCGCAGAAGTTCTCCCACATGAGTGAGAGTTCTGAGCCCCATGTCAGGCTCCCGAGCCTGGGGGTCTGGCATCAGGAGAAGTCCCCAGAGCATTTGGCTTTAAAGACCAGCGGGGCTTGAGTGCAGGAGCTCCACAGGACTGGGGAAACAGAGACTCCACTCTTGGAGGGCATACACAAGGTCTTGTGCACACTGGAACCCAGGGCAAAAGCAGTGATTTCATAGGATCCTGGGCCAGACCTACCTGCTAGTCTTGAAGGGTCTCTTAAGGAGGTAGGGGGAGTGGCTGTGGCTCACTGTGGGGACAATGACACTGGTGGTGGAGGTACTGGGGAATATTCATCAGCATGAGCTCTCCTGGAAGCCACCATTTTGGCACTAAGACCTGGCCCCACCCAGCAGCCTGTAGGCTCCAGTGCTGGGATGCCCAGGCCAAACAACCAACAGGGAGGAGACACAGCCCCACCCAGCAGCAGACAGGCTGTCTAAAGACTTCCTGAACCCAGTCACCTCTAGACACACCCCTTGGCATTGCCCTGCCCACCAGAGGGTCAAGACCCAGCTTCACTCACCAGTGGGCAGGCACTGGCTCCTCCCACCAGGAGGCCTGCACAAGCCTCTAGACCAGCCTCACCCACCATGGCACAGACACCAGAGGCAAGAAAACTATAACCCAGCAGCCTGTGGAACTAAGTCCGAAAACACAGATCAGAACCTATCCTGGGACCAGCTGGTCCCTGGCCTTTGGGTGACAAGAGGGGAGTGTACTGCTGGGACACATAGGACATCCTTTACAGAGGGCCACTTCTCTAAGGTTGAGAAACATAACTAACCTTTCACATACATAAAAATACAAATAGAAATTTAGACAAAATGAGACAGCAAAAGAGTATGTTCCAGACCAAGAGGAACAGAACTAGCAATCCTAGTTTGGTCGACATTATTACCTTTTGACTTCCATTATGGAGTATAGGAATATAAAAACTGCCATGACTATATTTTATTTAAAATGTAATCACATTTTTATAAGTATATATAAAATAGACTTCCTGACTTTGCCTCCACTCCCAATCAGTGTCAACATTTTTGACACTAATTTGTACTCTTAAATTTCTGCTATAAGAAAAATGGCGCTTGGCATTTTTCTAGCTATTCCTTACAGACTGGTAGGAATTCACTTGCAGAATTTTGTGAACCACGCTTGGAAGCTGGGGACACAACTTGCAACAAACATGTGGTATCAGATCAAGCTCAGAAACTCAAAGTGTGACCAGTGGTGGCATGCAGAGCTAATCAAAGTCATTCAAAAGTCAGGAGCAAAACATACCACTAGACATGCAGCAGAGTAACCAGATCTGAAGAGTGCTGCTGCTATAAGCTGACAAGAAGAAGATGAGCCATCTCTGGTGATAGCCCCACTCCTACCATATGACGTAAGTTATTACCTTCAGAGCCAATAGAGATTAATGCATTAGCAAATCCAATATGAAAGCAAAGCCCACATTTGCATAGAGTTTGAGAGTGAATTATTCAAGTCACAGAATGATAACAATTGTTATACAGTTGAGCATATGCACCATATCAAATGAACATAGAGGAAGCATAAAGATTTGTGACCCATTAAGTTGCTGGGAGAAGGAATATGGAAAGGTAAATTTGTAAAGTTTGGGAAAATGATAAAAATTTCAAGAGTACATGTAATCCTTTATTTTTAAAATTATTAAAGATATTTAAAATGTATTAATTGTGGCAGTTTTATATACGCTGAGTTAATATAAAATGACAAAATATTTTTAAATTGTAAATTATACATAACAAAAAATTTGCCATTTAAACCATTTTTAATCACAGAATTCAGTGGCATTAACTATATTCACAAGGTTGTACAAATATTACCACTATTTCCAAAATTATTTTATCACCCCAAACAGAGAATCTGTAACCCTTAAGAAACAAATCACCATGTCTTCCCTATATCCCCTAGTAACTTCTAAACTTTCTGTTTCTATGAATTTGCCTATTCTAGATATTTCATATAAAGGGAATCATACAATATTTGTTCTTTTGTATCTGACATTTTATTGAGCATAATATTTTATTCATTCATGTTGAAGCATATACCAGAACTTCATTCCTTTCTGTGGCTGAATAATTTTCCACTGAGTATATATAAAACATTTTGTTTATCCATTTATCTATTTACGGACACTTGTTTTTACCTTTTGGCTGTTGTGAATAATGCTGCAATGAACATTAGTGTACAAGTATCTGCTTAGGTCCCTCTTTTTCAGTTCTTTTGGCCATATATCTAGTAGCAGAATTGCTGGGTCATATGGTAATTCTATATGTAGCTTTTTGAGGAGCAGCTAAATTGTTTTCCACAGCAGCTGCACCATTTTACATTCCCACCATCAATGTACAAGAGTTCTAATTTCTCTACCTCCTCGATAACGCTTGTTATTATTATTTTTTAATAATAACCATTCTAATGAATGTGAGGTGGTATCTCATTGTAGTTTTGATTTGCATTTCTCTAATGACTAATGATGTTGGGTATCTTTTCATTGCTTATTGGCCATTTGTATATTTTCTGTGGAGAAATGTCTATCACACTCTTTGCCCATGGTTTCTTTTGGTTGTTTGTCTTTTTGTTGTTGAGTTTTAGGAGTTCTTTATATATTCTAGATATTAAAGCCTTATCATATAATTTGCAAATACCTTCAGATATATGGGTTTATTTCTGGACTCTCAATCATACTCTATTAATCTATATGTCTACCTTTATGTAAATACCACACTGTTTTGATTACTGTAGCTTTGTAGTAATTTTTGAAATCATGAAATGTAAGTCCCCAAATTTGTTCTTTTTCAAGACTGCTTTGGCTATTCAGGGTCCCTTGCATTTCCATATGAATTTGAGGACTGGGTTTTCCATTTCTACAAAAAAGGCTGTTGGAATTTTAATAGGTATTTAATTGCATGTGTAGATTGCTTTGGGCAGTACTGGTATCTTAACAATACTAAGTCTTCTTACCCATGAACATGGGATGCTTTTCCAATTATTTATGTCTTCTTTAATCTTTCATCTCCTTAGTTAAATTTACTCCTAGGTATTCTTTTGTTTTAGATGCTATTGCAAATGAAATTGTTTTCTTAATTACCTTTTGGGATTGTTCCTTGTTGGTATATAGAAACACACTGAATTTTGTGTGTTGATCTTATACCCTACAATATTACTGAACTTGTTTATTAGTTCCAGTAGTTTTCTTATAGATTCTTTGGGGTTTTCTACATATGGGATTATGTCATCTACAAACAGAGATAAATTTTACTTCTTCCTTTCCAATTTGGATACTCTTTAAAAATTTTCCCTGTTCAATTATTCTGGCTAGAACTACTTGCACAGTGTTGCAGAGCAGTGGAGAAAGCAGTTGTTCTTGATTTTATTTGGGGGAAAGCTTTCAGTTTTTCATTTCTGAGTGTGATGTTAGATGTGGGTTCCATAAATGCCCTTTATCGCATTGGAAAAAAAATGGCAATATTTTGTCAGGAAAGAATATACAAATCTACCACGAATACATCTTGTCAGTCTATACTCTCCCTGTGCATTACAGTTTTCCTATGATCATGATGCTGAGAACAAGCAGCACAATATCTTATTTAAATAAATAGTTTCAGCATGCCACAATATATTTAGAGAGAAATGTGACTTTGGGGATCAAGGTGAGGCTCAGAAGTTCTTCAGAGTTCTCCAGCTCACTTGCCAAAAGTTATTTTTGTATCCTCTGATGTGAACAGACAACAGAGTATCTTATCACTTCATTTTTTTCAATATGAAGTATTAATTATAAACTAAAGAATATCAGAATATATTAGTTATAGGAGATAAAAGCGATATATGAAAATAGATCATACATCTAACACCAGTTCGACTGTAGCTTAAAACTGGTGGCTACTGTTCAGATGAGTTTCTGTGATATCACGAACCAAATTTAATTGACCTACCTATTATACTCTTAGTTTTAAAAATATGTCTCAGAAAATGGCAAAATTGTGTTTCTATAGTAATTTTTTATAATTCTAATTTTTGTTTCATATAACCCTTTCTCTTTGTCTCTATTATTCTGGATTATTAAAATATTATGGATAAGACCTGTCAACTGGAAGAATCCCAGACTAGATGTTATCTGTAACAGAGGGTGACTGTCAGACATACTCATGTACATTCATAGTAATACATAACTTTCCATTGGTTTAAATATCGTGACCCTCAGGCTAGTCCTTTTGACTTATAATCCACTTGAAGACAGATCCTTGGACTCTTGGTCGCCCACTGGCCTCTGATCCATGTGAGGACAGATGACTGGCTCTCTCTCTGTCATCCTCTGGCCTCCTTTCCTTTAGAAGGAATCTCTGAGTCTTTGGTTTCCTGTCCACTCTCTGGCCTCCTGCCCTTACTCATTAACCTACCCATGTAAATAAATCCTTGAGTAACCTTCTTAGTTCGTCTAAGTCAACAGTTCCCCCAGCCAGTGGCTACCACAACACCTCGGTATCTCACTATTCCTGCTCCTCCCCCATCAAAGACCAGTACAGCATTTTTAGGAACAGAAAAGAAAGGTCAGTAGTATCATACCTTTAAAATAATAAGCTGGACCGTAACTCTACCTGTCCATCATCCTAAAAGAGACTACCATTCTTCATATTCCTGTATATCTAAGTTACCAGCAGAAGTCTAAATCTCTCCAGTCACCATAATCAAATTCCTATGCACATAGTCTTCTCTATATCTCTGAATATGACCCAATTCCCTATGCTCTGTCTTTCTAAACCTCTTCATTATGCCCTCTGTTACCTCAGTTTCAACATATGCTCCATATTCAAAACCCCATTTCTGAATGTTCCTTTTAGTCTCACCACCTGAAAAAATCTGGCTGTTCCCTACCTCTTTATGTCCCACAGAGCTCTCTCAACTGGGGCAGTTTTTTTTCTCTCAAATCTCAGGTTATTTGGGCCACAAACTGTTTACATATTTTCCTTGCTCCACTTTGCCACTCTCTTGCTCTCTTTGCCATCACTTCTTTTTCTTTCAAAGTTTTTGGAAACAAAGGCTGAACAGGAGTACAGGTATAGAGGTAGACAGTGAGTCAGATGCTAAAGTTTTCAGTCAGTTCGAATGATAGGGATACTGGAAAATTATAGCAATGAAGAAAAATAGCAAGTTGTATACTATTATGGCATTTTACCTTTCTTCTCCAGGTACTAGCCTCAGTTAATCATTTCCTTCTTATGTAAACACTTTCTTCCTTTGGCTTTCTTGTTGCTACTCTCTTCCTTGGATAAGTAATCCAGTTCCATGGTTGTAAATGCCATAAAAACATAATGTGAACTAATTTACCCTCTTTCTACTGACACCTCCTAGTCCAAGTCATCATTGTCTCTGAACAGGACCATTACAATAGCCTGCTTCACTTCTTGCACCTCTATAATCCACTCCTTGTTCAAAGTAGTTTCTTAAACACACGAATCATATGTAATTTACCTGTTTATAAACAATGTACTGTATTCTCATTGTAGCGTTAAATCCTTTACGCTGGCTTTCAAAACACATCGCAATCTGGCCTCTGCTTAGTTCTCAGTCCTCATCTCATATTACTCTCCCTCTCTTCTTCACTCTAGGGAGCTGGGTCTTTTTTAGTTCTTGGAAAATGCCAAGGTTGTTCTCACTTAGGCCTTTTTTTTTCCTACTGATGTCCATACTAGGAACACTTTTCCTGTGGCTTTTCCCATACCAGCCCCTTTCTCATTATTAAGACCTTGGTTCAGTGATACCACAGCAGAGAAGTATTCCTTAACAACCATGA
Source organism: Orcinus orca (assembly GCF_937001465.1). Taxonomy (NCBI): domain Eukaryota; kingdom Metazoa; phylum Chordata; class Mammalia; order Artiodactyla; family Delphinidae; genus Orcinus; species Orcinus orca. The sequence continues at coordinate 130,127,709 of NC_064560.1, forward strand.
AATAGCTTGTTCTCAATCACTATTTATCACTTTATGTTCCTTTACTTTCTCCACGATTCTAACACTTTCTGAAATTAAAGTTTGTTGTAATTTGTTTACTTCATTGTTTGTCTCTCCCCACTGACATAAAAAGTCCAAGAGGGCAGAAACCTTGACTATTTTGCTCACAGCTGTATCCCCAGCCCAGTACTTAGCAAATTGTTCATAAGGAATTATTAATTTAATGAATTAAAACCATGGCCTTGGATGAAAAACATTACAATAAGATTTTATTAATCTAGATCAATTACATTAAATCTATTGTAGATATCAAAAGAAGAGAAAAAAATATATACAGAGAGAAGTACTGAACAGATGAACTATCAATGACACCAGGTAAACCAAGGACCATTATTAGACTATTTTCTTTTATTAAGGATCATTATTACATAATGTTTCCTAATGAAATCTACAAATGCATGTATGTAGTATACATTTCTCTTTCAAAAGATTATGTTCTTTCTACTAATCCTTTTAGAAACACCCAGCAAAGGAAGCTCAGCTCAATGCCCTCCTATCCAATTATCTACTGATTATTCCTTGGAAGGTACACCCAACTCCACAGAATAATTTTACCAAGGGTTTTTCCAGGGAAAAAGTAAACCAATTCTCTACTTCGGAGTAAAGAGTACAGATGAAACTTCATAGTTAAACTTAATCACTGTAACGATAAAATATCAAATCCTGACCACAAATGAAGAATTTCTTACAATACTGCTGCATATCAAAGCATGATGTTTTAGCTTTGGCATCTACTAAATGCCAATAACTACACACTGCTAAGGAAAAAAATGTCTTTATCAATTAAATTATTTGACCAAATTCTGTTAGATTACATTAGAACTAAATCAAAGTTTTAATATATTGGTCATGACCATTTCTATGTAAAAATTCTAAACTGTATGACTTTAAATACAGTTCACCTCTATTTAATTGATGAAAAAGGAACTGCTAATATGCAGTATTTCTAAAGGACCAGAAAACATTCATTTACTCACTCAACAAGTCTTTAATAGGCTCAAAGGAACCATGACGTTATAAACATCTATCATTAACTAAAATATTCTGAAAAGAAAACAAATGAGACTTATTACTGTAATAGTAAAATAATTTCACCTAAAGTAAAACTATCCCTAGGTCTTTTTCTACTGTCAAGTCAAGATTATAGACATTTGCATATGTTATAAGAGGGCACAGTATATATTAACAAGCTGAAATATCACAGAAACATAAATAAACAAAAACAAATTTGATATTAAGAGTAAATTTATCTGAATACTTTATAAAGAACCTTATTTCTGAATAAGACCTTTAAAAGAGCCCTGAAAGGTTGACCCTGGGAATATTATAAAATAATTTCTGTGAATTGATTTAAAAGGAATGAACATTTTGGGAATTTAACCTCCAGTCTTCTTATTAATCATCTGAACATATTTAAAATTAGGGACCAATAATCTAAAACTACACATAAAGTAATGTGAATGTGTAAGGTACAGCAAAGTGATTTTTATTCTCAAATTTCTAATAATGCAGGGGAGAAAACCTTTACTGACAGGAAAATTTTAAGCTACAGGCTACTATTTACATGTAACTCTAAAAAGGAAAATAAAGTAATATAGAAACTCCATGGATAACATTAGTATGGAGCCTACTAAAAAATTTACAAGGACTTTGACTACTCTTAGTCTGGAGAAAACATATATGGACTTTAAGCAGTCCTGTGTTCCTAAGATATCATGTTAGCAGAAGAGGTATACATAACTAATCTATTCAAGTTCGTTGAAAATTTACTCTTTTATGGAAATCCAGGTAGGGTTTCCTTTTCTATTGTATACCAAATGCCTATGGTGTGGAGAAACAAACTCAATATATGTTACGTACAGTGCTACAAACATAGCAGAACACCATCTTACTAGCCACAGTCAATTCCAACATGGTCTCAAAGTTCAGACCTACAATCCGCAAAGCCACTGTATTTGGTAATACTACAATGCTGGTAATACTATATAATTACTATACCATGTAATTATCAACGTCTGCTTGATTATTTCCCCAGTAATTCCACCTATTTTCATGTAGGTCCATCTCTGTTTTTAACTATTTTCTTAGATGTTTTAACTGAACTCAACCTTTTACCTCAGTAACTCCTATTTATCTTTCAAATCTCTGGCCAGGCATCAGTTTCCCAAAGTTTTACCTGGTTTCCATACCTCCTCCTATGTGTAACCACAGCTGTACTTCCTTAGAATAGCAGTTATCATAGATTATTACAGTTGTCTATTCACTAACCTGTCTAGCCCTCAAGAATATGAGCTCTTTGTTTATATGTTTATATTGTCCATCCTTACACCCACAGCATCCTGACATATGTGTGTGTCAAATACTTAATAAATATTTATGAATTAATAACTGATTCTAAGGATGTATATACAGATGGCAAGTATTAGCTCAGTAAAGCTTTACTGAAGGGGTTACACTTAATCTGAGTTCTAAATCATATGAAGCAAGTATTCATCAGCAGATGTGAAGTAAGAAAGGGGCATTCCAGAAAGAAAGTACATGTATAAAGGTAAAGAAGGTTGAGAAAAAACGGTCTGTCAGAACCATGATGCCCCATGTAAATGTATGCTCCATACAGTTGGGAAAAAAGTTCAAGAGAAATATGGAAAGAGATGAAGATGAAAAAAGAGTAAGAACCCAGATCATACAAAGTATTTATAAGAAAACAGATATTATTATTATGAGTTGAATAATATGACCATATTGGTAAAAATTTTGAAGTTGCCACTTCAAGAAAATTTAGGAATTGAGAGAAGTATTTTTAAAAAGAAAAAACATAATCGTGTTATACAATCACCCTGTTTTAAGATAAGCTGAAGAAAAAGATGTAAAATTTTCTTAAAGTATTAAAACCCCCAAATGCTAGTCTAGCACCTCTCTAAGTATATTTTACATAATACTTGCCCTACAATATGCTTCATGAAAAAGAAGAAATCTCTGGTCAAATACTTTTGAGGGGAAATACTACATATAGTATCCTCCTCTCCGAATGATTCACAATGTATATCAGCATATGAAAAATATAAAGTCCTACAATAAAGAAATACCATTTAACATTTTTATGAATAAATTTAATTATTCATGACACCTTTTTGAATGTAAAACCTATTAGCATCCTGCCCAAACAGTTTTTTACAAAATAATCTCTCCAAAACTAAAATGTCACAAATCAAATTCCTATTTAAATTACTTACCTTACAGTTTTAAAAAGGTAGCAATTCACTATTATTTGCAGAACATAAAGCCAAGATGTTAAAAAAGAAAGACATAATAACACCTTAAGGTTGGAAATAATCTCCATTACCATTGTCTTGAGATTGTTAAAATAGTATCATTCTCATTTTGCTAGTATATTTGTGGCCAGAGAAAATAAAGAGGCCATATAATGACATACAGTTGTATAAGTGCTAGGGATGAGGGGCTAGATGTGCATTTAATTGCATATGAATGGATACACAAATCCCATATGCAAATACACTGTATGTGTACAACACACAACATTAAAGGTTGATATATATCAACCATTATGATTGTCTTTTTAAAGAAAAATTCATTGGAAGTATGACATCAAAATTGGAAGATTTGATTTGAATTTAGACATAATTTTTTAGTATAGGGAAAGAATGGCCAGGTTATTCTTGTTTCTTATTAATACAGGTAGGAAGTTAGGAAGTTAATTTTTAATTATTATTTTATTAAGAAAAAGATACAGGTATTATTGGTAAAGAATCAAGGGACTATCCTTTTTGTATTGAGAGTTCTTCATTCTCAGCTTCAGCAAACTTCCTGCAAAACTGAAATTATATTTGATACGACAGATTTTAAAGTTTAATAATTATTTGATCAGAAGAAAATATTCATTAAGCTGTTCTAAGACTCTTCAGCTATTAAAATAACCAAATCTTTACTGAAGTGCTTATTTATTATGAATTCAAAGTATTCAATCATTGTTTTCTCGTATTTCTGATTTATGAAAATGAAAATAAAGGGAAAAACTCACATGGCTTATATGTTTATATTATTAAGTATTATAAGAGAAATAGTTTCAGCAAGGGCTGAAAAATACATGAAAATATTTCAGATTAAAAAAATGACAAATTCAAAATAATTACATTAGCAGCTCAACTAAATCAATTTCTTCAATACTGCTAACATGATGAAAATGGTTTGTTTTTACTGTTGTTCAACTTTAACAGAAACCAACTAGTTCCTTCTACCTTTTTCTTCTTTCATCATTTTGTAGTTCTTTTACAGAGGCTGATGTTGGACTGAATTTTATTTGCTTTACTAGTCATGGCTATTATATGGATTGTGTTCCATCTTAGAACATGAGCCTTTCTATATTTGTAAGTTTCTTGCTAACATGTCATGGAATGTAAAACCTATGGGACTTTGGGACCTTAATTTAAGCCTGTGGTATTAAAGATGCAGCTGTTCATTTGCAAGTAATCATCCCAGCTATTAAAGCCATAGTAAAGTAAAAAAAAAAAAAACAAAAAAACCCCACATTTTCTACTGTTTTTCATTGTTTCTAAGAACACAGCAGTCAGAATTTCATAGTATTAGATTTTTTTTACTTGCTAAGAACATATTTTCCAGAGAAGACAGGTTATTTAGAATATGTCTTACATGAAAATATAAATTTTATTACAGGTTACACATATAACTGACTTTAAAGATAATATAATGTTTCCAGAAATTTAAAAAACCCACTATGTACAGTTAACTACACTGCAGAAACTGAAGGGTTAAGGATCTTAAGGGTTAAGGGTTGGCTCCTTCAAAAATTTATGATGCCACAAAGTTCAAATATAAACAATTACATTTCATAAATTAAATAGTTCTGACAACTGTATTTTTCCTAGTAAACTTTAAAAAACCTCATCATCTCACCTTACTTGAAATATGATATGTACAATGATAACACTGTCTTCAAGTTTTGGGTTATAGTTCTTATGATGACATTTTAGAATCACAAGATAAATCATCTAGTTCTATATAAAGTGCTATGCTAAACAATGTTCTTTCCAGCTGTTTTTCCCCTAATTGAGGATCAATCAAGGATTTAAGTCATATTTTTTGTCATGTCTGCTTAGTCTCCCTTAGTTTCTCATCAACAATGTATAAAAGTCCCTATTTCCATACAGGTGCTTCAAAACAGAGTTTAACTCATACATACTTACTAATTCTGTAGATACAAAACAAAGTTAGAAGGCTAAGATCAAACTGGGAGAATCTGAAAGACTGTAAATTGCTAGATTGATAGCTAGTACTTATTCCATAAGATATGAGTAAGAGTTCTTAAAAACCCTTATGAAAAAGATAAACATCAACCAGGAAAAAAATGAGCTAGGTATATAAATGGCCATTTCACTCACTCATTTGCACACCCAACCTCACATGCACACTACATATCCTTGTGTCATGATCATACCAAAGAAAGAAAGAAAAGCCAAAGGAAGGGAAGGAGTGAGGAAAGAATGACTTAATAATCAAATGCAAAATTATTCCAGTCCACTGTACTCAAAAAAGCAAATCAAACAACAATCACCTACCACTATAATGCTCTCTTTTCTTTCTTGAAAGTCAGAGAGTGAACTTATTAAGAAACAAAAGAAGCAACTTGGGTTAAATTCATCAATTTCCATAAATACTTACAACAATGTGAAAAGATTTGTAGTTAGGAAGGCTCTAACTGATGATGTGATCTAAGAAAAGAACAATTCCTACTGGGTTTGATGACCACCAAGATTCAATCAACAAAAATTTTTATAACACACACACACACAATTTATAAACACACACATAAAAAGCCCTTATTCCTACCTTACCTGTTTACTATATACACTTAAGCATATTTCACACTATAAATACTATACATTATGCACACTTAAGGACAGTTAAGTACATTCCATGTGATGGAAAGATATGTCATAGGGATGATAAAATTATAAAGCAGCAAAAGATTAGTAGGGTATTCAGTCACTAAAAATCATTTGTATATTATATACAAAATAGAAAAGAATCATAAGGAAAGAATTTAACACACAAATAAATGGAATGACTTAGATGATTTTTTTAAATCTTCTTTAAGTTTTAAAAATTGAATCTTAAATTTTAAAATGAAAGAGCAAAAGTTATAGGAGTATACATGTTTAAAGATACAAAAGTTGTCTAGATTAGCAAAGTATAAGCCAATCTAGAATAGGACAGACTGGGAATTAGTATTATTTAAAGTGGACAGACGCAGTATTAAATTGAATGTGTGGCAAAGAACAATGACGACCTCATTTAAATGTTGTTTTGTAAATTTTATTTAAGGAAAATACATCAAATAGTTATAACAATGCTATGGAGAAATTTTTTCTCTTTCTTTCAGATGTTCAAAAATATTTACTGAATACTTAGTATGTGTAAGGCATCGTGCTTGGTGATATGATGAAGTAAACACAGTACTGTTTCTTTACCTTGAAAGAAGATGATAAAGTATAAGATATCTCAAGAAAGGATTCATGCAGAATATGGCATTGCATTAGGCAGGATCTCAAAAGATGAGTAAGTTTTGAATACTCATTGATGTATCTTAAGAATATAATAGGCAGAGAGCCTCAAACACCACATTAAAGATTCTGAATTTCATGGTAGACAATGCAAAAACAAATATGAGCAGGAGAATGGGGCAATAACTGTTAAACTGGCATAAGACACATTAAGAGGAGTGAGACCACTTATAGGGAGATTAAGAAAGTATTCAACAATTCAGGTAAGAGTCAATGAAAATTATAGTTCTAGTGGGATTGAACAGATGCAAAATATATTTTAGAGGTAAAACTGTCAAAAGTTAGCAATTGATTGGATATTATAAGCAATGGAAAAGAAACTAAAAATTAACCTCAAAGTTCTAAATCTTCATGATCAGGATGATGGTAATGCAATTGATAGAATAAGGCACAAGAAAGGAGGAAGAATTTAGATAAATTAAGTTTAGTTGGGTCTACTGTGAATTTGATACATTCTCTAGATGTGAAGATTAAAGATATATAGTTTTAGTACTGGTGGTTTTAGTAGTGCAAATAGGCCTTTAGTAAGAGCATACAATATAGACAGAAGAGGATAGGATCAAAGCTAAATCTTTAGGAAACATGAACAAATAGAAGGCTCAGAAGACAACAGGGAAAGCGGTAAAGTGGTTAGAACAGGGAGCTCCAAGAATATTCACTGAAAGAGGGAAAATACAGAAAGAAGATTTACTGTTTTAGCTTCACGTTTGATTCATTGAATATTATTTTATTAACTTCCTATTCTGGACCACATGAAAGAAATATAAGCTAAGTACATAATGGCCTCTGCCCTCAGATAGCTCATAATCCACTTAAGATCTAGTTAAATTCCCTCAGTAGTCTTGGTTGCTGTTTTTAGAATAAGATGAAGAGTTAAACAATAAAAGATAATAAGTTTACCCGCTGTTTCCAGACATTATTTTCTGGATACAAAAAAATCTTCTGAATGATCTCAGTTAATATTGCGAAATGATATATGTAAACAAAAGGGAAGAGTAAAATGAGATAACTGATAGAAGGTAGGTTAAAAATTAGAGACCAAAGACACATTTTCTCTTATAAAGTTCCCATGTACTTGGCAGAAAGCAAATAAAAAACATTGGGGAAGGTGGGTAGTAATTAAAAGTACAGATTAAGAATAAAGTGAAAAAATCTAAATCAAAGAGTCAGCATGAAGAAGTGTTCCACTGCTTTATCTGAACATGGACAACAAACTAACGGCAAAACAAACTTGTGGACCTAAAGGTTTTACATGCACTTCATTAAAAATCTTGTTTCTTGCTGCTCACTCAAATATAAAAGACTACTTGTCAGAGTTATTATAGTTTTACAGTTGATCTTGAACAATGTGGGGGTTAGAGGCACTGACCCTCCACATAGTCGAAAATCCGAGTATAACTTGACAGTCAGTCCTCCATATCTGCAGTTTCACATCCATGGATTCAACCAACTGCAGATTGTGTAGTACTGTAGCACTTATTTATTGAAAAAAATCCTCATATAAGTGGGCTGTATTTTACATTTAATTAATAAGATTGTAGACAGTTTTGACACAGTTACATTTTTAAAATGAACATAACTTTCAAATAGCATTTCACATTAATATATAATTATAAATAGGACAAATCAGACTGGTTACCATTGGTTCAATGATTCAATAAACAGATTATACATGAAAATACCATTTTCAGAATAAAAAGTCTAAAAGAAAATATCATACTATGTTGCAAATGTACATTAAATTAACTTGATAATGTCATCCATAAGATCAAAGCTCCATGAAACTAACATCTAGTACAGTGCCTGGTATATTTGAGATGCTTGATAAATACTGTTGAATAAATCAATGAGTAAAGAAAATTTCTTATTAGAATTTATTTTTATCTAACAAAATGGTTCATACCTAGAATTTTGTGCAATATGTATAGCTAAGCTGCCCAGATGTACAGAAAAGTATGCTAAATTAATATTCTTATTACTCAAAAAATGAGGTATTTTAAAGATTATTTGATGTAGAAATTATAGTTAGGGGAAAAGCCATATTGATTTGTATACTTTCTTGGTCACATGAAATTCAGTCAATAACTAAAGCACACAATGCATCTATTCTGATTACATCCTCAGGTACTCAGATATTAATATAGTCAACCCAAGTTTATAGATGGGATATTCATTTAAAGAAGAGTTTCCCACAGTATACTGATAGGTTTTTAAAGAGAGAGAAGAGGGAAAAGAGGAGAGAAAGGGAGGAGGGAAGGAGGGGGAGAAAGCCTCTTTTGAGGGAAGATTTCATAGTCTAGTAGGCTATTAAGTATGGGAAACATAGGTGAAAATATCATTAAAAAGAATTGTTCACTGGCTCTCTGAACATTTAGTTCAATAATGCACACTGTGAATTCTTGGGGGAAATTAAATAAATAAATACAGCATTTTTCAAACTTGCTTAACTACAGAATACCTTTTCCTGAAGGATCTCATTCTGTTCCAACAACTGTTGCAAAGACTATATCCTGGGAAATACTGTGATATACCGTAAAGACACTTTTAAAAAGAATACACCAAAGCTTAAATCTGCATATATACTTTGCTTCAAATCTGTCTCACTAGGAAGCTACTTATCCCAGAATTAAACAAAACATTTAGTTAAGACTTTTTTTGGAAACTGCTTTCAAGGTCAAGTTTATGAGCTAATAACAAAGTCAGTCCTATTTGAATTATTTAGGAATGCTTTTCATACTTTTTCACAGGAGTACTTCTAACTATAAAGGATCAAGAAGTAAAAGATGGGATACAAGAGGAGAAGGTGAGTCTGAGGAAACAGTCTAAAACAGGGTTCAGCAGGCTACTACCTGTAGGCCAAATCTACCTTACTGCCTGTTTTTGTGAATAAAGTTTTATTGAGACAGATCACACTCATTTCTAGTTATCTTCAATACTATAACGTGATATTGAAATATCTGTGATTTCTAATGGTAGTGATGTCATAGATCCACTAATGATATTGTGTTTGTGGCCCATATTCATAATTGAGAGAAATCCTAAATTTCAGATAGAGATTAAGGAAACAAAGATGTAATTTTTCACAGACCAGAGATTAAGAACCTTTGCCTTAGAGGATTGTGAAAAGATAAATGGCACTTTTAATTAGGATATCAGAAACAGCATGGAAAATGTAAAACTACAAACTAAAATATACCTAATTTTGTTAATAAATGAAAAATTAAAATAAAAAGACTTAAAATTAAACATTTTCCATACAATTCATGAGATAATCCAATAATGAGATAATCCATAGCTATCAGCACAAGTTCTAAGACTCCGCAGCCAAAGTATCACTTGTACTGATTTTCTAAATAAAGCTAATTTTTATATTCAATAATTGATTATTCCAATTGCAAATGACTAATCTTTGCTCAGAAGTCATGAAAAAGATGCAGAAAGCAATGCAAATTTTGTTTGCCACCATATCTTTTTCACCATAACTACTATCGAGATAGACAAAATAAATATAGGTGATTAGTATACTGTAAAATATAACATATTAGGATTATGAATGTTTATACAGGGGGCATATTACATAGATAATATAACATTTTTGAAAGTGAAATGAATAGCATGTATTAGGAAATAATTAAATTATTAAAGTCCCAGTGTTTTAAATTATGCAATATCAATTGCATAAAAGGCATTACAGTCAAACTTCACCGTATTGCTTAATATCCATACTAAAGGCCCTAAATATTATAAAGAGCTATAGTATGAACAAAACAAAGATGGCACAATAACAAATGAATTTACATAATACCAAAGTTCTTAAAATTGTGGTTTTACTCTCTCTAGACATGTTATGATTTAACACAGAGAAATATGTGTATGTAGTTCTTAAAAGTGGATTTTATTTGAAGAGGAATCAAATACACTACTTTCAATTTACATACTACACAGAAGATGAACAAGTATATTTTAAAATATAATCATCCCATGTTATATACAAAAAGATTTATATTTTCTCCTTTTAAGTTACTTTTATCTGCACTTAATTTTCAAGTATATAAAAGATACTTTTTAAATGACTGATATTTAATGCAATGGCTACTGGCCAATAATGTCTACTGGCTTCAACATCTAGGAAAGTATATACGAATGCTAAACAATACAGGTAAGTCTAAACTTTCCATCTTAAAAGCAATAAAGGATTTTGGGAACTTTATATAATGCTTTGTGTACTTTGTCTTCTATATTTTAACAATGAACAGAAAATGCTCCTATAATCCTCCTTAGGATAGTGATTTAAAATTTAGTAAGAAGGATATTTTATTTGGGTTTTAAAAACATAATAGGTTCAAATTTCTCCTGGTAAACTCTAATGAAGGATATTCAATTTTAAGATCTTATTTAAGGAATTTCTTAGAAAAATTACACAAAGTAATTTTCTAAAAATAAGGTAGTATTTTAAAAAGTCTTAAATGCTATAATAGGCATTAAATTTAATTCTTTGAAATGAAGCAGGGACGCACGATTAACCAACTGGCAGTACTTTTTAAAAATTAACATATTAAAGTAGGAATCTGATTTTTAAAAATCATCTGGAAGCATGCATGAGAAAACCTGTCGTCATGGAAACTGTAAATGGCAATAAATCCAGAAGAAAATGTCAGTGCTTCTGAACAATGAATGAACACAAAAGCTATTTGTGAAATAAAACAACATAATGTTGTTTAAAATGTTTTAAAATTTCAATTCCTTTCTATAAATTTTATTTGGCAAAAACACTGATAATACAATATTAATGCATTGCTTTTAACCAAAATATTCTAACAATTTATTAATGTAATATTCAATACAGAATTAAAATGTTTAAAAGACTAATATTACTGTCAATCATTTATTTTTAAAAATCTAAGCAAAATAGCTTTATATTTTAAAATTCATGGAATCGGAAACAGTTAAACAATAAACACCTAGCCAAATTATATTATACCAAAATCTTAGAGCTAAAAATATATGTCATAAGTACAGGCAACAATGTGCATATCTGACCCTCACATTACCTGCATCTTGACAATATCAAAAAAATAAATAAATAAAACCTTCATACACACTCTATTAAACACTTTTTCATGCATAATATCCATGAGGAAAAACTGATTGACACGTTCACAGTTATGGCAAATGTGTATTCTCATAGATTAATATTTTATATAATTGCAACAAAATGTTTATGTTAAATAAAGGAACGTGATTCTCCAACAGATAATCATTAGCTTGTTAATATACTAAGGAGGAGTTAAAATGTTTAAAAAGGTGACATTATTTATAAATAGGTAATATTTAAGATTCATTCTTTCATTACGAGTAAAGGAATGTGTGTAGTTCTTATGACAGTTGACCTTGACTTTTTCTCTCAAAGAACATCAAACCAAAATCAAAGGTTACCAGAAATATATAAACAGGTTTTATACTGGTATGCCCTTGCTAAGTAAAAACTGCCTTGATATATTTTATTTTTACCAGTTTAAATCAAGTATTTCAAAGAGCTTTGGCTGAAAAAAAATCTATTCTATTACTCAAAAATAAATATGAATTGGGGCAAGAACACGATAAACTATCCTAATTTGCCTTAATTATCAATCCCCTATTACATTTGCCTGTATCTTCAAAAGCAAACCCACACCCCAAAAGTATATCTTTCATTTTCTTCTTATATCATTCTACTCTAACTATCTTAATATGCTATTTCATTACTATTTTCATGTTTCTAATCTTTCTACTTACATCTAATAACTTTTCTTCTTTTTCTTACCAACTATCTACTTATTCATCTTTCTAATGTCTCTACAAACTCCCAAATAGTACTTCAAAAATGGCCAATAAAAAACAAAAATGGACAATATTGGTTACCTTAAAGCTATGAAAACAATCTCTAGAGAAGTTCTTATTTTATTCCTTACGTTGTTGATAGCTTTATCACTTTTGAAAATGGCTGGTTCAGAGCACCTCTGCTTAGAGTTCTAGTTTACATAGATTATGATGTGTTACCTGGAATTGCGCAATATGATTGCTCCAGCCTATACTTATATAAGGGAAAAATCGTCTAATTCTAAAAGTTGCTAAAGTCAGGTGATGTTACTCAAGAAATTCCCTGAAACACTGATTATAGTATTTCCTTATTATATGTGCTTATTTTAAGCTATATATAAATGGAATCATACATCATTGACTCTTTCATGCCTGGTTTCTTTGTCTCAATATTACATTTGTAAGATTCAGTCGTTGTATTCGTGGTTAACTCATTCTTATTCCCATTGTATAAATACAGCACAGAGTTATTTTTACATTCTTCTGTTGATAAGTATTTGAGTGCTTTTCAGTTGGATCTATTGCTAATAGTGCTGCTGTGAACATTCTTGTATATGTGTTTTGGTGAATACCGGTACACAATTCTGCTGTTATGTTGTAGTAGAATAGCATTGCTAGGCCATATGGGAAGGGTATATTCAGCTTTACGAGATGCTCCCAGATGATCGTCCAACATTTTGTATCAATTTACACTTCACAGGAATGATAAATTCCTGTGAGAATCACAATTGTTTATAGAGAAAGGAATAAGAAGATAAAGTTTCTTATGAAGAAGAAGACAGTTAAAACTTCACCAGTATTTGTGTTAGGATTACAGGAGATTTTTATTTTCCTTTCTATAGTTTTCTATGTTGTCCAAACTTTCTATAAATAAGTACACTTATAAATAACTACAATAATTATGATAAAAGCCTTTTAAAAGAAAAGAATTGCCATTATTTTTATATATTAGATAGCAGACATTAACTTATTTTATAAAGCACTCTTTTATTAATAGCCACCTCTTTTACAGTTTTTATGATATAACAAATTATTTGAAATTTCACTGTATTTCTTGGTTTAGAATAAACGTATTGGTATAAAAAGATTCAATCTCATCTTTTCATTTGGAAATAAAGAACTATTGCTAAGAGTTCTCATCTTTAAGTATTAGATTACATTCCTTTTTCAAGTTTGAAATCAAACATTCTGTAAGTTCTATGGGGTTGTCTATGAAAATAAAAATGTACGTTCCATACTGGAATAATTTTTATCAAAATTTTGTAATGGGTAAACTAACATACTAGAAAACATTTCCCCCCTGTAGGGGGGGAAATGTTTATTTTAGCCCTAACTGATTTACTCAAGTCTTTTCATGTAAAATTAGTATTTTAAAAATATATTTTAAAAATATATTTAGAATATACTATATTTCATCCAACATAACTGTAAATTGAAGAATTTTAAAGTTAAATATATTGTCAATACACAAGCAATCAGATAAAAACTTGTCAGCTATGTTCACAAACGAAGCAATCATATTACAATTTGTGAACTAAACTCCAAGTTAGATGCTGGAGGATATTAGGAGACAGCATGAGCAAAAGCAGATGTGAGTGCCTACAGAGCAAGTGAGGAGAAACAGTGAGAAGATCATGGTAGCAGCAAATAATGTGCATCAGAGAATAAATAGGACAGATTAAGGATAGGTATCAATAGAACAGGGCCAGTTCATAAAGGGCTTTGAAATTAAGACAAAAAATTTTGGATTTGATGTATCAGTTCTTAGATAAGTGATGCCATTCGAGTTTGTTTTAGAAAAAATTAGACTGTTAACACATATGCAAAAGGATTAGGAAAAACAAGGTCAAATTGAAGGAGAATGAGGAATCATAAGTAACTCCTGAAATGATGAATTACAATAAAATATGTCTTCCTGTTATGTATTCTGAGTTGTTTTCCTAACAATGCTAACAGATTTGCATGATTCAATTCCTCTCTCCCTGGATTCCTTGTGAATAATGCAGTTATGGTCTACACAGTAACTATAAACAATGAATTAGTGAACACTGAACTAGAACTCCTAGGGCAAATACAGGTTTAGGTTCCTCTGAGCCTCTGGTCACAACATTTTCATCAATCTCTAATATATAACTTGGCTTCATTGTGTTTCTATTTAGGGACACCTTATTTAGTACATATTGTTGATTCATTAGCATTGAACTCATGGCCAGTGGCCCTGTATGTCATTCCCGAATAAAGATTACCTATCACATGTGTTTTCTCCGTAAAGCACATCACAGCCTTCCGGTACTTAGGACCACTAGACAATGTAAACAACATTTCAGCACTATGCTTGGGGACCATTTCAAACAACAAAATCAACAAAATGCACAAAAATGTGAGCAGTATGGCACTGAACTGTGAAAGTACACTGGCTTAGAGTATGAAAGCTGAAACAAGAGGCAAAGCATAGCCTTGTTTGACCTAGGCTGTGGATGTGAGCGCCAAGTGACCCAAATTTTTCACCACTCCACCCAAGTCTTCGAAAGATACTGAAAGCCCTGTGAGTACTGATACTGGGCTTACAAATAGATTTTAGTGGCTGAGCAAATCTGTAAATATAAAATCCATGAATAATAGAGTTGACTGTATTTAATGGAAAGACTTGTATGATCTTAATTTAATTCTTACTCTTTAAATAATTAGATACATAACCAGGAGCAAGACACAAATTTTCTTATCTGAGAAACTGAAAGGCTCTCCAAGTTTATTGACTCTTCCAGCTCAAACACTGTATAATTCCATTATGTACAGCTTACAATTTCCAGTAATGACATTTTCAAACAGGCTCTGACAAAAGTTAATGTTAGAGCTCTCTGGTTAGTTAATGTTAGAACTCTAAAGTCTAACATTAGATTTGGTAAATTTTATGCATAGCAAAAAATAAACAAACTGAACGAAGTTTGGTCCCAAAGTAGTTCTGAGGAAAGTAGTCAGAGCTACTAACTTCCCAAACAGGATTTGAAAATCAATGCCCATTTGAGATAGTTCAGTATGAATATTTTAGGTCACAAGCTGAAAAATGTGTAAAGAAAAAGAGACATGCCTTCTAAATTTCCTAGCAGTAGAATTAGCTTCAAAACTGCCAACTTTGTAAACAAGCATACCTCAGAGGTACTGCAGATTTGGTTCCAGACCACTGCAATAAAGCAAATATCTCAATAAAGTGAGTCACTAATTTTTTGGTTTCCCAGTGCCTGTAAAAGTTATGTTTATACTATACTGTAGTCTATTAAGTGTGCAACAGCATTATGTCTAATAGAACAATGTACATACCTTAATTAAACAATATTTTATTGCTAAAAATGGTAACCATCATCTGAGCCTTCAGCTAGTTATAATGTTTTTGCAATAGGAACATCAAGGACCACTGATCACAGATTACCATAACAAATAAAATAATGAAAAAGTTTGAAATGTTGTGAGAGTTACCAAAATGTGACACAGAGACACAAAGTGAGCAAATGGTGGTGGCAAAAGAGCACCAACAGACTTTCTCAATACAGGAATACAGGTTGCTACAAACCTTCAATTTGTTTAAAAAAAAAAAAAAAGGCAGTATCTGCGAAGCACAACAAAATGGGGTATGCCTGTACATTCACAGTTGCCGGGGCATTATGCTGGAGCTGTTCCCCTACAACTTGAACCCTTGATCTTTCATGTATTCAGATAACAAATCTCAAGAACACAACCATTTCATCAGATATTTTACTTAATTGTCCTTATAGTAGCTTAGATAAAGTATGACTCCCGGAAAGGTAATCAGGTGCACTTGGAGGACAGACCTCACCCAAGCTCTTCAACCAAAGCCAAACCAGTTAAATCTGTCATTAACCCAAGTGCAGCAAGAGGTGTTGGCAATCACACATACCCCACTTTGGCCAGCAGGGAGTCCAGGGCAATGTGATTTTTCATTACCACTCGGCTTAGAGAGTCTAGAATAATCAGCTATAATCTGAAAAACATGCAAAAGAATCTGTCTTCCCTTAAGTAGCAGAGGGAGACCACAGGGTACCAACAATAATACGATTAGGCTAAAGAGAATCATAACAGTATCCAGAAAGTAAATCTTACTCTGCTGCCTGCTCACTCCTAAAGTCAGAAGCTTCTGGGAAGTTTCTGAAAATTCACAGACTAAAATTCTTCAGTGGTTAATAGTCAAGTTGAAAGTGATGGCTGTAGTCTGGGTTACACTGGCCAGATGCTCTGTGCATAAGAGCTGAGAGAGATTAATATTTTCTCTCTACACTTCTGGCCTGCTGGTGTCTAAGGTATTCTCTTTTCCACAGCCTGGGTTGTTGGTTTCTTTCCATAGCCACGTGATTCAGTCTCTGCAGCACGATCAGTCTTTTCAGCAGTCACTTCACCCTTTTCCTGATTGTCTGTCTTACCCGTACCATATGGTTTGGACGCAGCCCTAGGTGGCTCACCAGAAAGGTACCTAATGCATAAATGCTCAGCAGTACCCTCAAGAGGAGGGAAGGACGCCCATATATATATATATATATATATATATATATAGTCTGGACATATATGCCAGGTTTCCTTGGCTTCATGTGCTGGAATCACTAGGCTTTGTTTTTTGGTTCTAAATTGTAAATGAATACCATGCCCTGGACAATGGTGTATCTAGGTGGCTGTGGTGACTTACCTGGGCAGCGCAAGTCTGATCAGCTTGTTGACTCTATTGATGTTCGTCCTCAAAGGGTCCTTCCCTGTGGGCATCCACATACATCATGAACAGAGTGTGGGTCTTGTACAATCTGCAGTCGCAGTGTTAATTTCCACAGAGACTGGGACTTAATCATTTAATTGTTGTACTGCCAGGCCCCAGAGTCACTGAAAATGTAACAAACTTGGCGGGTACTTTTCCAGAGTAAGCACCACAGCTCATGACTTTACCCAACGGGCAGAGGTCCCTTTTCCATGCATGTTTTAAGTAATTTTCTTTAGGACTACACAGGTGCAGTGGCCTAGTACACCCCATGGGATCTTAAAATACTCGATTCATCTGTGAACTAGACCTAGGCATCCTCAGGAACCTCAAAGGACTGAAGCGCCCCCAGGGTGTCCAAACTTCTAGTACAGACTCTGCATCTGGTATAGCCACATTTTGAGAGTGACTGGCGACTTTTTCATGCAGCTGCTATATCTCTGATTTTCTTTAATAATATAAAATATACGGTCTATCATGCATTTGCAAAAGCATACTGTCTTAAAAGTAGATTTGCCCATAAATCATTTTAGGCCTCTTAAGGCAGCAGGTATTGCTGAAAAATAATGACAAGATGCTTGTAGTTCTGTTCCCCTGTATTCTAAATTCAGGGTAAACCTTAAACATACAATTTCATCATCCAATATTAGTGTTAGTTTCAGATACAATGTAGCTAATTACAAAGGAAAATAAGAGTAAACCCTAATATGGTTCATCTGTTAATAAAGTGAGTAAGCATATACATATATATATTTTCTAATATTATATATATAACAAATTAAAATAATTTTCCATTTCTTTAAGAATTTTCCAAATAGTTCTAGAGCTTTTAAATAAATATAGGTATTTTTGGTCTAGTTTTACAGTTATCTCACTTAAAATTATGTGAAGAATTTTTTTATTTCCTCCTTTGAGAAGACATTAAGTGTTTATACAGGTTTCTAAGCAACACTGGCTTTGAAACTGTAAGAATGTTTGAATACAAAAGCAACTGATCCAAAGTTGTTATACTTTTGGAATTTAGTAACTAATGAAAAACAGAACCATGTTAGTCATCAATAAACCCCACCCAGTTTGCAGAGTTAAAAATACATTCTCATATTTAATGTCTGTCAAATTTGAGTTGTTACAGAGCACATTTGGGTTGATTTCTCAATTAATACTGTCAAAAGAGGTTAATTTCTCATATGTTAGCATGTTATGAGGATTTACACTGAGTACATAATAAATTAGCCAGCAAGCTGTTCTTCAAAATTGAACTTTAACTTAAAAAACAAACAACAGTCTGTATATCTTCTTTGGAGAAATGTCTATTTAGGTCTTCTGCCCATTTTCAGATTGGGTTGTTTGTTTTTTTGTTATTGAGCTGCATGAGCTACTTGTAAATTTGGGAGATTAATCCTTTGTCAGTTGCTTCATTTGCAAATATTTTCTCCCATTCTGAGGGTTGTCTTTTGGTCTTGTTTATGGTTTCCTTTGCTGTGCAAAAGCTTTGAAGTTTCATTAGGTCCCATTTGTTTATTTTTGTTTTTATTTCCATTTCTGTAGAAGGTGGGTCAAAAAGGATCTTGCTGTGTGATATATGTCATAGAGTGTTCTGCCTATGTTTTCCTCTAAGAGTTTGATAGTTTCTGGCCTTACAGACTGCCAACAAACACATGAAAGAATGCTCAACATCATTAATCATTAGAGAAATGCAAATCAAAACTACAATGAGATATCATCTCACACCAGCCAGAATGGCCATCATCAAAAAATCTTGAAACAATAAATGCTGGAGAGGGTGTGGAGAAAAGGGAACACTCTTGCACTGCTGGTGGGAATGTGAATTGGTACAGCCACTATGGAGAACAGTATGGAGGTTCCTTAAAAAACTACAAATAGAACTACCATATGACCCAGCAATCCCACTACTGGGCATATACCCTTGAGAAAACCAAAATTCAAAAAGAGTCATGTACCAAAATGTTCATTGCAGCTCTATTTACAATAGCCAGGAGATGGAAACAACCTAAGTGTCCATCATCGGATGAATGGATAAAGAAGATGTGGCACATATATACAATGGAATATTACTCAGCCATAAAAAGAAACGAAATTGAGCTATTTGTAATGAGATGGATAGACTTAGAGTCTGTCATACAGAGTGAAGTAAGTCAGAAAGAGAAAGACAAATACCATATGCTAACACATATATATGGAATTTAAGAAAAAAAATATCATGAAGAAGCTAGGGGTAAGACAGGAATAAAGACACAGACCTACTAGAGAATGGACTTGAGGATATGGGGAGCGGGAAGGGTAAGCTGTGAGAAAGCGAGAGAGAGGCATGGACATATATACACTAACAAACGTAAGGTAGATAGCTAGTGGGAAGCAGCCGCATAGCACAGGGAGATCAGCTCGGTGCTTTGTGACCACCTAGAGGGGTGGAATAGGGAGGCTGGGAGGGAGGGAGACGCAAGAGGGAAGAGATATGGGAACATATGTATATGTATAACTGATTCACTTTGTTATGAAGCAGAAACTAACACACCATTGTAAAGCAATTATACTCCAATAAAGATGTAAAAAAAAAACAAAACAGAAAAATAAAGAATTGTCTAATATTTCCAATATATAATATAATGTAAACTAAAACTTCCAGATGAAGAAAACGTTGTCTTATAATTTAAACTTCTTTAATGACACTTTGCATTTTAGAATCTCAGGTTTAAAGAATGTGTATTATTGTGTATACTACTACCATATTCAAATTGATCCTAAGTACCACCTTCCTCAAACAAATATATTAACATTTTTCTTCACAAGCTAGAGAGCAGAATAAGAGTAGAGACAAAAATGCTGGAGAGGGGCTTCCCTGGTGGCACAGTGGTTAAGAATCTGCCTGCCAATGCAGGGGACACGGGTTCGAGCCCTGGTCCAGAAAGATCCCACATGCCGCAGAGCAACTAAGCCCGCGCCCCACAACTACTAAGCCTGCGCTCTAGAGCCCGTAAGCCACAACTGCTGAGTCCGTGTGCCACAACTACTGAAGCCCATGCCTAGAGCCCGTGCTCCACAACAAGAGAAGCCACCACAATGAGAAGCCTGCACACCGCAACGAAGAGTAGCTCGCTGCAACTAGAGACAGCCCATGCGCAGCAATGAAGACCCAACACAGCCAAAAATAAAATATTTTTTTAAAAAATGCTGGAGAAACAATGAGGGAGTCAGATTTGGAAGATGAGAAGGCTGAGAGACTTGTAAGAGGATCATACTACAACAACCTCAAGAGAGCGAGTTTTAGACCACTTCAATATCAGAAGTTGCTTAGTACATGTTAATCCAGAAATAAAAATATGAAATTATTAAAATGGAAGCCATGGAACTGTGTTTTTTAAACAACAAATCTCCTTGTTTTAGCTATACATTCTCATTATTGATTTGTGTTGGTGTCTATGAGACATACACTTTCATGAATTAGCTATCATACTTTGAACCCAGGTGACTGTTAATCAGCTCTACATTTACTGATAGATGCAAATCGTTAAGGTAGTATGAGAAGGAAGGAGGAAATGT
The DNA here is from genome assembly GCF_937001465.1 of Orcinus orca. Classification (NCBI taxonomy): domain Eukaryota; kingdom Metazoa; phylum Chordata; class Mammalia; order Artiodactyla; family Delphinidae; genus Orcinus; species Orcinus orca. The sequence continues at coordinate 130,148,544 of NC_064560.1, forward strand.
GGACTTACTAAAAGCAGGGATGATACCAAAATGGGAGAATGTGATTTCATTTTCTAATAACTTCACAAATAACTTTCAGACATGTTACTGTTATATGAAGTATGTCACAGTCACTTAGTGAAAGTGTGATAAGACAGAATACAAAGACTGTTCACACATCCTTTCCTGAATCTTGTTTGTTTTCTTTTCCTTCACTGTCAATATAGTAGCGGGTCATGTGAATCTTAAAATAAGATATCAAATGCCTAAAGTAATTTTCTTTTTATATTGGAAATGGAAGAAAAGTTAGCAGAGTTATTTGGTGACTACAAAAAAAGCTCTCCTAGGAATTAGTCACATCTGTTTTATTGTTTGCAGCTGAGACATCCGACAAAAAATAAGTTGGCTGGTAATAAAAGTACAATAATTGTTAATGTAAAACAGACAGATGTTTTCCTCATTACACAGCACTGGACAGATGCATTTCGGTAAAAGAGTTGAAATTTTTAACAAAATTAACCTGGTCTTGGTCCTCAGAATTTGAATGTGTTACTCTGAAATCAAGTATGTGTTAACTCATGCAAATATTTTTTTCTTTCCCAAAATGTACATGTGAAATGATTTTTTGTTGTTGTTATTTTTGCATCATACTTTCAAGTATACATGGGACTAACTGCAGTTAATTACATTTTAGGTAACACAATAATTACTAACATACTACTCAGTTTGTAATACCCCTTCTATGCCATAAAGTATTGATGATGTTTCTCAGTTTTATGGGTTTTTAAAATACTTCCTCTACTTTCAAATTTTCACCTTTTATGGAATGATTACTTAAGTTATGCCCTTGGGTGTCTTCTTGGCTCTACCATATATGTAAAACCAAAGAAAACATTTTCACTTCATTGATTCCTTCACATTTTACATGCGAAGAAAAGTGTTCCAAACACACCTTGAAGAACTTACTGGATATTCTGGAACATTTTTTATTATTATTTCAGAAGATGACCTATGACTACTAGGTCATGTTCGCTGCTTTGGTAACTTAATTGAAAAAAGTCCACTATATCTTCCTGTGATTTGACAGGAAGCATTGTGTTTTAAGCAATAACACTACGGCTGTGCTAAAAGAAAAAATGTCAACGTTACCAGATTATACACTCATCACAACATTCCCATCACACAAGAAGGCAATGGTCAGAAAAACTTGAAATGAAATGTCTTATTCAAAAAAACAAAAAATGGGGCTTCCCTGGTGGCGCAGTGGTTGAGAGTCCGCCTGCCGATGCAGGGGACGGGTTCGTGCCCCGGTCCGGGAAGATCCCACATGCCGCAGAGCAACGGGAGAGGCCACAACAGTGAGAGGCCCGCGTACCGCAAAAAAAAAAAAAAAAAAAAAGAAATGAAGCTGCCACCAAAGTAAGTTTCTGAGTAGCTAGCTCGTTAGCCAAACAAGAAAAGCATTTCACAATGATGAGTAAATTAAAACCTGTCCAGAGAAAATAAACTTTTACCTATGGCGTTAATGCCAGTTGTTTATTCAAGGAATTAATGTGATTGATAAACCTCATATTAATAGTTGTGTGGAGGGGCTTCCCTGGTGGCGCAGTGGTTGAGAGTCCGCCTGCCGATGCAGGGGACGGGTTCGTGCCCCGGTCCGGGAAGATCCCACATGCCGCAGAGCGGCTGGGCCCTTGAGCCATGGCCGCTGAGCCTGCGCGTCCGGAGCCTGTGCTCCGCAACGAGAGTGGCCACAACAGTGAGAGGCCTGCATACCGCACAAAAAAAAAAAAAAAAAAAAAAAAGTTGCGTGGAAAACTACAAGCAAGGATATTTCAAAAAAGTTGGGAAAACACAAATTCATAACTTGCAGTAGAATCTGCTACGATGAGTTACAACTGATGGTGGTAAAAGTATGTGTGGGACCAAAAGAGATTTAGTTGCACACATTTATAAACTTGGCAAAGATGTTAAGGCATTGAAACCCTATGGTTATTCATTGTATTATTAAATCAGCAAATACCTTGTAGAATATATTTGAATCTATCATGTGTTATTGAACCAGGAACTTCAACAGTAAAGTTTATTCGCTCTGATAGACTTAATCATTGTCAATTCTATGAATTTTTGTCAGAAATAAAAGATGAACAGCCTGATTTGCCCTACCACTTAACAGTTCAATAATTTAGCAGTGATAAACTTTACTGTGATTTACTGAGCTCAGGCTAAGATGGAAATTTTTCTGAATGAGAACAATGACTGTGACTCTCAACCACTGTTACTGACACTAAATAGCTTTGAAAATTAGTTTTTGCTGTAGACTTGACAATGTTTGTAATGAACTCAAGATACAGGGCAAAAAAACCCTTATATGCAAAACTTAAATTGCAATAAAGTCATTTATACAACAACTAAGTTTTTGAATCACAAGTATATATTTCCCATGCTATCGACAATTAAAATAAGAAGTGAGAACTCAATCCCACACACATTTGCAGCAGGTGTATTTTCTGAGTCTAAACTATAGCTCCTGCAGCATTTTTCATACTTCAATGCAGTGCTAAAAAGATATCTATATTCCAAAATCTACTTAACTGTGCATTTGAGGAGCTTCTATCTAATCTTCAATTGGCAATGATTAATGTAATATAATAACATGCTAAAAGCAAATTTTAAGAGAAAAATGTGTTAGAATTCTATAAATGCCTCCTAAAAAATAGCTGTGCCCCCAAATTATCACATGCTCATAAATTAATATCAGTATTCGGCAGTACCTATCTGTGTGAAGACATTTCATTTTCAAGAATGAAATATGTAAAATCTCATTCTAGATTGACATTAACAGATGGAAATTCACAACTGATTTGATAGGAATGCTGACTTTGAACCCTAGTTAAGAAAAATGTTCTTTCTTTCTTTCCCCCCAAAGAATTTCATTATTTTCTTTACATCTCTACGCTGTTCTCCACTGCTGCTGGTGTTGTTACTAGTAGTAGTATTGTTATAGTTTGAATTTTGTCAACACAAAATTGTAGAAATCTGTTTTTTCTCGTTATGTAATACCTACATGATATCCCTGATTTTACCTCTTCGTGTGCAAAGCCTAAAATATTTGCTTTCTAACCCATTACAGAAAAAGGTTGCCAACTCCTGCTCTAATATGCCTACCTTCTCTTATTAGGTTTTTCAATAAATATTTCCATACTACATCTTTTTTATATTTTAAGAAAAAAGATAAAGATTAAATTGAAAAGAAAACTCATTATTTATAAAGAATGAAATATTTATGCAAACACTGACTACTTAAAACCAAAACAAAACAAAAACAAGTATGATATACAGGGTAAAGCACCAATCTACTATTCTCTCACACCATGTAATGCAAACAAACAAAACCAAATGCTCAGCCCCAACTAAAACAAAACAAAACAGAAAAACACATTTTTTGAGATGTAGTTCATAAGTCTGTTTTGTTTCTTTCTGTTTCATAAGAGCAACTGCTTAAATAGTCATAAAAATTCCTTAGAACTATAATATATATCACTTTTAATACACTTTTACATTGATACTAGTCTTGCTAAAATACTTTGAGTTTATGGATAATTTACAGTTTTCATATATGTTACGATAACATGTCCAGTAAACTGATTATAAGGCAAGCATTTCAAAAAAGTTTTTCAAAAGAAAGTATTCATGAATTACCCATGCAGTTAAAGGAGATCATTAAAATAATTTTTAAAAGACTGCTTCCTAACATTTATTTATGGGTACCCACTAACAATTAAGCTCTCTATTGGGGGCAGGAGGGGGAGGCAGAAAAAAAAAACATAAAAATATGACCACTGTGTGTAATAAATAATAGAATCCAAACCTTTTCCAACTAAATATCATCCTCTCTAAACTTCCAGAAGGCAAGAGTTCTGAATATAGTAATAACAACATTAGCAATAACCATAACAACCACAAACATTTACTGAATATTTTATGTCTGACAAGTACAATGATAAGGTATTTGTATGTACAAATTCATTTGAGACAGAATGTTACCAATTTTTATTAAATACCACCACTAACAGGAAATTCATTAATTTACAAAGCATCCTTTCATTTTTTGCATAGGTATAGAAGCTAGAATAGCATTTCTTACATAAACCAATACCAAATCTATCTTTAACTCCAGAAGAAAATCTATCTCTTTTAGACTTCTCTTAATTAAATTATGCTTATTGATCAAATTTGTTTTCACACTGTAGTCAACAATTAACTCAAGATATATTATAAACGTAACAACTTCTAGGAGAAAACACAGGAGAAAACTAGACATTTGCAAAAGTTACTTAAGATACAAAAAGCAAGAAACATAAAAGAAAACATTTATAAACTGGACTTCATAAAAATTAAAATTTTCTGCTCCTTGAAGGACACAAGTAAATAAAAAGGTAAGCCATAACATGCATGGAAGAACACATTCACATATATCTGACAAAGGACTTGTATCCAGAATATGTAAAGAACTCTTGTAACTTAAAAAGAAGAAAACAAACAATCTAATACAAATGGGCAAAAGATTTGAAGATGGCTCACAATAGCAAATATAGCAATGGTCAATAAGCACAAGAAAACCCATTAGGGAAATGTAAGTTAAAACTATAATGAGATAAACTATACACAAATTATAATGGCTAAAATTTTAAAAGACTGATACCACCAAGTACTGATAGAGATGTGGACCAACTAAAATGCTCATGCATTGGCGGAAGGAATGTAAAATGGCACAACCCCTTTGGAAAAGTCTGGCAGTTTCTTGTAAACTTTAATATTCCATATGACCTGGATATTCTATTCCTAAGTGTTTAGTTACAGGAAATGAAAACATATGCCTGCAGATAGACTTGAAAATTTTTCATAGCAATTTTCTTCCTAATAGTCAAAAACTGAAAACAATTTAAAAATCCATCAATAGGTGAATGAATTTTTTTAAAAACTACATATTCAGACAATGATTACTCCTCAACATAAAGGAACAAATTACTTATACATGCAACAACACGAATTAATTTCAAAAACATTATGCAGAGCAAAAGAAGCCAGACACAAGGCTACATATTTTATGATTTCATTTAAACAAAACCCTAGAAAAGTGTAATTGACCCTATAGTAACAGGAAACAGATCAGTGATTGTTAGTGGCAGGAGAGGGTGAAGAAGAACGGAACCCTGCGGTGTGAGGAGGAAGTGAGGGATGGTCTGGCAGGCAGTACTATGGAATTTCTGGCATGATGGAAATATACCATATCTTGACATGTGTGACCCATGTGGTGGTAGTTACATGGGCTTACATTACTCATGTATGTAAGGCAGATGGACAGATACTTTGAAATCACCCTTATAAAACATGTCTTACAAGACTTTCAGATCTTTTGAGGGTAGAAAATATTTCATTTTGATATCCATATCTCATGTGCTTTGCACACATTTGCTGAGAAATTTCCTCAAACAAATTTCAAATATTATGTTCAAACTCCCTCACTAAAATATTCTTTATTTCACTTTTCCAGATATTTACTAAAAAATATCACTAAATAAAATATGATTTTTTTTTAGGTCACCCTTCATGCTATACGGCTCAGAAATCTTATTAGAATGTCCATTTCTTCTCTTCTGGATAACTATTGCATATACACTGTAGTAGATAATCTTGGTTTCTAACAAACTATCACTTGGATATTGATCTGCCTGTTCCAACTTTTCACATTAATGACAGCCTATCTAGAATATAATAAAGCCTTTCAAATGAAATCAGAGCTTATTATTATGAAATAAAGATAAGGCAAACATTTCCTTCAACCCCAAATACACTTGACAAAAGCTGGGAATTGTCTTAACTTTTCCCTCATCTACTACATCCAACCAGTGAACAAGTCTTTGGTGATTCTATTTTATTAGCATTTTTTCATCTATATTCCTTTCCTTTTCTACTTATATCTCTAGTTTAGGAGGCACTTACGTTTTTAACCACACTCTGCCTTCAGTAATGTCCTCCATGCTACCATCAGACTAGTCTTTTAAAAATATGAATCTGTTCATGATAAATCCAGAATTAACATCATTAACAGTCTAACAATGTCTACAGGAAGAGTAAAAATTCAAGAACAATCTACAACGGCTTCTAATATCTACCCACTATTTCTTCTCGGCCAGACCTAAATTCTAGTTGTAATTTTCTACTTGCAGTTCTCTCAAACCTTCCCATATCCAACCATTTTTATGCCTTGGTTCCCGTATTCATGATGAAATCCTTACCAGAAGTTCTGTTTAAGTGTTAATTTCTTCTTTTCTATTTCTTCTGTTTTCTTCCTGGCAAAATTAACTTTCTTCTTACTACTATATGCTTCTTGAGATTAGGAATCCTATATTCTTTATTTTTGCATATACAGTACCTAGCATAATGTTTAAAACACAGTAAGCATGCAACAAATGTTCCTTTAAAATCTTGATAGAATGGACAACTTGCCTGCGACAATGTAAATTTTCAGAATTGACTCAAAAATTAAATAACCAAAGAAATTTAAGTCTGTCAAAATTATATTCAAATAAGCTCTGAGCTCAGATTGCTTTACATGGTCTTGAAAAATTTAAATGAGGAGACAGTTATTAAGCTATAATAACTATTCCAGTCTACAGAGAAAAATAGAATGCCTTTAAATTCATTTATTAGCTAGCATAACTCTGATATTCCAAATGGAAAAGGAAGTCATACACAAAACCAACCACACAAAAATGAATCACATTTACTAATGTAAATATTTTAAAACTCATAAATAAAGTAGTGGTAAATTAAGTCCAGCAATGTATTGAAAAACTGATATACTATAGTCAAGTATAACTTAATCCAGAAATGCAAATGTGGGTTAATACTGGGTTGTATATAAATATAACACAAATATGTCAAAGGAACAGGGGACGAGAGAAGATTATAAACAAATTACTTCCCATGATTAGAAAAAATACCTATCCTAAACCAACAGCAAATATGATAAAATTAAAGTATTTTGGGCATTTGCATTAAACACTGAAAACAGCAAAAAGGTAGAAGTAGAAACAAGAGGTATAAAGTTACTACTGTAAGACAGAAAAAGTTATGATTACTTAACAATTTTATGACTATCTAGAAAATAAACTAAATACAACTATACTTAATACAGAAGTTGAATAAAATAAAAGTAAAATAGTATAGAAAATTAAGAATTTTCTTACATGTGATTGAATAGTGGCCTCCTGCATAGTACTCACATCCTAACCCCTAGAACTATAAATGTCCCCTTAAATGGCAAGAGGAACTTGCAGATGTGATTAAACTAAAGATCTTGAGATGAGGAGAGTACCCTAGATTACCTAGATGGTCCCTAAATATAATCAAAAGGGTCCTCATAAGAGGGAAACAATGTCAAAGGAGGATGTAGATGTGGTGACAGAAGATGTTGGAGTGACTCAAGGAAGGGGTCACAAGCCAAGGAAAGCAGGCAGCCTCCAGAAATTAGAAAAGGCAAGGAAAGGGATTCTCCTCTACAGCCTCCAAAGGAACCAGTCCTGTCAACACCTTGACTTTGGCCAAATGAAACTGATTTTCGACTTCTGGCCTCCAGAACTGTAAGAGAATAAATAAATTTGTGTTGTCTTAAGATACAAAATTTGTGGTAACTGTTACAGTGACCACAGAAATCCAATAGTGTATAGAACTACAATAATCAGTTAAATATATAAATGAAAAAAAGATTTGAAAAAGCAACTAGAAATGGCCTTAAATAAACAACTAGGAATGATCTTAAATGAAACATGTTGGACATCTATACAGAAAAAAACTTTGCTAAGACAGAAAAGAAAAATAATCTCAGCTCATATATGAAATCCTACGTATTATAAGAATATCTTACATAAACAATTTAATAGTTTTAACACAATTTCACTAAAATGAAAAACAAGAATGCTTTATTTGAGAAGGATACTTGGCAAAATGAGTCTAAGTTCATGAGGAAAAGAAACATAGCAATAAACCAGGATAGTTTTAAAACTCAGGGATAATAGAATCAGAGAATTATTACTCTAGTAGATAATTCAAAATAAAGAGACACTACAAATTAACAATAAGTAATACAAGAATTAATGTAACAATAGGCCAGAATAAATAACCTTCCCCCCAAAACCGTGGAATATATAAAAGTTTAGCATGAAACTAGCACATATCATTACTCAAAAATAATATGGCTGGCATAACTGGAGAAATTACAGTGAGAAACTTTCCTCCAAAGTACCTTAAAATAAATTCTATATAAATGAGGGACTTCCCTAGTGGTCCAGTGGTAAAAAATCTGCCTTCCAATGCTGGGGATGCGGGTTCGATCCCTGGTCGGGCCACTAAGATCTCACATGCTGCGGGGCAACTAAGCTGGCGAGCCACAACTACAGAGCCCAAGTGCCACAGAGCCCACGCGCCACAACTAGAGAGAAGCCCATGCGCTGCAATTAAAGATCCCGCATGCCTCAATGAAGATCCCGTGGGATGCAACTAACACCCAATGCAGCCTAAAAAAAAAAAGAAAATAAATAAATAAATGTTTTTAAAATTCTATATAAATGAGAGAGTTGCAGCAGCCAAAATTTAGATCAAACCGTAAGTGAGCATACATACAACCTCAGAAGGAGAAAAGTTATTTTAAACACAGACATGAAAGGAAAAGGGAAAGGCAGACAGAGATGACCATATACAATTCTTAAGATTTTTAATGTGAAAAATATGATAATTGTTTTATATAATTTGGGGGGAAGGCACAGATGGGAAGAAATGGGCCAAGATTTTAAAAGCACACAATTATCGGGAATTGGAAAATATCATGAGAAACAGACACAGGCATAAATTACTACTAGGACTGTGAACCGATTTCAATTTCCTGAGATATAATTTGGCAATGAATACTCAAATATCTTAAAATATTGTATATACTCCTATGACCCACTATTCTATGTTCAGTAATTTATCATAACAGAACAATCGTAAGTGTACACAAAAACTTAAACACAATAATATGCACTGTGTTTTATATTTTAAAAGATTAAAACAAGTATACAATAAGGGATTGATTAAATATAACAAATGCCTAAGATGGGATATTCTGTAGACACTGAAAAGATCACGCTTGTGAAGAATGAAGAATATATACCATCTAAATATGCACATGGTACAATATTAATTGAAAAAGGGTAAAAAGCTCTCTATACAGTATGATCTCTATTTTATAGATAATGTGTATTAAGACTAGAAGAAAGCATAGAAATGCATTTACAAGAGCTATTTTTATCTTTAAAACCTTCCCTAATTCATAAAAATAAATGATAAATTTTACATTCAGAAACATTTTAATTAGAATATAGGAAAATGGAAGAACTCAAGATGGGAAGGTTTTTCCTTTCCTTCTAAAAGTAATGAAAAAGTCAAAAGAAAAATGCTTCATTGATTTGACTCCATGAAAATATAAAATTCTTTGTATAAAAAAATGCCATAAACAAAGATAAAGACAATTGACAAAAGGGAAAAACACGAGTACATGGAACAAATGTATTTGTTTTTATATTATCCATTTGACAAAAATATTAATTTTGGCCAACAATATTCTACCCCAGAGGGCATAGCAGTAAACAAATCAGAGTAGATACCTGCTCCCATGGTTCTTTCATTCTCATTGGAAAGGACAGGTAAGAAGGTAACTTCAAACAGTGATTAGTGCTATGAAGACCATAAAAGACTGGGGAAACACACAAACAAACAAAAACCCCACAGGCAGTAACGTGATGGAATGTGAAAGGGGTGAGAGGGATGTAGCACTAGAAAGTTGATAACAGTTCCGCTAAGGAGGTGACATTTGAGCTGAAACATTAATGATGAGACATAATCACCATGTAAAGATTTGAGGAAGAGGGATCCAGAAAATGGATAACCACAAGTGCAAAAGCCATGAGGCAAGACAAAGATTAGCCTGTTTGAGAAGTGGTTGAAGTGTCTTGAGCATAAAGGGCAGTGGGGAGACTGAAATAAGATGTAATCAAGAAATCTCAAGGCCAAATCATGTTGGGACCTTAAAATCATCATAGAAAGTTAATATGGCATTTCAAAACAATAAGGAAAATATCAACATCCCCAAACAAGACTAGAAACAATTCACAACTGAAAAAATACAACTGATCGATCAATACACACATTAAAATTTCAATCTACCTAGTAATGAAAGATAAGCATATTAAAATAGCAAGATACAATTTTTTACCTTTCAAATTGGAAAGCTATCACAAATCATCATTTATATACAATGGCAGTGAGGTGAGAAAATGAAAAGGTTGTTATTTATGCTAGCAAAAAATGAGGAAAAAAACTAATCAAAAATAGAGTTGTAATTTAAATAAATTATGGTACATTTCTGCCATGGAAAAGTGTGTGTCCATTAAATCTTCGAAGAATATTTAATGTTTAATTATGTCTGATACTGTTGATTACACCATTTCTAATCCATTCACAAATTCTAACAGTGCCCCTCCAAAACATCATTTCTACTTCAAAAAGCCCTAAGCCACCATAATTTCTAAGACTACTGCAATAACTTCCTAATAACTACCTCTTTCTAGCCCCTCACCCCTTCCCTTGTTAATCTTCTATACAGCTGGGAGAGTGATTTCCTCAGTGTTAATCATCATAACCTTCAAGTGCCCAATATATTCACATTTTAACTATAATAAAATTCTCCTTGCTATGTACGGCCCATGTGAGCTCACCCCGTGTTATCTCATAAACATCTCCTTTTGCCACTCTCTCCCCCAACAACATTCAACACACACAGCATTTGTCTCTGTTCTTTGAACTTGCCAAACTCATTCAGATCCAAAGACTTTTGTCCTTGTTATTCCTGATACCTGGAATGTGATTTTCTTCCTCCGAATCATTTAGAGCTCAATTTAATATCCCTTCTTCGAAGAGGTCTCCTCTTGCTATCCAAGCTAAAGCATACTCCTCCTCAACACTTTTATCACATGCACTTAGTTCCTTTATAGTATTTATGCCTATGTGAAATTATTTAGTGTTATATGTCTTCCTCTTCACTTATAAGAGTATAAGCTCCACTAGAGCAGAGACTTTCTGTATTCCCAGCATACAGGATCTAGAGAACAGTACTACAAAATAAACATTTATTGAATGAATGAATGAAGAATGAGAATAGAATATTATATAAATAACAGAATGTTGATTATATTAAATTTACTAAGTGACATACAAACCACCAAATAGATATAATATATAGCGTATAAAAGCAACATATGCCAATGTTAATATAAATATGGGCGAAACTGGAAAACAGATTATAAAACATACATAGGCTTCAAATTTTATTTTTATATAAACCAAGAAAATTTAACTAACTTGAAAATTTATCATTTTCAAAGAAATAGCTGAGACACTGAAATATTAAAAGTCAATTTATAAAATTAAGAGCTCTTATGTATGTGTGAATGTGTGTAGACAGATGATAGACATATGTAGATGAATACACACACATACTACTAAAAGAAAGATGAGGGGAATGAGAAGAAAATAGGATTATACTAATGAAAATGTTCAAAATTATAGACTGAAAAGAATATTTTTAAGAGAACACATTTAAGAGGTCATCTTATTTCTATATAACACTGACATTCATTCAAATAATTTTATGAAACACTCTAAAAAACCACAGTAAGCCCATATTCAATCTGACCTGAAATGATAGCACATTCATAATGAAAATTTTCATAAACCAGTGATTATCTTCAAAGACTATAAGAAGAAAAGGCAAAGGGGAAAAATAAGCTATCTATAAAGTTCTAGCACAGGAAGCACTAAAATAATTTTTTGAAGTTTTAAAAATGCTTATTTCAAAAAAACCAAAAATAAAAAATGAGAAATGACTATATGTTATAATCTAAAAAATGAATATTGCCAATGACCAAGATAAATAATGGCCCAAAATATAGCGAAAGAATTCTCAATTTAAATATAGAAAAAGGGAACATTCAATTACCTCCTTGAGAACAATGGGCTTCCTCCCAAGCCTCCATTGAAAAATATGATGTGAAATTGTTTCCATTGTTTTTCTATTAAAAATCTTCCAATTCAGTTTTCCTTTATTGACCCAATTCCCTGGTACTTAGGGTAAGGCTGTTTTTTTGTTTTTGTTTTCTGTACATGTGTGATTGCTTATCTGTCTAGAATAGTCTTGAGTTATTTCATTTGATTGTATCACAGATCTGGCAGGAGCTTCACCTCTGGCAAGTTAATGTCCACAGGTGATGTGGGAAGAGGCTGAAAAGGCATATGGTAAGCAATCCGTGCATGTTCTTGGATATTACTCTTCTTAGGAGGCCACTGTATTTTACTAGGATAAATCAGATCCACAGTGGGCTGGGAGTTGAGTTGACTTCAAAAGAAACTTGCTTCCCATTTGTATTACATATGTCTAAAAGAACTAGAAAGGGACTAACGTAAAAAGAGAACTAACCCATTAGTTGTCTTCTGCTAAAATTATTTTCTCAAAACTGCCTGTAACTCCATATTTTAAAAATGGGATCAAAGGAAAAAAAGACTGAACTCAGTGTGTAAGTTATAACAGGAGCCTACAAACTAGCATATATACTAGCATAAGGCCAGTAAAATTTGCTTTCACATAGTTAGTACCAAGCCAAGTGTTCTTAATAGGTTATTGTTCAGAATTAATTTAAGGTACTTTCCTGGTAGTGTTAACATTAATAGGAAAATTATCTAGTTGGAATAATGTGTGACTGATTTTAAATGTGGGACTGACCTGTGTTTTGGCAATCCATTCAATATTTTTAAGAGTTAAATACCAAGAATCAACTATCTCACAATTAATTGAGTGAACTTAGAAAGGATTTACTGAGAATATTCTCTATGGAAATCACAAATGTGAATAATATGTGGTTTCTACTCTCAAGGAAAATGTAATATAAATAGAAAGACAAAACTAGTACACAAATCTTGCTAAGTGATAAGTAATGAACTAGAGTTTTATCAGTAAATATAGAGTGAAGCATACTGATTTAAGACATCTTAAAAGCAAAACAATTTTAGAATCTGGAAATAAATAGAATGATATTCAAATCAAAGGAGAGAAGAGAGAGATAATATTTTGACCCTACGTCACAGGTTTATGGTGAAGCCACAGCAAGAATGATTTCGGTTCGGAGGCAGAATGAGAATGGAGAACTAAAGATCTGGTTTGGTTTCAGACAAGCTGAATCTGTCACAACCTGCAGCACAGTGGGAAAATGTGGAGATAGAATTTCAAAAAGAAGCGTAAAAAGTAAATATCAATTAATGGCCAATTTTCTTATTATTTGCGTTTACCTCCGCAACATGAGTAAGGTATTATGCTGTGGAGCACTAACATTAAGTATAAAATAAAGAAGTAGGTTTCTGATGAATTTTAGAGCTCTTTACTATTTAATTTTTAACATTTTACTTGACCCACTGAAACGGTTTCTATACTAAAGTCCTAGACAATATCACAATTAAAAAACAGAAAGAACCATTTAAAAGGAAAAAGAAAAACAGAATGACAAATTTTAAAAGAGAAATATATTTCAGATAGTATATTTTGAAAAACTATATTTTTAAGTATTAATTTTCCTATATGATGACTGGTGGCTATACATACCAGATGCTTCCTAAAAACACTCCTGAATTTTAGTTTTCCAAAATATGCTCATGAAAACTTAGAAAAATAGAAATTTGTTCTTTCTAATATCAAACTTCCATCACATAGCAATATTCACCTTAAACTAAGTGAAAAATACAAGAATAATTAATTTTACTAATTTTGTAAAGTAAATAGAATGTTTGAATTACTGCAATGGTTGGGAAAAGAGTAAAGTAGCAGGAATAAATAGTTTCTTGATACCTAGACGCACTTTGTCATATTTTACAGTTTGTTCCTTCTTATGAAAACACAAATACAAAAGTCTATTGGTATAAGAAATATGACTTCATAAAGTAATCACATATATTACAATTCCTTGCATCAATGCTGCTTGAAATTCATCTGATCCTGAGATTTGTCATATTTACCATTTCACCTGACATAAAGGTCAGAACATCCATTCACTAAGATTCCTAGGCTAGGAAGTATTAATTGATAAAAATCAAAAATTAAGTATTAAAGTGTCACTAGTTATATTGGTGAAAGTTAGTAAATAAGGTAAAAAATCTTTCTTTGAAATTTTAAATGAGATAATCCATATTTAATAGCAATGTGGAAATAGCAAAAAATTATTTTTTTAATTTTTATTGATATTTTATTGATAATTGATTTATCTTCTCTCAAACTTTAATGATCTGATTTGAAGAGAACACATTTTTTTTCTATTTTACTTCTTAGTATACTAGCTATACTCATTTGGAACTTTCCAGAAAAACTGTCTGTAAAAAAAAAAAGATTTTTAAACATCAAAGGAATTTTTCAATTATTTCTACTTACAATGCCCTTTTGACTTGGGAATTATCTAATTATCATATATTTACCTGACAATACATATTAAAGAATCCTACTTTTGGCTACATTTCAGCAATAAAGATTGCATTAAGTTATGTTGAGGAATGGCAGAAATTCAATGCTGCATTCCAAACTGTTTAAGTCACTTTTGCACAGCAATCACTCAAAATAACAATACAATAAAGTCTGACTGAAACAGCACTTTACTCCCAACAAATACAACTTCAATTTAATTTTCTGTTATAGGAATACTACTCTCTCATAACCAGTGTTCTTGGTGACCAACAGCTTGATTTTTCACCATTTCTGACCACATTTTGTGATACAATCTGAGACCTTGAAGAATTAAAAAAAAAAAAAAGAAAGAAAGAAAGAAAGAAAAGAAAAACTGATAATGGAAAGAAATTATTTTTTTTTCCCTAACTTTCAACCTGAACCTGCTTGGATTACCTGGTTATCCTTATTTAATCATCACTGACACTCTACCAATTGTAATAAAACAAGGAAGAAAAACAAAGAGATGCAACGGAAATGGAAGAAGATCAACTGAGCCAAAACACAACTAAAACCTAAAATGCACTTGCCTAAGAATGAATGAAGGGCAATACCACTGGCTTAAAAAAAAAAAAATCAGAGGCATAAAAAATAATTCTTGCACCCTCAAATATTTTTGGACTAAGGATATACATAAATAAAAATAGAAGTATTAATTACTCAACAGTAATATTATAAACCCCAATCTCAGTGTTTAGAAGAGATTCATTAATTCAGCAAATAATATACTGAATACATAACAGAGAACAGCAGTAAGGGATTCACCAAGAAATAAGTCAGTAGCTGTCTTAAAAATGCTCACAATCTAATAGGAAGACAGACATATTTATACATAATACAATAATACTTTAAACAAAGTATTAGTGAGAACACACAACACACTAGAGAAAAGCATTTATTCTAACTGTCAAGACCAATAAAGACTTCACCTAAATTGGACATCGAAGACTGAGTAAGATTCTATCAGGAGGAAAAGCTAGAAAGAACATTCCAAACTCACAGAATAGCCTAAGACAACGTATGGAGATACAGAAATGGATGAACATTCATAGATATGCCAGCTCCCCATAATGGCCTCAGTGCAGGTGATTTAAAAGGATATTAAAATGGGAATTTTCCTGTTTTCTCTGTTTCTGCTAAGGACCCAAAGCTGAGAACAATAGGTTCCAAGTACTAGAGCTGAGGTGATACATCATCTATGCAACACTTGGAAAGAATGTGGCCAATAATTGCTCATGTATCCTTTAGTCTATCATTCACATTAAAAAAATATAAGCATCTATCGGAGGAGGGGAGTTTATAAATTGTTTGGGGAAGGAATAGAACAATGATTCACTCAGACTTTGGCTTATGCCCTTCAGAATACAGGACACTTAAGGAATGGTACAGGAACTGGACTTTGGTCTGAAAAAAAAATCTAAAGGCAAGAGGGCAAGATGACCTCACTCCAGGCTACTACCTCAGAAATGGCCAAGAATTCCATTTCAGAGATTGTGGAGTACAGAATTACATTTTCCCATAGGACAGATAAGGATCCCTGGGAAAGGAACTAGCCCTGAGCCATTTTTAAAGAAACTTTACCCAAAGGACTACAAAAGGAACAAGATAACCCCAGAAGAAAGAGGCTGGAGGTAGACCAGAAAGTCAGAGACTAAGGAAGGTAGTCAAAGGAAGACAAAGGAAGTATCAAATTACAACTGGGTTATCCTCAGACAGTAGGAATCTTTGATAAACCCCAAAAAGCAAGAGAAAGAATCCATTCAGATTTCCAACATACCTTTACTACCAATTAGTTGTTCTCTATTTCTAATCTTGAATCTTTGGAAGACCCAGGAGCTGCACAGTGTGTAGGGAGGAAAAATAAGGCAAAAGAAATTAATACAAAAGTCTACTAGTTGACATGTCCTGTTCCCCTTCCCCACTCAGAGTTTTAAGACTGCTTTGAGTAAGGCTGATGTAAGGGAGAAATTTTACATTGGATGACAGTTTGGAATTTTAATTTCTTAGCCTGTTTTTTTACTGCCTGAAAACAGTCTATTTTGCAATGCCAGAGAGTGAGTAAAGAAGGAATGACAGAGAAAACAAAAGAACAAGAGAGAGAGAAGAGCAAGAGGAGGAGAAAAAGGAAGAAGAGCAAGGGAAGGGCAGAACAAGCATAGGTACTTGAACAGCACTGAGACAGAAAAAATAATATTCAAAATGGGATTTGGGGTACAGTGACAGAAAAAAATAAAGTAACTTTCTGCTTGTACCCTGGTGAGTCCATCTCTTTTAATAAACCCACAGAGAGTGCTAAAAGGTGGGCAAAGTAGTCTGATTATAAAGCAATAATTTTGATGTGATTACTGTGAAGTCTGAAATCTAGTCTATAAATATAGAAAAATTAAAGTTATTTTTTTAAAGGAGTACCAATCACATAATCATGTACATACTGTGAATTTGTTTAGGGAGAACTTACATCTATTTTTAAACGTTCACTCATGTCCTGAGTTGCAGAAACTCTGTTGAGTACTGGGAAAAAGAAGTTAAAGGCAGATTCCACCTACAAGGAGTTTACAGAAAGAAACACACAAGAACTGGAATAAGCAAAGCCTACAGGATCATGTACAAGGGTCACCTAACAAAAGTATAAAGGATGAAGCAGTAGGAAACACCTCAGTTAAGGAGAAATTAAAGTTAGGTCTAAGGGCTTCCCTGGTGGCGCAGTGGTTAAGAATCCACCTGCCAATGCAGGGGACACAGGTTCGAGTCCTGGTCCAGGA
This sequence comes from Orcinus orca, assembly GCF_937001465.1. Taxonomy (NCBI): domain Eukaryota; kingdom Metazoa; phylum Chordata; class Mammalia; order Artiodactyla; family Delphinidae; genus Orcinus; species Orcinus orca. The sequence goes on from NC_064560.1 coordinate 130,165,926, forward strand.
AGATCCCACATGCCACGGAGCAACTAAGCCCGTGCGCCACAACTACTGAGCCTGCACTCTAGAGCCCGTGGGCCACAACTACTGAGCCCACATGCCACAACTACTGAAGTCCACGTGCCTAGAGCCCATGCTCCGCAACAAGAGAAGCCACCGCAATGAGAAGCCCACACACCGCAAAGAAGAGTAGCCCCGGCTCACCACAACTAGAGAAAGCCTGCGCGCAGCAACGAAGACCCAACGCAGCCAACAATAAATAAATAAAAATAAATAAATAAATTTTAAAAATAAAAAAAAATAAGTTAGGTCTAAAGGATTAGGTTGAGTTATACAGATGATAGTAGCCTAGGGATTAAGGGGTATGTGAGTGGTTGGAAAGAATGCTGCAGGCAGGCAAAGGCCCAAAGAAAGCATGGCATATTCTGGGAACTGTAAAAAGTTCAGTAACAATCAATCAATCAATCAATACATGCAGTCTACAAGGAAAGAAATAAAGTTGAGGAGCCAGATCAATACCTGGACAGGGAATTTGGATTTTATCAAAAGAACAATGGAGGCCACTGAAAGGTTTTAGTAACACTCATTTTTCATATACTGCATATCTAGTATATGCTAAGCACTCTTTCACATGTTTGATTGTTTTTTCCTCACAACAACCCTGTGAGGTAGGTGTAATGATTTCCAATTAACAGATTGAAAAAAAAAAAAAAACCTTAAATTTGTTAAGTTACACTTGATTAAATAGCTACAAAGTCCTGGCAATCAGGATGCCAACCATGCTTCAGAAAATACATTAGGAAGATCACACACACACACACACACACACACACACACACACACACACACACACACCACAAATATTACATACAACACATTGAAATTTCAGAGTTAAAAAAATGTTTTAAGTAATAATGCTTGTTAATTCAGTATTAAAGATAAAAGATTTGTGGCATTAAATAGTTCTTTAAGCAAACTTACACATTTAAAATTTTCAACTAATTCGATTTATAATGAGAAATACCTGCAGAATTCATGAAAACAGACAGGAATTAATATATATATAAAATAAGATATAGCAAAGATTGAGGTAATTATATGATGATTTTATCTCAATATATTTGCCAGAGGTTATTTGGGAAATATATTTGAAAGGTTTTTTATCTCCCTATAATATCACAAAAATTTGTTCAGACAAATTTGGTAAGACAATTTTTTAACAATCTGTTTGGGATGGATCTAAAAATGTCTCTAATTTAAAAGACAGAGTATGTACTTTGTAAAACTGAGAAGAGTACCTGAAATTTAAAAATATATATTGAAACTCCATTTAAAAATATATGTTCTTTAAAATTAATTTAAATTAAAATCTACAAAGTATACTTCTCTGTAGCTTATTTTCTCATCATTTTCACTTATTTCTTCAGCTAGTCTTAATATTTCTTTTTAAAATCTTTAATTGAAAGCTAGATGTTGCTAGAACATTATTGCTGGAAGTCTAAGTACATATAATTATTTAGAAATTTCTATTATCTATGCATTTGATTCATTTTTCCTATTTCAAATAGAAAATTATAATGGGGGAGGATGAAAAAATAAAGGTTTCATTAAGATTAACTGCTCTTGATTTAGTATTTATTTCTGAATGCCAAATTATTAAGAGAGTATAAATTAAATAATAAGCCTGACCACAATTCTAGTTCTTCAGAATATGATGAAGAGCACTCTCTTGGAAAATAAACAATTAAATAGAGATATTAGATATCGATAAGATACTTTATGCAATGAGGATAATTTCTAAATAAACTAACGTTTCAAATATACAATTGAACTGAAACACCAACATTATTTTTGATTACACAAGTAGTACATATTCATTAAATTCAAATAGTACACAAGTGTATTAAATAAAAATGAAAGTTTCCATATAATTCCCTCTTCCAAATACCATATACTGGGAGTATATTAAAGTATAAGTTTCATATGAATCTAATAAGTTGTTAAACTTCATCATCCATGGAAGATCTAATATATAACAATTAAATATCCTGTGTAACTGAAAAATATATACTCACATATGCACCACAGGTATAGTTTGTACCTTTTCACCAACACAGTAAAATAATATATAAAACATACGGCCTATTCTGTCAAATATGATTACTTCAGTTAATAAGATGAATGGGATTAAGTAATACTTACACTGCATGCAGAAAATACAAAGGAACCAGTTATAGCAAATCGAATATTTCACATACTGATAAAATACTCTCTTGCTAGAGGTACGTAAGTATATTATATTATGTCTAAACTATATTTTTTAAAATACTAATGTTCAGTTTTTTAACGCTTTGACTACTGAGTAAAGTATTAAGTCTATGCAAGTAAGGGGTAAAATCTCCTTAAAATGTTAGCTTTTTGGTAATATTTAAGTGCATTCTTTTCTGAATGTAAATAAAGTCTAGCTTTTTCTAATCTGCTTGATGCTCCCTGATGAGAATCATACTGTATTATTTCTCAAAAAAATTTATTTCAAAACATTGGGGGTAACTCCACTATAAAATTAGAGACAGTTTAAAATCTTTGTAGGAAATCAGAACTCCTCTTTTGATTCTAAAATAGCATCACTCTGTATTTAACTAGTACAAATAATATTCTAACTGGAACAAAATCACTTGCACCAAAATATCTTGGTTACATAATGTAAGGTACAATTCTCAATACATAGAATTCTACCACTGAGTTAAACAGAAAACACTTAAAGGTCTCTAGAAAATAATTTCTTCCACCCACCTCATTTTACAAGTAAACAAACTGTGGCCCAGAGAGGCTTTTATCTGCTTTCACTGAGAACCTACAGTATAGAGATGTACACAAATATCATTTAAGTTATGACACATACTTTAAAGTTACCTAAAACAAATGACACTATGTTTTACAAGATTAAGACTTTCTAATGACTGAGACCCTAATTTCTTGCCACAGAAACGTCTATAGATGCACACACACACAACACACACACAAAGATAACTAGTAAGTCATACAACTGACTCAAAAAAAGCAAAACAATGAAATATAACAATCCATATCATATTGTTTAAAAATAGACACAGCAGTTCCTAATGTTATTTTCCTATCCTATAAGTCATAACCATGCCAAACTATTACAAAAGCAGCATTCTTGTAAAATTGCTTTTACAAAAGGAAAAAAGGAAATCATTAAACAGTTAAATGGGAGGGAGAGACTAAAATACGTTACGTGGAAGTTCAAATATTTACTATTTATTCTCTCCCACGCTTTCTTTCAATATGTTAAAAAGTTCAAACGCAATGCTTCTAAAACAAAAAATCAAAACTACATTCATCACAAACTGGCTTTGTTGCAAAACTTTCATGAGAAGAGTGAAAGTATTAAGACTAAGGCATACAACACTGCAAGGAAAGCTAATTAGGATGTTTCTGTTGAATTATAAGTTGATTTGCTACTTTAAGAACACAGCTCTAAAATCATATAATACTGATTTGGTTATTTGAAAAATATTTAAAAACAAATTGATTCTCTTAAGTTGCATTAAAAGTGAAGTATTTATAAAAGCATTTTAGTTACATTTGCTTTTAGAATAAAATCATTTCTGAGCAGTGCATCCATTTGTTTGTTATTTAAACAGTACCAATCACAAATTAGATGACCTTAAAATAAAATTTAGAGCCAGGGAGAGCAGCACTAAGTTTAACTGACCTCAATACATTTTTAAATGATGCTTCCCAGTTTTTCGTTATTCTCTCATATTGGGTTTTCCAGTCTAGGGCGGGTACACAAGAAACTTACAGTCTATGTAGTACTCCTAGTCAGTTTCACTCTGCAGATGGCACAGTGGAGAAATACCTTCTGTACAGGACCATGTACAATTTCTTCTACAGCTGTCAGCACCTAGGGGAAAGTGCGCTGTTAAACAGTTGCTGCGTTCCACCTCAGAAGTGGCTGCAATTCGGTGGTGGGTGAAGTGACTCCTGTACATATATACAGGGATGAAAAGTACTATAGAAAATGAAAACATTTAACAACAAAAGTGGCTGTCTGAAAACTGTGCCACAGCAAAGCAGAATACATCATTCAGTCACAAGAGCCCTACACAGATAGGCTACTATTCACTTAAAAATTGAATGTTAAGAATGAGAAGGAAAAAATAGAAATACAGTTATTCAATTCACAATATAACTAGAAATCACTGTTAAAACATACGTTAAAAAATTAAACCCAAGCATTATATACTGATTTATAACATTATTTCTATAGTAATTTACCTAAAACCAGGCAAATGTATACAGTATGATTCTTTATTCTGTTCAGCCAATTTAATACTTCTGTTTTAGTTAACAATTCAAGGGGTAAAAAAAAAAAAATAGGTGAGATATCAAACCTGAAGTATAAATAAGTAACATGAAAATATCTAAAAGGAACTATAAAGAAAAAACATTCTGAAATTCTTAATTACTTCATATTAAAAATTTTATAAAATAACCAGTCCTCAACTACTAGCAATGGTTATTTTTCATAAAAGGGAGCTTTAAAAGTGACCTCATTATAAAATGACAACTTCTCCAAAGTCACAATGACTCAGGATCTAAACACATCTTCATCCTCAACCCATATAAACAATGAATTAACCAATTATATGGTAACTTTAGCTCATTAATACATAAAATTATTACTATAACCTACTTTTATTACAAAACAACACCCTTTCTACATGATTTATCTTTGATGGAATCAGAAGATAAAATCCAAAAGTTATTCTCTGAGAAATATCACTGAATCACTAGGCTTGAAGGTACTATCTTTCTAATCTTCTATCTCTAGGCACAGCTACTATATTTATGCTAATCTGAAGAGGTAACTGATTACATTATTTCAAAATATCACATTTAGGTTCCTGAAACAGACTGAGAATGCTTTGATGTGAAGTCCAACAAATATGACCATTAAAAAGTGTCCCATCCATCAAACTTATCTGAATCTCACTTGCCATAACAGAATTTATCCTGGCATATATTCAGTGAAGTTAGAGGTAGCTGACAATTCCCTTCAGCTTTCTTAAATTCTTTCTATAATAAGGCATAATGTAAATGAATATTATTGCCTTTAAGTGACAAGAGTTCATAAAGGAAGAAAAAAGTTCAGAGTTTTCCAGTCTCTTTATTAAAAGACATGGATCAGAGATTCCCAATCTGGGGTCTACTTATGGGAATTAGGAAACCTAGGAACTCTGCAAAAGTGCAGGCTAAAATAAAGACATATTATACAGGTGTATAAGTACATTTTTTTCTAGGGGAAATGGACTTTTGTCAGGTTCTCAAAAGGCTCTGTGATTTTCCAAAAAAAGTTTAAGGAACTACTGATAAATGATATGAAGACACCCAATTGAATAAGCAGCAGTAATTTAAATCAAATGCCTAAATCTGAGCAGTTCATTATGTAAAATGAGTAGCAGACACAGGAATGTTCCAACCATGAAATGAAATAACTCACATAAAGCACCTAATACTGACCTATTATTATCAGTAACAGCAGTAATTGTTCAAAAGAGCTATGTCAAAAAAATAAAACTTCCTTATAGGGTCCCATCTTTATTTACTTCTACATAACTTCATAATATATTACTTTTACTTAGCTGCGTCATCTACTTTTATTTAGGTGTGTCTTCTAAAAGACATCAACATCACAAGCTATACATTTCTGCATTATTTTAGATACAAAAATGCTAAATACAAGTTTTGGAACACTGCTACATACTCCTAGAATCTACATTTCCCCAAAAGCCACACCGGTCCTTTCTATGACACAGTACTTACTTGGAAAAGCCTCAGATATGAAAAACATTTGGCTTCAATTGTTTATATAAAATAATTTCACCTCCTTTATCAGTCTTGCCTTTCAAACAAACAAAAAAATCTAAATGTGAGGAATCTATCAAGGAAACACATTTTCTGAAAAAGTTATACATATAATACTTTTACTTTCACATATCATTTTCTTTACTCAGGTTAGTTTTCTGAAGATAAAAGATACAACAAACATTCATACATACACAACCTTTAAAAAGAATCCTTGTGTTACAACATGTAGATTAGCCTTACCTTTAAAATGAATTCACAATATTACCAACATCATTACAAAATCATGTGCACGGTGCTCTTCAAGATTGTGGTAACTTTTAAATACCCATCAAAAAATGACAAATGAACTGTTACCATGTATTAAAGATGCTCAGTGAAGGAAGAGGTTGGTAAATATATCTGAAATAATAGCATACAGTGCAACTATATAGTTGGTTCCCAATCATTTCAAATGTCAAGTACCTTTCCTAGAGTCTTCTCATGATAGGAGTCATATTTTATGTATTCACACACTAATAAAATATATAGCAGTAAGAACAAACGGTACAGGATTTAAGTAAAGATACAGAAGTAGAAGAGAAACATATTAAGCATTCAGAGTACTGCAATGAAAAGAATAAGACTAGAATAGAGTACACGGAGGGGTCAGTGAGAAGGACAAGAGGCACAGGCCCAATTATGCTAAGGAATTTTTGAATATTTTATTCCAGAGGATGGCATTTTGAGAAGTATTTTATAAAAATAATTTCTAGCAGCAGCATGGAAAATGAACTAAAGGTGTAGATGGTTCAACTGGGATGGCAACAATGGGAATACATAGTTAGGAATAATAAAAGATCTGTAAAAAATTTTTAAAGTATACTACTCTGTAAAACACTAGAAGGGTAAACATTGTTAGATAAATCAAAGCTATTCCTAAAGTTTGAGTATAGAAACTAGCATCCATTCATTCATTAATTCACTCAACAAAAACAAAAAAAATCAACTGTCTCCTATGCATCAGGTCCCATTTTAGGCACTGGGCAAAGCACCGAACAAAGGAGCCAGTGACTTGCTCTCTTTAAGATTATATGCAGGGCTTCCCTGGTGGCGCAGTAGTTGAGAGTCCGCCTGCCGATGCATGGGATGCGGGTTCGTGCCCCAGTCCGGGAGGGTCCCACATGCCGCGGAGCGGCTGGGCCCGTGAGCCATGGCCGCTGGGCCTGCACGTCCGGAGCCTGTGCTCCACAACAGAAGAGGCCACAACAGTGAGAGGCCCGCGTACCGCAAAAAAAAAAAAAAAAAGATTATATGTAAATAGAAAAGACAGATAATAAACTATTAAATGTATAATAAAATGTAAGAAAATGATTCACATATGAACTAAAAGTAAAGCAAGCCATGGGAAGAGAGTGACCAATACACTATTTTAACAGTGTACAAAGAAAACCCAAGGAAGCAGCATTATATGAATGAAGAATGAAGTGGCAGGAGTCTACAGACTGACTATCTGGGGTAAGAACACTGATGGAACAGTGAGAGCAAAGCCCTGAGATGGGAACAAATGGTGGAACTGATGGTAGCCAACAAGAATGGCAGTACTCGCAAGACTATAATAAAATTTACATAACAGACTATCAGGTGGGACTTTTCCCATTGCCAGGGATTGGCATTACAACCCAAGACTGAGAACAAAGAGTCACCAATCAAGTATTTCACGTTCAAAAGACAGCCTAAACAAGTGAGAGCCAACTACCTCTCCACAATAACCGAAACATCTTTACCTTCCTCAGTTCCTCTTTACCCTAGAACTGCCCACCCCTGCCCACCTTGAGTGAGTCAATCATCAGAGTTTGCTTCACTGACTTAACGTAGTTGGATAGTGCTATTTCCAAGAGTCTAAATCAAGTCAGAGCGGGTCGAAAGATTGGCAAGAATGGAAGACTGGTATCTCATCTTTCGGCTGGATTTCTGCTTGTGTTTAGACTTGCTTATCATCCCATGCCCATACCTACGACCCATGCCTATATGAGGAGAGGAAAAAAAGATGTGGATTGGAAAACAGGGTAGAGAGAACTGGACTCACTATTTATAACAGCAAAGAGTGTGACTAACAAAGTAGCTGGATTGAGCCTCCACACAATGGGGATCCCAGCAGCCAGAGGCTGTGGGCGTACTGGAGAAGGAGAAACTTCGAAAGAGTAGAAAAAGACAAACTGGATAGTGTGACTCTGCAAAAATATCTCATCCTCCCAAAAAAAGTTTTACACACGTGCCACATCAACGGTAGTATTTGCCTCTCTTTCCCCACAGAAGGCATGAGGTCTAGTCAGTGTTACTCAGATGACCAGAGATAGAAAAAGAAACAAAAAGGGCACCACTAAAGTAGGAAAATCTTTTCCCTTTCTATCTCTCTCACCCAGGAGGAGAAAGGAATATAAATGAAAGAGCAGATCACTCTCTACTCACTGGAGTGCGCAGACTGAATGACTGTATTCAACCCTTTCCACACTACAATCTCCTAGAACAGCCTAAGCGGCACTGAGTAGAAGGGGGAAAGCTGAGTTTTAAATTGGGCTATGAGGTTAAAATTCAAACTAGTCAGATTAAACTGATTTTCTGAAGTGTCCAGAAAGCTTTGACATTTCTTCAAGATGAGTAAAGAAACAAACAAAAACCTGATTTGACCAATCACAAACAAAGGTCAGATTGGAGAAAAATAAAATCACTTCATGTTTGCATTCCCACTTCATTCTCCATCTCAAGTCATACTATATTATGAAATGGTTAACAGCAATGAGCTAGTAAGTGATTTTTTACTTTTCATCTCTCTAAAATATTCTATGACTATCAGGCTGAATAGCTGCATTATCATATTTTTCTTATTCTTAAGAACTACTAGTAATTACATAACTATGGGTATTTTATAAGGAATTCTTCATATTTCCCCTTGTATAAAAGTTACAGAAATATTTTGAACATTTGTAAATAATACTAGGTCTTATTACAAATACGAACAAATATAAATATTTTATACATTTGTGGAGAATACTAGGTTGTATAGAAACTAAAAAGTAGAATCCCCTAAATAAGACACCAAACTTGCAGAACAAAAAGGCTACAGGGAAGGAAAAAGAAAAAACAGGTTAAAACATTTATTGTTTTAAAGGAACATTTTCGATATTCATATTGGAGTAACCTGAAACCCAACTTTAAAGAATATTCTGCCTTGATTTATAGCTTAATAACTTTGGGCTTTCCCCCAAATTGAATCATGCCCTTTCCATTTATTTAATATTTAAATTAATCTTTAATGGGAATTCTCTGAAAACTTAGGTATATCTTTTTAAATAAATTAAGGTATCAGTATTTTACATGACTAAATAATACATAACGTTATCTCTGTTTAAATGTCACACTTTTAGAGAATACAGGATCCTATTACATTGACGTTTATAACTCCTTATGTAATGGTCCTATTCATTTTACAATCACTTATCATCCTAAATTATGCCATGTATATAACATTTTATCAGTTAGTCCTTCTCAGAGATACAACATAATGAAAGTAATATGACTCAAAATTACAGAACTAAGTTCTATATTTATACCTTTTTTCTAGTCTACTATTTCATGGGATATAAGAATAAACATTATCATTTATAAGTAAATTGGAAAGTGTAAGGAAAACCATACAAACTCAAGTCATTCAAACTCACATGTTAATTTACTGTCAGTAAATAATGTCAGCCGGATTGTCAACACAGTATTGAAGGAGAAGAACAAAGTTGGAAGACTGACTCTATCAGACTTTAAGACTTACTACTTACTATAAAGCAACAGTATTCAAGACTGTGTGATATCTGTCAAAGAACAGAAAAATTGACCAATGGAAGAGAACAGAGAGACCAGAAACAAACTCACACAAATGTAATCAACTGATCTTTGACAAAGAAGCAAACAAAATTCAATGAAGAAAGGATAGCCTTTTCAACAAATGGTGCTGGCCTAATTGGACATCCATATCCCCCCCCCCAAAAAAATCTAGACACAGACAATAAACCTTTTATAAAAATGAGCTCAAAATAGAAAAAAGACAAAGTTACGAAACTCCCAGAATATAGAAAAATCTAGGTGACCTTGGAATTGACAATAACTTTTCAGATACAACACCAAAAGCACAATCCATGAAAGAAAAAAAGCTACAGATAGGGAGAAAATATTTGGAAAACACATATATGATAAAGGACTAGTAATCTAAATATACAAAAAACTCAAATTCAACAACTAGAAAACAAACAACTCAATTAAAAAATGAGCAAATGGTCTGAGCAGACACCTTCCTAAAAAGATAAGCTGATAACATATGAGCATATGAAAAGATGCTGAACATCAATCAAATGTGTATTAGTTTGCCAGGGCTGCCATAACCAAGTATGACAAACTGGATGACTTAATAGAAATTAATCGTCTCACAGTTTTGGAGGTCAAAGTCTGAAATCAAGGTGTTGGCAGGGCTGGTTCCTTCTGAGGGCTGTGAGGGTAGGATCAGATTCCAGGCCTCAATTCTTGGCTTATAGATGGCAGTCTTCATGTTCCCATGGCATTCTCCCTCTATGCATATCTGTGTCCGAACTTCCCCTTTTTATAAGGACACCAGTCATATTGGATTACGACCCACTGTAATAACCTCACTTTAACTTGATTAACTCTGTAAAGACCATAACTCCAAATAAGGTCATAAGGTCACACTGTCAGGTACTGGGGGGTTAGAAATTCAAGATATGAATTTGAGGGGGGGATATAATGGTATGTCATTAGGGAATTGCAAATTAAAACAACCATGAGATACCACTACACATCTATTAGAATGGCTAAAATCCAAAACAGTGACAACACCAAATGTTAATGAGGATGTAGAGCAACAGGAACTCTCATCCACTGCTAGTGGAATGGAAAATAGTACAGCCATTTTGGAAAACATTTTGGCAGTTTCTTTCAAACTAAACATACTCTTACCATATGATCCAGCAATCACACTCCTTGGCGTTTACCCAAATGAGCTAAAAACTCATATCTATAAAAAAAAAATCTACACACAAATGTTTATAGCAGCTTTATTCATAATTGCCAAAACTTGGAAGCAATCAAGATGTTCTTCAACAGGAGAATGAATAAACAAACTGTGGTATACCCATATTATATAAAAAGAAATGAGGTATCATATCACAAAAAGACATAAAGAAAGCTTAAATGCATATTACAAAATGAAAAAAAAAACAATCCGAAAAGGCTATACATACTCCATGATTTCAAGTATATGACATTCTGGAAAAGGCAAAACTAAAGAGACAGTTAAAAGATTAATGGTTGCCAGAGATGCACAGGGAGGAAAGGAAGGATGAGGTAGAACACATCATGAGGGGATATTTAGGGCCGGGAAGCTGTTATGTATGACACTGCAATGATGGATAAATATCATTATACATTTGTAAAAGCACTGAAAGCGAATCCTAATGTAAACTATGGACTTCAACTCTACCATACTAACGCAAGATGTTAATAGGAGAAACTGTGTGCTGGGGTGGGGGGCAGGAGAAGTAGGGACAAGAAAGGGTACAGTCAACCGTCAGTATCCATTGGAAATTAGTCCCAGGATTCCCGCAGATACCGAAATCCAGGGGTGCTCAAGTCCCTTATATAAAATTGCGTAGTACTGGCATATACCCTATGCAATCCTCCCATACACATTAAACATCTCTGTATTACTTATAATACCTAATATAATGTAAATTCTATGTAAATAGTTGCTACCACACAACAAATACGAGTTTTTTCTTTTTGGAACTTTCTGGGATTTTTTTTTTTTTTTTTCCAAATATTTTCAATCCTTGGTTGGTTGCATCTGAGGCTGCGGGTCCTGCAGATATGAAGGGTCAATTGTATACTGCAACTCCCTTGGACTTTCCACTAAATTTTTCTGTTAAGGTTAAAACTGCTCTAAAAAGTGTAGTCTATTAATTTTTTTAAAGTAGTTGTTCTACTAATAAGGTCAAGAAGTAAAAAATTTGGGATAATTACATGGAAACAGAAACGGGCCTCAAAAACTCTAAGTGCAAATGGAGACACATGATTTTTTCAGCAATAGTCATGAAAGTAAATTATTAAAAAAGTAAATATAATTATAAATTATATTTTTAAATATGGTGACCTGAGTGCAATGCAGGTAGAGAAACAATGGTAATATTGTTACAGTGGCTGATATGCAAATGAGTTTATTAAGGCAAAACTTTTGTTCTTCGTTTTTCCACTGACATTTTCCTGTAAAGCTATTTTTTTATAGCTTTTCCAAAAACAAAAACGCATTTTCAATTTGAAGCTTCTTTTTCAGGCTACCTGCACTTCAAATGGAACACAGTGACAGAGCATAGCAAGAATTTCATACATTTAAAATAAGAAATAAATCTAAACATACAGCTACTCAAACGTGCTTTCATCACATGCAAGTAATATTTTGTTTCTAGGATCGCAGGGCATATTAAGTTATGCTATAAAACTCAATAAAATTATAATATATATATAGGAAAGTTATAGCTAGGAAACAGGGTTTAAATAGGCCAAAACATTTTGTTAGGTTTTAACAATGTTCTATTTTAATTTCAGAAACCCAGATAATGCCATGGATATAACAGTATCAAGAGTTTAAGGTTATTATTATTATTTTAGTATTCATGCTATACTTAACTTTAGTCATTCTAAAATTCCCTAGCCTACCTGATGATATTAGAATGGAACCAGGTAATATTGTTTCAGCAAACTAAGACAGAAAACTTCTGACTAAAGGAATTCAAGGTTAAGTTTTCCCTCCCTGCCTACATATCATGCATCTTACTTGGATGCAACAGAAAATTTATAGAAACAAGGAAATTTTAAATTAACTATAAGTTGATTTTTACAAGAGAAGGAAATAGTTTTCTATCCTTTAAAGTTAAAAAAAAGTGGTTACTTTTCTAAAGTGTGTAGATCTATCCATACTCCTGTGCAATTATATATTTATTTTTTAATATTCTTTAGTAATATTTATGACTCTAATGCATGTTTTCTAAAAGAAGAAATAACCACCAATCTTAAGAAAATAGAATATATAAAATATCCTGGTAGCTGTGTAAGCATAATTAGACATATAAAGTTTGCTTTGGAACCCAACAATTTGGAATTTATTCTTACCCTCATCATTTATCAAATACTCTACTGGTAACTCTGGGAAGGATACTGAATGCCCAATTTTTAAAATATGGGGTAGCTATAAATTTTAATATCATTTTTATATGATGTAGACAGGCTTATATTTGAGACTATCTTATTATCAATTGCTGCTAACATTTCCAAATTTAAATATCCAAGAATGATATTCAAGAGAGATCATATACCAAATTTATACTTTATAATGACACTAAAAATAAATATAGGCTTCGTCATGATTCTAAGACCATCTCTCCACTTTAAGGTTGACAAAACTGTACGTGAATTTCTCAGAACTCCTTGTGATGTCTATAATTTGTCATTTTAATAATACATGTCCTTAAATAATAATTTCATCAAATGAAAAAGAATGAGTATTATAGTTTCTTCTACCACAAAGTTATAGAAATATAATATTGAAATCATTCATTGTGACAATTTAGTAAAATGAAAACTTTATTGGATAAGGAAATATAAATTTACTGTCTATGCCATATAAAGACACAAGGCAGAGACTGTCCATCAAATTGGTATTCTATAAGCTCCTGAGACTTTTTTGGAGAAAAAAATTAAGTAACAGCAGTCTTTCCCCAATTTATGAAAAACTTAGATTAAGGGATAAAATTGGCAAATTCTGAGATTTTACCTAATTTTTAATATTTGATAATTCCTATTTGCCTATACAAGACTATTCTATTAGTATAACATGGTAGTTAAGAGGGCAGACCCTGGGAGCAGATTAAGCAAATCCTATCTCTGCCTCTAATTTTATAGAGAAAAAAAATATTTACATATGTATATATAAATTTCCATACATATATGTAGGTGTGTGTGTGTATACACACACACACACATACACAGGTATGTATATATGTATGTATATGAATACACACACACATATATACCCTTACATACACATATGTGTTTATATACAAACATATATATACCACACATACATACATGCTGTTGGCAAATTATTTAACCTTTTGTGCTGCCTTTTCCTCACAGAATTATTGTGTGAACTAATTCAGTTAATATGTGGAAAGCATGTAGTTGTCGTCCCTGGCTCATACTAAGTTCCATTTAGCTATTAGTATTATTATCACTGCTGCTACTATTACTGCTAAGTTTAATATACCAATATTCCCAGTGTCCTAAAGAATATGATTTCCACATGCTCTATCACTTGAAAAAATTGAATAAATTTGATGACTGCTACCACTCAGAGAGACAAAAAAGCACGGAATTTTGAAATACACTTGAGATTTTTAGAAGGAGTAGAAAAAGAACTGAGAGCAGGGAGTATCTTTTGTCACAAAATACTTTGAACTCTCTTGAATTAAAATCTATTTGCGTGTCGTATGAGATTTGCGAGTAGAGATAACAGAAATGCATCCTATCCCAAACCTTGTTTATTCTTTAACAGCAGCAGCTGACACAGGAGAATAATTTCCTGCTTCACTGTGCTGACAGTACATCACCTAGATTCAGAAATTATATTCTCAGCAGGAAGGCAATAGATTTCTCTCTACACTGAAGAAACAGAAGGATAGAAAAATTACACAAAATAGAAATGATTATTATAAAAGAAAAAATCAAACTGTATCGAAGACGATTTATTTTTAATTGGTGACACTCAAAGTAGAATTCAGTTTATATTAAATTTCAAGTGTTTAGCCATAATATTTTTGAAAGAAACAAAAGTTTTGTTTATGTATAATCTTGCAAACAAATCTTATATTTCTAATTCTTCCTAAAATTTTTAAACAGGAAAAATTTTAATAAGATCAACTAAAATTTATTAATACTCTGATTTTATTTATTATACTTAGTGTATAGAACATTGTGCCCTAGTTCAGACAGTAAATATCATTTAAAAATTTTACTTAGAAGAATGGTGTTAGGTGGTAACTAATAGTTTACATTAAAGTTTTGTGTCACCAAAAAATCATTCTTCACAGAAATAATAAGTAATGATTTCTATATGTGTGGCGTGTGTGTGTGTACGTAGCATATTTATAAGCTACTAGGTTTTCTTCTAATTTAGATATATGAAAATCTAGCAATTTGTCTTATGTGAAGTGACTTTTAAGCCGTATGTTAAAGTAACTCTAGAGGTTATAAAGAAGTATTGTAGACTTCTGGTTCATAATGATAAAGTACCAACCTCAGGTTCCAGAAGTAAGTCTGTAGATTCAAATCTTTCTGCCGTTTACTAGTCATGTGATATTGGGCAGCTTACTTATTATTTTGTTCCCCCATCTGTAAAATGAGGATAATAGCAGTGTCTTTCTAATGGGATCTGTTTGAAGATTAAAAGAAAATCAACATTAAAACACAAAGAACTGGGCTTCCCTGGTGGCGCAGTGGTTGAGGGTCCGTCTGCCGATGCAGGGCACGCCGGTTCGTGCCCCGGTCCCAGAAGATCCCACATGCCGCGGAGCGGCTGGGCCCGTGAGCCATGGCCGCTGAGCCTGCGCGTCCGGAGCCTGTGCTCCGCAACAGGAGAGGCCACAGCACTGAGAGGCCCGCGTACCGCAAAAAACAAAACCACAAAGAACAAGTCTAGCACAGAGCGAATCACTAGATTATTACCATTATTGTCACAGGTAAGTATGGCAAATGAAGCATGCTTCCTTCTGAAACTCCTCTAAATTAACCAAAAAAGTACAAAACTGAAGGACAAAAAGAACAGTAGAGAAGACAACAACAAACACAAGCTTTTGGAAAATGAAAAACTTAGGCAGAAGACTAGTGACTGATTCAGCACAGCAGAGGATGCAGAAAATTAAGTGGCAGAAAAGGAGGAGAATGTAAGAATCAAGATAATTTGCCTAATGAAACCCTGAAAGGCTGGGGTAATATTAGCACTGAATACTGAGGGGTTCTCTAAAAGTCTGTATAAAGAAAATTTCCACACACAGGTTAACTACCTCATTCCACACGTCCTCTTCGGCCTCTAGAGGATCAGAATGTTGGATATCTTAAACCAGGGATGTTCC
Source organism: Orcinus orca (assembly GCF_937001465.1). NCBI lineage: Eukaryota > Metazoa > Chordata > Mammalia > Artiodactyla > Delphinidae > Orcinus > Orcinus orca. The sequence goes on from NC_064560.1 coordinate 130,182,041, forward strand.
TGACTTGGAACGACCAAGCACAACATAGAGGGAGTCGAAGGACAAGGCTCAGTCGGACCTGAACTGGTTCCTAATTGTTGGCAGACAGGTGTAAACTATCCAAGAAAGAATATTTGAAAATTCATTGGAGAACGTTTAAGACCCCAGAAAAAGACATATAGATACCACAATCTGGGATCTCCCAAGAGAAATTTTAGCTCTTTTCTTGATCACCCTAATGAAGCCACCTACGAAACAATTCTTGCCTCTAGACACACAGCTTCCAAATAAATCTGTAGCACCTCATTAAGTCTAGGCTTTCAGAAAAGCCTCCAACATGAAAGACTAAAACCAAAATAAATAAACAAAAAAAAAGTACTCAGAGGAAATACAGTACCAAGAGAAGAAACCTTAAGAAAATTATTACCATCCTCTGACATAAGAAAAGGTAATTACAGCGGCAAAATAAGAATGTACTATGTTAAAAAACTGAATAATTAGAGAAACAGTAACAACTTTTAGAAAATAAAAATAATTGCTGAAATAAAACATTCAATGAAAGAGAACATCTAGAAAATCTCCTAGTAAGTAGAATATAAAGAACTTTTTAAAAGAAGAGGAAACACAAGAAAACAAGCATACAAATGCAGATGAACATATGCCCTATGACCACAGATAGAGAACAGAAAAATGAAGGAAGAGAAGGGAGCAATGCTTTCATAACTCTAAGGGAAAATTATTTTGTAGTCTACAATTATATACATAAGCTAATATTCAATCAAATGTGAGGATGGGATGAAGATATTTTCAAGAGGGCAAACTTTTATGACTCCTTTATCAGGAAGTAGCTGAAAAATATACCTCTATAAAATAAAGGAGGAAAAGGGGGGAGGACGAGTGTGGGACTCATGAAATAAAGGATCTAACATAGGAGAAGAGCCAAGGGAAGTCCCAAGATGTCCACTATGCACCAGGTGTAGAAAGCAACCAATCTAGATTGTAAAACAGATCAGTATGGAAAGGTCTCCACAAAGAAAAGCAAATTTGATACAGTGTCTGAAACCATGTTTCAGCACTCAAAAAATACTGACATCATCTTACAGATCTGTTGAAACATTTAGGAAAAATACAGTAGGTACACAAAAAATAAGCAAATAAAAATGAGGTTATTACTAACTCCCCCCAAAAGAAAAAGTTATAGGAGAAAAGAAACAATCATAATAAATTGCTCAAAAAGGAGCAATATTTAGTGCTGATTTAATGCAACATACTTATTGGATAAGTATGTTGAGAAAATGGGGTAATCTTTGTATAAGTATGTTGAGAATGAGATGGTAATGAATTTAAGAATAGTAAATCCCCAACTAATAATAGGAAGTAAATTGATAGAGAAAAAATTGATAAATCAATAAAGAGCAGCTTAAAAGTGTCATTTAAAAATATGGAAATGCCATAAGAAACAGCTCCAAGAATGCAAACTGACTGCCTCTGGGGAGCAAGGCTGTGGAAGATGGTGAGCAGTGAAACGGGAGTGCTTTACTTAGTTTCAAGTCTTTTTTTTTTTTTTTACATCTTTATTGGAGTATAATTGCTTTACAATGGTGTGTTAGTTTCTGCTTTATAACAAAGTGAATCAGTTATACATATACATATCAGTTATACATATGTTATATCAGTTATACATATGTTAGCAGTTATACATATGTTCCCATATCTCCTCCCTCTTGCGTCTCCCTCCCTCCCACCCTCCCTATCCCACCCCTCCAGGCGGTCTCAAAGCACCGACCTGATCTCCCTGTGCTATGCGGCTGCTTCCCACTAGCTATCTATTTTACATTTGGTAGTGTATATATGTCCATGCCTCTCTCTCGCTTTCTCACAGCTTACCCTTTCCCCTCCCCATATTCTCAAGTCCATTCTCTAGTAGGTCTGTGTCTTTATTCTTGTCTTACTCCTAGGTTCTTCATGACATTTTTTTTCCCTTAAATTCCATATATATGTGTTAGCATACGGTATTTGTCTTTATCTTTCTGACTTACTTCACTCTGTATAATAGACTCTAGGTCTATCCACCTCATTACTAATAGCTCAATTTCGTTTCTTTTTATGGCTGAGTAATATTCCATTGTATGTATGTGCCACATCTTCTTTTCAAGTCTTTTAATACTACTTTGCTTTTTAATTCTGTATGTATATAAGTGATAAGAATGAATTTTAAAAAGTAAATCAGATACATTTCCAACTTATAATGTAAAATAATATGTTGATATATAAAATAGTAGTCGATTAACATCAATTTTTAAATTTTAACAGAGTAATATCTCAATTACCCAGCACCAGCATGGCTTCACATAAGAAAATCTGGAGATAAATTTAAGTTTACACCTTCAAGTGACAAAACTTTCCTTTTTTAAAAGATTTTTAATTTACCACACATATTCTTGAATGATTAAGTATCATTCCTTACCTTCTTGATAATTACGTGTTATTATTATAGATATCCATTATCATATTCACACCAGGACCTCTGGAGTATATATGTTCTCTATCTTACATTAAATATCCCCAGGTCTCTCTTTCTTTATAATTTTAAAGGAAGAGTAAAAAATAGAATGATCTGGTTTACTAAGGATTCTGGTTCATAAAACTGATCAGAACTTTGAAAAATACTTAGAATGCAATAATCAAATTAATATAAAAAACAGCAAGCTCATTGTGCTTACTATGTGACAACATTCTAAGCACTTTTCATACACACTTCAATTTCCCCATTTTACAGATTAGAAAACAAAGGCACAGAGAGGCAAAGCTACTTGACGGGGTTAGTTAGTGACTGAATTAAGATTTTGAACACAGGCAATTTGACTCCAGAGCCTGTGATCTTTACTGCTATGTGCTACTTAGCACTATAAATCTATTGAACACAATATATTGTCTTGATTATTTGGAAAACACTTTAGAATTTTGCAGGATCTAAAAGCACATAACTAAAATCTACTGTTATTAATGTATTAGAGATACATGAACGTGCATTCAAAATTAACAAAAGGCTAGACACCAAAAGATATTCACTGTATAAATTCAACATAAAAAGCTCTCCCACAAAAAATATATATATAAAAATTAGCAAAACAACATATAAGGCTCATGTAAATTAAATATTTTCAAGCAGAGTTTTGGCATAGTTCTATTTTTCCCCTAAAAAGAGCACCACTATTATATCTGGTAATTTATAAAGTCAATTAAATATAAGCAATATAACACAGAGGAACAAGATAAACATTATCTTTTAAATGAATCACAATATGAAAAGCTTATTAAACTTACTGATCCAATAACATAATATTATATTGCATCGATTCTAAGACACATATACTTCCACATTTTTTTTCTTGGTATATAAAGTATTGGTGTATCTTACAAACACTGGTATTTCAGGTTTGATGAAATACGGCAACTAACAGTTTCATAGCACTTACAATGTATCAGGCACTATCCCACTTGCTTTATACATATTTACTACCTTAATCCTAACAATTCAGTGAGGTAGGTACTATTACTATCCTTATTTATGCAAGAAAACTGAAACAGATTAAATAAATTGCTGGAACTAATGAGTGGAAAGTGAGGATTCCAACTTCAGCACGAAGTCTAGTTACAGACACTAAGCTCTTAAATATTATACAGTACAGCCACATCACTATACACATTTGTCCCTTTCTCTGAGACCTGCTAACTCCTAGTACTTTTTTCTTCTCTGAAACTGCAACTGCTTTTAGCTAGAACACTTTATGTAAACAAAACCTACTGTTTCTTTGGTTGTATTAGAGAATAAAATCAAAAGTAGAGCTACTTGGTTGCCAGTGAATAAGGAGCATAAATGGGACAATTAGTCAGCATTCATTCTTCAATTCCCTGCTCAGCTGCTTCTCACCCTTTCTCTTATAAACCCTCGGGATACAAAACCTCAAAATACTTTCAGTTCTGATGAAAGATGTTTAAGCAGTGAATTGGCATACATACGGTATGGAATAATTCTTCCCTAAAAACAAAGTACCAAGGTTTTCCACTACATAGACAATTTCAGATTCATGCCTAAAGAAATTATGTACGATGCAACTTTAATGAAGAAATGTTAAACAATCTTCTACAATTACCTTTACTAATAATTTCTTATGTGAATAATTCTTCTTTGGTAAATAAGGAGAACCTCAATCACCACTAAATAAGGTAAAAATCAAGAACCCATTGCTTAAATAATTCCATAACCACACTTTGTTTTACACTGAAACAATACCATTTACTGAGGGTTTAGTCTGTATTTTGATAAAGTTTTTACACACACCATCACTCATTACAGCTCCTTGAGATAGGTACTACCATATCCATGTTTATACTAAAAAACTGTAAAACAGAGAGATCCTATAATGATGCAATATATAAACCATATGGTAAAGGACTTTTAGTTATAAAAATATGTCCAGCAGGCACATCTGATTTAGTGTTTCTGTGAGATAAAAATGTTAAATCTTTTACATATACATAATGTTGTATTTCAGTTATACCTCAACAAAAAAACTACATTTTTGTGCAATTTGTATTTACATGACATGAAGTAAGTCCTTTGGAAAAAGTTATTTAAAGTCATAATATGACATAATGTCTTTTAAAATCCTCACAATGAAATTTGCTTGAAGGTGCAAATGAGATATGTAAGCTGATTTAAGGCAGGGACTGTGTTTTCTTCACAACAGTATTTTATTTTAAGTTAAACCTTTAAGTACTGTACCTGAATTTTAAATAGATTTATGGAAAACTTTCTAACATGTATCACACATATCCCTAACTTCTTAAAATGTTATGAATACAATTTAAACATTTATTGATGAATCAGTGTCATCACTGTAGGCATCAGTAATTACACTGTGTGGCAAGGTAGCTGAAGGTGTAGATAGTACAAAAAAAAAAAACAAACAAAAAAAATTTAAGAGCTACTGAAGTCAGTGGGAGTCCCGTTAACTTTGTTAAAGAAGTCCATGCTGATAAGATTCACTTTTGTAACCAGTCTTTCTCTGTCTTAAAAAACCACAATAGCTGTTTGACTTTTACTCTCCATCTATACTCACTGAACCTAGACTCTTGCTCTTTTCTAAAGACAAAATGTTACCCTTTTTAATATCTAGGTAGCTATTTGACTCCTTCTCTATTCCCAAAACAAACTAAAAGAACTATTCTGTGACTCATGTTTTGTTTTGTTGTTGTTGTTTTGTTTGTTTGTTTTCGGTACGCGGGCCTCTCACTGTTGTGGCCTCTCCCATTGTGGAGCACAGGCTCCAGACGCGCAGGCTCAGCGGCCATGGCTCACGGGCCCAGCCGCTCCGTGGCATGTGGGATCTTCCCCGACCGGGGCACGAACCCGTGTTCCCTGCATCGGCAGGCGGACTCTCAACCACTGCGCCACCAGGGAAGCCCTGTTGTTTTTGTTTTTAAACTATTTTACAGAGCTGCCCTTGAAGTCTTTTAAGCACCCTTCCCACCCTTGAAGATTGCAAAAACATTCTGCTTGTTTCCCCACTGACTTCTTTCTGTTCTACTGTACCTGCTATTGTTCTAGCAGAATAGTGCTTCCATGCCTGCTTCCAAGCCCACCATTCTTTTCCCTTTACTTTTCTCCAACTTTATTCTTTCTTGTCCAACTAGTCCCTTATTAATTCTTGGCTTCCATGTATAAAAGACCAAAAATTCGGTGTGACATGAGGCCAAGAAATGGCAAGAGATTGGATAAACAAGAAAGAAAAAAGGTAGACCAGGGCTCATACATTTTTATAACCTAGCATTGAGCACAGTTCCATAGTAGGACCAAATACTGTGTGGAACTGAACTAACTACATAATACGAGCAAATCACCAACAAATGAGATGAACTAACTTGAAACCAGAACCAACATATTCTCTCTTTTATTGGTTTTATTTTTAGTCTTCTTTAATCCTTGATTGGTGAGAAAAATGTGACAGAAGAAAAAAAGAGCATGAGAATGTAAACTGAAGGTAGAGCTCTTAAAAAGACATTAAAAAATGGGCATTCATAGAGAAAAATGCAATAACTTAGAATAATGATCTATGATAGTTCTAAGGGAATTTAAATGAGAAGGAAAGAAGACATGATACAGTTAAAAATAGGTAGAAACATGCTGCATGGTGAAAAAAGATAGAAACAAAAACATAATTTGGAAAATAAAGCTATATGAATTACATAAATGATGAAGTATCCTTTCAGGGTTATTATAAAATAAAAGACTAAAAATGCCATAAGAAATGTGTAACAAAACAGCTTAGCAAAATCTTTAAAATGTAATGATTAAAGAATTTAAGCAGCACTTAAATTACAGTTACTTAGAGACATGGTACATAACAACATTTACAATTTCTAAGAAAGTATCTTATCTACTTTGAAGGCTGTTAGCGGAACTATTTTATATTATCACAAGCTTCAAATTTCAGGTCTAATTCACTGTCATCAATAAAAGAGTTACCATTAAAAATCAACTATATGCAGAGTACTATATACATGTGCTTTCTAGTCTTGCCCAATGGTTACAACTAAGTACCTAGTGAAAGCGATTTAACTTTTTTGTGCTTTGGTGTTCTATTTATAAGAACAGACCCTCCTTATTAAGTTATTGGGCAGACTAAATAATATATACACAGTGTGCTGAATATGGCCTTGCACACAGTAAATGGTTAATAAATGTTATTATCATTATTATTACACTACATTGTTTCCCTTATCATCTATTATCTCACCACTTAGCTAATAAGGAAATTAATCTCACAATATGGCCAAGGCTATGGGAGCAAAATCGTAACACTGAAAGTAAAATAACAGATACTGAGAAATAGGACGCACCACATTCTTCTTTCTTACTTGGTATTCCTTATTGACACTGGCAATTTCTGTCATCAATAAAAAATATGAGAAAACAGAAGTCATCATAATAAGAGAAGTATAACAGTATGTTAGAGCAAAGCAAAAAGAATTAATCAATTTATATACTTTCAAAAAATCTTCCCTAAGAGACCAATCCTTACACGAACATTCTATTTTTCTTTTCCCTTTCCCAAAACAAGAACCTGGGGATATATCTTCAACATCACTCAGAAGGACCTCTCACATAGGATGGGCCCAATAAATATCCGGCAAATGAAAAAAAAAAAATCCATTTCATTACCTATAAAAACACTTGCTTTCAATTCAACTCATTTTTCCCAGTGAACTTCACAAAAAGATGCCAAGTTACAATCCCCAAACCAAATACATTATGGTCTACATACTTTTGGTTTAAATTTTTAAATATTATTTAGACATAAAACACAGTATAGCCAATTACGTAAGTAATTTATGAAGAATGTTTTCAGAAAAATTTATTTATAGTTTCCCTTATTTGCCCTATCCTATGACATTTACATGTCTTGCTTGATTTACATAGTTGGTAGTGGTTACAGGAACCTAATCTGGAGAACTGTTAATAAGATCACCTCTGTTTTGTTTGGCTATTCTACACCTGTTTCATTTCCACTCTTCTGCTTCATTAACTTTTCATTTTCTCAAATCTATTAAATCTGAAGTAGTTATCTAAAAAGGCAAAACATCTCATAACATTTTGAGGGATTTTATTTTCTTGCTCAAGATAAACTAGTTATGCTTTTTAAAAAATTTTATTTAATTGTTTTCCATTTGGTAATCAATAAAGCTCTCTGTACTACTGTATCATTATGGAGAAAAGCCTAACAAATATGTTTATTTCCGCCTGTATTTGAAACACCTGAAGAGTTTCTTAACATTTACTATGTAATACATCTCAACTCAACAAAAATACTGATAAGACTGCTAAAGGAGAAAGTCAAGGAAAAAGTGCAGTAAGGAAGGAACTGCTGGGATCTTAAAAACAATAGGGAGATAATATCAAGATAACAGGAGAGATTTAGGGAAAATTGAAATGGTACATGTTTTTTGTAGGGAATCCCAGGGCACTTACTACCTGTTTTTGACACTTATTGCTAATTAGTATTTACAATGTAGTAACTGTTATTATATCTTCTTTCTCAAAACTCCTTGCAGGCAATAATTCAGGATGCCATTTCTGTATATCTACCACCGTCAATCAACAAAATAAATGCTATTTGAAACAAGTTATTTGTAGATGAAGAATCTAAACCGACATGGAGGTGGTGCTGTACAATGTAGAGTATGGACTCTGGAGTGAAGATCAATCGTCTTCACTTACTAGCTGCATGATTTTGGTCAGGTTACCTCACTTCTGAAATGGCTATTCCTCCCCGAAACATAACCATTCTGATTAAATGGGGAGCAGTAAATCTGACTTATTTAAAAGCCTAATTATATTACGCATTTATGTGCAAGTTATTAAATCATTATTTCTTGACAACAAACCAGACAACTAAAGTGGTTTGAGAAGACAGAGAAGTGGGTAAGAATGATGTATTTGAATGATAAGGAATGTTTCCAATGTAATTTTTAAAAATAACGTATTCCTTGCAGTCTTATTTGCCTTCTTTAATTTATCTAGAAAGTTGTTTATCATGGAACGTAAATGGATAAGCCTCAGATCTAGACATACAAATTATCAAAAACTTCAAAGTAGCAAAATTGAAGATGTGAAACTTGAAACTTCCCCATTATTGACAAATAATTATCACACCTAATTTCAACTGGAGTATACTTGAGAGCATAGCCTAAAGCAATTCTCTAATTGAAAAGAATTAGTCTCAGATTGTTCAAATCTTTACTTCCTCCCCAGTATACTATTTCTTCGTGTTGATCTTTCCTTTCAGTATCATAAATGAAACAAGCCTAAATAATTTCGAGGATCTGATTTAATACATACTTAAACAAGAATCCAATGTTTTTGTTACTTAATGATGACTCCACACCTTCCATTCCTGGTTCTTAAAGAATCTACAGAAGTAAATGTCAGAAAGAGTAACAGGAGGAAACCATTTTCTCTCTCATTCAAATAAAGATACAAATTATTAAATAATTTTCTTAAACTGAATTAACTAAAGTAGTCCATCCTCAATCCCTGTAGCTACAGCACTGAAATCTTGTCACTGGCAAAACTGCAGTTGTCAAGATGAACTTCTCATCAAAACAGATTAAAAAACAAAAAGGGCTATCAATTATCTATATAATAAATTTGTGTTACACATAACACATATGTAACACATATGTGCATTTATTTAAACCAACAGACAAAAGTTCCAGAGGCATTTTGTTCCTAAAACAATGCATAAGCTACTCCAGTATGTCTACCATCTCCTGAATCACCTCTTTCAATTGTTCAGGAAGCATTGTTATTATACAGTAATGTGCCAAAACAGAATCTTCCATAAGTTTTATATTATGCAGATATTTCACCTTTTTAAAGTATTCTAAACCAACCTTTATTCTATTAAGTTCAATGTATTATCATTTATATTCTCCCTTGTTTAATCTTCCCAAATTCTGTGAAATGTTTCTTTTCAAAGATTATAAATATGTCTACGAAAGTATTTTTCCTGGCTTAATCTACTGTACCTATATATGCAGAACTGGATGCGTTACAAAGTTTCTCGCTCTTCCTCTCTACCAACCTATAGACTCGACTTAGAGACTGTCTTTTGGGAGTATGCCTCCCCTGTGGTACTGCAATAAAAGAAAATGTTCTCTATACACTGAGGGTGCTGGACAAGAGGAGAATGCCTTTTCACTCCTGGCTTAGATGAATTCTTAGATATCATACTATGCCCAAGTGGCCAGAACAGAGGGCCTGGAAGAGAGTTCTCTAAGGATATCTCATCATAGCAGGTTAACTGTGCTATAGGAGACCCCAATAGATCCCTTCACAGATTCAAAACATGCACCCCATGAGAAAGCCACCATTTGAACACTTGCCACATAGAAGAAGGCACTAAATGGCCAGTCAGTATAAACCACAGAGGGAGAAAAACTCAAAAGAATATTACAATCATAAACCTAGGTAAGTCAAAGTTTTGCCCATTTCTTTCCAACTAAACCCTAACCTAAGGGAGCCAGAATCAGCAATGGGGGTGGGGAGTGGTATGTCAGAATCAATCTTTGCCTCTACTGAAATCTAGAGAGAATGAGAAAGAACAGACCCTACCAACTTCAAGTTCCTAGGGCCCAAACCCTGACTAGTGCTAGGGCAGAGGAAGAACCTTAAATCAGATATGAGATTCAAATTTCGTATTACACTAGCCTAGAGGGTTTTTTTAAATGACCGAAGAAGAATGGGATGTTATAAAATACGCCAAGATAAGGTCCTCTACAACCCCAGTAGAATCTCCACACAGCACAGTTGTAGGTTAAACAGCCTATCATGGAACAAAACAGCAAGAACATAAAGAGGGAGACTAATTCATGGGCTTCCCTGGTGGCGCAGTGGTTGAGAGTCCGCCTGCCGATGCAGAGGACACAGGTTCGTGCCCCGGTCCAGGAAGATCCCACATGCCGCGGAGCGGCTGGGCCCGTGAGCCATAGCCGCTGAGCCTGCGCGTCTGGAGCCTGTGCTCCACAATGGGAGAGGCCACAAGAGTGAGAGGCCCGCGTACCGCAAAAAAAAAAAAAAAAAAAAAAATACAATTCATGGGTAAAAGAGACCAAGAACTGGCAATAACTAGAGAGAGAAGAAAAGGAAAATAAAGAAGAGAACAAGATCAATGATAACTAATTTTTTTAGTTTAGGTAACTTGAAAGTCACTGGCACCAGTAACTGAAACAGAAAACAAGAAGAAGGTAGAGTTATAAATTATGAAAATAAATAGTTTTTGATATTCTGAGTTCTTCTTCCACTCATTCATTCATAAATGAACCGATATATGCATATTGTGAGCCTACTATGTAAAAGACCCTATTAGGGATACATTGTAAATAAGGGTGAAATGGTCTTTGTTGTCGTAGAGCTAGCAGCCTATAATGCTAGACAAAATTTGGAATTGGAATAAGCATGAGAAGTACATAATGCTTCCAGAGCACAAAAAAAAGGGGTACCTTAACTAGATTTAGATAGTCAGGAAAGACTTCCTAAATGATGACATATATAAGTTGAAACCTTAATGACATATAGGAATAGTGAGTGGATGTGTGTGTGTATATTCAAGATGTGTTAGTATAGAAAGACAACCAAATATCTCTGGAAAGAGGAGTAGCAGGCCAAATTATGTGAATCACATAGAGGAACTTGTACTTTTAAGGCAAGGTAATTTATAGGAAGATTTTAAAATAAGGTTTAAATAATCAGATTTGTTTTCAAATACATGAAATATATCTATGACGAGATGTACACAAAAAAAAGTTCAGAACAGTTTTGAGCTGAACATATGGACTTAGGAATGATCTAAATAAAGGTAATAATTCAGAGGAATCTATAGGGGCAAGAACAGAATTATTCCTACATTTATGGAATGATTAAAAAAAGAAAAACCCAACAAAATGCCTGAGAAGGTACAGTGAGACAGACAATAAGAGACAGAGAATCTTACAGTGTCAAGAAAGTCAAAGGAAGAAAAGTGCCAAAAGAGAGTGGTTATCAACATGGAATGCTCCAGAAAAGTAAAAGGGGCTGATGACTAGATGACTGAAAAGTTAGTTCAGTGAGTTAAGGAAGTAAGAGGATAACAACGAATTTTAAGGGAATTAGGTAACTTCAAGAGCAGCAGAATGCTGAAAAAGTAGAAACTCAAGTGTACAGATTACCCTTTCAAGAAACTTGATGGCTATGGAAAGGGGAGAGAGGCAGAAACCATAAGGTTATTATCAAAATCAAATAAAGAATTTAGTCTTTTGTAATTTAAGATAAATAAGAACTGTATATATTTCTAAGCCAAAGAGAAAGATCTACTGAAAAAAATTAAAAGATAGAAAAAAAAAAAAAGAGAATAAAACAAGGGCCTGAAAAAGGTACAAAGAAACAAGATAAATGATAGCCTCAAAAGAGGAAGAGAAAATTCTCTCTCTAGAAATGTAGGCAAGGATTAAAGTTGAAATTACAGAGTAATCTGAAGTATAAAAGAAGTTGATGGAGGTCCTTGAAGAGAATCTAAGTAAACTGTAAAGCACATTCATTTACAGAGTATGAAGGTATTGGGGTGAATTTCTAGGCTGACGGCACAGGACAGAAAGTAGGCACAGGACAGAAAGCTAAATAGACATAAACGAAAGGATAACAACAACAAGAGCTGGTTCAGTTAGAAATATATGTTAGACTGAGAAGTAGCATCAATTGGCCCAATTTTAGTCTTTTATCTAGGGATGCTCAGCAACCCCAGAGCAAAAGTACATAAAGTGGATGATAATAAAAGCATGAGGCTGAGCTATATAAGATCTTACATTTATATTGTAAATACTGACAGTTCAAGAAAAACAAAGATAACACATTTTTAAAGATTTTCAAGAATAGAAATGGATATCATAAAATTGAAAAAAGTAAAACACTAACGATATGATTAGTGTAGAGTATAATACATTCATTGCTACCTTGGAAATGTCATCCATTCTTAATTTAAAAACATTTTATTCTATTTTAATTCCACATGTATCCTTCTCTTTAACAGCATCTTAATGTAAAACATCTTACACCAAACAGCTCTGGGTTCCAGCTTTAAACAGAGCTGCATAAATTAGTAGTCATTTAAATTAAAGCTGAAAAATATTATGAGAAAATAGTTACTTTAATAACTTCAAAATTTAAAACTACTCCAAACATAATGGCTTTTTATATTAAAAAATCTTAACTATATTGTCAAGTATCTTCTAGGTAAAATAATTCTCTAAAAACTGTATACATTCACCACCATTTAGGAGTTTTGGTCATTGATGTAGGTTTGAATATGTAGTAACTGGAGATTTAGAAAGTCCTTTTAACATGTTGGGTGTCATCCATCTTAAGATAAATAAAAATCCAAATGACTTGACAGACTAAATGGGCCTCCATAATCTAGCTCTTGCCTAACTCTCCAGCTTTATCCCTTATCATTAAGAAGAGGTTTGACCTTAAATACCTTTGTATCTTCTGTACATAGTAAAATGCCCAGTATATAATCCATACTTAGTAAGTACTTGCTAGCTACATACATGGATAAATAAATGTTGGAAAAACTGGAAATCTTTACCTTGGTTAACACTAAATTTAAAGAAAAACGTGAAAAATTACTCATCAGGATACATTAAAATTCCAATTTGTATTTCTTACTTATATATAACTTTTATTAAATATGACCATAGTCTAAATATGTTTTAATTGCTTATATAGACAAATCTTAAAGCTATCTTATAAGAATAAAAATTAAAAGAATGATTTGAGCACACTGAAATCAAGCACATAATAACACTTTCAAAATAAAACTTCAATACAAGAAACTTTAAAAACAAGTCAAATATGGGAAAATTACCTTCATTCAAAGGAATTTTTTTTGTCATAATAGGATAAGGTAAAAAGACTATGCATGGGCTTTGGAGTCAGATAAACCTGTATAAAACCTGTCTCTATCAGCTGTGTGAAAATATTATACTATAGATTTTTCTAAAATAATAATGTAAGAATGATATGCAAACCCAAATCTCACATAAATGAGCACTAAAACTAAGGGATGATTTAAGAAACATGTAAATAATAAGCATACCAAAATAAATTTTTTTTTTTTTTTTGGTATGCGGGCCTCTCACTGTTGTGGCCTCTCCCGTTGCGGAGCACAGGCTCTGGACGCGCAGGCCCAGCGGCCATGGCTCACGGGCCCAGCCACTCCGCGGCATGTGGGATCTGCCCGGATCGGGGCTCGAACCCGCGTCCTGTACATCGGCAGGCGGACTCTCAACCACTGCGCCACCAGGGAAGCCCAATAAAATGCTTTAAGTCACAAACTTTAAGCCGTAATTTTGAGCCAGAAAATTAAATTTAAATGTTAAACTTTAAAATGAAACCAAATACAAACCCACATATTCTTATCCCTGTAATCCAGGAAGCCACAACTACCACAGTTTTCCTTTTTACACAGCAGTGACTAAACAAACTTCCTCTACTGTATCATTTATATATTGAGAAATGTACAGATGTATCTTGCCTTATTCCAGCAGATTTCCAGAGATCTTTTGCCAGTAAGACATATTAATAAAATGCACGATTAGAAAAGAAGTCAAAATTGTTATTACATAATTGATTAAAAACATATTGGTTCTATAAAAAGTCAATTATTTTTCTTCCTGTATGTGAAATAATACTATTTCCATTAATAACTGAGTACAGAATAAAAAAACATAAAGTAGTAAAGTAAAAACTAATTAAAGAGAGAAATGAAGTTCATTAATTAGAATAATTTTTCATGGACCATAAAATGAGAAGATTCATAGCTGATAAGCATAAAATTATCTCAAAATATTTTATAGGAAAATATTTACCACTTGGATAATTTTGTTCTAGGTATGTAATTTCTTTAATGTGTAATCCTCAAAAAGATGAAGTTTTGATTTAGCAAAATTTTCCAAATTGTTCAGTATATATATATATTATCATTCACATGTACATACCACTTAACATAGTTTACATTTTAAGCTACCTGTGTCCTCCAGGATCAATGGATTTCATTTTGATATAATCCAATGAACTGGTATTATTTAGAATTTTATTAATCCTACTGCTTCATATTTATTCTTTAAAAATCAATTCTTGCAGGTATGAAAATATTTATCTTACTATAATGAATATACTGATGCTGATATTCCTTAGGGTACAGACTACTTCCTACAGACTTCCCTAAAACATAAAATTAAACATGAATCTAGTTTTCCTGGTGCTTTATCTTTTGAAATTATAATTTGGGGACTCAGTCTGGTCAACGCAATAACTAGGACAGACTACTTTCTGCCACTTTCCAGAAAGAGTTTTAACACACTGAATTCACAGCCAACCACATCTTTAGTTAATTCTTCAACTGACTAAGCAGAGCAAAATGCATTTTTGCAACATTTACTTTTGTTTTTAATATGCTTTCAGCTTTCATTTAAGACACATATCTTAAACATAATCAGAATCATGACAGATTAGATGTAAAATCTGACTGAATGAGAGAAGGTAAGGATACCTCCAAGATTTCTGGCCTTAGAAAACTGGAAGGATGAAGCTGCAATTAAGATGGAGAAGATTGTGGAAGAAGTAGATTTTGAGATTGGAGAGAAAAATCAGAATATTTAAAATCACATCTAATTCTAACATACTTATTAGACATAACAAGTGATATCAAGTGGGCAGTTGCATCATTAGTCTAGAGTCCAGGTGAAAAAGTCCAGAATGGATATAAACATTTGGTAGTCATGAAAGAACAGATGGTTATTTGAAGCCATGACACTGGATAAGATCACCAAGGGAGTAAACATGTATAGGAAAAAGGAGAGAGTGGTCCAAGACTGAGCTCAGAGAAATGAGAACAAACCAACAAAGGAAAATTGAGGCTGCAATTAGTTAGGTAGAGGTATGCTGGATGCAGAAAGAAATGTTTCAAAGAAGAGGCAGTGATCACTATGTCAAATACTGCTGATTGTATATAGAGATAAGAACTGAGAATCCACCTCTGAATTATCCTCATTAAAGTCACCAATGACCCTGACAAGAACAGTTTCACTGGAAGGATGGGGTCAAAATTCTAATTGGAATAGCTTTTAAAGAAAAATGGGAGGAGAGGAACTGGAAACAGCACAAGTATGGACAGATAGTTTGAAGCATTTTACTGTTAACGGCCTGGTAATTGGAACAGGCAGTGGGATAAAGAGAATATGCTTTTTTTCTTTTTTAACACTGGAGAAATACAGCATGTTTGCAGGTTGAAAGAAAATAGAATGGGGGGGAATTGATAACACAAGAAAGAGAAGAAAGAATTTCTAAATGATATCTGAGTACCTAAGAGGGAATGGAATCTAGAATAAAAGTAAAGGATTGGCCTTTCCTGAGGCAGGGACAGTTTCTCAGAATAATAAGAGAAAATATAGACCATATAGGTACTGATACAGTTGGGTTGCTAGATCTACTGGTGAAAGCTTGTGAAATTTCTTTTAATTACTTTTTTTCTCAGTGAAATAGGACATAAGATTGTCAATTAGGATGACAGAGGATGTTTTGCAATTGATACTTAAATTCATCATATATTGTGTGGCCTGCTGCCTTAGTTCCAAAGAAAAGTGGAAATGTTACACATGAGAAGGAAGTTGGGGTTATTTTCAGCATTCACAGCCTATCTCAAATTGTTCCATTTCCCAAAACCATACCCTAATATAAACAGAGATAACCCTTAGTCATCTGTACCCTAGACAAATACACATTCCTCTTTTATAAACTGCCAACTTTCAATACTACTCTCATTCCAACTAGACTTCATCATCTCTACAGGTTCTAAGTATCTAAAATAAGTCCATTGCTCTAAAGATTAGGCCCATAGTATTTAATCATTCTAGAATTAAATTACCTTTTGCAAATCTTCTCATTTTATTTTTTCCTACAGCATCTAGTATTTTTATATATTCAAAGGTGTAACATTCTAAATACAAAATTGAATTTACTCAATACTATAAGAGAGATTCACTAATATTTTATATTTTCAACAAAGCAACCCCCAAATCAATATGATCTTAATTACATTTATTGTCCTCAAGGGCACATTCACACAAAACAAAATCACATATACTGTTGTTCTTGCTATTATAGTATTAGATGAATCTTAAATATTTAATATGTAAGTAATATTTAATATGTAAGGAATTTGAATATAGAGTTAAGTTTATACGCTGACTATAACAAAATACAGACATATCATAAAAAAGAATTTTACCATAATGGCAATCAAGAATTTTTGTGATGACTGACGGAAAATATGAATACTTGTTAAAGAATGTAAAGCAATAAATCAGACCCCTAAAAGACACTCTTAGTAAAACTATATCACTAAATTCTCTTAGATCTTTCATGGAAGCTGCATGAATTAAAGTGTTTAAGGCCTTCACAGAAGTAATCAAAAAATTTAACTTGAAAAACAAGTCTTATGAATCATCATCTATATTACTAAATATCTAGCTTTATCATTCAGTACACTATGACTCTTTTTGACTAACAGAAAAAGAATTTTCAGAAGTCTTAGTATCTTGAAAAATATCATTAAAGCAAGTATTAAATATTCTGTATGCCACCTGCTTTATTCTTACTGAAGCCCTGATTGATACTTTTAATGTACAAGAATGAAGGAGAGACTAATGAATTATGTTAATTTTTGAGAGTCTTAATATAAAGAAGCCCATATGCTTCATATGCAATTTAATCTGCTTAAATATTATAAAATCATGTCCCTAGTTTTTATCTCAACCATACGGGTGAAAAACAAACAAACAAAGCTCTGCATACATTCAGGTGTATCACAGAGCATATTTTTTGGCTATGTAAGTAAAAATATCCACATAGCTGAAACCGGAAGGACACCTTAGAACCTCCATAAGTCCATTAACCAAAAGAGGTGATTTGTTGAAAACTCATTCCTATATATAACAAATATCATTTGTAATTATCTACTAAAAATATGAACCTATATAAAAAGGCATTTATAAAGTATGAAAGAATACATATGAAATTATTTATATTAATTATCCTAAAGGATGAGGAGAGGTTAACTAACTTTCGCTGTATTGCCTACATTTTATAATAATCAGTTGTTATGAGAAAAAAATTTTTGAAAAAATCCTTATACCAATGTTTCCTTTTTGCCACCCCATTAATGTAATTTATTTTACATTAAAATCTTTGCTGTAAACTTAGTATTATTAAATGTAACAAACACGGGAAGAAGAAGATGAAAAAAGATAAGTCATAAAATGCTTACTATATGTCAGGTATTATGTGACATGCTTTTACATTTTTTCCTTTTGTGATACCTAGACCAACATTTTATAACTATGCAAGAAGTACTAATCACACACAGATGAGAAAATTAGAGGTCCAAGAAGATTAAATGATTTGACCAAAATCATACAACTAGTTAGGTGGGAGAGCTCGGATTCAAACTCTGCTCTGTCTGACGCCACATGTTCTCTAGGAGTCTTGTATTCCATCTCACATCCCCATAAAGCATTAAAAAGTACTGAATTGATTTGATATTTTCTTAATACACTCCACTGTGTAATATCCAAAGCATATTATCTTCATAAAAACTTTGATTATATTAAGTACTATCACAGTGATTTGACTAGACCTTACTAACCTTAAGTCTACAGTTTAACAAATCTAGCAGTGGTTATATATGATTTAAAATGTGAAAGACAAATCTTATAATGCTAAATGAAGAATAATCAAATGATTTCATGTAAAAAACTTTGTAGACAAGGCAAAATTTCAAACTCTCCTAATGTCTAATAGCAATATGAAGACAGGAAATACCTAGACGATATCAAGGTTCTATGTTTACAGAGGTCTGGTCAGAACAGAAAACTTGTTTTTAGTCTCTATTTTGCTGAATTATTACAGTTTCACTTTCAATGGCAAAACTGAAATTTGAAGCATTTCCAGATGAACAGGGAAAATTATCAATCCATAAAAAATATCTAAGTATTTCTCAGTGATGGGTCAAATGTGGCAGTTTGGTGAATCTTACCTAAATTTTGAATACTGTATTTTTTAACTCAAATTTATAAGCAGTCTGATGCAAAGAGTTATAGAATAACAGTAAACAAACAGGTTCATCATTAACTTTCTATATCACAAATCATTTTAACTCTCACTATCTTATTTTCCTCAACTGTAAAACAGATATAAGAATTCCTGCCTATACTGACATTTTAAGCAGAGATGTAAGATCAAATTAAGGCATGATTAGCAAATTACTTTTATGTACTGCTTACTTACTTTTATTAAGTTTTAGTTATACAGTTCTAGACTTTTAAAAACAAGACTATCATTTTTCCCATTAATGGTCAAGAGATAGTTTAAATATGTACATAAAGAAAATCAGAGCCTGGCTCTGATTAAAAGATACTTAATTTAGCTAACTGTTACTTGAAATGTTTCCTAAACCCAAAATTTCTTCAAAATTTTCCTCAAACAGAATTGTATTTGTTCTGCATATTTTAAGTAGTCAAAAAATGTACATAGTCCTTACCTACATTATTTATCCCTTTCATTTAGGGAAATTATCCTGCTCACAATGCAGTTTCTGCTTATTTTTAATGTAATCCGCTGAAGTATTTGAAGGGTTTTCAGAAAAAAATTTAATAAAAGCAATATTTTAAAAAAATCAAAGAAAAAAATTTGTTCAAGAAACCTGGAATATGATTTCAGAGTGCAGTCATACTGTCATAAAGGGGCAATATTTATTGCAGTTTGCTTTAAATGGTTTTATAAATGGTATATACATATAGAACCTCAAGGCTTTTCCTATTAATATATATACATCTTCTAAAAATAAAAACACCATTTTCAATTCTTAATTATTTTACTAAACCATTTTGGTTATACCAAATAGATCATTCCTTAACAAAAATACATGATTACATTTCACATTCATAATCATCTGTCAAACTATATACTGCTTACTTGTAATTCTCATTAATTTTCACAAACTTTAGAGAATAAGTTAGTTACTAAGAGGGATCCCATGTAGATAATTTCAATGGCAAAAAAATCTGCCATTGGGCTGAAAACAAGGATTTACAAAGTAAAGGGTCTGTCAGCATTCTAAGCCCACCAGCAAAAGACTATAAAATAAAAGTAGCAGCCTTCCACCGTAAAATTACTAATCTTACTAATACAGTACATTAAACATGCCATTTGAGATATATGCCAACCTAAACTACCACATATGGCATATTTAGCTTATTATCACAGTTTGTGTTTTCACATCTAGAGTCATTCTAGTTTTTAAATAAGATGTCAAATATACCAGTGTAGCTAAAAATGTGATAAAGCTTTCAAAGGAACATACCTTTCTTTAAACAGAATAGGTACATACTTCAGAAGAAACAATGTCAAACATTACTGTAAAGAAAACATGGCTGGAAATTTTCAGTTGAGAATATACGTGTAAATGTAAAATAGAATATCATCTTAAAGGCAGAATTCGTAAAAGATGTTCAATTTAAATAAATGTCACTTTGAAACAATTCACAAACCCAAAGTTTCTTCACAGATTTTCTCAGAAGGAATTGTATTGGTTCTGCAATGCATGCAGTCACCTTACCTATATTATTTATCCCTTAAAGAACAAGTTACCATGCCATGATATGCACATCAACTTGAAGGCAATGAGACTCTGCTTATGCTTCCTTTTTATATTGAAGTCAACCTTGAGTTATATAACTGGTATTATTGAATTATGAATAGCATTTAAATAAAGATTACACAATGAATATTTTTATTTCCAATTCCCATCTGGTGCTTAATGTCACTTCAGCTGTTCAATTTTTTAATGTTTCTCTACACAACTAGCCAATAATTTCACAAATAAATATAAATGCTAAATAGATTTTTAATCTCATTTTCTAAATGTAGAACAGTGCCATATTTTTCACAGTGACTTTTTAAACTCATCTGGATTTGACAGATTATCAATTAAGACTAATTTTCATATGAAACAAATATTTATCAATGATGGAGAATCCTGCTGAATCTCAATCATCAATTGAAATGCCAAACAAAATAATTATACGACAGAGAATCCACTAACAATGAATAATGAAAATTTCAACTTTCATTTTCATTGACATAACACACACCAATTTCTCTATCACATACCAAAACTTTAGTGTTTGAACACTGCCAAAAAATTAAAATTCACACATTAAAATTGCATACGTTGTGCAAATCACTAATTTTCATCAAATTAAAAATAAATGTTCATATACCAAGAGAGCTAGAAACTAGGCCTACATACTCATAATTTAAGGAATGAGAAAATTTTTATCAGATCTATGATTCTAAACAGCTATTAATCAAAGGCAAACTAGTAAAAGAAACCATTTGAGTCATTAACTTTAAATGCACCTGCATAGACAACAGGTTATATAAGAGTGAACAAATGTCAAAAACGGATTTCTATCTCCAGAGCTTTCCTGAATACAGCAAAACATTCCTCACTGACATTTTCATTCACTAGGTTCCACACTTTTTTTTTTCTACCCTCAGCACATAGTTGCTTAATAAAAAGATAGCTTTCATATTTAACATTTCTTTTATCTCTAGTAGTTTTTTCCTTTCTTTCTAAACAAATTAGTCTTCTCTTTAATTCTACTTATATAACCGAGGCAGAAAGCCAGACTCCCCAACTATTTAACTCTGTTTTTAGATAACTAGGGCAATTCTTCCTCCAAGGTACAAGTATCACTATTTATATTTATACAAATACATATATTTTAATTACAGTACCACTGTCATTCATCTTATAGACATAACAAATGTACTTTTTCTTTAAAATATTTCTTCCTATTGAATGTCTCCAAATTAAATATATTTCCATCGAACTCTTTTCTTTTACATTTTTAATACATTTTCTCTTATCTGTACAAATATCGATAGTATCTCCCTACTCCCACTCTCTGCCCACAGCAATATCTACTTTGTATCCCAGTAATACCAAACTACTTTTGGACCCCTGCATATACCAGGAATTTTTCATAACTCCATGGATATATATATTGTCTCTGCTTCAAATGACCTTCCACTCTTGTGCACCAAGCAAATTAAAATTCAACCCTCAAAACTCTGTCAGCTCCTCCTTGAAGTCTTTTTTGAAGTATATCCTCTTCTCTCAAGATCTTGCCACTGACACAGGCAGTTTCAACTTCAAGACATAATTCTATCATTATACAATTATCAAATTTCATTATAACCAGGTATTTATCTTTATTGTTTCTTATTGCTCCCTTGCTTGAGAGTAAGAACTTCAGAAAACTGTATATCTCGTTCTAACCCCAAAGGGAATGCATAAATGTCCATCAGAATGTTAAAATCTGGCCATGGTGGCAGAGAAGGGCAGGGGAAGCAGCCAAGTAAACACTTAGAGTTATTTTAACCCATTATTCTCCATCAGCTTTTTTTTTTCTCCATCAGCTTTTTAAAAAATAAATCGAATTTATAAAAATGTAAGGGACTAAGCCTGAAACTAAATATGTTTATTAAATCTTAGAAGTTTCATTGGTTTATTGCAGCAAAAATCAAACAATGTATTAATACAAGATAAACACTAATATTTCATACATTTCTCTAAATTCTGTTTAAAAAGTATTTAAAAGACTTTGAAGAAAACCAAATTCAATAACTTTCCTATTAATTTCAAATAAAGTATTTGAGTTAGTCAAGCTCAAAGCATATAAATTCCAATCTACTACATAGTTGGTATACTCGTCTCCTAAGTAAATAAGAAAATTTAATAGTCCAGCTTCTAAAAGTCCTAATGTATTTATACATGTTTACTTCCCCACTATAGGTGGGGAAGGAGATATTAAAATATATTAAAAACAAAACATTTACTAATCATATTTTTAATAAAGTAACCTCAATTTAGTGGTTAGTAATCTTTGATTTTCAAGGTATCTCAAGAAAAGTCATCAGTAGATTGTTCCTTACTGCACAGGTAGCCATGTGGCAATAAGTAAACTGTAATGTGATATAACTATCAAATCTTGTAATATAGGTACTTTGTATTACTTTATTAATAAATATTAGTTAAGCTCATGTTTCTTAAGACAGAGTATTTTTAAATTGATCTTCATCTGGGAGACGGCTTTTAAGTACTCTCCATAATACTAGCTTTCAGTTTTCTGAAAGTTTCAGGACAACATGCTAAACAGAAAACAAAATTCTACTCTTCTTTCATAAGACCTGGCCCATATTTGTCTTAACACTTCTATGGTCTTTCCTTGTTTGTTTGAATTTTGAACTCATTAGTTTACTTATCCGAAATACAGATGTTTCACACACACATATACCCACACACACACACCCCTAAGTAAACTAGAAATATAATACAAAATTAAAGATGAATTGCCTTCTACATTCATTGTATTAATATCACCCCACTGAAGTAAACTAGAAATATAATGAAAAACTACAGATTGCCTTCTATATCCACCACATTCACAGATGAAGCCTCAGATTGGTCATTCATTCAATCACACATTCATTCATTTATATTTCAAATGCCACAGATGTTTAAAGCACTGGGCTATATGCTGAACATACAGCAGGCATGAAGGATGACATAAATTCCTTCATATCAATGAAGCTTAATTCTACTATTCAACTGTAGTAAGTAAAGACTATGACAAATTTTTTTGTTTTAACTTAAATCCGTGAAGGAAAAATATCTTCAAAATCACATTAAGTGACTTCTATAATTATGTTAGAAAGTAGCCCTTAAGCCTATAATGCAACGCAAAGAGCATCAGAATTCTAATTAACCGAGAAGTGGACCAATTTGATGAAATGGATAGACAAAAAAGAGAAAATAATTATGTTTTAAAATTAATAATTATTATATATCTTCATTTGTACTTAGATTGCCTTACAATTACACTCATGCTTATTTCTTAATCATAATACTCTGCCTTTTTAAAACCAACTGTTACGAATACCTAGCCAAATATGCAATACTTAAGGAAATTATATGTCATAAAAATATGGAAAATATACATATCCCCAAAAACAGAATTTGACTTAGAAAGTCTATATAATTTTTTTTAGCAATGTCAATACTCTGTTTAACCAAAAATGAAGAAATTAAAAAGTTGAGCTAAGGAACAAAGGAAGGAAGAAAAAAAGAAGGAAAAAAAAAAAACTTCGTAAATGAAGTAACAAAGCTGTAGAAATCAAATAACCCTGAACACTGCCATTTTCAAACAGTACAATTATGAAAATACAGAAATGACCAGGTTATATTCCGGGCAATATAATCTACCATATCTTTGTTTTTTAACATATGGTAATGGTAAAGCGTACCTGTCTTTGGCCTTTCAGTGTAGCAAATAAACAACAACAAAAATTACTGTAAAATAACTACTGTGCTTTCAACTTAGTTTAAAAAAGCGGGGGTGGGGGTAGGAGTATTTATTTTAAAACTAGGAGAGAGAAGAAGTGAAGACTTATTTCCTCAGAGAGGCACATTCAAAAAGAGGAGGGGAAAAAAAAAAAAGTAAAGCAAAATAAAAAGAGAATGAAGTACCTACTATAATTGTACCACAAATTCAGAAAACATATTTAAAAGTTGCAGGACAATTATTTGCCTATATCACTCTTGGTATCTTGGTTTTCTCAACTATTAAATGAAGATTCTGGAAGAGATCGCACCTAAGCACCATTTCTTTCATCTAGTTCCACAATTCCATTATTTTTCCAATCCCTTTAAACGAAAAAAAAAAAGCCTCTTCGATACTCCTAAGTGTCCTCACTAAGTCATTGACAGATATCACAGATGCAATATAAAAAATTTTTTTAAACAAAACTTAAGGACACAATAACAATCAAAGCACAACATTTTAGGGTGAAGTAAAACATACCCACATTACTTTACAAAGAAAAGATCCTTCGTAATACTTGTAAGTCATAATGACCATAGGACACCTGGACTCATAGGAAGCAGCTGATAAATACTTATATTGACAAGAGAAAAACTTCCAGACAGATTTCAGAGTGAAGACTGAAACTAGATTTTTTTTAAAAAAGTACTTCTCTGACTTAAAAAAATTAATTAGTCTTAGAAAATTAAAAACACAGGAGTTATACAAAGAATAATTAAAACTATGTATGTGAACGAAAGGTCTCCAAGTAGAAGCTCAACTGCTTCCAACAATAATTCCTTCAAAAACAAGTATTTCAAGAATGGATATAACCAAAATTGAAAAGCTGCAGTTATTCAAAAATATTTAGTAACATAAAACAAAAATACATACTGAATTCTCTACTATTGTGTTAATAAAATGCACTAGCCCTTTCCTTCTTTTCTGTCCTTCCCTCTATCTACTAAATCTTAAAATAAAGTCACCACCCAATCTAAGTACTAGAGCAGCAAATTATTAACAATTTAAATGAAGACAACTTTCTTCAAGGTAAGAATGATTTCTAAAAATTCAATCAAACTGAGAGTAGCATTTATTATATCTATCCTAGAGGAAATGCAGGATTTGAACTCTTAATTAGTAAGTTCGTTGTGTGAAAATTTATCCTACAATCAAATTATGGGGCCTTCATCGTGTAACTGTTCTCAAAAATCTTTCAAAGAGAAAGAAAAGTTATTCTTCAAAGCTTCAAAAAGTATGCTAAGTTTCACAAGGAAAGTAAGAAACACTACAGTCTAAAACTTAAAAATTACTGAGTTCAGAATAAAATTCATTGGATATGACAAATATACTGAACATCAGTAAGACATAAAACAGGTCTTAAAATAAGAAAAATATTAATTTTAAATATCAATTATTAAATGAGTATAAAAATGGTAAAAAATGTTTTATTTTCCACACCAAATAATCTTACCTGAATCATTTTGCTGTTAAAAAACTCAAGATACTGATTTCATTTTTCATCTGGTCCTGTCAACGATGCTATGACAGGCCCTGCAGGAAGCAGCAAAAGATCAATGATGGAGTGCAGATATTATGTGTTTTCATGATCAAGTTTGTCATGGAAAAGGATATCCATATAGTGGTTTGAAACTTAGCAAATGTTGAAAATATCTCAAAAAGTTTGTTAGTTACATAGTAATCTTTATTTTCTATTTTCTAGTCTCAAAATGTTTATTCTTATTCAATATCTTCTTTATCAAAACTTCTTAAATGTGTAATTTTAAAGAATATTTTTATATTGATGAGAATTAATAAGAAAACAACATTCCACAATGTCAAAAATGAAAAATCTTGATTGAAAAATGAAATATGTTTAAAAGTGGAGGAATGATTCTCTCCACTTCTAGAGATGATTATTTTAATCTTATTTTCCACAATTACTATAATTACCAATAAATTACCTATTATTCATAATCTAATTAAGATAAAATTTAGAAGCTTTTTCTTACAAACAGTAACTTCAGAATCAAATAGTTATTGGCCACTCTGGTAAAAATTCCTTCAATAAAAGTATATAGATTACAAAAAATCTGCAAACTCCAAAACTTAATTACTCTTGGGTAATTGACAAGTTGTAGTCAATGGATACCAAAAAATTCAATTTAGTAAAACTAATAAAAAAGTCAAAATAATAAAACTGCTTCACGAAGACTCTAAATGATATTTTAAAATTCTGAATTATTTTAAAATAGTATAGCACTTTGCCAGATTTAATTTAAAGACATTTTTTCCGTTCAAAGGCCAACTGATAAACAGGACTGTGATGAGACATCTACATTAATTGGGAACACTATTAGAACATACAAGAAACTTCTATATGTGTCATGGAAGCATACTGTCAGTATTTCAAATAGATCAAAAAATTTAAAACAAAAGAAATGAATTATTGACTTTTTTAGAGTTTTTATTTAATCAAATTTTAATTTACTCATAATAAATTGTGGTAAAGAACCACTTCAACAGCACTCCTATATTAAGCTGAAGCATCCTAAAAACATTTTTAACATACTATGCCTGTCTTGTGTGTTGGAACACGTCAAAACACTCAGCAAAGTTTGCCTGTCAAAGTCCCTAACATGCTAAAAAGATACAACTGAATTTTACACAGGTTCTTTCTCTTATAAAAATAAATAAATAAATGTTAATCTAAGATAATAAAAAAAGAACTACAATGTACTTCCACTTATTTCCACTCACTCATAATCTGAAAATATACTTGTGGAATAGCGAACTTAAAATACTTCCTACTTAAGGTTATTTTCTCTTTATTTCTACACCTAAAGCCCCTATCTCCTTTTCATGTAGAGTCTATCAGATTCATGGAAATCATTTTAGTTTCAAATACTTCCATATAAAAAATGGAAAATGTGATGCCGTATCTTTAAAGAATAGGATGAAGAAAACAGAAATTTTACCAATCCAAGCATCAGGAAGTATTGAAAAGTACTGCTTCATTTCTTGCATGTTACATTTTATACCGTGACACTTCAGTCTCTGAGGGTCAGGTTAATTAAGCTCCATAGCAGCTGCAATGCAATGTGAGACACATACTGCTATGGTTCCCACCAATCCAGTCCAATTACCTGTAGTATTCCAGCACTGGACAAGTGACAACCAACCTCTTCTTTCTAGTCACTTGCTTCCACTGGTCTACCGATAAATGTTAGAACAAACTAACCTCTTTTTGGAAAAGACTGCAAAGCTGAATGCACCTGCTGCAGGCTGCAATGATGAGTCCCAGAGAGATGTTTGTCAGTCAGATCTCTGCAGATGTTGTTTAACTTTATGCTAGAGCTTCATCCAAAGATGGAAATGAGATGGCAATCAAGTACAAACCTCCCACCCCCATCCCCCCAATTTTATTCTGAAAAGCTGCACTTGCTCATAAAGTTATCCTTTAAAACACAGCTCCACTAAACTGGAAACAACTGAGACTAAACTGTAAGTAAAAAAAAAAAAAATTATTAGGTGCTGAATTTTAGTTAACAAGTGGCATAAGTGTGTTCAGCAAATGCTATTTGTAATATTTAAGAGCAAAAATTAATTATCTTAAGCCAGAGCAAAACAAAACAAAAGAACCAAACTATAAAAAGACATGTTTCTAACTGGTGGTTTCTTGCTCGGTTTTTAGTGATACCACATACTCCTTAGAGTTCCCAAGACACAGATCGTTTTTCCTCTTTGTATATTATACGAAACACCTTCAATACATAAATATTGAACTATTTCACCGACTGTGCTCACTATTTTTAAACTATTCCTGAAATCCTTTGGGGGTGATATTTGCAAGACAATGTTGTTAGACGTACTATATTACCTTACAATGTCACAAATTTTAAATGAGCTATTTTTCCAAAATCTAGAAGGCTTCAAATTTCTAGAAGGCAAATTTCAAAGTGACATTGTGCTATATAATTCATGAAAACACTGACACTGTAAAGCCATAACTTACTAAATCGATAATAGAAGATATAACATCCAGATGAAATTAAAAAAAGAATCAAATAAAATGAATAGCTAAGATTTTTAATGCTAATTCAATCTTTCTAAAAAATTTCATACCACAAAACATTTGCTTTCATGGGTTAAGTATAAAAATTATAACTTTCGGAAAGTACAATTATAATATAGATTGTGCTATGCTAATTCCTTCATGTGCTGAGATTTCCCATTGCTTAAAATGAGAAATAAAGTATTAAAAATGCAGCAAATTTTCAGACAGATATTAATGTATAAGTGAAAGCTTATGGCTCCTCCCACAACTGAGGATAGAGACAGACAAAACATAAAATAACCCACAACCATAGGCAGTATGACAAACATAAATATTACAACTCAAGAGTGTCAGCAACTCTTTGACAATACTAAAACCAAAGGTATAGCACAGTGTAATGACAGCTACCCTATTAAATTCAACAATATTGGAAATTATACTTTATTTTCTACTTGTTACAATTATATTTACCTGCTAATTTTGCCTTAAAATATATGCCAGCAAATTTCTAAGATGCAAAGCAACTTAGATCAAAGAAAAGAGTATAGACTGCAACTTTCAGAAGCTATAACAAAAGTATTCACATTGTACTACCAATACAATAATACTCTTCCTTCAACAATGTAGACAAAAGTGATCTATTCCAAACTTCATAAACTCCTCTTATTTCCAAAAGAATTATCATTCTTATACAATCCCAACCCTAATGGTTAAATTGGCCACTGAATTTTCCCCATGTCAAAATTAAGGCAGTGTGGGGTATTTCCTTCACTAAAAGAAAATTTCACTTACATTCTGCTTTTTCATGATTTTTAAAGATTTCACATATAAATAGTTCGTGATTTTTTAAAAAAGCATCACCCAAGTTGGATAGTGATAAATTAAGATACAATAAATCTAGGAATAATGAGCTCAAATTTTAATTTAAGGACCAAAAAAGGAAATAATTTATATTAAATGCGATCCAGTTTTATAGCCACAAGTATGAAAACAGTTTAAAACACACACAAATACATGCTAAGATTATAGAGAATTCCTGTTTGATATAATGAATATCTCCAGTGTCATATAATGGAATAAAATAGGTACACTATGAAATGTTCTAAAATCTAAGGCATACATGAAAATATTTATTTTATATATCCTTTACTATCCCCAATGAATAATGTATTCAATAAATTTTCCCAATTATCTACCTGAACCATTCATTAAATGATTTTAACAGATAAAATCAATCTATTAACAAAACCAAACACATCTTCAGATGCCAAATAAAGGAATAAAAGAATACTATCCTATTGCCATCCTGAAAATGCATACAGTAATGTATTTCCCAAAATGAGAAAGCTGTTTTTTAATTAAAAGGCATTAACTTTGGGTAACCTACTTATAAAAAGGATATATAAATAAATCAAATTAGGTTTCTTTAATCAAGTAAGAATAAAAGATATATTCATAAACCACAGGTAATAAGTTAGTATTTTGTAAGATTTAGATTTTTAGTAATAGATAAATGAATTACACAACACAGCAAAAAAAATGAATCTACTTATCGATCTTTTTTTCTGATTACAGTAATTGATAAATGCACTTTACAATCCTCATCATACAATTTCCCCAAATTATTTTATTTTATATGACATGCTAAAATACACAATGTAATATACAGTCCTATAAATTCTAAATTCATACCAATTAATGTGCAAAAACTATTTTCTTCATCTCAACCATAAATATTAAAAATTACTCAGAAAAGCAAGGTTGCTTAAGAGATTACTTAAGCAATGTCTGTACTCTGTAATATATACCCTGAAGAAAGTTTTTCTCAAATACACCAGTATTTTAAGTGAACCTTCTGAAAACAATTGCATTGTTTTAAAACTTAGGTATTTGAGAAAATCCATTAAGTTATACAACTGAAGTGCACTTATCCCCAAATATTCTGTCTTACAAATAAGAAACAGAAAAATGCTTCATGAAATAAACATCGGGCATATTCATTGTAATGGAATATGAGTCATAAGTACATATATGAAACACACAAAAAAGGACTTTAATTACTGCATAATCCTACAAGAAAGTCCTCGTAACTAGGCAGTATAAATCACAGCTTTATAATTTAGTTCATTTGAGATGAGCAAGGTAAGTATCCCTTAAATATATCTGAGTAAGAGAAGTTGAAAGTAGCTCAGAGGCTGCTATGTTGAAGAATACCAGGACCTCAGATAATTCCACAGGCTTATGGTCAAGTATGAACAGAAAGACTATTAAAGTCTGTCAGAAGAGAGATGTATCTGTCTGAACAGGTAATAACCTAGCTAAAATTGTACTTACATACAAAGTGTTCAGAATTATTAAAGCTTCTTATAAATTACAGGGCTTTTTTTATCCTTACAATTGATTCCATAGTTTGTGACTGGTTTCCACCTGTTACAGGCAGAGTATAAGCCTTCTTTTATCCAGACATTTCAACTCACATTTGATCAGGTTACGTCACTACACACACAAAATTTTATTCAACGCATTCCAGTTTTCCATTTTTTCCAACGGATATTCTTGCTCTATATGAATAACATGCCTCAGAACTATAAATAAAATAAGCAATTTCAATGTAATAAGAAAAAAATACACAACTGTGGACTAAAAACAAAAGATCTAATTCTAGTTGCACCCTTTCCAACCCACTGAAAATACACTATATTCAAATGAAAAGGCATTTAATTTACTATTTGGAATATCCTTGATAAACACCAATTTTCTGTAACATCCCTGCACATCTGATACCCTCATGTATAATGCAAAAAAAGCTATTTCATTTTCATCTATTGACAGTGAATTTAATTTACCATTGCAGCTCTTTTCCTAGAACTATAACATTATTAATTCTGCAATCAAGCTCTTTTGAATGCTTTTATTTGCACTAAGGATTTTCACAATTCCACATTTTTTTCATCATAACATACCTTTTAAATATAAGAATGTGAATATGTCGGCAAACTTTCTTAATGCATAAGGAAAGTTTCAGAGACAAGGAAAGCCATCTACAAAACTACACTCACAGAAAACAAACTTTCGTAGGACATATCTAATAGATTACACCTTAGTTTAATAAATGTAATGTTTACCAAACATACTACATTTAATTTACATAACTAAATGACAGTTCCAACCATTCTAAAACCCTCTTATGCAGTACAGTGGTCCACTTTCTACCACCAAGCGATTGGCTATGAAAAAGAAATCCTCCAAATGTTTTGCTTACATTCATACCAGATGTCTTTGCTGTACTAAAGAACTCTTACTGAATTAGATCACTGAAAGCAAATCAGCTTTTCTTTCCTACCAAGAAAAAAAATAAGCAGTGTTGGTCCCCTCAGCACTGAATAAATATTTTTTATGGCCATAAATATGAAATAACCAAAAAAAAACTGCAGAAGCTACATGTAGGTAAAAGCAAATCAATTAATGTTTTATCTAGGAGATACACTATTAAACTTAAAATCCATATATTAAGTAGCAAAATGATTTTAAAAAGATAAAGATAAATGCATAGTACTATAAACAGTTTAAATTTAAAAAACACACTGAAAAGTTATAAAAAAAAAATTATACCACCTAGGAAACTTGCCATATTCCACTGGGTTACAGTACCTACAGTACCACACAAACTGTTAATATATTCTGATCAAATACAGCTCTTAATACAGCTCTTAAGTAACACAAATTTTGAAGCATTAGTTTACTTCTTACATAATAATATATTTCCTTGTCACAGTTATATTAAAAACACAATATTTTAAAAATCTGAAGAGGCAGCACTTGTCCTCTTCACTCCAGGGCCAACAAACAAAGCAATGAAGCAGAAAGAGGTACATAATGGATTTAGAAAGTAAATGGTCCATTCTTTAAGAAGCCTTTCTACCCACTCTTCTGAATTCACTCTAGTCTAATTGTCATTACAATTATTTCTGAAAACTTCAGAAGAACCCTATTTCCTGATGCCAGCTGTCTAGGTTTCTATCTTTAAATTTTAGAGTTTTTTTCCCTAATTAGAAAGAAGTATTTAGAAATACCCAGAAGATTCATCTCAAAATTGGTCTACATCATAGACAGAATATCAATTACAGAAACAAAACATAACCAAGAGTGAAAATACTCTTAAAATTTTTCCACAAATACTCTAATACATCAAATAAATAAGCAGTCTACACTATTAAGAATTTTTTCAATACAGCACACAACACAGGTAGATCTTTTATTTCCTTGGGGATTTATCAAACAATCTCTTCACCATTGCACCTACCTGGGTAAAAATCTTTGGACTTAGACAGCTTGATGGTGGCTCCAGTTTCTTTTTGCAACTGAACAATTGTCTGTCCTCCCTTCCCAATTATAGATCCAGCAGCATAACTAGGTATGAGAACCTTTAGAAAATACTGGCCGTCTTCTGAAAAATGCAAGGAAATATACTTCGTTAACACAATAATTTTAAACTTTGTATCCTCCCTCCACCCTCAAGAGAGAAAAAGAGCGATTAAAACATTGGGCATACAGCTGCAGGAAATATGGGGTTAATTTTTTTTTTTTTTTAAAGAACGAAAATAAGCCAATTACACTGAAAAATAAATATGTACGAAATGTTTCCCATTCTGTAGAATTTATACTTTCAAACTTGGA
Source organism: Orcinus orca (assembly GCF_937001465.1). Taxonomy (NCBI): domain Eukaryota; kingdom Metazoa; phylum Chordata; class Mammalia; order Artiodactyla; family Delphinidae; genus Orcinus; species Orcinus orca. The sequence continues at coordinate 130,214,841 of NC_064560.1, forward strand.
ATTAAAATCTAAACATGTTCTATTATTTTGCAGCACTGTAGAAACTGATGACTAAATTCCAGTTGTTATTCCAAACATGGAAGTCTTCCAATTCTATCTGCAGTTACTATGGTAAAACAAAATGAACTGACCCTTTAACAAAACTTCAGAGATTTACACCATGACAAACCTTAACATATTGCAAAATAAATAAATAAAAAGACAGTAAATAGTGATGAGCTATATTTGTTTAACATGAGCAAACACATAAGGACTACAATTAGCCATTGCCTATATCCTACCTAAAGTATGCAAAACAACCATTCTCCTACCAAATAATCCACCCAAACTGTAGGGTGTATTCCAAGCCTTCAATAATTGCCAGGAAATAACTCAAAGTGATGTGGACTGCCAAATCTAACTAATCCTGGAGTATTTCTTTAGCACTCCTTAGTCTACTATGATCTCGTTTAAGCTCATTAATTAAAGGACCTTAAGAAGAATTTTGCCAATACTAAAAAGCTTAGGAGTCATTTACATCAAATACACTTAAAAGTGACCAGATGTTCCTTCCCCAAAAGAATCACAATTATTAAAACGAAGGGGGTAGATTAACCAAGAAAGATTGAAATGTTTTAAAAAAATAAAGCCAACTCCATAAACTTTAATTTCCGTCAAACTGATCATGTCTTAAATAGGAAACACCCCAGTAAATCCAGCTTCCTTATGTGAATGAACGTTCCAAATTTTTCGAGTGTGCCATTCGCAAGACCCCCATCCGTCTCTAATGTACGTGCTGTAGATAAATTCACCTCTGCCTCGATGCATTGGGTGCATTGTTAAGATGACTCCAGTGCAAATGAAGAAGCGATACCGGTCCCGTTAAAACTCATCTTCCCAAGAAGCGCAGGATGTTAACTAACAAGTCAGAGTACCAGACACCCCCACCCTCGTATGCACACCCCTGAAGACAAATCAGTGAAATATTTGCACCGACAATGTAAGTGCGGTAAGAGTATGCACTCTTCCAGATTTTGCATACTACTTGTGGCCCAAACCAAGGGGATGAAGAGAGCAAAACTCTCCGGTGCCCCAATCATTTGCTCTCCGCTACCCAAGTGCCATTTATTTATTTATTTAATCAGACTGTTAAATGCAGCGCGCATCTTCGGGCGGCCATCACCTCACTCGGGGTCATCCTCCTCCTCCTTAACGGACCCCCTTGCCCAGGTCTAGGATATTTAAATGGTCAGCCTTTCGACCGATTAAATGGAAAGATAGGTCTATTCCGAAAAACCGGTCGCCATTTTGATGAATGATAAACATAGAAATGGAAATGTGTCGGGGCCGGCGAGATGCGGGGCAGGTGCAGGGGAGGGGGCGCGAGGCAGGGCGCGGGAGCCGCCGGGTTCGGGCTGGAGGTGTCCGGGCCGCGGGAGGGAGGGAGGGAGGGCGGCGGGAGGGAGGGAGGCAGGGGCGGGCGGCGGGGGATGGGGCCAGCGGGGAGGTGGAAGCGATACCCACCGCCCGTATTGGTCCTCTTGGTGCTGCCGGCTTCAGGGGGGGCTTCCAGCGGCCTTTTCCGCGAGTCCGGCGGGTCCAGGTCTATGGGAACCCCAGTGTGGGTCCCGTTCTGCTGGATGGGAGCTGCCGCCATCATGTTTGCAGTTCCTGCCGCTTCTACGGGGAGAAGGTTCTCCCTTTTGTTTTGGCTTTTTCTTTTCTTTTTTTTTCTTTTTTTTTCTTTTTTTTTTTTTTTTTTTTTGCTTTTGGGGTTTCTTAAGGTTGTTTTGTTTTTGTTTTTTTTAATCGGATCAATAGAAATCTCTTTAGGAAAAAAAAGCAATGTTGCTGGTTTGTTCTCACTGGGGAGGGGGCAGGGCTGAGGAGCAGCTGCAGTGCAGTGTCAGAAAGGAGACAGGGGAATGGAGGGGGTGTGAGAGACGGAGGGTGAAAGAAGGAGAAGAAAGGAGAGAGGGGGAGAGAGTGGAGAAGGGAGAGGGGCGAGTGAATGAGCGGGAGGAGGGGAGCGGGGAGGACGGGCAGAGGGAGTGGGAGAGCGCGAGGGCTGGCGGGGCGCAGGGAGAAGCCGAGGAGGAGGGGAGAGTGAGGGAAAGAGTGAATGAGCAGGAGGAGGGGAAAGAGGTGGACGCGGAGAGAAGAGCGAGCGGCGGAGGAGGGCAGGAGCCGGGAAGGAGCGCGGCGGTCCCCGCGCCGCGCTAGCGCTGCGCTCGCTCCCGCTGCTGGTGCTGCCGCCGCCGCCGGAGCGGTTCTGCCGTTGCCTGGGCTGCTCGGCGCTGCTGCTGCTGCTGCTGCCGCCCGGTCTCGCTCATTATTTCTCCCGCTTGTGGGGGGGGGGGGGGCTGGCGGGGAGGGAGGGGGATGGCTGCGAGGGGAGGGTAGTGAGGGGTTGAGTTCGCAGACTCCCACACACTTCGAGCTCGGGTCCCTGCCTCTCAGCAGCGCCGCCGCCGCCGCCTCCCGACGCCGAAGTCTCAGCCTGCGGGGGCGGGGGCGGGGGGGTGGCCAGTGCGGGGAGCGAGAGTGTGCGTGTCTGCGCGGGAGTGAGCGCGCGCGGGCTGAGAGCGTGCGCGGGGGCGAGCGCCGGCGGCGGGGGCGGGGCCGGGGGCCGGGGCGCTCCTGTGGGAAGGGAGGGGGTGAAAGGTCACGGGTCCCCGGCAACACGGCTCAGGCAAACGTAAGCGGCTAGTCGCAGAAACCGAGGGGTCCAAGAAACCCGCTAGGCTGGAAGGCGGGAAGTAGATATTACTGACAGCCGTGCCAGCCAATAATATGGAAACGTGAGAAAGGCTCTTCAGGCCCCTTCCCAATCGGGAAACTTGGGTATGAGAGGGAGTGAAGGGGCGGGGTGGGATCTCTCTCCAGCCGGGACTGGAGCGGCGACAGTTTTGGCTAGTCTGAGAAGGGCATTCGAGTGACCGTTGACGAAGGGTGGGACAGCGTCAAGGCTGAGGAAAAAACCTTAACTGTATGCTTCCAGGACTTCTAGCTGGGTACATCAGTCTTTATTTTTAAGAGTTAGGTAAAAGACATTAGTTAGCATCTCACTCAAGGGCGGTTCTACGGGAGATTTCATCAAAAGAGTATTACTCGCACTGTGTGACTTCGTTAGGGAACTTAAAGTGTCACTCGCTGCCTTAAATCCTTTCGGAAACAAGCCAGCATATAAATAAATAAAGCTAGGTATGGGCATCCCCTTCACGAGGCGCCGAGAAGCGGACTAAAGACAGGCAACAGCTGAGTGTGTATCCAAAACTACATACTGAACGAACTATGAATATACGAGTAAAATTCAGTGCAATGTGCACAGCTTATGATTATACAGATCTTGGATATATAACGAACCTGAACCACAACCTAGAACACTACAGGAAAAAAAATACGTATTTGGAGTAGACGCTGAAAGTCTGAAAAGACTCCGTTTACAGTTGAGTAAACTGACTCAGTAAAGTATTTTGCTCAAGGTCATCCATCAAGTTAGTAGTTTAATTAAATCAGTGTGCTAGGAGGCAGTGATAGTGGAAATGCATGGGCTTTGGAATTCAAAATCTTGGTTTCGAGTCCTTGCGGGCATATTCTAAAAGTATGTCTCGGGCAATCCCTTAACATGTTGCTATATGTATTAAGTGCTTACCGTGTGCCAGGCAATCCGCTTCACATGTGGTGCTTTTTACATGCTGTATATCATGTAGTTATTACTGTCCGCACTTTATGAGGCAGTTTGGGTTTAGAGATATTAATAATTTTCCCGAAGTCACACTGGTGTAAACACTGTCGTAATCAAACTGAGGTTGTCTTGATTACAAAGTCTGTCCTCTTGAATACTGCAGTACACTGGAGCCTCAGGTTCCCTCCCACTTAAAAAAGGGACCTCAACTCTACCTCCCGAAATTCTTGAGTCAAATGAGATAATGTCATGGCGATGTGTTGTAAGATGTAAAAACGTATGAACATATTCACTAGATTTCTAGAACAAAGATGCTCCTTACCTATACATTTCTACAACAGCACTTCAACATGAAAATGGCTTTAGTATTAAGCTAGCATAGAAAGAACTTCACTGGAATTCTGTAGTATTCTAACCAAGAATACTTGCATAGCTGAGGCAGTAACCTCAGAATAATAGGATAAATTTTAATTCCTGGTAGATAGAGAAGGGAATGGAAAAGAATACTAACTCTACTCTTAGTGTGCTTTATTGGAAGGAGCATCTAGGAGGCATTGGGATTTCTGGTGCTTTTAAGTAATGAAAGATAGATGACACTCTGCTGAATGAGGAAGAGAATAACATTTATTTGGGAATAAAAATTCATCTGGAATATGAAAAGCACATTTGCCTCAAGTCAGGGAAGAAGATAAGCTGAGAGCTGAAAGAAAGGGAAAGCAGGTAAGTTAGTACATATTGGTAAAGGTCTGTGAACCGAAGTTCAGAATTTTGATCTGATGTATGATGTAATAGGAAACCACAATGTAGCCTTCATGACCAAATATAAAGAGGATTTTTACATGGAATTGGATTTTTTTTTTTTTTTTTTTTACAAAAGGGGAAGCTATGATGAGAAAAAAATGAGGTTTGGAATAAGTCTGTGGTAGTCAAGATAGAGAAAAGGCTGATGCCAGACCTTGTACAAAGTAGTCTGTGAAAAATATGTAAGGACATATTTTTCAAAAATGAAAAATTAGAAAAGGGCTGGGATTTGCAACTAGTTTGTTTTGAAACAGTAAAAGACAAGGGACAAAAATAATTCAAAGACAAAGATAGTTCAAAGCTATATTACATTAAAGCCTGGGCAAAGTACTCAATAGAATGTAGTTTTAAATTGGGGAAAGACTACGTTTTAGAACTGGAAAACCTGAGGTTCACAAATTTCTAAAAATAAGTAAACTATTTCTAAAATAGTTTAGAAAATATTTGTCATTGCCATGTGTAAGTTAGGTTCAAAATGAGCTTTCTAAATTAAATTGCCTTATACACATAAGCTTACTGAAATAGTCATGACACTGTATTCTTATGGTATTTATTTGACCCTTCTCTTATTCCTTCTTTAGACTTAATATTTAAATACTATTCGCCACTGCATGGGACCCAGAAGCAGAAGATAAGATTTTTAATATGGATAGTATACCTAATAGTAACCAAGCTATGATATGCCAGCAATTACAGAGGCTATCCTAAGCCTCTGACCTGGTCAAACATCTATGGATCAGTCAGCTCTGAGCTGATTTGGTCAATGAAGATTATCAGAGAATACATTCCAATTAAGGCTCTATTCCCTAGTATATTTCATTGTCTTTTGAAAAAAAATTATACTTCTCCATTTCTCACTGCATATACCTCTACCATTCTGATTAAACAGATAAACATTTTACCTGTTGTCTTCTGCATTTGTACCAGCTAATAAAACTGAAGGAAAAAAAAGGTAAAGCAGCTTCCAGTTCATTAATAAGCTGCTATACAGCATGCTATATTATTATTACAGCATGTTATACATCTTACGCTACAAATAAACTGAATGAACTTTTCAAAAAATATAATAGAAACACTTGACCTTTTAATTCTTTGAAAAGAAATCGTTTATTTTTTAATTAACCAAGCAATTGGCACTGCAAATTTAATAATATTTTAACACCTTGACATAATAGAATTTGTGTGCTTTTCCTTGCCAATTAGTTGATGACTTATGAACATAAGAAACTATGATAGAAAATGATATTAATCTGAAGAACAAAATCCCTAGTCTTTATTGGCTTTCATTAGGTATTCTTTTCCTTCCTAAATTTTAGTCTGAGTAACAAAAGATAATATATTTTCAGTAATAATGATTGGCTTTCTAGAGAAAGCACAGATAGTTGATATCCACAAATATCCCCAAACCTATTTTCTGTGTCTCCATGCTCCTACCTGTCCTAAAATCAGTTCTGTTACTAAACAACATAAATACTGAGTGTTTCTCTGCAGCCTGTGCTTTGGGAATATATTTTCTGAGTTTATGTTCTATTAGAAGCAGATCCTGAGTTAAGGATTCAAGTGCAAGTAGTTTATTTTGGAAGTGATTTCAGAAAACACAGTAGCATCTTGGGGAAGTGAGACAGGGAATGGAAGGGAGGCAATGAAGGGTGTGAATTCCCAGGCAAATTATCACTGTGAGTAAACAGCTTAATCTCACTGGGATTTCCTGGAAAACCATTTAAAATAGTAGCCTTAGAATTATCCCACCCAAAGCGTGAGAAAACAGGTATAAATATACACCACCTCCCTTTAGTCATTGGTCGAAGTCTATTCAATGCATGCTGGCCAATCTTCCAACTGCTAGAGCTGCATCTTTTTCTGAGGACTTTCTATGGAGGCTGGAGGCTGTTCTGCCCTTACAGAGGCTGGAAATGCTGTGGAATATCCCCCACCAATATGGAAAATCAGGCCAGTGTGCTCTGAAATGGTAGACAAGGAGACATGGGTAGGGCAGTAACAGTTTGCTACTAGTATCAAAATGAAATTAGGAAAAAGGAAAATGAGAAGCCTGTTACTGCAAAGTACTGTTGGGAAAGATCAAATAAATACGAAAAAATTTGGAAAGCTTAAAGTACTAAAAAGTTTTACAGTTTTCACAATCCAAATATTGTAACCAAGAATAGCTTGTCAACAACCCAACTAATTTTTTCTATGTTTTTAAAAACCGCGTTTTTAGTTTTTTAGACAGAATCAATATACCTATTCTGATCCTTTTTTCACTCAATGCAGCACAAAGAAAATAGGAGAAAATACATACCAAAAAGTGTATCACCTAATCCTATATCCCAGATCTTATATAACAAGTTCTATAAATAGACATTGATTAAAAGTATTTTTCTAAGATTGTACTTCTTAAAAAATGATTTATTGGGCTTCCCTGGTGGCGCAGTGGTTGAGAGTCCGCCTGCCGATGCAGGGGACACGGGTTCGTGTCCCAGTGCGGGAAGATCCCACATGCCGCGGAGCGGCTGGGCCCGTGAGCCATGGCCACTGAGCCTGCGCGTCCGGAGCCTGTGCTCCACAAGGGGAGAGGCCACAACAGTGAGAGGCCCGCATACCGCAAAAAAAAAAAAAATGATTTATTGAAACTTATCTCAAAAATTCAAACAGGTTTTATGTTTATGTATCTAATAGTATAAATTCACTGTCGTGGATATGTTTATGAAACAGTCTATGAAAGCTCACACTAATTTATATAGAGACATAAATGTGTTATTAGCATTATTCCAAAAAGTCCCCAAACCTCAATATTCCAGTTGCAAATGTGTCATCCTAATAGATAATGAGATATGTTAATATTATTTAAAAAAATCCTAATTTCTTTATCATTGGGTATATTATGAAATGCATGTTTAGACAATAAATAACACTTTCCACAGTGTGATAAAAAGAGCCTTGTGATAATTGGAACATGGATATGTAAAAGGTTAACCTTAGGGGAACCTGGGGGAAAGTATTGGGGAACTTCTATCTTTGCAACTCTTCTTTAAGACTAAACTTATTTTAAAATAAAAAGTTAAAAACAAACAACAAAAAGAACCTTGAACTGATAATCTGGTTCTGACTCTTAAACTTACTAACTTTGTTACGTACAGTAACTCATTTACCTGCTCTGAGTTTCAGTTTCCTCATCTATAAAATAGAATTGGAAAATGCTCTGTAAGTCTCCAAAAACAAATTTCTATATTAGTATGTTTGCTACCATTCATAGAATCATACAAAGAAAATTATCAAAATCAAAGTACGTATTGTGTGCTTTAAGATGCATTTTAAAATCAGTTAATAATACACATTTTGAAGATGTACTTTAGGTGCACTGCAAAATAATATACCAAGGAAAACAATTTTGATACTGTAAAGAATATATTTAATACATTTGTTCCCTATATTTTTGCATTTAAAAATAATAATTCACTAAAATCTATAGTTGAAAATATTTTCTTGAGACAATAATTCAAATTGTGAAGTTTCATCTTTTAAGCCATTTAGATGTGAAAAATTGCTGGGGTGAAAAAAGTAAATGATAAAGTTGTTAAGACAGAGCAAAAAAAAAAGAATAAGAAAAAAAGAGCTATAAAAGTAAACTAAAGAAGCGATAGTTGAGTAGTACTCATATGTTTTATCAACTAAGTTTAAATCACTTATCTGTTGCTTCCATAAAATATCTTCAAGTACACATACATTATATTTTATTCTGATAATGTCTAGAGTGATCCTGAGTCTTCATTTGACCAAGATGTTCTTGGCTTGTGCCAGATGTCCCAGAGCAATTATCAGTTACCCTCAGGATTTTCCCAATTTGGACAATAAATTATATGGTCACCCTAATAATACTCAAGAGCTTTGACTTTTTGTTTTAGCCCTGCCAGTTATAAACCATAAAGTCTTTTTTATTCATCAAATTCCTTTAAATAACAACTTCCCCATGTGTAATAGTAGAAATGTTTATCATAGGTCAATCATATATTATATTGTGGTGTAATAAATTAGCACATTCTCACATCCTCTACCCTCCATGATGTTTTATTCCCTATCTATACTTTTATTAGCTAGAGCTAAGGCCAAAGATTAAGAACAGAGGTAGAAAGGAGTAGATTAGAATTTTATTTATTTATTTATTATTTTTTGCAGTACGCGAGCCTCTCACTGCTGTGGCCTCTCCCGTTGCGGAGCACAGGCTCCGGACGCGCAGGCTCAGCGGCCATGGCTCACGGGCCCAGCCGCTCCACAGCATGTGGGATCTTCCCGGACCGGGGCATGAACCCGAGTCCCCTGCATCGGCAGGCGGACTCTCAACCACTGCGCCACCAGGGAAGCCCTAGAATAGAATTTTTTAATGTATCTTTTCACATTTTAACATGGAATCTATCATTTTGATAGGATTACTCCTTCATTAGAAGGTACTGTATGTAACAAGATGAAGTGAATGAAGAAATAATAAATGAGACATCATAAATATAATAAAATACAACTTCAAATGATAAACCACTGGACCCACAGGTAGCATCAGGGAATTGCTTACATTATGGATTGTTCAGATTTCCTGTCTGTTTACTTCTTGCTGCTCAAATAAGCCATAGTCCTTCTTGACTTCCAAACAAGCTTTTAATGTTTCTGGAAAGCCTTCTTTCTATTTGCTATTTCCACTGTTTGTTATAGGTCAAATAATTTAAAGTTCTGTTTGTCTTATAACAGTGTTGTTTGTGTTCATAAGTACAAAAAAATTGACATCCTTATATATTTTAAAAAATTACATTACCGTACTCATCTGTAGATTCTGCCTTGCTATTTAATCTTTTGGTTTCACTATGTAAGCATTTCTGTGGTAGGTCAGAAGTGTTTAATTGACATCACGTAATTCTAAATTCTTTTATACATGTGTCATTTCATATAACTAAGAGTATATAGAGCTTTCTTATTAAAACCTACATTTTATGTATGGATGTTTATGTGCATATGGTATAGAAAGAGGGTATGTGAGTGTGTGTGTGTGTGTGTGTGTGTGTGTGTGTGTGTGTGTGTGATAGAAAGAGGGAGACAGAAGAGGCTGGATATTGCAGTTCTACCTAATGTCTGTAGTGGGGTAGAAAAATTAGTAAATGCAAAATTTGCCTTTACTTAGCCTTTTCTTCTCAAGGTTAAGTATTTTTGGGCTTTTAATTTTTTTATCTTACCTTCTTATTATGGAAACTTTGAAATGTATTCAAAAGGAGATAAAATAGTATAATGAATCCCATGTACCATACACCTACCTTCAAAACTGTAAACTCATGACCAATATTGTTTCATTTATAACCTGTCCCTTGGGATAATTTGAAACAAACTATCATACCATTTTTATTTTGAAAATATTATAGGCTTTTTAAAATATCTAAAATATCATCATTACATTGAAAATAATTGACACGAACTTCTTAATATTGTCCAATATCTGGTCTGTGTTTAAATTTCCTCAATAGTCTTAAAAAGTTTTTAACATTTTGTTCAAACCTCAACCCAGATAAATATACTGTTACTGGTTCATGTCTCTCAAATCTCTTTTAATCTCTATCAGTCAGGTTTCAACCAGAGAAGCAGACCACTAGGATATATACTTTTTAAATTTATACACACACACACACACACACACACACACACACACACACACACACACACGGGTATGTATACATGCACACACATATATAGATGTAGGTACTGTCTAGATATATAGTGATAATAAGGGAATTGACTCTGGTTAAGCAAGCCCGAAGCCCATAGATGGACAGTCAGGAAGGAAAGACACAGAGGGAAGAGAGAACAATTGCAGGCCCAACCGTGCTTGGAGTCTCAGATTTTCAGAGACATGGTTGCTTTAATGACTACCACCTGATTTTCAGGTCCACCCAGAATAACCTCCCTTTTGATTTACTCAAAATTGGAACTTTAATTGCATCTCAAAATTCCTTCACAGCAGAACCTATTGTTTGATTGAATAACTAGGAGAGGTTTTATGTATGCAACAAAATGTCTGCTGCCTCCCTTCTGTTCTCCAACTCTCACAAGAGAATCTCCCTTGTAGACCACTCTAACTAGAAACATACTAGACTGCCGTCATATCACACAGCCATCACAGGCCACTGTTTGTCAACTTGGCACCCATATACATCTCTTTAAACCATATTTAATCACTAAATAAAAATAGTAAAATCATACTTCTGACTAACATAATGAACTTAATGACATGATAGAATGAACTATCCCACGTAAAACTGAAAAATGCTAACCCTTTCCCCAGGAGAGGATACAAAATCTTCGGGTGATGTTCACACGTCTCCTGTGATATCCTATAATTTAAATATTGAAATATAAAGTTAATTGTTATTAACACATGTTACATGATAAGAGGATGACAGAGGTAATAAAACAAAAATATTTAATACATATACAAATATTCGCATGAAAATAGTAAAGAAATACTCATAATGATTATTGTCTTCCTTTCTGCAAATGGTCACATTATCATAGCTGGTATTTCTTCCACTACCTTCTTTCATTTCCTTCTTCCACTACTCTTTCCATATTCCCTTTGCCCTCAGCAAGCACCTCAGCTGGTTGTGGTTCTTTGCCAAGTGGGATGACCCAAACCTTAATTTCTGAAGGATCTGGGCTATTAGAAATCCTACCTGAATGGAGTTGTCATAGTTTTCCACTGACTTTAATCAAAGTACATAGGCATACAAAGAGATGCCCTAGGGCAGGAGTCCCCAGCCTCCGGAACCTGGGCCGCACAGCAGGAGGTGAGCGGTGAGCGAGCAATTTTCATCTGCTGCTCCCCATCGCTGCCCATCGCTGGCATCACCGCTTGAACCATTCCCCAACCCTGCCCTATCCGTGGAAAAATTGTTTTCCATGAAACCGGTCCCTGGTGCCAAAAAGGTTGGGGACTGCTGCCCTAGGGGATCTCCTGTATTTCAGACAGAATCTACTTTACCCTCATTGTGCAATAGCACCCTATTTTCCTTGATAGCCAGGACTGATCACTGCAGCCAGCATAACTCCTTTCTTTTTCTGTTGATTCAGAGGCTTGAAGAGCCCACAGTGGCCAGATGGCAGCCACTTCCAGTTCAATGGAATATTTATTGTGTCCCCTGGGGGATGCATTCCTTGTTTTGAAACTATGACCTCTAGGCCAACATACCCTAAAGTCATGGGAATGGGAAAGAAACATTTTGCTAGCCAAGATGACTAGAGGCAATGTGAGAGGAGCGGCTCTCATTTCCAGCTCTTGGATTTACAATGTAAGGATTTGTAAATCCTGGTGATGGGAGAAATAGCACCATATGTTAGAGGTTGATTTAAAGCATTGAGCACATCCTAGAGGACATTGTCTCAATCTCACAAGGTATTGCCACCTACCTGGCACCATAACTGAGTCATCAAAAGAGCAATCCACAGTCCTATTAAGCCAGCTGCTTCATAATGATAATATAAGACCAGGAAATACCATGGGTAGGAGCTCATTGTCACACAGTATAAAATTTTCATAATATAGCAAGATCCTTTCTCAAGGTCCCCTTCTAGGATTTGTAAATTGATTCAGGACTAGAATTTGATTCAGGGGCCATGACTCTATTTTGGTGATTCAGATCAGACTTCTGATCACTAAACTTAGAATTTTCCATTTATACAGATCCAGTAAAAGTTAAGGAGGCTTCCTGTCTCCGATGTTGAAGTTTTCATCTCTGAAAGTTAATTTTGGGTCTTTTTTATATCTTCCAAGAATCCACTTATTATGTTGAATAAATCCTGTAGATTCTTGAATATATGGGAGACAGTTACAATAATTGTTTTAATATCTTTATTGATTCTATCCTTTGTAATTTCTGATATATTTTTTTAATTGAGCTCCACTTACTTTTTTTTTTAATTAATTAATTTATTTATTTTTGGCTGTGTTGGGTCTTCATTACTGTGTGCGGGCTTTCTCTAGTTGCGGTGAACGGGGGCTACTTTTCGTTGCAGTCTGCAGGCTTCTCATTGCAGTGGTGTCTCTTGTTGCGGAGCACAGGCTCTAGGCACGTGGGCTTCAGTAGATGTGGCATGCAGACTCAGTAGTTGTGGCTCGCGGGCTCTAGAGCGCAGGTTCAGTTGTTGTGGTGCACGGGCTTAGTTGCTCCGTGGCATGTGGGATCTTCCTGGACCAGGGCTCGAAACCGCGCCCCCTGCGTTGGCAGGCGGATTCTTAACCACTGCGCCACCAGGGAAGTCCCTCTGATACGGTTTTGGTTGTTTGCTTTTTCTCCTCAATATGAATCATATTGTCCCACCTTTCTACATGTCTGATTATTTTTACAGTATGTCAGGCATTGTTAATTTTACATTGTATGCTGGATATTTTTGTGTTTCTACAAATATTCTTGACCTTTGTTCTTTAATGTGGCTTCTGGAAACAGTTTGATATTTGCGGTCTTGCTTTAAGCTTATGAGATGGGGTGAGGTCACCTTATAATCCAGGGCTAATCTTGCCCCACAACTGAGGCAAAACACTCTTAGTACTCTAGCAGAGTGAATTATGAGGTTTTCCATTTTGAGTAGAGGGGACAGGAAGTATTTCTAGCTCTGAGTGAGCACCAAGTACTGTTACCTCTAATCTTTAGGTAGTTTCCTCCACTGCATGAGATGATTAGTACTCAGCTGAAGACTCACGGGGACCCATTCATATTTCCAAAGTTTTATCTCTGTGAAGCTCTTTTCTCTCAGCAATGTGACACTCTGTGAACTTTAGCCACCCTGTTTGGTGTTTCTCAAAAAAAGCTAAATATGGAATTCCTATATAACCCAGAAATTCCACTCATAGGTTACATACTTACCCAAAAGAATTGAAAACAGGTTTCAAACAAATACTTCTATTTTTTTCAGTGTTTATTGGAGTATAGTTGATTTACAGTGTTGTGTTAGTTTCAGGTGTACAGCAAAGTAAATCAGTTATACATATACATGTGTCCACTCTTTTTTATATTCTTTTCCCATATAGGTCATTACAGAATATTGAGTAGAGTTCCCTGTGCTATACAGTAGGTCCTTATTAGTTATCTATTTTATATATAGTAGTGTGTATATGTCAATCCCAATCTCCTAATTTATCCCTCCCCTTTTTTCCCCCCGGTAACCATAAGTTCAAACAAATACTTTTACATGAATGCTAATAGCAGCATTATTCACAGTAGCCAAACACTGGAAGCAACTCAAATCTCCATCAACTAATGAAGGGATAAAATACATGGTACAGTCATAGAATAGAATATTACTTAACCATAAAAAGAAGTGTTTATACATGCTACAATGGAGATGAACCTCAAAAAGATTATACTGAAAATATAATAAACATGTTCTCATTTAACATAAAGTATATAGCCTATATGTTCGATGAGAACATGTTTACTGTATTTATCTGGCTGTTCTACAATGATAGAAGAAAGAATACACACACATACACCCCCACACACACACACACCTCACACACAGTATACTTCTGTTTAGCTTTTAATTCCTGTCAAAAATATTATTTAATAAAAATATAGGGCTTCCCTGGTGGCACAGTGGTTAAGAATCTGCCTGCCAATGTAGGGGACATGGGTTCGAGCCCTGGTCTGGGAAGATCCCACATGCCACAGAGCCACCAGGCCCGTGCACCACAACTGCTGAGCCTGTGTTCTAGGATACGTGAGCCACAACTACTGAAGCCCACGCACCTAGAGCCCATGCTCCGCAACAAGAAAAGCCACCGTGATGAGAAGCTCGCGCACCGCAATGAAGAGTGGCCCCTGCTTGCCGCAACTAGAGAAAGCCTGCACGCAGCAACAAAGACCCAACGCAGCCAAAAATAAATAGATAAATAAATTTTTTTAAAAAATTTCTTCTTAATGATAACTCCATCTTACCTATTTAAAAAACTAAATAAATAAAAAAATAAAAAGTATATCACAGTTCCTTTCAGAAATTATGCATTTTACACTGGTCGTAGCCTTTATAATTGTCTTTGAAAAAATGTATATTCAACTACTTTGCCCAGTTTTAAATTGGGTTATCTTTCTGTTGTTCAGTAGTAGATGTTCTTTATATATTCTGCATACTAGTCCTTTATCTGATACATGATTTACAAATATTTTTCCCATTTTGTAACTTGTCTTCATTTTATTGATACTGTGCTTTGATACACAAAAGTTTTAAATTTTGATGAAGTCCAACTTATCTATTTTTTCTTGTTTCTTCTTTTGGTGTCATTTCTAAGAATTCATTGCAAATTTAAAGTCATGAAGATTTACTTCTATGTTTTCTTCTAGGAGTTTTATGGTTTTAGCTCTTATATCTAGGCTACTGATCCATTTTGAGTTAATTTTGTATATGGTATGAGATAGGATTCCAACTTCATTCTTTTTTGTGTGGAAATCCAGTGTCCCAGCACAATGTTAACTTTGCCTGTCATGTATCATGGAAGGTATCAGAAGTCAGAGGGTTATAGTTATAACTTCCCAATGACCTAAATATTAACAATACTCTATTTCTTAATTAAAATTTAGGTAAGTCGGGGCTTCCCTGGTGGCGCAGTGGTTGGGAGTCCGCCTGCCGGTGCAGGGGACGCGGGTTCGTGCCCCGGTCCGGGAGGATTCCACATGCCGCGGAGCGGCTGGGCCCGTGGGCCATGGCCGCTGGGCCTGCGCGTCCGGAGCCTGTGCTCCGCGACAGGAGAAGCCACAGCAGTGAGAGGCCCGCGTACAACAACAAAAAAAAAAAAAAATTTAGGTAAGTCTATTTATTGTTACCTGAGAAGGAGGTAAAGAAGGAGGACAAACATAAGGAAGGAGATGATAAGATTCTCTTTTAGATTGAACATAGTTATCAATATCCCTATCAATAGTATGTTACAGGGCCTTCAAAATGCCTGGTACTCACACACTAACTAGGATTATGATATATAATTTTATATACTCTCTACATCCTCCATTCTCCAGAAGCCCTACTACCCCCATGACAGAAAAACCTGTGGTGCTAAAGGGTAAATATTTTAACTGTTCCAAATTTTCTCATTATGCATTTTCACTTCTCTGCTCCACTAGCTCTTCTTATAATGTTAAGCCAAAATGAATAGTAACACCACCATGCTAAGCTTCATAAACACTCAGATTTCCTTTATGCCTTGGCATTGGTCTAATAAAACATTTTCCCTGTTAAACTGAGGAAGAATTGGAATTTTTCTAATAAAGTTTATTTGGAAACTAAGAAAAGAAAAAAACAAGAAGCATAGAAAAATAAAAGTTTAATCCATTCCCTGTATACTAACAACTGAAACTTTATGGAAACTTAGCCATAAATTGGTTTAGTTGGCATATGTTTATGGAACACCAAGGCTTGCTTCCCTTTTTCTTACTTCAAATATGCCAAGGTGGCATGCTTACCCAGGTATTGTTAGCTGGAGATAGATTTGGAATACCCCCTCAGCTAGGTAATACATTTCTCAATTTCATTTACAGGTTTATTTTCAGGTCTTCATCCCCAACTCCAGTCCCAAGCTAGAACTTTTAACTTCAACCCATCATGTGAGCTGAGACATAATCCCCTAACCAATCCCAAGGATTTCAATTGCTTATTTTATTAATACAATCTTCCACTCTACCCCTGACCCAATCATCACACGTCTTTATCTTTCACCTATTTGGCTTATCCTTTGCTGAATCATTTTTACTGACTGGCTATGAAGTTAGTTCTACTTTAAGTGAAACTTAGTTCCTTTACCTGAATTTGTGTGTTAGGAGTTATTGAGCTATTATCTGGAGGAAAAACCCCACCCAAGAGTTTTTGAGGCATGAGTGGCTCATCCAGAAGAAGGAGAGAGATGTCAGTACTGAGAATTGAGAAGGGGGAAGTGATTCTACCTGAGAGACAGAATTATAAAATGTCAGAGTCCACTTGCATGCAGCTAACATTAATGGGGAATGGCTGAGTGATGTGAAAAACAAACCACTTAGCATTGCAGCCTAGAAGGCAGCGTTATAGGTCTTTGAGGCCAAGCTTGCACTCAGTGAGTGGCATCACCAGGGGAGGATTATTGAGCCTGTCAGTGAATCAGTGCCCTACATAGAGCAGAAGATGAACTGCAATAAAGGCATCATGGAGCATAAGGAGATAATAACTGCCATAACGACCACCTCCCTGCCACCATTCCATTTCTGGACCAACTATACCTCTTCCAGGTCTTTGGATATTTCTAGGGAAGAAAATAACCCCATTTATTAAATACAAGAAATATAATTTTTTACCACTCTAGATGGTGGAGATTTGGAATATGGTGTAGTTTGTTTTTAGAACAAATAAAGCATGCTACTTAGTATGTGGAGCAAATTCACACTGGCTACATTAGTATCCAGTCCCTGTGGTTCTGATAGAAAATGCCATCATTCCCTGCTGAAACCTGTCTGAATCCTGTCAGCTCTTCTGACAGAAGCAGAGTTTTCATCTTTTACACTTTCTAAAACCCTTTTTCTATTGAACTGCCCACTAAATTCCTATTTTTTTGTCAATGAGAAATCTCTGATTTCTCAGCTTATTTGCAAAGCAAAGATGAATGACAGATAGTAAGTTTAATTACTATTAAGGCTCAGGACACCAGCTCTGTCCACTGGCACAAGCCTCTTTGAAAATCCCCCCAAATGCTCACAAATGATACCCATCCAGAGTTCTTTCATTCTTAGTTAACAGCTTGAAAACTGCTTTACCAACCATAAAAATATTAATGAATGTACATTAAAAGTAACAGTAAGGCTATTTAGTTAGACCTCCTAGTAAAATTTACTCATGTCAGTATCTATACCAGTTGTACATTTTATATTCTAGCTTACTACATATGATGTATTTTCTCACATGCTATCTTGTAATTCTTTTCATAAACTTAATTTGGAATATTAACTGTTACTTCTTAACTTTATGCTATTTGGCTTATCAGTTCTGTGGTTAGCTATTTCTGTGATATAGCAGAAGGACAAGCACTTCTCCTTTCTGGACCTTATTCATACATAACATAAAGGATTTTATTAAATAATTTTCAAGAATCCTTGTAGTTCTGACTTTCTGTAAGGTTAATTTGAAAACAGTATGAAATATGGTTAAGGACTCAAGGAAATGTCTTCTTTAATCCTTTTCTAAGGAGTTAAACAGTTAATTAAGTTTAAAGCTATTACTTTTGGAGGGAATATTTACTTATAGCTTTTTAATATATTGTTAGTAGTCAAAGGAAGAAGAATAAAATGCACTGAAATATATATTTTCAAAAAATATGTAAGTGCTTAAGTGACTTTACATATTATGTGTGAGCCTGAATTCTTTACATAGTTTTAAATAATGAATTATTCTTTCATAATGCAGACTCATATATGTCCCTGTGATTCATACAAAAAGAAAATTATTTTAAATAATTGAGCTTGATTTACATAGTTGGGAGGTTATAGACTAACTACCTTGTTTTATTTTGCCAGCACTGTGCTCTTATTTTGGGGGCCAACATTTAAAAATAGTTTCCATGTTTTTTAAAAATATGTTTTTCAGTGTCCTTTTGAAAAATTACATAATCTGGTAACTCTAGTCCCACACTCACATGTAGTAACTACTGGCCAAAGCTAAATAGCAATTGTCCTTTTTAGGTAGGACATGGGCTCAAGGCATTGCCCTGATTCCCTCATTCACACTTGTACTGGACCACTTCACTCATCATGTTATCTGCCTGGGATTTCAACCAATGTGTTTACCCCCATTTGATAGGATTGTTAACATTGATTTCATTCAATATTGTATTTTATTTTCAAATAAACTTTTCCTCTGGATTTATAACAAAGGATTTGGATTTCTTGTCATCCAAATTTAACATGGTTTTCGTCAAGCCTTCTGAAGTGAGTACACATCAACATTTGATTGGCATAATGTTCAAATATAGACAGGCATTGAGTTACATATTCTTCAGAGAAAATACAGAAAAAAATTACTAATGTAATTTTTCCAGTTGAATTTAAATATCAATTCAATGGACATAATATCTTCATTACAACCTCATAAGTACCATTAAATAGTAGTTATAAATAGTTCTTAAATATTCCACTCTGACAAATAAATTTAAATATCAATTCAATGGACATAATATCTTCATTACAACCTCATAAGTACCATTAAATAGTAGTTATAAATAGTTCTTAAATATTCCACTCTGACAAATAAAGATACTCAGATAACCCAACAATGAAAATAAAAGCTAAGCCAAACACACACATATATGTTGTGGTTTTAAGTGGACTACTTTTCCCAATAAAAATAAAAATCTTTTTATAAAATGGAAGAAAAAAGGCCTTATATTAATATAAACTGACTAATATATGAATTAAATTTACATTTATTTAAAAATTAATTATGGATAAAATTAATTTGATGATATATAGATTTGAAATTAGTTTTTGTAAATAACAGCCTTAGCATCTGATTTATTTATTTTTTTGGTAGCAAACTATCAAGAAAATTTTGATTTACAAAGACAAGTTGCAACTGTTAATAATATATATTTTAAAAAATACATCTCTGCCAATTTTATAATTTTTTATAATAGAAAATTTTAATTTTATAACTTTATAGCTTTATACATTTATATTTCAAAGATCCCAGAAAAAGCTTTTTGCTAAAGCAACACCAAAAAAATTAATGTGACGACACAAAGGCAAGTATTGCCAGTCACCAGTGTATTAAGATTTGGCATCTGATATATTTTCCTTAACATGGCTTTGTAGTGATGAAAATATTTAAAAGCTCAAAAATTCTAATCAAATGGATGCAGAATCCTTCCTCTTAGGCAAAATACTGGAAGGCACACAGTTTGCAAAATATTGTTCAATAACCAATTAGCATAAGCAAAATACTTACAGGATTAGTAAACATTTCACTTAAAAGCTAGTGATTACTTTTCCTTTTTTTCCCTCTCTTCTTAAAAAGTATTTAATTCTGAAAGAGAAATCTTGAACCAATTGAAGCAGGAAATTATCTTGACGCCTCAGCCATATTTGTGCTCTTTCCGCTAGGAAGTCTCAGATGAATGATAGAATAGGAAATAATGTGTTGTGTCCATGGAAGTTTATGTAGAAGAAGAAAATAAAGATAGAGACCTTAAGGTAGACATTCCAAGCTTTTTGGAGTTGCATTACCCAAAAGTCACAAAAATGTTTTTTGTTTTATATTACAGCATGTACTTCCCAGCCTTCCGAATAAGCCACTTGGCATAGATAATTAGTGTTACTAGGTTTCATTGTTTGTTTGTTAATTCTGTTTTATTTTGTTTTGAGAATTTGATGGTGATGCTAGAGATAACAAGACATCTTGAGATGTTCCCAAAGATCTGTGAAAACGTGAAAATCGCTTCCGTATAGCAACTTATAAGGCTGCTTCTTTCATGCAGTTTAGCTCTGATAAAAGTACCATCAAAAAGTGACATTGGCCTGGCCAGTGGATATAGTACAGGTGGTTTTAGAGTGCTTCACAGAAAATATGTTAGACATTCAAATTCATGTGCACTATGAGATTATGAAATCCAAGGTACCAGGGCTTATGTCTGGCTAGGTCATCATTGCATTTTAAATTCTCAGCACAATTCATGGCCAGAATATATGTCTGATAAATATTTTTTAAATGAATCACTGCTACTATTTAATTAGCTATCAATTTTATCCTTTATATGTAAGAACTCAGAAGTTTGGGGATATACATTCACTCTAATGAAGACAGATGCAGACTACTCAGGAGGAGTCAAATTTGCAAGGTTTATGCTACATTTAAGCCAGCCACGTTACAATGCGTAGCCCTTATTTTACTATTTTCAGATGCATGCTTCTCAATATCTTAAAGCTAAGTCTACATTTGGTGAACTGATAGATTTAGTACTATTTACTATGTTGTTCTATGGTCCATGTAGAATAAGAAACTATATTCACACAGATGCTACTCTTATAGTTAAAACAGGATGAAGTTGTAAAATATTTTTTACAAATAGTGTACTTAGAACACAAATAAAATTTCAAAAATAGCAGTTACTGTTGTTGAAATAAATCCTAAGCTCCATAGTTAGAGCCGGGCTTCCCTGGTGGCTCAGTGGTTGAGAATCTGCCTGCCAATGCAGTGAACACGGGTTCGAGCCCTGGTCCGGGAAGATCCCACATGCCGCGGAGCAACTAGGCCCGTGAGCCACAACTACTGAGCCTGCACGTCTGGAGCCTGTGTTCCGCAACAAGAGAGGCCGCGATAGTGAGAGGCCTGTGCACCGCGATGAAGCGACCCCCACTTGCTGCAACTAGAGAAAGCCCTCGCACAGAAACGAAGACCCAACACAGCCATAAATAAATAAATTTAAAAATTCACGACATATGTCAATATTTTAAAAATATATATATATAGTTAGAGCCGCTCCTGCTCCTCCCCACTGTGCTACGTGGGCAAACCAAAACTTAGATAACTTTTATTTCCCTGTAAATGCTCCACTTGAACAGAAACACAGTATATCCAGTCAGCCAGTCCCTAAACGCCAATCCAACCCAGGTCCTTCTCACCCCAAAGAAGGCTATGTAGCCCCAGCCAATCAGATATTTTCCAATTTTCTGTTCCTTGTTCTTTATCCTTTATTCTATAAAAGCTTCCTGCCTTATGACCCATTTTGCAGTTCCCTGAAAGCAGATTGTCCGTGAAGTTTGTTTTGTTTATCTATTTTATATATAGTAGTTTGTATCTGCTAATCCCAGCTCCTGGTTTGTTCCTCCCTACCTCCATTCCCCTTTGGTAACTATAAGTTTGTTTTCTATGTCTGTGAGTCTCTTTCTGTTTTGTAAATAAGTTCATTTAGATCATATTTTAGATTCCACATATGAGTGATATCATACGATATTTGTCTTCTTCTGACTTACTTCACTTAGTATGATAATGTCTGAGCCCATCCATGTTGCTGCAAGTGGCATTATTTCATTCTTTTTAATGGCTGAGTAGTATTCCATTATATATATATATGTGTGTGTGTGTGTGTGTGTGTATATATCACACCTTCTTTATCCATTCATCTGTTGGTGGGCACTTAGGTTGCTTCCATGTTTTGACTATTGTGAATAATGTTTCTATGAACATTGGTGTACATGTATCTTTTCAAAGTAGAGTTTTCTTCAGATATACACCCAGGAGTGGGATTGCAGGATCATATGGTAACTCTATTTTTAGTTTGTTAAGGAACCTCCATACTGTTTTCGATAGTGGTTGATCCAATTTACATTCCCACCAACAATGTAGGAGAGTTCCCTTTTCTTCACACCCTCTCCAGCATTTATTATTTGTAGACTTTTTAATGATGGACATTCTGACTCTTGTGAGGTGATACCCGATTATAATTTGAATTTGCATTTCCTTTAATAATTAGTGAAGTTGAGCATTTTTTCATGTGCCTGTTGGCCATCAGGATGCCTTCTTTGGAGAAATGTCTATTTAGGTCTTCTGCTCACTTTTTTATTGGGTTGGGTTTTTTTTGTTGTTGTTGTCAATGAGTTGTATGAGCTGTTTGTATATTTTAGAAATGAAGCCCTTCCTGTTCACATCATTTGCAAATGTTTTCTCCCTACTGTATAGCACAGGGGACTATATTCAATATCCTGTAATAAGCCATAATGGAAAAGATTATGAAAAAGAGTATATACATATATAACTGAATCACTTTGCTGTGTACTAGAAAGTAATACAACATTGTAAATCAACTATACTTCAATAAAAATAGTTTTAAACATCACTTGAAATCCCACCCCTCAAAATTAGTACTTAGAAAGGTATCCCATTACTTAGTAAATACTGAATAAATGTCAGCTATTATTATCCCATTTACAATCTTACCTTCCAAGCAGCTCAACCCTCTACCTCAAGGATGCCTTTTTTGAACCCAGAGCTATATATAAACATTGCATCTCTTAAAGTCTCTCTTCACCTACATTTTTCTCTTTGCACGTATTTTCTATCATGTATGATACGTAAATTTAATTTCCCTAATAAAACTGTTTGTTCCATAGGAAAAAAGATCATTTCCTTTCTTTGTACCCAACTCAAAGCTTAGCACATAGTATATACTCAATAAATATTTAATTAATGATTTAATTTTCACCACAAAATAAAAAATAAACAGATACAACACACAAAAGTTGTTTTTATCACCAAAGTTGTCTTCTTTAATCATTTTTAATGCTCTCAATATATAGTAAGAAGCACTAAAATATCATATGTGTGAAGTCTCAGAAACATCAAGAGATATTCATGTAAACTAATTGCTAACATACTTTATAGATTTGCTAATCAGTACCCATGTATTAATATTTATATGTCACTATTAGTTATGTGTATCATGGCAGAACCTTTAAAGAGAGCAATAAAACCACTGCAAGACTCTAGTAATTAGTATTCTCAAAGGAATAAATTGCCTTAAAACAAGTATACAACTCCCAGGACTTTAGGGTCAAGCCTTGTCCCCAATAATATTCCCAAAGCTACAACTTCATCTATGAGGAAACGGTGAATTGATTTCTTCTTTTTGCAAATAAGTCTCCTTTGCAAAGGAGTCAACAAAATGTCTATTGTTTTCTTCTTTGTGCTGTTTTCAGTCCCTTCTCATCCCTATTTATTATACTCACCTCATTGTTCCATTTTTACCTCCTTCTTCTTGTTCTTCATTCTCTAGCCTGACCTCCCCCACTTTTTGACCTCATTTACCAGATACCCACATATCTTTTCGAATTATGGTTTTCTCTGGTTATATGCCCAGGAGTGGGATTGCTGGATCACATGGTAGCTTTATTTTTAGTTTTTGTAAGGAACCTCCATACAGTTCTCTGTAGCAGTTGTAACAATTTGCCTTCCTCATTTCATTGAGTCCATTCTTATCTTTATTATCTCCTTTCTTTTATTGAGTTTGGGTTTAACTTGCTTTGTTTTCCTAGCTCCTTAAAGTGGAAACCTAGACCATTGATTTTAGCCAAAAAATTTGAGAAGAAGATATGTGTGATAGCTCTGGTAGAGCTATTGCATACACATTATGACTGCATTCCCTTTTCCCGTCTGCTATGAGATTGGCAATGATCCATATAGGGAGACACAGGATCAGTCAACCCTCAACTGACATGATTGTGAGGGAGAAATAACCTTTATTGTCAAAAGATTTTGGGTTTTTTTGTTACCAGGGGATAATCTAATCCAGAGTTTCTCAACCTCAGCACTGTTGATGATGAGATGGATAATTCTTTGATGTAGGGGGCTGTCTTGTGAATTGTAGGATTTTTTAATCAGCATCCCTGGCATCTATTCATTCAATGCGAGAAGCACTCTCTTTCCTTTTGTGACAAACATAATTATTTCCAGATATTGTCAAATGTCCTCTAGGGAGCAAAATCCCCCCTGGCTGTGAGCCACCGATAATCTACCCTGACTCATATACAACTATACATATGGAAATAACAAAGTAAAAATTGTGCTCTACATCACAGTATACATGAAAATCAATTCCAAGTGGATGAAAGGCTTGTAGATGAGAGATAAAACCATAAATCATTAAGAAGATAATATAGAAGAGTATCTTTATTTCTTTAGGTAGGAGAAGATTTCCTAAATAAGACATGAAAAACAAACAATAAAATAAAAGATTAATAAATTTGACTGGATTAAAAATATCTGTTCAGATGAATGGATAAAGAAGATGTGGCAATATATACAATGGAATATTACTCAGCCATAAAAAGAAATGAAATTGAGTTATTTGTAGTGAGGTGGATGGACCTAGAGACTGTCATAGAGTGAAGTAAGTTAGAAAGAGAAAAATAAATACCGTATGCTAACACATATATGGAATCTAAAAAAAAAAGAAAGAAATGGTTCTGAAGAACCTAAGGGCAGGACAGAAATAAAGACACAGATGTAGAGAATGGACATGAGGACATGGGGATGGAAAAGGGTAAGCAGGGACAAAGTGAGATAGTGGCATGGACATATATATACTACCAAATGTAAAATAGATAGCTAGTAGGAAGCAGCTGCATAGCACAGGGAGATCAGCTCGGTGCTTTGTGACCACCTAGAGGCGTGGGATAGGGAGGGTGGGAGGGAGACACAAGAGGTAGGAGATATGGGGATATATGTATATGTATAGCTGATTCATTTTGTTATAAAGCAGAACCTAACACGCCATTGTAAAGCAATTATACTCCAATAAAGATGATTTTAAAAAGTCTGTTCATGAAAACACACTTTAAAGAGGGTGAAAATACAAGCCACAGAGTTTAAGAAAATATTTGCAACACGTAAAGCCAATAAATGATTAGTATCCAGATTATGTAAATTCTCCTCCAAATCACCATATAAAAACCCCTGGATTACTCAATAGAAAAATGGACAAAATAATGAGTAATTTTATAAAAGAAGAATTTGGGGTAAGTACAAAACACATATAGTTATGAAAAGATGCTCAATCTCATTATTAATCAGGAGGATGTGAATTAAAACCACAGTGAGATTGATCATATCCATAAGATTAAAAAGTCTTAATATCTGACAATATCAAATTTGGCAGAACTCTCATTATCTCTTGTAGGTGTGAACATTGGAACAATCACTTTGAAAATAGTGTGGAGTCATCATTAGAAGACATTCACAGATATTTCTTATTCTTCTCCTGGGCATGTGCTAAAATTGTAACACCCCCTTGAAGTTAAGCTATGTAACCCATATCATTTCAAAGTGGGAGGCTTCAAGACCTGTAAGTGATTGGCCAAGGTTTTCCCCCTCTTCCATGTTGACTGGTAGTATTCCCTAAGGAAGGATGATGTGGAAGACTCTCATCACCTGACCCCTATCTAAGATGAACACATAACACGGGCAACTAATAAACCTTTGATGTTTTAACCACTAAAATTTTGGCCGTTGTTCTAGCACCTTATGACTGCTATAGTATTACTAAATAAAGTTGAACATGCCTGTATTTATTAGCTAGGATTTCGAGTAGCTGGCATTTGCCCTTTTGACTGTGCACAAAGAAATCATTTAGAACAATGCTTTACAAGAGCACTGCAGTAGTATCAAAATACTGGAAAAAATAGAATATCTATCAACTATAAAAATAAACTGTAATATATTATACAGCTGAATCCTATAGAGCAGAGAAATTTAATGAAACATAGCCACATACATCAATATAGATAAATCACAAATTATATTGCTCAGTGTAAGAAGCAAGTCAGAATAGCTAACAGTAAGATTCCATTTATGTTAAATGCGAAGTGTGAAGAGTTCATCGAAGTCGTATATTGTGTTAGAATTCATGCATAGGTTATAAAAATATAAAGAAACCTAGGAAATATTTAATACAAACTTCAGGTTAGTGGTTTTCTCTGGGTAGTGGAAGAGAAAGCAAAATGTACTCAAGGAGGTACAATAGAGGGCTTTAAACTGGTAATATTCTATTTCCTAAACTGAGTGATGGATATGTGGGTGTTTATGTTATTATTATACTGTAATCTGTCCTTATACAATTTATATACTCTTTCTATATGTTCTATACTTTGCAGACAAAACTATTTTAAAGCCATCAATAATAATCCTGATACACAATGGCCCATAAAATAGCTTGAATCATATTTTGATAAGTGGCCTACAAAACTCCTTAAGAAAAGTCTGATTTTATAATCCAAGGACACAGACAGAGATGAAATTGATGATATCCTAATTTTGCTTTGATTTTTGTGAGATCTTGGGCAGTTCACTTATTAGCTCTATTTCCATTTTATGTTTATGGAATAGCAGTGATATACCAGTTTATTTGAAGATTAATGTTTACAAAACACATTGCACCTGAAATAGTACCATATCCTGTATTAAAGTATGATAGTACCTTTGAAAATAATATATTGAAAATTCACCTAAGTTTCTGACTAATGGAGGTTCTTGAATGAGTAATGGAAATATTGGCAACCAGATCATCACTGGCTTGGTTATAAGTGATGACGTGAAACATTTAGCTTAATGGAAGAGATAAGAAATGATAGCAATTAGACAGATTTTTGAAAGCTGAAAGTTCAAACACATACCAAACTATGAAAACAATTTAATAGTGCTTTTTATAAGATGAAAACGTCTGTCAGGGGCATACAAATCCATAGGAAGAGTGTTTTGAACAGAGTACAAAAATGCAACCTTCTTACTTAAGATGTTAGCACTAAATGTCAAAATGCCATGCTGCTAGCTTTCGGTGTTAACTTTTGAAGATGACAGGTAACCATCCATACAACATTAGTTTTTCAAATGGTCGTGAAAAAATATTGTCACTTCCATAAAAACACAGCTAAATTACCAGTTTTCCACTTTTCTAAAGTGCATGCCATCTAGTACAGTGCTTTCTTCAAAGGCAGGTCATTAAAGAGAGGAGATTAAGTCAGGCCTGAATGAAACAGGGGTTAGAGGACTGACTCTAATGTGAGTGACCACAGATACAATGTCTGAGGCAACATGACAATATCAGGTAGGATCTGAGTTAACAACACTATCTCTGGGGTGTGATCAATGGATGGAAACACTCTAATAGTAGTATCTAGAAAATGGCTACATTTAACATCAAGGAAAGCCATCCATGTTCATACGGGCCCTAAGTCAAAGCCAGGTGTATAGTCATAGGGCCCTGTCTCTACAAAGAGAAGTTGCAGATTAACTGGGCAGGCTGGAAGGGTTTGCTAGCAAGGAGTTAGAATGTAGAGCTGAACTGAAAGTAGGTTACTAATCATAAAGAAAAGATATAAAATGTGGCTGTTTGCTCTAGCTGTGTTAACATAGATACTAACACAGGGGGGTCACAGTAAGAGCATCTACTTTTATTCTAAACCCTTCTCAAATAGGAATGAATATTTGAATAGTCAGCCAGACTTACATGATTTCCAACTTTTGTAGCACATAGAGTTAAATTTTCAAAATGAAGAACTTCTGTACTTGCAATTGGCCAGACCAAAAGGAAGGAACTGGTTATAAAAATCATCCTGTTCACTCAGCTACTTTTATAGTTAATTGAAAACCTTTTAATTGTATCATTTTTGGGGGCTGAAAATATAATTCCCCTGGGAGTATTTATAACATATTTCAGAACTGTAGTGGGTATTTTCTATTTGCTCTTCTGGTTTTATTTTAACTCCTTCGAAATCCTTTCTGAGTCCCAGAAGACTGACATCTAGGGATTAGTTCAATGGACAAAATTGCCGCTCTGTCTTTTGGAGGGGAAAATGGGAAGTTCCTACAATAGGTTAGAGGGCAGGAGCAGAATGACATTTGGTATTCATTTCCAATGTTAGGTAATCTTCAAAGGTGTCCCCTAACAATTCCTCCCTTCCTTGTACATACATCACACTCTTCATATCGAGAGATGGAGCTTAATTCTGCTTCCCTTGAATCTAAACTGGCCTATGACTAGCTTTTACAAATAGAATGTAGCAGAAGAACATTCTGGGATTTCCCAGCCCAGGCTTTAGAGAACGGGAGGCTTTTACTTGCCTCCTGGAACTCAGCCTCCATGCTGTGAGAAGCTCAGTGCAGATGGAGGAACCACAAAAATGAGAACTGAGGCACTCTAGCTACATTAAACACTAATTGATGGCCATGTGAGTGAGTCATTGTGGTAGCCATTCTCCAGTATGGAACCCAATGAAGGCCACTTCCCATTATTCACATCCTTGTATAGTCCTACATTATATCAGTGTTGGTTTGTATGACCAACTGAATACCACAGAAGTGATAATATATAATTCCCAAGATTAGATTGTAACTGTACTGTGGTTTTCATGTGGAGGCCCTCTTTCAGATCACTCACTTGAGGAAGCCAGCTGCCAATGTCATGACGACACTCAGGCAGCCTATGGAGAGGCCTTTGTGGTGAAGAGCTGAGCCCTGCCTACAAATACATGAAGTAGATTTACCAAATTTCAGATGAGTGCAATTCAGCCAACATCTTGACTGCAACCTCAGGAGAGACCCTGAGTCAGAACCACCCAAGTAAGCTGCTCCCAGATTCCTGACCCACAAAAACTGTGAGATAATACATTTTTGTTGTCTTAAGCTATTAAGTTATATATGACACTTCACAGCTTATGTTATATATACATATATATGTGTTATATATTACACAGTGATAAATAACTAATGTATTCATCTTAAGCATTTACTGTTCAGTTGAATGCCCAGATGATTGCAGCACTGGCTGAAATGAGGAGCAGAAGAGGTCACCTGACCCAGTTTAACATATAGAATCATTAAAGACAATAAAATGATTGTTATTTTAAACCATTAAGTTTTGGAATGGTTTGTTTTGCAGCAATAGATAACCAAAATAGAAATTGGTACCTAGAAGTAAGGTGCTGCCATAACAAAAATCTAAAATGTGCCATTGGCTTTGGGTCTAGGCAGTGGGTATAGGACAGAAGAGCCTCAAGGAGATAGTCAATAGAGGCTGGTCAGACAGTGAGGAAATAGTTATTCGAGCCTGGAGCAAAGGTGAGTTTTTGCCCTATGATGTAGAGGCAGAATATTTGACAATGCTGTAACGTGTGGCAATACGAAAGATAGAAAATATATCTAATGAACTTGTATATTTGACTAAGGAGTTTTCTAGACAGAATGATGTGTCAACTGGTTTCTTTTAGGTGTATGTAATCATTAATAAGGTGAAATGAATTAAAGAAGAGACTATTCCATTTTCAAACAGGATCTAAAGTACAGGTCAGCTAACATTTTTGGTAATGGGCCAGATAGTAAATATTTTAACCTTTTCAGACTGCTGTATGGTGTCTGTAGTGACTACTCAGCTTTGAAGTTGTAGCATGAAAATAGCCATGGACAATATGTAAGTGAATGGACCTACCTGTGCTCCAATAAAAAAAAAAATTGACAAAAGCAGGTGAGAGTCTTGATTTGACATATGGGCTATGGTCAATCAACCTCCGATCTAAAGAAACACTTTTAAATAAGGGTTTGCTGGGTTGGGGCAGAAATTATTCTCTTTTATCTAACCCTTTCAGAGCACAAAAGATTTTCAGAGTAAATTAAAACCTGAGGACAAAGAGCAAATCCAGGGTGTTTCAAGAAAAACAGCTACAGCATGAAGATCAATTCAAGAGTACAGTTGAAAGACTGTTTAACCCTCAGGAAGATTAAGAATTTGCCTGTTAGACTCTCTCAGCTAGCCAGCAAAACTTTTAAGAATCTTAAGGGCTTGCCTTGTTGACCTTCTCAGCTAGACAGTAGAGTTTCTAAGAATCTTAAGGGAGTTCCTTAGGCCCTTTTGGCTAGAAAAAAAAAAAGGGATTTCAATAATCTTAAAGGTATTGTCCCTACACACCCTGATTCTAATGCCAAAGTAGAGAAGAATATGCCTTAAAAGTCTGTCTTAAAATATGGTGTAAGTACATAGGAAGTCCAAAAATTTTAACAGAAACTTGAACTAAAAGGGACAGAGATAGTTCAAAATGAAAAAAGACCTCTGTGTTACTAACCTCCTATGAGCAGGACACAGGCTGAGAAAACCACTTAGCTGCAAACACATTCCACTTCTTGTGGAAAAGTAAGGATGATATAGGAGGCAGAGCCAAGGAGAACTATTCTCAGGGAGGAGAAATGGGCCCTAATCAAGGAACATTCTCTGTCCCTGGGACAGAAGAAATGGTGAAATATCCTGCTAGACTTCAGAATTGCTATGAACCAGTATCCGTTATGTGTTTCCTGTTTTACACTTTTAGAATAGAGGTTTCTATTGTGGCTGTCATGTCCTTTCCTCATTATTGTTTGATGGGTGTGTACCAGGCAGATAATGATTTGGGGGGGGTGTTTCATTTTTTAGTTCACAGGTGCTACTGAGGAGCTTGAGGAGTTCACCCCATCTACATCTGGCTCTAGTATACGGTAGATGATAAGAGCCTTGGATATGAGGTGATGCCCTAAAGGAATGGGAATTCTGTGGGGGTCTTGGGAGGCTGCGAGTGTACTTTGTATGTGAATTGTTATGGCTGGAGGGCAGAATCTGGAGTACTTTCCCAAATTCTTCCCCTATCTGTATCAGAAGGTCTCAGCCCCCAAGTAGACATTTTCCTAATGTTCTGTCATAACCAGTAGTATTTGACGATATGACATGCTTTGAATAGACTTGGAAAAATGTGGCCTTAAACAAATGCAACTAATGTTTACTGGTAGCATTCTTTTTAGGGAACCTATTAGGTGGATAAGTTGGGAGCAGGAAAACTCTATAAAAATTTTCAGTATATTTTTTAATTGTTCCATAAAATTTTTAAAAATCACTGTCTTATATTTAGTGTCTCATCCTTTATTAACAAGCTAAGATCAAGTTGCTCTTCTAATTGTTACTTTAAAATGAGTGAATATCAACAGTTTTATATTAAATAAGTTATTTATTAAGCATCTATTGTAAATGACAGGTTTTTATATTTGTGCCAGTTAATGCTAGATATTTCAAAAACTTTTGAGTATTTTTGGTAAAGTTTGACTCAGATTTTAAAAATTTTTAGGTTTAACCCTTTTACCAGGTTTGCCTAGAACGGACTCAGTTTATGCCCATTGTCTAATTATTACTAATATTATTATTACCCTCTCTTATTCACAAAACTGTGCTTCTTTTGATAAGTTATAGTTACCTCGTCTCAAATAGTGGTTATATCTAAGACAAAATAATGCATACCTATATCAGAAAAGATCAAAATATCTTTAAGTGCATTTTAAATCTTAAAAAGGTTAACATGTATTTTTAAAAGAATCTATATAAATTTAGACCTAATTGGTTGAAAATGCACTTACTCAAGTTGAAATAAGCTTAATAGTAAAATTATATTCTATAAATTGACTTTTACAACTTTTGTCTATGGAATATTTTCCTATTACTTGTAAGAAGACAAATGAGGTTTAAAATCACAAAGTAAATTAAACATTTTCTTGATCAGTAGTTACATAAATTAGAGGGAATGTCAGTTTTATATTAATATTTAATAATAAGTTAATTAAATTTTGATTGAAAGCCTGTTTGTTTACATATTATGTAAATTGATTTTGAAATAAAGTTTATAGATTTAGATGATGTTTACATTATGTCAGTCCCTAAGTTTACATAGGTATGCCACATAAATTTTGGTGTGTACATGACAGCCCCTAAATAAGCTTGAAAAAATAGCAAAATAGCAAAATAGTAGGATTAGTGATTAGGAAGTTTTTCAAAATTAAAGTTTTTTTTAATTAATTAATTTTATTTTTGGCTGCATTGGGTCTTCATTGCTGCACGTGGGTTTTTTTTTCTGTAGTTGCGGCAAGCGGGGGCTACTCTTTGCCGTGTGTGGGCTTCTCACTGTGGTGGCTTCTCTTGCCGTGGAGCACAGGCTCTAGGCACGTGGGCTTCAGTAGTTGTGACACATGGACTCCATATGGTAGGTCATCAGGGTAATGCAAATTAAAACAATGAGAGACCACTACACATCTATTAGAATGGCCAAAATCTAGACTACGGACAACATCAAATACTGGTGACAATGTGGAGCAATAGTAACTCTCACTCATTGCTAATGGGAATACAAAATGGTACAGCCACTTTGGAAGATATTTTGGCAGGTTTTTTTGTTTCTTTAAACAAAACTAAACATGGTCTTGCTACACATAGAAGTTCCACTCCAAGATATTTACTTAATTGATTTGAATACTTATGTCACACAAAAAAACTTCACATGAATGTTTATAGTAGCTTTATTCATAATTATCCCAAACTGGAAGCAACAAAGATATCCTAAATAGATGAATGAATAAACAAATTTCAAAAACCAAACAACCCAATCAAAAACTGGGCAGAAGATCTAAATAGACACTTCTCCAAAGAACACATACAGATGGCCAAAAGGCACATGAAAAGATGCTCAACATTGCTAATTATTAGAGAAATGCAAATCAAAACCATGAGGTATCACCTCATACTGGTCAGAATGGCCATCACCAAAAAGTCTACAAATAATATAAATTCTGGAGAGAATATGGAGAAAAAGGAACCCTCTTACACTGTTGTGGGAATGTAAATTGGTACAGCTACTATGGAGAACAGTATGGACGTTCCTTAAAAAACTAAAATTGGAGCTACCATATGATCCTGCAATCCCACTCCTGGGCATATATCTGGAGAAAACCATAATTCAAAAAGGTACATGCACCCCAATGTTCATTGCAACACTATTTACAATAGCCAAGACATGAAATCCACCTAAGTATCCATTGACAGATGAATGGATAAAGAAGATGTGAGATAGATAGATAGATATAGTGGAATATTATTCAGCCATAAAAAAGAATGAAATAATGCCACTTGCAACAACATGGATGGACCTAAAGATTATCATACTAAGTGAATTAAGTCAGACAGAGAAAGAGAAATATGATATAACATCGCTTATATGTGGAATCTAAGAAAATGATACAAATCAACTTATTTACAAAACAGAAATAGACTCACAGACATAGAAAACAAACATGGTGACAAAAGGGGAAAGGGAGGTGGGAGAAGGGATAAATTAGGAGGTTGGGATTAACATATACACACTTCTATATATGAAATAGATAATCAAAAGGAAAAACTGTATAGCACAGGGAACTATACTCAATATTTTGTAATAACGCATAAGGGAAAAGAATCTGTATATATATATATACATATATATGTGTATACATATACATATATATATATGTATATATATACATACATATTCCTTTTCAGGAATCACTGTGCTGTACACTTGAAAATAACACAATATTATAAATCTACTATACTTCAGTTAAAAAAATTTTTTTTAAACCAAATTGTGATGTATCCATACAATGGAATATTATTCCAAGGGAAAATAAATAGGCTATCAACCCAGGAAAAGACATGAAACATTCTTAAGTTTAGTGGTTGTCAGGATTTTGGAAGGAGGAAGGTGAAATAGTTTTTTATTTGAGGGTGTAAAATTACCCCGTGAGATACTGTAATTGAGACATAATTTGTGCATATTATGCATTTGTCAAAAACCTATAGAAATTTATAGCACAAAGAGTAAACCTTAATGTATGCAAATATTTTAAAAGTTATATAGAAGATTGGAGAATCTCAGAATGGAATGCACACTGTGACAAAAGAATCAGACTATATTACAAGTATATGAAAAAAAAACTCAATGAAGGAGTTAGGGAGGAAAGGTGCTAATGTAAATAACTTAGGAAATGAGTGGAACCTATAATGCTTAAGGCAAAAGGAACTGCACATAAACACTGTACTTTAGTTGATAAAGCTGTTTTACAGCTTTATGAGTTAACAATAGGGTATGAGTTAAAATGCTGAAACTGCTATACATATATACTTGAATTTAACATTAAATGAACAGAAGAGGTGGAAGCTAGGTTTCTCACTGTTACAGTAGAGGTGAGAGATAAGCAAGGAAAGGGAAGAGCTAGAGTTTCCATGTGGGAAAGAATTGGAGCTGAAGACATCAGTATGAACTCATGTTTAGTTTAATATAAATGTAGATGGTTACATATAGAAATATTTGTAGATATGTGTATATACATAGGTTAGTATACACTATTATATTTTCTTAGTCTATTGAGAGGTCTTAGAAGAGCAATAAGCACATATAACATCCAGATTTTTGTTTTTGTTTCTAATACCATTCTCCAATATGAGGAGCCAGGGCTTCTTAGATAAATTGTTGATTCTAGGACTGAACCAGGAAATATATATGAGTCTGGAGCACTGTGTAGTGCTGGAAGGTAGTAAAGAAGTGTTATGGACTGAATGTTTGTGTCCCCGTCTCCAAATTCATGTACTGAAATCTAATCCTCAGTGTGATGGTAA
This sequence comes from Orcinus orca, assembly GCF_937001465.1. Taxonomy (NCBI): domain Eukaryota; kingdom Metazoa; phylum Chordata; class Mammalia; order Artiodactyla; family Delphinidae; genus Orcinus; species Orcinus orca. Next base: position 130,249,319 of record NC_064560.1, read on the forward strand.
TTGGAGGTGGGGGCTTTGGGAGGTTATTACGTCATGAGGGTGGAGCCCTCTTGAATGGGTTTAGTGCACTTATAAGAAGAGGCAAGAGAGGTAACCCTCTCTCTTTCTGCCATGTGAAGATATAATGATAAGTTGGCAGTTTAAAACTCAGAAGAGGGTCCTAGAACCCGACCATGTTGGTACCCTGATCTTGGACTTTCAACCTCAAGAACAGTGAGAGAGAGATTGGCTCAAGATGGCACAGTAGAAGGATGTGCTCTCACTCCCTCTTGCAAGAACACCAGAATCACAACTAACTGCTGAACAATCATCAACAGGAAGACACTGGAACTCACCAAAAAAGATACCCCACATCCAAAGACAAAGGAGAAGCCACAACGAGATGGTAGGAAGGGCGCAATCACAATAAAATCAAACCCCATAACTGCTGGGTGGGTGACTCACAAACTGGAGAACACTTATACCACAGAAGTCCACCCACTGGAATGAAGGTTCGGAGCCCCACGTCAGGCTTCTCAACCTGGGGGTCAGGCAACAGGAGGAGGAATTCCTAGAGAATCAGACTTTGAAGGCTAGTGGGATTTGATTGCAGGACTTCGACAAGACTGGGGGAAACAGAGACTTCAATCTTGGAGGGCACACACAAAGCAGTGTGTGCATTGGGACCCAGGGGAAGGAGCAGTGACCTCATAGGAGACTGAACTAGACCTACCTGCTAGTGTTGGAGGGTCTCCTGCAGAGGTGGAAGGTGGCTGTGGCTCACCATGAGGATAAGAACACTGGCAGCAGAAGTTCTGGGAAGTACTCCTTGGTGTGAGCCCTCCCAGACTCCGCCATTAGCCCCACCAAAGAGCTCGGGTAGGCTCCAGTGTTGGGTCATCTAAGGTCGAACAACCAACAGGGAGGGAATCCAGCCACAACCATCATCAGACAAGTGGATTAAGGTTTTACTGAGCTCTGCCCACCAAAGCAACAGCCAGCTCTAACCACCACCAGTGCCTCCCATCAGGAAACTTGCACAAGCCTCATAGATAGCCTCATCCACCAGAGGGCAGACAGCAGAAGCAAGAAGAACTACAATCCTGCAGCCTGTGGAACAAAAACCCTATTCACAGATAGACAAGATGAAAAGGCAGAGGGCTATGTACCAGATGAAGAAATAAGATAAAACCCCAGAAAAACAACTAAATGAAGTGGAGATAGGCAGCCTTCCAGAAAAAGAATTCAGAATAATGATAGAGAAGATGATCCAGGACCTTGGAAAAAGAATGGAAGCAAAGATTGAGAAGATGCAAGAAATGTTTAACAAAGACTTAGAAGAATTAAAGAAAAAACACCTAGAAGAATTAAAGAACAAACAAACAAAGATGAACAATACAATATCTGAAATGAAAAATACACTAGAAGGAATCAATAGCAGAATAACTGAGGCAAAAGAACGGATAAGTGACCTGGAAGACAGAATGGTGGAATTCACTGCTGCGGAACAGAACAAAGGAAAAAGAACGAAAAGAAATGAAGACAGCCTAGGAGACCTGTGGGACAACATAAAACGCAACAACATTCGCATTATAGGGGTCCCAGAAGTAGAAGAGAGAGAGAAAGGACCCAAGAAAATATTTGAAGAGATTATAGTTGAAAACTTCCCTAACATGGGGAAGGAAATAGCCACCCAAGTCCAGGAAGTGCAGAGAATCCCATACAAGATAAACCCAAGGAAAAACACACCAAGACACATAGTTATCAAATTGTCAAATTAAAGAAAAAGAAAAATATTGAAAGCAGCAAGGGAAAACGACAAATAATATAAAAGGGAACTCCCATATGGTTAACAGCTGATTTCTCAGCAGAAACTCTATAAGCCAGAAAGGAGAGGCATGATATACTTAAAGTGATGAAAGGGAAGAAGCTACAACCAAGATTACTCTACCAAGCAAGGATCTCATTCAGATTTGATGGAGAAATCAAAAGCTTTACAGACAAGCAAAAGCTAAGAGAATTCAGCACCACCAAACCAGCTCTATGACAAATGCTAAAGGAACTTCTCTAAGTGGGAAACACAACAGAAGAAAAGGACCTACAAAAACAAACCCAAAACAATTAAGAAAATGGTAATGAGAACATACACATCGATAATTACCTTAAACGTGAATGGATTAAATGCTCCAACCAAAAGACACAGGCTTAATGAATGGATAAAAAAACAAGACCCATATATACGCTGTCTACAAGAGACCCACTTCAGACCTAGGGACACATTCAGACTGAAAGTGAGGGGTTGGAAAAAGACAGTCCATGCAAATGTAAATCAAAAGGAAGCTGGAGTAGCAATACTCATATCAGGTAAAATAGACTTAAAAAAAAAGAATGTTACAAGAAACAAGGAAGGACACTACATAATGATCAAGGGATCAATCCAAGAAGAAGATATAACAATTATAAATATATATGCACCCAACATAGGAGCACCTCAATACATAAGGCAACTGCTAACAGCTATAAAAGAGGAAATCAACAGTAACACAATAATAGTGAGGGACTTTAACACCTCACTTGCACCAGTGGACAGATCATCCAAACAGAAAATTAATAAGGAAACACAAACTTTAAATGACACAACAGACCAGATATATTTAATTGATATTTATAGGACATTCCATCCAAAAACAGCAGATTACTCTTTCTTCTCAAGTCCGCATGGAACATTCTTCAGGATAGATCACATTTTGGGTCACAAATCAAGCCTCAGTAAATTTAAGAAAATTGAAATTATATCAAGCATCTTTTCTGACCACAATGTTATGAAATTAGAAATCAATTACAGGGAAAAAAATGTAAAAAACACACACACATGGAGGCTAAACAATACGTTACTAAATAACCAAGAGATCACTGAAGAAATCAAAGAGGAAATCAAAAAATACCTAGAGACAAATGACAATGGAAACACGACGATCCAAAACCTCTGGAATGCAGCAAAAGCAGTTCTAAGAGGGAAGTTTATAGCTATACAAGCCTACCTCAAGAAACAGGAAAAATCTCAAAAAAACAATCTACCCTTACACATAAAGGAACTAGAGAAGAAGAACAAACAAAACCCAAAGTTAGCAGAAGGAAAGAAATCATAAAGATCAGAGCAGAAATAAATGAAATAGAAACAAACAAAACAATAGCAAAGATCAATAAAACTAAAAGCTGGTTATTTGAGAAGGCAAACAAAATTGGTAAACCATTAGCCAGACTCTTCAAGAAAAAGAGGGAGAGGACTCAAATCAATAAAATTAGAAATGAAAAAGGAGAAGTTACAACAGACACTGCAGAAATACAAAGCATCCTAAGAGACCACTACCAGCAACGCTATGCCAATAAAATGGACAACCTGCAAGAAATGGACAAATTCTTAGACAGGTATAACCTTCTAACACTGAACCAGGAAGAAATAGAAAATATGAACAGACCAATCACAAGTAATGAAATTGAAACTGTGATTACAAATCTTCCAACAAACAAAAGTTCAGGACTAGATGGCTTCACAGGTGTATTCTATCAAACATTTAGAGAAGAGCTAACACCCATCCTTCTCAAACTCTTCCAAAAAATTGCAGAGGAAGGAACACTCCCAAATTCATACTATGAGGCCACCATCACCCTGATACCAAAACGAGACAAAGATACTACAAAATAAGAAAATTACAGACCAATATCACTGATGAATATAGATGCAACAATCCTCAACAAAATCCTAGCAAACAGAATCCAACAACACATTAAAAGGATCATACACCATGATCAAGTGGGATTTATCCCAGGGATGCAAGGATTCTTCAGTATACACAAATCAATCATATGAAACACCATATTAACAAATTGAAGAAGAAAAACCATATGATCATCTCAATAGATGCAGAAAAAGCTTTTGACAAAATTCAACACTCATTTATGATAAAAAGTGTCCAGAAAGTGGGCCTAGAGGCAACCTACCTCAACATAATAAAGGTCATGTATGACAACCCCACAGCAAACATGATTCTCCATGTTGAAAAACTGAAAGCATTTCCTCTAAGATCAGGAAGAAGACAAGGATGTCCACTCTCACCACTACTATTCAACATAGTTTTGGAAGTCCTAGCCATGGCAATCAGAGAAGAAAAAGAAATAAAAGGAGTCCAAATCGGAAAAGAAGAAGCAAAGCTGTCACTGTTTGCAAATGACATGATACTATAAACAGAAAATCCTTAAGATGCCACCAGAAAACTACTAGAGCTAATCAATGAATCGAGTAAAGTTGCAGGATAAAAATTAATGCACAGAAATCTCTTGCATTCCTGTACACTAACAGCAAAAGATCAGAAAGAGAAATTAAGGAAACTCCCATTTACCATTGCAACAAAAAGAATAAAATACCTAAGAATAAACCTTCCTAGGGAGACAAAAGACCTGTATGCAGAAAACTATATGACAATGTTGAAAGAAATGAAAGATAATACCAGCAGATGGAGAGATATACCATGTTCTTGGATTGGAAGAATCAATATTGTGAAAATGACTGTAGTACTCAAAGCAATCTCCAGACTCAATGCAAGCCCTATCAAATTACCAATAGCATTTTTTAATGAACTAGAACAAAACATCTTTAAATTTGTATGGAGACACAAAAGACCCCGAATAGCCAAAGCAGTCTTGAGGGAAAAAAACAGAGCTGGATGAATCAGACTCCCTGACTGAAGCTATACTACAAAGCTACAGTAATCAAGACAACACAATACTACACAAAAACAGAAATATAGATGAATGGAACAGGATAGAAAGCCCAGAGACAAACCCACACACCTATGGTCAACTAATCTATGAGAAAGGAGGCAAAGATATACAATGGAGAAAAGACAGTCTCTTCAAAAAGTGGTTCTGGGAAAACTGGACAGCTACATGTAAAGGAATGAAATTAGAACACTCCCTAACATGATACACAAAAATAAACTCAAAATTGATTAGAGACCTAAATGTAAGACCAGACACCATAAAACTCTTAGAGGAAAACACAGGAAGAACACTCTTTGGCATAAATCACAGCAAGATCTTTTTTGATCCACCTCCTAGAGTAATGGAAATAAAAACAAAAATAAACCAATGGGACCTAATGAAACTTCAAAGCTTTTTGCACAGCAAAGGAAACTACAAACAAGACCAAAAGACAATCATCAGAATGGGAGAAAATATTTGCAAATGAATCAACAAACAAAGGATTAATCTCCAAAATATATAAACAGCTCATGCAGTTCAATATTAAAATAACAAACAACCCAATCCAAAAATGGGCAGAAGACCTAAATAGACATTTCTCCAAAGAAGACATACAGATGGCCAAGAAGCACATGAAAAGCTGCTCAACATCACTGATTTTTAGAGAAATGCAAATCAAAAGTACAATGAGGTATCACCTCACACCAGTTAGAATGGGCATTATTAGAAAATCTACTAACAACAAATGCTGGAGAGGGTGTGGAGAAAAGGGAACCGTCTTGCACTGTTGGTGGGAATGTAAATTGATACAACCACTATGGAGAACAGTATGGAGGTTCCTTAAAATACTAAAAATAGAATTACCATATGACCCAGCAATCTGACTACTGGGCATATAACCTTAGCAAACCATAATTCCGAAAGACACATGCACCCCCATGTTCATTGCAGCACTATTTACAATAGCCAGGTCATGATAGCAACCTAAATGCCCATCGACAGACAAACGGATAATGAAGATGTGGTACATATATACAATGGAATATTAGTCAGCCATAAAAAGGAACGAAATTGGGTCATTTGTAGATATGTGGATGAATCTAGAGACTGTCATACAGAGTGAAGTAAGTCAGAAAGAGAAAAACAAATATTGTATATTAACGCATATATGTGGAACCCAGAAAAATGGTACAGATGAACCAGTTTGCAGGGCAGAAATTGGGACACAGATGTAGAGAACAAACGTATGTACACCAAGGGGGGAAAGAGGTGGGGGGGGTGGGGGGGGATGAATTGGGAGATTGGGATTGACATGTATACACTGATGTGTATAAAATTGATGACTAATAAGAACCTGCTGTATAAAAAAATATATAAAATAAAATTCAAAAATTGAAAAAAAAAAGAACTGTGAGAAATAAATTTCTGGTTTTTATAAGCCATCTAATCTATGGTACTTTATTATAGCAGCCTGAACTGACTAAGATGGGAACAAGCAAAATAAAACCCCACATTGATGGGTATATTGAAGGGGTAACAGAGCCAACTGAAAGAATTGCAAATGGCCTAAGCTGGAAAAATTTGAGTAAGAAGATAAATAAAAAAGGATTGGATTGTTATTGAATGCAAGACAGTGTGCCTGATGCACGGTGAAGGCAAACAATACCAAAACGTCAGAGTCTGGAGCAATGAAAGGTTTATTGCAGGGCCGTGCAAGGAGATGGGTGGCTCATGCCTTAAAAACTACTGAACTCCTGGAAAGCTTTCAGCAAAGCCCTTTCAAAGGAAAGGTGAAGGAGGGGCCTGCTTAGTTGTTGCAGACTTCTTGGTGCCAGATCCTTTGTTCTTGAGGTCTGACCAAGATCAGGTCGAGATGTTCCTGTAAATCTCCACCAAAACAAATGTTATTTTCTGTTCTGACAAGAAACGGCAAGGTCCCAAGACTCAGCTTTCACCCTCCGAGGTCCAGGCCCTGGCTAAGTGGAGGGGGTCCCTGTGTGGGCTCCTTACCCTGCCCGGGAGCATTCATCCAGCACCCAGTCTGGGTCCTCCTGGTAGTGCCCAGGCCCAGTTGAGAAGACATATCTCAGCTGGCAGCACCCTCAGGGCCAAGTCCCTAGACACGGCCGTCATCACTGAGGGAGCAAGGTGCCCAGGACCCAGCCGGCCCTTAGGCTCCTCAGGCCACCCAAATGGGAGCCGGGTCCCACTGACTGCGACTCATGGAGACTGCCACTGCCATTAGGTTGCTGAGGGGGTGATGGGTGAGAGGTTCACTGCTGCTTCAAGGCCTGGGCCTGGTCAGTGGGCTGCCATGGTGAGGGCTCTGGAGCTATGCAGGACACAGCCCCCAGCCTGTCCCCAGGCCCCCCAGCTCACCCGTAGGCCTGAGGGCCTGGAGGGCCCTGGGGAGAAGGCCGCGATTTCCTTGATCCACCTCTCAAGGCACTCTGCTGGGAGGACCACTGCGAACCTGTTGGCGGGGCGGGACCTCTAACCGTCAGGCTAATGGTTGCCTGCTAAGGGCGGCATGCTAATGACTGTGAGCCTGCACAGCCCCTATTACAGGATTATAATTCAAAGTATAAAATAAATGTCCATGAATCTATGCTGATGTAAAAAAAATGATTGAATAGATAAATAAATGGAAGCAAAGAGAGAAATCTTCCTTGTAGAAGAATTACAAATAATTTCTGTAGTACACTGTCTTCGTGGAAGGGGACCATAAACTCCCACTCCTTAAGTGTTGAGTGTGTTTAGTGACTGTCTTCTAAGAAGACAATATGTAAAGAGGGGGGGGAAAGCAATGAGAAAATCTGACAAACACTACCTCAGCCAGGTGTGATCAAGGTCAGCATCACCATCAATGTTAATACTACTAATTAAGTTAATAGCATGAGCTATTTACTTTAATTCCACGGTTTTCCTCCCTAAAATCCATAACTTCAGTCTATCTTTGAGGGGGAAAAAACCCCCCCAAAACCATAAATTCCAACTAAGGAACATTCGACAAAATGTCTGATACGTATTCCTCAAAACTGTCAAGGTCATCAAAAACCAGGGAAAATCTGGAAAACTATCACAGCCAAGAAGAGCCTAAGGAGATATAACACCTGAATATCCTGATGGGATCCTGGAACAAAAAAAGAATATAAGGTAATAACCAAGAAGACTTGAATAATGTATGGAGTTTAGTTAACTATAGTGGTTTAACTTTGGTTCATCACTTGTAACAAGCGTACAATATCTGTCCAACTAATATCAGATGTTAATAATATGGAAACTGTGTTCAGGGTATAAATGAACTCTGAATTATCATCTCAATTTTTTCTCTAAATCTAAAACTGTTCTAAAAAATAAAGTATCAATCATAGAGGCTGACACATAGTAGGCTGGTAATGCAAGGCTAAAAAAAGGTTAAGAAGGGAAGAGGATAGAAGACAGTTAAGGAAAGAAACATCAACAATTCAGAACATTTGCTGTTGAAGCACAGCTTCAATAAACTTATAAATAGGTCATAAAAAGTCTAAATGTCTAAGAAAGAAACATGCCAATCAGATTTTTAAACTAACAATTTTTTAAACTTCTTTGTTGTAGAATTTACTTTTATTCTACAATTTGGATCATTCAAACTTTTAACTTGTACTCTGAATGCACCTATAATACAAGCTAGATATGTATGACATTTTACAGTTAATTATTAGAGTAATTCACTCCATAGCTCATAAAAGTAATAATGCTATTAAAGAATGAAAGCCAGAAGACTGTGAAGCCATATTTATAACATGCCATTACAACTCTGTCACACAGATTGTCATCCAGATAAGCTTTTATAAAATGGAAATAAGCTTTTATAAAATGGAAATAACTCGGGCTTCCCTGTTGGCGCAGTGGTTGAGAGTCCGCCTGCCGATGCAGGGGACACGGGTTCGTGCCCCGGTCCGGGAAGATCCCACATGCCGCGGAGCGGCTGGGCCTGTGAGCCATGACCGCTGAGCCTGCGCGTCCGGAGCAAAAAAAAAAAAAAAAAAAGGAAATAACTCGATATATAGGAATTCAAATTGTTTTCCAGTTGCTCATTAACTTTGTCTTTTGCTTTGCCTTTAAGCTATTAGGTTTCAAACTGTTAGGTTACTCCATTGTATTTAAATGTTATCTTCTGTTGAATACTTTTCACAATTAATTCAAAATTCCTTGTCAAATTATTTATTCTATAACTCAATTAATAAAAATGTTTCAAATAAATTAATTGTATACTGAAAGAACACATTTAGAAACACTGAACTGCCATCCTGCTATCTGGCATTGTGAAAATAAGAAGTTTTCTGCTAAGGCTCGTGCTCAGCTCACAGAAGACAAAGATGAGTTTGCTTCAGCCTTGGGGCTGCAGGAGGGGCGGGGGGTGGGGGGGAGGGTTCCGGGTCACCCTGGTGTACTAAGGTAACCTGTGCAGCTGGGGGGTGGCCATGTTCAGGCTCCCTGATACCTCCTAGGAGGGCAGCTACTTCAAGGCACGCAAGTTCCCCATCGACTGCCCTTACTCCCGACTGGCCTTTTGGTTCCCCCAAATCTACAATGTGGCTCCCCAACATCTACGAGAAGGGGAATGTGTGCATCTCCATCCTCTGGGCCGCGCCCTTACCCCGGTCGTGGAACCCCCAGCGGGGAGCTGCCCTCAGGGCGGTGGAATCCCACCCAGAATGTCAGAACTATCCTCATCTCTTTCCACAACGCACCCAACACCTTCCCACCAGCCAACGGGGTTGCCTCTGTGAGATACAGGAAGTGGAAATGTTACGGACCAGAGTTCTCAGCCTTCCCCAATCAACAGCAATTGACCAGAGGGCCGGACGAGAAATCCACGCAAGGCTTTATTGGGGCCCCAGCTGCAGCAGGGGGCAGGGAGAACAAACAACATATTCTCTTGCTTGCTCGCTCCCGGAGGTGGGGGCGGGGCACGCTTGTTCCTTATATGGGGTGAGGGTAGGGGCGTGTCCAGGGGTAGGGCTGGAGGGGTGACTTAGGTGTTTTGCCCACCCCTCTAGTGGTGGTGTGTGTGCAGGGAGCATGCTCAGGACCCTGCATTTGCTCCCGACACCCTATTTTTGCTCCAGCCTCTTCAAAAGTGGCAGTGGGGTTTTTTTTGGTCTCTTGGGCCCAGAATTTGTCCATTGCACGCAGTTATTTTTAGTCCCATACAGTTTCTTTTTACTTTGTTGCTGGAGGAGACCTGTGTCCAGGTGCGAGCATTGCAGCACTGCAGCGGAGGGCCCCAGGTCCCAGTCTGCCTCAGAATGAGCGCAAAGGCGTGGAGCTGAGGCAGCGTAGCAAGCAGACATCTTCTGGAAGTGAGGCCTGACCGCCGGCGTGGAGCTGCCCACACGCTGGCGGAGGACCGAGTGAAGATTGAGGCCGCGGAGGTTGGCAGGGCTCGGACCTCTTCCAGGACTATGGCTACGACGACTTAGGAGGTCCAGGCATACAACTCTGGCCACAAGGAGTCCTGACACTGCGTCCCCGCTGAATAAACGTACAGATTTTATGTCACCAGGCCCAGGCTGTGTGGGCTCCTCGGGAACCTCCTGACACCACGCCGAGACTACCTCACAAAAGGTTTGTGCTGTTCCCCTCCTTGGGTTGTTTTGTTTTAGCCCTCGCTTTTCTCGTATTTGTTCTGGGTTTTTCTCTGCTTGGTGGTGGAGGGGCCGCCCTCAGGGCCGCACTTGTGCTGGGTACCCGGCTCGGGGCCTCCCAGGCGGAGCGGGACTGGGGTCAGCAGAGGCCTGAGGGACCCAGACCCTGGTCCTGTCCCTTTGGCTGGAACCAGAGACTCGGGGTTACCATCTCGTGCGTGGAAGGATTAACTTGTGGTCACCTCTTCTGGTCTGCTTTGGTTTGTTTGGAATATAAAGCGACTTTATGAGGAAAAAAGTCACCTCTACCAATGGGGCTTTGGAAGGAGAGGATATGGGAGGATATGACCCATATTATTCAGATCTTATTGGCCAGGGTAAAGGAAATTAACTTTATTTACCAGTATACTTATTTTATCTTGTTGATTAAACCACAGTATACTAAATCACAGAAACATCAATGTTGTTGCTTAGTTACAATGAATTTTCATTCTCAGTAATTCTTCAGCAGGTAGAAAAGGAAACTTTTACTTTTCGTGAGGTATTTTTCTCATTAAAACAGAGGGGGGGCCTGTCAACGTCTCCTCTCGAATTCAACTCTGATTATCCCTTTATATTTTTTCCCCCTTTATCCATTTATGTTTTTGTTTTTTCTCCAGTTAACTGCCTTGCTGCATTCTAAAGTTAGCTCTTCTAAACTTGAACTTCTTATGGCAAAATACTTTCTGGTAATGTGCCAATGTTTTCAGCACTGATATATGTCAGCTTTCAGGAGTTTTCAGTTTGTTGGCTTGTTTCTCTTCGAATTCATCTTCCCCTCCCCCTTCCAGTAGTTCCTGTACTGCAAATTTCAGCTTGATTTTTTTTTTTTTTACTGTGGAGGGAGCCATATTCCCTACTTAGCAGATAAATTAGAGAATTCCTTCATCTCCAGAAGCAGAAAGATCAAGGAACAGTCACAGGAGTCTGATCATCACCTAAACTTGCGGGCAAAAAAACTGAGCAGAAAGGAGCTTGCTGGTTCCATGAAATTTTATTCTTGCATACTCAATGAACCAAGAAGGTGATTTAAAATTTACCCAACTAGGCTTTTTATTATTTTCAAAAACTCTAGTTTAAAGTCTTGATAGAAGTTTTTTTAATTCACCCACAAACCACAAAATGGAATTTTGTAGTAGCAGTAGCAGAAACAGCGAGAGCTCAGAAACTCTCATATTGTTTTGATGATGAAGTCAACAACTTGGCATATAGTCCATCACTACTAGACCTCCAGGACTGCATTAGATTTGCTCAGTATTTTTGTATAATCGTCAGACATGGCTAAGGTAGGTTATACTATGATAAAGTCCTAGCATGTGTAATATCCAGTTTGTTCTTTGCCATTGGTCTCATGGCATCTAAACCAGTTACTATATCCTTTTTTATAATTTATTCTAGCATTGAAGAACACATTTCCATTAGATACTATGCTTCTTATGTCTGAAGAACATTTTATCTTATTCAGTATTTAGAGGCAGTGTGGCATGGTTCAAAACCACTATGCCGAGTATCAGGAAACCTGGTTTCTTTTGTGAGCATTGTTTTATCTTGACTTATTTATTTTTATCATACTTTTTTATCATGTATTATTTAGGTTTTTTTGTTGTGAGGAATAGAAACCCCTCCTAGCTAATGTTGGCATAAAATAATTTCTTAGGATGGTATAGGGAAGTATAAGGTTAGCTTACTTTAAAGGAAACTGGAGAAATCTAAACGATGAGAATTAGGGCAACTTTTGGAACCCTGGTAGTAACAACAGATATACAGTCTCATCAGGTGTTACTGCTGATCATCTTCATTTCTTCTTCCCTACCCCCACTACCATAGATTCCAGAGAGGATCTATGTTATTGGTCTAAATTGAAGAAAATGGAGGGAAACAGATTCTCTTGATTGATCTAACAGATTGTATTTAATGAGAAAAGACCATTTCCCTAGAAGCAAAATTCAGGTGTTGTTAATGGAAGAACAAAAAAAAAAAAAAAAAAAGGAAAAAAGATGGCAAAATAACAAAATCCAAAAGCTGTGGAAAAATTAACAAATGGTTTGCTCAGTCTTTATGCTTCCAAAGAGATCAGCCCATATTGCTATAGTGAATTTTGTATATGTTAGAGAGGCAACATAATAATTCAACTTCATAATAATGTTTAAAATTGGGGCCTCTTTCCAACCCTTCTTTCTCTGCTTTGGGCCAGTCCCTCACTATCTTTACTAGCCTATTGTAGCTTCCTAAGTGACTGCATGGCATCTGGTTTTACATATCATCCTCCTACCTTCTCCTCCATAACTGTTAGAGTTATCTTTCTAGAATATAATTATGTCTCTTGGAAACTGTTAGTAGCTTCAATATTGTCTATCAGGTACTTAATACCTGTTCTTATCACCATGCTGGGCAGAGTTAGATGCCTGTACTACTTAGCTGTTATAGCACTTTGTACATAGCTTAATTTGAGTTCTTGATTCACTGAATAATTATTGTAAAAGAGGGGAAAACATCTATGTGAAACAATAAACAATAAATTCTCTGGTGAACACATGTAATCCTGGCTGTCCTGATACTTCTGTTTTCTAAAGGCAATTCATATCTGTTAGAAAAGATCCAGATAGTTCCCTCTCACTATATGTGTTTAAAGGAAAAATACCAAAATTTCAAAACCTCTTTAGGTTCTCCTGGAGTGAACAGTCTTTCATTTAACAGGTTACTTAAATGAATTTGTATGTATGCAAAACTGGCTTGAAGCTAATTTCTCTGCACAATAAAGTGACAAGTGATAGGGATTTTGAATATTCTGGTGGCAGCACTTGGGGAGAGGGATTTAGGGAGCCCTGAGAAATAGTGTGAAGAGGAAATATGAGAAAGATTTCCAGGGAAAGGAAGCTGTGTAACATGGAACTCCTTTTCTGTAGGGGAACCTCAATTTAAAAACAAAACAAACAAATAAACAAAAACAACCATTGAGATTTCCCAAGGATGGGAATTGCCAAAGGGCTTGTAAGAATAGTTGCATCCAGTATTTAAGTCATTTGCTCTTCCATGCTTTTATAGTGGACATTGTGCCCACTCTTCCCTGATTATGTAGCAATCATTTGGTTTAGATGGGATTAACCTTTCGTCCTCTTCCAAAAGTTATAGCAAATTGGTCTAAATAATAAGGTTATCCCATAATACCATTTACACAGTGATTAGTTTGAAAGTAATCTAGTCAACACTTTTCCTGACACTTTCTGAGGTACGTGGGTTAGTTTAGGAAAGATCCATGCAGTATAGTCTCAAGACTTTTTGTCTTATGGTTGTGAGAACTGCCCTGGCTGTCCTACTGCATGTGAAGACATATAGCATCAGTTTCTGATGGTAGTTATCCTTTGACCACATGGGCAGCCATCCGTGGGAAGACTCTGACTGGGAATAATAGAGATGGGAAAAGGTAAGTCTTTGATGACTGAGTGAGTCATTAAGATCAAATGACCTGTACATTGGTCGTGAAGGCTGCCAAACATCTGGTCTTTCTAGTAAAATGACCCAAAGAATCTCAACTGTTAAATTAAACCAAACTCTTTTTTTTTTTTTTTTTTTTTTTTTGCGGTATGTGGGCCTCTCACGTTGCGGAGCACAGGCTCCGGACGCGCAGGCTCAGCAGCCGTGGCTCACGGGCCCAGCCGCTCCATGGCATGTGGGATCTTCCCTGACCGGGGCACAAACCCGTGTCTCCTGCATCGGCAGGCGGACTCTCAACCACTGCACCACCAGGGAAGCCCTAAACCAAGCTCTTGATTCTCCCTCTTCCAAATATACTTCTCCTGTGATCTTGCTAATTTTATTAAATGCACCTCTATCCTCCCAGTTCTCCTCTTTCTCTTACCCACGTCTAATCCATTAACAAATTTTGTCAGCTTTTCAATCAAAATATATCCAGAATTTCACCACTTCTTATTATTTCCATCACTACTGCCCTGATCTAAACCCACATCATCTCTCTCCGGGATTATAGCCATAGCTTCCCAAATGCCTGTCTGCTTCCACTCTTGCCATCCTATTCTCTGTTCAGTTAACAGTCAGACCATACCAATCTCCTGACATAAACTTCTACTATGAATAAAACCCCAAGTCCTTATATTTGCCTAAGAAGCTCTGCTCATATGGAGAGAGTTATCTTTCAGACATTATATACTACTTTTTTCGTCTGTCACTCTGTCCAAAACACACTGGCCTCCTTGCTTTACTTCAAACATGCCAAGTTTGGCACCTCTCCACTTGCTGTTCCTTCTGCCTAGAACCCCCGTGTTTCACATTCCACATGGCTCACTTCCTCAGTTCTTTCATATTTCTCATTAAATTCCACCTTTTCAGTGAGTTCTTCATTGACTCCCCTAACTAAAAGATGAACTGTATCTTGTGCCCTTTCTTTCAGTAATCTCTCTAGTATGATCACTGCACATACATATTTATTTATTTACTTGCCTATTATCTGTCTCCCCCAAGAAAAATTCATCTCCCTGAGAGCAGGGATATTTGACTATTTTTTAATTACTAATTCCCCAATGCCTGGACCCATAACTAAACTGTTTATTGAATGAATGAATAGTTTAAGACTGTTTGATATTTTTTTCTTTTATTGATTACTATCGAAAATCCTAAGAGTTACAGTTCTGATTTAATACCCATTCACTATACCCATCTCTTTAGGAAACTAAGTTAAATATTAAGGTCTTGCATTTATGGGTGCTTTGGGAAATCTGAGATAAATGATCTGTATTCCCCTATTAGAGTGATTTGGTCACAAAAGATGAAACGTAAGTATGAAAATTTAACTGTTGCTTTGCAACCTCCTCAGGAGCTTCCCAGGTATATCTGATACTGGTCCCCTTACTCAGAGGGAAGGGAGAGACCAAAGAAAGAGGCAGACCACTTCAGATTGGTAGGGGGCAGGTTTAATAAGTAATGGAACTTACTTTTGAGGCTTGTCTTGGGTGGCCACAAGATGAATAGATTTTCCGTACTCTCCCACAAGAATCTTAAGTTTATATACAGGCCTTAACTGGGTTCAGTCACATACACCATCCAGATGGTCTTAACACTACATAACTATCTCAAGTGTGTGTCCTTGGGCAGCTTCTAGCCTGGGGAAGGCAAGCAGAACACACATTCCGGCACAGGGGAGGGAGTAAGGGGACCTCTGATTGTCCAGGTCTAGATCACAGGTCAGCCATTAGGTACATCCTCCGATGATCCACCCAACATCATAAAAGCAGGAAATTGGAGCAGAAGTTGAGTAGGAGAAACATGAACCTTCAGAGAAGTCAATAGATGAGAAAGAAGGCAATGATTTCCAACATATACATGAAGGAGCTTAACTGAGTTCATTTTAAATATTAAGGGAGTATGGTAACCCAAAGCTGGAGCAATTGATATTTGAGTTATGTTATTTGCATGTATGATTTTCTCTTTGTACTGTGGACTTTTTGGGAACAAGATCCTTCCATTTATCATTGCTTCAGTACTCAGAGAAGGTATTCCATAGATAGTTGTTGCATAAATTAAATAGCATTGGAGATCTCTAGAGTTGGTTATGACAGTAACTAGATGTTAGACATGTTATTTAGTTTGCGTTTACTAGGCCTTAGTAACTTCGCCTATTAAAACGAAGGTACTAAGGCCTAGTAAACGCAGACTAAATAACATAATTAAGTTCATAATTAAGTTTTTTCCAACTATAAAATATTCTATAATTTTATCTGCTTGTATATGAGTGGAGACATGCACATACTTTCATCTAATGGAAATAAAGATATACTTCTTAAAAATTTCCTTTGCAAATATATTTTGGTTAATATAGCTGCCATCAATTTGGCTTATGAAGTAGTGTTTTCAATGATCTTTTAGCATGATAGATTAACTTTTATGTTCCTAAAGCCATTTCCTCTGAATGCTGCTGAATTCACACTTCACTAATGGCAAGGATCCGATTAGAACTCATTTCATAGTGATTCTTTGACATTTTCAAACGTAGAAACGTGTGTGCTTTTCTGAATAAAAGTCAGAACATATAAATTCTAAAAGTTACTATTAAGATTCAATCTAATATTGGATGATAGTTATGAAAGGCTAAAGTGTTGCAAAATAAATGTCCCTTAAGTTTCCCCGTCCCTCCAATTTCTTTTACTCTCAGCTCCCATTGTCACTACACTGGGATCCACGGGAACTTTTTCTCCAGGCTTTGGTCCATCTTATCAGCCACTTTATCAGTTCCTCAATTTGGTAGAACTTAAAAGTAGAGTAGCTGACAATGTCTAATAGAGAGCATAGGCCAACAAGTCAGCCCACTGAGTGAGAGTCAAGGCAGAAACTTAAACCTGTCAACAGAGTCACCATAGGAGGGGACAGAGACTTCCTGTGACTTCCAAGTGACACAGGCATTAGCGTTTTGTCCCCAGGTACCAAAATAATGGATCTGAAAGCTAACGAGGAAGCTTGGGGGAGCAACACAGGATCTTGACATTTTTGACTGGACCACTAGGTTCCATCATTGGGAAGTAGTACTCAATTTCAGATCTGCTTAGATGGAGTTGGTGTTACTAGAAGATTTTTGCCCTTGGCTGGACTTAATTCAGAGACTAAACGATAATCTTCTTCTACAGTGGGACTCATTAGTGGAAGAAGCCAGAGAAAGTAAAAGCAGGAGGAGGAAGGAAGGGGCTAAAAAGTGCCTTCATGTTTAGAGAAAGGAACCAGTTAGGGAGATCCAAGAAGGAACAGTAAGAATAAGAGAAAACCCAGATGAGAATACATTGTTGAGGCTAAGGAATTAAGCAGTTTAATAAAGGGTATAATTAATTATACAGTGAATTTTCATCTTACTCAAGGGTTAGATTCTCAATTCATGACATAAGTTGAAAATGGCATAAAAAAACTATTTTATAAAAGCTATTATAAAGGTACCATATTAAATATTGACACACAATTTTTCTATAAAAATTTAACACAAGTTTTTCCCCCTAAATTGGAATAAATCCTTTCTTCCTTCTTTCCTTTCCAGTGCCATAAGACATAGTTGAATTTCATGAAGGGACCATGTTGAATGTAAAAGAGTTTTCAGTAGCTCACACTACGAGAGACCTATTGAGATGATAGCAGGTTCAAGTATCCCATCCCATGCCTGTTTTGGAGCAGAGGTTCATTGACTGGAATAGCACATAAATCTGCTTATGTTGTCATTTTCTTTCCTTTCATCAGGTGTGCCTTACTATAATTTTAGAAGTTCAGTGTTTTATGATATGACATTCTTTCACGGTGAAGAGAGGTCAGGAAGAATAGGGACTGGGAAAAGGCTATTTTAGTGCCCATTAAGGGGATTATAACTGACCTCTGAGTGAACTTTATAGGTGATATTGAGGAATGGGAGTCGAATTTCAGAGCCACTTAAAAGGAAGCTTCTGAATTTGATAGAAAAAGAGGCAATTATTGATGGATATTGTCAAGAGCTGTGTTTCTAAAACTTTGGTATGTGTAAAAAGTACCTGGAGAATTTTTCTAAAAATGCAGATTCCAGACCTCATTCCAGACCTTGATATTATTGAATTCTGATTCAATAATATCAAGGTGGAGACAAGAAAAGAGAACTTTAAATAAATAAAAGATGTTTTGGATGCTGCTGTCTTCAGATCATGTGTTGAAGTACTCAGGTCTTAGAAGGGGAGAGGAGAAGGAAAGACAAAGATTGGGGTTAGCTTTGAGAAGGAAAGAGGTGTATTTTTTTTTTTTTTTTTTTTTTTGCGGTACGCGGGCCTCTCACTGCTGTGGCCTCTCCCGTTGCGGAGCACAGGCTCCAGACGCGCAGGCTCAGCGGCCATGGCCCACGGGCCCAGCCGCTCTGCGGCATGTGGGATCCTCCCAGACAGGGGCACGAACCCGTGTCCCCTGCATCGGCAGGCGGGCTCTGAACCACTGCGCCACCAGGGAAGCCCAAAGAGGTGTATTTTTTCCTGAGGGGTAAAGGAATATAAATATTTGAGTATCAAGAAAGAACTAAATTGAGGTGGAATAAAGATAGTAGTTTAATTTGAAGGCTATAAGATGATCTTTCAGGAGGAAAGGAAGGGGAGAGGAGAGAGGCCTGAAGAAGTTTGGAAAGCATGGAAAAGGTTTGAAATAGCTCTTAGAGCTGAGTGACTGTGACAAGGCTCTGAAGCTGTTTGGGCTGCCATGATTTCTTTATTAAATGATATTGAGCATCATGAATTTTGAGACCCTTTCCGGCTATAAACAATTTTATGATTCTTCTGCAGAAGTGATCTCAGACTTTTGTCTGCATATCATCTCTGAGGAAAATGATGTACCCCTATCTATAACAGTTATTATAGCAGGTGTTTTCCATAGTGGGGGGCAGATCCTCCAAAGACAGTATATTTTCATCTTAAGGAAAAATGCTTTTGACTACAATCTGTCTCCTCTCTAACTTCCCTCCTGATCCTAAGAATAGTTTTCATAGGGAATGAACAATAAATCAAAGATGAAATTGATAAACAACAGTGATTCTCAGTTTAAATTTAAGCAGTATAAATTTTTGGAAAACTGGGTCTTCAAGAGTCTATGACATTTTCCTATTTCAGGAAGAAAATCCATTAGTAATTTGGAAGCCAGAGTCAAAGATTTACTTCTAAATACTATCATTTGTTTTCTCCTTATACTGTTGCATTTCCATTATAGACATTCTTTTTCCTGTCAAGTTATCCTTTAACTAGACTAATTGGTCTTATTGAAATTACCTGTGGATCTTGGGAAACTAGTTTTACAGCATACATGATATTCCTTCTTGCAGAGATGAAGAGATTCAGGCAAGATTTTGGAGGACAGTAAGGCTAAAGAGATTGTAATGCATTCTACTTTTAGCTTAGCTATGGTAAGAGTTCCCTCTCAGATCTGAAGCCAAAGAGTAGGCTAAAATGTACAAATATAAAGCTAATATTTATTGAATGTTTATTGTGAGTCAGGGTACTACTATCAAAAGAGAGTGCCCGGGAAGGTGCCCTTGGGCATAGAATGTTAATTTTATATGTCAACTTAGCTGGGTCATGGTACCCAATTTTTGATCAAATGTCTGTCTAGATGTTGCTGTGAGGGCATTTTTAAAGATGTGATTAATATATATATCAGTAGACTTTGAGTAAAGCAGATCACTCTTCATTATGTGGCTGGACCTTATCCAGTCAGTTGAAGGCCTTAAGAGAAAAGACTGAGATCCCCTGAAGAAAAAGAAATTTTGCTTCTAGACTACCTTTGAACTCAAGATTGCAAGGTCTTTTATTGCCAGAATTTCCAGCCTGACTGCCTAACCTGTGAATCTCAGACTTCCTAGCCCCCATAATCACATGAGCCAATTGCTTAAAATCTCTCACTCATTCTCTGTATGTGTGTGTTCTGTTTCTCTGAGGAAGTCTGGAGAACACTAATACAGAAGGAAATTGGTGAAATTTAGGTTCTTCCTAATGGTTCAATGGCTTTACCTATTTGGAATGAAGAACATAGTTAAGACTCAATGAATGCTACAGACTCTCTACCCAGGAAAATATGTATACATGCACATACGTATAAAATTTTGCATACATATGAAAGGTACCCAGGGATTAAGAACCCTTGTCTGGGTTTAGATGTCAAACTGATTTCTTTCTAAGTAAAATACGATGAGACATTCTTGGTTTACTCAGGTTGCAGGAAGGAATCAAAGGCCAAAAATATGGTGGGCAGACAAGAGATATGATTTGTGTTCTAAATTTTCTGAAAGAGCCTGAGACCAAAAAAATGCTTCTGTTTGATGTGCTTTTGAAGGACACTAAAACTGCAGAATGTACATATACCCTGAGGTAGTTTACTTTACCAATATAGGGTCTGAAGCCAAAAAGTTAATGGGCAGAGAGGGCTCCTGTATGACTGTTGAATTGGCACAATGATTTTATCAGATATACTCAGAAACCCAACTACTGGAGGGAAAACAGAAAATAAGTAGAAAGGATATGATTCCAGACAGGCACTGATTTTTAATCACAAACTATCAATGGAGGATTGTTTAAATTCCTACCAGAATCTAGAATATGTTTGTTACTTATTATTATATGAAAAATTCTTATTTCCAGAAGGTTTCATGGACATTTTACAATGAATTTTAGAGGGTTGATGTTCAAAGTGCTACTTTCTCAAGCAACGATCTGTGACCCATATATATGAGCAAAAAGTGGCTGCTAGGGACTAGTACAAAGAAGCCTCAAATTCTGCATAAGTTAGTGAAAATTAAATAGAATATAACTTTACAAAATAAAGCAGCACAAAATATCAAGGGTATTATATGTTGAATTTAAAACATCAGAGACCATCAGTTAACTTGTTTTGCCAGGTTAACTCATTTTTTACATATTAGAAAAAGCTTGTTATGTTATCTCTATGCATATATTTAAAACTTTTCATTGAATCATTGCAATATAATTTAATGCTACAATGGTACCAAAAAGATTCAGACCCCTGCATGCCAAGAATTGTAAGCTGTGAAAGGGAGAATACTGTTATAGCATGTTTGCATGTTTTTGCACTCAGTTAAATGCCAGGCAAGGCTCAGGCATACCTGCTGGTGCAGACTCGAATCACAGGGTGGTATTTTTTTGTGCAGTGGCAAATAATGTTATAACAAATTATGTGTATAACATGGTGTGATGATTAATTTTATGATTAACTTGACTGGGCCACAGGGTGCACAGATATTTAGTCAGGCATTCTCCTGGGTGTTTCTGTGAGGGTGTTTTTGGATGAGATTACACTTAAATGGGCAGACTGAGTAAAGCAGAATACCCTCTATAATGTGAGTGGGTCTCATTCAGTCAGTTGAAAGCCTGACTCAAACTGAAACATCAGCTCTTCCAGGGTGTTTAGCCAGCCTGTCTTCAGAATGGAACCTACACTATTAGCTCTCCTTGGTCTCAAGCTTGCCAACTCACCCTACAGATATTTGGACTTGTCAGTCTCCATAATCACAGGAACTAGTTCCTTATAATCTATCTCTATCTGTACCTATAAATTATCCTACTGATTCCAGTTTTCTGGAGAACCCTAATACAAATAGTATTCAAATAGTTTTAGCACTTATTTTAAATTTTTGTTTCTTCTGTAACTGTTCATAATAGTGTTATTATAAGCTTTGCATTCTTGTATAACTTTAACATTTATAACTATTATTTTTTCAAATGTATTAAAGTTACTCTTGAAACTAAAATTATTGGTAAAAAATGAAAAATTTGGAAAGAATCTGGTGATGAGATTGATCTGGTTTAAGATGAAATATAAGATGAATCTTATATTAAGATTATTCAACTGATGTCATCCACCTTAACAAAAACAGAAAAGGAAAACATCATGCCAGAAATTCTTCTATAAAATCACTACAAATTTAAAGACATAGAAACTTCTTGTCATAGAAAATATGACAAGAAAGTTAAAGAGAAGTTATTTTTGTTTGGGATCATTTTTGTGGCAATTAAAATTACTCAAATCCTCAGTGTGTTTATGCAGTGAATTCTGAAAAGAGTTCCACAGTCTCTGCCAAGTTACAACATCATTTGAAACAAAACAAAGTGAACATAAAAATAAGGCTTTCAAATTCTTTCAGAATAAATGAAACAGCTTAATGCTATCAAAAATGTATGCAAACACAATTTGAATCTTATGCTGAAAATGCACTTATTAAATGACATTCTATTGTATTGCAACAATTAGATTAGTAGGGAGCTAGGAAAATACAATTAGTACATTGTCTGAAAATAAAGCTGAGAGAATACAAGAATGTGCATACAAGTTACCTGACTAATTAGCTTACAGGCTGACATAACATGAAATCTTTACAATTCAACTGGACAAGAGAAAAAATGTTTTAGAGCTCCCCATTTGCTTGTTTTTGTGCTGTATGTGAATATAGAGCAATTATTACTTTGTAAGTCACTTGACACAGAGAGAAGAAATTTGTTTTGAAATTTTGAGGGAAAATTTAACAAAAATTAGCACGTTATCTGAACTTTAAAAAGTGACAACTGAGTATTTCATTATAAAGATTTAAATTTGTTTCAGCCCATTTATCCACACTCTTTAAAAATTAACACAGCTTTAATTATATGCCATGCTTTAAGCTAATTGATTTGTAAATATCATCTTACTTAACATCCTATCAGGTAGACATGATTATTATTTCTAATTTACATCTCAAGAAAAAGGTTTAAAGAGGTCAAGGTGAAAACAGTAATTAAATAAGGGAGGCAGAACTCTAGTCCCTGGCCTTTCAGACTTCAAACATTATGCTCTTAAGTATTATTATATTATACCTTGTAATAATTCAACTCATGCTCTTAAGTACTATTATATTATACCTTGTAATAATTCAACTTTGAAGTAATTTCCTTTGAATCCTCTTTCATATTTACGGATTACTCATGACCAAGTGTGTCATGAGATTGCAAGGCAGGCCATTCAAAGCTGTTACATTTAGAAACTAATTTTCTGTGTGAATCAGGATTTTCTTATAATTGTTAACCAAAATAAAATTTAGAAATTAATTGAACATTGAGATGGAAGCTACTATGAATCATCCATAACTGTAATTTAAAAATTTCTAGAAACACTATCATTGTTCTTATTTAATTGCTTTATATTAACTAGCTTAAGTTTAACAAAGTATGGTTATACTGAAGTTAATGTTTTCATTTCTTGTTCTTTTCTTTCCTGAGATTCAGCTAATATTTGATTTATAAAAATCACAGATTTTATACAACTCAAACATTTATAGTTACGTCAAATTCTGTATTGTCTTATTTTCATGACAAAACTGGTATACAACCAAAAACCATCTCAAGTCCAGGTCTTCAGATTGAATCCTGGATTCTTATCAGTGAGCCATGCTGTTTACAGATAACATCATCTCAGTACATCAAAAAATTTAAATAATCAAAATTTTAAAAAGAAACCAAAGTAAAAAACATTAGCAGTGTTTTCAAGAAAAAGTGAACTTCCAGTTTATCAGTAAGAGTATATGAATTATTCATTAGTTAGTAATTTACTGAGTTAACAAAAATAAGATTTTTCATATTGGTTTTTATTTATTTTAACTTCCTATCATATATATATATACACACACACACACACACATATACACACACACACATATATATACTGTATTTCAGTTTTGCTGAAATCATATAGCTAGATAAAACTATAAAAAATTTTCCATGTTAGATAGACTATTTTTATGAAATTATCTTTACCTATCTATTATGATGCATGTACCATTTTTTCTGTAGGACTAAATCTCTACTTCAAAAATAGCTTCATTTTTATAATCTATTCTTTTACAACAATAGTATTTGGAATTTTATACTTTTGAAAGAAATTATTTTCTTGTTTTTCAATCACACAGAGTGTAAAACATTTTATAAACTCTTAAAAAATTTTAATCATTAGCAGGTTATCAAAATAAAACAATTCTCAACTAGTAGTAGGTATCAAATTCAAACAGCAAAATAAGTACAATTACTTTTTTTCATCTTGCTAATGCTGCATGGCCAATTTCACATTCATCTGTCAGAATTAGCTGTGACCAAAATATGCAGAGCATCAATTTGCAATGGCTTGTAAATGTAGGCCTACATGTTGTGGGATTAATATTTTTCATGCACAGCAAATCAGAACAAACATTTTCTTCAGTCATGTCAGACCTTGACACTGTCATATTCACATGTCCTTCATAACCAAGACCAAGAAATTCAAAGTTTGTGGAAAAAAAAAAAGACTTGATAAATGACAAGCTGACAAGCACCAGGTTTAGATATCATTTTAGTGATTCCAAATTTATTACCTTTGTGAAAAACATGTCTTGAAATATGCAAATTAGTGGATCCCAAATTACAGTTTTTAGTGATGTAATGGTATTGTATGCATGTCCTTTGAAACAATAAGGAAAATGAATACAGTTTCCTCTTTCCCTACCTTAATGGTTAACAATTCAGGCATTTGGTAATATTTACTATAGCTTAAGCATTTATTAATAATGAAAATTCAGTAAAGATGCCTGCTTTGAGCAAGCAAAAAAGTGTGGAAAGAGGGTATCTTGGGGCTAGATAGGCTTATTAGCTAGATGACTTTTTGAGAAGTTTGTTAAACCTTGAGTGGCAGTCTTTTTCATCTGAAATATGAGGATATTAAGAGCTACCTCACATGTTTTGTGGGGATTGCATTTTAAATCAATGTAAAATTAACTGGTACAGTCTGCTTGACAGTAAGGTAATCAGTAAACATTTCTTCTCTGTCCTCATTTTACCAATGTTTTCTCTCAAAAATGATATAGAACTGCATTGTCCGATATGGCAACCACCAGCCAAATGATGCTGTTGAGCACTTGAAGTGTGGCTGCTCTGAGATGTGATATAAGTGTAAAGTACACACCAGATTTTGAAGTCTGTCATGAAAAAAAGTGCAAGATACCATATTTAATAATTATTTATACTGATTACATGTTGAAATGGTATTATTTTAGATATATTAGGGTACATAAATATATTATTAACCTAATTTCATCTGCTTTTTAATTTTTTATGCACAAACATTTAAATTACATGTGTACTTGTGTCTCACATTATAGCTCTAATGAATAGTGCTGATCTAGAAATGAGAAGATTCAAGAAAGCCAAGATTCTTTTAAAATTCTTACTCCATAAAAGGTTTTACTGTGTTTTGATACTTTTAGAGCCCTTGTAGAGAGGAATTATATGTTATTACAATCTTGTAAAAAGCAAATTATAACAGCTGGCAAACATTTTTGATTAGTCTCCTTAGATTTACAATGTGAAAAGGAGTTTTTCCTGATTTGTCTACTATAATTTTAAAAATTGGAATAAAGTAAAAGAAATTATATTGTAATTCCTTTTCTTTCTGCCTTGCACATAATGACTGCATTGGGCAATACTCAAGCATATTCCTTACAGCTAATGGAGCCAAGTGTCTTCCTGAACTGCCTAAGGTTTACTGACATCTGGACCAGCCAAATTCCTTAACCTAGCCAGGGTCTTAGCCAATTTCTCAAAAGGTTGAGAGAGTGGCAAGAAGAACTGCTAACATTAGCTACTCTGACCAACTTCTCCACGCTGTAATAGAACATACTATCTAAAAGGCAAGTCTGAGCATGTCTTTTCCCTTAAAATCTTCAATAACTCCATGTAGGTTTTAAGAGAAAGTTAGAAGTCTACTTACTTTTTTTTTTTTTTTTTGTGGTACGCGGGCCTCTTACTGTTGTGGCCTCTCCCGTTGCGGAGCACAGGCTCCGGACGCGCAGGCTCAGTGGCCATGGCTCACGGGCCCAGCCGTTCCGCGGCATGTGGGATCTTCCCCGACCGGGGCACAAACCCGTGTCCCCTGCATCGGCAGGCGGACTCTCAACCACTGTGCCACCAGGGAAGCCCCAGAAGTCTACTTTCTCGACCAGAAGTTTCCACTGCTGCATACAAAGCTGTTTTCTCTCTCTGTCACGATAAATGTGTAGAGTACTACAGGGGTAAGTGTTCTACTCTTCTGTACAT
Organism: Orcinus orca; assembly: GCF_937001465.1. Lineage (NCBI taxonomy): Eukaryota > Metazoa > Chordata > Mammalia > Artiodactyla > Delphinidae > Orcinus > Orcinus orca. The sequence goes on from NC_064560.1 coordinate 130,275,327, forward strand.
CTGCTATAGGGCATGCAGTCTAGCCACACCCAGCCTAGGCACATTTCTTCTGGGATAACAGAGCTTGGGAAAAATGTTTGCTTTGCTATTCCTCTGCTTGCAAGTACTTTGTTTTCCCCAAAATACTCTTATTCTTTGCATCTGTCCTTCTAGAATTAATATTACAGTGGAGAGCCAGATAATAAATATTTTAAATACATAGAATATTAGTATCAACTGCTAAGGAAAAATGAATATTGAAAAGGATGTATGCATTATGGAGGTTTGGATATAAATGGGATGGCCATAGAAGGCCTCATGGTGGAAGTGACATGTGAGAAAAGGTATGCAAATCTGTTTCTGTGTTGCTGTATACTTTCATTTTTTTTATTTTTTAGATTCCACATGAAAGTGATGTCATACAGTATGTGTCTTTCTCTGTCTTATTTCACTAAGCATAATGTTTTCTAGATCCATCCACATTGCTGAAAATGGCAAAATTTCATTCTTTTTTATGGCAGAGTAATATTCCATTGTGTGTGCGTGGGTGTGTGTGTGTGTGTACACATACATACCACATCTTCTTTATCCATTCATCTGTTGATGTACAGTAGGTTGCTTCCATATCTTGGCTATTGTAAATAGTGCTGCTAAGAATATTGGGGTGAATGTATTTTTTCAAATTAGTGTTTTCAGTTTTTTTTCAGATACATAACCAAGAGTGGAATTGCTGGATCATATGGTAGTTCTGTTTTCAGTTTTTGAGGAACCTCTGTAATGTTTTCCATAGTGGCTGCAACAATTTACATTCCCACCAACAGTGTGCAAGTGTACCCCTTTCTCCACATCCTCACCAACATTTATTATTGTAGACTTTTTGATGGTAGCCATTCTAACAGGTGTGAGATGATAGCTCATTGTAGTTTTGATTTGCATTTCTCTAATAATTAGTGATATCGAGCATATTTTCATGTGCCTGTTAGCCATCTGCATGTCTTCTCTGGAAAAATGTCTATTCAGGTCTTTTGCTCAGTTTTTGATTGGGTTGTTTGTTTTTTTGATGTTAAGTTGTATAAGCTGTTTATATATTCTGGATATTAACCCTTGGCAGTCATATTGTTTGCAAATATTTTCTCCCAATTTGTAGGTTGTCTTTTTGTCTTGTCATTGGTTTCCTTTGCTGTGCAAAAGTTTTTAAGTTTAATTAGGTCCCATTTTTTTATTTTTGCTTTTATTTCTTTTGCCTTAGGAGATGGACCAAAAAAATAATGCTATTATTTATGTCAAAGAGTTCTGCTTAAGTTCTCTTCTAGGAGTTTTATGGTTTTAGGACTTACATTTGTGTCTTTAATCCACTTTGAGTATATTTTTGTATATGGTGTTAGAGAATGTTTTAGTCTCAATCCTTTACATGTAACTGGCCAGTTTTCCCAGCACCACTTATCAAAGAGACTGTCTTTTCTCCATTGTATATTCTTGCCTTCTTTGTTGATGATTAATTGAACGTCAGTGTGTGGATTTATTTCTGGGCTGTGTTGATCTATGTGTTTGTTTTTGTGCCAGTACCTTACTGTTTTGATTACTGTAGCTTTGTAGTATACTCTGAATTCTGGGAAGATGATACCTCCAGCTTTGTTTTGTTTTCTCAAGATTGCTTTGACAATTTGGTATCTTTGTGGCTCCATATGAGTTTTAGGATTATTTGTTCTAGTTCTGTGAAAAATGTCTTGGGTATTTTGATAGGGACTGCATTAAATCTGTAGAGTGCTTTGGGTAGTATGGCCATTTTAACAATATTAATTCTTCCAATCCAAGAGTATGGGGTTATCTTTCCATTTATTTGTATCATCTTCAGTTTCCTTCATCAGTGTATTATAGTTTTTAGACTACAGGTCTTTCACCTCCTTGGTTAAGTTTATTCCTAGTTATTTTATTCTTTTGGATGAAGTTTTTTTTTTACATTCTCTTTCTGATAGTTTATTATTAGTATGTAGAAAAGCAACACATTTCTGTGTATTAATCTTTTATCCTGCAACTCTCTGGAATTCATTTATTAGTTCTAATAGTTTTTGCACAGGTACTTTAGGGTTTTCTATATAAGGTACCATGTCATCTGCAAATAGTGACAGTTTTACTACTTCCCTTCCAATTTGGATGCCTTTTATTTCTTTCTCTTGTCTGATTGCTGTTGCTAAGACTTCCAATACTGTGTTGAGTAGAAGTGGCAAGAGTGGCATCCTTTTTCTTGTTCTTGAATTTAAAGAAAAGGCTTTCAGCTTTTCACTGTTGAGTATGATGTTAGTTGTGGGTTTGTCATAAATGGTCTTTATTATGTTGAGTTATGTTACCTCTATTCCTACTTTGTTGAGAGTTTTAATCATGAATGGATGTTGAATTTTGTCAAATGCTTTTTCTGAGTCTATTGAAATGATCATGTGATTTTTATCCTTCCTTTTGTTAATGTGGTGGATCACATTGATTGATTTGCAAATATTGAACCATCTTTGAGTACCTGGAATAAATCCAACTTGATCATGGTGTATGATCCTTTCTATATATTGTTAGATTGGGTTTGCTAATGTTTTGTTGAGGAATTTTGCATCTGTATTCATCAAAGATACTGGCCTGTAATTTTTCTTATTGTTGTCTTTGATTTTGGTATCAGGGTAATGGTGGCCTTGTAGAATGAATTCGGGAGTATTCCATCCTCTTCAATTTTTGGAATAGTTTGATAACAGAAAGGTATTAGCTGTTGTTTATATGTTCGACAGCATTCTCCTGTCATCTGAGTTTGAACTTTGCTGGGAATTTTTTTTTTTTTAATCACAAATTCAATTTTGTTACTAGTGATTGGTCTGTGCAAATTATCTGTTTCTCCTTGATTCCGTCTTGGCAGGTTTATGTTTCTAGAAATTTGTGCATTTCTTCTAGGTTGCCCAGTTTGTTGTCATATAACTGTTCATGGCATTCTCTTATGATTTTTTGTATCTCTGTGGCATTGGTTGTTATTTCTTCTCTTTCATTTCTTATTTTGTTTATTTAGATCCTGTCTCTTTTCTTCTTGGTGAATCTGTCTAAAGGTTTATCAGTTTTACTTACCTTTTCAAAAAAACCAGCTCTTGTTTTCATTCATTTATTCTACTGTATTTTCATCTCTATGTTATTTATTTCCTCTCTGATCTTTCTTATTTCCTTTCTTCTGACTTTGGGCTTTGTTTGTTCTTTTTCTTTAGGAGGTAGGTTAGGTTGTTTATTTTAGATTTTTCTTGTTTTTTGAGAAAGGCCTGTATTGCTGTAAACTTCCCTCTTAGGAACTTAAACTTTTTCTGTATCCCATAGATTTTGCAAAATTATGTTTCCATTTTCATTAATCTTGAGGTATTTTCTGATATCCTCTGATTTCTTCAGTGATCCATTGAGGTTTTAGTAACATGCTGTTTAATCGCCACATGTTTGTTCTTTTCCCATTTTTCTTTCTGTAATTGATTTCTGGTTTCATACCATTGTTGCTGGAAAAAATGCTTGATGTAATTTCTGTCTTCTTAAATTTTTTGAGTCATCTTTTGTGGCCTAGATGTGATCTATCCTGGAGAATGTTCCATGTGTACATGAAAAGAATGTGTATTCTGCTGTTTCGGGATGTAGTGTCCTATAGATATGTGTTAAGTCCAGCGGTCTGTTGTGTCATTTAAGACCACAGTTGCCTTATTGATTTTCTGTCTGAATGATCTATTGATGTAAGTCGGGTGTTAAAATTTCCTAACATTATTTTATTATTGTCAATGTTTCCCTTTATGTCTGTTAGTATTTGCTTTATATATTTAGGTGTTCCCATATTGGGTGCACCTATTTTAATGAGTGTAATACACTCTTGTGTTGATCCCTTTTTCATTATATAATGCCCTTCTTCGTCTTTTGTTATAGCCTTTGCATTAAAGTCTACTTTGCCAGAGATAAATATTACTACCTCCACTTTCTTGTAGTTTCGTTTGTATGAAATATCTTTTTCCATCCCCTCACTTTCAGTCTCTTGTGTCTTTCTGAAGTGAGTCTCTGTAGGCAACATATAGAAGGGTCTTTTTCTTTTTCTTTTTATCCAGTCTGCCACCCTATGTCATTTTTTTTTGCGGTATGCGGGCCTCTCACTGTTGTGGCCTCTCCCGTTATGGAGCACAGGCTCCGGATGCGCAGGCTCAGTGACCGTGACTCATGGGCTCAGCCGCTCTGCGGCATGTGGGACCCTCCCAGACCGGGGCACGAACCGGTGTCCCTGGCATCGGCAGGCGGACTCTCAACCACTGTGCCACCAGGGAAGCCCCACCCTATGTCTTTTGATTGAAGCATTTCATCCATTAATGTTTAAAGTAATTATTGACAGGTACACGCTTATTGCTTATTATTACTTGTTTTCCAGTTGTTTTTGTAGTTCTTCTCTGTTCATTTATTCTTCTCTTTGTTTCTTCCCTTGTGGTTTGATGATTTTCTTTAGTAGTATGCTAATGTTCCTTTCTTCGTAGTTTTTGTATATCTATTATAGGTTTTTGATTTGGCATTACTATGAGGTTCATATATGTTGACCTATAACTATGTCTACAAATACATTCTAAAATATCTATGTTTTTAGTTCCCTTCCCCCACATTTTGTGTTTTCAAAGTCAGATTGTACATCTTCATGTTTATTCCCTAATTTTTATTGTAGTTATAGTTGTTTTTACAGTTTTTTGCTTTTGATATTTGTTCCAGAATATTTAAATGACTGATCCTCACTCCTTACTATATATTTGCCTTTCCTAGTGGGATTTTCCCTTTTCTATGTATTCTTCTTTAACATTTAGTGAAGATCCTTTAACATTTCTTTTATAGCAGGTTTAGTATTGATGCCTCTTATTTTCAGCTTGTTTGAGAAGTTCTTTATCACTACCTTTGTTCTAAAGGATAACCTTTCTGGGTAGAGTGTCCCAGGTTACAGGCTTTTCCCTTTCAGCACTTTGAATATATCATGCCACTCCCTTCTGACCTGCAAAGTTTCTCACCTGATAGACTTATGGGGATACCCTTGTTTATGACTAAAGTTGTTCTTTTTTTCTTTCTCTTGCTGCCTTTAGAATTCTGTCTTTAACTTTTGTAATTTTGATTATGATATGTCTTTCCATTTAATTTAGTTTTTTTAATACAGCAGATTCTTATTAGTTATCTATTTTATACATATTAGGGTATATATGTCAATCCCAATCTCCCAATTCATCCCACCACCACCACTCCCCTCCTGATTTCCCCCCTTTGTGTCCATATGTTTGTTCTCTACATCTGTGTCTCTATTTCTGCCTTGCAAACCAGTTCATCTGTACCATATTTATAGATTCCACATATATGCGTTAATATACGATATTTGTTTTCTCTTTCTGACTTCACTCTGTATGACAGTCTCCAGGTCCATCCACGTCTCTACAAATGACCCAATTTCATTCCTTTTTATGGCTGAGTAATATTCCATTGTATATATGCACCACAAATTCTTTATCCATTCGTCTGTCGATGGGCATTTAGGTTGCTTCCATGACCTGGATATTGTAAAGAGTGCTGAAATGAACATTGGAGTGCATGTGTCTTTTTGAATTATGGTTTTCTCTGGATATATGCCCAGTAGTCAGATTGCTGGGTCATATGGTAACTCTATTTTTAGTTTTTTAAGGAACCTCCATACTGTTCTCCATAGTGGCTGTATCAACTTATAATCCCACTAACAGTGCAAGAGGGTTCCCTTTTCTCCACACCCTCTTGAACACTTGTTGTTTGTAGAATTTCTGATGATGCCCATTCTAACCAGTGTGAGGTGATACCTCATTGTAGTTTTATATGCATTTCTCTAATAATCAGTGATGTTGAGCAGACTTTCATGTGCCTCTTGGCCATCCATATGTCTTCTTTGGAGAAATGTCTATTTAGATCTTCTGCCCATTTTTTGAATGGGTTGTTTGTTTTTTTAATATTGAGCTGCATTAGCTGTTTATATATTTTAGAGATTAATCCTTTGTCCATTGATTCATTTGCAAATATTTTCTCCCATTCTGAGGGTTGTCTTTTCGTCTTGTTTATGGTTTCCTTTAATGTGCAAAAGCTTTGAAGTTTAATTAGGTCCCATTTGTTTATTTTTGTTTTTATTTCTATTACTCTAGGAGGTGGATCAAAAAAGACCTTGCTGTGATTTATGTTAAAGAGTGTTCTTCCTATGTTTTCCTCTAAGTGTATAATAGTCCGGTCTTACATTTAGGTCTCAAATCCATTTTGAGTTTATTTTTGTGTATGGTGTTATGGAGTGTTCTAATTTCATTCTTTTACATGTAGCTGTCCAGTTTTCCCAGCACCACTTATTGAAGAGACTGTCTTTTCTCCATTGTATATGCTTGCCTCCTTTGTCATAGATTAGTTGACCATAGGTGCGTGGGTTTATCTCTGGGCTTTCTATCCTGTTCCATTGAGCTATATTTCTGTTTTTGTGTCAGTAACATATTGACATGATTACTGTAGCTTTGTAGTATAGTCTGAAGTCAGGGAGCCTGATTCCTCCAGCTCCGTTTTCCTTTCTCAGAATTGCTTTGACTATTCGGAATCTTTTGTGTCTCTATACAGATTTTCAGTTTTTTTTTCTATTTCTGTAAAAAATGCCATTGGTAATTTGATAGGGATTGCACTGAATCTGTAAATTGCTTTGGGTAGTATAGTCATTTTCACAATATTGCTTCTTCCAATCCAAGAACATGGTATATCTCTCCATCTGTTTGTGTCATCTTTGATTTCTTTCATCAGTGTCTTATAGTTTACTGAGTACAGGTCGTTTGCCTCCTTAGATAGGTTTATTTCTAGGTATTTTTTTTCTTCTGTTGCAATGGTGAATGGGATTGTTTCCTTAATTTCTCTTTCTGATCTTCTGTTGTTAGTGTATAGGAATTCCAGAGATTTCTGTGCATTAATTTTGTATCCTGCAACTTTATCAGATTCACTGATTAGCTCTAGTAGTTTTCTGGTGGCATCTTTAGGATTTTCTGAGTATAGTATTATGACATTTGCAAACGGTGACAGCTTTACTTCTTCTTTTCCAATTTGGACTCCTTTTATTTCTTTTTCTTCTCTGATTGCTGTGGCTAAGACTTCCAAAACTGTTGAATAATAGTGGCGAGATTGGACAACCTTGTCTTGTTCCTGATCTTAGAGGAAGTGCTTTCAGTTTTTCAACATTGAGAATCATGTTTGCTGTGGGTTTATCATATATGACTTTTATTATGTTGAGGTAGGTTGCCTCTAGGCCCACTTTCTGGAGACTTTTTATCATAAATGAGTGTTGAATTTTGTTAAAAGCTTTTTTGCATCTATTGAGACAATCATATGGTTTTTCTTCTTCAATTTGTTAGTATGGTGTTTCATATTGATTGATTTGTGTATACTGAAGAATCCTTGCATCCCTTGGATAAATCCCACTTGATCATGGTGTATGAATCTTTTAATGTGTTGTTGGATTCTTTTTGCTAGTATTTTGTTGAAGATTTTTGCATCTATATTCACCAGTGATATTGGTCTGTAATTTTCTTTTTTTGTAGTATCTTTGTCTGGTTTTGGTATCAGGGTGATGGTGGCCTTGTAGAATGAGCGTTCCTTCCTCTGCAGTTTTTTGGAAGAGTTTGAGAAGGATCGGTGTTAGCTGTTCTCTAAATGTTTGATAGAATTCACCTGTGAAGTCATCTGGTCCTGGACTTTTGTTTGTTGGAAGATTTGTAATCACAGTTTCAATTTCATTACTTGTGATTGGTCTGTTCATACTTTCTATTTCCTCCCGGTTCAGTCATTGAAGGTTATACCTTTCTAAGGATTTGTCCATTTCTTCCAGGTTGTCCATTTTATTGGCATAGAGTTGTTTGCAGTAGTCTCTTATGATTCTTTGTATTTCTGTGGTGTCTGTTGTAACTTCTTTTTCATTTCTAATTTTATTGATTTTAGTCCTCCCTCTTTTTCTTGATGGTATCAATTTTGTTTGTCTTCTCAAAGAACCAGCTTTTAGTTTTATTGATCTTTGCTATTGTTTTCTTTGTTTGTATTTCATTTATTTCTGCTTTGATCTTTATGTTTTCTTTCCTTCTGCTAACTTTGGGTTTTGTTAGTTCTTCTTTCTCTATTTCTGTCAGGTGTAAGGTAGATTGTTTTTTTGAGATTTTTCTTGTTTCTTGAGGTAGGATTGTATTGCTGTAAACTTCCCTCTTAGACTGGTTTTGCTGCATCCCATAGGTTTTGGGTCATCGTGTTTTCATCGTCATTTGTCTATAGGTATTTTTTGATTTCCCCTTTGATTTCTTCAGTGACTTCTTGGTTATTTAGTAACGTATTGTTTAACCTCCATGTGTTTGTGTTTTTTACTTTTTTTCCCTGTAATTGATTTCTAATCTCATAGCATTGTGGTCAGAAAAGATGCTTGATATGATTTTAATTTCCTTAAATTTACCGAGGCTTGTTTTGTGACCCAAGTTGTGATCTATCCTGGAGAATATTTCATGTGCACTTGAGAAGAAAGTCTAATCTTCTGTTTTCAGATGGAATGTCTTATAAATATCAATTAAATCTATCTGGTCTATTGTATCATTTAAAGTTTGTGTGTCCTTATTTATTTTCATTTTGTATGATCTGCCCATTGATGAAAGTGGGTTGTTAAAGTCCCCTAGTATTATTCTGTTACTGTTTATTTCCCCTTTTATGGCTGTTAGCATTTGCTTTATTTATTGAGGTGCTCCTGTGTTGGGTGCATAAATATTTACGATTGTTATATCTTCTTCTTGGATTGATCCTTTGATCACTATGTAGTGTCCTTCCTTGTCTTTTGTAATATTCTTTATTTTAAAGTCTCTTTTATCTGATACATGAGTATTGCCTCTCCAGCTTTCTTTTGATTTACATTTACATGGAATATCTTTTTCCATCTCCTCACTTTCAGTCTGTATGTTTCCTTAGGTCTGAAGTGGGTCTCTTGTAGACAGCATATATATGGGTTTTGTTTTTGTATACATTCAGCGAGCCTGTGTCTTTTGGTTGGAGCATTTAATCAGTTCACACATAAGGTAATTTTCGATATGTATGTTCCTATTACCATATTCTTAATTGGGGATTGCTTTTGTAGGTCCTTTTCTTCTGTTGTGTTTCCCACTTAGAGAAGTTCCTTTAGAATTTGTTGTAGAGCTGGTTTGGTGGTGCTGAATTCTCTTAGCTTTTGCTTGTCTGTAAAGCTTTTGGTTTCTTCATCGAATATGAATGAGATCCTTGATGGGTAGAGTAATCTTCGTTGTAGGTTCTTCCCTTTCATCATTTTAAATATACCTTGCCACTCCCTTCTGGGTTGTAGAGTTTCTGCTGAGAAATCAGCTGTTAACCTTATTGGAGTTCCCTTGTATGTTATTTTTCATTTTTCTCTTTTTGTTTTTAACAATTTTTCTTTTAACTTTTTTTTTTTTTTTTTTTGCGGTACGCGGGCTTCTCACTGCTGTGGCCTCTCCCGTTGCGGAGCACAGGCTCCGGACGCGCAGGCTCAGCGGCCATGGCTCACGGGCCCAGCTGCTCCGTGGCATGTGGGATCTTCCCGGACCGGGGCACGAACCCGTGTCCCCTGCATCGGCAGGTGGACTCTCAACCACTGCGCCACCAGGGAAGTCCCTAACAGTTTTTCTTTAATTGTTGTCAATTTGATTACTATGTGTCTCAATGTGTTTCTTGTTGTGTTTATCCTACCTGGGAGTCTCTTAGCTTTCTGGACTTGGGTGACTATTTCCTTTCCCATGTTAGGCAAGTTTTCGACCATAGTCTCTTCAGATATTTTCTTGGGTCCTTTCTGTCTCTCTTCTCCTTCTGGGACCCCTATAATGTGAATGTTGGTGCATTTAATGGGTCTCAGATAGTTCTTAGGCTGTCTTCATTTCTTTTCATTCTTTTTTCTTCATTCTGTTCTGTGGCAGTGAATTCCACCATTCTGTCTTCCAGGTCTCTTATCTGTTTTTCTGCCTCAGTTATTCTCCTACTGATTCCTTCTAGTGTATTTTTCATTTCAGTTATTGTATTTTTCATGTTTGTTTGTTTGTTCTTTAGTTCCTCTAGATGTTTGTTCTTTAATTCTTCTAAGTCTTCATTGAACATTTCTTGCATCTTCTCAATCTTTGCTTCCATTCTTTTTCCAAGGTCCTGGATCATCTTCACCATAATTATTCTGAGTTCTTTTTCCTGAAGGTTTCCTGTCTCCACTTCATTTAGTTGTTTTTCTGGGGTTTTGTCTTGTTTCTTCATCTGGTACATAGCCCTCTGCCTTTTCATCTTGTCTATCTGTGAATGTGGTTTTTGTTCCACAGGCTGCAGGATTGTAGTTCTTCTTGCTTCTGCTGTCTGTCCTCTGGTGCATGAGGATATCTAAGAGACTTGTGCAAGCTTCCTGATGGGAGGGGCTGGTGGTGGGTAGAGCTGGGTGTTGCTCTGGTGGGCAGAGCTCAGTAAAACTTTGATCTGCTTGTCTGCTGATGGGTGGGGCTGGGTTCCCTCTCTGTTGGTTGTTTGGCCTGAGGCGACCCAGCACTGGAGGCTACAGGCTCTTTGGTGGGGCTAATGTTGGACTCCAGGAGAGCTCATGCCAAGGAGTACTTCCCATAACTTCTGCTGCCATTGTCCTTTTCCCCATGGTGAGCCACAGCCACCCCCTGCCTCTACAGGCAGCCCTCCCACACCAGCAGGTAGGTCTGGTTCCGTCTCCTAGGGCATCACTGCTCCTTCCCTCTTGGTCCTGATGTGCACACTACTTTGTGTGTGCCCTCCGATAGTGGAGTCTCTGTTTTTTTCCAGTCCTGCCAATGTCCTGCCATCAAATCCCGTTAGGCTTCAAAGTCTGATTCTCTCGGAATTCCCCCTCCCATTGCTAGACCCCCCCCCGCCAGGTTGGGAAGCCTGATGTGGGGCTCAGAAGCTTCAGTCCAGTGGATGGACTTCTGTTGTACAATTGTTCTCCAGTTTTTGAGTCACCCACCCAGTGGTTATGGGATTTGATTTTATTGTGATTGTGCCCCTCCTACTATCTCATTGTGGCTTATCCTTTGTATTTGGATGTGGGGCATGTTTTTTAGTGAGTTCCAATGTCTTACTGTTGATGATTGTCAGCAGTTAGTTTTGATTCCGGTGCTCTCACAAGAGGAAGTGAGAGCATGTCCTTCTACTCTCATCTTGAACCAATCTCCTATGATATGTCTGATGTGATTCTCTTTGTGTTTGTCTTGTTTGGTACCCTCCCCACTTCGTGTATGGTACCCTCTGTGATTCTTGTACCCGGAGATCTGTTTCCTTCCTCAAAGTTTTCAGCCATAATTTCCTCAAATTTATTTCAATCACCTCTTTCCTTCTCTCTTCTTCTTCTGGACCCTCTATAATGTGAATGTTGGCACATTTAATGGTGTCACAGAGATCTAGATTGTTTTTCATTTTTTAAAATTTGTTTTTCTTTTGCTGTCCTGGTTTGGTAATTTCCATTATTCTCTCTTCCAGATCACTTAAGCCTTCTTCTGTATCACTTAGTCTGCTATTCATTCCTTCTATTGTGTTTTTTATTTCAGCTATTAAATTCTTCATTTCCAATTGGGTCTTTTTTATATTTTCTAGTTCCTTGTTAAAATTATCAGTGTGTAGGTCTATTCTTTTCCCTAATTCAGTTAACATTTTTATTGCCAATGACTTGAATTCTCTCTCTGTTAAACTGTTTATTTCTATTTCATTATTTTTCAGAGGTTTTCTCTTGCTCTTTCAATTGAGAGCAGTTCCTCTGCCTTTATGTATTTAGGTGATACAGTGAGTTTTTGTTGTATTGAACTGGTGTTCTTATGTAGGAGCATCCCTATGCGGACTGTGTGTACCTGGTACCATTGGTGAGATAGCTGGATTTGACATGGATGCAAATCACTTCTTTCCTCAGCGTTTGCTGGCAGCTATCCTCCTGGTAGTTGATGGGTCTGGAGATGGAGTGTCTAGAGCTGGAGCTTGTTGTGAGGTGGGACTTCTCCACTCAGTGGCTGTCATTGCCCTGTTGGGGGTGGGGTCTGATCCTAAGTTTCTAGTGTAGAAGCCCTGAGGATCAGGCTTGAGTTGGCACTGTTCCCTTTAAGTGTGTCTTTCCCCCTCTTCCTATACCAGGAAACCATTGCCCCAGAAGGGGGAGTGCTGAAATAAGTGGGGCCCATGGGGACTTTCTGCTCTCATTAGCTGAAAACGGAGATCTGAACTATCTCCAGTGCTGTGCCTGTGCAGATGCCCACATTTCTTACTCTTGCTCCGCTCAGATGCAGCCTTGGTTACAAGTCCTCTTTGTCACTGCCCACAGCCTCCTCTGACCCTGTCCCGTTGTGGAGCCACAGCACAGAGCTGGCAGGGCCCACATGAACTCTTAGAATGTATTCAGAGGTGAGGTGTGGTGGAGCAGCCACTGCCAGAGATCTGGGCTGCCTCTGATGTGCTGCTTGGATAAGTGTCAGCAATGGCTGCTGCCACCCCACCCAGGCTCTGCCTTAAACCTGGGCTGCCTCTGTGTCCCATGGTGGAGCCTTCTTTCTGATCATGGCTGCCCCAGATGCAGTGCTATGCTGACGTGGAGTGAGCAGGGCTAGAGCATTTGCTTGGCTTGTGCTGGGGCATGCAGCGAGGTTAAAGGAAACCTGGCAGCTAGCTGCTAGAGCAGACCTCTCTCCTCCCTCCCTTGGGGGCAAGCCAGAGTGTGTGCTGCTCATGAATGTAGTCCAGGATTCCCACCACCCTCCTGTTATTCCCAGGTGTCCTCCAACCAGCCAAGGGGACTTGTCTCTTCTGTGAAGGACCCCAGGAATATGGCATCCAGTCTGTGGTTCTCACGGCTCACTCCTCAGGGCTGGGGTCCACCTGTGTATTCTTCCTTTTCTTGAGTCTCATCCCAGGGGCACAGGTTCCAATCGAGTGCTTTTTTTCCCCTCCTGACTGATTATGTGTGTGTCTTTCTTATAGCCTTGGTTGAACTGGAGTCCTTCTGCCAGTTTCCAGTTAGTTTTCAGTGAGAATTGTTCCACATGTGGATGTATTTTTGATGTGTTCATTTGGGGGAGGGGGGTAGATGGACTCTGTGTCCTCTTACTCCACCATCTTGATTGATCTTCTGTTCTTTTTATTTTTGATAGCCCTCATGTGTGCATCTATGCATGTGTACACTTGTACTTATGTGTTTGTGGTTTACTATAGTGGTAACCAGGAAGACCCTGAAGGGAAAAGGTGAAGAGCCTATATTCTTATGTTCAAAATAAGTCAAGAAAGCTAGTGAGATTGTGCTATTCTACAGCTGATGTGAACGGAATTCCAAGGGCTGGAATGGTGGTGGAAACTACCAAGTGGAGAAGGCTGAGTCCGTGGGAGCTTCTGCAAAGAAAGTAGGATATGAAGAACATGGGGAGCTAGTAGAAACCTATGGAAAGGTCTAAGAGCTGAGCTTTAGAGGTACTCAAATAGGTCCCCAAACCCAGGCTGTACTGGCATTTTAGAAGATTCATTCTTGGCCCTTTGATTGTTCTGTTTATACTCCTTTCCACATTAAATCTATTCTCATTCCCCAGTTAGTACTTTAAAGCAGATGATTCTTAAGTCTTTATCTGTACACATAGTTTCTCCTGAATTCCAATCTAGTATTTTCAAATACCTGCTGAGCAGTTCTTTCAGTATCTCTCTATGTTTTCTTGCTCCCAACCTGAGAGCTTAAACTGCATTCACAGCTATCCATATATATTTGGAAAATTGGCAGGTCATGCCCACTAGGGATATCTGTGAATGATAAAATAAAGCAACTTTTGGTCTTTCCTAAAGACACACATAACAGAAAGTCAAACTCCACCAGGTTGGTTAAAAAAACAAGACGATAAAGACCTCTACAGCCTAGGTAGTAAGCCACACTAATACAGATCAGAAGGGCAGCCTGCAAAAAATGGAGCCATCCACTACACCCAGCACAGGAGAGGAAGGGAAGGGAATCTTGAGATTTTCTGATAGAGGAAAGGAAGATTTGTTTTCTTAATTCAGTGGTGTGTGTAGGTGTGGAGGCAAGTGTTTTTCTCTAAAGCAGTACCTGTATTTTTACTTTGTTTCTGTGACCCTGTTTTACTTACAAATTTGTGTCCTTTGGAGAAACATGAACTACTTTTAGATGGACACAGTTTCAAAGATACTGAACTCTCCCTCATTTGCTTCACTTTCGTCTTTCCCATTTAGATTTACTGATGCCCTTCAATTCTGTGGAAGTTACAGTTACAATGTTATTTTTATTTCCATTGAACAGAGCTTGGAATCGCATCAAACTGTCAAACTCATAATCTAGCGTTCCAAACCTGACTTTTCTTGCAGCCAAGATGAAGTCCAGTGATCCACGTGTATGCCCTAGGTGCCAAACTGAGTAGGTTTTCCCTCAGATCTGATTGGCGATCTAATCCTGGATTAGAAGGAGGGTGCAGCAAAGCCATCAGGGATCCCTTGAGCTAAAGTCACCTATCAGAGGAATCCCATATCTTCTAGGAACAGGCTTGCTTTAGTATCCCTGCCAGACTCTGGTTGATTGGGAGCAGCCCTTGGGAGAAATGGACTCAGCACAAACACAGATGAATTTCAGTACAGAAGCTGGAGCCTTTGGTCAGTTATACTCCGTGTAGTTGGCCTTTGAGGTACATTCTCATGGCCTGCAGCTACCACTGCTTTTCTCTGCTCAGTCAAGTCTTACGCAGTATTTTTCTTAGATACATTTGATGAGAACAGAGCCTAGGACAAAATCCTGTTCCACTAAAAATGTCCTTCCAGATTGTTGTGAACAATATATTTTTAGTGCCATCGTTCAAGCCATTAGCAAATTATAGTGGAATTGAATAATTTCTTTTTCTTGTCCATGAATATATCATCCAAGATTGTATCCAATGGATAATTTGTCTAAATGAGAATATGTGTCTAGGAATCACCTGGTACATAAATGGGCTAAATTTGTCATAAAGAAATGAAATAAGATATGCATTATTTATGCTTAGTGAACCCATGTTAATTCCTACTGATCGTTTGTTTTCATTTGTTCACAAACCATATTTTAATAATAATTTCTAAAACTTTCTATGGAATTAATTTCAAACTCTTCAATATATTATAGAATCCTTTGACTTTTAATTTAAAAAGGAATTATAATTTTTTTCCCTATCTAGTATTTTGGTTTAATCTTTCTGATTATTCACAATGCCTCAAGAAATAGTTCAGTGGTATAGAAATTTTATTTGAAAGTTCCTTTTATAACTTGGGATATAATTTATTTGGGACAAAGATGTAAAGTCATTTAGGAAAAGAATTGCTTTCTTACAATCTCACATTTCTTGGGCTTCAATTTCCTCTTACCAACATTATTTTTTCTATCCTTGACAGAGAAGATGGAAATAAAATAAAAGTTGAGTGGTATGGCTTTTTCTTTGTCATGTGTTATAAAAATGTTACTTTGAAAGAACACATTCATTTTTTCTGAACATAACTTCAAAACCCTATTTTTTGTATCTTTTAGTTTTTGACAAGCCTCATTTCGTTCTGATTATTGACCTTTTAAAAATCATTCTTATACTTTTTAGCCACTCTTAAATACTTGTTATTTGTTATGCTCTATTCTTCTCTCTTTTGTGCATGTTCTCTTTTGTAGATGAATTCAGCTACCTTTTGTCCCTTTCACAGTCCAGTGATTATTGTGGCCATGAATTATGAAATATGATAATCAATTGTATGCTTCTGGATTATTATGGAAAAATAGAGATATTTTTGTCATCAAAATATATAATTTCAATTTATTTCTGAATGTCTATCTTCATCCTAATTTTCCTTCATTAAAAAATTGTATTCTCTATGGAAATAACCTTAGATTTCTTTTGCCATATTAAAATGATCAGAAAGTTTTTGTATTTTTTCATATTTTATGTATTTTTTTAATAATGCAGATTTTGATTATAGTTCTAAGATTGAACTGGATATGGTTCGTTACCCAATGAAATGAAATTATTAAATTACAGATGGTAGGGAGACAATATTTATATGATAGTAATGAAATTGAAAAACTACATACAATTCCATGTTGCTCAGGAAGGTCTGGAGGGAGAAAAAATGGAGGCACAATGAAGAGGATTTAGACATACATCTGCTATTTCCATTATATGGGTAAGAAGTCAAGGATAAGAAAGTTTAGACACTAATGTTCCATGAGAACATTAAAGGGTAGCCTTTAAACTCTTCAGGAATTTGTTTCCTGGAAGTTGCCAGCCAGCCTTGGGAATGTTTCTTAATTCCAAGTCATTTCCACATTTGTTCCTTTTTGTCTTCCCACAGTTCCCAAGGATTTAGTCTACTTATTAATTTTTCTCTAGATATCACTATGTATGCTTTTACCAGTGTTCTTCCCATTGGAAGATAAGAGTTCTAGAATCAGGACTCTGGTAAAGTGAATGGCACTTATGTAAGTCATATAAA
Organism: Orcinus orca; assembly: GCF_937001465.1. Taxonomy (NCBI): domain Eukaryota; kingdom Metazoa; phylum Chordata; class Mammalia; order Artiodactyla; family Delphinidae; genus Orcinus; species Orcinus orca. Next base: position 130,291,854 of record NC_064560.1, read on the forward strand.
CTTTCCAAATATTTTTCTGGACTTGGAGTATAAAATGTATTGGTAAGACTATTGTGATTTATAAATCACTTTAAACACACATAAGCTATTTGTATTGGATTACGCAGGGAGTATAGTCTCTACGTGAACCAAGTTGCTAGCATACAGAAATGCTGAAGAGGATTTTTAAACTTACAATAGTGGAAAACCAATGTGTTCAGAAAGCCTGAAACTTTTATTGGCTGAGGTAGTGATAAAGCATGTTATGAGAATGAAAAAATAAAGAGGGGGGATGATTAAATAATTTACCTGCTGATTAGAGTAATTGATAGACATGGAAAATGATCAACCCAATGTTTAAAAAAAAAAAAACTGTCGGTAGTTTGCCTTTTTTTCCCCTTTCTCTCTTTCTTTATCCTGCCTTGATCTTCCTTTGTAAACAGTGGTAAGTTGCTTAGCATAGAGAAAATGCCAACAAATGTCCACTGGGGATCATTGAGAAAGGATAAAATATATTTTATTTATATTATGACTTAAATAGCATAAGAATCTAAAGCTCCAGAGGTGAATACACTGCACATGAAATGGCTGCACCCCTGAAATATTAGCTCTCATTAATTTCATTTGTAATAAAATAGTAGTCATTCAGTTATGTCCCATTGTCAAGTAGCACTTTTGGCATACCATTCTTTGGTCCAGAAGTTAAATTAATGTGTTACATGTAGATTGTGGAACTAAGTCAAAATTATTATTTAACACTTACTAAACACACTTAGTATAATATGTACTGCTTTTTACAGGATCATAAAAATGAAATCTTATCTACAGTTCAACCGAATTTCATGAGACAACCTACTCTTCTGCACTATGGGTAGACAAAAATCCAACTCCAAATACATTAAATCTACTTAGATTTTTTAAAAGCTCATTAATGTACTCTTAAACTAGTGTTGTATGAGAGTTAAAGTTCAGCATTAAAGAAAGTGCTCTGTTGTAAGTTTTATCCTTCTGAAGTTCATTAAATCTCCATAATGCATCTGTTGTTAAGTCCTCTACATCACGCAGAAATTAGTATAAAGAGTTTTAAATCATGCTCATCCTCTCAAAGTGGTTTAAAATATGCTTATGTACAGTTACTAAGTACAACCAAGTATTTTTATTGTAATTTGAAAAAATTCCCATTTTAAATCACCTAAAAACATTCTTGCTGAAAACAGAACTTACCGTGAGTTTGAAAATGTACTTTTGCTTTTCAAATTCTTAGTCCTATATTTTGATTTAGGTTTTTAATCAGATCTGTTTCAACAGATCAAAACTTACCCTAGCCCTGCTCAAGGTTATGCAGTTTAACAGAGGCCAGCATTTTGTACTCAGCAAGTTTTACAGGGCAGACGAAAATATGTTTGTAGATTAATGATGTAGTATTCTTGATGATTAAATTTTCAAATGAAGAGTTGCAGCATCAAGCAGTGGAAATAGCAGTGGAGCTGGAGTTAGGAGAACTGAATCCGAGCTCATTTATGGGTTGAGTAACCTTGGGAAGTCACTTGCTGTCTATGAAGCTGTTTTTCTCCTCAGTCTAGGGGATGATAAAATCCAACTCATAGCATTGTTGAGAGGCAACTTTGCAGAAGCACACAGTTCAGTGTCAGGTTTCTTCTAGTTAGTCAATAAATATTTATTTTTTATTTTTATAAGAAACAGGGAGGGTTTTATCCTCTAATAAGATGTATTCAAAGCCTTAATTATCATATAACTTTAATATTTAGCAATTTAACATTAAGAGGTCTAATTTTCTCATTAAATGACAATATGAGTTTAGTTTTGGACAGACTACTGCGTTTATTTGACACAATGATAGATTTTATTGTTGTATTCGGTGAGAAAAAATGTGTATGGCCACTTTATATATACACAGCCAGGTTTAGTACATAAAATCTACAGGTTTATAGAAGCTCTAAAATTTTAGATGTTTATTGTTTCAGCTGAGAAAAAAAATGTTAACTTGCATTTTTTTTTTTCTTTTTAGCAAATCTAAGGCACTTCAGCAACTCTGTAACTGTAAATATCTACCTTTGGGGTTGCTTGGGGAATTGGTAGCAATCACATGGAAAAATCTAGCTTGAAGTTACTTCCATGTTTCATTTCCCTAGCTGCTGGAAGAGGAATGCATTTGGGAAGCAGTGTATTTAAGCTCCAGGAGATTAGAATGTGGGTATGAGCCAAGACATTGTTGGTTGCTGCTTGATGAGGTGACTTGTTTGTGGAGTGGGACCAGCAACTGTGTTGGAAGCTAGGTGATCTCAGCCTGAGGCACTGTGCTATAATGGTAGATATGTGCAAGAAGATGAATGGGAAACCACGCTTAACAGAGTGAAGTGTTAAAGAGGGAACTCAAAGACCGTGTCCATCTGGATTGACCTTCAGGTTGAAAGCAGGTACACTACAAGTGTACCTTGCTATTTGCCTTAGAGTGCACTACATGCTATTTGCCTTAGAATGCTCCTTGGTCACACGGAAATGGGATTTTTTTCTGATTTGAACACTTCAATGTGAAATGTTAACAAAAACACCTAGCCTAGGGTTTAAAAATGTATTCAACACAGGAAGTCTTGAAAATATTTAATGCTTCAAATAATTTTCCCTAGCCTTTGAGATATCTTATACTAAAATGTCTTTCTGCTGAAGCAGTTTCTAAAATATTAGTTTCTACTTTTACTTTTTGCTCCCAGAACAACTATTCCTTTGAACCAAACATCTCCTTTATGTTATTTTTTCCTTTTTTATTTTTTATTTTTGGTGCAGAAATAACCCATCCTGAAGACATAAACAACTTGCCTTGATGGCTAGCCCAGACTCTGTCCTGCTGCAGATCTCTACTAACACTTTCATTTCTTACCCCAAGGAGCAGTAAACATGAATCCTGACCCACCAGGGCAGCCCCAGACCTGAGAAGAGATACACTGCAGCTAAACACTAGGTAGAAATAAAAACAGTGCCTCAATTCGATAATACTAAATGTGCTGGGAAGATGGTCTCTAAGAGAAAGGATAAATAACCTATATAATGAAGAATTAGTTAGCAGTGTTATGTAAATATTGTAGCAGCATCAATGAGGAGGTAAGCAGATGTATTTTAAGACACTATATTATACAATACGCTGTGCACTGTTTCCTGGTGATAAGGTTTTTAAAGTATCTTTATAAGCTCTTCTTCTCTGTTGTGACAGGATTATTTTTGCACCTTTGGAAAGCAACTGAAAGAGGAAGCTTGGAAAAAATCCTGCCTAACAAAGCAGTCATACTCAGATAGCTTAAACTATAAGAAACAACTGATTTAAGATAAAAGAATAGATTAAGATATAGCATTAAAACATAAGTATAAATGATATTCTCATTTTTTTCAGTGCTGTATATTCTTGTCAGTGCAGTGAAATGTTAAAATGTTGAAGGATGAAATTGTTTTTGATTATTATTCCACTGAATTTTAAGTAGTCACTGAAGCAGATATTTCATGTAATAACATCCAGAAACTATAATCCATGTACTGTAATGGGTAAACTTGGGTGAGTGGATAATGTAATGTACAAATTACCGAAAAGGAAATCACACTAATTTAAAGAAATGTTTTAGCTACTGGCATCAATAAATTGACCCCCCAGTACTCTTCAGAAAAAGTTGACTATACATATTCTTATCCCTCCACCCCTGAAAGCCTCAGTTTTATAATGACAAGATATTAAATAATTTCAAACTATCTAGATTTAAATTTTTTCTTCAGAGAATATTGATTCTTGATTTGACAATGGTGTGCAAATCACTGAAATTCACAAATTCTGTCTCATTTTAAACGGTTTAAGAAAAATTAAAATTTTGATTTAGTGAAACAGTAAAAAGGTACATGCTACAAAAAGCGCAGAGAAATGGAAATAGCTAGTCAAAAAATGAATAGTTTTTTATAGTTAACCCCTCTATATAACCAACTGTTGATGGTCTAGCTGTGTTTGTATCATTCTAGACTCTGTACAGAGAACGTTTAATTGAAGGATGATTTCTTCCCTATATTCTTCCTGTTGCCATCAGTTGTTGTGTACTCAAGAAAGGCAAACACATTTTTTTTTTTTTTTTTTTTTTTGCGTTATGCGGGCCTCTCACTGTTGCGGCCTCTCCGGATGCGGAGCACAGGCTCCGGATGCGCAGGCCCAGCGGCCATGGCTCACGGGCCCAGCCGCTCCGCGGCATGTGGGATCTTCCCGGACCAGGGCACGAACCCACGTCCCCTGCATCGGCAGGCGGACTCTCAACCACTGCGCCACCAGGGAAGCCCCCCAAACACATTTTAATACTAGTTATATTTTAGTCAGGAGGCCACCAGAGCAGGGATATGTCTGGGAATAGAAGCCAGAAGCACAAATGCACTGAATGAAAGTAGATAAACACAGATACAAGGAAAATCTTTAGGTTGAAATCCAGTTAAAAATTAGAATAAGTCAAAATATAGAAATATAGGCACAGGCTAGAATCTAGGAGTTTCATCCAGGTAACCAAAGACGTTGAACAGGGGGCAGATGAGAACCAAATGCATTTAGCAGTGGCAATCAGGTGTCTAGAAATGAATCAAACCTCTGGGGACCTAGGAGAACAAGGGCAAGGCAAGGGCTTACAGAAAAATATGCTTCCATATTGGAAAAATCCTTATTCAGATGATATTTATAATTCCAGACCCAAGAGCTGTTGAATTCAGTTTATCAATTGCTAAGATATGTCTAGTCAGTCTCCCAGTGTATGCTTCCTAGGTGATTGCAGTTGGTTTTCTCTCTTATTCCATTGTGACTAAAAGCACTGTAGAAGACTGTACACAATGAAAAGCATTAGCTTTCTAAAATCTACGATCTCCTCACACTATCAGGCTGTTTATCAGACCTGATTACAGTACAAATATGTGAATAGTTAATTCACTGCAGGAAAATTAGGAGGGAAAGAGATTGGTGGATATTTGTGAGGTGGACTAGAGGTGGTAGAGTTGGAACTGAGATGCCACTGAGCCACCTGAGTTTATGCTATTCCTGAGGTAGAATATGGAAATGGAACTGGGAACAAAATCTACAAGTTTATTTTCCTGAGTTATGAATTAGGATTTTGGAGATGTTTATGAGGTCTGTTCTTAAAATCTTTGGAAATAACTGAATATAAGGTTAATTTTACTTTATAACTCCTCTTGTCATGTTCACTGGGATCTAATTGAACAGAGCAGACACTATCAGAAGAAGCCTGTTACAATTGACATTTTAATTAAAGAAAAACTCCAGGGAAGTCAATATGAAAATGGCTACTCTAGGGACTTCCCTGGTGGTCCAGTGGCTAAGACTCTGTGCTTCCAATGCAGGAGGCCCGGGTTCGATCTCTGGTCAGGGAACTAGATCCCACATGCTGCAACTAAAGATCATGTGTGCCTCTATTTACAATAGCCAGGACATGGAAGCAACCTAAATGTACATCGACAGATGAATGGATAAAAAAGATGTGGCACATATGTACAATGGAATATTACTCAGCCATAAAAAGAAACAAAATTGAGTTATTTATAGTGAGGTGGATGGACCTAGAGTCTGTTGTACAGAGTGAAGTCAGAAGGAGAAAAACAAATACCGTGTGCTAACACATATATATAGAATTAAAAAAAAATTGTTCTGAGGAACCTAGGGGCAGGACAGGAACAAAGACACAGATGTAGAGAATGGACTTGAGGACACAGGGAGGGGGCAGGGTAAGCTGGGACGAAGTGAGAGAGTGGCATGGACATATATACACTACCAAATGTAAAATAGCTAGTGGGAAGCAGCCGCATAGCACAGGGAGATCAGCTTGGTGCTTTGTGACCACCTAGAGGGGTGGGATAGGGAGGGTGGGAGGGAGACGCAAGAGAGAGGAGATATGGGGATATATGTATACGTATAGCTGAAACTATAAACACAGAAACTAACACACCATTGTAAAGCAATTATACTACAATAAAGATGTTAATTTAAAAAGAAAAAAAGAAAAATCCTGCATTTCACACCAAAGATCCTGCAGGAGGCAAAGAAGATCCCGCGTGCCGCAGCTAATACCCGGCACAGCCAAATAAATAAATATTAAAAAAAAAAAAAAGTCTAAAGAAGATGAAGGTTTTGTTAAAATCTAAATATTTACTATAATGTTGAGTTTTGAATTGCTACATAAGGCAAGGAATGTTAATTAATTTGAGCCAACTGCTGCATCTTTAAGATATCCAGTTGTGGAAAGAAAAGTTTTAAAAACCTGAATTATCCATGGAATGGATGGTAACTATTTAGCATTTCATTTCAAGTTTCATCTCAGAAATAAGATGAAACCATTTTCTTTTATGTTATTTACATGAACAACATTTTTAATACAATTTACTCTTAATACTTTGATCTAGCCCATGGTCGATTGCCTTATAAACCAATTAGTCAAAGCTCTACAGAATGATTATAGCCTCAAAAGGAAAAAAATATTAAAAAAATTTAAACAGACAAATGCCGAATGAACCTCACCTTGTCAGGAGAAAGTATAGTTAATAAGAAAAGACAATGTCTGCCACATTTAGCTTTCAAGAAACTAGTTCCTGAAGTACTTCGTGTCACTGATTTGCTGAACTACTCTACATCTTTATTATCAGATTCCAGATTATCCTTAGAAATAACTTCTTTCTGGATTTGCCAATTAAAATATAATTTTAGTCCTGGACTTCTGTTTTAAAACAGCATTTTTTCTATTAAGTATATTAATCAACGTTAACCAAATTAAATATATTAATTGAACTGTTCTCTTCCCGGTTTCCCTCCCCAGTTCTTTTTTTCTTTCTCTGCTTTCCTTATTTGGGGACACATTAAGGCTGAGGACAAAGGAAGGAGAAAGAGGGAGACCTAATCTAGTATCTGGACTTACTCCTGTTCTTCCTGGCTAACAGTATAAATCTCCCAACTCCTTTTGCTTTCCTTAAATTATTTTGATTTGGAGTTCTGTCATTTGATATTTGAAGTGTCCCAACTAATATACTTTTTTTTTTTTGTGAACAGTTTTATTTACGACACTATTTACAGTCACCTTTCAGCACCTCAGTATTCTAAGATAGGATATAATGATTTACATAACTTCTCTCTATAACATCATAATTTGCTTCAAAAATCTTGATTCCAGAAGAAAATTCTTATTACTTAACATGAGTCCCTATAATATTTATTGTAAAAATGCCAATTCTATTAATAATAGAGTAATGAAGTCAGTAATGTGTCTGTATAATAATATGCAGTGAATAACAGTTTATCTTGTCGTCAACTTAATAAAGTCCAAACATTCCCAAAACAACCAGGATTTTGAGAATTACAGAGTCTGGACATCAATGCTTGCAATTACCCAGTTGTCCACTAGAAAGCTGGTACAAACTGGCACTAACATTTTTAAGTGACTTTGGGAATCACTTTTACATGTAAAAAATTCAATTAAAAAAAATCAAAGAAAATTATATGGTATTCCAAGCATTGTTCCTTATAATATTTCAACTTTTTGCATTGATTAAAATACAATCTGAGACAGAGTAAAACTGTTCAACAATTACCAAAAATACATATAGTATACATACCTATGAAAAGACCCACCTCAATAAAACAAAATAACATTTAATATTTCATATATTCAGAAGCATATGAATGCATTAGAAAAGGTCTTTAAAAGCTACATAATAAACCAGTAGTTAACTCGGGAGAGGAATCTAGGTTTGAGTAAGGTCAAAGGTGAATTTTTAATTTCTGTTGATTTCTTTTTTTCAAAGATCACATATATATATATATATATATATTTAGACACTAAATATGGTCTATTTTTGCTTCTTTCCAATAGAACACAGTTGATCACATTTTTTTTTATATGCAGCACGTTCTTACTGGTCATCAATTTTATATACATCAGTGTATACATATCAATCCCAATCGCCCATTCATCCCACCCCCACCCCCCGTGCTTTCCCCCTTGGTGTCCATACGTTTGCTCTCTACATCTGTGTCTCAATTTCTGCCCTAAAAACTGGTTTATCTGTACCATTTTTCTAGGTTCCACATATATGTGTTAATATACGATATTTGTTTTTCTCTTTCGGACTTCACGCTGTATGACAGTCTCTAGACCCATCCACATTTCACCAAATGACCCAATTTCATTCCGTTTTAGGGCTGAGTAATATTCCATTGTATATATGTACCACTAATTCTTTATCCATTCGCCTGTTGATGGGCATTTACGTTACTTCCATGACCTGGCTATTGTAAATAGGGCTGCAATGAATATTGGGGTGCATGTGTCTTTTTGAATTGTGGTTTTCTCTGGGTATATGCCCAGTAGTGGGATTGCTGCATCATACAGTAATTCTATTTTTAGTTTTTTATGGAACCTCCATACTGTTCTCCACACCCTCACCAGCATTTGTTGTTTGTAGATTTTCTGATGAAGCCCATTCTAACTTGTGTGAGGTGATACCACATTGTAGTTTCGATTTGCATTTCTCTAATAATTAGTGGTGTTGAGCATCTTTTCATGTGCTTCTTGGCCATTTGTATGTCTTCTTTGGAGAAATGTCTATTTGAGTCTTCTGCCCATTTTTGGATTGGGTTGTTTGTTTTTTTAATATTGAGCTGCATGAGCTGTTTATATATTTTGGAGATAAATCCTTTGTCCGTTGATTCGTTTGCAAATATTTTCTCCCATTCTGAGGGTTGTCTTTTCGTCTTGTTTATGGTTTCCTTTGCTGTGCAAAAGCTTTGAAGTTTCATTAGGTCCCATTTGTTTATTTTTGTTTTTATTTCCCTTACTCTAGGAGGTGGATCAAAAAAGATCTTGCTATGATTTATGTCAAAGAGTGTTTTTCGTATGTTTTCCTCTAAGAGGTTTATAGTGTCCGGTCTTACATTTAGGCCTCTAATCCATTTTGAGTTTATTTTTGTGTATGGTGTTATGGAGTGTTCTAATTTCATTCTTTTACATGTAGCTGTCCAGTTTTCCCAGCACCACTTATTGAAGAGACTGTCTTTTCTCCATTGTATATGCTTGCCTCCTTTGTCATAGATTAGTTGACCATAGGTGCATGAGTTCATCTCTGGGCTTTCTAACTTGTTCCATTGATCTGTGTTTCTGTTTTTGTGCCAGTGCAATATTGTCTTGATTACTGTAGCTTTGTAGTATAGTCTGAAGACAGGGAGTCTGATTCATCCAGCTCCATTTTTTTCCCTCAAGACTGCTTTGGCTATTTGGGGTCTTTTGTGTCTCCATAAAAATTTTAAGATTTTTTTTCTAGTTCCATAAAGGATACCATTGGTAATTCGATAGGGATTGCATTGAATCTGTTGATTGCTTTGGGTAGTTATAGTTATTTTCATAATATTGATTCTTCCAATCCAAGAGCATGGTATATCTCTCCATCTGCTGGTATCATCTTTAGTTTCTTTTATCAGTGTATTATAGTTTTCTTCATACGGGTCTTTTGTCTCCCTAGGTAGGTTTATTCCTAGGTATTTTATTCTTTTTGTTGCAGTGGTAAATGGGATTGTTTCCTTAATTTCTCTTTCTGATCTTTTGTTGTTAGTGTACAGGAATGCCAGAGATTTCTGTGCATTAATTTTGTATCCTGCAACTTTACCAGATACATTGATTAGCTTTAGTAGTTTTCTGGTAGCATCTTTAGGATTTTCTGTGTATAGTATCATGTCATTTGCAGACAGTGGCAGCTTTACTTCTTCTTTTCCGATTTGGACTCCTTTTATTTCTTTTTCTTCTCTGATTTCCATGGCTAGGACTTCCAAAACTATGTTGAATAGTAGTGGTGAGTGGACATCCTTGTCTTGTTACTGATCTTAGAGGAAATGCTTTCAGTTTTTCAATATTGAGAATCATGTTTGCTGTGGGTTTGTCATATATGACCTTTATTATGTTGAGGTAGGTTGCCTCTAGGCCCACTTTCTGGACACTTTTTATCATAAATGAGTGTTGAATTTTGTCAAAAGCTTTTTCTGCATCTATTGAGATGATCATATGGTTTTTCTTCTTCAATTTGTTAATATGGTGTTTCATATTGATTGATTTGTGTATACTGAAGAATCCTTGCATCCCTGGGATAAATCCCACTTGATCATGGTGTATGATCCTTTTAATGTGGTGTTGGATTCTGTTTGCTAGTATTTTGTTGAGGATTTTTGCATCTATATTCATCAGTGATATTGGTCTGTAGTTTTCTTTTTTTGTAGTATCTTTGTCTGCTTTTGGTATCAGGGTGATGGTGGCCTCATAGTATGAGTTTGGGAGTGTTCCTTCCTCTGCAATTTTTTGGAAGAGTTTGAGAAGGATGGGTGTTAGCTCTTCTCTAAATGTTTGATAGAATACACCTGTGAAGCCATCTGGTCCTGGACTTTTGTTTGTTGGAAGATTTTTAATTACAGTTTCAATTTCATTACTTGTGATTGGTCTGTTCATATTTTCTATTTCTTCCTGGTTCAGTCTTGGAAGGTTATACCTGTCTAAGAATTTGTCCATTTCTTCCAGGTTGTCCATTTTATAGGCATAGAGTTGCTTGTAGTAGTCTCTTAGGATGCTTTGTATTTCTGTGGTGTCTGTTGTCACTCCTCCTTCTTCATTTCTAATTTTATTGATTTGAGTCCTTTCCCTCTTTTTCTTGATGAGTCTGGCTAATGTTTTATCAATTTTATTTATCTTCTTAAAGAACCAGGTTTCAGTTTTATTCATCTTTGCTGTTGTTTTCTTTTTTTCTATTTCAGTTATTTCTGCTCGGCTCTTTATGATTTCTTTCCTTCTACTAATTTTGGGTTTTGTTTGTTGTTTTTCCTCTGATTCCTTTAGCTGTAATGTTAGATTGTTTATTTGAGTTGTTTGTTGTTTCTTGAGGTAGGATTGTATTGCTATAAGCTTCCCTCTTAGAACTGGTTTTGCTGAATCCCATAGGTTTTGGATTGTCGTGTTTTCATTGTCATTTGTCTCTAGGTATTTTTTGATTTCCTCTTTGATTTCTTCAGTGATCTCTTGGTTATTTAGTAATGTAGTGTTTAGCCTCCATGTGTTTGTGTTTTTTACGTTTTTCCCCTGTAATTCATTTCTAATCTCATAGCATTGTGGTCAGAAAAGATGCTTGATGTGATTTCAATTTTCTTAAGTTTACTGAGGCTTGATTTGTGACCCAAGATATGATCTATCCTGGAGAATGTTCCGTGCACACTAGAGAAGAAAGTGTAATCTGCTGTTTCTGGATGGAATGTCCTATAAATATCACTTTAATCTATCTGGTCTATTGTGCCATTTAAAGCTTCTGTTTCCTTATTTATTTTCATTTTGGATGATCTGTCCATTGGTGTAAGTGAGGTGTTAAAGTCCCCCACTATTACTGTGTTACTGTCGATTTCTTTTTTACAGCTGTTAGCAGTTGCCTTATGTATTGAGGTGCTCCTTTGTTGGGTGCATATATATTTATAAATGTTATGTCTTCTTGGTTTGATCCCTTGATGATTATGTAGTGTCCTTCCTTGTCTCTTACAACATTCTTTATTATAAAGTCTATTTTATCTGATATGAGTATTGCTACTCCAGCTTTCTTTTGACTTCCATTTGCATGGAATACCTTTTTCCATCCCCTCACATTCAGTCTGTATTTCTCCCTAGGTCTGATGTGGGTTTCTTGTAGACAGTGTATATATATGGGTCTTGTTTTTGTATCCGTTCAGCAAGCCTGTGTCTTTTGGTTGGAGCATTTATTCCATTCACGTTTAAGGTAATTATCGATATGTATGTTCCTTGACCATTTTCTTAATTGTTTTGCGGGTTTTTTTGTAGGTCCTTTTCTTCTCTTGTGTTTCCAACTTAGAGAAATTCCTTTAGCATTTGTTGTAGAGCTGGTTTGGTGGTGCTGAATTCTCTTAGCTTTTGCTTGTTTGTAAAGATTTTGATTTCTCCATCGAATCTGAATGAGATGCTTGCTGGGCAGAGTAATCTTGGTTGTAGGTTCTTCCTTTTCATCACTTTAAGGTATATCATGCCACTTCTTTCTGGCTTGTAGAGTTTCTGCTGAGAAATGAGCTGTTAACTGTATGGGAGTTCCCTTGTATGTTATTTGTTATTTTGCCCTTGCTGTTCTCAGTAATTTTTCTTTGTCTTTAATTTTTGCCAGTTTGATTACTGTGTCTCGGCATGTTTTTCCTTGGGTTTATCTTGTGTGGGACTCTCTGCGGACTTGGGTGGACTATTTGTGGACTTGGGTGGCTATTTTGTGGACTTGGGTGGCTATTTCCTTTCCAGTTAGGGAAATTCAACTATAATCCGTTCAAATATTTTCTCTGGTCCTTTCTCTCTTTCTTCTCCTTCTGGGACCCCTATAATACAAATGTTGTTGCATTTATTGTCCCAGAGGTCTCTTAGGCAATCTTCATTCCTTTTCATTCTTTTTTCTTTATTGTGTTCCGAACACTGAATTCCACCATTCTGTCTTCCAGGTTACTTATCCATTCTTTTGCCTCAGTTATTCTGTTCTTGATTCCTTCTAGTGTAGTTTTCATTTCAGTTTTTGTATTGTTCATCTCTGTTTGTTTGTTCTTTAATTCTTCTAGGTCTTTGTTAAACATTTCTTCCATCTTCTTGATCTTTGCCTCCATTCTTTTTCCGAGGTCTTGGATCATCTTCACTGTCATTCTGAATTCTTTTTCTGGAAGGTTGCCTATTTCCACTTCATTTAGTTGTTTTTCTGGGATTCTGTCTTTTTCCTTCATCTGGTATACAGCCCTATGCCTTTTCATCTTGTCTGTCTTTCTTTGAATGTGCTTTTCATTCCACTGGCTGCAGGATTGTAGGTCTTCTTGCTTCTGCTGTGTGGCCTCTGGTGGATGAGGCTATCTGAGGGGCCTGTGCAGGTGTCCTGATGGGAGGGAATGGTGGTGGGTAGAACTGGTTATTGCTCTGGTGGGCTGAGCTCAATAAAAGTTTAATCCGCTTGACTGCTGATGGCTGTGGCTGGGTTCTCTCCCTGTTTGTTGTTTGGCCTGAGGCAACCCAACACGGGAGCCTACCTGGGCTCTTTGGTCGGGCTAATGGCGGACTTTGGGAGGGCTCACACCAAGGAGTACTTCCCAGAACTTCTGCTGCCAGTGTCGTTGTCCCCACCGTGAGCTACAGCCACCCCCCTCCTCTGCAGGAGACCCTCCAACACTAGCAGGTAGGTCTAGTTCAGTCTCTCCTGAGTTCACTGCTCCTTCCCCTCGGTCCCGTTGCATGCACAACTTTGTGTGTGTCCTCCAAGAGTGGAGTCTCTGTTTCCCCCAGGCTTGTCGAAGTCCTGCAGTCAAATCCCACTAGCCTTCAAAGTCTGATTCTCTTGGAATTCCTCCTCCCGTTGCTGGGTCCCCATGTCGGGAAGCCTGACATGGGGCTCCGAACCTTCACTCCAGTGGGTGGACTTCTGTGGTATAAGTGTTCTCCAGTCTGTGAGTCACCCGCCCAGCAGTTATGGGATTTGATTTTGCTGTGATTGCATCCCTCCTACCGTCTCATTGTGGCTTCTCCTTTGCCTTTGGATGTGGGGTATCTATTTTGGTGAGTTCTAGTGTCTTCCTGTCGTTTATTGTCCAGCAGCTAGTTGTGATTCTGGTGTTCTCAAAAGAGGGAGTGAAAGCATGTTCTCTACTCCGCCATCTTGGTTCAGACTCCTCTAATATACTTTTCTAATAGATATTTCCCTTGTAGGAAGTGTGCATAGGTTTTACCAACTTTCCAAGTTTTTGGTGTTTGATGAAAAAACTTACATGAACTGGTTGGCTTAACTTTAAGATCTGTGCTTTTCAGAAATTAATTTAATCAAATAATGCTGTTGATAACATACCAAGTTTAACTCTTTCAAAGTCATTATTTAGAAATTTTGGAACTGAACTAATCTAAATACTTTAAACCTATTATCTCCATTCAAATGGTTTCTGTGGTCTCCAAAATTCATTCAAAGATTTGTTGTAATATCGAACTTTGCAAAGAATAAATCAAAAATCAGATGTTTAGAATTCTAAATATAGTGTTATTAAAAAAAATTAACCTCCCCAAAAACCTGGCCTAGCCTATGTTGCAACTCAATTTTAATTTTTATGATATAACTGTGCATCTATGTTTCTAGCAAATGAAATCATGTATGTGTTCGGAAATCAAGTACTTTAAAAAAAACATTTTATTTTTAGACCATGTTTTAGTTTCACAGCAAAATTGAGCAGAAAGTACAGAGATTTCTCATATACCTGCTGCCCCCAAGTATACCCAGCATCCCTCAGTATCAAGATCCTGCCCCAGAGTTGTACATAGTTAAAATCGATGAAATCAAAAGTGACATATCACTATAACTCAAAGTCCATAGTTTACATTCGGGTTCGTTCTTGGGTGCTGTACATTCTATGTGTTTGTCAAATGTATAATAGTAGTATTCTCTATTATAGTATCATACAGATAGTTTCTTTTTTAATTTTTAATTAAAATTATTTTGCATTTAAATTTGTAATACAATTTTTAAAGATTACTTTCCATTTACAGTTATTACAAAATATTTGCTGTATTCCTCATGTTGTACAATATATCCTTGAGCCTATCTTACACCCAATAATTTGTACCTCCCTCTCCTCCAGCCATATTTTGCCCCTCCCCCCACTGGTAACTGCTAATTTGTTCTCTATATCTGTGAGTCTGCTTATTTTTTGTTATATTCACTAGTTATATTTCTAAAATTCCACATATAAGTGATATCATACAGTACTTATCTTTCTGTGTTTGACTTATTTCAGTTAGCATAATGCCCTCCAATTCCATCCATGTTGCTACAAATGGCAAAATTTTGTTCTTTTTCACGACTGAGTAGTATTCCATCTTCTTTATCCATTCATCTGTTGATGGACACTTAGGTTGCTTCCATATCTTGGCAATTATAAATAGTGCAGCTATGAAAATTAAGGAGTATGTCTCTTCTCAAATTACCGTTTTTTTTTTTTTGGATGTGTACCTAAAAATGAATTTGCTGGGTCATATGGTAGTTCTATTTTTAGTTTTTTGAGAAACCTCCATATTGTTTTCCACAGTGGCTGCACCAATTTACATTCTCAAGAACAGTATCCCTTTTCTCCACATCCTCACCAACATTTGTTGTTTTCTTTTTGATGACAGCCATTCTGAGAGATATGAGGAGATATTTCATTGTGGTTTTGATTAAGCATTTCCCTAGTGATTAGCAGTGTTGAGCATCTTTTCATGTGCCTGTTGGCCATCTGCATTTCCTCTTTGGAAAAGGTCCATTCAATTCTTCTGCCTATATTTAAATTGGGTTGTTTGTTTCACTTATCTTGAGTAGAATGAGCTATTTATATATGTTGGATATTAATCCCTTATCGATCATAACATTTGCATATATTGGGTTGGCCAAAAAGTTCGTTTGGGTTAAACCTGAACGAACTTTTTGGCCAACCCATTTTCTCCCATTCAGTAGGCTGTTTTTTTTGTTTTGTTGATGGTTTCCTTTGCTGTGCAAAAGCTTTTAAGTTTAATTAGGTCCCATTTGTTTATTATTTGCTTTTATTTCCTTTAGGAGACAGATCCAAAAAAATATTGTTGTGATTTATGTCAAAGTGTGTTCTGCCTATATTTTCCTCTAGGAGTTTAATGGTATCCAGTCTTGCATTTAGGTCTTTAATCTGTTTTGTGTTTATTTTTGTACAAGGTGTTAGAGAATGTTCTAATTTCATTCTTTTACATTTAGCTGTCCAGTTTTCCCAGAACCACTTATTGAAGAGACTGTCTTTTCTTCATTGTATATTCTTGCCTCTGTTGTTGTAGATTAATTGACCATAATTGTGTGGGTTTAATTCCAGGCTCTCTATTTTGTTCTGTTGATCTATGTGTCTGTTTTTGTGCCAGTACCATACTGTTTAGATGACTGTAGCTTTGTACTGTAGTCTGAAGTCAAGGAGTGTGATTCCTTCATCTCTGTTCTTTCTCAAGATTGTTTTGGGTATTTGAGGTCTTATGTGTTCCATACAAATTTTAAGAATATTTGTTCTAGTTCTGTGAAAAATGCCACTGGTAATTTGAGAGGGATTGCATTGAATCTGTAGATTGCCTTGGTAGTATGTTCATTTTGACAATATTGATTCTTCCAATCTAAGAACATGGTATATCTTTCCATCTGTTTGTGTCATCTATAATTTCTTTCATCAGTGTCTTATGGTTTTTGGAGTACAGGTCTTTTGCCTCCTTAGGTAGGTTTATTCCTAGGTATTTTATTCTTTTTGATGTGATGGTATGTGGAATTGTTTCCTTAATTTCCCTTTCTGATCTTTTGTTGTTAGTGTATAGAAATGCAACATACTTCTGTATATTAATTTTGTATTCTGCAACTTTACCGAATTCCTCAATGAGCTCTAATAGTTTTCTGGTGGCATCTTTAGGATTTTCTATGTATAGTATCATGTTATCTGCAAACAGTGACAATTTTACTTCTCCCTTTCCAATTTGTATTCCTTTTATTTCTTTTTCTTCTTTGATTGCCATGGCTAGGTCTTCCAAAACTATGTTGAATAAAAGTGGTGAGAGTGGACATCCTTATCTTTTTCCTCATCGTAGAGGAAATGTTTTCAGCTTTTCACCGTTGAGTATGAAGTTAGCTATGGGTTTGCCACGTATGGCCTTTATTATGTTCAGGATGTTCTCTCTGTGCCCACTTTCTAGAGAATTTCTATCATAAATGGATGTTGAATTTTGTCAAAAGCTTTTTCTGCATCTGTTGAGATCTTCATATGGTTTTTATTCTTCAATTTGTTAAGGTAGTTTATCACCTTGATTGATTTGCAGATATTAAAAAATACTTGCCTCCTTTTAATAAATCCCACTTAATCATGGTATATGATCTTTTTTAATGTATTGTTGTATTCGGTTTGCTAGTATTTTGAGGATTTTTACATTTATGTTCATCATTGATATTGGCTTGTAATTTTCTTTTTTTTGTGATATATTTGTCTGGTTTAGGTATCAAAGTAATGCTGCCTTATAGAATGAGTTTGGGAGTGTACCTCCCTGTGCAAGTTATTTGGAATAGTTTCAGAAGGATAGGTGTTAACTCTTCTCTAAATATTTGGTAGAATTCACTTGTGAAGCCATCTGGTCCTGGACTTTTGTTTTGTTGGGAGTTTTTAAATTACTGATGCAATTTTGTTAATGGTAATTGGTCTATTCATATTTTCTATTTCTTCCCAGTTCAGTCTTATAACATTGTATCAATACCTTTCTAAGAATTTGTCCATTTCTTCTAGGTTGTCCATTTTATGGGTTTATAGTTGTTTGTAGTAGTCTCTTATTATGCTTTGTATATTTCTGGTGTTGACTGTAATTTCTCTGTTTTCATTTCTGATTTTATTGATCTGGGCCCTCTCCCTTTCTTTCTTGATGAGTTTGGCTAAAGGATTATCTATTTTATTTATCTTTTCAAAGAACCAACTTTTAGCTTAATCTCTATTCCATTTATTTCTGCTCTGATGTTTATGATTTTTTTCCATCCACTAACTTTGGGTTTTGTTTGTTCTTCTTTAGTTGCTTTAGGTATAAGGTTAAGTTGTTTATTTGAGGTGTTTCTTGTTTCCTGAGGTAAGCTTTTATCGCTATCAACTTCCCTTTTACAACTGCTTTTGCTGCATCCCATAGGTTTTGGATCATGGAGTTTTCATGTTCATTTGTCTCTAGATATTTTTTATTTTCTTTTTAGTTTCTTCAATGATCCGTTTATTGTTTAATAGCATATTGTTTAGATTCCATGTGTTTCTATTTTTTGCAATTTTTTTCTTGTAGTTGATTTCTAGTCTCATAACACTGTGGTCAGAAAACATGCTTGATACAATTTCAATTTTCTTAAATTTACTGAGACTTGTTTTATGGCCTAGCATGTGATCTGTCTTGGAGAATGTTCCATGTGCACGTGAAAAGAACGTGTATTCAGCTGTTTTCTGATGGAATGCTCTATAAATATCAATTAAGGCCATTTAGTCTAATGTGGTATTTAAGGCCTGTGTTTCCCTTTTGATTTTTTGTCTGGATGATCCATCCATTGATGTAAATGGGGTGTTAAAGTTCCCACTATTATTGTGTTACTGTCGATTTCTCCTTTTATGTTTGTTAATAATTTTCTTATATATTGAGGTGCTCCTATCTTGAGTGCATATATATTTACAGTTGTTATATCTTCTTCTTCGATTGATCCCTTGATCATTATGTAGTGTCTTTCTTTATCTCTAATAACAGTCTTCATTTTAAAGTCTATTTTGTCTGATGTAAGTATTGCTCCTCCAGCTCTCTTTTGATTTCCATTGCATGGAATAACTTTTTCCGTCCCTTCACTTTCAGTCTGTATGTGTCTCTAGATCTTAAGTGAGTCTCGTAGGCAACATATATAGGGGTCTTGTCTTTGTATCCATTCACCTGCTCTCTATCTTTTGGTTGGAGTATTCAGTCCGTTTACATTTAAAGTAATTATTGATATGTATGTTCTTATTGCCATTTTGTTAATTGTTTTGGATTTGTTTTTGTAGGTCTTTTTTTCCCCCTTTTTTTCTTCTTTAGTTCTCTTGTGATTTGATGTCTATTTTTAGTATTATGTTTGGATTCCTTTTTCTTTTTTGTGTGTATACCTATTACCTTTGGTTTGTAGTACTATGAGATTTTTGTATGCATATATATGTATACACACATATATATGTATACACACACATATATATATACACACATATATATATACACACATATATATACACACACACACACACACACATATATATAATTGTTTTAAGTTGCTGAACTCTTAATTTCAAATGCATTTTAAAACCTTGAGCTTGTACTCCCCTCCCCTCATTATTACTGTTTTTGATGTCATATTTTACATCTGATTGTTTGGTGTATTCTTGTCTATTGTGGAGACAGACAATTTTACTACTTTTTTCTTTCAACCTCCCTACTAGCTTTGTGTGTGGATGATTTCCTACCTTTACTGTATGTTTGCCTTTACCCGTGCAATTTTTCATTTTATAATTTTCTTGTTTCTAATTGTGGCCTTTTATCCTTTTCACTTAGAGAAGTTCCTTTAACATTTTTTGCAAAGCTTGGTTTGGTGGTACTGAACTGTTTTAGCTTTTGCTTGTCTGTAATGCTTTTGATTTCTTCATGAAATCTGAACAAGAGCCTTGCTGTGTATTCTTCGCTGTAGGTTTTTTCCTTTCATCACTTTAAATATAATGTGCCATTCCCTTATGGCCTGCAGAGTTTCTGGTGAAAAATCGGCTGTGATAGCCTTATGCGAGTTCTCTTTTATGTTATTTGTTGCTTTTCCCTTGCTGCTTTTAATATTTTATCTTTACCTTTAATTTTTGTCACTTTAATTACAGTGTGTCTTGGTGCATTCCTCTTTGGGCCATCCTCTATGGGACTCAGCATGTTCTTGACTTGGGTGACTGTTTCCTTTTCAAGGTTAGGAAAGTTTTTAGCTAATAATGGTAATAATAATAATATATATTATTATATAATAATTATAATAATATTATAATAGTAATTACTACTATATTTGTCTACAAATATTTTTTCAGTTCCTGTCTCTCTCTCTTCTCCCTCTGTGACCCTTATAACGCAAATATTAATGCACTTGAAGTTGTCTCAGAGACCTCTTAAACTGTCCTAATTTGTTTTCATTCTTTTTTCTTTTCATCGGCAGTGATTTCCACTACGCTGTCTTTCTGCTCACTGATCCATTTCTCAGTATCATTTAGTCTGATATTCCTGACTAAATGATAGGAATTGTTCCTTTTAGTGTATTTTGCATTTCACTTATTATATTCTTCATCTCTGTTTGGTTATTCTTTAAATTTTCTAACTCTTTGTTAAAAACTTCTAACTTCTCATTCTCTGCATCTATTCTTCTCCCGAGTTCTTTGATCATCTCTATAATCATTACTCAGAACTCTTTCTTGAATAGATTGCCTATCTTTACTTCACTTAGTTCTTTTTCTGGGGTTTTATCTTGTTCCTTTGTCTGGAACATGCTTCTCTGCCACCTCATTTTATCTAAGTTGCTATTTGTATTTTTATGTATGTGGTAGGTCAGGTCAGTTATGTTTCTCAACCTTGGAGAAGTGGCCTTCTATAGGAGACTTCTTATGTGTCCCAGCAGTGTACTCCACTTTCGTCACCCAAGCTATATGCTCTAGGGGTTCCCCTAAGAGGGCTGCATATATCCTTCTGTTGTGGTGGGCTGACCATGTGTGCGGTCTGGTAAGCTTGGTTGGCCCCTAGCCTGGTTGTTTGTCAGGTCCTGACTCGTGCAAAGGCTGCTGGCTGCTGTTTAGTGGGGCCTGGCCACGAGGCAGCTGGTTGAAGAACTCTAGAGGGCCCCAGGGTTAGTGCTGCCTCACTGATGGGTGGTTTCAGGGCCCCTGAGACCGTGGAGCTATTGCCCACCTACTGGAGGGTGAAGCCAGGTCCTGGGGTTTGTGCCAGACTACTGGCAGACACAGCTGTTTCCTGGAGTCTGGCTGTGGGGCTCAGGGATCCCAGAGCTCATTCCAAATCATTTGTGGTGGGGGGGCTGGTTTCTGACACAGTTGGATATGAGGTCTAGGGTGTCCCAAAGCTTGTGCTGGCCTGTTAGTGGACAGGGCCAGGACCCAGCTGCTTTCAGAGTAGGGTTTGGCCTGCTGTAGGTGGGCTGGATCCACAGGCTGCAGAATTATAGTTTTCTGGTGTCTGGTGTCTGCCCCCTGGTGGGTGAGGCTGGTCCAGACGCTAGTGCAGGCTTCCTGGAGGGAAGGGCCAGTGCCTGCCCACTGGTGGGTGGAGATTGGTCTTGAACCTCTGGTGGGTGAGCTGTGTTTACAGGGGCAGTCTAGAGGCTGCTGTGTACTCAGGAAGTCTTTTTTTTTTTTTGTGATACGTGGGCCTCTCACTGTTGTGGCCTCTCACATTGCGGAGCACAGGCTCCGGACGCACAGGCTCAGCGGCCATGGCCCACGGGCCTAGCCGCTCTGCGGCATGTGGGATCCTCCCGGACCAGGGCACGAACCCGTGTCCCCTGAATCGGCAGGCGGACTCTCAACCACTGCGCCACCAGGGAAGCCCTCAGGAAGTCTTTAGGCGGCCTGTCTGCTGATGCGTGGGGCTGTGTCCCCACCCAGTTTTTGTTTGGCCTGAGGTGTCCCAGCACTGGTGCCTACAGGCTGGTGGGTGGGGCCAGGTTTGGTGCTTATTAACCAAGATGGCAGCTGCCAACAGCAGTGTTCACATGGTAGAACGTTCCTCAGTGTCTGCTACCACATGTCTATGTCCCCAGCGTGAGCCACAGGCACCCCCCCCTCCACCTCCTCTCCAGGAGACTCTCCAAAACCAGCAGGTAGGTCTGTCCCAGGCTTCTATCAAATTACTGCTTTTTCGGGACTTCCCTGGCGGTCCAGTGGTTAAGACTCCGTGCTTCCACAGCAGGGGGCACAAATTTGATCCCTGGTCAGGGAACCTGCATGCCGTGTGGTGTGGCCAAAAAAAAAAATATATAGGGAACAAATTACTACTTTTTCTTTGGGCCTTGGTGCATATGAGATTTTGTGTGCACCATTTAAGAGCGAAGTCTCTGTTTCCCCCAGTCCTGTGGGGCTCCTGAAATTAAGCCCTGCTGGCCTTCAAAGCCAAATTCTTTGGGGCTCGCCTTCCCACTGCAGGACCTCTGGGCTGGGGAGCCTAAAGTAGGGCTCAAAACTCTCACTCCTGTGGGAGAACCTCTGCAATATAATTATTCTTCAGTTTGTGGGTTGCCTACCTGAGGGTAGGGGATTTGCTTATATTGCAAGTCCACCCCTCCTGTCTATCTTGCTGTGGTTCCTTCTTTATGTCTTTAGTTGTAGAAGAGTTTTTCTGCTATGTTCCAGTCTTTTTTATGGATGGTTCTTCTGCAGATAGTTGTGGTTTTAGGGTGCTTGTGAGAGGAGGTGAAGTCAAGGTCTTTCTACTCCACCATCTTGGCCGCTCTCCCAGAGTAGCTTCATTGCCCTAAAAATCCTCTGTGCTCCATGTATTAATCCCTCCCTCCCTCTTAATCCCTGGCAGCTATTGATCCTTTTACTATCTCCATAGCTTTGCCTTTTCCAGAATGTCATATAGTTGGAATCATGCAGTATATAGCCTTTTCAGTTGGCTTCTTTCACTTAGTAATATACATTTAAGTTTTCTCTATGTCTTTTCAGAGCTGGATAGCTCATTTCTTTTTAGTGCTGAATAATATTTCATTGGCTGTACCACAGTTTAGCCATGCACTTACTGAAGGGCATCTTGATTGTTTACAAGTTTTGATAATTAAGAATCAAACTGCTGTAAACATTCACATGCAGGTTTTTGTGTGGATGCACATTTTCAGCTCTCTTTAGTAAATACTAATAAGGAAAATGGCTGTATCATATGGTAAGAGTATGTTAGTTTTGTAAGAAACTACTAATTTGTCTTCCAAAGTGGCAGTACCATTTTATAGTCTCACCAGCAGTGAATGAGAATTCCTGTTATTTCACATCTTACCAGAATTTGGTGTTGGGTTTTGGATTTTCCTCATTCTAATAATAAGTGCATAGTTGTATCTCATTGTTTTAATTTGCAATTCCCTAATGACATATGATGTCGAGCATCTTGTCATATGCTTATTTGCCATCAGTATATCTTCTTTGGTGAAGTGTCTGTTTAGATCTTTTGCCATTTTTAATTTTTTTTTGTTTTGTTTTGTTTTTTTGTGTTACATGGGCCTCTCACTGTTGTGGACTCTCCTGCTGCGGAGCACAGGCTCCAGACGCGCAGGCTCAGCGACCATGGCCCACGGGCCTAGCCGTTCCGTGGCATGTGGGATCCTCCCGGACTGGGGCACGAACCTGTGTCCCCTGCATCGGCAGGCGGACTCTCAACCACTGTGCCACCAGGGAAGCCCTATTTTTAATTTTTTTAATAGTTGAGTTCAGGTACTTCTTAGCAGTAAAATACAGTAATTCATTCTTGGAATGTGTTATTTCTTTCTTTTTATTTTTTAATTAATTAATTAATTTATTTATTTTTGGCTGCATTGGGTCTTTGTTGCCGCATGCAGGCTTTCTGTAGTTGTGGCGAGCTGGGGCTACTCTTCGTTGGGGTGTGCAGGCTTCTCCTAGAGCTCACGCTCAGTAGTTGTGGCGCACGGGCTTAGTTGCTCCGCAGCATGTGGGATCTTCCCGGACCAGGACTCGAACCCGTGTCCGCTGCATTGGCAGGCGGATTCTCAACCACTGCACCACCAGGGAAGTCCCTGAATGTGTTATTTCTAAATAGAAGTATAAAAAAAGTCTAATTAGGAACATTGACCCTTAGTAGGAAAAAATATATATATATCTATTTCCAAGTCCTGGAAATATTCTTTTTCTCCTAAGAGTTTCATGTGAATTTGTCCTATTAAGCAACAATCACTCTAATATCAATTACTTATGTAGGTGCTTTATCATTTTCAAAGCATGTCTACATAGGGTTGCCACGAAATTAAATGAGACAGTCTGTTTTTATCAGCAGTTATTCTCCCTTTTTTTAAAAAAATAGAGAAGCAGAATTTCAGGGGTTATGTTGTTTCCCCAAAGTTCCAAAGCTGGTGTGCAGAGATGGGACTTCAGGTTGGACCTCTGACTCAGAATCTAACTGCTAGAAGAGGTTTAAAGAAGTTTACTTTTTTCAAGGAAGAAGAGATTATACTTTGTGAGGAATATGTAGCTTTTATGTTAGTGCTGTGAGCAGGCTTTCTTCACTAAAAATGCAATGGTAAATTTGAAAATCACCAAAACAGTACTCACCACTTACTAAACATACGTGATTTTTATTTTCTGCAATAAGGCATCATCTTGCCTTAGTTTTCTAGATGAGGCTTGTGGTTATCTGCACAACATTATCTATCTAGTATGCCAATTATTTACTCAAGTCTTTCCTAGCTTCTTTGAAAAGCCTGCTTTATCACAAACTTCATTTCTAAAAATGTTTGAATTTCTTCAGTGGCACATCAACCTGTTTATTGACTCCTAGGTCAATAAATTATTATAATTTCAAAATGCATATAATTATAATTTCAAAATGCATATTAAAAGAATGATATGTGTCCATATTATATAGAACTATGACATCAGTAGTCTGTAGAATAAAGAGGTAATTTCCAAATCCTTCTGGTATTTGCCTTTATATGAAATAATGTGTTTCTGTGACTATTTCTTTATTATAAAATTTTAGATAGTATCTATTGGCTTCCTGCTATGTATTGATTACACTCCTTAAGCAAAATGACAATACTGGCATTTCAATATTTATTTTGCTTAGTATTTCAGTCCGTGAAGCCTGAGCATGTTTTTGAAAAAATAAAACTGGTAAAAATGTTCAGACTTTATAAAATAAGATTAACGAATGAAAGTAAAACACTTTAAGTATCAATATCCATATATATTTTATAAAATGTATCTCTGCTCCCTATGTTCCTATGACATTCTTTGATTTCAGCTCTCTCCTCCCTTCCCCCTCCAATCATGTCTTTAGAGTTAATTTTGATATGGCTGGAATATGGGGGAGAATTTCAGCAGCTGCAACTGTTTTGAACTGCCCTGTGTAGAACTTTGTGCACCTCCACCTCAGGAAAAGCCCTTTGCTTTATACTCTGCTCTAAATAGCAGCAGTTTTGATTTCTCTTTCAGATAACCCAGGAGGGTTGGTGTTACCTGTGGTCTAAATCCTTTCCTTCTCACTGGGGAGATTAGTTCTCTCCAGAGGGCTTCACTTAGCATGTCCATGTACAGCGTTTTTCGTAAAGGAAGATAGGGGTGTGGTCAGGGGAGTTACAGGAGCTGAGTAGTTAAAAAGGACTGGAGTGGGTAAGAGAGTGTCAGGAATGGTGGATGGGAAGGTAGGGAAGAGAGCCAGAGGAAGGACTGCTCAGAAAGCTGAGAAGCGTGAATAAAGCTGCTGATCAACGTATGCAATAATGTATCTTGTGCTTGGCACAGTGTATGGAAATCCAAAAATTGATTTTGTTATTACTATACAACGAAGATGAGGAATTAGGTTTTTAAATAAATCTCCTTTCTACCAATACATGCTTTTCCCCTCATTTTCAGTTCAGAATTTTTGTAGAGTCAACGTTCAGAACGTACATTATTATGATGATAAATATTATTCATGGTTAAGTTGCATAGTGTACTATACATTTATTGTGCAACTTTTTTCCCCCTAGAGTTAATGTTTCCTATCACTGTTTTTTAATTTCTATTTTATGTTTTTCTATTATATGTTTTCTATTGCTTCTTTAAGGCCAGCAGGAGAGGGAGAGCAAGTCAGCTAGCAAGACAGAATCTTACAAAATGTAATGACAGGAGTGACATCCCAACATCTTTGCCATATTCTTTTGGTGAGACGCAGGTTACATGTCCCACCCAAACTCAAGGGGAGGGAATTACACAAAGGTATAAATACCAGGAGGCAGGGATCATGGGGGCCACCTTAAAGTCTGCCACATAATAATCTCTTTGTTTTATTCCTTTTCAGGCACACATTCAACCCATACTAATCAATAGAACGCTTCTTTTACCCTGTTAAGTACATCAGTCCTCCTACTGTTTCCTGTTTTGAGAAAAACTTCCCGGAAGCTTGTGGCTTTTGCTCCAATTTGGACTGTTGTTTTCTGGGCTTGTTGCACAACCATTATCCTTGGATTTCATTTACCATCTTACATTGAATTCCCTTTGCCTAATTTCTGGTTTGCATCATCTTTTTCCTGGAGCCTATGCCTTTTTCTGTTTTTCTACTTGTCTTAGGAATCTTGTTTGGGGAAATTATCCTGATAGGAATTTTGACATCAACTCTGTCTCTACCCCTACCCCTTGTATTCCTTAAAGCCTGTTGAGCATTGCAGAATTTATGCTTCAGAGCTACTGGAAATATAGAAAAATTTTTGTAAAGCAAAATGCATTAGCTGCAAAAGGAAAAGAAAAGAATGGGTAGGTACGTAAAGATAGCAATTTTTTATATCTTGCATGGCTAAACATGATAATTCTGACTTCTGTTTTTATGTGATATTTCAGCTAGGTAACTAATTATAGGTTAGGAATAATTTTGCCTTAGAATTTTGAAGGCATTGTTCCAATGCTTCAATCTTCAATATTGCTGCTGACGAGAGTGATTTTATTCTGAAGGCTGAGTCTTTGTATGTGACCTTGTTACCTCTACAAGCTTTTAGTGTCTTTTCTATCTCCTTTTTATTTAGAAATTTTACAGCACTGTGCTTTATGCATCTTTTTTCATTGTTTTTTTCTTATCTCATTTTTTCACTCAGAAACTTTATTTTCTTAGTTCTAAATCATTTTCTTGTATTGTTTCTTCAAAAATTCTTTTTTCTTTGTTTTATCTGTTCTCTTTGTGGAACTTCCATGAGAGGGAGGTTAGATTTCCTGAACTGACCTTCTGTTTTTCTTATAATTTCTTTCTTATTTTCCATTTTTTTAATCTTTTTGTTTAAAAACAAAAATCTCTCTTTTTTTATTTTCCAGGAGATTAGCTTGAATTTATCTTCACGCTCTTCTAGTAAATTTTTAAAATTTCTTTTTTTGATAGTGGTAATTTCTAGCAGCTCTTATTTTGTTGATCTTTTATATTTTCTTATATCCTCCTGATATCATTTTCTTGATTCAATGTTTTTATGATCTCTCTGATGTCATTAATTGCTTATATTTTTATTTCTTCCTTAAAGTTCCTTTTGCCTTTTGTTTATTTTAGTCTGTTTTTTCATGTTAGAGTTTTTCCTTGAATATCTAATGATACTAAATTGATAATTTTAAGAGTGAGGCACTAAAGAGTTGTTTGAAATTTGTGTGTATGGCTGAGGCTTGTCATTATATAGCTGCAATATAGGGTTATTGGGTGAAAAGTAGACTCTCACATTGGGGAATCTCTAAATGTTAGCATGTGTATGTCTTTTCTCTTGGGTTGATTATTTTTTATAGACAAAGCCTCCATTCTTTTTTCTGGGGGTTTGTTTGGCTGTCAGTAGATTGGGACCTCACAGTGGGGTCTCTTGTTCAGAATGGAGGATTCCCTGAATTCCTTTGCTTTGAGTATGGTCACACGTTGGCCTGCAATTTTTCTCTATGTCTCTAGGTCCGTAGCTCTGATCTGTTCCTCCTAGGTGAGGGAGCAGCGGTTTCAGAAAGAGAGAGGGGATCTAGTTTCGAACTTCTGAAACAAATCACACCTCTTGGTTTCAAACTCACACTTCACTCTGGCTTTCAGAGATATCTAGTGCTTCAAAATCATGAGCTTTTCCAGGATTTTGCTATCAAAATGAGATTTTCTATCAGAATAAGAATCAAGTTGATTCTCATTGGTATCATCCTTTCACAGACAGTTTTAATCTTTTTTCCCCATCTATCATAAGTTTTTATATGTGGTTAATAAATCAAGACTTTTATACTTCTCACCACAGACTCCCTTGGAAATTAAATTAAAAATAAAGCAAAGTAGACTTACATTTTAGCTACCTGTCCCATCTGAATTCCTCTGGGTATGTTTGGATTCATTTTAGAATTTAGACAAGTGAGTAAGTACTTATTGTCCAGATTTAATAGTATTTTAATTGGGTAAGTGTAATTTTTTATATAATTTCCAGATGTTTTTCTTAAGAACTCTTAAACAGTCCTTAGCCTGAATAAACTCTGTAGCTGAAATGCATCAATAGAATTGTGGTGCTAGATGATGCTCTTTGAGAATAGACTTTTACCATCATGTGCCATCATGATGATGTGCCATCATTATTTTATTTTATTTTATTTTATTTTAATTGCTTAAAGTTTACTGCCGGTCACTTAACACCTACATTTCACTAGAAAAAGACATGAGACAGGTAGCTTTAAAATCACTGGAGTAAGAGAAAGGAGTAAGCAAATAATCCAGTGTCTACGACGTGTAGTGTAGGGTCTACAGCTATTGGTCAACATGAATTGAGAGATATAGGCTTCCATAAACTCAGGAACCAGTATTTCTCATCTCTTTCGCTTGCAGTAATCCTTTCCAAAAATAATTTGATGCAGTACTAGAGGAGCTTCCTCAGAGGATCCAGCCATAGTTAGTTGTTTCTTGTCTAGTTAAAGTCTTGGGCATGCTCTCCTCAGAACAATCTCATTAATCTTTTATGTCATGGAGTTTTTAATTCCTGTGGTAGTGCTCACATACACTGTATTATAACAGTGGAATGGATACTATGATTTTACTTTGTTCAATATGGGTATCTCTAAGTTTTGAACCACTCTTTTAAGGCTTATCTTGCTTCGATGATTTTATAGCTAATGTACAAAGTCTATAGTTTTAAAAACCAACAGTATTCTTTTAATAATCATTAAACCATTAATGATTAGTGTTCTAATAGTAATAATAATACTATTATTATTAATAATTGTCAGACCTATTTAAATATAAAATTTTGTGTCATATATAGCTTTTAATTTATCTTTATTTTCTAGTCTTCCAAGTAAGGAGGCAAAGTAATATCCAGTTTGGAACTTGAGGTAGATAGGGAGTCAGTAAAATTCAAGATTTCATTTGGAGTATATAGGGAGTCAATAAAATTCAAGATTTCAATTGATCTTGCAGAGATAAGTAAGATTAAACCAGACACAGCCAATGGAATGCAAAACAATTTAAAAGACCTTTGGGCAGACATTGCTTGTTTTCTATCCAGTAACTATTCTCCCATTGCTTAATAACAGAATCCAATATAATTAAATACTTATCTTTCAACTTCCCTTGCCATTAGGGGTGTTGACATGATATAATTCTGGCAGTGAGATACATTCAGAAGTTTCTGTGTTTAGGAGAAGAGGTTTCTGAGGAAGTGCTTTAAAAGGGACAGGTCTGCTTGTTTTTTTGGCCTTTATTCTTCCACTTTCTTCCAGCTTAGAAAACACATATCCTGGGAAGTGGAGTAGCCATATTTTCGTATGAGAAGAGACCCTAGGACAAGGAATATTTTCTTTATAGAAACTTTAATGTGGTTTTAAACACTTCTCTAAATGCATTACAGAAGAGCTATCACATTCATCCCCTGAAATAAGACACTTCTCAAATATCTTGCACATACAGCTCTTATAAACATCTTTACTACATGTGTTTTAAAATACTACTCTAAATACATTATAGAAGAGCTATCACATCTATTCCCTGAAATAACACTGTTGTCAAAGTACCTTGCACAGGACAATCATATAACCATTGTTAATACATGTGGTTTTGTAATTTTTTCTTTTTTCTTTCTTTTTTTTTAATATATATATATTTTTAAATTTATTTATTTATTTTTGTCTGTGTTGGGTCTTCGTTTCTGTGCGAGGGCTTTCTCCAGTTGCGGCAAGCGGGGGCCCCTCTTCATTGCGGTGCGCGGGCCTCTCACTATCGCGGCCTCTTGCTGCGGAGCACAGGCTCCAGACGTGCAGGCTCAGTAGTTGTGGCTCACGGCCTAGTTGCTCCGCGGCATGTGGGATCCTCCCAGAACAGGGCTCGAACCCGTGTCCCCTGCATTGGCAGGCAGACTCTCAACCACTGCGCCACCAGGAAAGCCCCTTTTCTTTTTTTTTAAATCCATTTTGAACCGTTGATCAGTACTTTATTTCTTTTTATCCCTGAATAACATTCCATGTGTTTTTAAACACTTCTCTAAATGAATTACAGAATGGCAACCATATCCCTTCACTTACAAAAACCCCTCTCTTTATAGCACACAGGAATTCTCTTATAAACATCGTTACTACAAGTCATGAACACTTTCTTGAGCAGCTGAATCAACACTGTATTTCCTTTTTGTGTACCTCAGTTACATGAGAAAAATCATTCTGTATTTTGGTAAGTCACCTTAATCAGATTTCCATTAAATACTGCTGAACGTAATTCCCAACTGAGATGTCCTCTCAAGTCTCTAAGGAGACTTCTTTGCGTTTTGCTTACATTGTACACTGCTGAGTGACAAAGATTTCTTTGCCAATCTACGTCTCAGTGAAAAGCCTGTAGTAATATCTGTGTTTCTTGAAAGAACAGTGATTTTGATCCCTTTCATCCTACTGAAATCTTGCAATTAGTTGAGAGTCCTAAGTGGTTATGTGGGAAAAGTGACCTTCCTGCCTTAATGTTTTCTGTTTTCTCTAGTATGTGGATAATCAGAGCTGTAGATGGAGAATTTCTTCTTGCATTGTGAAAAATCTCAGGGGATATGTATGCAAGAGGACATATATGTCTCACCCCTTGCTAAATTAGGGCAACCACCCAGCATCACTTTTCCAGTCCTTAGCACTCTCTTCTAATGGTAGGCCTCAAGAATATTCATTTCAGTTATGGCATAGGATTAAACTGATGTTTAAAAACCGCTAATTGTGCATGTATTATAAGGTATATAACAATCTGATGTTGTGATCAATCTCCATAAGTTGTACTATCTTTCTTAAGCACACTTCAAGTAAAAATCTAATAGACTTTAAAGATTATATTATTTTAGAGTAACATATACGTTACCAATAATCCATTTGTACCAAGCTTAGTACTGTGAATGCCTTCCAGGAGATGGCAGTGTTAAATGAATCAGTGCTATCACAGTCAACTTGGCACAGTCCCTAGGGATTGCATCCCCAACATCATTTATTCAAATTAATCGGCATACAATAAGGTGTTTATTGGTTGGTGACTTTATGTTTCCACATGCTTTAGAACTGTTCTAATGGTAGATTTTGCTAGGGTTGGCATATGATTTACCTCAATCTGAGAATTCACTTGCTAGGCTCATAGTAAAACTGGCATTTTAGTACAACCCATACTGTAACCCATGATTGCTTATTCTTTGTAAAATAATCAGTTTCTTCAGGTAACAGGATGTAATAACACTGAAAGGGACCTTTCTGGGGTAAACAAAATAAAGAGAAAATGGAGGAAAGTGCAGTAAAGGGGCTAAACATTTATTTGCAGGAGAGCAAATTCTGCCCTACTGGACGATCAGTGTTATAAAGAACCATAACTAGGTAGCTGTGCTAAATTATTAAAAAAAAAACTTTTTTCATCCATTTTGCTTTCTAAGACCCTTTAAAAAATTCCAAACATGCACTTCAATTTAATTTACGTTCAGTGTATCTGACTGTATTTTCACACGTTAAATTAATTTTACCTTTAAAAACAGACTTGATTCCTCTTCCAGCCATGACAGAATAACTGGTGGCAAAATTACTCTTCTGTTGTAAACAACCACAAAACTGAACAAAATATATAATGCACCCGTTTTCTGGGATTGGACCAAAGACTGTTCAGATCTTTGAAAGAAGGGGAATCTGCAAAGTGCACCCCAGTTTCACTGTGCCTTGGGCACTGCAGAGCAGGGACAGGTTCCCCTAGCAGAGCCACAGTACCACTAAGCTGAATAGGTAGAGAGCAGAGTTAGGATGGCTCAAGTGGCTGGAATTTGTTAGGAGAAGAGGAGCTTTCTGGAGGGAAGCTCCAGAAATCTGCATGGGGTTCTCTATGGGGACACTGCTGCCTCTTGTGCAGGGCAAGACCGTGAGGCCTAGCAGAGAGTGCCTGCTGCAAGGCTGATAGCTAAAGGGAGGTATCAGAGGTCACGCAGTGCTGGGGATGTTTGTGTTCAGGGCCAGGTAGGACAGGGAGGCCTTGATGAATAACTCAGCCTTTTAGCTGGTTCTCCAGGAAGGCCATGTTTTAGGAATAAGTGCTGGGAAATAAAGTAAGGGCCACATTCTAGAACCAAGGACAAAATCAAAATAGACCCTCTTTAATAAAGCATAAAAGAAACCCTAAAGGATCAAGAAGCCTTGCCATTAGTTTAACTGGCAGCCAGATCAGAACTCAATACCCTTTAAAGGGAGATAATATAATACAAACAGTTCAATCCAAATTCATGAGGTTGTTTGGAGTGAGAAAGGTAGCTGTGGAACCAGGAGGAATCAGGGCTTGAACAAAGAGGTGGTCCCATGTCAGGTCTTCCTTCAGAGGAAGAAGGTGATTGAAGGGCATGACACAACAGGGACCCTCATGAGGAAGGTGACTGACTAGGGAAGCAGCCCACACCAGCCATGCTGGACTGAAGGAGATTGAAGAGACATGACAGTTGGGTGCATTGTGTGATTTTGTACTGGACCATTTCACAGAGGATATTATTGGGAACAGTTGATGAAAGTTGAATGGGGCTTCTGGGTGAAGGATGTATGGCAGTTCCTGCAACTTTTCTGTAAATTTAATATTTTAAGTTTAATAAAAGTAAAATAAAGGCAGAGAAATTGACATTTTTTGGAAAAATGAAACCATACCTTTTTTGATAGTACTAGATTGGATGCAAAACAATGGAATAAATTATGTCAAGTGTCAAAATTTCTTCTTGCCTCATGCCATCATGTTGTAAAATAGCATAACGCACTGTGTGCATTTATTCTGGATGAACGTGAATTTTAATCCTTAGGTGTTAGAAATATATCAGTGTTGTACAGGTGTGAGAACCCTGAGTAATACATACAGATATAAATATTTGCTCTAAATAATAGGTTAATAAAGGGACTTCCCTGGCGGTCCAGTGGTTAAGACTCCACGCTTCCACTTCAGGGGGTGAGGGTTCAATCCCTGGTGGGGAAAC
Source organism: Orcinus orca (assembly GCF_937001465.1). Classification (NCBI taxonomy): domain Eukaryota; kingdom Metazoa; phylum Chordata; class Mammalia; order Artiodactyla; family Delphinidae; genus Orcinus; species Orcinus orca. The sequence goes on from NC_064560.1 coordinate 130,324,620, forward strand.
TAAGATCCCGCATGCCGCGTGGTATGGCCCAAAAAAAAAAGGTTAATAAAGCCAATAATTTATTCAGGGCTGGAACCTGGAAGCCATATAAACTTGTAACCAAAATGAAGGCATATTTAATGACTAACAAGATGGAAAATGAACATGTATCCTCCAAATTCACAGTGGATTGATACACGGCGTATTGATGCATTGTAAGCAAAGCTGGCAAATGCCAAGGAGGTTTTTCTTAGAGGTTTCTAAGCCCTTCGGAGGTGTTCCAAAACTTGACTCAAGTCACTGGCAGGAAGTGCAAGCTCTCGAAAACTACTTGCTGCTGCTCCAAGAGCCACTTTAGGTTATTGGGGCTTATCCAGAATATTCTCCTGAAGTTACCTATGATATACATGGAGGCCTACAGTGCCTTCCTGGGCAGCCTGCAGAGATCTCCGTGCGCCACATGACAGTGTAGAGGCGATGGTGGTGGCTGGGGTGGTGTGTATGTGTAGGATGTGGGGAGCACTGTAATTTGATTAGAGTCACTGAGGAATGATCTGCGTTTTCTGGCACTTAGCAGATAGAAGCTGTGGGTCCAGGAGCCTTAAGTCTTTCCAAGTTGACCTCTTAATCTCTTTGTATGCTGAAACCTACTACACTTCAAAAAAAAAAATCGTATGCAAACTGCCACTAATACTGTTCAAGGGGCTCTAGGATTTTAATTTCCTGACTGAGTAGATGTGGTGTCATTCCTTGAAAGATTGCCTTAGGAGGTAGAGCAGGTCTCTGTAATGATTGTGGTTAAAGTGATTAAAGAATATGGAATTGAGTTCAATTACAGGTATTGTGAGAGCAGATACCTCTGTGATTCTGTGTGCGTGTGTGTGTGTGTGTATGTGAATAGCAGACACAGTGAACTAATTCCGTGTTATTTAATGTCAGTTTTTGGAGATTGCTGAAGCATTTGTCTAAAGTTCAGTAAAGTCTAGCTCCTTATAGAATATTTTTCTGATAGTGTTAAACTAAAAGCTGTGAGTGGTAAGTGGAAGGAGTCAACTAGGGAATAAACTGTAAACCAGGTTAACAACATAACATGACCCCTTATTGAGTCTAAATTATATTGCCCATAGGACTAGACAGGTATATGGAGAGATTATATGGAGAGGAACAGATGTGTGGAGAGTGAGGCACAAATTTTGTGTACGTTGTAATGTATTACTGAATATAGTTCTCTAATCTCAACCCCAAGTATTTATGTCTCAGTCCCAGAGGTTCAGGTAAAGCTGAAAGGCTGTATATACTTCACCTTATACTGAGTATTGAGAGCACATATGTAACTTAGAACAAGGGTGTAAGGGATTCATTCACCTTGGCAGAGAACACAGCCCTGCCCTGGATTGCTTTTGGTGCTTGCTGGCTGTGCCAGTAGCTTCTGCAGTGAGGGGGAGAGAAGCTCCAGAAGATATGGTGGCAGCAGCAGCAGAAAAACCCAGTTGGTACAGGTATCATTTCCCTTGAGATTGGAAGGAGACACACTGGCACATACTGGCAGACGTCACACACAGTGTGGGCAATGGCATCGTGACTTGGATAGGCATAAGCCACACTATCACACCGTTACCACTGAACACTGCAGGAGTCTGATCCAGAGAGGGAAAAATGGCCAATACTACATGGTGGTTGAGAAGAGATTGTTAATGAGCACGTGCTGTCTCTTTCCTGATGATACTTTCCTGGCGATTCTTTGATGTGGGAATGAGGTTTGTGGCGTTGTTCTATAGATAAAATTTCACTTACTAAACTGCTAAGCACAAGAAGTTACATAAAGTTGAAGACGCTTGGCACCCTCTTATTCTTTGGATATTAAAGATTAAGCTAGTTTGTGATTGAAGCCACAGAAGAAAATAGAAACAATGTCTTTAAGAAATGACATCACATACATCAGACTTGCTGACATTTCTTCTAATACCCTGAAGTAGGAGGAATTCACAACTGTGTCATTTTCCTTCCAGTACACAACTAGATGACACTACTGTTATCTTTCTGTGCTGCCAAACCTTGGTTTTCCTGATTTATGTGCACACTAAAGCTATCAAAAGTCATGTTTTAATATCTGAGTCACTTTTAGAAATGCCAGTGACCATAGATACTTTCAAAATGGAGAGAATTTTCTTCACCGAGGAAGGCTTTGGCTGGGAGGACAAAAAGCTACAACTTAGTTTATTGTGTCCCAATAAAACATAAACAGGCATGGCTATCCATCTGGATTTCCTGCTTTAGGGAAGTCACATTATTATGACTTCTCATTGCTTTTGACACGAGGATGCACTGGTGTCAAAGACCTAGCTAGCAATCTTGAAAAGAATTTTGTTTCCTGTTATGAAACATACCAACTTCCTCAGGGTCAGGTTTTAAAATCATTGTCTTTTCAAGAAGTTTTGTCACAAATTCCAGCGTAACAAACTTTTTGAGTACCAAGAATTTTGCCGCCTTTTTAAGTGTTGACTACACTGTAAAGCAGAAGTTTCACTTCTTTTGAGAGACTAGGAAAGCCCGGTCACAGAAAAACTTGACAGGGAGAAATCCATTTATGGATTGGCTCACTTGGCAGGTACTTTGCTCCAATGAATAAGACAAATCTTCTGATTTAAGGCCCTTCCATTGCCTGTGAATGCTGTTGAAAAGGAGGAGCTCTTTTGGCCAAGTTTTCATTCTGTGAGAGGAGGATGTGAGCTGACAAATATACACACATTCCAGTTCCAGGCAAAGTGCTTCTAAAGCCCAGAGTTGAGAATGACACTCCTGTCATTTTATCCATTGGCAGAAATCTTTGGATATATCAAAGTAGTGAAAAACTTTTTGAAAGTTAAGTTTGCAACGATGACCTTAACATTGAAATATGGATTTATTTTATTTTCTTGCTGAAATAGGCAGGATCAGTGATGCAGTACTTGCCAAAAGTGACCTTATTGACTGGAGGAAATGGCGTGACTAGAATTTCTCCAAAAGGTCTAGGAGAATGTTTGTTTCTTCACACAATCTTATCCTTGACTGGTAAAGAGAGTAATGGTTATTCTAATTCTGTATAATATGGCAATACCATCTTATAAAGCAAGCTAGAGTTTTTCACTACCTCTTGCCCCAAATGACAAGAGTCACAAATCTATTGAACATCCAAGATACTGATATGTTAAAGTAAGTTAAAACTTTTAAATCGGGTTTCTCATTGAAATTTACTATTGAGTAAATAGTAGATTTAGTTTAGATTAGCGTTCTTTTTCTTTCCACAGTGCCATTCATTTCTATTTTATTTTAGAAAGTGACTTTTAATTTTTTTCTGAAAAATGGGTGAGAATTATTTATTCACAAAGGGTTTTTTTTTAAAAAAAACAAAACATTCTGCCTGTGTGAAGAAAATCAGTTCTTAGTGAAATAAAATAAAATATATGCAAAAGTTATGTATGTGTTCTCATGTTTGCCTTGCTGAGGAAGGGACTCTGGCCTTCATGAATTTTATAAAGGAATTTGGTGACCCTCACAAAAATGAAAAACTCAACTAAATGATATCTAAGACATTTCCAGCTTTAATATCCTATGATTCTGTTTCAGAATACAGAATTAGAACCAGACTTCAATAGGACTTAATCTTTATTTGATCTAATACCAAAACAAATAAATATTGTATTGCTAGGACTGCTATAACAAAATGCCACAGCCTGGGTGGCTTAAACAACGGATGTTATTTTCTCACAGTTTGGAGGCTAGCTAGTCCAAGATCAAGTTGTCAACAGGTTTGGTTTCATTCTGAGACCTCTCTGTTTGGCTTGCTGTGTCCTCCCATGGTCTTTCCTTTGGTTACATGGTCCTAGTGTCTCTCTGTGTGTCTTAATTTCTTCTTCTTATGACACCAGTAACATTAGATTAAGGCGCATCCTGAAGACCTCATTTTAACTTAATCAGCTCTTTAAAGACCTTCTCTCCAAATGCAGTCACATTCTGAGGTACTGGGAGTTAGGACCTTAACATATGAACTTTGCGGGGACACAATTCAGCCCATAATAAGTATCTTCTCAGTGCAAGGTGGGGATGGCTTTGGTAGAGAGAGGAAAGAATTGAGGTTAGTCTCCAATCATAGACTTTCTTGGATAGGAAAGAAGAGAAGTTCATGTGTGATATTAATAAGGGTGCTGGAGATATAAAACGAGGTCCAAGAAAGCTATAGGAGTGAAGCAAATAGAGACCTTCAAGAAGGTTTAATTAGCCATGTAAAATGATAAGTCACGTAAACTAAGTGTAACAATTGTCTATTCTCTGAGAAATGTCATAATAAAAAGCATATTTTTAGGCAGTATTATAGTAATTTCTAAACAACTTAGTTTTCCCTTTTTTTGTCTAATATTATGGAGGAAACTTATAACCACATTCAAATTTCTTAACTTTCTCACTTTCTATCTCATTTACTTCCCTCAGTATAACGACTCTTTGGACACATTTTTAAAAATCGTCCTCCCTAATTTCTTCCAACATCTTTAGCTCTTTGCTTTTTATCCTTATACACTTGCCTCTTTCTTCCTGACCCTCCATCATAAAATTCCAAAGAAACCCATTTGGCAAGAGAAAACTGTCTTTAAAGGAAAGGTAAGAGAAAAGAGAGGGCAGAACCAGAAAGCTTTGCTTGGGGAGGAAGAAAGCCTGAAACTAATTACAAATTAATTGTTTTGGATTTTTCACATGAGGAACATAGATTGTGGAAATGTGGGATTTGTTGCTGATCTTCCCAAGAATAGATTTAGTGAATAGGATCAAAGGCTACGTTAGAATGGGTAGAGCCATGTTGGAGCTGAAACAGTGAAAAAGAGCACAGGTTATTCTTTGAATATAATAACTACAGAGGGATGCACAAATAGAACAGTAGCCACAGGGAAGCCAGAGGTACTGTAGGGTACACGTTTTTTATGATAAGAAAAATTTGAGCAGATTTGTATTCTGGAGAAAAGAGTCCATTGAGAAAGGAGAGAATGTATGTTTGGGTAGGAAAAAGAAGACTTGATGAACCACTGTCCCTAAGAAAGGGATGAGACCAGATATAGCTAATATGGGAAGATCTTTAATACAGATACATTTTAAGAGGAACATTGAGACATTTAATGCCTGGTTGACTGTATTTTTCAGGGAAGTAGGAAGAAAGGTTTCTCCAGAGGTAGGAGTAGAAGTCTTGAGGAGAGTGGTAAAGGTTTAGAATGTCTGGGGAGACCAATAGGAGAGGGAATCAAAAGTTTTGGCTCTGAAGAATTTGAGTTTTGAAAGTAGAAAAGAAAATGACTCCAACAATTTTAGTGCAGGAATTGGTTTTCTGGTCCTATAATTAGCAGAAAATGATTGTCAAATAAGAACTGTGAAGAATATGAACTGCATTTTCATCATGAAGATGTATTTTCAGTGTACAGCTTCTTAAACTGTTTCAATTTGAAAAGCAAGGCAGTATCCTAAGGCTCAGGAGATCTTTTTTCCCCCTTTTACCTTTGTTGAAAACTACCAAATGTGGTAACATTAGTTGCCATAACAATTGTGAGAACTTCTCATTTCCTTCGAGTGTAGGCAAATGGAGGATGTGTGCTGTATTTTATTTTTATGGTCCTACTTTCAGGGAGTGTCAGCTGTTTTTAGATTGACAATAAAAATCCTTATTGCTGGGAGAATTATATTTCACAAGTTTCTTCTCTCAGCTTTTCCATTTTCCTTTGTTGAGCTGTTTGGTAAGGATACACAACACATACACACACAACACACGGATAGAGAGAGCGAGAAAGAGAGAGAGGGAATATTTGAATAGCTCCACTGGAGTTTAAGCATCTAATGTCAACAGTGGAGAGTTGGACGCAGGCTGAAGAAGCAGACAAATTAATTTTTTATTCCTTTTATTTATTCCTCAGTGATGCAAGAAATATGGCTAAGGAGTTGTTTTCGTAACTACTGATATCAGAGACACTTGCTTGTAAAACTCTCAAGCATGGATATGATTTTTAATATATAATTTCTGTATCTTTTGTCATAAAAGTATTAGATAGTATTAGATATATAATAAGTGTTTCCCATTTGCAGCAAGATAGATGGACCTAGAGCCCATTTTAGGCTTTTTTGGAATCTCAGGCAGTACACCTGAAATTACCAATGTGCCACATCATTCCTCCATTAGTTGATCTAAACATCAGCACCTGTTTCTTGAGTGCCTGCTATATACCAGGTCTCCTGCTGGGGTCTTGAAGATCTAGAGAATGAATGCATGCAACTGGTTCCTGTTCTCATGGTGCTTACAAACAGCCACAATTTCCTCCAAAGGATAGCTATTCATATTATATTTGTATACTCAGATTTGATATGTAGTTAACCTGGCGAAGCAAATCAAAAGAGTCCTCTATATGTCAACAAAGAACCAGCTCAATGTCCCAGGTGTGGGATTAGGGCTATAATAATTAACAGAGCTACGCTTACAAAATTGTGTGCAATGAGCACGATGCTGTTCTTGGTACTTCATATACATGAATTCCCTCATGAACACTTTGAGGTAGGTATTACCATTCTCATTTTACAAATGAGTTAAATAAGTTGTCAAAAGTAAATTCTAGGTGGTAAAGAGAGATTTCATCCAGGTACTCTGACTTCAGACACTGTGCTCTTCACTTCTTCACTCTGTATTACTTTGGCATATTAACCACATAAAATTAATGAGAGAAAATATTTACAAGTAGCAGGACAGTGGTTCTCAGCTGGGGCAGATTTTGTTCTCTACAGGACATTTGGCGATGTTTGGAGACATCTTTCATTGTCATAACTGGAAGAGTGCTACTTTTCTGGTGGGTAGAGACCAGGGATGCTTCTAAACATTCTACAGTTCACGGAACAGCCCCATAACACGGAATTATCTGGCTCAAAATGTAAATAGTGTCAAGGGTGAGAAACCCTGCCTGAGAGTACAGCTTGGAAACTAGGCGCCAGACAGGAAACATGACACAACACTGCTGTAAATATATCTTTATCCTTAATATAATTTCTACTTAGAATGAACTCCTCAGGATAAGGCTGTTGGGTCAAAGTAAATTTACATTTAACATTTCACTCATGTTGTCACAAAGATGTTCATATTTTGCACTATCACCAACTCTGCCTTACAGTATCTATTCTCCACACCCTTAGCTACTCTAGATATTGGTAATATTTTCACCTTTGTCACTCTGATTATGACAGTGGTATCTCACCATTACTTGTTATTACACTTGTTTGAAGTATAAGATTATATTTTGAAAATATAAGGTGATACACTTATAACAATTATTATTTTAACTTTAGCCGATAATGAGACTCATCTTGGGTTAGAGTGCTGGGACAGAATTGGTTTTTTTTGTTTCTTTGTAGATTACTTTCAAAGGCATATATCCTAGCAGTTTCCTTTTCATCCTTTCCAGGGATTCAAAAATGCATTTGCTTCCTTCTGTATGTGGCACACAAGTTCAAGGTCTTTTCCAAAATGTGTTTTCACATCGCCTCATGGTGTCATAGCGCCACATGATTAGGTTGTATTCCTGTAGAGTTAATGTTATACAATCTGTACCCTGATCTGTGGAAAAATCTGATATTGCTTGTTTAAGTACCCTTTTTTTATTTGTTAGCCTATAAAAGCATAAAATGTTCATTTCAGCTTTAACAATATCTAATTAGTGACATTTCCTTCACCAAAGTTTCTTTCTTTTTTATTGGCTCTAGTCAAACTGTTTTATATGTCCTACAAAATGTCTCATCTTTTAAACATCATTATCTTTTTGATGACACAGTAATTTTCTTTTCATCTTTTATCTCCGTTTAGCTGACATCTTTACTTTGTCTTTCTTTACAACTATGCAAGTTCTTAACCATTTGTTTTGGTAACTCTTAATAGAAAATTCTACTTCTGTGAAGTATATGCTGTTACTTTTAAAAGTACTTAATCAAGTTCTCTAAAGGTTAGGTGAGCAGACCAGACAAAAAAATGTGTAAATGTGCATGAAAGATTCCTTATTGGAATCCACCAAGGAGGATTTGGGGTGAATAGTGACAAATTATATTGAACTGACATCCTATTTTTCATTAATGTCTTTCCAAGAAAGGTTCAGGGAATCTGTTATATAGTCTTTAATTTGAGATTCAGGAATATTTGTGCATACTGAAGTAAAGCAGGCAGTATAAGTAAACAGAAAAAAAAGAGAGGAACAAAACTTGAAAAATGGTAGAGTTCAGAACTCAGAACAGCATATAGGTTTCACAAATAGTAATTAAGCATCTTTGCAAACAATTTTTCAGAAATTCGAGAGCCATCAAAAATACATTTGATCTGTACAATTAGTTATTTCAGTTCACTAAGCACCTTGCTCTTGTGGAAAGTGTATTGGATTGGGAGCTAGGAAAATAGTATAAGTCATCACTCATGTGTATTGTTTCTTCCAGAGGTGCAGTTCTGTGATAGATGTAGATTTAAAGCAAGCATCTTTAAATGTTCTTATATGTTTACAATTTTTACTATGTTATCAAATACAGCTTCCCTCTTAATGTCTTTTAGGTCAAGATTATATGTTAAGATTTTATTTTTGAATAAAAACATAGGAGTACTTTTGAACGGAAATTTAATGTTTATATAACTACCTAACTGTGCTCACTATTTTTTATAATATTATCTCCCTTAATCATACCACCTCTATGAAGTAGATGTTGTTATCATTATTCATGTTTATAAGAGGAAAAACTGAGGCTTAGATATCACAAATAATTTGCCACAATATGAGCTGGGCAAGTGGTGAAGTCAGTATTTGAACAAAGAATTAATTTTAAATCTCATTATTTTATCACTACTAGTACTCCTTTAATATTTCCATTGAAACATCCCCAGTGCAGAGAATACTATTCCCTGAAGATCTAGGAGCATGGTCTGAAGAAGTGTAGTACTTGTATACCTTTAAATCATGCAAATTTTGTATTCTATTCATAGTATTTGCATATTAATTTTAAACAAAAACAATTATTTTCCTTACCTACTGGTATGGGCTGAATTGTGCCCCCTCAAAAGTCATATGTTGAAGTTCTAATCTCCTCAGAATGTGACTGTATTTGGAGATATGTTTTTAAAGAGGTAATTAAGGTTAAATGAGGTCATTGATGTGGACTTTAATTTGATAGAGTTTGATGTCCTTATAAGAAGAGGAGATTAGGACATAGGCAGATACACAGAGGGATGATCATGTGAAAATATTGGAAGAATATAGTGGTCATCTCCAAGCCAAGGAGAGGGGTGCTTAGAAGGAACTAACTCTGTTGGTAGCTTGATCTCAGACTTCTAGCTTACAGAATTATGAGGAAATAAATTTCTGTTAAGTCATCCAGTGTGTGGTATTTTGTTATGGCAGCCCTAGCAAGTATATATAGATATATAATATATCTACCATCTGGTAAAACGATATTCCAGAAAGATATGCTATATTTGTAGTAGCTTCATATATCTTCAGTTACACCACCACATTCTTCCAGGAGGTTGAGATAGAAAGAACTATATATTATATATACTGTATAGTATATTACCTTCCTTGGAATCAAGACTGAGGGTGGAAACAAAAGGATAATATTTTGGAGCACTGTTCAAAACACATATTAGGTTAACTATCTATGCTGACTTGCTGTTGATAGTAACAAATTCCTGGTTTAGAAATTCAGGCTATCATCATCGGGGCTCTGAATTTACTTTTAAGCAGATGCCTTGATGCCTCTTTAAAACGTAGGCATGTTCCTAGTGCTGCTGTCAGTCCCGTTGGACTAGACCAAAGCCGTAAAACTTAGGTGATATGGAGGACGGTGCAATATCACTAATGCAGAAAGGAATCTTATGCTTATGTATAGAATTCCAGAACCTTTATTCACTTAAGTTAAAAACAAATCATGCAAACATCTGTATGCTTATTTTAGTTACTGCCAAACAATCAGCACAGAATATTTCATCCTCCAGTAACTAATTTTACTTTTTGTTGGTCTAACTTCAGAGGGTATATGTACTGGACTCCTGTCAAAGAAGCCTGAATATAGTAGTGACATATAACAAGAAATCTAGAAAATGGAAAAGATATTGAATATGAGAAATAGCACTGAATTGGAATAATATTCAGTGTTATTAAAATGAGTCAAATGTTAGAGCAACAATATGAGAGATATTTCATTTGGATATTTTTAGGAATTACTCACAGAATATAGATGTAAATTGGTCAGCACTTCTCCATAACAGCGTGAAAAGCTAACTTTCCTGCAGACTTGGGAAACTATTCAGAATATAAAAAGCTCAATTCATTTATTGATTTTGCATCCTAGGAAATATCAAGAATAATTGTCTGATATGAGTGTAGACCTTGGGCTTGATAAAAATCAATATTTATCTCCCAGACCAATCAGTTTATTGATATTCATCTCCATGAGAAGTCAGTATGTGTGTAGTATCACTGTAGACTAAATTTCAACATAGAAATGTTATAATCTTGAATTTATTGTTTCTTCCCTGAGAATCTTACCTTCTACTAACTTTATATGGTTTGTATAAGGTCCCAAAGAAAAAAGTTTAGATCTGTTAAATATTTTACAATTTTTGTTTCTCATACCATTTAGTAAAAGCAAAAAATATCCCCTATAAATTGTTTAAAATGGCAACATCCAAAGTGAACTCTCACCAACTTAATTTTTCATAGTGAAATATTCATGGAGTGCATAGAAATTATTTAAAGCTATGAATTATAATTAAAAATTTTCCAAAGAAATGATGTCATGATTTAAAAATCAGTACCTGCAAAGAAGGGTGGTAAGTACAGGTAAAAAAACTCCAAAATTACTTCTTTCCTATGGCAATCATAAACTGGTAATAGTTGTATTGTAGAAAAATGCATATCACATGTGAATATTGAATTCAAGCTAATGTTATAAGCTTATGAAAAGGAGATTTTCAGTACATCTACCTCACACATTTGTCGCTTAGCTAACCAGTTTTACTTTGAAGCTAATATCTACTTTGATTAGAGCAACTGGTTCTTGTCTTTATATCTGTTTCCCCAAGAATACTTAAACTGCATATATTTTTCTTTTTATAGTAGGGAAAAAAGTATCTTGCATATTTTTATATATTCTTTTTACAGCTAATGTGTGTCTTGTTTAAACTACACATGATAATAAACATAAATGACATAATCATAAGTGACCTTAATTATTAATTCCCTAATTATATTTTTCTTTGCTGTGGATAGTGGCCTCGGTTCCATTGTTAGCTGTAACATACCCATCAAAATTTTACTATTTAACTTTTTTCTATGAAATGCTGTTAGCTGCTAGAAAATCAAAGTAAAAGGTTTATAAAAGCAGATTAACTCTTATGAGATCTCATAAACTTGATATACCAGTAATCATGAATGTCAAGTGAGGTGAGGCCAATGACGTTGGCATTTACTTGCATATTTCAAGTCACATGGCAGTGGAGACATCCACCAAGTAGAGTTAGGTCCTAAAGTATCTCTTCTTTTCCTAGTCTAAGCTGTGAGTCTGAACCATGGCTTATTGCTTTACTTCTCCCAACTCCTACATTTTGACAATCTGATTAAGTAAAAGGAAATCAGTCCTCTTGACTTAACTATCAGACTCACATCTCTGCTTTTTATTTTATTGATTTTGACCACTAGTTTTGTCCAAACTTGTTTTCTTTTACTGGTTTCTGTTTCACCTCTCGTTCTCAAACCACCATAGTCTTCCAACTCTTCTCTTTGAATGTTTTAACAATGATGTTTCTATAGGTCTTATAGACTAATTATAATTAACCTCCCCATATTATATCAGCAGGAATTGCTAAGAACCTTTTCCTGACATTTCAGACAACATTATCTATGCGACAGATGTTATACAGATTAACTATAATTAGTTGTCCTTTTGATTCTCATATAATATCTTTTTTCCTTAAGGTTAAGGATTTGGTTAATTTAGCTTTAGGTTGTATTTTCTTCACAGACTAGTTCAAATTTGGTTAAAATATGTAATACTCATTTAAAGGTCTGTTTTAATTTTTGGTTGACTTTAAAAAATTATTGAAGTGTAGTTAATTTATAGTGTTGTGCTAATTTCTGCTGTAGAGCAAAGTGACTCAATTACACAATATATATATATTCTTTTCTGTATTCTTTTCCATTCTGGTTTATCACAAGATATTGAATATAGTTCCCTGCGCTGTACAGTTGAACCTTGTTGTTTAGCCATCCTATATTTACTAGTTTGCTTCTGCTAATCCCAAGCTCCCAATCCTTCCCTCCCACCCCCTCATCCCCTTGGCAACCACAAATCTGTTCTCTATGACTGTTTGTTTCTGTTGTGTAGATATATTCATTTGTGTCTTATTTTAGATTCCACATATAAGTGACATCATATGATACTTGTCTTTCTCTTTCTGACTTACTTCACTTAGTATGATAAGCTCTAGATCAGTCCATGTTTCTGCAAATGGCATTATCTCATTCTTTTTTTATGGCTGAGTAATATTCCATTGTATATATAAACACTACATCTTCTTTATCCATTCATCTGTTGATGGACATTTAGGTTGTTTCCATGTCTTGACTATTGTGAATAGTGCTGCTGTGAACATAGGGGTGCATGTATCTTTTTGAATTATAGTTTTTTTCTGGATATATGCCCAGGAGTGGGATTGCTGGGTCATATGTTAACTCTATTTTTAGTGTTTTGAGGAACCTACATACTGTTTTCCATAATGGCTGCACCAATTTACATTTCCACCAACAGTGTAAGAGGGTTCCATTTTCTCCACACCCTCTCCAACACTTATTATTTGTAGACTTTTTAATGATGACCATTCTGACCAGTGTGAAGTGATACCTCATTTTAGTTTTGTGTTTCTCTAATAATTAGCGGTGATGAGCATATTTTCATGTGACTATTTGCCATCTGTAGGTCTTCTTTGGAGAAATCTCTGTTTAGGTCTTCTGCCCATTTTTCGATTTTGTTGACTTTTTAAATTGGAATTTACTACTCTTTATTTGATTAACTTTTTTTTCCATAGAAACAATCTTAGACTCCAAGCAAAGATTTTTCTGTTTTCAGCACAGAAATCCTGATAAGTATATAATTTGTAAGCACTTAAAATAGTAATGTTTGAATTGATTGGGAATAAATATGTTTTGGATGACAATTTTTGGAAAATTAAATAATATTTGTGCTTTCAAAATTTTGGGATTTTTATAACTCCGCTTATATGTTGGTTCTTCAGAGAGTCCTTTGCCTACTGCCACACTGGAATAATTATTCACATCATTCTATTTTATTGCCCCGTGTTATTTTCTTTCAATAAAATTTTCACAATTTGTTGTCAGATATTTATATTTTTTATTCAACATTTTCCTTCTAAACTAGAGCTTTGAGCTTTTGAGCTGTGCAAAACTTGGTGCTTCAGTATACTCAGAGAGATCAGGAATCATGTATACAGGCATATCTTGGAGATATCGCGGTGGTCTGTTTCTAAACCACTTCAGTAAAGTGAATATCCCAGTAAAGCAAGTCACATGAATATTTTGGTTTCTCAGTGCATATAAAAGTTATGTTTACCCTGTATTGTAGTCTAAGTGTGCAGTAGCATTATGTCTAACAAAGCAATGTACATACCTTAATTAAAAAATACTTTATTGCTAAAAACTGCTAACCATAACTTGAGCCTTCAGCAAGTCCTAATCTTTTTGCAATATTAACATCAAAGGTCACTGATCATAGATCACCATAGCGAATATAATAATAATGAAAAAGTTTGAAATATTGCAGCAGTTACCAAAATGTGACACAGAGACGTGAAGTATACAAATGCTGTTGGAAAAATGGTGCCAGTAGACTTGCTTGATGCAGGGTTGCCACAGACCTTCGATGTATGAAAAATGCATTAGCTGCAAAGCACAACAAATTGAAGTAAAATAAAATGAGGTATGCCAGTATTTTGTTCATCAGTGTAATTCCAGGCCATAGTATCTGACACAGTGAATATTCAGTGAACATATGTTGAAGGAATTAATACTTAGAGTGAAGTAGAAGAAAGATGAGGATAAAGGAAGAAGAAAGATGAGGATAAAGGAGAAGGAGGCAGAGCAGAAAGTAGAGAAAGGGGAGCTGAAGGAAGAAGACAGCTAGAGGAGGAGGACAATGGCACTAGTTTTATGGGTTCTTACTATGCACTGTTTTTCCATCCTCACAACAAACCTATAGATCAGTCTCGTTGAAGAAAAAGATGCACAGAAGTTTGTTTAATTTGCTTGTGCTTATGGTCACACCTAAGGTGGCAGAGTTGGATTTTGAATCCAGGCAGTATGAGCCAGTTGTGTCCCATTCTGAGTAGAAAGACTGTGGCATTTTCCCTAGCTGCTCATCTCACTTAGAAAATGACGCCATCTTTTTCTAAGACAGTTGGTGTTTTTACATAAAAGTAGTGGTATAATGTTGTGCAGTTCACTGAGCCATGTGTAGCATTGGATTTTTCAGGCACTAAATACATTCATTTTACTTTCTTAATGAAAAGGTGTTTCCAAAGGAAACCTAATTGCAGTGGCAGTAATTGTTCTTCTAGGGCTCCACTTATCTTCTGCGTCTGTGAGCTGTACCCTTCCTGCCCATTTATGTCAGATGTTACTCCACCGAAAGCTTTCTGAGGTTTCAAAATTGTTGTGTGAACGAGTGATAGGATATAAAATCAATAAATCCATGTATTATCTTAAGCCATAGGGTTGCTCTATGCTTTGGTAGTAAAGAAACAGGCCAACATAATGCCCTCAACTTCCTTCACTTGCAATAAACTTGTTTCTGGGTTTCCACATAATTTGTCCTTCTTTTTTTTTTTTTTTTTGAATCTTTATCGGAGTATAATTGCTTTACATTGTTGTATTCGTTTCTGCTGTACAACAAAGTGAATCAGCTATATGTATACATATATCTCCATATCCCCTCCATTTTGTGTCTCCCTCCCACCCTTCTATCCCGTCTAGGTGGTCACAAAGCAATGAGTTGATATCCCTGTGTGATGCAGCTGCTTCCCACTAGCTATATCTTTTCCATTTGGTAGTGTATATTTGTCAGTGCTACTCTCTCACTTCGACCCAGCTTACCCTTCCCCCTCCCCGTGTCCTCAAGTCCATCCATGCTCTACGTCTGCGTCTTCTGGTTTGGATTTGCATTTCTCTAATGTTTAGTGATGTTGAGCATTCTTTCATATGTTTGTTGGCAATCTGTGTATCTTCTTTGGAGAAATGTCAATTTATGTCTTCCGCCCACTTTTGGATTGGGCTGTTTGTTTTTTTGATATTGAGCTACATGTGCTGCTTGCATATTTTGGAGATTAATCCTTTGTCAGTTGCTTCATTTGCAAATATTTTCTCCCATTCTGAGGGTTGTCTTTTTGTCTTGTTTATGGTTTCCGTGGCTGTGCAAAAGATTTGGTTTCATTAGGTCCCATTTGTTTATTTTTATTTCCATTACTCTAGGACGTGGGTCAAAAAGGATCTTGCTGTGACTTATGTCATAGAGTGTTCTGCATATGTTTTCCTCTAAGAGTTTTATAGTATCTGGCCTTACATTTAGGTCTTTAATCCATTATGACTATTTTTGTGTATGCTGTTATGGAGTGTTCTAATTTCATTCTTTTACATGTAGCTGTCCAGTTTTCCCAGTACCACTTATTGAAGAGGCTCTCTTTTCTCAATTGCATATTCTTGCCTCCTTTATCAAAGATAAGGTGACCATAGGTGCATGGGTTTATCTCTGGGCTTTCTATCCTGTTCCATTGATCTATCTTTCTGTTTTTGTGCCAGTACCACACTGTTTTGATGACTGTAACTTTGTAGTATAGTCTGAAGTAAGGGAGCCTGATTCCTCCAGCTCTGTTTTTCTTTCTCAAGACTGCTTTGGCTATTTGGGGTCTTCTGTGTTTCCATACAAATTGTGAAATTTTTTGTTCTAGTTCTGTGAAAAATGCCAGTGGTAGTTTGATAGGGATTGCATTGAATCTGTAGATTGCTTTGGGTAGTATAGTTATTTTCACAATGTTGATTCTTCCAATCCAAGAGCATAGTATATATCTCTCCATCTGTTTGTAACATCTTTGATTTCTTTCATCAGTGTCTTATAGTTTTCTGAGTACAGGTCTTTTGTCTCCTTAGGTAGGTTTATTCCTAGGTATTTTATTCTTTTTGTTGCAGTGGTAAATAGGAGTGTTTCCTTAATTTCTCTTTTAGATTTTTCATTGTTAGTGTATAGGAATGCCAGAGATTTCTGTGCATTAATTTTGTATCCTGCTAATTTACCAGATTCATTGATTAGCTCTAGTAGTTTTCTGGTAACATCTTTAGTATTCTCTATGTATAGTATCATGTCATCTGTAAACAGTGACAGTTTTACTTCCTCTTTTCCGACTTGGATTCCTTTTATTTATTTTTCTTCTCAGAATGCTCTGGCGAAAACTTCCAAAACTATGTTCAATAATGGTAGTGACAGTGGGCAACCTTGTCTTGTTCCTGATCTTAGAAGAAATTGTTTCAGTTTTTCACTACTGAGAATGAATTTGGCTGTGGGTTTGTCATATATGACCTTTATTATGTTGAGGTAGGTTCCTTCTGTGCCCATGTTCTGGAGAGTTTATCATAAATGGGTGTTGAATTTTGTCAAAACCTTTTTTTTTACATCTATTGAGATTATCATATGGTTTTTCTTCTTCAATTAGTTAATACGGTGTATCACATTGATTGATGTGCATATATTGAAGATCCTTGCATTCCTGGGATAAACCCCACTTGATCATGGTGTATGATCCTATTAATGTGCTGTTGGATTCTGTTTGTTAGTATTTTGTTGAGGATATTTATGTCTATGTTCATTAGTGATATTGGCCTGTAGTTTTCTTTTTTTGTGGCATCTTTGTCTGGTTTTCGTATCAGGGTGATGGTGGCCTTGTAGAATAAGTTTGGGAGTGTTCCTCCTTCTGCTATATTTTGGAAGAGTTTGAGAA
Source organism: Orcinus orca (assembly GCF_937001465.1). Lineage (NCBI taxonomy): Eukaryota > Metazoa > Chordata > Mammalia > Artiodactyla > Delphinidae > Orcinus > Orcinus orca. The sequence continues at coordinate 130,341,685 of NC_064560.1, forward strand.
GGATAGGTGTTAGCTCTTCTCTAAATGTTTGATAGAATTTGCCTGTGAAGCCATCTGGCCCTGAGCTTTTGTTTTTTGGAAGATTTTTAATCACAGTTTCAATTTCAGGGCTTGTTATTGGTCAGTTCATATTTTCTACTTCTTCCTGGTTCAGTCTTGGAAGGTTGTACTTTTATAAGAATTTGTCCATTTCTTCCAAGTTCTCCATTTTATTGGCATATAGTTGCTTGTCGTAGTCTCTCATGATCCTTTGTATTTCTGCAGTGCCAGTTATTACTTCTCCTTTTTCATTTCTAATTCTGTTGATTTGAGTCTTCTCCCTTTATTTCTTGATGAGTCTGGTAATGGTTTGTCACTTTTGTTTATCTTCTCAAAGAACCAGCTTTTAGTTTTATTGATTTTTTCTCCTGTTTCCCTCATTTGTTTTTCATTTATTTCTGATCTGATCTTTATGATTTCTTTCCTTCTGCTAACTTTGGGGGTTTTTTTTTGTTCTTTATCTAGTTGCTTTATGTGTAAGATTAGGTTGTTCTTGTTTCTTGAGGTAGGATTGTATTCCTATAAACTTCCCTCTTAGAACTGCATTTGCTGTATCCCATGGTTTTGGGGTCATTGTGTTTTCATTGTCATTTGTTTCTAGGTATTTTTTGATTTCCTCAGTGATGTCTTGGTTATTGTCCTTTCTTTAAAGAAAAAGTGCTCCTAGTTTCTAAGTCCTTTGTTCATTTTTTATTTGGGTTATTTGATTTTTTTGCAATTGAATTGTATGAATTCTTTCTGTATCTTAGATATTAACTCCTTATCAGACATATATATTGTTTGCATTTTTTCCATTGTCTAGGTGGTCTTTTCATTTTGTTGATGGTTTTTTTGCTGTATGGAAGGTTTTAGATTGATGTAATCCCACTTGTTTATTTTTTATTTTGTTTCTTATGCTTTAGGCATCATATCCAAAAGATCATTACCAAGACCCATGTCAAGGAGCTTAATTCCTGTTTTTTTTTTTTTTTTTTGGCGGTATGTGGGCTTCTCACTGTTGTGGCCTCTCCCGTTGCGGAGCACAGGCTCTGGATGTGCAGGCTCAGCAGCCATGGCTCACGGCCCAGCCGATCCGCAGCATGTAGGATCTTCCTGGACCGGGGCATGAACCCGTGTCCCTGCATCAGCAGGCGGGCTCTCAACCACTGCGCCACCAGGGAAGCCCAGTATTGACATTTTAACGGTATTAAATCTTCCAGTTCATGAACGCAGGATACCTGTCCTTTTATTTGTCTTCTTCAGTTTCTTTCATCAATGTCTTGTAGTTTTGATGCTGTTGTAAATGGGATCAATTTCTTTATTTCTTTTTCAGAATTTGTTGTTAGTGTATAAAAGTGGTACTGATTTTTGAATGTTAATTTTGTATCCTGCAACTTTACTGAATTCACTGATTAGATTTAAGAGTTTTTTGGTTGAAGCTTTAGGATTTTCTATATATAAAATCATGTATCTTCAAATAGAGTTTTACTACTTCCTTTCCAGTTCTGATATTTTTTATTTCTTTTTCTTGCCCAATTGTTTAGCTAGGTTTCTGGTACTAGGTTGAATAGGAATGCTGAATCAGGAATGCTGATCTTGTACCCTTGTCTTGTTCCTGGTCTTATAGGAAAAGCTTTCAAACTTTCACCCTTGAGTGTGATGTAAGCTGTGCATGTGTCATATATGGCCTTTATTGTGTTGAAGTATGTTCCTTCTGTGCCTGTTAATTTTTTATCATTAAGGGATGTTGAATTTTGTCTAATGCTTTTTCTGCATCTATTGAGATGATCATGATATTTTTTTCATTTTATTAATGTGATGTATCACAGTGATTGATTTGCATATGTTGAATCATCCTTGCATCCCAGGGATAATTCCCACTTGGTCATGGTTAATGATCCTTTTAACTTGTGGCTGAATTTGGTCTGCCAGTATTTCATTGAGAAGTTTTGCATTTGTACTCATCAGAGATATTGGCCTATAGTTTTCTTTTCTGGTGGTGTCCTTTTCTGGTTTTGGTTTCAGGATAAAGCTGGCCTTGTTAAATTAGTATGGGGGTGTTTCTTCCTCTTTGAGTTTTTGGAGGAGTTTAAGAAGCATTGGTATTAATTCTTCTTTAAATGTTTGGTGTAATTTACCAGTGCAGTCATCTGGTCCTGGGAATTTCTTCTTGGGAGATGTTTGATTACTGATTCAATCTCCTTACTATTAATTGGTCTAGTCAGATTTTCTATTTTTTCCTGATTCAGTCTTGGTAAATTGTGTTCTTCTAAGAATATTTCCATTTCTTCTTGTTGTCCAGTTTATTGGCATGTAGTTTTACATAGTAGCTTCTTTTTTAAAAATTAATTAATTTTTATTTTTGGCTGTGTTGAGTCTTTGTTGCTGTGTGCTGTCTATCTCTAGTTGCAGCAAGTGGGGGCTACTCTTTGTTGCAGTGAGTGGGCTTCTCATTGCGATGGCTTCTCTTGTTGTGGAGCATGGGCTCTAGGCACATGGCCTCCAGTAGTTATGGCACACAGGCTCAGTTGTTGTGGCTTGCGGGCTCTAGAGTGCAGGCTCATTAGTTGTGGTGCATGGGCTTAGTTGCTCCTTGGCATTTGAGATCTTCCTGTACCAGGGCTCGAACCCGTGTCCCCTGCATTGGCAGGCTGATTCTTAACCACTGCACCACCAGGGAAGTCCCCTCATGGTAGCTTCTTATATGATCCTTTGAATTTCTGTGGTTTCCATTATAATGTCTTTTTTTATTTATAATTTTGTTAATTTCATCCTCTCTTTTTTTTTTTTGGCTTGTCTAGCTAAAGGTTTGTCAATTTTGTTTACCTTTTCAAAAAATCAAGTCTTAGTTTGGTTAATTTTTCTATTGTTTTTATGTTCTATGCTTTATGTTTGCTGTAATATTTATTATTCCCTTTTTTTTTCTGCCAATTTTGGGTTCAGTTTGCTCTTTTTTTTTCTGGCTCTTTAAGGCATAGAGTTAGGTTGTTTATAGTTAGTCCCCTACATATGAATGAGTTCTGTTCTGAGAGCACATTTGTAAGTCCAATTTGTTTGTAAGTCCAACAAAGTTAACCTAGGTACTCAATTAACCCAAGCAGGTATATAGTACTGTACTGTAATAGGTTCATAATACTTTTCACACAAATAATACATTAAAAAACACCAAAAATAAAGACAACGTTTTTAATCTTACGGTACAGTACCTTGAAAATTACAGTAGTACAGTACAGCAGCTGGCATACAGGGGCTGGCATCGAGTGAACAGAAAATGAGAGTTACTGAAATGAGGAGGGAGAGGAGGTGGGAAATGGTAGAGCTGAAGGATCATCAGCAATAGGAGATAGAGGGCAAGCTGCAATTTCACTCACACCTGACGCTGATGTAACGTACGTTCGCATCTTTGAAAGTTCGCAGGTTGGAGGTTCGTATGTAGGGGACTTACTGTATTTGGGATCTTTCTTGCTTCTTAATGTGGCTGTTTATTGCTATGAACTTCCCTCTTAGAACTGCTTTTGCTACATCTCACAAGTTTTGGTATGTTGTATTTCCATTTTTGTCTCAAGAAACCTTTTATTTCCCCTTTAATTTTTCTTTGATCTGTTGGTTCTCAGAAGAGTGTTGTTTAATTTCCACGTTCGTGAATTTTCCAGCTTTCCTTTTGTGTTGATGTCTAGTTTCATGACAGTATTGTCAAAGTAGCTATGTGGTATGATTTCAGTCCTGAATTTTCTAAGACTTGTTTTTGGCCTAAAATATGGTCTATTATAGAAAATGTTGCGTGTATGCTTGATAAGAATGTGTATTCTGTAGTTGTTGGATAGGATGTTCTGTATATGTCTGTAAGTCCAGTTGGTCTATAGCATTATTGAAAATCACTGTTTCCTTATTGATTCTCAGTCTGGATGATCTACTCATTATTGAGAATAAGATATTAGAGTCCCCAACTATTATTGTATTATCGTTTATTTCTCCTTTTAGCTCTGTTAGTTTTTGCTTCCCGTATTTAGGTGATCCAATGTTGGGCACATGAATATTTACAATTGGTATACCTTCTTGATGTATTAACCCTTTTGTCATTGAATAATGACTTTCTTTGTCTTTTTTTTTACCATTAGATAATAATAACTTGGTTAATTTAATCTGGTTACCTTTAAAGTAATTATTGATAGATAAGGACTTACTGTTTGCATTTTGTTAATTGTTTTCTGATTGTTTTGTAGATCCCTTGTTCCTTTTTTCTTATTTTGTTGTCTGTTTGTGTATGTTCTGATGTCTTTTGACATCAGTATGCTTTGACATTTTATTGTGTTCTTTTTCTCCAAGGGTAAAACATTTATTTATTTATTTTTATTCATTTATTTATTGGAGTATAGTTGATTTTCAGCGTTGTGTTAATTTCTGCTGTACAGGAAAGTGAGTCAGTTATACATATATCCACTCTTTTTTTAGATTCTGTTCCCATATAGGTCGTTACAGAGTATTGAATGGAGCTCCCTGTGCTATACAGTAGGTTCTTATTAGTTAACTATTTTATATGTAGTAGTGTGTATATGTCAATCCCAATCTCCCAATTTACCCCTCCCCCCATTTCCCCCCTTGGTAACCATAAGTTTGTTTTCTACATCTGTGACTCTATTTCTGTTTTGTAAATAGGTTCATTTGTACCACTTCTTAAGATTCCACATATAAGCGATATCATATGACATTTGTCTTCATCTCACTTCTCTAAGTATGACCATCTGGAGGTCCATCCATGTCACTGCAAATGGCATTATTTTGTTCCTTCTTATGGCTGAGTAATATTCCACTGTATATACATACCACATCTTCTTTATCCATTCCTCTGTTGATGGACATTTAGGTTGCTTCCATGTCCTGGCTATTGTAAATAGTGCTGCAATGAACATTGGGGTGCATGTATCCTTTTGAATTATGGTTTTCTCCAGATATAATCCCAGGAATGGGATTGCTGGATCATATGGTAGCTCTATTTTTAGTTTTTAAAGGAATCTCCATAATGCTTTCCATAGTGGCTGTACCAATTTACATTCCTACCAACAGTGTAGGAGGTTTCCTTTTCTCCACACCCTCTCCAGCATTTATTGTTTGTAGATTTTTTTGATGATGGCCATTCTAGCTGGTGTGAGGTGATACCTTATTGTAGTTTTGATTTGCATTTCTCTAATAATTAGTGATGTTGAGCATCTTTTCATGTGCTTTTTGCCCATCTGTATGTCTTATTTGGAGAAATGTTTATTTAGATCTTCTCCCCATTTTTTGAAAGGATTTTTTACTTTTGGATATTGAGTTGCATGACCGGTTTGTATATTTTGGAGATTAATCCGTTGTCTGTTGCTTTGTTTGCAAATATTTTCTTCCTTTCTGTGGGTTGTCTTTTTGTTTTGTTGATGGTTTCTTTTGCTGTGCAAAAGCTTTTACGTTTCATTAGGTCCCATTCTTTTATTTTTGTTGTTATTTTCATTACTCTTGGAGGTGGATCATAAAAGGTCTTGCTGCGATTTATGTCAGAGAGTGTTCTGCCTCTGTTTTACTCTAACAGGTTTACAGTATCTGGTCTTACATTTTGTGTTTATTTTTGTGTATGGTGTTAGAGAATGTTCTAATTTCATTCTTTTACATGTAGTTCTCCCGTTTTCCTAGCACCTCTTATTGAAGAGACTGTTTTTTTTCCACAGTATATTCTTGCCACCTAGATTAGGTGACCATAGGTGTGTGGGTTTATCTCTCAACTTTCTATCCTGTTCTATTGGTCTGTATTTCTGTTTCTGTGCCAGTACCATACTGTTTTGATGACTGTAGCTTTGTAGTATAGTCTGAAATCAGGGAGCCTGATTCCTCCAGCTTTGTTTTTCTTTCTCAAGATTGTCTTGGCTATTTGGGGTCTTTTGTGTTTCCATACAAATTAAAAAATTTTTTTGTTCTAATTATGTGAAAAATGCTATTAGTAGTTTGATAAGGATTGCACTGAATCTGTAGATTAGTTTGGGTAGTGTAGTCATTTTCACAATATTGATTCTTCCAATCCAAGTACATGGAATATCTCTCTATCTGTTCGTGTCATTTTTGATATCTTTCATCAGTATCTGTAGTTTTCTGAGTATAGGTCTTTTGCCTCCTTTGGTAGGTTTATTCCTAGGTATTTTATTCTTTTTGATGTGATGGTAAATGGGATTGTTTCCTTAATTTCTCTTTCTGATCTTTCATTTTTAGTGTATAGGAATGCAAGAGATTTCTGTGTATTAATTTTGTATCTTGCAACGTTCCCAAATTCATTGATGAACACTAGTTATAGTGTTCTTTTGTGTGATTACTACAGTTTTTTCTCTTGTGGCTTATATAAAATATCTTCAAGTTATAACACCCTATTTTAAACTGATAACAATTTAACTTCAATAGAATTCATAAACTTTATACTATTAATTCTCCTCCCCCCAACACATATTAGGTGATTGCTATTATCATTTACATGCTTTTTTATATTATGTAACAGCAGATTATTGTAGTTATGGTTATTTTTACTACCTGCTAAAAGTTTTTTTAAACTAGAGTTTTAAGTGAATTATGTGCTACTTCACCATATTGCAGAATCCAACTATGACTATATATTTACCATTACTAAGGGATTAACACTACCTTTTCATGTTTTTATGATGTTAATTAATGTTCCTTTATTTCCAGTCAGAGAATCCCCTGAGCATTTCTTGTAAGGCAGGTCTGGTGGTTATGAACTCCCTGAGATTTTGTTCTTTCTGGAATATTTTCATCCCATCTTCGTTTCTGAATGACAGTGTGCTGGGTATAAAATTCTTGTTTGACGATTATTTTCTTTGAAAGCTTTGAGTATGTCATCCCATTCTCTTCTGCAATGAAATGTTTCTGTTGAGAAATCTGCCAGGCATTTTATGGGAGTTCCCTAGTATCTAACTTACCTTTTTCTCTTGCTGCTCTTAAAATTCTTTGTATTTGACTTTTGACAATTAATTTATAATGTGTCTGGGTGTAACCCTATTCAGGTTCAACCTGTTTGGGGTTTTTGGAACCTCATGAATCTAGATATCCATTTCTTTCCCCAGGTTGTGGAAGTTCTCAGCCATTATTGTTTTAAATATACCTTCTGTCCCTTTCTCTTTCTCTTCTCCTTCTAGAATTCCCATAATGTGAATATTGTTTATTTTCACTGTGTCACATAATTTCTGCAGGCTTTCTTTAATCTTTTTCATTCTTTTTTCTTTTTTGCTCCTCTCACTGGGTATTTTCTAGTGTCCTGTCATCCAGGTTGCTGATTCTTTCTTCTGTATGATTGAGTCTACTTTTGAAACTGTTGAAGTCTTCAGTTCAAATATTGTATTTTTCCCCTCAAGGATTTCTGGTATTTATTTTTTATTAAAAAATTTTTTTTTTATGGTTGGTGTTTCCTTGTTGGACTTCTTTTGTTCATGCATGTTTTCCTAATTTAGTTTAGTTGTTTGTTTGTGTTTTCTTGTAATTCATTAAGCTTCCTAAAGAGGATTATTCTAAATTCTTGTCTGACAGTTCATAGATCTTCAATTCTGCAACCTCAGTTATTGGAGCTTTATTAGTTTCCTTGGTGGTGTCATATTTAGCTTATTTTTTGTGAGTCTTGATTTCTTACATTTGTATCTATGCATTTGAGAAATGGGGCTCCTCTTCTAGACTTCATAGGTTTGCTTTGGCAGAGATAGTTTTTCACTCGTCAGCTCAGGTTGGGTTTCCAGCTGTGTCTGCTGGTTATGTCCTTGAGCAGCTGAGTCTGCTATATGGTCTATATTTGGGTGAGGCAACACTTCAGGATTTGAGCATGGGTTGAGAGGTATGTGCCACTGACTGAGAGCAGCTGGATAGGACTGTTGGCTTGGTTCCCTCCCCAAGTGAGGCTGTGGGATGGGCTCCACAGTTGCCTCTATTCTCTGATCAGGTTTACTACATGGATAGGACTTGGTATTATATGCAGTAGTAGATGGGACTATGAATTAGATTTCCTGCCCTGGAAGGGTGGCAGGACAGGACCCAGATCCTATACAGCTCATTGTTTGAGGACTCAAATCAGTCTACAGTATGCACTGAATTCCCCGGTCAGGTGAGGCCATTTGTTTTGCTCTGCAGACAGAAGCCACAGGCTCTGCTTTCTGTTCTGGTGCCACTTTACATAAAGCTATCCGTTGGGCTATGTGGCTTTCTGTATTCTCTGCTTAGGTTCCCTGGTTGGACAGGCTGAAGACTGTATTCAATAATGAGGAGGGCTATAAATTAGATTCCCTGCCCAGGCTCAGTGAGAACCCACTCTAAAGCCAGTAAAACTTTTTGTGTGTTGTCTTAAGTCGACCCATGCCCCAAGTTCCCTGACTAAACAAGGCCACTGACTTTACTTTGCAAACTGTGGCTCTGCCTGTCTTTCAACTCTAGTGCCACTGGGCTGCACAGCTTTCAGGAGTTGTCTGTAGCCCTTCTGGTCCCATGGGGCTGGAAGACAGTTTCCACAGTGGTTGAGGCTATAGCTTAGCTCCCTTGCCTGATTGGGAGGGGAAGGGGCCCCTCTAAGCAGTTCTGAATTTTCTGAATAGGCTCTCTAGTTGGGAGGGTCTGGGAGGTACCTTCAGCCTTGGTATGAATTAATTCCCCTGCCTGTGTGTAGCAGGGAAAGCCTCCACACCTGGCACTGGCTTTGCTCTGGGGGCGATCAGCTCTATTCACCCTCTTCTCAGCTGGAGCATCCCTGGGCTGTAGTGCTTCCTGGAGTTGTCACTAGTCCTTCTGGTCAAAGGGGCTAAAGACACCATCCATAGTGGGTAGGGCTATGATTCAGCTCCTTGCCTATGTATGGTCAAACCAGGCTCTAGGTTAAGCAAAACTCCTGTTTGAGGATCTGAATCATCAAATGGGCACACCTCTGAGTTTACTGGTCAGAGTGTGTCCTCCCACTTGGTTCTGCAGAATGAGCAAAACCTCCAGTTGGGATTACTACTTGGGCACTAGAGTTATAAACTCAGTCTGCCAAGATCCATGTGCTGGTTGTTGCAAGTCCCTCCCCACTTCTCTGTCACAGTCAGATTCCCAGTGGTTGTGCCCCGCAGATTCCCCTGCAATCCGTGTGGTGTGAGATCAGAGTAGTGGCTCCTTCAAAGTGACCCACAACACTGGGGGAGCTGGTTGTCCCTTGTGGGTTCTCTTTTCCCACTGGAGGAACTGAAGACTTAGAGGAGACCTCTCTTCATGGTGCTGCACTGGCCTGGGTGAGAGGTAATGTAGTCAAAGTGTATCTGCTTCACGTACCTTCTAATGCAGTCTGTCTCAGTCTCTGTGGTGTGTGTGTGGGGTGCCTCAGCCACACTCCCGTGTTCTAGTATTTTCTCTGTGGTATCTTGTTCTTAAACACTTGTTACTTATCCTCGTGAAGGGGAGTGAAGTCAGGAACAACCTATGTTGCCATCTTGGTGATATCATTCTAATTTCTTATTCTTTATTTTAAAGTCTGTAGTCTTTTTCATCTTATTATCTTTTATATTATATATTATATTATCTTTTATCTTATTATCTCATGCCTTGTATGTATATATGACTTTCTGCTTCCTGTGATTAACCTTCAAATATGTAATCTGTCCCTGTATTTCTGGTTTCAGTATTTTTATTGTTTAACACACTGTTTTTTCCTGAGAAATATCCTGCCTTGGCTTCAGAGCAATGACTATTAACTTTTCATTTTTTTTCCTGAAATTCTAACCTTAATTCCCAAGAATTTTCATGATATCTCAAAGCCAAGGTAAACTCAATCCAGTAGAGCTGGTACTTCATCTTCCCAGTCCCTAAAAGGAACTTCAGTTATCTTTGTGTCTTTCACTGTCCTCACCTTTACCACTGATAAATTACTAAGTTCTATTTGTTCTACCTGTACAATAGTGTTTCATCAGTTTGTCATTTAGTTTCATTGTTCCTCTTATACTGCAGGCAGTGACAGCATTTCACACCTAAAGTATTCTACTAGCTTTCCAATTGGTATCTCTGTTTTTGGCCTTTTAATATAGTATTCTACCTTTTATGCTTATTCCAGAATTAGCTTCTGAAAATGTAGGTTAGAGTGCATATCGCTTTTCAAATAAAAAACTTAGATGATTGTCTGTTACCTATGGAATACAGTCAGATTTCCTAAAATGGCATTCATAGGGTGCTATAACTGATTTCAGTGTGCTTGTTCAGACCATCTCCCAAAGCATTCTTCCATTAAGCTTAACTTTTAGCCATTTTTCTAAGCATGTCACGCGCTTTCATATCCTCATACTTTTGGTCCTCATGAACTTGGAATATCTTTTCCCTACTTTCTTTCCTGTCACTGAAAACCCATTAATTCTCAAAGGGTTAGATTGGTTTATTCCACCTTGCGGTATGATTTGTTGTCTATAACCATTTTTATTTTGTAAATACTTCTGAAGCAGAAATAATTTTATTCCCAATTGTATCCTTCACTTCATCCTTTACCACATACCCAACACATATTTTTTCTCTCTCTTTCGTTAGTACATAGTGTTCATTAAAAAATTCCAGAATGTTATTATGACGTTATGAGACTTCATAGATTCATGAGAGTTAGTTTGGCACTTTAATGTCTCAGTTTTTTCAAACATGAATTATTTTATATAGAACAAGTATAGTTGGCAAAAAAATGCAGAGTTAGTCAGTAAAAAAGGCTTTGTTCATCAACTGCGTTTTCAAGAGCTGGTAAGTGCTAGATATGCACATATAAACTGGCTTCCACTGCTCAGGGCTCATCACCTAGATCCTTCACCAAGACCGTTTCTTTCTGAATGTACAGCCTGCAGCTGATAATTCTTGATGAACTTAACTACCTGAATCACAAAAACTTAGCAAATGGTGGCCAGTGCTGCTTGTTCTTTGCTAGTGAATAGTAAAATTAGTGAGAGTAGGGTGTTTGGAAAAGTAGTGGAAAGATTATTGAGCAGAATTTACCAAATGTCAGAAAAAAATTTTGTGAACATAAAGCTAACAGTGAATAAAACTCAAACATTCTTGTAAATCCAACACAACTCATATTGATAAAAATATATGTATCACCTCAAACTATGTTTATCTAAAAAGCATTTGAAATTTGTAATTTAATTTTCAAATATTTTATTAAAAAATAGAAAAATTTGAAAATACAGATGAATGAAAAAACTTTTTTAATCATAAGAAAGTAACACTATATGCTGTACATACTCATTTTTTAAACAAAAATGGGAGCTTACACTGACTTTACTTTTTATACATATTTTTATGTGTAATATTTTAATGTCTTACAACCATTAAATGCAATATTATTTTTAATCATTGTATATTATCTAATTACTGTACTTTATTTAGTGAATCCATGAATGGTCAGTATCTAGAATTTCTCCCAAGTAAATTGTCTTGTAAAAATTTTGGCCAAGAATTTAGAAGAATATATTTGGGAGGACAAGAGCAGTAGGGGATGGGAAAGAATTTGAGAGAGCACACTAAACCTCACATCCTCCCAGGGCATATTTGTAGCTCCAATATTGCTGAGTCGCACACCAAAAAAAGGAAAAAATATAATATAAATATATTCAGCCTGAACATTCAACTGGTTTAAAGTCCTTTGATGACTCAAAGCACAGTTCCAGACATCAGAAATGAAATCTCAATCTGTGCCAGTTAGATGTTAAATAACTGTATTTCATTATTAATACCAATAATATTTTATTCATTACAAATACGAAAGAGATCAGAGTTCATTCATTATTTCATTCATTAAACAGAGCTATGACAGCCTTGCTGTGTCCCTAGAATGGGAGGAAAATAGAAAAATGAATAGCCTCATTTTTAGTGTGTGTAGTAGGAAATGGAGGCAACCTGGGTGGTCAAGTCCAAGTAAGCTACAGTTTCTCTTAGTGCCCAACTGATTGGAATTACTTTAGCTGGGCCTGCTGCTTATCTAATCAGGCTCTTCTACTTCCTGGGTTCCAAAACTGCCTTGTAGGTCCAGTCTCCATACCTTTGGTCTGGTTCTTTCTTTGCAGAAAAGAAAGCTACATTTTAGCAATGAAGACTCAACTACTTGTTAAATTGCCTTCGGTTCCTTCCTAAGGTTTTCTAAACTGCATTCCAAGGTTTGCTCTTTACATGGAGTAGACATTTTTGCAGTGGAAATAGAACAACTTCCGTGCTTTAAAAAAAAATCTAACAGCCCTTAGAAATTCTTATTTAAATAGTTTTGAGAGGTTTCACTATGGTAGGATTTAAATACATTAATGTGGCAGTAACATGGAGGCTCCTCAGGCCCCCTGTTTACATACTCCTGGAACTTTATTCTACTCATTTGTAGAATTATCCCAGTTATAACTTAAATAATTATTTGTTTAATTTGTGTATCCCCCATAGGTTGTAAGCTCCTTGAAGGCAAGTACCATGTTCATCTTCCTTATTTCTGTATTCCAGAGTGAAACATAGTCCGTGGTACAAATTAGGAACTACAAAATATAGGTTGCATGAATAAATAACTGAATGGATATTCAAGAGCTGGACAGAATATGTAGTATTTCCCAGATGTATCTGACCAAGGAACCCTTTTGTGTCATATGTGTTAATATTTCATCCCATTTATTTTTCTACTTGGATTTCTTGCAGGCACTTCAAGTGCGTGACTTCCAAATTAAGGCGATCATCTTGTGTACTGTATTTAGTTGTCCTCCTTTGTTCCCTGTGTCAGAAATGTCACCCTCAGGTGTCGAAATTAAAACCTGGCAATCATCCTTAACCTTTTTCACTCTCATCCACATTTCATCATCTCCCAACCCTCTTTGCTATCTCTGAATTTACTTTTTCCAACCCTATTTTAAGACCTTAGTCCTAGACAAGAAGATATGTCTCACAATAGCCTCATAACTGGTTTTCCTTGCTACCCTATGATCACTTATCACATAATGACTGTCAGAGGTTTTGTCATATTAATTTCTTGTTTAAAATATTTTCATGGGGCTTCCCTGGTGGCGCAGTGGTTGAGAGTCTGCCTGCCGATGCAGGGGACACAGGTTTATGCACCAGTCTGGGAAGATCCCACATGCCGCGGAGTGGCTGGGCCCGTGAGCCATGGTCGCTGAGCCTGCGTGTCTGGAGCCTGTGCTCTGCAACGGGAGAGGCCACAACTGTGAGAGGCCCGCGTACCGCCAAAAAAATAAAAAATAAAAAAAATAAAATTTTCATGACTTTAAACAATTTTTATAAATTACTGCTTACCTCTTGATTTCACCATTTTACTCCTTGAGTCACTCTCCACTCTAGTTCTGCTGAAGATTATTGGTTCCCCAGTGCCAGCATGTTCTTTTTAACGTTATTTATTATTATTATTTTTTGCGGTACGCGGACCTCTCACTGTTGTGGCCTCTCCCATTGCGGAGCACAGGCTCCGGATGCACAGTCTCAGCGGCCATGGCTCATGGGCCCAGCCGCTCTGCGGCATGTGGGATCTTCCCGGACCCGGGCACGAACTCGTGTCCCCTGCATCGGCAGGCAGACTCTCAACCACTGTGCCGCGAGGGAAGCCCCAGCATGTTCTTTTTAGCTTCTAACTAACTATCCTTTTTCTTTTTTCTAACTATACTGGAAGAATTATGGAAGCAAGACCTCTGCTATCCCATTACAGTTGAATATTTTACATCTGTACAGGATCTAGCAGAGCTTGTATCCTCCTCAGGGCCTTCACCTTTGCTGTTTCCCCTGCCCACAGTGCTTTGTCCCAGGTATCCTCCAAGCTTTCTCCTTCACCTCCTTCCAGTATTTACCTTCAAGTATTACCTTCTTAGGTCCTTGACCACATTATTGTACCCCAGCCCCTGTCCTTGCCTATCTTCCTTTATTATTTTATTGTGTCTCTGTTATGGACTGAATGTTGTGTTCCCTCCAAAATTCATATGTTGAAATCCTAACCTCCAATGTGATGATATTAAATTATGTGGCTTTTGGGAGTTAATAAGGTCATGAGGGTGGAGACCTTGTGAATGGTATTAGTGCCCTTAGAAGAAGAGACATGGGAGAGGTGATTTCTTTCTCTGCCATGTTAGGATACAAAAAGAAGATGGCCATCTATAAATGAGGAAGAAGACCTTTATCAAGCACCAGATCATGCTGGCACTCTGATCTCAGACTTCCAGTCTCTAGAACAATGAGAAATAAATATTTTCATTTAAGCCATCTAGTCTATGGTATTCTGTTATAGAAGTTGGATAATCTCTCTGGGGCTCAGCTGATCTGGAGAGAGCTGAGCTGTCAGGTGTCAGAGTAGCCAACTAAGATTACAAGCCAAAATGAAAGTAACAGTCAAATCTTTAATCACTTAATGCTATAGCATAAGCAAGAAGTAAAACTGGAGAAAGCATGGACTCCCCCAGTTCCATCCCCATGGAAAATGCACTAGTCTAGGGTCAGGTAGATCAGCACATGTGTGGGGGTTGTTTCACTGCTGAGGGAGCCCTGAACAAAAGGTTCCTGCAGTTTTATGGACCTGAGGGTTAGATGGGGTGAGGGAGAAAAAGATTAAGGCTGGAAAAGTACTGAGTACCAATTCAGAGAGAAGAAAATTGTCTTTGAAGTCACCTACCTCCATTTCCCATAAGGAGACAGAGGAGCCTGGAGAAAGCCTGGGCAGCAGGCTCCCAAAAAAAAAAAAAGCCTTGAATGAAGGTGCCTGGGCTAGGAATGGGAATATGCATAAGAGAATGGCTGGCCAAGGGAACCTGAGACCTTGACTACAACTCCTTTCTGATTGCAGTGCATTGGCTGTACACCAAGTCTGGGGTGGGGAGGGCAGATTTCCCCCTGAGGCCTGCCAGATAAAGCCTTTATAATTGCCTATGGTCAGGCCTGAAAAATAGCACATAGGTTTTTAACCAGGAGCCAAACTCCTTGATCTCCCTAGAAGTTACCACTTTTAATATGCTGTAGGTTACAACTCTATATTTTAATTATTTTTCTGTATATTTTAACTACAAAATAAGCTTCATGAGGGCATGGGAATTTTCTTGTTTGCTGTTGTATTGCTAATGTGTAGAAAACTACCTGGCACAAGTAATTAACAAATCGTTGTTCAATGAAAGAATTAGTGTTATTAATATCTGCATTTTTTCTTCGCAATTAAACTATACATTTCCTTGAGGATTGAGACCTTGCCACATATTTTTTATGTGTATCCTAATTCTCATCTAAATTAGATAGTCTAGCTGTTAAAAGTATTCTTCTCTAGATTTGTATGTAATTTTTAACCTGCATCTTAAGATAACACTTTAGAATTATAAAGGCTGAATTTAATCCCCACTTTATTTTAAAATTTGAAATATTTTAAATCAGGTGCCACATAGCTTCCTAAATTTTCTCTTTTCAATGTTAAATTTTCCTTTTAACAATTTATCATATGACAGTGAAATTATGCTTGGTTATTTTTATCTGTCAACATTGCTAGGGCATGGTACCTAAATATTTGGTCAAACATTAATCTACATGTGCTTAAAGATATTTTTTAGATGATATTAACATTTAAATCTGTAGACTTTGAGTGAAACAGATTGCCTTTCATAAAGTGGGTGGGCCTCATCTAATCAGTTGAAGGACTTAAGAAAAAGACTGACCTCCACCAAGGAAGAGGGAATTCTACCAGAAGACTTACTTCACCTTGAACTGCAACATCAACTCTGCCCTGGGTCCCAGCCTACTCTGCAGATTTTGGCAGTTTCCACAATCATGTGATTGTATGAGCCAGTTTCTTAAAATCTCTTCCTCTCTCTCTGTATATAGATTAGATATGGATATAGGTATAGGTATAGATATAGATATAGATATAGTTACATACATCCTATTCATTCTGTTTCTCTGGAGAACTTTGACTAACACAGGAGTCTTGTTGTTGTTTATCATACTGTTTATTTTCTTCCAGAATCACTACTATTTATCAGTGTTTCACTTAATATATGGCTTCTAAGCAAACACAGTGCTCCACTTATGTTCTAATCAAAGTAAGGTACAGGATATTGTTGAATCCCTTGTTAAATACTGTATTTATGTAAATATAAGTGAGCACTTATTTACTGGCTCATATTAAATCTCTCATTAATTAAAAAATTGTCTAACTTTAGCATCTTTTTTGTTCCAGGAATTATCTTAGAAACTATGAATATTGAACTAAGAGGTATAGTCCCAATCCTTAAGGGACATGGATATTTCTTTCCTATTCACAGTCTTTACTGTGAGATATACTTTTAATTTTCAAATTTTTAAAATTATTTTTCTAATAAATCTTATTTGGAGTATAATAGCTTCACAATATTGTGTTAGTTTCTGTTGTACACCAAAGTGAATCAGCTATATGCATACATATGTCCCCATATTCCCTCCCTCTTGAGCCTCCCTCAAATCCTCCCTATTCCACCCTTCTAGGTCATTGCAAAGCACTGACCTGATCTCTCCGTGCTATGCTGCTGCTCCCCACTAGTTGTTTTACGTTTGGTAGTGTATATATGTTCATTCTACTCTCACTTTGCCCCAGCTTCCCCCACCTACCCCGTTTCCTCAAGTCCATTCTCTATGTCTACATCTTTATTCCTGCCCTGCACCTAGGTTCATCAGTACCATTTTTTTTGAATTCCATATATATATGTTAGCATATGGTACTTGTTTTTCTCTTTCTGACTTACTTCACTCTGTATGACAGACTCTAGGTCCATCCACCTCACTACAAATAACTCAGTTTCATTCCTTTTTATGGCTGAGTAATATTCCATTGTATATATGTGCTACATCTTCTTTATCCATTCATCTGTCGATGGACACTTAAGTTGGTTGCATGTCCTGGCTCTTGTAAATAGAGCTGCAATGAACATGGTGGTTCATGTCTTGTTTTGAATTATGGTTTTCTTACAGTATACGCCCAGTAGTGGGATTGCTGGGTCATATGGTAGTTCTATTTTTAGTTTTTGAAGGAACCTCCATACTGTTCTCCATAGTGGTTGTATCAATTTACATTTCCACCAACAGTGCAGGAGGGTTCCCTTTTCTCCACACCCTCTCCAGGATTTATTGTTTCTACATTTTTTGATAATGGCCATTCTGACTGGCATGAGGTGATATCTCATCGTAGTTTTGATTTGTATTTCTCTCATGATTAGTGATATTGAGCATCTTTTCATGTGCCTCTCGGCCATCTGTATGTCTTCCTTGGTGGAATGTCTATTTAGGGCTTCCACCCATTTTTTTAATTGGATTGTTTGTTTTTTTGATATTGAGCTCCATGTGCTGTTTGTATATCTTGGATATTAATCCTTTGTCGTTTCATTTGCAAAAATTTTCTCCCATTCTGAGGGTTGTCTTTTTGTCTTATTTATGGTTTCCTTTGCTGTGCAAAAGCTTTTAGGTTTAGTTAAGTCCCATTTGATTCTTTTTGTTTTTATTTCTGTTACTCAAGGAGGTGGGTCAAAAAAGATCTTGCTGTGGTTTATGTCAGAGTGTTTTTCCTGTGTTTTTCTCTTAAGAGTTTTTTGTTTGTTTTAACATCTTTATTGGAGTATAATTGCTTTACAATGGTGTGTTAGTTTCTGCTTTACAACAAAATGAATCAGCTATATATATACATATGTTCCCATATCTCTTCCCTCTTGCATCTCCCTCCCTCCCACCCTCCCTATCCCACCCCTCCAGGTGATCACAAAGCACCGAGCTGATCTCCCTGTGCTATGCGGCTGCTTCCCACTAGCTCTCTACCTTACGTTTGGTAGTGTATATATGTCCATGCCTCTCTCTCGCTTTGTCACAGCTTACCCTTCCCCCTCCCCATATCCTCAAGTCCATTCTCTAGTAGGTGTGTGTCTTTATTCCTGTCTTACCCCTAGGTTCTTCATGACATTTTTTTTTCTTAAATTACATATATATGTGTTAGCATCGGTATTTGTCTCTCTCTTTCTGACTTACTTCACTCTGTATGACAGGCTCTAGGTCTATCCATCTCATTACAAATAGCTCAATTTCGTTTCTTTTTATGGCTGAGTAATATTCCATTGTATATATGTGCCACATCTTCTTTATGCATTCATCCAATGATGGACACTTAGGTTTTTTCCATCTCCGGGCTATTGTAAATAGAGCTGCAACGGACATTTTGGTACAGGACTCTTTTTGAATTATGGTTTTCTCAGGGTATATGCCCAGTAGTGGGATTGCTGGGTCATAGTTTTATAGTGTGTGGTCTTACATTTAGATCTTTAATCCATTTGGAGTTTATTTTTGTGTATGGTGTTAGGAAGTGTTCTAAATTCATTCTTTTATATGTAGCTGTCCATTTTTCCCAGCACCCCTTATTGAAGGGACTGTCTTTTCTCCATTGTACGTTCTTGCATCCTTTTTCGTAAATTAGGTGACCATATGTGCGTGGATTTATCTCTGGGCATTGTATCCTGTACCATTGATCTATATTTCTGTTTTGTGCCAGTACCATACTTTCTTGACTACTGTGCTTTGTGGTTTAGTGTGAAGTCGGGGAGACTGATTCTTTTTTTGTGATATCTTCTGGTTTGGGGATCAGGGTGATGGTGGCTTTGTAGAATGAATTTGGGAGTGTTTCTCCCTCTGCAATTGTTTGGAAGAGTTTGAGAAGGATTGCTGTTAGCTCTTCTCTAAATGTTTGATAGAATTCACCTGTGAAGCCATCTGGTCCTGGACCTTTTCTCTTGGAAGATTTTTAATTATGGTTTCAATTTCATTACTTGTGATTGGTCTGTTTATATTTTCTAATTCTTCCTGGTTCCGTTTTGGAAAATTGTACCTTTCCAAGAATTTGTCAGTTTCTTCGTGGTTGTCCATTTTATTGGCATATAGTTGTTTGTAGTAGTCTCTTTTAATCCTTTGTATTTCTGCTATGTCAGTTGTGATTTCTCCTTTTTCATTTCTAATTTTATTGATTTGAGTCCTCTCCCTTTTTTCCTTGATGAGTCTTGCTAAGGGTTTATCAATTTTATCATCTCAAAGAACCAGCTTTCAGTTTTATTGATATTTGCTGTTGTTTATTTCATTTATTTCTGTTCTGATCTTTATGATTCTTCCCTTCTACTGACTTTGAGTTTTCTTTGTTCTTCTTTCTCTAGTGGTTGTAAGTGTAGTGTTAGATTGTTTATTTGAGATTTTTCTTGTTTCTTGAGGTGAGATCAAATTGCTATAAACTTCCCTCTTAGAACTGCCTTTGCTGTGTCCCATAGATTTTGGATCATCGTGTTTTCATTGTCATTTTGTTTCTGTGTACTTTTAAATTTCTTATTTGATTTCTTCAGTGATCTCTTGGTTATTTAGTAGCTCACTGTTTAGTCTCCATGTATTTGTGTTTTTTACAGTTGTTTTCCTGATATTGATTTCCAGTCTTATAGCATCATGGTCAGAAAAGATGCTTGATATGATTTCAATTTTTAAAAATTTTCTGAAGCTTGATTTGTGAGCCAAGATGTGATCTACCCTGGAGAATGTTCCCTGTGCACTTGAGAAGAAAATGTGTTCTGCCACTTTGGGGTGGAATGTTCTCTAAATATCAATTAAATCTATTGGTCTCTTGTGTCATTTAAAGCTTGTGTTTCCGTATTTATTTTCTCTTTGGATGATCTGTCCATTGGTGAAAGTGACGTGTTATAGTCCTCTACTATTACTCTGTTACTGTTTCTCCTTACATGGTTGTTAGCATTTGCCTTATGTATTGAGGTGCCCCTATTTTGGGTGGATAAATACTTAAAATTCCTATATCTTCTTCTTGGATTGATACTTTGATCATTATGTAGTGTCCCATCTTATCTCTTGTAACAGTCTTTTTTTTTAAAAAAATTATTTATTTATTTATTTTATTTTTGGCCGCGTTGGGTCCTTGTTGCTGCGCGCGGGCTTTTCTCTTGTTGCGGCAACGGGGGCTACTCTTTGTTGTAGTGCGCGGGCTTCTCATTGCGGTGGCTTCTCGTTGCAGAGCATGGGCTCTAAGCACATGGGCTTCAGTAGTTGTGTCATGCGGGCTCAGTAGCTGTGGCTTGCAGGCTCTAGAGCACAGGCTCAGTAGTTGTGGCACACGGGCTTAGTTGCTCCGCGGCATGTGGGATCTTCCCGGACCCAGGCCCGAACCCGTGTTCCCTGCATTGGCAGGTGGATTCATAACCACTGAGCCACCATGGAAGTCCTTGAAACAGTCTTTATTCTAAAGTCTATTTTATCTGATATGAGTATTGCTACTGCAGCTTTCTTTTGATTTCCATTTTCACGGAATATCATTTTCCATCCCCTCACTTTCAGTCTGTATGTGTCTCTATGTCTGAAGTGGGTCTCTTGTAGACAGCATATATATGGGTTTTGTTTTTGTATCCATTCAGCTAGTCTGTGTCTTTTGGTTGGGACATTTAATCCATTTACATTTAAGGTAATTATCCATATGTATGTTCCTCTGACCATTTTCTTAATTGTTTTGGGTTTGTTATTGTAGGTCTTTTCCTTCTCTTGTGTTTCCTGTTTAGGGAAGTTCCTTTAGCATTTGTTATAAAGCTGGTTTGGTGGAGCTGAATTCTCTTAGCTTTTGCTTTTCTGTAAAGCTTTCAATTTCTCTGTCAAACATGAATGAGATCCTTGCTGGGTAGAGTGATCTTGGTTGTAGGTTTTTGTCTTTCATCACTTTAAGTATATCCTGCCAGTTCCTACTGGCCTGCAGAGTTTCTGCTGAAAAACCAGCTGATAACCTTATGGGGATTTCTTTGTATGTTATTTTTTGTTTTTTTTCCATTGCTGCTTTTAATATTTTCTCTTTGAATTTAATTTTTGTTAGTTTGATTAATATGTGTATTGGTGTGTTTCTCCTAGGGTTTATCCTGTATGGGACTCTCTGTGCTTCATGGACTTTGGTTACTATTTCCTTTCCCTTGTTAGGGAAGTTTTCAACTATAATCTCTTCAAATATTTTCTCAGACCCTGTCTTTTTCTCTTCTTCTTCTGGGACCACTATAGTTTGAATGTTCGTGCATTTAGTGTTGTCCGGTGGTCTCTGAGATTGTTTTCAATTCTTTTCATTCTTTTATCTTTATTCTGCTCCTCAGCAGTTATTTTCACCATTTTTCTTCCATCTCACTTCTTCGTTCTTCTGCCTCAGTTATTCTGTTATTGTTTTCTTCTAGTGTATTTTTCATTTCAATTATTGTATTGTTCTTCTCTGTTCGTTTGTTCTTTAGTTCGTCTAGATCTTTGTTAAACACTTCTTGTATTTTCTCAATCTGTGCCTCCATTCTATTTCCGAGATTCTGGATCATCTTTACTATCATTACTCTGAATTCTTTTTCAGGTAGATTGCCTATTTTCTCTTCATTTATTTGGTCTTGTATGTTTTTACCTTGCTCCTTCATCTGTGACATGTTTTTTTGCTGTCTCTTTTTTTTTTTTTTTTAATGAGTGAGATCCTGTTCCTGTCTTACTGATTGTGTGGCGTGAAGCTTCAAGCACTATAGTTTGTAAGCTCTTGGGTAGAGCTGGGCCTTGGTGCTGAGATGAGTACCTCCGTGAGACCTCACTCCAATGCATATTCCTTGGTGTCTGAGGTTTTCTGTTAGTCCAGTGGTTCAGACTCAGAGCTCCCACCAGAGGAGCTTTGGCCTGACCCCCAGCTCATGAACCAAGATCTGACAAGCCACGTGGGGTGGTGAAAGAAGAAAAGAGAACAATTACAAAGTAAAACATAAAATTAGACTAGGAAACTAACAGATATGTTAGAAAGAATATAAAAATAAAAATATAGATGAATCAACAGCCAAAAGGTACAGTGGTACCACGATAGTAAAAAAAGAAGGAAGAAGGAAAAGAAGAAAAAAAAAGGGGAAAAGGCCTTGGCTGTGGAGGGCGGGGCCTAAGCAAGGGTGAAGTTTGGGCAGAGGGCGGAGCATATGCTTAGGAACTACAGGGCTAGAAAAGGCCCTGGGGGTTGTGGGTGGTGAGGATTAGGCTCAACAGAATAGAAAGGCCCAGGTGTGCCCCCCACCCCTGGTTTCAGAGGGTGGGGGACCTCACCTGGGAGCTTAGCAGTCTCCCCTGCCTGATTGGACGGGACAAATGCCTTCCGCTCCTCTTCCACTACTCCTGGATCACCACTCCTGCCTACCTCTCCTGATCTCCCCAGCCTCCCTCCTATGTCCCCAGGACCCACGTGGCGTGGAGGGTCTTTGGAGGGGGGATAACGGCCTGGAGGGTCTTTGGAGGGGGGTACCAGCCTGGGGCTCCCTGGGCCCGAGGGGTCTGTGCGATTGCCCTCCGCTCTTCCTGGAGAGTCCCTCCCACCTGCCTCTCATGATCTCCCTGGCCTCAGGGGCACTAATCTTGTATGGCCTCCACTTCTCCTTCCCCCTCAGTCTCCCCACATCCCTACCGGTTCACTTGGGGGTTCCTGCCATCTCTTGGGGGCATGAGGGTCCCCACCAGCAGTCGGCAAGTGCCCTAGTTGTGGGGGAGCAAGGTTTACTTTTTAAACTGTAGTATTATACTTTATATTCTAGAATTCCTTCTCGCTCAATTTGATCCATTGTTCCAACCCTTAAAATGAAAAAGAAGTACTGATTTTTCTATCATATTCTTTTATTCAATATTTGGCTATTTATGCAAATTGATGCATAACTTTTCTGTGTATACATACATTTTTTTAGCTCAAAATTGTGAATAAGGATCACAACAGTTTAAAAAAATAAGCCATGTAATAATCATGGTTTAAGAATAATTGTTCAGCTAACACATATCCACATAATTTACAAACATCCTCTTCACCTCTGTCTTGTCCAAAAAACAGCAAGAAAACGCTGCATTAAATGCCTCATTGTAATGCAGATTCACTATGTCTAAATAATTTAATTAATTTGGTATAATTTATTATAATTTAAGTTAGTGAACTTAAAGTGGCTCTTGGTGATTGCCATTTCCTTTTCTAGGTGTTCATAGCCATCTATCTAATTATGTGTCTTGGAATTTTGCTGAGAATTGATGGAATGCATTATGATGTATAATTTCAATGTGTATTTAAAATTTTTTTTTAACGTCCTTATTGGAGTATAATTGCTTTACGATGGTGTGTTAGTTTCTGCTGTATAACAACGTGAATACGTATACATATATCAGCTATACGTATACATATATCCCCATATCCCCTGCCTCTTGTGTTTCCCTCCCACCCTCCCTATCCCACCCCTCTAGGTGGTCAAAAAGCATGGAGCTTATCACCCTGTGCTATGTGGCTGCTTCCCACTAGCTATTTATTTTACATTTGGTAGTACATATATGTCCATGCCACTCTCTCACTTCATCCTAGCTTCCACGTCCCCATCCCCATGTCCTCAAGTCCATTCTCTACGTCGACATCTTTATTCCTTCCTGCACATAGGTTCTTCAGACCAGTTTTTTTTGTTTTCTTTTTAGAGTCCATATGTATGTGTTAGCATACAGTATTTGTTTTTCTCTTTCTGACTTACTTCACTCTGTATGACAGACTCTAGGTCCATCTACCTCACTACAAATAACTCAATTTTGTGTCCTTTTATGGCTTAGTAATATTCCATTGTATGTATGTGCCACATCTTCTTTATCCATTCATCTGTCAGTGGACATTTAGGTTGCTTCCATGTCCTGGCTATTGTAATTACTGCTGCAGTGATCATTGTGGTACATGTCACTTTTTGAATTATGGTTTTCTCAGGATATATGTCCAGTAGTGGGATGGCTGGGTCATATGGTAGTTCTATTTTTAGTTTTGTAAGGAACCTCCATACTGTTCTCCATGGTGACTGTATCAATTTACTTTCCCACCAGTAGTGCAAGAGAGTTCCCTTTTCTGCACACCCTCTCCAGCATTTATTGTTTGTAGATATTTTGATGATGTCCATTCTGACCCGTGTGAGGTGATAGCTCATTGTAGTTTTGATTTTCATTTCTCTAATGATTAGTGATGTTGAGCATCCTTGCATATGTTTGTTGGCAATCTGTATATCTTCTTTGGAGAAATGTCTATTAAGGTCTTCTGCCCATTTTTGGTTTGGGTTTTTTGTTTTTCTGATATTGAGCTGCATGAGCTGCTTGTATATTTTGGAGATTAATCCTTTGTAAGTTGCTTCATTTGCAAATATCTTCTTGCATTCTGAGGGTTGTCTTTTCGTCTTGGTTATGGTTTCCTTTGCTGTGCAAAAGCTTTTATGTTTCATTAGGTCCCATTTGTTTATTTTTATTTCCCTTTCTCCAGGAGGTGGGCCAAAAAGTATCTTGCTGTGATTTATGTCATAGAGTGTTCTGCCTATGTTTTCCTCTAAGAGTTTTATATTATCTGGCCTTACATATAGGTCTTTGATCCATTTTAAGTTTATTTTTGTGTATGGTGTTAGGGAGTGTTCTAATTTCCTCTTTTACATGTAGCTGTCCAGTTTTCCCAGCACCACTTATTGAAGAGGCTGTCTTTTCTTCATTGTATATTCTTGCCTCCTTTATCAAAGATAAGGTGCCCATCTGTATGTGGGTTTATCTCTGGGCTTTCCATCCTGTTCCATTGATCTATATATCTTTTTTTGTGTCAGTACCATATTGTCTTGATTACTGTAGCTTTGTAGTGTAGTCTGAAGTCAGGGCACCTGATTCCTTCAGGTCTGTTTTTCTTTCTCAAGATTGCTTTGGCTGTTCAGGCTCTTTTGTGTTTCCATACAAATTGTGAAACTTTTTGTTCTAGTTCTGTGAAAAATGCCCTTGGTAGCTTGATAGGGATTGCATTGAATCTGTAGATTGCTTTGGGTAGTATAGTCATTTTCAAAATGTTGATCCTTCCAATCGAAGAACATGGTATATCTTTCCATCTTTTTGTATCATTTTTAATTTCTTTCATCAGTGTCTTAGAGTTTTCTGCATACAGGTCTTTTGTCTCCTTAGGTAGGTTTATTCCTATGTATTTTATTCTTTTTGTTGCAGTAGTAAATGGGAGTGTTTCCTTAATTTCTCTTTCAGATTTTTCATCATTAGTGTATAGGTATGTAAGAGATTTTGTGCATTAATTTTGTATCTTGCTACATTACCAAATTCATTGATTAGCTTTAGTAGTCTTCTGGTAGAATCTTTAGGGTTCTCTATGTATAGTATTATGTCATCTGCAAACAGTGACAGTTTTACTTCTTCTTTTCTGATTTGGATTCCTTTTATTTCTTTTTCTTCTCTGATTGCTGTGGCTAAAACTCCCAAAACTATATTGAATAATAGTGGTGAGAGTGGGTACCATTGTCTTGTTCCTGATCTTAGTGGAAATGGTTTCAGTTTTTCACCACTGAGAATGATGTTGGCTGTGTGTTTGTCATATATGGCCTTTATTATGTTGAGGTAAGTTCCCTGTATGCCTTATTTCTGGCGGGTTTTTTATCATAGATGAGTGTTGAATTTTGTCAAAAGCTTTTTCTGCTTTTATTGAGGTGATCATATATGTTTTCTCCAATTTTTTAATATGGTGTATTACATTGATCAATTTGCATATATTAAAGAATCCTTGCATTCCTGGGATAAACCCCACTTGATCATGTTGTATGATCCTTTTAATATGCTGTTGGATTTTGTTTGCTAGTATTTTGTTGAGGAATATTGCATCTGTGTTCATCAGTGATATTGGCCTGTAGTTTTCCTTTTTTGTGACTTCTGTCTGGTTTTGGTACCAGGGTGATGGTGGCCTCGTAGAATGAGTTTGGGAGTGTTCCTCCCTCTTCTATATTTTGAAAGAGTTTGAGAAGGATGCGTGTTAGCTCTTCTCAAAATGTTTGATAGAATTCACCTGTGAAGCCATCTGGTCTTGGGCTTTTGTTTGTTGTAAGATTTTTAATCACAGTTTCAATTTCAGTGCTTGTGATTCGGTCTGTTTATATTTTCTCTTTGTTCCTGGTTCAGTCTCAGAAGGCTGTGGTTTTCTAAGAGTTTGTCCATTTCTTCCAGGTTGTCCATTTTATTGGCATATAGTTGCTTATAGTAGTCTTTCCTGATTCTCTGTATTTCTGCTTTGTCAGTTGTTACTTCTCTTTTTTTTTTTGCAGTATGTGGGCCTCTCACTGTTGTGGCCTCTCGCGTTGTGGAGCACAGGCTCCGGATGTGCAGGCTTAGCGGCCATGGCTCATGGACCCAGCCGCTCCACAGCATGTGGGATCTTCCTGGACCGGGACATGAACCCATGTTCCCTGCATTGGCAGGCAGACTCTCAACCACTGTGCCACCAGGGAAGCCCTACTTCTCCTTTTAAATTTCTAATTCTGTTGATCTGAATCTCTTCCCTTTTTTTCTTGATGAGTCTGGCTAATGGTTTATCCATTTTGTTTATCTTCTCAAAGAACCAGCTTTTAGTTTTATTGGTCTTTGTCATTGTTTCTTTCATTTCTTTTTTATTTATTTCTGATCTGATTTTTACCATTTCTTTCCTTCTGCTAACTTTGTGTTCTTTTTTGCTCTTCTTTCTCTAACTTCTTTAGATATAAGGTAAGGTTGTTTATTTTAGATGTTTCTTGTTTCTTGAGGTAGGGTTGTATTGCTATAAACTTCCCTGTTAGAACTGCTTTTGCTGCATCCCTTAGGTTTTTGGTCATTGTGTTTTCACTGTCATTTGTTTCTAGGTATTTTTTGATTTCCTCTTTGATTTCTTTAGTAATTTTTTGGTTATTTACTAGTGTATTGTTTAGCCTCCAGGTGTTTGTATTTTTTACAGTTTTTTTCCTGTAATTGATATATAGTCTCTTAGCGTTGTGGTCAGACAGGATATTTGATACAATTTCAATTTTCTTAAATTTTCCAACGCTTGATTTGTGACCCAAGATATGATCAATCCGGGAGAATGTTCCATGAGCACTTGAGAAGAAAGTGTATTTTGTTGTTTTTGGATGGAATGCCCTAATAATATCAATTAAGTACATCTTTTTAATGTGTCATTTAAAGCTTGTGTTTCGTATTTATTTTCATTTTGGATGATCTGTCCATTGGTGTAAGTGCAGTGTTAATGTCTGTTATTACAGTGTTACTGTCAATTTCCCCTTTTATGGCTGTTAGCATTTGCCTTATGTATTGCGGTTCTCCTATGTTGGGTACATAAATACTTACAATTGTTATATCTTCTTCTTGGATTGATCCCCTAATCATTATGTAGTGTCCTTCTTTGTCTCTTGTAACATTCTTTATTTTAAAGTCTATTTTACCTGATATGAGTATTGCCTCTCCAGCTTTCTTTTGATTTCCATTTGCATGGAATATCTTTTTCCATCCCCTCGCTTTCAGTTTGTATGTGTCCCTAGGTCTGAAGTGTGTCTCTTTTAGACAGCATGTAATATATATGGGTCTTGTTTTTGTATCCATTCAGCCAGTCCATGTCTTTTGCTTGGAGCGTTTAATCCATTTATACTTAAGGTAATTATCGATATTTATGTTCCTGTTACCATTTTCTCAATTGTTTTGGGTTTGTTATTGTAGGTCTTTTCCTTCTCTTGTGTTTCCTGCCTAGAGAAGTTCCTTTAGCCTTTATTGTAAAGCTGGCTTGGTGATGCTGAATTTTCTTAGCTTTTGCTTTTCTGTAAAGCTTTTAATTTCCCTGTTGAATCTGAATGAAATCCTTGCTGGGTAGAGTAATCTTGATTGTTGGTTTTCCCTTTCATCACTTTAAATATGTCCTGGCAGTCCCTCTGGCTTGCCTAGTTTCTACTGAAAGATCAGCTGTTACCTTATGGGGATTCCCTTGTACGTTATTTGTTGTTTTTCCCTTACTGCTTTTAATATTTTTTTCTTGTGTTTAATTATTGATAGTTCGATTAATATGTGTCTTGACGTGTTTCTCCTTGTATTTATCCTGTATGGGACTCTCTGTGCTTCTTGGAGTTGACTGACTATTTCCTTTCCCATATTAGGGAAGTTTTCAACTATAATCTTGTCAAATATTTTCTCAGTCCGTTTCTTATTCTCTTCTTTTGAGACCCCTATAATTCAAATGTTGGTGTGTTTAATGTTGTCCCAAAGGTCTCTGAGACTGTCCTCAATTCTTTTCATTCTTTTTTCTTTTTTCTGCTCTGCAGTTATTTCCATTATTTTATCTTCCAGGTCACTTATCCATTCTTCTGCCTCAAGTTATTCTGCTATTGATTCCTTCTAGAGAATTTTTAATGTCATTTATTGTGTTGTTCATCATTGTTTGTTTGCTCTTTAGTTCTTCTAGGTCCTTGTTAAACGTTTCTTGTATTTTCTCCATTCTATTTCCACGATTTTGGATCATCTTTACTATCATTACTCTGAATTCCTTTTCAGATAGACTGCTTATTTCCTCTTCATTTATTTGGTCTGGTGGGTTTTTACTTTGCTCCTTCATCTCCTGCGTATTTCTCTGTCTTCTCATTTTGCTTAACTTGCTGTATTTGGGGTCTCCTTTCTGCAGGCTGCAGGTTCGTATTTCCCGTTGTTTTTGGTGTCTGCCCCCAGTGGGTAAGGTTAGTTCAGTGGCTTGTGTCGACTTCCTGGTGGAGGGAACTGGTGCCTGTGTTCTGGTGGATGAGGCTGGTCTTGTCTTCCTGGTGGGCAGGACTGCATCTGGTGGTGTGTTTGCGGTGTCTGTGAACTTATTATGATTTTAGACAGCCTCTCTGCTAATGGGTGGTATTGTGTTCCTGTTTTGCTATTTGTTTGGCATGAGGTGTCCCACACTGGAACTTGCTGGTCGTTGAGTGCAGCTGGGTCTTTGTGTTGAGATGGAGATCTCTGGGAGAGCTCTTGCCAGTTTATGTGGGGACAGGGAGTCTCTGGTTGTCCAGTGTTTTGTACTCGGCTCTCTCACCCCAGAGTCTCAGGCCTGACACCTGGCTGGAGCACCAAGACCCTGTCAGCCACATGGCTGGAGGATGGGTAAGTCAGAAAGGAGTCAGGTTTCCAGCTCTTGGATGGTGGCCAACTCGGGGTTGGGGCTCTACTGGTCTGCCTCAGCGGTTGGTGTAGCCACTCTGGGAGCTTTGAGATGTTAGTTCTAGAAGGAGAGATTTGCAGCCCCTGTACCTTAGATTTTACCAAAAAATCAGAAAAACGTTGATGTCTATATCATTTTCTACCACTCTTCCCAGTCATCATGCTCATACTTGTTACATTGGTGATGTAATTATATGCAGAATGAGGGTGTCCTGTGGTACCCAAGCCCAGCGATGCACTTGTACTTGTGAACCACATATTAGTCCATTTGAAGAGAACCAATTAAGTTCTTCCATCTCTTCATGGCATCCATTTTCCTCTTCGTGTGATCTTTTCCCCTTCCTTTCCTTTCCTTTCCTTCCCTTTCCATCTTTTTTTATTCCTCTTTGTTTTGGCAGAGATTATTTCTGTGTTTCCTAGTTCACAACTAGATAACAAATACTACCAGTAATTCTCAAGCTTATATCCTGTCTATTTCAGAAAGTAGCCTATTTTAAGATGAAATCTGTTATCCCATATTCTATGCAAAAATGGTTGTTTCACTTGGTTAAGGTTTCCCTGTCTGGATTAATGAGTTTTCTCAGGAGTTGCCATTATATTGCATGAACATGACTACCTGTTAACCATGTGGATAGTTGAAATTAGACTTTCTAGAGCTAGATGTGATATACAGAAAATTTAGTAGGTATCCATTAAACATGGTATCTCATTTAGGTATCCAAAAGTGAGAAACTGAGGACAGCCTGGACAGATGAAACCTGGAATTGAAAAGATAGTAACTGAGGCTACTCTCTATCATTCCTGGGCTATATAGTCTCTCATCTACACTTTTCTCTGTGTGCATGTCTTATGGTCTTGATGCTCTCAGAGTACTTGCATACTTTGGGTACCCATGGTCTTTGCTTCTCCATGACATCAGAGTGCAGATGGCTTGGACTTGCCAAAATGCTGACCCTGGCCTGACGTAAAATGACTCTTCAATTTCAGTGCTTACCTTTATCTGATTGGTTACTGTTTCTGAGTTTCTTAGTTTATTTTCTTATACAGAGAGAATCTTCTTAGTTACTACTTGCCAGTGGATTGGCTGGAGGTTTTTTTGTTGTTGTTAGATGCCTACTGCGGAGAATGGGACAAAGGCAGGGCAAGCATATTGACAGATGTTTTTGCTTGTATAGAATATAATTTATCTATTCATGGACATTTAAATTTACCTCTTATTATAGGAATAATGATCTA
This sequence comes from Orcinus orca, assembly GCF_937001465.1. Lineage (NCBI taxonomy): Eukaryota > Metazoa > Chordata > Mammalia > Artiodactyla > Delphinidae > Orcinus > Orcinus orca. The sequence continues at coordinate 130,371,955 of NC_064560.1, forward strand.
GTGTCTTTTATTTGCATTTGGTTTACCCTTACTAGTATAAATATATATTTTCTTCATAGAGATTGTGAGTACCATGTTTATTGTTTTCGATTAATATGAAATGATCAGCATCAAATACTGAAATTAATCATTTATTTTTTAAAAAAATACTCTGCACATAGCTGACAGATCTTTTTTATTATCTTTAGTTATATTAATTGAGCCTCAGTTTCCTGGTCAGTAAAATAGTTATAGAAACACTTCTATGTGAACAAATTAGCATCTTGTTTCCACATAAAAGATGTTGAAAATATAATCCTTTCCCTTTCCCTGTGTTACAGTGTATATAGGAAAATATAGCTATGTTAGTTTCCTTTGTATAGCTTTCCTTTTTGTGTCTACTTTGTTGTAGCAATTTATAATTTTCTTATCAGAATTTGTTTTTCAGGGGCTCCAATCCTATTAAAAGACTGAGGTCATGGATTCATTCAGATATCCTCTCTAAAATTTTTGAAATCTGCTTTTCTAAAGTCCAAGTTAGCTGTCAGAATGTGCTGAGGGTTTTCTTTCTTGGCTATTTCAAGCACTAAGATGACAAGTTGACTTTCTCCCAAGGTTCCTATCAGTTTAATTTCATGAACCAGTTCTTTCTTTTTGGTCAAAATTAAGTCCAGAGAAATAGTCCCTCATTGTTTCATCAGAGAGCTGAGAGAAGAAATTTTCTGCAAGATGAGACTTCTAACAGATGTCTGGTTCATTGACATCTCAGCTATAACCTGCCTAACCTAGTTCATTCTCACATCAGAATTATTTATGCCTGTCACTCCTTTAATTCTCAGTATGGTATAGTGCACTGTTTCTCAACCTGGTCTGAAGATGCAATTTCATGGTTCATGAGTACTCTATAGAAATTTAACATTTTGCATTTTATTTTATTTATTTTTTTAATATTCTTTTCTTTTATAATTTATTTTTTATTAAAGTCTAGTTGATTTACAATATTGTGTTAATTTCTGCTCTACAGCAAAGTGACTCAGTCATATACTTACACACGTTCTTTTTTATATTCTTTTCCATTATGGTTTGTCTGAATAATAGTCTAAAAGTTAATGTAACCACATTCTGGATTATAATTTCACTTCCTGGATTTGCATACATATTTATGATTTCATAGGTGTCACATGATCACCTAAAGTGATAACTATTTAACATTATTGTGCTGATAAAATAAATAGGGCTGCCACTAAGATGGTATCTCTTACTGTCTAAGTGAAAACAATAATCATATATACATATTTTAAAAATTATTTTATCTATTATAAACAGTTATCTTTTTGCAAAATAAATTTGCAACTAAATGACATTTTCATGAATAAATATTTAGTTTTTCAGTAGATTAAAACATTGATTTGACATCATGAATAAGTGCAGTACTTGTTCAATTTTCACTGGTTAATGAGAACAGAGGTGGACTTGGCATGTAAATAATACATTCTCATCAAATGAAGGCTATGCTGTTCCATGGGAATAAAGGTGCTGAAGAATTTGAAGAGAAAAGGTGGAGGAAGAATTGAATCATTGCATGGCACACACAAAACAACCTAAAGCATAACAATATATTTCATATCTACCTTGATTTATTTAAAGAAAACAAATATTCCATTAAATAATGTTGAATGTTGGTGGTGATATTGGCCATTGTTTTAATTTAGACTAAACTTTATAATTGTGCTAGAATTAGAATAGGTGTTTGAGCTTAAATAGTGAAAATAAGGAATTCTTTGTCCTAGTGAAGCTTTTTTAGCAAAGTCAGGGACATCATACAAGCTTGTGACTACTATTTACCCCATGATATAGTGCTGTCTCCTGAGATGACAAGTGAATGAAGCAACATCTTTCCATTCCCCTGCCACCATTTATACAGCTGCTCTGCATTAGATCCTCTAATATCAAGTTTGTGGTTGGTAGTTAAAGGTTGAAATAGAAATATAGTACGTCTGAGTATAGGTTTATTTAATAAAAAGTTTTCAAGCAGCCCAGCTGTCTGTATGGGTGGTCTCAGATTGTGTGTGAGAGAATGGGGGAAGAAGGTAAGGTAAAAGTAGTAAAGTAAAATATGCGTCAGGAAGAGAAAGTAGAGTAGGAAAGAGAAAAAGAAGGAAAACAGGAAGATGAGAGAGAAAGAGGGAATGAAGTGAAAAATACAAAGAGAGAATGCAAATTAAATATGAAATTGAGATTAATAACCTAAAATAATTATAAAATTACATAGTCAATTAAACCAAGATAGAAAATATACTTTATTATTTTCTAATATTTTTTCTTCCAACTCCTTTTTGTTTTTCCTTATAACTAAATAATATGTTCCAGTAATTCATTTTTCAAAATATTTAGAGTATGAGGTAATCATTATACTTCATGGTGTGTACAGATACTGGTTAAAATTCCAAGATTCACATTTTTACTGGTAATAAAGCTAAATGAAAAATTAAAATTTTAGGCCTGAGTATGTGAAATTTATTGTCAGAAAAGCAGGTTCCAGAATGTAACTATTAACTTGTGATTCTGATAACTAAGTAATATACTTTGAAATATTATTTAACCTCACAAGTAATCATGAATAAAATTTAAAATAAGATATATTTCATCTAAGGCACTGGAGAATATAAAAGTAGAAAAAAGTGGTAAATATAGAAAAAGTTAACTGAAATAATATAATAAGAATGAGATAAATTTTCTTATTAAAACACATAATTGTGTTTTAATTAACACATATTAAAACACATAACACAAATATTTTCTTTAAATCTCTATGCTGTTTGCAGGAGATATTTAAAAAATGAAGTGATTAAAAATATAAATACATTATGCAAGCAAATGTCTAATAAAAAACACAAAGTTGTACTACTAATGATAATATCAAATAAATTAGGTCTTTTTATTTGGCAAAAGTTTAAATCAAAGGGACACTGAAGAGTTCTTGCATGGTAGCCTGATAAAGGATTAATATGTAAAAACTAAAATAAAACCGAAACCAGAACATCTATAATAAACGTAAAAAATGCCTTTTACAAAGATAGCAACAAAAATCCTATAATATTGAACAAGAAATGTAAATACTCTATTACAAGTGGTTTCTCAGATCTTTGGAGAAAATCATGATTTGGAGAGAGTTAACTATTGGAAAATAAAGTTAATTTATATCTGTTTTTATTGTGCTCACAATATAAATTAAATTTAGGATGAATTGTTGATATGAATTGGTTAAATAATGAGGGATTCACAGCCCACAATATTAGACTCTAGCAGATTCACAATAAACATTATTTTTAAAGTCCTAAGCTATTTTCATGAAAACCTTGCCTAATTTAACCTAACATTTTTTCTAGAGTTATTTGTTCATGGAATATTTTTCCACAAAATAATGTTTTATTAACTTTCCATGTAACTAAAACTATGCTGATACAACCTTGGCAAATTCTGTGCTGAAAATGAAGATGGTTACTATTTTTTTTTCTGGAAGAGCAAGCTATGAAATGAGATAAATATATATATATACAAATTTTGGAATGAATATTGCCAAAATCTGTAATGGTTTGCTGATAATAAGTTACCTACCTGAGAAGACCAAGAGGATCAATTGAAAATGTTTTGGACCTAATAAGTGAGTTCCGTGAAATGGCTTTTTATAAAATCAATATACAAAATCAGTATCATTTCTATATACCAACAAGAAACAATTGGAAAATTTGAGAAACATATTCTATATATGATATCACTGAAATTAAACTTCATGAGAAATTTTGTAGGACTTCTATATTAAAACAAAGAAAAAATATACAAAACTGTATTTAAAGACATTATAAACAAAACTTCACAGTGTGTAGCAACGTGAGTTGCTATACATTTCTTGAATCCTATTCTGATTCTTTCTATCCCACTTCCTTAAAATGTCTTTTTAACATGAGGCTTTTAAGGAAAAGATACTCATTAGAGTAAGATCAATTTCCTGCAAGTTTCTTCCACCAGAAAAGGAAGAGGAGTAAGGTACTAATTATATATTTAATTACTTTATTTCTTTTCAGGATGAAAGCTCAAAAATTCAAACCACTTTATTTTTTGGCTAAGTTGTGCTGCCTAGTAAAAGTTTTCCTTGATTTATAATATATTGTGAACCAGAACATTATACTTCCTGAAATTTCCTTATGCAATATGATATTTTTTTCAAAAGAAGAAAACTACTATATTGCAGAGGAAATTTTTTAGCAAATAGAGTCATTACTGCCTTATCATTTCTTATTTCGCCAGTTAAACAACTTAAAAATTCTTTGTAATTAGTCAAAATTCAAACATAATTTTTTGATGGTAAAACTGGACAAAATGATTATATTTTGAAGAATAGTCACAATAGAATAACCAAGGAAACATCGAACATTCAAATTAATCAATAAAAATATGCAAACAGAGTAGGTATACCAGTGAAAATAATAGTGCATCATGTTGAACCTTGTATATAAAGAACTTACTAATAATAACGATTTCTCAAGCAGTATAAAGAAAAAGAATACACAGTAAATGGTACTGTATCAATTGCTAGCCATTTGGGAAACAGCACTTTTAATACCTCTTATCTTTTTCATAAACATAAAAGTTAAATAAGTACGAAATATTTTCAGTAAGAGCACAGTCCATGATATAATGTTGTCATGAACTCACAGATTTTGTGTTCATTTGTTTTATAGTAGGCAGTTTGTTTTGTAGAGAGCATGTATCAAATAAATACACGTGTGTAGACAGGGTGCGGCACATGGAGGCTTTGATAGGGTACATTATTGTATAATTTTATATTGAAGTCATGTGCAAACCTGTATCTAAAATATACAGATGCAAATCATAAGCTTCCTTCCTCGTCATCATAAGAAGTTCCTTTATATGGTTTATTTGAAGGTTGCATAATAAACGGGCTTACTTAGCCTCACTAGTCCATCATTTGTGTTCCAGTGGTTTAAAACTTTACTATATATAGCAGATTTTATGTGTTTAATTAGAAAAGTAATTAAAAACTACAAGCTTCAGTATTCTCATACATGTCATATGAATAATAAAACCTTAATCGCTGGAATTAAGTAAGACTGCATATATAATATACACTGGCATTTAGTAGTCACTTAAACATGAATTTTCTTCTATCTCTCTCTTTCCTGAATGGCTTGCCCACTCACAACAAATGCCTAGTATAAAGTAACATATGTGATATGTGGTAAATGTAAGTTAATTAATTCATATTTTTTTCCTTTTTAGATAGTAACCTACTAGAACAACTATCCCAAAGAATCCACACTAACAGGTATAATTTATGCAGTGAAACAGTGGAGAGCCCCAAATCCAACACCCAGTTTGCTTATCTGTAGCTCTGGCCCGGACCCTGAATGTTCTAGGTTACTGAGATGAATATGGCATGTACAATATTGAAAATTCAAAAGTCAGAAAATTTGCATTTACATTTCTGTGTACCCAATTTTTTTTTTTAATCCAGAACTAGGCAAAATCTCAAATTACTGTTGCCTAAAAGTCTTGTTTCAGTCCTCAAATGCTGTTCTCTTTTCCTGTAGTATTCTTCCAGTGTGAGCACTCTTCTCAACTTACCTGCCTAAATTCTACTCAAAATTAAGTTCTTAATTTAGACATTATTTCCCTGGGAAGTATGTGTTTTGTGATTCTGACAAACCTAGATAATATACTTACCCTTTCATGTACTTCCATATAATCTTGAGCTTCCTCATCCAAGACATTTCTCAAATTGCACTGAAATTACTTTTCTTATGTATTTGAGTTGCATACTGGATAGTAAGCTCCCTGAGAGTGGGGAACTGCTGTATTATTTACCATTGTCTCCTTATTGCTATGCTTAAATCATGTACAGTGTAGGTATTCAATTAATATATTTTGAATTGAGACTCATTAGGAAAAGGATGCCTATGGAATTAAATCCAGTATAAAATCTGGGAAGAGAAATGTGTAAATTATAAACTCAAATCAGCATTTGGAAGCTTATTTTGACTTTTAAACTATTTAACCTAATACATTCAATCTCTGTAGTGAGGAATCTAAAATAAAAACTAAGTTACACCTTGTGAAAAACATTCACTATTACTTAAATGTTTAATGGACAGTTTATTTTTTATTGATTAATTTTTTTTTTTTTTTTTTTTTTTGGCGGTACGCGGGCCTCTCACTGCTGCGGCCTCTCCCATTGCAGAGCACAGGCTCTGGACGCGCAGGCTCAGCGGCCATGGCTCACGGGCCCAGCCGCTCCGCGGCATGTGGGATCCTCCCGGACCGGGGCACGAACCCGTGTCCCCTGCATCGGCAGGCGGACCCTCAACCACTGCGCCACCAGGGAAGCCCTTGATTAATTTTTATATTTTAAAATTTTAAATAACTTTTACTGAAGTATCGTTGACATACAATATTCTGTTAGGTTCAGGTGTACTATATAATGATTTGAAATTTGCACACATGAAATTATCACCATGATAAGTTTAGTAACCATCTGTCCCTATACAAAGTTATTGTGATATTATTAATCATATTCCTTATGGTGTATATTACATCTCTGTAAATTAATTTATTATATAACTGGAAGTTTGTACCTTTTAATCCCCTTTAACTATTTCGCTTCCTACCCCCCACTTTTGACAAACACCCATTTGTTCTCTCAATCTGCGTCTGTTTTTGTTTTGTTTGTTCATTTCATTTTTTAATGAGAGCATGTGGTATTTGTCCTTGTCTGATTTATTTCACTGAGCTTTATAGATCCATCCATGTTGTCACAAATGGCAAGATTTCATTTTTTTTTAATGGCTAACACTCCTTTGTGTGTGTGTGTGTGTGGGTGTATATGTATATATGTTTATGTATATACCACGTCTTCTATATCCATTTGTCTATTGATGGACACTTAGGTTGCTTCCATATCTTGGCTATTGTAAGTAATGCCACAGTGAACATTAGAATGTGTATAGTATATCTTTTTAAATTAGTGTTTTTGTTTCTTTGGGTAAATACCCAGAAGTTGAAATTGCTGGGTCATATGGAAGTTTTAATTTTAATTTTTTGAGGAGCCTCCATACTGTTTTCTGTAGTGGCTGCACCAATTTACAATCACACCAACAGTGCATGAGGGCTGCCTTTTCTTCATGTAGTTAGCAACACTTGTTATTTGTTGTCTTTTTGATGACAGCCATTCTGACAGGTGTGAGATAGTATCTCATTGTGTTTTTAATTCGCATTTCCCTGATGATTAGTGATGTTGAACATCTTTTCATGTTGGCCATCTGTATATCTTCTTTGGAAAAATGTCTATTTGAGTCCTCTGCCTATTTTTTAAATTGGGTGTTTGTTTTTGATGTTGCCTTGTATGAGTTCTTTGTATAGTTTGGATATTAACCCCTTATGGGATACATTATTTGAAAATATCTTCTCCCATTCAGTAGGTGGCCTTTGCATTTTGTTGATAGTTTCCTTTCCTGTGCCAAGGATTTTTAGTTTGATGTAGTCCCATATGTTTATTTTAGCTTTTGTTTTCCTTGCTTGAGGAGACATTGAATAAAATATTGATAAGACCAATGTTAAAGAGCATACTGCATATGTTTTCTTCTTGAAGTTTTATGGTCTTACATTTAAGTCTTTAATCCGTTTTAGTATATTTTTGTATATGGTATAAGAAAATGTTCTGATTTCATTCTTTTACATGTGGCTGTCAAGTATTCACAGCACCACTTATTGAAAAGACTGTCTCCCATTGTATATTCTTGCCTCCATTGTCATAGATTAATTGACTGTAAGTGAGTAGGTTTATTTCTGGGCTCTCTATTCTGTTCCATTACTCTATGTGTCTGTTTTTGTGCCAGTACCATACTGTTTTGATGAATGTAGCTTTGTGGTATAATCTGAAGTCAGGGAATGTAGTTCCTCCAGCTCTGTTTTTCTTTCCCATGATTGTTTTGGTTACTCATGGTCTTTTATGTTTTCAAACAAAGTTTAAAATGATTTGTTCTAGATCTGTGAACCATGTCATTGATATTTTGATAGCCATTGCATTAAATCTGTAGATTGACTGGGGAAGTATAGTTGTTTTAACAATATTAATTCTTCCAATCCATGAGCATAGTAAATTTGTCCATTTGTTTGTATTGTCTTCAGTTTCTTTCATCAATGTCATCATTTTCTGAGTGCAACTTTTTACCTCCTTGGTTAGGTTTATTCCTTGGTATTTCATTCTGTTTGATAAAATTGTAAATGGGATTATTTTCTTAATTTCTCTTTTGGTAGTTCATTGTTAGTGTATAGAAACACAACAGATTTCCATATATTAATTTTGTATTCTGCAACTTTACTGAATGCATTTATTAGTTCAGATAGCTTTTTAGTGATGTCTTTAGGATTTTATATATATAGTATCCTGTCATTTACATAAGGTGACAGTTTTACTTCTTCCTTCCCAATTTGGATTCTGTTTTTCCTCTTTCTTGTCTGATTGCTGTGGCTAGGACTTCCAATACTATGTTGAATAAAACTGGCAAGAGTGGGCATCCTTTTCTTGCTCCTTATCTTAGAGGAAATGCATTCAGATTTTCACTGTTGAGTATGATGTTGGCTGTAGGTTGGTAATATAAAGCCTTTATTATGTTGAGATATGTTCCCTCTGTACCCACTATGAATTGAGAGTTTTTGTCATAAATGGATGTTGAATTTTTTCAGAAGCTTTTTCTGCAACTATTGAGATGATTGTATGATTTTTATTCTTCAGTTTGTTAATATAGTGTATCACGTTGATTGATCTGCATGTATAGAACCATCCTTGCATCCCTGGGAGGAATCCCACTCGATCATGGTGTATAGTCCTTTTAATGTACTATTGAATTGGTTTGCTAATATTTTGTTGAGGATTTTTACATCTTCATTCATCAGTGATATTGACCTGTAATTTACTTTATTTGTGGTGTCATTTTCTGGTTATGGTAGCTGAGAGATGCTGGCCTCACAGAATGTATTTGGAAACATTTCTTCCTCTTCAATTTTTTTTGAATAGTTTGAGCAGGATAAGTATTAACTCTTCTCTAAATGTTTGGTAGAATTTACTGTGAAGACGTCTGGTCCTGGACTTCTGTATTTTTAGGAGTTTTTTAAAATTACTGATGGAATTTTATTACTGGTAATTGGTCTGTTCATATTTTCTATTTGTTCCTTATTCAGTCTTGGGAGATTTATATTTCTAGGGATTTATCTATTTCTTCTAGGTTGTCCATTTTATTGGCATATAATTGTTTGTAGTAATCTGTTACGATCCTTTGTATTTCTGTGGTGTTGGTTGTAACTTATTTTTAATTTATGATTTTACTTATTTGGGCCTGTTTTCTTTTTTGCTCAATGCATCTAGCTAAAGGTTTATCAATTTTGTTTACCTTTTCAAGGACTCAGCTCTTAGTCTCATTGATCTTTTCTATTTCTTTTGTTTTTTTTAGTTTCCATTTCATTAATATCTGCCATGATCTTTATTATTTCTTTCCTTCTACCAACTTAGGGCTTTGTTGTTCTTTTTCGAATTCCTTTATGTGAAAAATCAGGTTGTTTGTTTGAGAATGTTTTTGTTTCCTGAGCTAGGCCTGTATGTCTATCACCAAATTGTTATTTAGTAGTATAATGCTTAGCCTACATGTGTTGTGCAGCTTTTCTTTTTTTTTTGGTAATTGATTTCTGGTCTGATTGTGTTGTGGTTGGAAAAGAAGTTTGATATAAGTTCAGTTTTCTTAAATTTACTGAGACTTGTTTTGTGGCCTAGCTTGTGATCTATACTGGAGACTGTTTCATGTGTACTTGAAAATGTATATTCTGCTAATTTTGGATAGAATGATCTATATATATTCATTAAGTCAATCTGGTTATTGTATTGTTTAAGGCCAGTGTTATTTTGTTGATTTTCTGCCTAGATGGACTGTCCATTGATGTAAGTGGGATATTAAAGTCCCCTATTATATTGTGTTACCGTCAATTTCTCCCTTAATGTTTGTTAATATTTGCTTTATGTATTTAGGTGCTCCTATGATTCCTTTATCATTATGTAATATCTTTCTTTGTCTCCTGTTGTAGTCTTTATTTTAAAATCTATTCTATCTGATATAAATATTGCTACCCTAGCTTTCTTTGTTTCCATTTGTGTATAATACCTTTTTCCTTGCTTTCATTTTCAGTCACTGTGTGTCTTTATATCTGAAATGAGTCTCCTGTAGGCATCATGTGTATGGGTTTTGTTTTGTACACATTTAGCCACTCTTTGTCTTTTGATTGGAGCATTTACTCCATTTACACTTAAAGTGATTGTTGCTAGATATGTACTTGTTGCCATTTTGTTCATTCTTTGGGGTTGTTTTTGTAAGTCTTTCTTGTTCCTTTCTTTTTCTTTTTCTCACTTCCCTGTGTGATTTGATGACTATATTTAGTGTTACGTTTGGTTTCCTTTCTGTTTGTGTGTGTGTGTGTTTGTGTATCTGTTACAGGTTTTTGGTTTGTGGGAATCAATGAGATTCATATATAACTCTCTCTCTTCCTCTCTCTCTCTCTTTGTGTGTGTGTATACACACAACACAATTATTTCAAGTTGTTAATCTGTTAAGTCTGAATACATTCTCACAACCCTGAATTTCTACTTTCTCTCTCCCTTCACATTTAATATTCTTGACATCATGTTTTATATCTTATTTTGTATATCCTTTACTTATTGTGGATATAGATGATTTTACTACTTTTGTCTTTCAAGCTTCTATGAGCTGTACATGTTTGATCTACCACCTTTATGTTTGCCTTATCAGTGAGATTTTTCTTCCATAATTTTTATGTTTTTGGTTGTGGTCTTTTCTTTTTCACTTCAAGACGTCCTTTTAACATTTCTTGTAAAGTCAATTTAGTAGTGCTGAACTCTTTTAGCTTTCGTTTGTCTGTAAAACTCTTCATCTCTCCTTCAGATCTGAATGATAGCCTTGCTGGGTGGAGTTCTTGGTTATAGGTTTTTTTCCTTTCATCACTTTGAATATATCATGCCACTCCCTTCTGGCTTGCAAAATTTCTGCTGAAAAGTCAACTGATGGTCTTATGGGAGTTCCCTTGTACATAACTTGTTGCATTTATCTTGCTGCTTTTAAGATTCTTTCTTTCTCTTTATTTTTTGCCATTTTAAGTATAATGTGTTTTAGTGAGAACCTCTTTGGGTTCATCTTGTTTGAGTCTCTGTGCTTCCTGAATCTGTATGTCTATTCCCTTTCCTAGGTTAGGGAATTTTTAGTTATTATTTCTTTAAATAAGTTCTCTGACCCTTCTCACTCTCTTCTCCTCTTGGAGCCCTTATAAGGCAAATATTGGTACACTTGGTGTTGTCCTAGAGATCTCTTAAACTATCTTTGTTTAAAAAACATTTTTTTTTCTGTTCACCTTGGATGATTTCCACTTCTCTGTCTTCCAGCTTGCTGAACCATTCCTCTCTATTATTTAGTCTACTGTTGATTCCTTCTAGTGTATTTTTTTTTTAGTTCAGTTATTGTTTTCTTCAGCTCTTTTTGGTTCTTCTTTATATTTTCCAACTCTGTTAAACTTCTCACTGTGTTCATCCACTGTTCTCCCAAGTTCTTTGAGCATCTCTGTGATCATTATCATTGAGCTCTTTATCAGGTAGATTGTTTATCTCCACTTCATTTAGCTCTTTTTCTGGGGTGTTGTCTTGTTCCTTCATTTGTAACATATTCCTCTGTCTTCTCATTTTGACTAGCTCTTTGTGTTTGTTTCTATATATTGGCTAGGTTTCTTATGTTTCCTGATATTGGAGTAATGTCCTTATGTAGGAGATGTCCTTTGAGGCCCAGCAGCACACTTCTGCCTGATCATTAAAGCTATATGCCCGAGGGGTGCCCTGATGTGGATTGTGTCGACCCTTCTGTTGTGGTGGGGCCAACTACGGTTGATGTACTGGTAGGTGAGGCTGGCCCCTGGCCTGGTTGGCTGCCAGGGCCTCCCTTTTGTGGTGGCTGCTGGACCACTTGTGGGTAGGGTTACACATTCCAGGGAGTTCCAGGACTGCTGCCATTCCACTGGTGGCTGGGGATGAGTCCTGGTGTGGCTGCCTGTGGGAATCAGGACATCCTGGGACTGGTGCCAGCTCACTGGTGAGACAGGTAAGCCACTGGCATTTATAAGCTAGAGGGAGGACTATGGAAAGATGTTTTGCAGTACTAGTGTCCTTGTGGTAGATTGAGCTTCCCCAAATGGCAATTGCCAGCATCTATGTCCTCAGGGGGATTTACCTTGTGTCTCTCCAGGAAGCTCTCCAAGATCAACAAGATGTCTAACCTAGGCTCCTTTCAAATTACTGCCTCTGTGCTGGGACTCAGAGCATGCAGAATTTTGCATGCACCCTTTTACAGTGGGGTCTCTGTTTCCTACAGCCCTCTGGCTTTCCTATATGCAAGCCCTGTTGGTTTTCAAAATGAGCCATTCTCAGGGCACATCTTCCCAGTACAGGATCCACAGGCTGGGGAGTTAATGTGAGGCTCAGACCCCTGCCTCCTTGGCAATTGTGATTATCCTTCCTTTTGTGGGTTGCCTAATTAGGGGAGTGTCGTTCTTGACTATACCACATCTCCAACCCTCCTACTCATCTCATTGGCTTCTTCTTTGTATCTTTAGTTGTAGATAATCATTTCTACTACTCTTCAAGTTGTTCTCATAGTTAGTCTGTAAATAGTCGTAATTTTGGTGTGGCTATGGGAGGAGGTGAACTTAGGGTCTTCCTACTCCACCATCTTGACCATACCTCACCACATGTATTAATGGATAGTTTTATCACCAATGAAATTATCAACTTGTGATACTTAGATTGAATTCCTAGACCAGTCTTCCATTCCTTATAAACTCTCTGGAGACTCCAGAAGTATTTTATTCAGGTTTTCATGCTTTTAGTGATAGAAGGTAGCACAGCAGACTGAAACAAAACAAACCAATGATGCACAAAGGTGGAGTATAATCTGTCATGAAGCTATGTGTTAGAAACAGTGGTGGTGAAAGGCTAGCTGCAATTGCTCAGATCTTTGGTGAGCAAAACCTTGTTTTTAAAAGAGACTTGGTTGCTTGCAGAGCAAACGATTTTTAGCTTTTCAGAACTTCAGTATATTTGATTTCTGATCTGGGAAACAAATACTAAAGTATTCAAACACACTTGAGCAATTCAATGATTGCAATAATTCATGAAGGAGTATTGCAGGGTCTTAGAAGAACACCCTCTGTTAACACTGGCTTTAGGTCTATGGATTAGCATTCTCAGTCACTTGTGTTTTATTCATGTAGGGAATAGAATTGTTGAAATACTGAGCTAATTTAACAGGTCTTTTTTGCTAATACAGTTGGCATACATTTTTAGACAATTGTACATAAATTTTCTTATGAGTACTTCATTTGTCTTTCTGCAATTGCCCTTCCAGTTTATTTGAAATTTGTGAAGTTAGGTGGCAAAATTACAAGTTGATTTTTTTGTGTTTAGCTAGGGTCTACACCTGTCATTTTATTCTTCCATACTTATGCAGGTTGTCACTAAAATATTGAGGCTAAATCATGAAATCAATGAATATAGAGTTGGAAGAAACTCTATTAAACGCTAAATATTTATAGTTTTAACATCAATTAAAGAAGGAAATGACTAAGTGACCGGGCAATTTCCATATCTCTCAAATGCAATTTCATGTGTGTTAGATAGTCTATTAATCATGAGATGTATATTACTAAGTTATTATCTATAAAACAACTTCCTACTGTTTTCACTGTTCACTGCATTTATTGGCATTCAACATTTACTGACTTTGTGTTTTAGAGAGAAAAATCCTATGTGGCTGTAGGAAAGAAAAATAAATGCAACAGACGATTTCTTTATGCCTTTAGAAGCTTGTAATCTAATTAGGAGCATTTTAAGCACCGAAACCGATTTTTTGTAATTTAAATTGCTATTAGTGTGGATTATTGCAGATTACCCTACTACTCTGCTGCTTAACAGCTGAGGAAAAGATAAGTAGAAGAGAAACAGGTGGGGTAAAGAATGAAAAGCTTCTTGAAGAAGAGGAGGTTTACACCATGTGTAGTAGATAATATACCTTCCATTGCAAGTACAGAAAATTCAAGTCCAGCTGGCTTTTAAAACAAAGGGGATTAATTGGCTCCTGTGACAGAAGAATTCAAAGGTAGATCTGGCTTTCAAAATAGATTAATCCCGAGGTACAGAATGTTATCAGGTTCTGGTTCTGTGTCTTTGCAATCTTTTGGCTCTGCCTTCCTCAACATGTTGGTATTACATTCAGGCACCCCTCTTCTGGTGCCTGAAACAACTTCAGAATTGCATGGGGAGAGAAATTAAATTCCTCAGAAGCACATGCATCTCAAATGGAAACAAGAAACAATTAGGAAGGGGAAGGGGGGAATAAGTGCTGAAAAGGCAACCAACAAACATTGACTGGTCTTGAATTTTTAAGAAATGCAGAATATAGACTTGTGGAGAAGATAGGGTAGGATACCAAATAAAAGGACTGATGTGGCCATCAGCATCATAAAGATTACCTTAGCTAGCATGTAAAGAAATAGTAAGATATTGATGAATTACATGGTAAGAAGTTTTTGGATGGCCTTGAAGACTACCTTAAGGATGTTAATTTTTGAAGCTACGTCCTGTGCTGGCTACCTTGTTGCATGAGTTGCCCCAGCTGAAACTGATCATTACCCCACTCTAGCTTCCCTCCATGGATATGGCAGATAGAAAAAGATGTTTCAAAGATGCAAGCAAAATTATCATCATAAGCCTTTTAGTTATGCATGAGAAAAGCTATAGTCTTAGGGGAGATGGAAGTTACCTGAATAAAGATGTCAGAGACTAAGAAATTAAGTATAGATTTTCTTGGTATAAACTATGACTGTACTGATAGTTTTCTGTTCAACTTACCCAGCGCCCACTGGAGAAAATGCCTTGGAACTGATTTCATCTTGGCATAGCCATATATGGTTTGGATTGTTGATGTTCCATAGTTAGTGATATTTTAAAAACTGAAAAATACAGAATTTGCTAGTGTTATATTCTGTATTCCAGTGTGATTATATTCTTAAAACCAAATAAGAGTATACTCCTGTAAAAGGTAGATGGGATTTCATTGAAAAGAATATACATTCTCCCTATCATCTAAGAGGGTCTCTTGAAACAAGGATAAGTTCTGAGACAACTTAAATCCTGTCAAAAGAAAAAAAAGTCTTCTTACTGTATCACTGTGATTATGTCATTCTGGACTTGGAACTGTAGACATTCTCAGAGTAATCTCAGTGTTGGGAGTAAGCTGGTTCTTAATTCATTGTGACAGAATTGGAAATGGATGGGGAGAAGGCCTGGTGAAGTCTGCTAAAGAAGGCTCTTAGCCTGTTGACACTGAGAGTAGTGACATCCAGTAGTCCTTATAAGTAATTCTATGTGTTGCACTTACCTTGCATTTTACACAAAGATTTAGTCACGTATATGTATCTTAAATGTATGGCTTGATCTTTACTCAGTTATAGGGAATTGGAATGGGCTTATATCAGGCCTGAAATGGAGTAACTCAAAGGATATTTTTAACTTTGACCTTGATGCCAGAGCAGTGGTAATAGTAGTGGTATCCTGTTGAGAAACACTGTGAAAAATGGAGCCATAGTCTTAGGAGGGTCAGTGGCAGCAGTGGGGCTACCTGGTGGGGAGGCTAGAAGGAAAGAAATATCCCTGAGTACAATAAGACACTTTCAGAAATATACCTGACTATAAGTAAGGGGACTCTCATAAATAGCTAGAGACACTTTGATGGGGGTTATTAAACAAGAATGTAAATTTATATTGTACTCAGAGACTGGTGAGTTTGCAAGAATATTTTGGCTAATATTATTAGGAGCCAGGGTAATAATGACATAAGAATGGTATTAGAGGAACATAATACAATACTGTTAGCATGTATGGAGTTAACCAGAGGACAAGATAAACTGAATATCAAGGGGATCAGAGGAAGAATAAATGAGCAATATATCATTTTAATGAATTTTAAATTACTATGTTCCAAAGAATCTTCAAACTTTAAGGTTGACTGAAATGTGTGTTGTGAGTGGTGTGAGCTAATAGCAGTTAAAAAGAAACAGTCCACTCTGGAGAAGAAAAAGAAATGAGAGAATAGGCTCTGAGATTCTAGTTTTCTTTTTCATTCGTTGCCCAATGTTTCAGTCTAGATCTGAAGTGAAATCAAGTTTTCCCCTCCAAGAACACTACCATGATTCTCAAACATACATTTCATATGGTCTTTACTTTGTTTAGAAGCAAACCTTGATCAGAAAAACAAAACTGAACGTTTCCATATGCTGACTGTGTAACTCCTTTACACCGTAGAAGTAGTTTTAAGAGACGGGTAGAGTATCCAACACTATTTCTATGCGCATTTGTATTTTTATGGATAAAATCAATTTGGTAATAAGAAATAATATTTCAAAATGCCAAGTTATGCCTGTCTATTAATGTGAAATAAAAACTTAAAGCAGTATATATTTTCCCTGGAATTACTGTATTAGACTCTTAAAAATGTTGGGTTATTTATTTTTTACACGTGTGTAAAGTGTGTCTTATCTGTTGTTTATTTAATAAAGTATTGTGCTGAAATAGAGGGAGGACTTAAGAGGTGGGTGGCCTTGCTTTAATGGGAGGACAGCAGTTTGACATTGGTCATATCTAAGCTTTAATAGCAACAGTTACTTTCATCAAATTTTGAATCACTGTTTAATTTATAGCTGCCCATGTGTTTTGTTAGCTAAATAATATTTAGCTCCAATTTCAGGGATCATTTTCAGTTTTAGTGATGATAATCATTTTGTGATTTAATGTTGATCATTAAATCCCCAGTCCAGGGATCCTGCACCAGGAAGATGATTTCCCAGAGCATTTGGCTTTGAAGGCCAATGGGACTTACTTTCTGGAGTCCCAGAGGGCTGGAGGAAATAGAAGCTTCACTCTTAAAGGGCACACAGAAAATCTTGCATGATCTAGAACCCACGAGAGAAGCAGTAATTCGATAGGAGCCTGGGTCCTACCTACCTCCTGATCCTGGAGAGTCTCTTGGAGAGGCAGAAGTCGCCTGCAGCTTACACTGGGAACAGTTATTTAGGGGAGCTCCTTCTTCCACATGAATACTAGTGCCGGCAAGTGCCATATTAGAATCTTCCTTTTGCTTATTAGCCCCAGGACCCAGTCCTGTCCTGATCTAATGTTCTACAGGTACCAGTGCTGGAATGCTTAGGGCCATGCACCTAACTGGGTGCAGACACAGACCTACCCACCAGCAGATAGGCAGCCTTAAGATCCCCTGAGCCCACAGCCACCTGTGGACAAGGCCATTCCTGGGTTCTGCAGTCAGCCGCCTCTTGAACCAGTCCCACCAACCAGTGGCTGTCAGCCTACACACAAGGCAGGACTTGGCAACCAAAAGGACTGGGGGCCAACCAAGCCTACCAGACTGCCCACAACAGAAAGACACATGCAGCCCTCATAGCAGAAACCCCTAGAGCATATATTTCTTGTAACAAGAGGCAAGTACACTGCTGGGATACAATGGATATCGTCTAAAAATGGCCAGTTCTTCAAGGTTGAGAAAACATAACCAACGTACCAGATAGATAAAAATAAAAACAGCAACTCAGGCATAATGAGGTGACAGAGGAACATATTCCAAATGAAGGAACAAGATAAAACGCCAGAAGAAGAACAAAGTGAAGTGGACATAGGCAATCTACCTTAGAAAGAGTTCAGCATAGTTATTGTAAAGATGATCAGAGTACTCGTGAGAAGAACAGATGCACAGAGAGAGCAGTTAGAGGTTTTTAACAAAGAGTTAGAAAATATAAAGAAAAACCAAACAGAGATGAAGCATACAGCAATTAAGTGAAAAATATACTAGAAAGAATCAGCAGTAAACTAAATGTCAGCGAGTTGGAAGACAGAGTAGCAGAAATCACTGATTCTGAACAATCACATATATAAATAGATTGCTATATATAAACCCCATGGTAAGCACAAACCAAAAATCTGTAAAAGATACACACACATTAAAGAGAAGGAATCCAAACATAACACCAGAGATAGTCATCAAATCACAAGAGAAGAGAACAAAAGAAGAAAGGAAAAGTTTGAGGACAGTTTGAGACATTTGGGACAATATTAAGTGTACCAATATATACAATATAGGAGTCCCAGAAGGATAAGAGATAGAGATGGGGCAAAGAACTTATTTAAAGAAATAATAGCTAAAAATTCCCAAACCTGTGAAAGGGAACAGAGATACAGGTCTAGGAAGCATAGAGTTTCTAAAACAAGATAAACCCAAAGAGGTTCACACCAAGACACATTATAATTAAAAAAGGCAAAAATTAAAGATAGAGAACATTTAAAAGCAGCACAGGAAAAACAATACGTTACCTACAAGGGAACTCCCACAAGGCCATTAGGCTGACTTTTCAGGACAAACTCAGCAGCCAGAAAGGTGTGGCACAATTAATTAAAGTGATGAAAGGGAAAAACCTGCAACCATAAATAATCTACCTGACAAGGCTCTCATTCAGATTTGATGGCAGGATCAAAAGCTTCACAGAGAAGCAAAAGCTAAAAGAGTTCAGCATCACCACACTAGGTTTAAAAGAAATGATGTTACAGGAACTTCTCTAAGCAAAAAAGAAAAGGACACAATGAGAAACATGAAAATCACAGAAGGAAAAAGCTCATTGGTAGAGGCAAACACACAGTAAAGGTAGGAAATAATCTGTGTGTAAAGCTAGCAGCAGGGTTAAAAGGTAAAAGTGGTAAAATCATCTATACTCATAATAAGCAGTTAATACAGAAAACAATTAGATGTAACAGATGGATCTAGAGATTTTCATACTGAGTGAAGTAAGTCAGACAGAGAAAAAGAAATATCATATGGTATCCCTTAAGAAATGATACAAATGAAACTATTTACAAAACAGAAACAGACTGATAGACTTAGAGAATGAACTTACAGTTACCAGGGGGGAAATGATGGGGGGAAGGGATAGTCAGGGAGTTTGGGATCGACATGTACACACTACTGTAGTTAAAATGGGTAAGCAACAAGGACCTACTATATAGCACAGAGAACTCTGCTCAATGTTATGTGGCAGCTGGATGGGAGGGGAGTTTGGGGGAGAATGGATACATGCATATGTATGGCTGAGTCCCTTTGCTGTGCGCCTGAAACTTTCACAACATTGTTAATTGGCTATACTCCAATATAAAACAAAAAGTTAAAAATAAAATATGATACCAAAAACAATACTTGTGAGGGAAGGAAAGTACAAATGCAGTACTGTTAAAATGAATATGAAATTAAGAGATCAGCAACTTAAAACAATCACATATATAAATAGATTGCTATATATATATAAGCACAAACCAAAAATCTGTAAAAGATACACACACATTAAAAAGAAGGAATCCAAACATAACACCAGAGATAGTCATCAAATCACAAGAGAAGAGAACAAAAGAAGAAAGAAAAAAGACCCACAAAACAACCCCAAAACAAATGAACAAATGGTCATAAGAACACATATATCAATAATTACTTTAAATGTAAATGGACTAAATAATCAAAAGACACAGAGTGACTGAATGGGTACAAAAACAAAACCTGTATGTATGCTACCTACAAGAGACTCACTTCAGATCTATAGATACACACAGTCTGAAAGTTAGGGGATGGAAAAAGGTATTCCATGCAGTGGAAACCAAAAGAAAGGTGGAGTAGCAATACATACATTAGGCAAAATAGATTTTAAAATAAAAACTGTTACAAGGGACAGATAAGTACATTATAACGATCAAGAGATAAATCTAAGAAGATATAACAATTTTAAGTATATATGCACCTAAATGTATGAAGCAAATATTAACAGATATGAAGGGAGAGATTGGTAGTGACACAATAATAGTGTACATGGAACATTCTCTAGGATAGATCACATGCTAAGGCACAAAACAAACCTTGGTAAATTTAAGAAAATTGAAATCATATCAGGTATGTTTTCAGACCACAATGCTATGATACCAGAAATCAACTGCAAGAAAAATACTGCAAAAAACACGAACATGTGGCAGCTAAACCACATTCTACTAAACAACCAATGGATCACTAAAATCAAAGAGAAAATCAAAAAATTCCTAGAGACAAATGAAAACAAAACCATAATGGACCAAAATCTATGGGATGCAGCAAAAGCAGTTCTGGAAGGGAAGTTTATAGCTGTATAAGCTTACCTCAGGAAACAAGAAAAATCTCAAATAATCTAAATTCACACATTAAGGAACTATAGAAAAAAGAACAAACAAAACCCAAAGTTAGTAGATGGGAAAAAATCATAAAGATCAGAGCAGAAATAAATGGTATAGAAGCTAAAAAGCAATAGAAAAGATCAATGAAACTAAAACCTGGTTCTTTGAAAAGATAAATAAAATTTAAAACCTTTTGGTCAGATTCATTAAGAAAAAAAGGGAAAAAGCCCAAATCAATAACAGCAGAAATGAAAAAAGTTACAGCTGACACTACAGAAATATGAAGGACTATAAGAGACTACTACAAATAACTATATGCCAATAAAGTGGACAACCTAGAAGAAATGGACAAATTCCTAGAAATGTAAATATCCCTAGACTGAGTAAGGAAGAAATAGAAATTATGAATAGACTGATTACCAGTAATGAAATTGAATCAATAGTTTATAAACTACCAACAAACAAAAGTCCAGGGCCAGACGGCTTCACAGGTGTATTCTACCAAGCATTTAAAGAATAGTTAACACCTATCCTTCTTAAGCTATTTCAGAAAAATTGCAGAGGAAGGAACACTTTCAGACGCATTCTACAAGGCCTTAATCACCCTGAGACCACAACCAAACAAAGATATCACCAAAAAAGAAAATTACAAGCCAGTATCACTGATGAACATAGATTCAGGAATCCTCAACAAAATATCAGCAAATCGAATCCAAAAATACACTGAAAGGATCATACACCATGGTCAAGTAGGATTTATTTCACGTATGCAAGGATTTTTCAGTATCTGAAAATCAACCAGTGTGATAAACCACATTAATAAATTGAAGAATAAAAACCATAGGTTCATCTCAAGAGTTGCAGAGGGCTTCCCTGGTGGTGCAGTGGTTGAGAGTCCGCCTGCCGATGTAGGGGACATGGGTTTGTGCCCCGGTCCGGGAAGATCCCACATGCCGCGGAGCAGCTGGGCCCGTGAGCCATGGCTGCTGAGCCTGCGCGTCCGGAGCCTGTGCTCCTCAACGGAAGAGGCCACAACAGTGAGAGGCCTGCGTACTGCAAAAAAAAAAAAAAAAAAAAAAAAAGTTGCAGAAAAGCTTTTGGCAAAATTCAACATCCATTTATGATTAAAAAAAACTCTCCAGCAAGTGGTCACAGAGGGGACATACCTCAATATAATAAGGGTCATGTGTGGCAAGCCCGTAAGCTAACATTATACTCAACAATGAAAATGAAAGCATTTCTTCTAAGATCAGGAACAAGACAAGGATGCCCACTCTTGCCACTTTTATTAAACATAGTATTGGACGTCCTAGCTACAGCAATCATACAAGAAAAGTAAATAAAAGGAATCCAAATTCAAAAGGAAAATTTTAAATGGTTACTATTTGCAGATACCATGGTAGTATACATTGAAAATTCTAAAGATACCACCAAAAATCTACTAGAGCTCATCATGAATTTTGTAAAGTTGAAGGATACAAAATTAATATACAAAAATCTGTTGTATTTCTATACACTAACAGCAAACTATCAGAAAGAGAAATTAAGGAAACAATGTCATTTTCAATTTCATCAAAGAGAATAAAACACATAGGAATAAACCTACCTAAGGAGGTAAAAGACCTGTACTTGGAAACCTATAAAACACTGATGAAAGAAATTGAAGAGTAGACAAACAGATCACAATATATACCATGCTCATGGACTGGAAGATTTAATATCGTTAAAATACAATATTGCCCATGGTAATCTACAGATTCAGTGCACTCCCTATCAAAATACCAATGGCATTTTTCAAAGAACTAGAACAAATAATGTTAATATTTGTTTGGAAATACAATAGACTGTAAATAGTCAAAACAATCTTGAGAAAGAAGAACAGAACTGGAAGAATCATGCTCCCTAACTTCAGATTATGCTACAAAGTTACAGTACAAAAGTTACCATACAAGTATAGTACTGGCACAAAAATAGACACATAGAGCAACGGGACAGAATAGAGAGCCCAGAAATAAACCCACACACTTATGGTGGATTAATCTGTGACATAGGAGGCAAGAATATACAATGGAGAAAAGCAGTCTCTTCAATAAGTGGTTTTGGGAAAACTGGACAGCTCCATGTAAAACAGTGAGACTAGAAACTTTTCTAACATCATATACAAAAATAAACTCAAAATGGATTAAAGAGTTAAATATAAGACCATAAACCATAAAACTCCTAGAAGAAAACTTAGGCAGAATACTCTTTGACATAAATCATCACAATATATTTTAGATCTGTCTCCTAAAAAATTAAACGAATGGAACCTAATCAAACTTGAAAAGACAAAAAGACAACCTGCTGAATGGGAGAAAATATTTGTGAATGGCATGACCAATAAAGGGTTAATTTAAGCCAATATATATAAACAGCTCATACAGCGCAACATCAAAAAAACAAACTGCCAAATAAAAAATAGGCAGAAGACCTGGAGAGACGTTTTTCCAAAGAAGACATGCACATGGCCAACAGGCACATGAAAAGATGCTCAACATCATTAATCATCAGATTAATGCAAATTAAAACTGCAATGAGATATCACCCCACGACTGGCAGAATGGCTATCATCAAAAATACCAAAATAACCAATGTTGGCCTGGATGTAGAGATAAAAAAATCTAGATACACTGTTAGTGGGAATGTAAATTTGTGTAGCCATTGGGGAAAACAGTATGGCAGTCCCTCAAAAAACTAAAAATAGAACTACCATACCACCCAGCAATTGCACTCTTTTGTATTTATTAAAAAAAAAAAAAAGCACTAATTCAGAAAGATACATGCACCCCAGTGTTCTTAGCAGCACTATTTGCAATAGCCAAGGTACTGAAGCAACCTAAGCAACAACACTGATGGACTTGGAAGTTTTTATTCTAAGTGAAATAAGTCAGACAGAGAAAGGTAAATATTGTATGATACCGCTTATATGTGGAATCTAAAAAACAAAAGAGCTAGTGAATATAACAAAACACGAAACAGACTCACAGATATAGAGAACAAAGCAGTGGGGAGAGGGAAGGGGGAGGCACAACATAGGGATGTGGGATCAAAAGGTACAAACTACTTTATATAAAATAAATAAGCTATAAGAATATATAATATAACACGGAATATAGCCTATATTTTATAACTATAAATGGAATAAACCTTTAAAAAGTGTGAACCACTATGCTGTACACCTGAAATTTGTATAATATTGTACATCAGCTGTACCTTAATAAGAAAAAAAATTGTGTTTATAGTAAAGTGACTTTTCAGTAATTTAGTCACAATGGAAAATTAAAATATATTTCCAATTAGGAAAAATTTTTTGTTACTATTATAAAAGTATTTTTTAATTAGTATAAAAATATTTAAAATATTAGCCTAAAGCCATTAAGAATTTTAACTAATGTTCTTCTTTCAAATTCTGCTTCTTTAGAAGAATTCAGATATTTTTTGTTAAACTATCTTTATTAAAAATATAATCTTAAGTTCTTAAAGTTGTTGAAAGATGTTAGATAGTTGGTGGTTTCCTATTTTCTCTAATGATAAATCTAAGTGTGATAAAAGATCTTCAAGTTATTTAAACTTTAAATTTTGCATAAATATGTGTTTAGACAGCTTGACAGTATATAAAGAACTCTTTAAAAAACAAATTTGAAGATATCTTTTGCTATGTCCTTTTGCAATTTACCATGTTTGGGAGACGTTTGTTAGGAAAAAGTCATAAAAGCAAACATTGTTGTTTGCAAATTTCACTACAAATTTGCCGTAACTCTTGGCGGCATAGTTCCTGATTTAGAGGTGAAGTAGTTGTACTCTCCTCCCCTTTTCTCCCTTCTTCCTTCCCTCTCTTTACTTCCCCTCCACTTCCCTCTTCTCCTTTCCTCTCCTTTCTTCTTCCTTTCAATCGAAAATAACTCCACTCTTACTGGGAAATCAAAGTCAGCCACAGTGTTGTAGTGTGGAGGTTCTCAGATAGCTAGCAGTTTTTTAGCTCTTGCCATGTGGAAATGATGAGACGCACGGATGGCAATTTCCTTGAGGGCATGGGGCCTGTCTTCCTTATTTATTATTTCCCTGTTAACACAGTAGAACATAATAGGCACTTTCATTATAAACTCCAGTAAAATAACCATATAAAAATGATCTTGAACCTCACTTCTGATTGCTAGTTTATGCTCATAATAAAGTTTAGGATTTCAAGATTCCTTGATACCTTTTATAACATTAGTGACTTTTATAGTCTTTTCCTTGACCATTCAGTTTAATTATGGTATCAGTTATTTCTAGTCCTTTTCTATTAATGTTTTATGTCTTTTAAAAAATATAACCATGCAGTTTCCTGGACCTTGCCATCTGGAAATAAATTTCAAAGTTTTGAAGTGTTTTATTGTTTTCCTTTAAAAAGTGTTAAAGTTCAATTTTAAGTGACGTTTAATTTCTTTCCATATAGCAAAAGACCAGTTAAATTGCCTATGGGACTACATTACTAAAAAGGTTCTTTAAGTATCATATTTTCTTTTATATTGATTGTGGATGAGAGAGTGGGCAAGCATTGGTAATGCTAGCCTTGGGTGGCTTCAAGGAAGGTGAAAGTTGCAGTCCTGTTTATCCTCTTTGGTCAGGGGGATACATCCTTTCTGTATTAAGCTTCTAAGTATTGTGACTGACATTAGCTATCCTAATGCACTGTCATCAGATTTTGGCAAGGTTTTTTTTTTTTTTTTTTTTTTAACATCTTTATTGCAGTATAATTGCTTTACAATGGGGTGTTAGTTTCTGCTTTATAACAAAGTGAATCAGTTATACATATACATATGTTCCCATTATCTCTTCCCTCTTGCATCTCCCTCCCTCCAACCCTTCCTATCCCACCCCTCTAGGTGGTCACAAACCACCGAGCTGATCTCCCTGTGCTATGTGGCTGCTTCCCACTAGCTATCTATTTTACATTTGGTAATGTGTATATGTCCATGCCACTCTCTCACTTTGTCACAGCTTACCCCTTCCCATATCCTCAAGTCCATTCTCTAGTAGGTCTGTGTCTTTATTCCCGTCTTACTCCTAGGTTCTTCATGACCATTTTTTCTTTTCTTAGATTCCATATATATGTGTTAGCATACGATATTTGTTTTTCTCTTTCTGACTTACTTCACTCTGTATGACAGACTCTAGGTCTATCCACCTCACTTCAAATAACTCAATTTCGTTTCTTTTTATGGCTGAGTAATATTCCATTGTATATATGTGCCACATCTTCTTTATCCATTCATCTGTTGATGGACACTTAGGTTGCTTCCATGTCCTGGCTATTGTAAATAGAGCTGCAGTGAACATTTTGGTACATGACTCCTTTTGAATTATGGTTTTCTCAGGGTATATTCCCAGTAGTGGGATTGCTGGGTCATATGGTAATTCTATTTTTAGTTTCTTAAGGAACCTCCATACTGTTCTCCATAGTGGCTGTATCAATTTACATTCCCACCAACAGTGCAAGAGTGTTCCCTTTTCTCCACACCCTCTCCAGCATTTATTGTTTGTAGAATTTTTGATGATGGCCATTCTGACCGGTGTGAGATGATATCTCATTGTAGCTTTGATTTGCATTTCTCTAATGATTAATGATGTTGAGCATTCTTTCATGTGTTTGTTGGCAATCTGTATATCTTCTTTGGAGAAATGTCTATTTAGGTCTTCTGCCCATTTTCAGATTGGGTTGTTTGTTTTTTTGTTATTGAGCTGCATGAGCTACTTGTAAATTTTGGAGATTAATCCTTTGTCAGTTGCTTCATTTGCAAATATTTTCTCCCATTCTGAGGGTTGTCTTTTGGTCTTGTTTATGGTTTCCTTTGCTGTGCAAAAGCTTTGAAGTTTCATTAGGTCTCATTTGTTTATTTTTGTTTTTATTTCCATTTCTTTAGGAGGTGGGTCAAAAAGGATCTTGCTGTGATTTATGTCATAGAGTGTTCTGCCAATGTTTTCCTCTAAGAGGTTGATAGTGTCTGGCCTTACAATTAGGTCTTTGATCCATTATGAGTTGTTTTGTGTATGGTGTTAGGGAGTGTTCTAATTTCATACTTTTACTTGTACCTGTCCAGTTTTCCCAGCACCACTTATTGAAGAGGCTGTCTTTTCTCCACTATATATTCTTGTCTCCTTTATCAAAATAAAGTGACCATATGTGCATGGGTTTATCTCTGGTCTTTCTATCCGGTTCCATTGATCTATATTTCTATTTTTGTGCCAGTACCATACTGTCTTGATTACTGTAGCTTTATAGTATAGTCTGAAGTCAGGGAGCCTGATTCCTCCAGCTCCATTTTTCGTTCTCAAGATTGCTTTGGCTATTCGGGGTCTTTTGTGTTTCCATTACAAATTGTGAAATTTTTTGTTCGAGTTCTGTGAAAAATGCCAGTGGTAGTTGATAGGGATTGCATTGAATCTTAGATTGCTTTGGGTAGTAGGGTCATTTTCACAATGTTGATTTTTCCAATCCAAGAACATGGTATATCTCTCCATCTATTTGTATCATCTTTAATTTCTTTCATCAGTGTCTTATAATTTTCTGCATACATGTCTTTTGTCTCCTTAGGTAGGTTTATTCCTAGATATGTTATTCTTTTCATTGCAGTGGTAAATGGGAGTGTTTTCTTAATTTCACTTTTAGATTTTTCATCATTAGTGTATAGGAATGCCTGAGATTTCTGTGCATTAATTTTTTATCCTGCTACTTTACCAAATTCATTGATTAGCTCTAGTAGTTTTCTGGTAGCATCTTTAGTATTCTCTATGTATAGTATCATGTCATCTGCAAACAGTGACAGCTTTACTTCTTCTTTTCTAATTTGTATTCCTTTTATTTCTTTCTCTTCTCTGATTGCTGTGGCTAAAACTTCCAAAACTGTATGGAATAATAGTGTTGAGAGTGGGCAACTTTGTCTTGTTCCTGATCTTAGTGGAAATGGTTTCAGTTTTTCACCATTGAGGATGATGTTGGCTGTGGGTTTGTCATATACGGCCTTTATTATGTTGAAGAAGTTCTCTCTATGCCTACTTTCTTCAGGGTTTTTATCATAAATGGGTGTTGAATATTGTCGAAAGCTTTCTCTGCATCTGTTGAGATGATCATATGGTTTTTCTCCTTCAGTTTGTTAATGTGGTGTATCACGTTAATTGATTTGCATATATTGAAGAATCCTTGCATTCCTGGAATAAACCCCACTTAATCATGGTGTATGATCCTCTTAATGTGCTGTTGGATTCTATTTGCTAGTATTTTGTTGAGGATTTTTGCATCTATGTTCATCAGTGATATTGACCTGTAGTTTTCTTTCTTTGTGACATCCTTGTCTGGTTTTGGTATCAGGGTGATGGTTTCCTCGTAGAATGAGTTTGGGAGTGTTCCTCCCTCTGCTATATTTTGGAAGAGTTTGAGAAGGATGAGTGTTAGCTCTTCTCTAAATGTTTGATAGAATTTGCCTGTGAAACCATCTGGTCCTGGGCTTTGTTTGTTGGAAGATTTTTAATCACAGTTTCAATTTCAGTGATTGTGATTGGTCTGTTCATATTTTCTGTTTCTTCCTGGTTCAGTCTCAGCAGGTTGTGCATTTCTAAGAATTTGTCCATTTCTTCCTGGCTGTCCATTTTATTGGCATAGATCTGCTTGTAGTAATCTCTTGATCCTTTGTATTTCTGGAGTGTCAGTTGTTACTTCTTTTTCATTTCTAATTCTATTGATTTGAGTCTTCTCCCTTTTTTTCTTGATGAGTCTGGGGAATGGTTTATTAATTTTGTTTATCTTCTCAAAGAACCAGCTTTTAGTTTTATTGATCTTTGCTATTGTTTCCTTCATTTCTTTTTCATTTATTTCTGAACTGATCTTTATGATTTCTTTCCTTCTGCTTACTTTGGGGTTTTTTTGTTCTTCTTTCTCTAATTGCTTTAGGTGCAAAGTTAGGTTGTTTATTCAAGGTGTTTCCTCTTTCTTAAGGTAGGATTGTATTGCTATAAATTTTCTTCTTAGAACTGCTTTTGCTGCATCCCATAGGTTTTGGGTCATCATGTCTCCATTGTCATTTGTTTCTAGGTATTATTTGATTTCCTCTTTGATTTCTTCAGTGATCTCTTGGTTATTAAGTAGTGTATTGTTTAGCCTCCATGTGTTTGTAGTTTTCAGAGGTCTTTTCCTGTAATTGATATCTAGTCTCATAGCGTTATGGTCGGAAAAGATACTTGATACGATTTCAGTTTTCTTAAATTTACCAAGGCTTGATTTGTGACCCAAGATATGATGTACCCTGGAGAATGTTCCATGAGCACTTGAGAAGAATGTGTATTCTGTTGTTTTTGGATGAAATGTCCTATAAATATCAATTAAGTCCATCTTGTTTAATGTATCATTTAAAGCTTGTGTTTCCTTATTATTTTCATTTTGGATGATCTGTCCATAGGTGTAAGTGGGGTGTTAAGGTCCCCTACTATGATTGTGTCACTGTCGATTTCCCCTTTTATGGCTGTTAGTATTTGCCTTATGTATTGAGGTAGTCCTATGTTAGGTGCATAAATATTTACAGTTGTTACATCTTCTTCTTGGATTGCTTCCTTGATAATTATGTAGTGTCCTTCTTTGTTTTTTTTTTTTTTTTTTGGTACACGGGCCTCTCACTGTTGTGGCCTCTCCTGCTGCGGAGCACAGAGGCTCTGGACGCGCAGGCTCAGCGGCTATGCCTCACGGGCGCAGCCGCTCTGCGGCATGTGGGACCCTCCCAGACTGGGGCATGAACCCGTGTCCCCTAAATCGGCAGGCAGACTCCCAACCACTGCGCCACCAGGGAAGCCCTGTAGTGTCCTTCTTTCTCTTGTAATAGTCTTTATTTTTAAGTCTGTTTTGTCTGATATGAGAATTGCTACTCCAGCTTTATTTTGATTTCCATTTGCATGGAATATCTTTTTCTGTCCCCTCACTTTTAGTCTGTATGTGTCCCTAGGTCTGAAGTGGGTCTCTTGTAGACTGCATATATACGGGTCTTATTTTTGTATCCATTCAGCCAGTCTGTGTCTTTTGGTGGGAGCATTCAATCCATTTACATTAAAGGTAATTATCAATATGTATGTTCCTATTCCCATTTTCTTAATTGTTTTGGGTTTGTTATTGTAGTTCTTTTCCTTCTGTTGTGTTTCTTGCCTAGAGAAGTTCCTTTAGTATTTGTTGTAAAGCTGGTTTGGTGGTGCTGAACTCTCTCAGCTTTTGCTTGTCTGTAAAGTTTTTAATTTCTCCATCAAATCTGAATGAGATCCTTGCTGGGTAGAGTAATCTTGGTTGTAGCTTTTTCTCCTTCATCACTTTAAATATGTCCTGCCACTCTCTTCTGGCTTGCAGAGTTTCTGCTGAAAGATCAGCTGTTAACCTTATGGGGATTCCCTTGTATGTTATTTGTTGGTTTTCCCTTGCTGCTTTTAATATGTTGTTTTTGTATTTAATTTTTGATAGTTTGATTAATATGTGTCTTGGTGTATTTGTCCTTGGATTTATCCTGTATGGGACTTTCTATGCTTCCTGGACTTGATTAACTATTTCGTTTCCCATATTAGGGAAGTTTTCAACTATAATCTCTGCAAATATTTTCTCAGTCCCTTTCTTTTTCTCTTTTCTTCTGGAACCCCTATAATTCGAATGTTGGTGCATTTAATGTTGTCCCAGAGGTCTCTGTAATTTGAATGTTGGTGCATTTAATGTTGTCCCAGAGGTCTCTGAGACTGTCCTCAGTTCTTTTCTTTCTTTTTTCTTTATTCTGCTCTGCAGTAGTTGTTTCCAGTATTTTATCTTCCAGGTCACTTCTCTATTCTTCTTCCTCAGTTATTCTGCCATTGATCCCTTCTAGAGTATTTTTAATTTCATTTATTGTGTTGTTCATCATTGCTTGTTTCCTCTTTAGTTCTTCTAGGTCCTTGTTAAATGTTTCTTGCATTTTCTCTATTCTATTTCCAAGGTTTTGGATCATGTTTACTGTCATTATTCTGAATTCTTTTTCAGGTAGACTGTCTATTTCCTCTTCATTTGTTAGGTGTAGTGGGTTTTTACCTTGCTCCTTCATCTGCTGTGTGTTTTTCTGTTTTCTCATTTTGCTTATCTTACTGTGTTTGGGGTCTCCTTTTCGCAGGCTGCAGGTTCGTAGTTCCCGTTGTTTTTGGTGTCTGTCCCCAGTGGCTAAAGTTGGTTCAGTGGGTTGTGTAGGCTTCCTGGTGGAGGGGACTAGTGCCTGTGTTCTGGTGGATGAGGCTGGATCTTGTCTTTGTGGTGGGCAGGTCCACGTCTGGTGGTGTGTTTTGGGGTATCTGTGGCCTTACTGTGATTTTAGGCAGCTCCTCTACTAATGGATGGGGCTGTGTTCCTGTCTTGCTAGTTGTTTGGCATAGGGTGTCCAGCACTGTAGCTTGCTGGTCATTGAGTGAAGCTGGGTGTTGGTGTTGAGATGGAGATCTCTGGGAGATTTTTGCCATGAGATATTACATGGAACTGGGAGGTCTCTTGTGGGCCAGTGTCCTGAAGTGGCTCTCCCACCTCAGAGGCATAGCACTGACTCCTGGCTGGAGCACCAAGAGCCCCTCATCCACACGGCTCAGAATAAAAGGGAGAAAAAATAGAGGATAAAATAAAATAAAATAAAGTAAGATAAAATAAAATAGTTATTAAAGTAAAAAATAATTATTATGAAAAAAGATTTTAAAAAGTAAGAACAAAAACAAAAAAAGAAAAAAAGAATAGACGGACAGAATCCTAGGACAAATGGTGAAGGAAAAGCTATACAGACAAAATGTCACACAGAAGCATACACATACACACTTACAAAAAGAGGAAAAGGGGAAAAAATAATATATTTTGCTCCCAAAGTCCACCTCTTCAATTTGGGATGATTCGTTGTCTATTCATGTGTTCCACCGATGCAGGGTACATCAAGTTGACTGTTGAGCTTTTTTTTTTTTTTGGCAGTACACGGGCCTCTCACTGTTGAGAGGCCTCTCCCGTTGCGGAGCACAGGCTCAGCAGCCATGGCTCACGGGCCCCGCTGCTTTGCGACATGTGGGATCCCCCCGGACCGGGGCACAAACCCGTGTGCCCTGCATCGGCAGGCGGACTCTCAACCACTGCGCCACCAGGAAAGCCGTGATTGTTGAGCTTTAATCTGCTGCTTCTGAGGCTGCTGGTAGAAATTTCCCTTTCTCTTCTTTGTTCGCACAGCTCCCGGGGTTCAGCTTTGGATTTGGCCCTGCCTCTGCGTGTGCGTCACCTGAGGGTGTCTGTTCTTCGCTCAGCCAGGACCGGGTTAAAGGAGCAGCTGATTCGGGAGCTCTGGCTCATTCAGGCCGGGGGTAGGTAAGGGTACGGATGCGGGGCAAGCCTGCGGCGGTGGAGGCCGTCATGACGTTGCACCAGCCTGAGGCGCGCCGTGCGTCCTCCCGGGGAAGTTGTCCCTGGATCACGGGACTCTGGTAGTGGCGGGTTGCACAGGCTCCCCGGAAGGGAGGTGTGGAGAGTGACCTGGACTTGCACACAGGCTTCTTGGTGGCGGCAGCAGCAGCCCTAGCGTCTTATGCCCGTCTCTGGGGTCCGTGCTTTTAGCCGTGGCTCGAGCCCGTCTCTGTAGCTCTTTTAAGCAGCGCTCTTAATCCCCTCTCCTCGTGCATTAGGAAACAAAGAGGGAAGAAAAAGTCTCTTGCCTTTTTGGCAGGTGGAGACTTTTTCCCGGAATCCCTCCCGACTAGCCATGGCGCACTAGCCCCCTTCAGCTGTGTTCACGCCCCCAACCCCAGTCCTCTCCCTGCGATCTGACTGAAGCCCGAGCCTCAGCTCCCAGCCCCTGCCCCGCTCCCCCAGCGGGTGAGCAGACAAGCCTCTCAGGCTGGTGAGTGCTGGTCGGCACCGATCATCCATGCGGGCATCTCTCTGCTTTGCCCTCCACAACCCTGTTGCTGTGCTCTCCTCTGCCACCCACAGTCTCTGCCCGCGAAGGGGCTTCCTAGTGTGTGGATAACGTTCCTCCTTCACAGCTCCTTCCCACTGGTGCAGGTCCTGTCCCTATTCTTTTGTCTCTGTTTTTTCTTTTGCCCTACCCAGGTATGTGGGGAGTTTCTTGCCTTTTGGGAGGTCTGAGGTCTTCTGCCAGCGTTCAGTAGGTGTTCTATAGGAGCAGTTCCACGTGTAGATGTATTTCTGATGTATCTGTGGGGAGGAAGGTGATCTCCGCGTCTTACTCTTCCGCCATCTTCTCCTCCTTTCCTGGCAAGGGTTTTTTGTGTTCCTAATTCTCATATGATTCCAGATGAGAGCTTGATTATTTAAAAATTAAAATACAAACTTATTTCCATAGATAGCTGATGATGAATAGATGATTTATGTTCTAAAGCCTCTTTTGTTCTTTGCTTTGCTGTAACAAACATCCAGGCAATGATTTAATGCAACAATAATAATGTACTTGTTTTCCTTATATCTTAAAAATTCTTTTATAGTAAGGGATCATTTGGATAAATATTAGCTTATAAATTAATATAAGTTGACATATTCATTACTTGCCTTTATATGAAATCAGTTTTCCAATAATCTAGAAAATTTTGGCAAATGTTTGACCATCTGGATGCAAGTTTGTTGATCTGATTGCATATTTAAAATATTAGAGACATTTTCACTTTCTTAAGTTTTGTTTAAAATATGTGTTTTCATAATCTGTTATGGATATGTATATGCTTTGATTTGAAAGTTGTCGAGTTATGTCCATTTGTTATTTCTATAGCTGGAAATCCCTAGTATAAGGAGAGTGACGATTGGGGCATTTTCCCCTCAGAGCCAGAGTGAATACACACATGATTATTTCAGAAGGCCCTTCAGATGCCGGGATTGTCAAATACTTGGATTTCAAATTTGGGGTCACTAGTGTTAAAAACATTTAAAGACCATGAATGGCTCAAAGTCTTAGAATGTGTAGGGTAAGTGCTGAAGGAGGAACAGTCCCCATAATTCAGAATCAGGATATGTGTTAAAATTATCACAGTCAATATAAATATGAGACTCATGGAGATTTTAATTATGAGAACAAGGTCACAGAAGCAAGGATTGAAAATTCAGCTATGAAATGTTGGGAAGGTGGGAGTCACCTGATTTTCCTATATCTAAGCAATAGCCAACATATGCATCTCCAAAGACTCAGTTAACTTTTATTGACAATTTAGATTTATTGGCACTATAGGTAAAACATTGAGGGAATTATCATGTGAAATTATAAATATTGGCTGTACCATGTGAATGTGGGGAGGATGACATAATAGAGCCATAAGAACATACAGGTGTTATGCAAAACTTTTACATATATTCTTACACACTTGAGAAAGGATTTACTTTTTCTAAGAGGTTGAAAATTATGCACGAAAATATAGTCTTTATTTTATCTGTGCTAACTAGCAACCAGGCCCTCTCAAAATTTATTCTAATTGATTACAGTTTTGTAGTTTTAAAAAATGTCAAATAGCATTTTAATGCACTGAGGACAGTAATTATCTCTTGCTTGATGTGGTGGAAAAGAACTAAGTTACAAATTTAGTTTTGCTTGGTTCATGTCATATTTTGATAATATGGTACAAGTAGGTACAAGATAGAAAAAGGAAGAAAATTTGTAGAGGTTTCTGATAGCGTGTGCCTCTGTTTCTGATAGTAAAAGGAAGAAAATTTGTAAAGATTTCTGCCCGAATTTGTAAAGGATTCTGCCCAAATTTTTAAAGGTTTCTGATAGTGTGTGCCTCTGTTTTCAAGTAGTGTGTTAGTGTTTGTTGGTGGGTGCATGGATGTAGTCAGGGAGGGAATATTGTCATACAAGTTAGGTAATAGAATTTCTATATTGGGTGCAGGTGATGACTCCTTACAAAATGTAGAGCACAAGTAAACATCAACTGGAGCCATAATTCTAATAGAATAGGTTATTTATCTAATTGAGTAATATCAGGAAAGAGGAACAAATGTTTTAGACTGATACTATTCTCTCTCAATATATGCTCTCTTTAGACAAAAGTTATCATAAATTCTAACCATGTCACACTATTTATACTTCCTTCAATATGCTGTGCACTTTGATGCTTTCTTGCTGTTCCATCTGCTTTTCTTCGTGTCTCTATTTAATGGTCAGTTTCAAATTTATTTTTCTCGAACAAAGTCTTCCCTGATCCAGCCTCAGGCAAAATTAACCACAGAGCCATAAATATTTGGTTATTTAAAAACTTATTTGCTTTTATGTCTGTCTTCTCTTTTAGATTATATTTATCGTAAGGGCAGAATCATGCCATTTTTAACTCCAAACCCTCTTTTAAAAATCTATTGAATTGAATAAAAGAATTTAATGTTTAATAGTTTTGTATTACTTTGTAACTCACACATAAATTGCTAATTTATTTCTATTTATTGCTTGATATTGTTTTAATATTTTTCTATAGCAAATTCCATATTTCCAATGTTCAGTTATACCTTTTTTATTTCTGAATTTTTCTTCCTAAGTCTTCCCTAAAGCTTTTGCCCTTAAACTCCAAAAGATAAGAAGAGAAATTTCCTTTGATAATTCACTAAAAAACAACCCCCAAAACCACCTGTTTTTACTGAGAACCTATAAAAGGCCTTGTAGTCATAGATACTCTGTATTTCCCGTAAGAATTCAATGTTAAGAAAGATTGAAAAACAAAAAAAACAAAACAACAACAAGAAAAAAAGATGATTGGCTTGTCTTTTATGTATGTTTGTACACCACAAAAAGGAAGACACTTTCCCTCTATTTCATAGTTTCATGATCTAATCTCAGCTATCGTCCCCAAGCCAGTTTGCCAGCAGCCCGCTGCTTAAACCTAATTCTCTTGCTTCCCATTCATCTTAGTTGAAATAGAATTATTGACAGAAATGATTTCTGGAGGGAAATTAAGAATGATGATTAATGTGGTACCCCTTACAGTTACTAAATAGCATGCCTATCTTTATTTGTTTTGGGGGAGATGTAGTAACTCCACCCAATTTAAATGAATTGGTGTAAAATTTGGCACAGGGACTCTCAACTCAGAGACCTTATTAAATACAAGGATGATACTATATTACATTTAAGTAGCACCTGTTGAGAATTAACACCTAATAGGCTACAATTACTTAAGGCAGCTTCCCATTTGAGGAAACTGTTATCTCTTTAATTCAATTCACTTTGCTTAGAAGAATTTGATGTGTATTATTCAGCCTCTGGCTCTAAGTAGAGGCAAAAATATTTATTCGTTAGAAAGTAAGCACCTTGGATACTGAGCAATCCTGCTACACAGCAGGAACAGTTTTCTCCCTATGGACTTTCGTTTCAAACACTTGCTAGCATTTTATTTTGGGTGTATATGTGACCTAATGAATTCTTTAGCTTCAAATAGATCTGCTAGGGTTAAAGGACTAAATATAACCAAATGTATTTATCTTTTAAATTAATTTTTTATTTGACATAATCCATACATACGATTTAAAAGGTCAGGTAGTACTCCAAGTCTTGTAACAAAGCAACAGCAATCTCCTAGCCCACAGTTTCCTTCTAAATTCCCCTCCCTATTGCTGATGTTCATGGGGTACAAACTAGCATGGCCTTACTGGTTGTTTATGGACAGAGAGTATTGGATTAATTGGTGTCTGTGTTATTGGTTGTTAAATGTTTCGAAATTAAGCCTTACTCCTATCTATCCCTGATTTTCATTCTCCAAAACAAATTACTTTCATTTCTTTTCTGAAGAATTAGAGATAAGTAATAAAGAACCACATAAAGCCCTCGTTTATTCCAGAAAAAGGGCACAAAATTAGACAAGAAAGGAAATTAAATTGCAATAAACTTCGGTCAGCAACTAATATTATTCATAAGTCATAACATTATTCATATAGTCATAATAATGTTAAATATGAATATTGATTGACCTAAGAACTATGATATAACATATTGGGAGGAAAATAAGGTGGAAAGAAGGGGAAATAGTGTGGTAATGTTGTGAAAGTGGTGAGATAACCTAAAATTCAGTTAATAGAATCGAAAATTGATAGAGTAGCCCTATAAATATATAACACATTACTTAGAAATATGAAAAGCAAATAGCAGAAGAAACATCTAAAGAACTTATTTCTTCTTTTCTTACTTGGAAATATTCTTTTACTCATTACCCTAGAAATTGGAATTTGCGTAATACTTAATTCATTAATGGCCAGATACATTCTACCGCCTTTGTTCTCCTCACAGACAATATAAGAACTGTAGATCATTTTATTTTCATTTAACACCCCACTGTCAGATCTACATTTTACTGATTTTGTGTATTTTAATTCTAACTTTTAACCACAAAAACACATTCATCATTGTTTTATATGGCCATTGTTTGTTTTTTCACTTGCTCTTGTCTTCATTTCTGGGATTACTGACCTTCTTACAGTACCTCCTTCAGAATTTCTTTTGAAGAGGCAAGTGTGCCTTGGCTTGGGTGGAAGACAGTTTCATGCTGCACGATGAGAATCTTGTATGAAGAAGGAACCTTATATGGAAACATTTTAAAGTAAGGTGGATGAAGAGCTTTTCTGGTTGAATCTGGTTAGACACCTGGGATCTTAGTCTGTGATCTCTGATTTTGTTTGGGCTTCAGTTTTCTCATCTGTAAACTGAAGCTACAGAACAAAATGGTCATTTTCTGCTCTACAATTCTCAACCTCTTTTCTCTGATAATGTAATCTATCAATTTGCCATTATTCATAAGCAGAATGATCTATTTTTTTTCCTGTTGTTGTTCATATATAACTTCTTTATCAATTGTCTTTCCAAAGCAATAGCCACAGGGTAAAACAGAAGTGAGTAAATTATCAGATATAGGGTGTAACATTTTGCCAGTGACTTTTGCCCTTATTCCAGTCTTTATTATTTGTACTGTTAGGAGGAGGGTGGTGGTGGAACTAGGGTCTTACAGGCCCTGTATTTCATTGGGCCCCCAAGGTTTTCAGAAGCTCACCTAATATGCCCCAATATACCAGTGTGTCCCTCAACCCCAGAGGGCAGCATTCACATTATTTTCTATGTGAATATTGCCCTCTCGAGCTCCAGGAACTTCAAAAAACTATATCCTGGTTTTCGCTACATTTTGAATTACAGCCCTTGGAGTTGTACAGCATGGTATCTCTGGTTTCAAGTGTAAATCCACCTACCCAAAGGGAAACCTTGCACAAATCCTTTTCTTAATGATGCCAAGAAAGAAATCTTCAAGAGGAGAAAGATGGTAAAGAAGGAGCAATGTTTATGGGGGAAGAGAATCCAAAAGATTTTGATTCCTGCTTATAGTTCTGGATATGAGAGCTGATTTCAAGCAATCATGAGGCACAAGCTTAATTACAGAAAGGTAATCTCTTAAAGGTATAACAGCAACCATAACAATGGGCATATATTACCTGTTGCATTTTTCTTTTCATTTTTGTGAATTCACCTAATCCCGAAAGGTTAAAAAAAAAAAAAAAATCACTTGCCCTCTCTTTCCACCTCCTGCCAAATGATTTTTCTTTTGTTTTGTCGAAACAGAAACAAAAAACACCTCTGATGCAACTGTGTCCTCAGAGTAGATGATGCAAGCATACCCACTTTTACTAATAATTTCACTGAGGGGCACTTTTTGAAGGATGGAGGGGCATTTTCACAATCATTCTGTTTTAATTTTATCCTATATAGTAAAGTTAGAAAAACAGTTGTCTTGAAAGGCTATATTAATGATACACTTCTTCCGTTTTTTTTCTACCTATAGATGTCTTCAAAATTATGGGCTTTTAGAAATACATAAGATAATTATATATCATTGATATGACTCCATGTTTTTCTGAAAATTTTTCATAATCTCCTATAGAAAGAGGAGAAAGACTCTGATGTGATATATTTTAAGGGAAAAGGAACTTTGAAATTCTTCCAAAGTTAGTATTCCCAGCTTTTAATCCTTGTTGGGGAGTAAGGCAGCTACTTTTCTACCGGCTTTCACTATTGCCACCTACATTTGTATCCCTTTCCATCCTTAATGGTACCTCATTTGATTTATCATTTATTTATTTCTGGGACACTTTCAATTATTTAAGTTTGTGTAATATGTTTTGCCAACTGCTTCTTCTGACTCTATACTTATCCATTTTCATTTGAACATTTATGTGTAGTTAAAAATCTTAGTCTAGTAAACTTAAAAGTAGAAAAAAAAATACATACACTCTTGTTCTGGCTAATACTGGTAAATAAAGTGAAATAGACATAGTGCATGATGTATATGTATTTAATTTTGGTGTAAGACAATATATGTTTTGAAGATGCAAGTGATGAAATGTTCTCTGTTAGCTATATCCATTAGTTAATTTGAAATGCACCACAGACTTAAATATGTGTACAAGTATCAAGATAACCTTCATAACCTTCCCACTGTTTAAAGAATATTTTTTAGTGACTTCTGTCTCAGACTAATCATGTAACCCTTTAGTGGTTATGTGTGTAGTGGAAATAACGCTGGAATATCTTTTAAACTCATTGGCATTTTCCTTTTGCCAGTAACTCTGATATTTATATATATTGTTTGAATGTGATATATAATCCTGCCCTTGTGAAATTTCACTTCTTTACTCTTCCAGAAATTAGTACAGTCATATTACAGATGACTAATGAGTCATTTAATGACCACTAGTCGAAATTACATTTCTATCCATGTTTTAAGCATTTTCAAATATAAACTATGCCTACATTTTCTTTAAAGTTCTCAATATTGTTTATAAGGCATTAAAAAATATCTTGTTTCATAGTGGAAAAAATATCTACTAACTATTTTCTTATAAATTATTTCCCTCTTCTCAGTTTCCAGTAGGCCTCAATTTTGATTCAGAGGTCCTTGCAGTTTTAGAGAACTTACTTCCACACTAGATGCCAGGAGTGGAGTATGTAGGCTTAAAATACGTATCTCGTTACATATTCCTCACCTAATTCAGGGATAGTATGTGATTTAATCTGTTCCAATTACAATAAATAACAGGAATTCTGTTGAAAAGACTGATATTGAAAGTTGCTCTCATTATTATTCTTTTTAGTTTTTAAATTTAATTTTATTTTTTATACAGCAGGTTCTTATTAGTCATCAATTTTATACACATCAGTGTATACATGTCAATCCCAATCACCCAATTCATCACACCCCCACCCCCACCCCCCTGTGCTTTCCCCCTTGGTGTCCATACGTTTGTTCTCTACATCTGTGTCACAATTCTGCGCTAAAAACCGGTTCATCTGTACCATTTTCTAGGTTCCACATATATGCGTTAATATACGATATTTGTTTTTCTCTTTCTGACTTACTTCACTCTGTATGACAGTCTCTAGATCCATCCACGTCTTAACAAATGACCCAATTTCGTTTCTTTTTAGGGCTGAGTAATATTCCATTGTATATATGTACCACATATTCTTTATCCGTTCGACTGTCGATGGGCATTTAGGTTGCTTCCATGACCTGGCTATTGTAAATAGTGCTGCAGTGAACACTGGGGTGCATGTGTCTTTTTGAACTGTGGTTTTCTCTGGGTATATGCCCAGTAGTGGGATTGCTGGGTCGTATGGTAATTCTGTTTTTAGTTTTTTAAGGAACCTCCATACTGTTCTCCATAGTGGCTGTATCAGATTACATTCCCACCAACAGTGCAAGAGGGTTCCCTTTTCTCCACGCCCTCTCCAGCATTGGTTGTTTGTAGATTTTCTGATGATGCCCATTCTAACTGGTGTGAGGTGATACCTCATTGTAGTTTTGATTTGCATTTCTCTAATAATTAGTGATGCTGAGCAGCTTTTCATGTGCTTCTTGGCCATATGTATGTCTTCTCTGGAGAAATGTCTATTTAGGTCTTCTGCCCATTTTTGGATTGGGTTGTTTGTTTCTTTAATATTGAGCTGCATGAGCTGTTTATATATTTTGGAGATTAATCCTTTGTCCGTTGATTCGTTTGCAAATATTTTCTCCCATTCTGAGGGTTGTCTTTTCGTCTTGTTTATGGTTTCCTTTGCTGTGCAAAAGCTTTGAAGTTTCATTAGGTCACATTTGTTTATTTTTGTTTTTATTTCCCTTACTCTAGGAGGTGGATCAGAAAAGATCTTGCTGTGATATATGTCAAAGAGTGTTCTTCCTATGTATTCCTCTAAGAGTTTTATAGTGTCCGGTTTTACATTTAGGCCTCTAATCCATTTTGAGTTTATTTTTGTGTATGGTGTTAGGGACTGTTCTAATTTCATTCTTTTACATACAGCAGTCCGTTTTCCCAGCACCACTTGTTGAAGAGAATGTCTTTTTTCCATTGTATATGCTTGCCTCCTTTGTCATAGATTAGTTGACCATAGATGTGTGGGTTTACCTCTGGGCTTTCTATCTTGTTCCATTGATCTGTGTTCTGTTTCTGTGCCAGTACCATATTGTCTTGATTAGTGTAGCTTTGTAGTATAGTCTGAAGTCAGGGAGTCTGATTCCTCCAGCTCCGTGTTTTTCCCTCAAGACTGCTTTGGCTATTCGGGGTCTTTTGTGTCTCCATACAGATTTTAAGATTTTTTGTTCTAGTTCCGTAAAAAATGCCATTGGTAACTTGTTAGGGATTGCATTGAATCTGTAGATTGCTTTGGGTAGTGTAGTCATTTTCACAATATTGACTTTTCCAATCCAAGAACATGGTATATCTCTCCATCTGTTGATACCATCTTTAATTTCTTTCATCAGTGTCTTATAGTTTTCTGCATACAGGTCTTTTGTCTCCGTAGGAAGGTTTATTCCTAGGTATTTTATTCTTTTTGTTGCAATGGTAAATAGGAGTGTTTCCTTAATTTCTCTTTCAGATTTTTCATCATTAGTGTATAGGAATGCAGGAGATTTCTGTGCATTAATTTTGTATCCTGCAACTTTACCGAATTCATTAATTAGCTCTAGTAGTTTTCTGGTGACATCTTTAGTATTCTATATGTATAGTATCATGTCATCTGCAAAGAGTGACAGTTTTACTTCTTTTTTTCCAATTTGTATTCCTTTTATTTCTTTTTCTTCTCTGATTGCTGTGGTTAGGACTTCCAAAATTATTTTGAATAATTGCAGTGAGAGTGGACATCCTTGTCTTGTTCCTGATCTAAGAGGAAATGCTTTCAGGTTTTCACCATTGAGAATGGTGTTTGCTGTGGGTTTGTCATATATGGCCTTTATTCTGTTGAGGTAGGTTCCCTCTATGCCCACTTTCTGGAGAGTTTTTATCATAAATGGGTGTTGAATTTTGTCAAAACCTTTTTCTGCATCAATTGAGACGATCATCTGGTTTTTCTTCTTCAATTTGTTAATATGGTGCATCACATTGATTGATTTGCATATATTGATGAATCCTTGCATCCCTAGGATAAATCCCACTTGATCATGGTGTATGATCCTTTTAATGTGTTGTTGGATTCTGTTTGCTAGTATTTTGTTGAGGATTTTTGCATCTATATTCACCAGTGATATTGGTGTGCAATTTTCTTATTTTGTAGTATCTTTGTCTGCTTTTGGTATCAGGGTGATGGTGGCCTCAAATTGAGTTTCGGAGTGTTCTTTCCTCTGCAATTTTTTGGAAGAGTTTGAGAAGGATGGGTGTTAGCACTGCTCTAAATGTTTGATAGAATTCACCTGTGAAGCCATCTGGTCCTGGATTTTGTTTGTTGGAGGTTTTTAACCACAGTTTCAATTTCATTACTTGTGATTGGTCTGTTCATGTTTTCTATTTCTTCCTGGTTCAGTCTTGGAAGGTTATACCTTTCTAAGAATTTGTCCATTTCTTCCAGGTAGTCCATTTTATTGGCATAGCGTTACTGGTAGTGGTCTCTTAGGATGCTTTGTATTTCTGTGGTGTCTGTTGTCACTTCTCCTTTTTCATTTCTAATTTTATTGATTTGAGTCGTCTCCCTCTTTTTCTTGATGAGTATTTCTAATGGTTTATGAATTTTGTTTATTTTCTCAGAGAACCAGATTTTAGTTTCATTGATCTTTGCTATTGTTTTGTTCGTTTCTATTTCATTTATTTCTCGTAGGATCTTTATGATTTCTTCCCTTCTGCTAACTTTGGGTTTTGTTAGTTCTTTCTCTAGTTCCTTTAGGTGTAAGGTTAGATTGTTTATTTGAGATTTTTCTTGTTTCTTGAGGTAGCCTTGTATAGCTATAAACTTCCCTCTTAGAACTGCTTTTGCCGCATCCCATAGGTTTTGGATTGTTGTGTTTTCATTGTCATTTGTCTGTAGGTATTTTTTGATTTCCTCTTTGATTTCTTCAGTGATCTCTTGGTTATTTAGTAACATAGTGGTTAGCCTCCATGTGTTTGTTTTTTTTTATGTTTTTTTCCCCTGTAATTCATTTCTATTCTCATAACGTTGTGGCCAGCAAAGATGCTTGATATGATTTCAATTTTCTTAAATTTACTGAGGCTTGATTTGTGACCCCAGATGTGATGTATCCTGGAGAATGTTTCATGCGCACTTGAGAAGAAGGTGTAATCTGCTGTTTTTGGATGGAATGTTCTATTAATATCAATTAAATGTATCTGGTCTATTGTGTCATTTAAAGTTTCTGTTTCCTTATTTATTTTCATTTTGGCTGATCTGTCCATTGGTGTAAGTGAGGTGTTAAAGTCCCCCACTGTTATTGTGTTACTGTCGTTTTCCTCTCTTATAGCTGTTAGCAGTTGCCTTATGTATTGAGCTGCTCCTATGTTGGATGCATATATATTTGTAATTGTTATATCTTCTTGGATTGATCCCTTGATCATTATGTAGTGTCCTTCCTTGTCTCTTTTAACATTCTTTATTTTAAAGTCTATTTTATCTGATATGAGTGTAGCTACTCCAGCTTCCTTTTGATTTCCATTTGCGTGGAATATCTTTTTCCATCCCCTCACTTTCAGTCTGTATGTGTCCCTAGGTCTGATGTGGGTCTCTTGTAGACAGCATATATATGGGTCTTGTTTTTGTATCCATTCAGCAAGCCTTTGTCTTTTGGTTGGAGCATTTAATCCATTCACGTTTAAGGTAATTATCAATATGTATGTTCCTATGACCATTTTCTTAATTGTTTTGGGTTTGTTTTTGTAGGTCCTTTTCTTCTGTTGTGTTTCCTACTTAGAGAAGTTCGTGTAGCATTTGTTGTAGAGCTGGTTTGGTGGTGCTGAATTCTCTTAGCTTTTGATTGTCTGTAAAGCTTTTGATTTCTCCGTCGAATCTGAATGAGATCCTTGCTTGGTAGAGTAATCTTGGTTGTAGCTTCTTCCCTTTCATTACTTTAAGTATATCATGCCACTGCCTTTTGGCTTGTAGAGTTTCTGCTGAGAAATCAGCTCTTAACCTTATGGGAGTTCCCTTGTATATTATTTGTCATTTCTCCCTTGCTGTTTTCAATAATATTTCTTTGTCTTTAATTTTTGCTAGTTTGATTACTACATGTTTCAGCGTGTTTCTCCTTGAGTTTATCCTTAATGGGACTCGCTGCGCTTCCTGGACTTGGGTGGCTATTTCCTTTCCCATGTTAGGGAATTTTTCGACTATAATCTCTGCAAATATTATCTCTGGTCCTTTCTCTCTCTCTTCTCCTTCTGAGACCCCTATAATGCGAATGTTGTTGCATTTAATGTTGTCCCAGAGGTCTCTTAGGCTGTCTTCATTTCTTTTCATTCTTTTTTCTTCATTCTCTTCTGCAGCAGTGAATTCCACCATTCTGTCTTCCAGGTCACTTATCCGTTCTTCTGCCTCAGTTATTCTGCTA
Organism: Orcinus orca; assembly: GCF_937001465.1. NCBI lineage: Eukaryota > Metazoa > Chordata > Mammalia > Artiodactyla > Delphinidae > Orcinus > Orcinus orca. The sequence continues at coordinate 130,416,221 of NC_064560.1, forward strand.
TTGATTCCTTCTAGTGTAGTTTTCATTTCAGTTATTGTATTGTTCATCTCTGTTTGTTCTTTAATTCTTCTAGGTATTTGTTAAACATTTCTTCCATCTTCTAGATCTTTGCCTCCATTCTTTCTCCGAGGTCCTGGATCATCTTCACTGTCACTATCCTGAATTCTTTTTCTGGTAGGTTGCCTATCTCCACTTCATTTAGTTGTTTTTCTGGGGTTTTATCTTGTTCCTTCATCTGGTCCATAGCCCTGTGCCTTTTCATCTTATCTGTCTTTCTGTGAATGTCTATTATTAATTTTTATACAAGTAATACCTAGAATTTTCTGTTCTGTTAGGTAGGGTGAATCACAATAAGGGCCAGTACCACATGTATTAGTCAGCTTGCATTACGTTATCATGTATAACAAACCATCTCTAAAAGTCACTTGTTATAACAGCAAGGTTTTTGTATAACAAAGTTATATCGGTTACTCTCATTACATGTTAGCTGCAGGCCACTGCTGTTCAGTGAGAACTCTGCTCTTTTTTCATGTGTCTTTTTCATTTGAGGATTTAGGTGGAAGAAGCGGTTCCTGTTTGGGCCATGCAGTTCTCATGGTATAAGTAAGATAGCTAGTAACTGAGCCCAGCCACAAGTGCTCAAAACTTTTTGTTCATCATATGTTACATCCACTCACCTTCCATTAGCCAGAGCTAATCACATAGCTAAGCCCAATATTACTTGGGCTGGGAAATTAGGATGTTAGTGAAGAAAGTCAGTTTGCCTTTTTGTCCAACTCAGCCATCCCCAACCTTTTTGGCTCCAGGGACTGGTTTTGTAGAAGACAGTTTTTCCATGGACGGGAGTGGGGGGGGGAGGGTTATGGTTCAGGTGGTAACGCAAGTGATGGGAAGCAATGGGGAGCAGCAAACGAAGCTTCGCTTGTTTGCCCGCTGCTCACCTCCTGCTTTGCAGCCTGGTTCACCCGCCCTTGTCTAGCTGATATAACTTTTTGGAATTTTGTACCTACCAAGAGATAATGATTATTAAAAAGTATAGTACTGTTAAATGTTATTAAAGGTAAGATTTTAGTTTAAATTATTGGGAGAAAATGTCATTGTAAATAATGATTTTCCTTGCTTTTAAAGAGAGAAATATGCAGTAAGGAGTTCTGAAACATCCAGTGAAACTTCTCTAAATTTACCGAATGTTTCAAATTAAACTTGCAAATTATTTTTCATCACGTGGGGTTTTTAATTGAAGAATCATTCATTTTCTTCTTCAAAATTCTTGACATTTTGTAGTTGATAATCTTATAGAGGGAAACTTAACTTTCAATAAAGTTATGTACTTGTCTTTCCAGTACAGCAGTGTCTTTGCTGCTTCCAACATGTATATGAATCGCACCTATCTTTTTTTTTTTTTTTTTGAGGTATGTGGGCCTCTCACTGCTGTGGCCTCTCCCGTTGCGGAGCACAGGCTCCGGACGCGCAGGCTCAGCAGCCATGCTCACGGGCCTAGCTGCTCCGCGGCATGTGGGATCTTCCCGGAACGGGGCATGAACCCGTGTCCCCTGCATTGGCAGGCGGACTCCCAACCACTGCACCACCAGGGAAGCCTGGCACCTATCTTAAATAACACTTTCATGTTTCTTTATTAACAAGGTAGGTGAATAAAAAATTCACTTTTTTAGTTAATCATATTTTTCCTTTTAAAATGAAAAGAAAATTGTATCGCAAATCTAAAATTCTTAAGGCATCTGCAACTGCACACTTAATATCTTACTTGTTTAATAATTTTCTGAAGCAAATTCATCAAATATGTATCTGAAAATTATGTATAAAATTTTGTTATATAAATTAATGACAGAAGTGAAGATGTTTTTATTTATATATTAATTCAAAAAGATAACAATTATATAATCAAATGGTAGAGGGTTTGGAAATAGAAGGAAAGAAAGTCATGGAATGAACTAGGAAGTGGAAGCATAGATGGTAATTGATTCCGCTTAAATAATCGTGAAAAAGGTGTCTGGTAACTCACATAATCAACATGAGGGATGAGAATCAGGACTGGGTATGATCTCAGGAAATCTGAATAGCCAAGGTCTTGCTATGGGGAGTGTTTGCTTAGGTTTTCACCATTGTCATAATTATCACTGGGCATGTCACACTGCTGGACCTGATACCATTGGACAGTTAGCTCATATGCTGCCGGACTGCACATCTTTGGATATTTGTTTTATTCCTTACTACTTGCTTTTCAACTTCTTGGTAGCTGCTTCACAGACCCTCAAACTAAAGCATTGACTCTATGTTACCCGCCCTGTGTTAATTTTTCTGGATAGCAGCTACTAAATGGCTGCATTGTGTCACATGCTTAATTCTAGATGCTAAAGCATGTCAAGAGAGACACATTTTCACATATTGTGATATGTTGACATAACTGGTATTCAAGGAAGTACACACAAAACAATGATTTATCACATTTTTGCTTCTCAGATTGGCAAATATGAAAAAGATTGATAATATTCAGAGTAAGTAAGGGCATGAGGAAACCAGCACTCTTATAGTAAACTGGTACCTCCTACAGGGAAGTTTGTTAATGAGCATAAACAACTAAAATATGAGTGTGTTTTAACACAGAAATTTTTCTAGGAATTTTTCATAAGGAAAACATGAAATGTGGAATGATATATGTCAGAGGACATTCATTATAATGTTTACAATAGAGTTAGAAATAACCTAATTGCCAGATAAAGAATGAGAGAGAGAGAAAGATATTTAGAAGTTTATTCCAAGAATATATACTCTGGCTACTTTTCAGTTTGTGGGAAATTGGATGAATTGTATTTTCTTTGTTTATTTTCTTATTGCTTAAAGTCCCTATGTCAATATTTATTGTTTTCATAATTAGAAAAATAATTTTCCCATTTTATCTAGAATTTTGGGAAAGATCATTAAAAGAAATAATCCTACATTCTAAATCGTGTTTTGCTTACATTTCTGAGTCTTTATTTTTCCTGTCTAAAATGAGATGATAAGGATAGAAAATGAATTATTTCCATTAATCCTTCAGTCTTCAAGATATTTATTCTACAGAATACTTCAGATCCTAATATGTCTTCTTTCGAAATAAACGTGTAATGGAATGAGATACCATTGAGTGAGGTGGTGTTTTGTTGGAAGGTGATGCTTAGTTATTTCTAGGGGAGGTTGTATAGTGGTGTGAAATTAGATATGTTGGTTAGGTGGGGAACACTTGGTGTATCTTGGGAGTGCAACTCTTTTATGAACTTTTGGAGGTGATATTAAATGGCTATGGAGATCTGAAAGCCAATATCAATGGCAATTTTTATTTTCAGAGAAACTGCCAGGGAAAGAGTGAGGGTAAAACCCAAGATTTAAAAGAATTTTAAAAGTGATTAAGTGACAAGAGAGGAAATCCAAACAGCTAATAAACATATAATAAGATTCTCAACCTTATTAGTAATCAGGAAAATGTGATTTTTGATCACAATGAGCTATCATAATATATGTATCAAATTAGCAGAAATTAAATTGTCAGAAATACCAAATGTTGGTAAGAATATGAAACAGTGGGAAGTTGGTGGATTGTAATCTGGTGCAACCACTGTGGAATATGGGTTTGGCATTATTTAGGAAAGTTAAAGATGTACATATCTTATGACTTAGCAACCCCACTCTTGTTTGTATATTTTAAAATAAACCTTGTATGTATGTATCACATGTTCATAGTAGCTTTTTAAAATAATAACCCCAAATTGGAAACAACTGGCATGTCCATCAGAATTTTAACATTTTGGTATATTCATAAAATAGAATAATATGTGATGCATCTTCTAATATGAGTGAACATATACATAATAATGAGTAAAACAGGGAAGTCTAAAGGATAGGTGCAGTATGATTTAAATTTTGTGCAATTGAGAATCTGGAAGAATCAAACTACTATTTACAGTTCATAAATTGCAAAACAAGAATGAATTATTCATAGGAAACAGAATAATGTTTATAGTTGGAAGGTAGAGAGGTATATTTAGGGAGGGACAAACAGACAACATTCTATTTCTAAAACCCAAGTTGGTTATAATTATTTTCATAATTCACCTGTAAATTTTGTATACATTTTTGAAATATTTTAAAATTAAAAACATTTAAAATAAAGCTATGCAGGAAAATATAAAACTTTAAAAAAATTTACTCTTCTTTGCTTGGTACCGGTACTTCCTAGTAGATTTAGAAGGTTTGTGAGTTGGGGTGAAGGAAAGTAGTTTAAATTAGAGGAGAATGGTACAGTTAAAATACTCCCAGGGGGTTCCACAAGTCAGTTGAGCAATCTGTAGCCTTGTGACATTGTTCAGTTCTTACTGAATTTCTGTCTATATATTACTGAGTGAGAAGTGTTGAAATCTCTAACTGTAATTGTGGATTTATCTATTTCTTTTCATTCTGTCAGTTTTTGCTTCATGTATTTTGTAGTTCAGTTTTTGGGTGCATAGACATTTAGGATTGGTATAACTTCTTGATGGACTAAAACTTTTATCATTGTAGAATGCCCCTCTTTATCCCTGGTAACGTTTTTACTCAAAAGCAGGGGTCCCCAACGCCCAGGTGGACTGGTACCTGTCTGTGGCCTGTTAGGAACTGGGCCCTACAGCGGGGGTGAGCGGCAGGTGAGCAAGGGAAGCTTCGTCTGTATTTACAGCTGCTCCCCATCGCTCGCATTACTGCCTGAGCTCCACCTCCTGTCAGATCAGCCTCAGCATTAGATTCTCACAGGAGCATGAACCTTACTGTGAACTGCACATGCGAGGGATCTAGGTTGTGCACTCCTAATGAGAATCTAATGCCTGATGATCTGAGGTGGAGCTGAGGCAGTGATGCTAGCTCTGGGGAGCGGCTGCAAATACAGATTATCATTAGCAGAGAGGTTTGACTGCAGAGACCATAATAAATCAGTTGCTTGCAGACTCATATCAAAACCCTATGAGTGAGTGGCAAGTGACAATTAAGCTGTATCTGGTGGCAGGCTGTGTAGTGACAAGTGAGTTGATGTACTTCAGTTGTACAGCTGCATCTGGCGGCAGGCTTTTTTTTTTTTTTTTTTTTTTTGCGGTACACGGGCCTCTCACTGTTGTGGCCTCTCCCGTTGCGGAGCACAGGCTCCAGACGCGCAGGCTCAGCGGCCATGGCTCACGGGCTCAGCCGCTCCGCGGCATGTGGGATCCTCCCAGACCGGGGCACGAACCCGTGTCCCCTGCACCGGCAGGTGGACTCTCAACCACTGCGCCACCAGGGAAGCCCTGGTGGCAGGCTTTAAGTCAGAATCCGACACTTATTTTAGTCCACACGCAGCCTGCCCATTATTTTATTTACCACTTCCATCCATGCCTCTTTCCCACACTGCGCACTTGTCTCAGTCACAGTTTTAGTAAGCTCACAAGCTAACCCTAGCCAAAATGAGTAAAAAAACAAATGTTGCTGGAGAACTTTGAAACGGGGGAAAGACCCAATGATGAGACAGCAGAAGTCTCTAAGACTGCCAGCAAAAAGAAAGCTGCATTTAAAAGAAAATACCAAGAATCCTACTTAAATTATGTGTTCATTGCAACGGGTGCTTCACATTCTCCAAGCCGGCTTTGTGTAATATGTGGCAACTGGCTATCCAATGAAGCCATGAAACCTTCCAAAATGCTTTGCTACATGGAAACCAAGCACCCTAAATTAAAAGACAAGCTTTTGGAGTTTTTCAAAAGAAAAAAAAAAACGTGAACACAAAGAACAGAAACAATTATTGAAGGCCACCACTTCATCAAATGTGTCTGCACTGAGAGCATCATTCTTAGTAGCTAACTGCATTGCTAAACCTAAGAAGCCCTTTACTATTGGTGAAGAATTGATCCTGCCTGCTGATAAGGACATTTGTCATGAACTTTTAGGAGAGGCTGCAGTTCAAAAGGTGGCAAGTGTTCCTCTTTTGGCTAGCAACGTAACTAGACGAATTGATGAAATAGCAGCGGATATTGAGGCGCAATTGTTAGAGAGGATTAATGAGTCACCATGGTACGCAATCCAGGTTGACAAGTCTACTGATGTCGACAGCAAAGCAGCAATGCTTGTTTTTGTGCAATATGTTTTTCAGGAGAATGTGCATGAGGTTATGTTACATGCACTTTTGTTGCCAACCAACACCACAGCTGCAGACCTATTCAAGTCTTTGAATGATTACATATCAGGAAAACTGAATCGGTCATTTTTTGTCGGTATATGCGCGGATGGAGCGGCTCCTGTGACTAGACGGCTTTCTGGTTTCACTACTCGGGTCAAAGAGGTCGCTTCTGAATGTGAGTCTATGCGCTGTGTCATCCATAGAGAAACGCTGGCTAGCCAAAAAATGTCACCTGAACTTAACAGTGTTTTGCAGGATGTGATTAAAATTATCAAACACGTTAAAGTACATGCCCTTAACTCACGTCTGTTCACGCAACTCTGTGAGGGGATGGACACAGAACATACACGTCTTGTACAGAGAAGTGAGATGGCTTTCTAAAGGCAGATCACTGGCCAGAGTTTTTGAGTTATGAGAGCCACTCCAGAGATTTCTTTTAGAAAAACAGTCACCACTGGCAGCCCATTTCAGTGACACAGAATGGGTCACAAAGCTTGCTTACTTATGTGACATATTCAACCTGCTCTACGAACTCAGTCTGTCACTTCAGGGGAGAATGACAGCTGTGTTCAAGTCAGCAGGTAGAGTGGCTGCATTCAAAGCCAAACTGGAATTATGGGGGCGATGAGTGAACATTGGGATTTTTGACAATGTTTCAAACATTAGCGGAGATTTTGAAAGAGGCTGAGCCAGGATCTTCTTTCTCCCAGCTGGTGCAGGATCACCTATCTCAGCTTTCAAAAGAGTTTGAGCATTACTTCCCAACAGCAAAAGACCCCCAAAACGGGAAGGAATGGATCCGCGACCCATTTGTGAATAAGCCAGGTGAATCAACTTCTTGAGATCGCAAATGACGGTGGCCTTAAAACATGTTTGAGACAACTTCAAGTCTCCATACATTCTGGATTAAAGTCAAGGTGGAATATCCTGAGATTGCCACAAAAGCACTGAAAAACCTGCTTCCATTTCCAGTATCCTATCTTTGTGAAGCAGGGTTTTCTGCAGTGACAGCAGCCAAAACAAGATTATGGAGTAGATTGAACATAAGCAACACACTTCAGGTGTCACTGTCTCCCATCACCCCCAGATGGGACCATCTAGTTGCAGGAAAACAAGCTCAGGGCTCCCAGTGATCCTGCATTATGGTGAGTCGTATAATTATTTCATTATATATTACAATGTAATAAAAATAGAATTAAAGTGCACAATAAATGAAATGCACTTGAAACATCTGGAAACCACCCCTGACCCCGGTCCGTGGAAAAATTATCTTCCACGAAGCTGGTCCCTGGTGCCAAAAGGGTTGGGGACCACAGCTCTAAAGATTGCTTTGTCTGATTGTAATTTAGCCAATCCAATTACCATTGTTCAGTGTTTAGTAGTATAGTATATCTTTTTCCATTCTTTTACTTTTAACCCACCTATGTTGTAATGTTTGGAGTGAGTTTCTTTTAGATAGCATATAGATGGATCATGTTTGTTTATCCATTTTGATAGTCCACATTTTACTTGCATGTTTAGATCATTTAAATATAATGTGATTTTTGATATGTTTGGACTTAGGCCTGTCACTTTAGTATTTGTTTTATGTTTGTTTCTTCTGTTTTTCATTTCTCTATTTTTCCTTTCTTGCCTTCTTTTGGGTTATTTGAATATTTTTTAACATTCATTTTCATTTAATTATTTTTATTTTTAGTGTTTGCTCTGGTGATTACAAAATACTAAACTTTTCACAGTTTACTTAGAATCAATATTTTACTGTTTCAATTGGAATGTAGAGATCTTACTACCTTATTGCTTCCCATTTATGCTATAGTTTGCTTATAAACTCTATATACATAAATTGAGAATGTCTTTATTTCAGCTTCATTCCTGAAGGGTATGGAATTCTGGGTTGACACATCTTTTCTTTCAGAATTTTAAAAATTTTGTTCCATTTTCTTTTGGTATGCATGGTTTTCGATGAGAAATCTCCATAAGTCTCCATTTTTTGAGTCATTGTTCCATAGTTAATATGTTGTTTTCTCTGGCTGCTTTCAAGATTTATTTTTGCCTTTAGTGTCCAATAGTTTGATTATGATACACATGGACATGGATTTCTTTAGGTTTAAGGCTTGCTCAGCTTCTTGAATTTATAGATACCTTTTGCTTCACTTGAGATGTTTAGGACCATTATTTCTTCAAATATTTTTTCAGCTCTGCACTTTCTCTTTTCTTGCTGTAACTCTGATGACACACATGTTAAACCTTTCTTTTTATTGTCCCATAGTCTCTGTAGTTCTTCTCATTTTTAAGAAAACTTTTTTCTCTGTATTGATCAGATTGAATAATTTCACTTGATCTATCTTTGAATTTACTGACTCTCATCTGTTATTACCATTCTGCTATTGAGTCCATTCATTGAGTTTTTCACCCAGTTATTGTATTTTTCAATTCTAAAATTTCCATTTTGTTCTTCTTTATATCTTCTATTGCTTCACTGGGACATTCTATTTTAAAATTCATTTTAAGAGTATTCAGGATTGCTAATTCACACTTTTTATAATGGCTGCTTTGAAGTCTTTGTCAGATTATTCCAACATCTGTGTCATCTCGATGTTGGCATCTGTGTTTGTCTTTTCCCACATTGAGTGGCAGTTTTTCTGGTTTTTCATATGCCAATTAATTTTGGATTGTATCCTGGATATTTTGAATATTTAATGAGACTCTGGTCTTGTTTAATCCTATTGAGAGTATTGATCCTTATGTTTTAGCAGAAAATCAACCTACTTATGTCCAAGCCACAAGTTCCACCTAGCCTTCAGTGGGCCATGTTTCTAATATCAGTTCAGTTTCGGAAGGTTTTGTAGTACCTTTTGGATTTTTCCTGGCTATGTACCACCCAGTGCTCTGGTTGGAACCTGGCTGGTGGTCTGCTCATTAATTCAGTTTTCAAAATCTTTGTTATGCTAATTAGGCTCAGATCTACACCTGTGCAGCTGGGAATGAGCCCTGAAGTTTCTAAACCACCTTTTTGGGTTGTTTCTTTGAGTTTTTTGCTCTCTGTCATCACCCTGGAACTTTCCAGTTTTCTGGGGCTTTCCCTTTTAGGCCTCAGGCCAGAAACTTGGTAGTCTAGTTACTCTGCTGCACACTTCCTTTTTTTGAGCCTGCATCGAGGACGTAGTGATGTGAAGATAGAGAAAGGAAAAAAGTAGTGGGAGTTTCCCCACCCACTTTGAACCACAGCTCCACCAGAGAGGAAGGTTCCCGTCCCTCAGAATTTTGACTTTTTTGGGTTTCTGTGGCTACAACTGTCACCACTGCCATGGGTTTGTTGGGGGCTGGAGTATGAAAGAACAGAGGAAAGAAAAAAATAGGGGGATTTCTGCATTGTTTCTGAGCATTAGGAGTTCTATTTCCTGATCTTTGAGCCAGAAATGGAAGTTTTTTTCCCTGGAGTTCTGTTTGTACCACAGTGCTCACATTTGGGTATCTTACTGTGTTACTGTTCTGACCAGGGGATGTCAGAAGAAAAAAGAGGTAAATTTATGACTAGTTTGCTGGCCCTTATAATTCTCGTGTTCTCTGTTCTACCTGCTACTGTCTAATTTTTAGAGTTCTTTCAAAAATCTGTTCTGTGTTTTCTGTCTGAGTTTTCTACTTGTGTTCAGTGATGCAGGAAGAAGTGTACTTAGTCCATCTTACCTGGAACATAGCAATAAATTGATAACTTTGAAATTCAAAATTAATTATTTAAAAAAAACTGTAGAACTTCCTAGAGTTATTGATAATACTAGAGAGAAGGAAATTGAAGATCTGGTGTAATTTAAAAAAACAGTTCAAACCTCATTTTATCCAAATGACATCCATTCTGATCCACTTTGATTAAGTAAGCATTGGATCATTTTGGGGAGAAGGGGAGCAAAATATACTCTAGTGGTAAGCCCCTTCTTAACTTAAACAAAATTATTAAATACTAGTGAGGGAGAGTACAACTGTGTCTGAACATTGAAGCCTGAGAGTTGGCAAATGTGGAGTTTGTTTTTTGCAGTAGTTTCTGTGTGTTAACGAGCGTTCTCCAGAGAAACAAAATAAATAGTATGTGTGTGGTGTGTGCGTATGTATATGTGTACATATGTGTATATGTACACATATACATATATATTATATACATATATGTAGGGAGAGAGGGTGGGGGAGGGCGCCCGCGAGAACAAGATTTTAAGGAATTGGCTTACATGATTGTTGAGGATGGTAAGTCCAAGATCTACCAAGTAGGTGCGAGACTTAGGGAAGAGATGATGTTGCAGCTCAGTTCCGAAGGTAGACTGCAGACAGAATTCATTCTTCCTCTGGGGGTGTCAGCCTTTCTCCTCTTAAGGCCCTCAGCTGATTGGTCATATGAGGTTCACCCATATTTTACAGGTAGTCTGCTCTATTAAAAGTCTATTGATTTAAATGTTCTCATTTTCAAACAATATATAAACTAACGTTTGACCAAAAATCTGCGTACTGTGTCCTAGCCAAGTTGACATATAAAATTAACCATTACATCCTGGAAGGTGATAATAGATAATACTTTAACTCATTGTATAATTGTCTATTTTTTGAGTGGCTTCACTGTAGAGATAGTCAATTGACAATGAAAGATCCAATTGGCAATCAAAGTCTGCTTTTTAAGGAAAAAGCAATTTCTCATGGATCTTCAGTGTCATCTTAGATTAATTTTACTGTAATTGTATTTAAATAGATTTAAATCTATGACTGAGTATACATGACTTAAATGTTAGGTCTTTGAAAATTATATATTCATACCTCAAATTTAAATAAATATTACTGTTACTGTAGTCAATCTATTTCTGCATTCTTCTTCAGTGATACTTCTTAGTATTAGAGTTAGTATTACTGATATTGCAATTATGACTGGAATTTCTAGGTCCTTCTCAATATTCTGAGTCAGTGTATCTTGAACACAGCCTAGTTATATGCATTTAAAATGTTTTCCTCAGAAAATCTAATGTTGGTAGTCCAAGACTCTGAAGTGTAAATTCTATAGGATTGGGTAAAAAACATATATAACATTTAGGCAAATTATCAGAATCACCTGGAATATTTTTTAAAACTATCATCAATGCCACATGCCATCCATACTAAATCAGCATCTTCAGTGGTGAGCTCCAGAGATCTGTTTTTTTGTTTGTTTTCTTTTTTTTTTTAAGCTCCTTTAAGGATATTGTGGTCATCTAGATTTGAAAAAAAACTGTTCTATATTAACTTCCTTAAAAATCAGTAGTTTCATTTAAGAGGTTGTCAATAACTGGGTAATGAAAAATTATTGCTTGAGATCACTGGGGGTGCCTGAATAACAGGTATTTTTTATATTTAATTAAGTGGAAGAATTAATACATTATAGATTTAATATACTATACAAATTTTAGTTAGGTAAAACATGTACTTACATACAATGGAATCACAAAGTATTGGGAAAAAATCTTTTTCCTTAATACTTAGGTAGTAGGGAAGGCTTATCAAGGTATAATATGAAACTCAGAAATGATTTTTAGAAGTTAAAATTTTAACTATATGCTATATGACAACAAAAACACAGAAATGAAGCAAGAACATATTCAGACTTGGGGAAATATATCACAGACTTACGACCTCTGTAATTCAAAGAGCCCTTAAAAATCATTGAAAAAAAGACACCCCAATAGGAAAACATGAAAAAGACAGAATCTGACAACTAATAGAAGAAATTTTAATGACTGTCAAGTATTAAAACACAAATTCACTGATAAATTTTAAAAACCTAAATAAATCCAGATAAACATTTTCCTGTCATAATGGCACACATTAAAAGCTTGATAATGTTCATTTTGGGGCAAAGATGTATGCAAATGGACATATATATTATACCTCAACCAATGTTAAATTCAGTATAATTCAGTATCACTTTTTAGGGTAATTTGGAGTATCTATTTAATCTGAAAATTTTCATCATCTTTCACCAATAATTCTACTTTAAGGAATGAATCCTACAGAAATTCTCTCAGTATTGCCCCCCAAATTTGTACATTACAATAAATATACATGGTAGTATATTTTATAACAGCAAAAATTGTAAGTAAAGTAGTTTAATCAAAGAGAAACTCATTAAACAAATTGTAGTACAACTATAAAATGGCATACAATGCAACTGTTAAAAAGAATGAGGAGGCTTGAAATGTTTGAATGTATAAAAATAGGCTAATTATAATTTAAGTGAAAAAAAGTTTGCAGAACAACATTTACAGTGCTTATCTACTTTTCAAAAAATATATAAAAATGTAAAGTTAGAGTTAGGTAGATAGATCTATCTAGATAGATAAATATATACCAAAGTATTAAACATTTTCAACTCTGGAGAATAGGATTGCAATAGGAGTGCTTCCATTTCTACTTTATCCATTTCTGTATTAAAATTTTATAGCATGCATGTGTTAGTTTCAAATACTCACAAAGGGGACAAATAGAAAAGAAAAAGATTAATGGCTTGCTGCCATCTGGGAGTGCCACAAGGTTGTCTTCTGCTTTTATACTGTTAAAAAGTTCTATGGATTCTTTGGGTGAAGTCATATATGACAAGCTTATCATATTTTCAGATGGAAAAAAATTGGGAGGGATAATAACATAATTGAGTCAAGTTTCAACCTCCCTAGAACTGAATATTGGGTTGTAACTAACAATAAAAAATTAACAAGGACAAACATAATTTACTCTATTTAGGCATAAAGAATTGGTTAATTAAGTTTAAGATATGGGGCTATCTGGCTTCTATTTCATGTGAAAAAAAGATTTCGTTTCTATGAGGTCAGTATGAACTGAAGATGTGATACCCTTGCAATTTTAGATTATCCAGGTCTCAGGAGTTTTTGTGGTGCCCTGTGTTGGCCCATCTGGATTATCTTGTTCTATTAAGAGTGCTACTGTTTTTGATGAAACATTGCACGTGGTGTGCATACAGAGGACAGGGATCAGGAGGGTGAAGGATCTATAATAAACCCTGCCACAAATTTAGAGCTCTTCAACTTAGAAAAGAGAGAATTAAGGGGAGACAGGATGGTTGTATTCAAATATTTGGAAGTTGTCTTATGACAGCATTTTCCTTTTTTGATTTTGAGAGCGGAAATGGTACAGATTAGAGAACCAACAATGTGAGCTTACCTTGTGTAACAAACTCCCAATTCCTGGATATCTGAGCAAAAATTAGATAATGTATACTGACACTGTGCAATGTATTCTTTACTTGGGAAGGAGTGTTGAATGAGTTATTTTCTAATATTTAAAAAACCCTCCAATATAGGATTCTATCAGTATGATAATGATTATAGACTATTTTCTTATATAAGTAGAATAGGTAGTTAAACTTGTAAGAATTTTTAAAATCCATACATTTTGCAGAAATCTAGGAATATATATCAGAAAATAATAATTAGACTTCTACGAAATATGGGTTTAAAATGATTCATTCCTGAACTTTTCCAAAATAAAGAATAAAATACAGTTGGAATAAAGTACAAGTTGTTTTAACTTATGTGCAAATCTGGTAGAATGAGTCATAATATTTGAAGAATAAGCTCTGCATAGATGGGGACTCTCTTCTGTATCCTATATACAATAGGATAGTTCTTTGGACATAGTAGGTGCTCAGTAAAAGTTTTTTAGGGGATGAAAAAGGAGGGACCTCATTATCAGAATTAGGAATGGAGTAACAGACGGATGGGATAGATTTGGTGATAAGAGAAGGAAGACATGCTGGGAAGGCCAAGATTAGAAATCTTGGCATATCCATAGTATTAGGTAAATAATTTATACCAGAGTATGGAAAATTAGGGCATTAATTTTTTTTTTACTAAATGTAAACTGTTAAATTCAGTTCATGATGGAAAATGCAGGCAGACTGTGAGGATTAGCCAAAAATTCAATTTAAATCCAAATTAGGAGTATGTACATAGCAGGGAAGAGAAAAGATTTTAACTGTGATGATCTATATGTTATTTAATGTTATGGCTCTCATCCGAAGGACATTCAAATTAAGGGTTAGGAAATCCAATCCTTGAGTGTTCAGAATCTGTTATTCTGAATCTGCTATTAAAATTAAGGCAGACCAATAGGCAAGAGGATTTAATACCAAATAATGACCTAGGGCTTCTTATAATGTGCCTTGTTCTAAAAAGTAGGGCAACTGAATATTCAGGGGAGAGTTAGTAATTCTAGTGTAAATTTAGGGGGCTAAAGGGGCAGGGAATCAAACTGAGTATTATACCATCATTTTAAGTGTGGGGATTGTGATACCAGGTATCAGTGGTTGGGCTATAGTGGCTCTTGGATTTGGTTTGTTTTGTTTTTTAATAAATTTATTTATTTATTTTTGGCTGCGTTGGGTCTTCGTTGTTGTGCGCGGGCTTTCTATAGTTGCAGCGAGTGGGGGCTACTCTTCGTTGCGGTGCGAGGGCTTCTCATTTGCAGTGGCTTCTCTTGTTGTGGAGCACAGGCTCTAGGTGCAGGGTCTTCAGTAGTTGTGGCACGTGGGCTTAGTCGTTGTGGCTCGTGGGCTCTAGTGCACAGACTCAGTAGTTGTGGCCCATGGGCTTAGTTGCTCTGCGGCATGTGGGATCTTCCTGGACCAGGGATTGAACCTGTGTCCCCTGCATTGGCAGGCAGATTCTTAACCTCTGCACCACCAGGGAAGTCCCCTTGTTTTGTTTTCAATGTGAAAAATCTTAGAGTACCTCATTGTAAGCTTCTTGATAGTTTTTAGAAATTGTAGATATAGTCTTTAAATATGAGTTTTCACTTAGTTTCATCTAGTCTAGTTTTTACAGAGTATTGGTAACAAATTTATTACTCCAATGATAACTAAGATCATTCCAGTTAAATACTGAAAAAATAGAACAGTTTAGTTGTCAGGAGAACATGAGAAAGTGTTTATGTCCTCTTCCTAATCCTAATAAAATAATGCTTTAATAATCAGAGAAAATAGATCATTGGGAATTTTTTTGGAAGGAACTAAGTTATATGCTATTTAGAGTCCAAATATATTAAAAATATACTTGAATACTCATAGTAATCAGTGATTTATGGTATGCCTTTGTCTGAAGGAATGCATCCAAAGTGTATTTCCAATTGAGACTATAATTAACCATTGCAGTAGAAAAAAAATCAAAAAACCCTAAGAAAAGATGTAACAAAAAAGATTGAATATTATGAAGAGAAAAATTTTAGAAACAAAATTCCCAAATACGTGCCCTGCTTAGCATCACCTGTATTAAGTTACCATGACTGCTTGTTATTCGAAGTATGGTCCATGGACCAGCAGAGTTGGAATCACCTGGGAACTTGTAAAATGCAGAATCTCGGACCCCCACGCTGGACCTAGTGAATCAGGGTCTGCATTTTAATGTGATCCTTAGGTATGTGCACATTTAACTTTAAGAAGTACTGCTCTAAACAGTTTATGCTTCTGCAAGATCCACATCAGTTTCTGTCATCTTAGAGAAGCAGTTTCATGCCCCCCATTCACAGTTGGTCATTGTCTTCTTTGGGAGCTTCTGGATAGAAAACAAACATTGCAACTTGATTGATTTTGTATTCCTGGTTCTAATACCAGGGCTGGTATGTAGTAGAGCCCACTAAATGGTTTTGAATGAATGAATAAATAAATGAGCTATTTCTTTGGAGAGTCTAGACTCTTGCGTCTCTAGCACCTTCAGAAAGCTGTTGACTTTCATTGTACACAGTAGCACAGAGCTGATAGCCCACACTTATCTATACCGAGAAGATAGTGACACATATTGGAGGAGGTATGAGGCTCATGTTACACTCTCCATTCAGATATCCAAATAGGAGTAATTCATGACTGCTTGTTAACTGTCACAGTGTCAGGCGTGGAGGACACAATGGTGGGAAGTGTGCTACTCTTCACCATTATTACAACTACATCTATAGAATACTGTTCCTAATCTCTGGGATTTAATCCTGAGGCTTTTCTTTGCCAGATGTTAATCTCTCAGTGTGAGTCCTCATTTTCCTACTGTTGATCTGACAGGGTTGTCCATGTTTGTCTTTATGAAAAGTACCATTTCTTTAAGAATCCCCTTCCTTTGTGTGTTGTGGTTGCATGTTTAAAAACACTGGTTATAGTTCTGTAGAATGGGCTGTTTTGCCCCAGTCAACCTAGGTGTGAAAACAAAAGGTCTTTAAGGGATGGGGAGGCAAGTGGTATAAGTCCTTAGCTGCCTTAAACCGAACACTTCCCTCATGTCCGGGATTCCTTATCACACACACTTCAATTCACTGACCATATTACGTATTGGATATTTTGTGTGGAATCCTTTTTACTCTTTTGAAACTCCTCATGGTCTTCATTTCAATTATTATTCTCCTTCTTCTAGGACTTCCCCATCTTTACCACAATATAAACATTCTCAGTTCTTTCCACTTTAGGAAGAAACGCATCCTTCTCACTTTCCTTCCTGGAACATCGTTTTTACTTTTGCCCCAACCTGAGAAGCTTGACTTTGATGGAAAAGGAACTATCATAGAGCCTCTACTCATCTACACGTCTTCATTGCTTATTCAGTCCTCTGCTCATGTCAGTCTGAGGTCTGCTTTCACATACTCCTGAAATATTCACTATGGAACCACATGGCCTCTAGGTTGCTAAATTTGGTAGACCCTTCACTGCTCTTTTAAATACCTTTAAAGTGTCCTTCAATTTACATCTATAATACAACTGCTTTCATTCTGTTTTTGGAATTCCTTTAATCAAATTATACAAATAGCCTCAAACTGTTTTCCTGCTACTATTCTTGTCACCTCCAGTCTGTCCTGCAAACTCTTGCCAGAGTAATTTTTGAAAACATGTTTGATCATTTCAGTACTCATTAAAAACCTTTGATGTTTTAAGGATAAAATTTAAGCCTTTCTGGTCAATATAGTCTTTTAGTATCCGACCCTTTCCTTACATCTTCAATCTTATCTCCCTCTATATCACATTATACACCAGCACAGGTGTGCCAAGCTGTCAGTTCTATACATTTGTATATCCTCTTTACACTGTCTTAGAGTGTCCCTCTGCTCTTTCTATGCCTGGTTAAAACTCCTATATATTGCTGAGAATTCAGTTAACTTTCACCTTTTTTGAGAAGTCTTAATCTCTGTCTGTCCCTATAATCCATGTAAGAAGTGCTTCTCTGGGCTTCCAAGGTGTCTTGTGCATACGTCCATCACAGCATTTATGTCTGTGTATTTGTTTGTTTAAATTTTTTTTTTTTTTTTTTGGCTGTACCATTTGACATGCAGGGTCTTAGTTCCCCAACCAGGGATTGAACCCAGGGCCCCTGCATTGGGAGTGCGAGTCTTAACCACTGCACTGCCAGGCAAGTCCCTGTTTAAATTTTTTTCAGTAGACGGCAGAGATCACACTTTATTTATTTATTTATTTATATATTTGACTGTGTTGGGTCTTCGTTTCTGTGCGAGGGCTTTCTCTAGTTGCGGCGAGCGGGGGCCACTCTTCATTGTGGTGCACGGGCCTCTCACTGTCGTGGCCTCTCTTGTTGCGGAGCACAAGCTCCAGACACGCAGGCTCAGTAGTTGTGGCTCACAGGCCCTGTTGCTCCGCGGCATGTGGGATCTTCCCAGACCAGGGCTCGAACCTGTGTCCCCTGCATTGGCAGGCAGACTCTCAACCACTGCGCCACCAGGGAAGCCCGAGATCACCCTTTTTGATTTTTGTGTTCTTCAGTCAGTTCGTAGGACTTGGTCATATATAGCAGGCACAGGCACAGAGAGGAATATGGCATAGTTATTTAAATTAGTGAATCAAACAAAGGCTGAGTTTATTGCCCTCTAAGATGAAATTATGACTAGTTTATTATTTATTATCTGTTTCTAGAGGATGATCATAGTAAAGACTGATTTGTCAGCATTTTAGTTTATTAAGACAAACTTTTTTCCTCAACTCCAACCTTCTTTTGTATATGTGCAAATTTATGGCGCTCTGCTGCTTAATAACCTACAGCAATTCTTAGTTGCTACGTGGCTTTTCAGCTTCTGTAGTTACTATATGCACAGTTTAATCAAATCTCTCTCATATTATGCGCCAGCATGAACCTCTGACACAGAAATAGAATTTATTTGGATGTGTGGTATATCACTTAGGATCAAGTTCAGCAACATTTAACTAAAACTCAGTAGTTTAAAATGAGAGAAGTATATTTCTCCCTCATGTTAAAGAGCTTCATTTATGGGCTGCTTAAAACAGATATGGTGGTTTCACAAAATCATTAGGGACCCAGACTCTTCAGTTCATGACTTCCTCATTCCTAGGCGTGGCCCTAGGCAGTTACTAGAGTACTACCTATCACAGGCGTCTTCTAGACTGAAGGATGGAGGAATGACACAAGAAGACAAGAAGGGCATGGTCGCTCCCTCAAGAAATCCTCCTGGAGGACCCATAGTATATTTTCAACTTGCTAGAACTTAACATGAAATGCAAAAAGGTTCTGTCCAACTTGATAAAAATCCTACTAATTATGTGGCTTGAGGAAGTTACTTTATCTCTTTAAGATCCATTTTCTTCTGTTCTAAAATGTTAACAACAATGCCCATCTTATAGAAATTTTGTAAATATAAGTATGCATTTGAACGTCTAGTATAGTTACAGGCACATGGCAGCCTCTCAATAAATAGTAGTTGCTGTTATTGTTATTGTAGAAGAGACTGTTGAGATCCAGAGATATGTAGCTTCTCCAAAGCTCCAAAGCCCCAAAGCTAGTAATGATTAAACCAGTACTCAAATCCAGACCTGACTCTGAGATCTCTGTTCTTACAAATATAGTGAAATATGGTAGGGACTACAACTGAGAGTTCCTATTTTCCGGTTCAACCCTCTTTTTCCTGAATCGTGATATCCTTCTAATCTGAGTTTTTAGGATCACTGAAGAAAGCATTAAAACAGAAAGATCTAGTTTCTATGGTTTGATTCATCCAAATACTTGCCTTGCTTTCCACTTATTTTTGTGGAGACTTGGCTGAAATCAACAGCATTAATTGAGTGGGTAATTCTGGAACCATCTAAGAAAGCTAAAATCATTTAAAATTAGTTGGGATTTAGTAACTAGGTTGAACTTTGCCTTTGTAAAGCAGTTTCCAGCTGACTCACTGCAGCTGCAACAATTGACATCATTTTGTGCCTTTCCTGCAAAGACTAATTTGGCAAGCAGCACTCCCAGTGGAGTGGGTTTCAGAGCCTCAATGAATTTCAGGGCTGGAATGGACTTTAAAGGTCATGAAATCCAAACCTAAATGTAATGATTGAATTGGATTACATCAACCTCACCAAGTGGTTTTCTAAACCACACTTATCGGATAAGTCCAGTGACAAAAAATAGTGAAGATGTCCATGTAGGCTGAGTTGTATAACCCATGCTATATTTGAATAGCTCTGACTTCCTTATATTGAGCTGAAACATGTACTCTTATCCTTAGCCAACAGTACTAGTTCTATCCTTGGTACAAATATAGTCCTTTTGGGAACCATATAACCTTTCAAATGTTTGAAGACCACTGCTTCACCTCATTCTTAGACTTTTCTCACTGCTAAATACCTCGATTCCTTTAACTTTTTCTCATTCGGCATGGCTTTAATTCCCTTCACAATCCTGAGCTCACAGATAAATCAGCTTTAGTTTGGCGAGATTCTTCTTAAAGTATTTCTCTCTTATCTCAGGAATGGATGAAATTCTGCAGTCATAGATTGAGGGAATTGCCTAATCAAACTGTCCTGGTGAAGTAAGAAGGGAGTTTCTTGAAAAATTATGGAGAGTGGTGAGAAGTTAGGAAATGATTAAACTGTTGAGGCTTTGCTGGTCCTCCTACCACCAAACCAATGTGGCGTATTAATCTCCCTCCATGAAAAGCTCAAAAGCATGACAAATTCATGGTGTTCCTTAAGCACATGGTTAGTTGGGTTATTTATCATGATAGTTTAGACTCCATCTGCTTTATTTTATTCTTATGGATCCTTTATTTTAGTGATGAGTGATATCATTATGATGAAAAGGATGGCTATATGAATGGATGTGTAGACAACTTAGGAAGACATGATGGTTGTCCTTCAATACACATAGATATAAAGCAAAATGAAAAAAAAGTCATTGTTTCTGAATCTAAGTTTCAAGTTCTGTATGGAATTAAAATGACAGTTTCAAGTCATTCAGTAACATACATGTGCCTTTAGTAATGTCAGAAATCTTGCTCTGCTCCTGAGGAAAGAACCCTTACCTGAATTAGGACTTTGAAACTTTGTAACATTCCTGTCTATGACTAAACAGCTGTATATTATTTGAAAAAAAAAAATCACTCACCATCTCTGTTTAAGAAATATGTGAAAATAAGCCCTTCATTGTGTAACAAGTATGTGGTGAGAGCAAAATATGTTTTCTTTAATTCAACTAGAATTTATGGAATGATTTTCATATTTTACTCCATGTTCTGAGAACTGAAGATTAAGTAGGGGAGAAGTTGAACAAGGTCTGTGTCCTTATATAGCTTATATTTTTATAATAAAACTTTGGATCAAACAGTTTTATGGGCCTTGCAGTACAAGGTACTTTTAAAATAGTTTTGAGTACTTAAATTTTTTTCTTTTGCATTGATGTTGTCATTTCTTTCTAGTACACACCATTGTAAAGCAATAATACTCCAATAAAGATGTTTAAAAAAAAAACCCTTGTTTTAAACTAGATTTTATTCCAAATTTAAAAAAAATCACATATAGCTTTTCTTTTTCTATATAAAGAAGAAAAACAACTTACATTAAAGTTTAAATTTTACTCTAGTGATAGAGATTCTTTTGCCTTGCTTTACAGTCATTCACAATGTTTAACTGATACTAATTACTTAAAATACTGCATCTTTCTCATATTCCTTCCAGAAGAGATATGCTAACATTCTTAAAATATATCATAATTTGAAGAGCTATAGGGCAACACTGATTATGAAAGTCTTGTGGATCTGGAGGCTTAATATTGCCAAAACTGACCCATTTTTTTAACTTAAAATCTTGGAATAATTCTTATTAAGGAAGAGCCATAAGTAAATTATTTCCCCTTTTTTCTTTATAGATTTCCTGGCAAATATAACACACAATCTTTAACTTATGAAATTTGTATATTTCCTTTGTAAAAATAGAATTTTGTGTTTGGAAATGAAACTTCATTTTTATTGAATCATGTTTTTTGTATATTTACAACTTTGAGAGTTTTGAAAGTTAGCTTATCTAAGTTCTGAAAATCATTTACTAGTTAGAGATATCCTGGAATGGAGATTTTTATTGGGTTAAAGTATATCATCTTAATTCTTAAATATTTTCTTTAACATAAAAGAGCATTAGTGTTACTTTCATATTGTATCTGACAGGATAAAATTTTAATATATTAACACTGTGTTTTACCCAGGAATTTATGCTACCTAGAACTACATTCCCCTTTGTCCCACGTGGGGTTATGAGACACCCACTGCCTCAAAGAGAGTCACTGTAGATTTTGAGCATCTGAAGCCTCTTTAGAGATGTTAAAACATGGTACTTTTGACCTTCAGATACTTAAGCCCAAGAACTCTGGGCCTAAAGTTCATTCCATAAACAATATATTTGAAAAAAATTCAGTATCAATTCCTTCTTGTCTCCCTCCCTCCCAGATCAAATAAAAATTCTATTGCCTGTTGGAGAACAGAGTGGGAGTAGATGAAGGGAGGACCCCTTAGGGGTGTGTATGTGTGTGTGTGTTTAGAAAAGGGACATTTGCCTTGATCCTCTTCTTCACACTAGCCAAACTACCAACATGGTTTTGGTCTCTTTCCTTTACCACACATAATGTGACAATAGATAGTAGAGTAGATATGAATACTTGGTATGTCTAGGGAAGTCAGCCTGAGACAGCCTTAGAATTTCAAATGGTTTCTGTATGTCCAAAAGGATCAGGCATAGCTAAGAGAAAGCACAACTCAAGAAGCCTTGTATTCAGGAATGTGAGATCTACATAAATGGGTTGGACAAGAAATGAATGAAGACAACGTGAAATCAGGAATAGGGGCCTGTCACCAATTTGTGTCGATTGAAGATTGAGTATAGGCTAGGATAATAGCTATCAATAGCTAACATTTATTGTTTACTTGACAGACACTAAGTATTCTAAGCATTTTCTGTGTACTTTGTCACAGATACTTCACAACAACACTGTTATGTAGGCTACACTTTATTATTTCTCTTTTACCAAAGAGGAATCTGAAGTATGGAGACATTAAGCCACTTGACTTCACTCTTAACCACTGTATCTACTGCTTCCTCATGAGGGGATGTACACTTTGGTGAGTATATGATAACCTAGGATTAGATGTCTCCCAAGAGACCCCAGATTTATATGACTCTAAACTTCATAGAGCATTGTCTCAAGCCAGTGTGGATCTGAAATGATGGAAACTGTCTACATAGAAAATATTAAGTTATGGAAAATGAAAGTTATGTTTTTTGGATTCCTGATTTTATGACCAAAGTTTCATATCTATTATATACTGATGCAAAAATGAGGCAGAAACACTAGCAAAACAAACCAAAACTAATGACCTAGTAAAAGATCACAAACTCCAGGGTCTCCTTCAGTATTTCTTGAAAGGGAACATCTTTCAATGTACTCTTTACAGAATGCTCCCAGAATATAGTGAAGTTTCTACAATAGTTTCCCATATAAAAAGGCACTCACAGAAGTGTCTTGATAATTGTTATTTACAATGCTTTCTTTCACCCAGAACAATCTCTTTAATCATACCTTCATATAAACTTGAATTTTGAATACTACGTGTTGTATGAACTAAATATTAAATGTCACTGAAATTAAAAATCCAATTTTATATCAGATAATCATTTGGTTACTGTTATCAATCCAGTTCTTCTAGGTTTGATATAGGCTTGTTTCATTTATAAACCTTAGTCATTTAATTTATTTTAGATTTAAAAAGAAGTATATTACTGTTTAGAAGGTTGAGGATTATATAGGCCTGGTCATTGAAAGTGTAAAAATCAGATGACGTTTGGGTTTTGCTAAACTTAAGAATCTTAAAGATATGAGTGTATTTTGATGTGATAGAATGTACTTTCCTTTTCTTACATGAAAATATGTATATTAATATATTTTAGAGGGAAGCTTGAGATTTATGTAAGAATTTACCTGTATAATTTATTCAAATTAAAAAATAAACAAGAAAAATACCTATTATAAGAGCAAATGAACAAGGTAAATTATTTCTATTTTTTAATTAACAAGGGCAAAAAAAATAATGAAAAATGAGCTCTCTATAAATTGACAATGTTTTACTGTTTAAAAAAATGGTCTCATTTTTAGCAGTATTAGTGAAACAAAGACTTTGAGAATATAATTGTTATGTTTTCAAAGTTAAAGAAACATTTATTAAAAGAACTATTTGGGGGCTTCCCTGGTGGTGCAGTGGTTGAGAGTCCGCCTGCCGATTCAGGGGACATGGGTTTGTGCCCCGGTCCGGGAAGATCCCACATGCCGCAGAGCGGCTGGGCCCGTGAGCCATGGCCGCTGAGCCTGCGCGTCCGGAGCCTGTGCTCCACAACGGGAGAGGCCACAACAGTGAGAGGCCCGCGTACCGCAAAAAAAAAAAACAAACCAAAAAACCCCACCAAAAACTATTTGATGCGTTAAATATTATAATCTAGACCTTTTGAATTTCTGAATTATGAATCAATTTCAGGGTAAGTAAAAATATAGAGACAAATATTCAGACTAATGAAGGGAACACAGCCCAAATCAATCATTCAGTCATTCCATTGAATGAGTGCCTTAATTGAATGCCTGTTGTATGGTAGGCTAGTCAAGGGCACAAACTGAAATGGTAAGCAGTGATCAGAAATTTATCAGAAAATCGAAGCTTTTTATTGTTAATGGCTAGTGATGTATAGAGCTGGTGTTTAAGTTTGTTCCTGGAAATATATTCATAGGTTGTCTCTTTTAGGCTTCTAAATGATATTCAGCAATTCTCTTTAAATTTACAAAATTGCCTGTAGGAATCATTTGTAGAAATGATTGTCTCTTTCCAAAGCTCTTTTGGAGTGGCTTGGGCACTGGAAGAGTCCACCTCATTATATCAGAAAACCACAGGACAGTTTTATTATTACAAGATCCAAATTGTAGCCCCACTTTATCAATTTTGGCATCACTTTTCTATAGCATCAGTATCATTCTTGAAATAATTTTAGAGGGTTAGTAAAAAAAAGAGAAACATTTGATATTTACACAAATGTGAATTATAGTATTCTGTCACCTTAGAAATGTTTTGCTTCTTAGTAATTTTGCAGTGTAAACAAACATTACAAAATACTGATACTTTTTCTAGTAAAATTTCCTGTGGTAGAATTTCATATGTCATATTAGACTCTTTTCATGTCTATTTGAATAAAAATAGGGCACATTAAGTGTAATTATACATTTTTAACTGATTATACACATTCTTGAGAAGGTCAGAACTATTTTTGCTTTTGCTCAAGGTAATGTCATTACATACACCTTCACAGAGAACAAATACCCACACTGGAGTTTATTTAAATGAACTTTTTTTCCCTCTCTTATTACAGAAAATTGAGAAAATGAGCAGGAATGTAGTGTCTTTCTTGTAAAGTAATGAAAGACTCTACAGACCCCAGTTCAGCATTTTACCAATTGGATTATTTCTAGTAAACAAAGAAACAAGCAAACAAGTGAAAATATCTAGACTGTTGGGATCGGACATATTATTAGTAAATTTATAACATCTGTGGACTATGAGATTTCCCCTGATGTTGCATAATTTACAATTTAAAATGTTTGCTTTTGCTTGTTAGGAGATTTTTTTTTTCCCCCAGTACGTGGGCCTCTCACTGTTGTGGCCTCTCCCGTTGTGGAGCACAGGCTCCGTACGCGCAGGCTCAGCGGCCATGGCTCACGGACCCAGCTGCTCCGCGGCATGTGGGATCTTCCTGGACCGGGGCACGAACCCGTGTCCTCTGCATCGGCAGGCAGACTCTCAACCAGTGCGCCACCAGAGAAGCCCTGTTAGGAGATTTATATTGGATTTTGCCCGCTCACTTTACCAAGATCATCTGGATTTTTCTGCCCAGGTCCACTCAAATAACAAAAATAAATAGAGGATTTAAAAAATTTCCTGTAATAGAATTGTGCGAGGAAATACATTGGCAGGCAACATGATATAATGAGGTAATGTGGCTGTATTTCCTGATATCATGCTAGCTACAATATTACAGGTGAGGATGTCAGTGATGTACCTCCCCACCCCATCACATATAATTCTGAAAGGAAGTGGATTAGGAAATTTCTGTAACATTATATCTTTCCATTGTCAGTCTCAGTCTAGACCAACAGGAAATATCCTTTTTGGTGAATTCTTCTATATTGCTGTAGAATAAGGGGAGAAATGTTATCTATCTCACAATACAAACACTCTCATACAATTGCAGTGCATTTTCCTTTGTCAACAATACATGACATAATGAAATTCTTTTCTATAGGACATAGTAGAGTAAAATGTAAATTTTTGTGAAATATGTAAAAGAAAAAAATCACTGGCCGAGTTGTCTGTAGCTAAATTTCGAATTCTGTTGTAGTTACCATAGGGAGCAAAGAAGCGTGCAACCCTATTGATAAGGTCCGTTTTCATTTGTTTATTCAACACATATTTTATAGTACTTGTTATGTCCTAGTCAACTTATAAGTATTGGGACATATGCAGAGACAAATAATATACTATAGGGCAGTCCCTATCCTGTAGTGGAGGAAGAAGGCAAATAAACGATATGTGGTACGGCTATGCTGGAGGTGTGTGTTGTGGAAATATATGGAGGCAGGAGTATTCATTCTCTATGACAAAGATTTCTGTCACTGGAGTGACACTGGAGTTAGCGCTTGGACGATGCATTACAGACACTATAAAGTATACTGGAAAAGTTATTTCCTATAGATGGATAACTCCATTTTAAAAAAAGAAAGCACTAAATGTGAATATGCACGGTATATTCAGGGAATGACACACAGTTAAGAGACAAGTGTTCCAGAGGAAAATGCCTACTGGAGCTGTTTTTTTTTTTTTTTCTTCTGGGATCATCTACTTGTGGATAGCATCCTTTTTTAGAAAACTATTTTTGTGACTGCTGAATTTCTCCATTTCTGGGTCCTACTTTTAAATTAATGATATTATTAGCTTATTTAGGGGAAAGCACATCTATTAATTAATAGTCTTCAGGAATTAGCATATTTTATAAGGATATTTTATATTCTAGTGTTTTAAAATACTAAGGAGAGAGTGACTTTAAAGATCAGTTAAAAATGGAACATTTTGATAACTGCCATTTATTTGGACTCAATAGGTAGAAACTTATTAGATTCAGTATGAGTAGTGCAAATGGGGCATGAAGGCTTTTGTCTATATGTAGAATTGGCGATGCTTTCACTTTCTAGTTGATGAAATTGAATTTCTCAAAATGAACTCTATCTTTTTAATTCAAAGATTTTCAGCAAGTAGGAGGGAGATGTCCTATAATTTATGAAGATAGTTTTATTATTTTTTTTTTTTATTAGCTCTCGGCTCTAGCAACTGCTTTTTTTTTCCCAGCCATCTTGCTGCTGGTGATCCACATAAGGCAAGCTGTCTTTCATTTTCATCTTCCTTCGCACAGCTGGTGCTTACGCTACTCAACATCCATTGAGTCATTTCCTGCTGATAAATGTCTATATGTAATCACGATTGTCACCTATGTATGTGATACAAAACTGTCCTCTCTTTTTAAACCAAGATAGCGTTTGTACCAGCCTCTAATCTTATGTACCACTTTCTCCTCTTTCAGAACCAAGCTGGCAATTCGCATCTTGAATAGCTTTAAAATTGCTCATAGCAATCAATGACAACTGAGGCATCACTAAAGAATTTCTTTTATCTCCAAGCTCCAATTTAGATCTGTCATTAAGCTTGAGTAAGCTTGAACTGTCAGAGCATTTTCCCTCATCACATGCTCTAAGCACAAAAAGTCAACTTCAAAATCAAATTTGTTCTATCTCTTACTATCCTTTGTAATGGTTTCGTGTGAACAATAAACTTCACTGAAATAGTACTGTCAATCTTCAGTAACTCGGATAACTGGCTTTAAAAAATAGTGAGATGCTGCCAAAACTCAAATATGATATATGGTAAATCACTCCCTCACATCAGTTGGTTTTGTTGTGTTTTAAGGGGGATGCATTGTGATATGGGGGGGGGAGCAATTGACAGTAAGGACATATGGAATTTGTTTCCTTCTTTTGCTTTAAAGATTATGTAATCTTTGGAAAGTCACTTTCCTACTCTTAAGCCTTAGTTTCTATGTCTGTAACATGAGGTGGGTTTTTTAAATGAATTCTAAGGTTCCGTCCATTTCTAACATTGACCTCTTAATAAATTTGACTTTGCATTGTGTGATATTATTCTTCAAAAAATGGATTAGAAACAGTTCTCATCAAGAGCTGGAAATCAGAAATTAATTATCAAGTTATAATCCAAACCTAATTGCAAAAATGCTTCAGCTTCATCTTTTGGACCAAATCGATATTTTGTTTGGGTTCTGTTGGTGAACAGTAGCTGTCTTTTAAAGATCACAGCTTCTATCTTGGAGATCTTTTCCACTGACAAATCCTTCAGCCTCACCCACATATTTAAATGTACTTTGATCTTTCTTTGTTTTGCAGGTTTCATTATGAAACAGTCTGTGTGAACATTAGAGTTGCCACCTTGAAACTAAAGACCACAAAAATCTGGCAAAGTTTGCAGCAGCTCAAATATATTTATAGAGTCCTTGTTCAAAATTAGACTGATTATTATTTTATTTTATTTATTTTGCGGTACGCGGGCCTCTCATTGTTGGTGCCTCTCCCGTTGTGGAACACAGGCTCTGGATGTGCAGGCTCAGCGGCCATGGCTCACGGGTCTAGCCGCTCTGCGGCATGTGGGATCTTCCCGGACTGGGGCACGAACCCGCATTCCCTGCATCGGCAGGCGGACTCTCAACCACTGCGCCACCAGGGAAGCCCCTAGACTGATTGTTTTTTAATAATTTCTTCACAAGCTCCAAATTAGCTTGTTGTATTTCTTCTCTTACCCATTAAGGAAAGAAGGTTTTTTCTTAATACACTTTCTTTCTTCCTTTATAAGTACTATAGTTTTCAAATTAAATTATTTTTTCTTATCTATTTTTCTGTAAAGATGTAGCCTTAATGGGAGTATAATCCAGGGCATTTTTGCATGATGCACTAGAGTGAGAAAAGAATTTGGTGATCTTTTTAACCCTTAAAAAGTAATATCTTAATGCAGGTATTCTAGCAGATAATCACTAAGTCAAAGTTACCATTCTGTGATTTTTTTTCTTTCCTTTTCAATACCAAGTCTTGATTGTGGCATTCCTATACTTTAGCCCAGAATCCATCTCTCTTAGTGTACTTGGAGCTCTCTCATCACTCACATCTCATTGATATCACTCATCAATATTTCTTAGCTTGACTAAGTAATTGAAGTTAGACTCTGATACGAATCTTCTTTCCAATTTTGGCCACATTTCCTTGCTCCTGATCAAAACATGTGTAGTTCCTTAGGGAATCATTTGTTAATGGCCAACCAATTTTTTAGGCTATTTTATCCTAGAGTGTTAATGGCTAATAGTTCAGCATGAGCCATCTCTGATAACAACAGCATTTCAGTAGCAATACCTTAACCAGATGGATTGAGGATCGAAGGCACTGTGGCAGAGAAATTTAGGCATAGATTTATGGTAAGTTCCAGCTTTCCATGATCCCCTATAATCTTTTGACACAGATGGATGCTTGCTTACCTTTTCTCATACTTCCTAGTGTTTTAAAAATGATATTTCTTTTGTAAGTAAGCACCATCCATTTCTTTTAGAGGCACACCCATCTACAGAGTGATTTTTAGACTTGTGAGGAAGTTGTTAACCTACAAAATTGTTTTGGTATCAAAAGGAAAGTACCAGATACTTTTTCTATCTCTAATATATCAACCTGCTTTCAGATTTAGGGACTGGACATAGGCAGATATTGACCTACAGATCTTTTATCTTTATACATTTATATGCTATTACTTTCTCCTTGTATGTGAATCTTAACACTTCACGAAAATAGCATTTAACTTTTATTTAATACCTTTCTTAATATATAATGCTAATTTATGATTACTTAATATTTAATACTATGTTATGCTAGGTTATGATTGCTTAATATTTAATACTAATTTATGATTTATTTTTCTGTATACTGTATGATATAATGAAAGATGACTTATATTTGCTTTATCTTATGTATCAAATAATTTACTATATTTCATCAATCTAAGGTGACATCAGTTGTTAGATGCACCATTATTATGTATCACTAATAAAAAAAGAAAAATATTTGTTCAGTTGTGAAATGCCACTGAATCTAAGTTTTATACAAACATAGACATGTTAGAATATGAAAATATGTGCATCTTAGAGTCAAGGGAATATGGTAACAGGGCTATCCTAAACAGTAATTAAACTTCTGTCTAAAACATTTGAAATACTTTTAACCATATGATTTTCACAAAATCTATATAGTATACAGTAGGATAAAACTGTTTCTTTTTTAGGGATGCTGGGGAAATTAAGCAAGCTTGTGAAATAGAAAGAGAAAAACCTTTCAATCTGCATTAACAGTATGAACTAGAAGCCTTTCAAACTGCATTTTCTTACATTCTCTTAATTTCTGTTTGTGGAGTATTGGAAATATTTGAAATTGGATTTCGTACTGGAAATATGTTCATATTCACCTTTGTTGACACTGAGGCAGGCGTATTTTAATATTTAATATGCAACTGAGAATATACTTCATTTGGATTTATATCTTTTATAGTAATATACACATTCACATTCCAATAAGGATTCTTTCCTTGGCCTTTCACTATACTACATATTACTATATATTTGAGAAATTCTTTGTAAGATACTAGTGGTATTAGTATTATTATTAGTTTGCACTGAATGATTCTACTGTTCTGGCTTATTAGCATATTCATATATCGCTCCCAAACTAGAAACAAGAAGAATTCAGTGACACAGAACAAATCTTTGTAAAGGGAATCTAAACAGAGGGAGAAACAATATTTATCTACATGGGGAATTTCTGAAATGTGTGTTATTAAAAAAGTTAATTCCCCTTCTGAATAAATGATATTTGATTTTCATAATAGCATACTAGTTTGAACAGCTGCACAAAACTGCTCAAATGAAAATAAAATAATAAAGTTTCAGATCCAAATTTTACTTTCAGATTAACAGGTGCAGAAGATACCAGGATATACACTTCTTTTTGGAGGAAGCATTTTGTTTGGGATACATAAATGCATGTAGTAATAGTCAACACTTTTATAAGGTTTTCACATATGTTAGATTAAAATGATTAAGAGAGAAAAATGTAGCCCTTCTGACTGGACAATATGTAACAAGCAAGTCACCGGACAAATTAGTTTACCAGACAGGTGATCCAGTGCTGTCAGAGCAGAATTTCATATTTCTATATGTGTGAGTGTGTTTTAAAGAGAAGTTGATTGTTGAAGCTAATTGTTGAAGAGAATAGAGCTCTAGTGAATATTGTTTGTCGTTCCTGTGTAGAGAAGGGAAATAGAACCATTTGGGAGATGATTTGGCTCTAAAGTTAAGAATTTCTTCTTGAATTCAGCTATTGATTCTTGGCTTCTGTAAAATGGTAATAGTACTGTATATGTAATTTGTTACTAAGGATCATTGTTTAGAATATGTAATAATACATATAACAGTATAACAATAATATCTTTATTATACATAATACAATGAAATGCATTTTAAATATAACAAAATGAGTTAAATAGATTGCTTTAAAGATGTAAATTAGTTGTATCATATGTTCATCTATAAATACTTACATTTTGTCATTATTTAAAGTCTGTTTAAAAGTTTATGAATTATACAAAACCTTGGTTTCATTCTGGTTGCCTTTTTGTGCTTTGCTTCTTAAAAGTTAATGAAAGTGACCAAGCAAAACATGAAACAATCCCCTGAATCAGTTGACTCTTCTGCCCTACTCTGCCTAACAATTTGATAAGTGTTTGAGTAATACTCTTTTTTTCCTGTGTTACCTCACCTTATTTCTCTGTGCTTGGCAGTATTCTTAGATAATTTTTTCTTTCCTTCTCTCATTCGCTTATTCATCTTTTCAGCAAATATTTATCAGATAGTGCTATATGTCAGCCACCGTGCTTGACTCCAAGGATACAGAAATGAACAAGGCAGACACCAGCCCTGCTCTCATGAACTTTCTGTTTTGTGGAAAAGAGAGTCAACTAAATAGTTTAATTCCAGAGTAGGTGAAAAATGCAATGGTAGGAGATTATGCTATGCTGTGGAAGTACGTAACACAAGAGACACCTAACAGCTTCGAGAATTTGGGAAAAGCTTTAGTTTTTGTTCACATCCCCAAATTATTTGATCCTCAGTAAGTTTATATTTGGTTAGACATTTCTGATTGTATTAGTTTCCTATAGTTGCTATGACGAATTGCCACTAATTTATTGGCTTAAAGCAACAGAACTGTATTCACTTATGGTTCTGGAGGCCAGAAGTTCAAAATGAGCTCCCCAAACTGGGCCAAAACTAAAGTACCAACAAGGTTATACTTTCTAGGCAGGATCTATAGGAGAATCTGTTTTCCTTGCTTTTCTATCTTCTAGCGATGCACTCCCTGTATTTTTTGGCCTATGGTCCCTTCTTCCATCTTTAAAGCCATGGTAACATCACCTTCTCTTCTGTCGTAAACTCCTTCTGCCTCCTTCATATAAGGACACTGGTGATTACATTTAGGATCTATCTGGATAATCCAAGATAATCTCACTAATTTAAGATGCTTAACTTAATCACATCTGCGAAGTTCCTTTTGCCGTATAAAATAACATTCACAGGTTCTCAGGATTAGGACATGGACATTTTGGGAGCTATTATTCAGCCTACCACACTGGCCCATCAAAAATTAGTATTCATAAATAATTGTCTGCATATGTAATCTAAGAGAGATGTTATAAATTATATGATCAGGTATTTTATACTTATTTTTGGAAAAGAAGGCCATTCTTTATGAGGTACTAAATCTTTATGCTTTTAGTTAAGAAATAAAATTATAGTTCGTAATATTGTAAGGTAGTTTGTATGTAACTCAAGAAAGCTGGCCTACATTTGTATAACTACTGCAGGTATAGTGATAGTATGTGGACAGGATTTGAACCTCTGAATCTCCTACTTGTCTCATACAGCAGTTTGTAGCCCTCCATGCCCATCTTAACCTGAGTCTCATGTACACAGATATATCATTTCATGAAAAGAAAAAGAATGAATTACTTAGTTGGCTTTGAAATGCTTATGTGTCCAGCTCTCTGGAGAACAAAGTTGTACTTTCTGTGTATCATGAGGACTACTTTGGCCTAAACAATGGTCAGGCCTTAGCAGCCTTCTGTTTAGTTCCCTTCTCCTGGGCTCTTCCTCTGCAGTTGTGGGTGTGGAGAACAATTCCTCTTCCAATAATTGTGGAGAACAATTCTAATAAGGAAAGGAAACTACCAGCCAAAATGAATTCAAAGAAGGAGAGTATTTCTAGAGAAAATTTATTCAAGAGAGCCAACAGTATGTTACTTGGGTCCAGCTGTCTTTAAAATTCCTTTATTTTTTTTTCCAACAGAGGCTCCACCTTCTAGTACAAAAGCTTGATAATGTTGATTTTATTGACCATTGTTCTTTTTTTCCCCCCAAACCTAGGGGAGGAGTGGAATGAGGTGGTGGGGAGAGAAAGTATTAAGGACTTCCAAATGATAGGTTATGTTGTCAAAACTTGTGAAAACCTAGGGGTAAAATGGAATATAAAGAAATTACAGCCCAAATTACATGAAGGAACCCCCAATTTTTGAGTAGCGGGTGATAGCATAAAAATTTAGAGTGGAGATAATGCCTGAAGAAAGAGAGATAAGTGAACCAATAATTATTGAGTCCCATTATCTTTCAGAAAATCTGCTGGATTCTTTTCCTTCAATGGTTCTGTTTGGGTAGTGAATTCTCTTTACTGTAGAAAGAATTGAGGCTGCGAAAAGTAAATTGATTTTCCAAGGTAATTCAGGTAATGAATGGCAGTGCTCGTATTAAAGTCTAGTTTGTCTGAATCCAAAATTCATTGACTTTTTGATATCCCACCCCCTTTCCCGGGTGTCTGAGTTTGTTATTTCATCACAGAATTACATGGAAGAGACTGGAGGGATAACTCTTAAAATGTCAAATCATTCTCCTGTAAAGGATTTTGCCACAGCTGTGGAAATAGGGCCTTAGGGTGTATGATAGAATGTGAACCAGATCCATGGAAAATGCATCTTGACTCTGCTCTTTTTTCTTTCCCTGCTGAGGTTCTAGTAGAAAATGAATGTCTATTGCTTTTCTGTTGATATTCATAGTGTTTTATTTCTGTAGGATTATCTCAGGTAAGTAACGTTTCTTTCAAATTTGGGATAGATTTTATTTTAATAGGGTTAGTTCCAAAAGGTTTTGCTCTTCTAACTAACAAAACCTGAGTAGGTATACATTAAATTAGTTTAGCTGCTACCAGAATGTGATCAGCTCTTAATGAGTGGTTTACAGATTTTCTTTTTTTTAACTGAAAGATTGATTCTCTCATTCTCTTACTGAAAATTAGAAACACTCTTCTAATTTCATTTGCATGTTGAGATTTTCTATTATAATTTGTATTCAATTTAGCACACTAAAATACAAAGCAAATCTATTCATTTAATCTGCTGATGCCTGAGCCAGTATCTCTGCAGCAAGAGATATCGTACATTCATGTGTGCATGTGCTTGAGAGCAATTGTTTGATTATCGTTCTTATTAATATAAATCAAAATCTACAGAGAAAGCCTCTTCTATTCCTGCAATTCATATTTATATAAATAGAAAAGTAATGGATTTTGAAAAAGGTCCAATAGGTTTGAGCTTCTAGAATTATCCCAAGAGTATAAGACAGGATTGAAAATATTTCAGTGTGTTTTGGAGTGGATGTTGATAAAGTATTTCCATGTTTGCTGAGTGCCTCTGAACTGGTAGATTCATACTAATAAAGGCAGAAGCCAGGAATAGTTATAATACGCTTAATTAACTCTAAGCTTATTTAATACCATGGTCCAGATGAACTCTAGATAGGCAGGCGTAATACATATAGCTCATTAAAAAATAATTTGGATTTCTCTAATCTATATTTGCATAAGTTCAGGTCCTTGTCCTGAAGGTATTATTTTCTAATATTATTGTTTAAAAATGGATGCCAATGAAAAAATGGTACTTTCAGGAATGCTGGCTAACATAATTCAATTTCACATAACATACTCATGTCAATTATACCATGAAATTTCTTTGTCTTGAGGAAACACCCTTTTAAAAGAGGGTTTAAAAAAAAGTATAAATTAGATCGTGCCTGAGAGCCATTAAAAAAACAATAAACAAAATTAACCTATTTGTCTTGTTTATATAAATTGGAAAGGTACTTGCTAAAGCCTTTGTGTTTCTATAGGGAACAGGTTATTTTTACTTTGATCGTATTTTAGAACTCATCTTCTTAAGGGTAGTATGTGTTATTTTGAGAAAATGTATGCAGAAAATTAAAAGAATCTGATTATCTCTTACATTGGATGAAATCTCATATGACATACTTCTGGAATTTTATGGTGAATTGCTAACAGTGAACAATTCTAGAAAATCAGCATTCTAGCAAAGAAGCTATAATAGCGTCCTAAATAAGAAACAGCAACTTGAGCTGAATAGGCTACGGGAATTTTTTCTTCTAATTTTATGCATGGTATATTTAAAAAAAAAATTTCTCTACCTATTTCATATGTATATATCAGGTCTATTTTATGTAAAGGCAGTGGTCCTATCCAATACTCTGAATATTCATAAACAAAATAGGAAAGATGGAGAAGTGGACAGAGAAGAGATTACAAAGGAGTAGGAGTGGGGAAGCCAACATTCAATATTTACCACCCTCCTCCATTGTAGGCACTGTGCTATGTGTATAACCCATTTTACCTGATTGCATTGGATGAAGACTCTACTTTGACCCTGTTGCCATCTGCCAGGATATGATCAGCCGACTAAGCCAGGTGTGGATTGCGCTGTGTCCTATTCCAAATATTCATCTATTCTCTACACTGCTGGGGGTTTTCTGGATTATGCTTCTTAATTCATCCCTTGATTTTTTAGATTATTTTTATACAGGAAAAAAACCCTTAAAAACAAAAAATAGTATTTTTGTTTTGTATTTCCCTCAATTTCTTATTGTGGAACCTGCAGTTCTTCTCAAAGTTTCCACAGTTACTTCAGGACATCTGGCATAACTTTTGTCTCCTTCTTGTTCTGGTTCTTGCTCCGTATTTCTAAGATAATATATACTGCGAAAATAGTGCCCACACAGTACTTCACAGGAACTTTAAGGTTGTTGATATTGTGGTGGTCTCTCGATGATAGGCACTAACCTGAATTATATCAAGGCTATGCTGAACTGAAGCTGCTCTGATGTGGCAAAAGCTCCGTGTGGCCATTCTGCTATGTGCTTAGAGACAGAGGAGCCCTTTCTCTCATCTTCGGGTATGCTTGGATACATGTGTCCCAGATTGTAGCTGCTTCACCCTCCCAACATCTCATGGAGATTTGGTGAAAATAGCTTTTATTTTCTCTTGTAGCCAATTTCCCTAGAATACAGTTGTGAGGCTAAGACTGGGCTAAAGAATAAAGCACCTGTTCATAACTGCCTCCTCCTCCTAACTTGAAATTGAGCTGACATGCCTCATTCTTTAGGATAAAGTGCTTTTTTAGGGGGAGATGCCAATGAAATAAATTCCTGGTGGGCTCAACTAGTTCTCTAGGAAGTTTCAGTAATATCTGAATTGTTCTTTGAGCATAGTTGATGGCTAACCTGAGAACAAGCCCCTCCTTTCTCTCCTGATAGGAAGTTCATGTGTTATATAAACTGATGCACGATACCACATCCAGTGGTTGTTTGCTCGTTCCATTTAATGAATGTTATTATTATCAGGAAATGGGGCTAGATCATGTAAAACTGGGCTTTTTGGCTATGTTCTCATAAAAGTTCTTCAGTGCCTGTTGGGGAGAGACATTTCACTTTTGCTTAGGACATTTTTGCCGTTTTTAGGTTGGGTAGAGGATCCATACACAACTTCCAGAGAGCACTGGAAGGGTATGGACAGAGCAAAGTTTAGTTATCTGAGAGTTAATATGGCATCAAGTTACAGGAAGATGTCTAAGCGCTAAGACAGAGGTACAATGAAAATATCTAGTCAAAGCTTTGGGTACTTAAAGTCATGAAGATAGGAAACAAAGGGTTAGAGGTACCATGCTGACTAACATGAGGTTTCTGAGACAAGCAGGGAGGTTGTTGCCTGTAAAGCTCAGATAAGCAACTAATCAATATGGCAAAGGGTAGCTTATTAATAGTAACAGATAGGATTTTTGCTGGACAGTGACACATATGAGACTGTCAGTAGTGGTGAATTTGAGCCAATGCATGTCAAGCACAGAGGGAAGCTTCAGACGAAGTCTCCTTGACAACAATTGAAAGGAGGTCCTTTATCTAGAGTATTGAAAGCTGTTTTTGTTTGTTTGTTTGTTGTTATTCTTTCCGTCAAACACAAACTTACCTGATGAAAGTGTTACATGGACCTTTAAAAAAAAAAACAAATTTTATGACTTTTGGAGGAAGAGACAAATCAACCTAGGCTAAGCATATGCATTTTCCACACACAGGGATCAAATTTAGTCATGTAATAATGAAAATATATTTACCAGATGGGGCTTTTAGAAGCTGGAATGCCCAGAATAGAATTTTCTTCTACCATGAAGGAAAACATGAGGCAGACAGTAATTTTATTGCAGGTAAAAATTTAAACCACTTTTTATAGGGAGCATCTACTTGTCTATATTTACCTCAAAGAAGAAATATACCCCTGCCTTTTGTATACTTTGATTTGGTACTAGGAATATCTCAAAGCTTGCTTGGAAAATAAAATTAAATGTATAAAAATATCCACTGTGTGCTTATTATTGTGTTAACACCACAGGAATAGAGAAGGTGTGGAAAATATTGTTTTTAACATGTATCTGTGCTTATATTCTAATTTTGGAAACTTGAGGTTGTGTCATCCAAAGATGGCCACGACCATGTCTCCCATCCTATGTGCTCTTCTGCAATGTGACTTTGCCAATCTCACATCAAGTTATGGAGTCTCTCATCAAGATATGTGATGGGAGGTTTTCAAAGCAGGAAATGTCAATCAGTTGAAGTCTGAGAGTTACAGAAGAGCAAATACTGTTTGCGGAAAGTATATTAGAGACAGCCCTTCTCATTTCATTTGTGTTTTGATTTGAACATTGCTTTTTTATAGTGATTTAATACACTTATTTTGATTTACATTAATGAACTAAGAGGATGTTCACATACCCCAAATAGATTATATTATTTTAAGAAGTCATGTTTTTCTGATAGGCTAAGTACTACTTGGGGATATTGACCTATGCTGGGGAAAAATCAGAGTTAACAGTGTATTAACAGTAATTTGAAGAGGTAAAACAGATGATTCTGATTCTGATGGTTAAGAGCCCAGAGCCTTGATCCTGGTTAGATTCCAGAGAAATATAGACTTGTAAATTCTTCCCATCACAAACACATGTATCTTCTTTGTGCTTTCCCACTGCATTATTAAAGTACTTCTAGGAGGTAAGAAACCAACATGTTTGGATCTCCACTCATGATGTGAGTTCATTACAGGTTGACAGGAAAAGAAGGGAAGCCCAAGCAGCTGCTTCAGTAACCAAATATCCAGGCCTAAAGCAGTTCTTAGAGTGTCCCCAGAAACTTTTAGTTGTCCCATTAGAGGCAAGAGTCCATTGCTCCCTTTTCTAGTCACTGTGCTGTTCTGTTTATTTCTCTGCTTTCATTTGTATCCATTTCTTGTTTTCCTATTTTTACCTCCTGGCTTCTGTTTACCTATGATATCTACTTTCTCATGGTCTTGCTTATTGATTTCTGTGAGTCTCTTAAATTCCTTTATTCTCTGATCCTTTTCTAATTGGGTTGGAGAGTCAATGCCAATTTTATTGTGACCTTATTAACAAGTTCAAAATACTCAAGACACCATCTAATCTGCTGGCTAGCTTCTGAGAACTTCATTCAGTAGGAAACTGTGGATATGGACAAAACTCAGGGGCATGGTCAGCTCTCCAGAACTCCACTATGCAGTTCATTGTCAGTTATTCTCAGCTGGTGTATTCTGACCTTAAAATATGATAACGGAGTATCTATTATGTGGCAGGAAAGGTAGGAGGGAAAAAGACCCTTCAGAGACGTCAGATTCTGAAGCCACAAGTCACCTTTCTTCTGCTTTGCTTAGTCAGGCCTTTCTACCCTGAATGGTATCTGAATGTATACCATTTAAATGAATGTGCATGGTTTGTTGAAATCAATAAATATTTAATATGATATACTGTATCCATTAAAATTTATTTTAGATCTCTCACCTTCTTTTATGTGTGTTTCCTTGTTAACAATATAATTGAGAGATCAAAAGGGTTATCTCTGAGGGTAGAATAAAATTTTTAATGATTGGTCAGTACTCCTCAAGGCAAGAATATTCTTATTTTAACACTTGGCACATCTATTGTAAATTGTACATTTGAAAGAATCAGGCCACAGCAGGGTAGAGTTGACATTCTTTCTTTTTTTTTTTGGTTCATCAGGTATAAGAAAATGAAGGACAGCATGAACACTTCCATGCTGTCACTATTCACGAATTCAATACCATCTGGAGAGCTGGTTTTGGCAGTTACTCTGTTAAGACTGGCTAACCAAAGTCCTTTTATACATCTGGAGAGAGCTCTAAGAAGAAATTACTGATTGAAAAAGAGTGAGTGGCATATTTCCTGGAATATTTTGTTTTAATAGGGTTGAGTAGGATTCAAACTTAGTCTATTTTCTGTAATCTATTTTATTTAATATCAGGAGGGTATATTACATGCACCCTGAGTACAGTACAGGTGTAATAATGTTTCCTTTTCACCTGGAAACTTTTCCTACCACCTGTCTCTGAGCTCATTCAGACATCAAATCTGTTACATGTTAGAATCTGGGGTTAAAAAGATGAAAAAGAAGTCTTCTAAATAAGGTGAGAATAGTCTAAAAAAGTGGAGACAGATGTAAGCCAGTAAGTACATTGATGAACTACACCTGTTATGGTAAAGGTCTACCAAGAATGTAGTGGAGGTATAAAGGGTAGAGTGAGAAAGGAACTCAAGATCATTTAGGAGGAATTTCAGACAGGAGATGGTTTTTGAACTGAGACCTGACAGATATATAGCCTCCATTGACTGAGAACTTATTAAATACCATGTACCAAACTAAGTATTTAACCTACTGTTCTCATCATGTTGTTCCATCAAAAGTTTTAGGAGTTGATATTATTCTATTTTTACACAAATACATAGATTATTATTCAGATAAAGTAATTATCTTAAAGAGTTTAGTTCATGTGCCCACATTCACATAACTAGTAAGTTGATGTAGTCAGGATTCAAACTTGACTCTGATGTCATGAGCAAGTCATTTTATAAATTTATTTAATTATGCTATTTCTCTCTCTGATGATAAGATTAACAATAACTATCATTTGTATGATATTTAAGCATTTCAAAGTGTTTAGCTAGTATTTCATTTGATTCCTTTGAATACTGAAATAGGCAGAATGGATGTTACACTCTCCTATCCACCCTACTCCCTTCATATAAATGATGAAAGCAAAGCTGGAATAGTTTAAGATGTACACAGAGTCTTAGAATTAACAGTTGACATAGTAGCACCCAGAATTCTGATATTATGGCCCAGACCTGTTTCCATAAAACCCTGATGCCTGTTGAAATTAAATCTTAAAAGTTGAAAAATATTACAAATACTTTGCTCCTTTCTCTTTAGAACCTAGGTTATATTATAAAGGATGGATACATAGAACTTGAGATCTGTCGGTTTCTCCTCACTGGTCAAGAGAAAAATAGTTTGGTTGGTTTTGAATCTCAAACACTTGCTATTGATGTCAGTGTATACACATGTTGGGGGAGAAGGGACTGTTGGAAAGTATGAGCACTCAGCTGTCCATTGGCATAGCTATAATATCAAAACCTTGATGAGGTTATCAATATCTCAGTGAAAACAGTTCTTGTAAGAACATATTTCCCATTTAGCTCAGGATGACAACATGAGCCTTACATCTGTCTGGTTTGGTAAGTTTCAGGGCTACACTGATTGTTTATTGTACTCTTCCGTTGTGTTCTGCAACAGGCCAAGTATGAGCTAATCATTTGTTAGTCTAGTAGCACTTAAGCAGTCACTGGATAGAAGTGACTTTCTAAGTTAGTGTTCTTTCTTGTTAACAAATGTCGGAAATTGAGATAAGGAGGGAGCTTGAGGTTGGAATTTTCCTCCCATAGGAACACGTCTCTTAGCTCTTACGGGTTTAGCACACTTTTAATATTCTAATGAAGGCTTTTCATGTGCCTATGCCACTTAATATTCCAAATTAAGGTCTATTCTCCTCCTGATACGCACATGTTGCTCCCATTACACACCATCAAGAGGCATGTGGTAGAAAAGCCTCTATGTGCATGGAACAGCACATGCCTTAAGCACAGAAGATCAACAATTATGCTTTGACTAAGCTAAGGCTACTTAATGAGAGTTTCAGTGCTTCAGTAAAAGTGTTTTACATTTTAGTCAAAGCACCAGAGTTGGATAATGATAAGTTTCAATATGATCTCAGTCAAAAATAATTTCATAGTTATTCTAATGTCATTCTCCACTTCCAAAGAAATAAACATATGCAATCCGTGATGTGTGGGTTACCTCAGAATCTTCAGAAAAGCACAGATTTAAGCTTTAATGGCTAATATAACTTGGTTAACTGTCACAGTATTTCCATTGAGACCCAAATGACCTGAATTCACTGGTTTCTAAAGGCTGGTGGTCTACCAGTAGGAGGGAGAGATTGAAAAATCTGGATGGAAGTTATTTAGCTATCTTAACTAATACTTGATTAAATGAAAAAAATAATAACTAGGGATAAGAATTACTTATTTAAGGGAGAAAAAATTCAGCAATATGTTGCAATTTCTAGGGATGAACAAAAGGATGTGTTCAGGCAAAATACTACTTGAGAAAATTTGATACTTAGTAAACTTTCCAGACATTTTTTTTTGCCTCCCGGAGCGAATAACCAGAAATATTTCTCTGTTTAATATTCTACCCATTTAATAGTGTTAGCATGATCCTGAGAGAACTGCTTCTATATATTATTGTGAACATGGAAAGTATCTGGATCTTTCATCCAAAGAAATTACACATCTTATTTAAGAGCAATTAAGCAAGAGATGTAAATATCTCTTAAGAAATGTTGAATTACATAGTCTCTAGACTAGAGTTAATCTTGGAGAAAACTGGTGAAGATGACAACCTAATGATACTTTTGAGAGACTCTAAGCTAAATATTTAGAAATTGAATTATATCCCCACAAGTACCACCATTGGTGCTTCATTGTTCTACGTTAAGGCACTGCTCCTGAGTGCTAAAAAGGCCAGAAGTGAAAGGGACCCAGGAGATTGTAAAGCACATACCCTTGATTTTATAATGAGGAACTTGGAGGCTCACTGGCTTATAATGAGTTATCACCTATTAATACCTTACTGTGAAGTTTATCAGATCCTTTACAAAAGAGAACTGGCTGTAAATGTTTTGTTAGTGGAAAGGTTGTTTAGTCAAAAGAACAGCTCCTGCCTTTGGATGTGTTCCTACATAACAAACTACCACAAAACCCGAATATAAAGCTACAGCCATTTTATTATGTTCATGGAATGATTCAGTGACAGGGGTGATTCAGAGATCTGAAGGCTGAAAGAGTTTGGGCTGGAGGACCCCCTTTCAAGATTCTTCACTTGCATGCCTGACACCTAGACTGGGATGACAGAAGAATGGGCTCAGCTAGAAATGTTGATGGGTGCATCTGCTTGACTCCACTCAGGCATGGCCGTCTTGTAATAGATGGGTTACATAGTTGCTCAGGGCTCTAAGAGCAGGTGTTCCAGTAAAGAAGATGGAAATTACATAGATTTTTTTTTTATGACCTAGCTTTGGAAGTCACATAGAGTATTATATTGGTCAAAGTAGGCACAATCTTGCCCAGATTCAAGGGGTGAGAACAAGGATCCTGCCTATCGATGGGAAGAGTGTCAAAGAATTCATGGATGTGTTTTAAATCTGCATCAGAGGGCTTCCCTGGTGGCGCAGTGGTTGAGAGTCCGCCTGCCGATGCAGGGGACACGGGTTCGTGCCCTGGTCTGGGAGGATCCCACATGCCGCGGAGCGGCTGGGCCCGTGAGCCATGGCCGCTGAGCCTGTGCGTCCGGAGCCTGTGCTCCGCGATGGGAGAGGCCACAACAGTGAGAGGCCCGCGTACCGCAAAAAAACAACAACAACAACAGCAAAAAACTCCATCAGAGTGGGATGGAGTGGAGAAAGAAGACAGTGAGAATAGTTCAAACTCCAGATGAACAGTGATATTAATCATAAGCCTTCTCTACTGTTGTATCTAATTAAACATTTTTCATTTAGAAGAAATAAAAAAAGGAAAAGAAACATCAAAGAGAAGAGATCTCTCTATTTAAAATGTTGTTGTATTTTTTTGGTTAAATAATGTTTTCTCCTAGGGTTTATGTAGAAAGCTAGGATCTGGTATCTTTATGACAACCAGAGCTAATGAATAGAAAATGAACATTTAGAGGGGAAAAAGGGTGAATATTTAATCCATAAAAACTATAACTTAAGATATCTTGCCTAAATGTTTAATGTTAGTGTAAGTGAAAGTTGGACAGATATAATTTTTGTCTGTTGAAACAGTCTTTTAGACTTGTCTTTCCATTTCTTTCTACTATAAACATGCAAGGTTATAAATCTTACAGTTAAGACAAAGTAAATTGGCATAGCTATTTAAAGAGAATGAATGATGAATGGGACAAAGTAATCAATTTAATTAGTCAGAATGAATTCTTTAACCTAGTCAAGCTTCCTTTTATTACTTACTTGAGTGAGTTTGGTTGTTCTATTGGCAGTATCTGCTGAACTAGGCAGGTTTCCTGAAGTAGGAGATTTGGACCAGTAGCAAGAGTCATTTAAATGGTCAGGAAAGGCTTGAATAAAATTTGAGAGGTTAAATTTTTATGGATCATATTAGCTAGGCCAAAGCCCTTGAAACTGAAGTGCGTCACATGTTCGTTGAGGGAAAGTTAAACTAGGGAGCTGTGGGTAGACATCTTTTGTTGTGAATGCGAAGAAGCAGTGAGAGGTAAGGGTGGAATTGGGGATTGAGGAGAAGAGGTGGAGAGACAGAGAGGCAGAAACTGCCAGAAGTGCAGCAGATGTACAGAGAACTAGAGGTGAATAACAACCTGGCCCCACAGAGAGGTAAGCAGGAGACCCTGCCTTTCCCAATGGCTTTCCAGTCCCTGGTTTTTATCATTTATTAAGTGTAGAAAGGACGGTATCTGGTAACCCTCATTTTAGTGAAACACTCATACACTAAAACTATATTCACCTCATTTAAAATTATTTAAACTTGCTTGAATTTGTATTCTTTGTACCAAAATAGTATTAAGACTTACCTCTTAAGTGCAAAGCAGTATGCTGAGCAT
The DNA here is from genome assembly GCF_937001465.1 of Orcinus orca. NCBI lineage: Eukaryota > Metazoa > Chordata > Mammalia > Artiodactyla > Delphinidae > Orcinus > Orcinus orca. The sequence goes on from NC_064560.1 coordinate 130,460,350, forward strand.
TGTGGATTGAGGTGTGGTTAACAAATATGGATTAGACACTGATCTTTCCCTAATGGAGACCACAAACTGATAAGGGAAATAAGATACATGGTAGTTCCCCCTTTTCCGTGGTTTCGGTTAACCAGGGTCAACCGTGGTCTGAAAATATTAAATGGAAAATTCCAGAAATGAATAATTTATAACTTTTAAATTGCATGCTCTTTTGAGTACTGTCGTGAAATCTTGCACCTTCCCATTCTGTATGGCCCAGGATCCCCAACCATTGACGTTTTCTGATCCTGATGTCTAATTGTTGACACTGTCATGATGTTCTTGATGATCCAGGATCAACTGGAGTAGATGGTTCTCCTTCTGACCTATCGTCAGAGGTCAGTAATAGCTTAATGCTACATCACAATGCCTAAGTCATTCACCTCACTTCATCTCATCACATAGGCATTTTATCATCTCAGATCATCACATAAAGAAGGGTGAGTACAGTATAATAAGATATTTTGAGAGTGAGAGACCACATTCTCCTTTTATTATAGTGTATTGTTATAACTGTCCTAGTTTATTATAAATTATTGTTGTTAACCACTTACTGTGCCTAATTTATAAATTAAACTTTATCACAGGTATGTGTGTATAGGGGAAAAAAAGTATATATAAGGTTAGGTACTATCCACAGTTTCAGACACCTGCTAAGTGTCTCAGAACATATCCCTGCTTTGGTAAGAGGGACTACTGTATACAAATTACTGCACTACAGTGTATAATATATTGAAATAGATTAAACGGGGGAAGAGTCATTCATTTGACACTGATCTAGGCACTTGAGATATGTTTGTGATCAAAACATACTAGAATACCTGTTATTGTACATCTTATGTCCTAGTGGGAACAGATGGATAAATACACATAATGTAAGTAAATTAGATAGCATATTAGAAGGTGACAAGGACCATAGATAAAAAGTAGAACAAGTAGAAGTGATCATGAGTGTAGGGTGAGGAGAGTTGCAATTTTAAATAGGGGGGTTCAGAGCAGGTATCAGGAAAAAGGTGGTATTTATGTAAAGACTTGTTAGAGTGAGGAAGTTAGTCATGAGAATATCATGAAGAAGAAGATTTCAGACAGATAAACCAGTCACTGAAAATTCCCCATAGTGAAGTGTGCCTGGTATATGTGAGGAATAGTGAAGAGATGAGTGTAGCTTCAGTAGAATGTACAGGGAAAAAGGAGTAAACGGTGAGGTTAGAGAAGTAATGAAAATGACGATTCACATAGGTCTTTGCAAACTACTTTGTACTGCATCCACGATTGATAAGAAAAAAACTTAGTGATGAGTTAAGAGGCTGTTACAAAAAAGTCCACACAGGGAAATAACGGTGGATGGGACCAGGTGATATTGATAGAATTATTGAGAAGTAGTTTGATTCTGCATAAAGTCTGATGGTAGAACCAAAAGGAGTTTCTGATAGATTGGAAGGGGTTGTGAGAGAAAACAGACATTTCAATTATTTGGTCGGAGCAACTGCAAGGATGGCATTCATACCTCTGAGAGGAAAGAGAAATTTTGGGTGGAAGATCAGGAGTTCAGTTTTGGATATGTTATGTTTGAAAAGTCTATTAAACTTTCTGATGGAGATATTAAGTAGACAGTTAGTTACATAGGTCTGGTACATTGAAGAGAAGACTGGGTAGGATAAGTCAGTTTTAGGAGTTCTTGGAAAATAAGTGATTTTTTTTTTTTTTTTGCGGTGTGCGGGCCTCTCACTGCTGTGGCCTCTCCCGTTGTGGAGCACAGGCTCTGGACGTGCAGGCTCAGCGGCCATGGCTTACAGGCCCAGCCGCTCCACAGCATGTGGGATCTTCCCGGACCGGGGCACAAACCCGTGTCCCCTGCATCGGCAGGCGGACTCTCAACCACTGCGCCACCAGGGAAGCCAGAAAATAAGTGATAGTTGGATGACTCATCAAAGAAGTGAGCGCAGATAAGGAAGAAGAGATGATCAGAGATTGAACTGTGGAACTTCCAATATTAGGTCGATCCAAGGACAGAGTGATGCATGTGCAAAGTACAGGGATTGTTTTATGTAAAATAAAGAGAGATTATTTTGAGTATGGAAAACTTCATGGATGAAATAACATTTGAATTGAGTCCTAAGAATAGGAGGGATTTTGAGTGTAAAATGGGGAGGGAGGATTGTCACATTATAGTAAAAAGGAATAGGATGAGCAATGTATGAATGAAGAACAGAGTATTTTACTTTGACTGTTGGTAAATATATATCAAGGTTTCGTAGTAGATTACACAGATAACATAGACACTATTATACTGAAAACTATGTAAGGACTTTGCACAGAGTGACATGGTGAAATGGTGCTTTAAGAAGACTAATCTACATTATAGTATAGGTTAGATTGAAAGGAGTTGAGTTTGGTTTTAGAGAAATGGTTTAGAGATTAAGTGATTAAGTGACATGCTGTGGAGCAGCTGGGCCCATGAGCCACAACTACTGAGCCTGCGCGTCCGGAGCCTGTGCTCCACAACGGGAGAGGCCACAACAGTGAGAGGCTCGCATACCACAAAAAAAAAAAAAAAGAAAGTGTATATGTAAAATATACACATTATTTATGCGTATACACCACATAGTGTAGTTCACTCCTACATCCTCACTGTGATGGTTAATTTTATGTGTCAGTTTGACTGGGTCATAAGGTACCCAGATATTTGCCCAAACATCGTTCTGATTGTTTCTATGAGGGTGTTTCTGGATGAGATTAACATTTTAATTGGTAGACTGAATAAAGCAGATTGCTCTCCCTAATGTGGGTGAACCTCATCCAGTCAGCTGAAGGCCTGAATAGAACCAAAAGGCTGATCCTCCTGCAAGTAAGGGGGAATAACTTCTGTCTGACTGCCTTTGAGCTATGATATTTTTTCCCAGACTTTGTACTGGAACTGCATCATTGGATGTCCTGGTTCTCAGGCCTTCAGACTCAAACTGGAGCTATGCCATCAACCTTCCTGGGTTTTCAGCTTACCAACTGCAGATCTTGGGACTTATCAGCCTCTATAATTGTGTGAGCCAATTCCATATATTAAGTCAGTCTGTCTCTGTTTCTCTGTCTCTGTCTCTCACTCTCTCAATCTCTGTCTCTCCTTCTGTCTCTCTCTGGATATGTACACACATCCTATTAGTTCTGTCTCAAAAGCCTTGAAATTTAGTGAGGGATAGTTAAGCAAAAAGAAAAAATAAATAATAAAAGAGGAGGAGATAGGGGAAAATGGATAAGAACAGAATTTTTGGAAAGCTGTTTAAGGAAAAAGAGCCAGTAAAAATGACAGGAGAAGAAATAGTTCTAGAATTCTCAGAGGAGAATCAGAAAGAGACAGAGTCAGGCAGTCATAAGCAGAGAGAGAGCCTCCAGAGGAAGATCAAAGGTCATGGAAGAAGATAAAGAAAAAAATATATTTGAATCGATGACTAAGTTATTGATAAACTTCAAGAGAACAGTTTAAATTCTATGGCCAGAATTATAAGGAAATAAAGAGCAAATGGCAAAAAAGAGAAGGAAAGTGAAAGTTAAAGTAGACAAGTCTTTAGAGGAATTTGGCTTTAAATAATGCTGGAGGTATTCACAAAGAAGCACTCGTTGAATCCCAGTAATTCTATTCTATTTTATTTTACTTTGTTTTATTTTAGTTTTTTACTTTATTTTATGTTATTTTATTTCATTGTGGTAAGAACACTTAATGTGAGACTGACACTTAAAATTTTAAGTGTACAATGCAGTATAGGTGCAATGTTGTAATACAGATTTCTAGAACTTATCTTACTTAACTGAAACTCCATCTGAATCTGTGCTAAAATATCTGGAATATTTTAGAACTTTTTGATCTCTTGGTCTATAAATTCTTTTGTTTCAAGAAGTCCTGTTGGGTCTTCCCTGGGGGCACAGTGGCTAAGAATCTGCCTGCCAATGCGGGGGACACAGGTTCAATCCCTGGTCTGGGAAGATCACACATGCCACGGAGCAACTAAGCCCGTGTGCCATAACTACTGAACTTGCGCTCTAGAGCCCGTGAGCCACAACTACTGAACCCATGCACTGCAACTACTGAGGCTACGTGCTGCAACTACGGAAGCCTACACACCTAGATCCTGTGCTCCACAACAGGAGAAGCCACCACAATGAGAAAACTGCGCACTGCAACGAAGAGTAGCCCCACTCGCTGCAACTAGAGAAAGCCCGTGCACAGCAAAGAAGACCCAACGCAGCAAAAAAAAAAAAAAAAAAAAAAAAAAAAGGCCTGTTTCTCTGAGTTTCAATCAATTGTCCTTCTCTTCAGTCAATTTGCAAGTTAGCAGTGTAGAATGCATCTGAATAGACAAACTGTACAAGAGTTAATTAAGGAAAGTATTGATGAAAATGTGATTTGTTTCTGAAGGTTATCTACCAAAATGAACATTAATCCAAGGGCTTGTAAGACAGCAGGTTGGCACATCTATCTCCTGGTGTACCAAATCATATTTATCTTTGAAATATTGTTCATAAGACTTTACTTGACTCAATGCAACTGTCTTTCTAAAAATTTTCAGCTTTATTGCAATATAATTTGACATATAAAATTTTAAAATATTTAAAGTGTACATTGTGGTAATTTGATACACATGTATGTTGTGAAAGGGATTCCTCCAAATCAAAGCAACCGTCTTTTTAAAAAATTTTTATTTTATCTTGGAGTATAGTTGAATAACAAGGTTGTGTTAGTTTCAGGTGTACAGCAGAGTGATTCAGTTATACATATACATGTATCTATTCTTTTTCAAATTCTTTTCCCATTTAGGTTATTACAGACTATTGAACAAAGTTCCCTGTGCTATACAGTAGGTCCTTTCTGGTTATCTATTTTAAATACAGCAGTGTGTACATGTCGATCCCACACTCCCAATCTATCCTTCCCCCCCCAACCCTTCCCCCTGGTAACCATAAGTTTGTTCTCTAAGTCTGTAAGTCTGTTTCTGTTTTGTAAATAAGTTCATTTGTATCACTTTTTAAGATTCTGCATATAAGTGATATCGTATAATATTTGTCTTTCTCTGTCTGACTTACTTCACTTAGTATGATAATCTCCAGGCCCACCCATGTTGCTGCAAATGGCATTATTTCATTCTTTTTAATGGCTAAGTAATATTCTATTGTGCATATGTACCACATCTTCTTTATCTATTCCTCTGTCAATGGACATTTAGGTTGCTTCCATGTCTTGTCTATTGTAAACAATGCTGCAGTGAACATTGTGATACATGTATCCTTTTGAACCATGTATTTCTCCAGATACATGCCCAGGAGTGGGATTGCAGAATCATATGGTAGCTCTATTTTTAGTTTCTTAAGGATCCTCCATACTGTTCTCCATAGTGGCTGTACCAATTTACATTCCTACCAGCAGTGTAGGAGGGTTCGTTTTCTCCACACCCTCTCCTGCATTTATTGTTTGTATATTTAACAAAAATTCCTTTACTCTTTTTTTTTTAAAAAATCAGTTTATTTATTTATATATTTTTGGCTGTGTTGGGTCTTCATTGCTGCGTGCAGGCTTTCTCTAGTTGCGGAGAGTGGGAGCTACTCTTCATTCCAGTGTGCAGGCTTCTCATTGCGGTGGCTTCTCTTGTTGCAGAACATGGGCTCTAGGAACGCGGGCTTCAGTAGTTGTGGCATGTGGGGTCAGTAGTTGTGGCTCGCGGGCTCTAGAGCACAGGCTCAGTAGTTGTGGCTCACGGGCCTAGTTGCTCTGCGGCATGTGGAATCTTCCCAGACCAGGGCTCGAACCCGTGTCCCCTGCATTGGCAGGCAGATTCTCAACCACTGCGCCACCAGGGAAGCCCAATTTTTTTTTTTTTTATATTGAGCTGTGTGAGCTATTTGTGTATTTTGGATATTAATCCCTTGTCACTCACATCATTTGTAAATATTTTCTCCCATTCTGTGGGTTGTCGTTTTGTTTATGGTTTCCTTTGCTGTGCAAAAGCTTTTGAGTTTAATTAGGTCCCATTTATTTATTTATTTATTTATTTTTTTACTTCCATTACTCTAGGAGATGGATTGAAAAAGATATTGCTGCAATTTATGTCAAAGAGTGTTTTGCCTGTATTTTCCTCTAAGAGTTTTATATTTAGTTCTTTAATCCATTTTGAGTTTATTTTTGTGGATGGTGTTAAAGAATGTTCTGATTTCATTTTTTTATATTTAGCTGTCTAGTTTTCCCAACATCATTTATTAAACAGACTGTCTTTTCTTCATTGTATAGTCCTGCCTCCTTGGTCATAGATTAATTGACCATAGGTGTTTGGGTTTATTTCTGGGCTTTCTATCCTGTTCCATTGATCTATATTTCTGTTTTTGTGTCAGTACTGTACTCTTTTGATGACTGTAGCTTTGTAGTATATTCTGCAGTCAGGGTGCCTGATTCCTCCAGCTCTGTTTTTCTTTCTCAAAATTGCTTTGACTCTTCAGAGTCTTGTGTCTCCACAGAAATTTTATGATTTTTTTCTTCTAGTTCTGTGAAAAATGCCATTGGTGATTTGATAGGGATTGCATTGAATCTGTAAATTGCCTTGGGTAGTACAGACATTTTGACAATATTGATTCTTCAAATCCAAGAACATGGTATGTCTCTTCATCTGTTTGTGTCATCAGTTTTTTTCATCAGCATCTTATAGTTTTCAGAGTACAGGTCTTTTGCCTCCTTAGGTAAGTTTATTCCTAGGTGTTTTACACTTTTTGATGTGATGGTGAATGGGATTGTTTCTTTAATTTCTCTTTCTGATCTTTTGTTGTTAGTGTTAGAAATGCACCAGATTTCTGTGTATTAATTTTGTATCCTTCAATTTTACTGAATTAATTGATGAGCTCTAGCAATTTTCTGGTAGCATCTTTAGGATTTTCTATGAATAGTATCATGTCATCTGCAAACATTGACAGTTTTACTTCTTTTCCAATTTGGATTCTGTTTATTATTATTTTTTCTTCTCTGATTGCTGCGGCTAGGACTTCCAAAACTGTGTTGACTAAAAGTGGTGAGAGTGGACATCCTTTTCTTGTTCTTCATTTTAGAGGAAATGCTTTCAGCTTTTCACGGTTGAGTATGATGTTAGTTGTGGGTTTGTCATATATGGCCTTTATTATGTTGAGGTATGTTCCCTCTATTCCCTCTTTCTGGAGAGTTTTTATCATAAATGGGTGTTGAATTTTGTCAAAAGCTTTTTCTGCATGTATTGAAATGATCATGTGGTTTTTTCTTCAGTTTGTTAATGTGGTGTATCACACTGGTTGATTTGTGGATATTGAAAAATCCTTGCTTACCTGGGATAAATCCCACTTGATCATGGTGTATAATCCTTTTAATGTATTGTGGGATTGGGTTTGCTCATATTTTGTTGAGGATTTTTTCATCTATGTTCATCAGTGATATTGGCCTGTAATTTTTGTGTGTGTGTGTGTGTGTGTGTGGTATCTTTGTTTTGTTTTGGTATCAGGGTGATGTTGGCCTCATAGAATGAGTTTGGGAGTGTTCCTTCCTCTGTGATTTTTTTGGAATAGTTTCAGAAGGATAGGTGTTAACCCTTCTGTAAATGTTTGATAAAATTTGCCTGTGAAGCCATTTGGCCCTGGACTTCTGTTTGTTGGGAGTTTTTAAATCAAAGTTTCAATTTCAGTACTTGTGATTGGTCTGTTCATATTTTGTAATTCTTCCTCGTTCAGTCTTGGGGGATTATACCTTTCTAAGAATTTGTCCATTTCTTCTAGGTTGTTCATTTTATTGGCATATAGTTGCTTGTATTTTGTAGTTTCTTATGATCTTTTGTATTTCTGTGGTGTCCATTGTAATTTCTCCTTTTTCATTTCTAATTTTATTGATTTGAGCCCTCTCCCTCTTTTTCTTGATGAGTCTGCCTAAAGGTTTATTAATTTTGTTTATCTTTTCAAAGAACCAGCTTTTAGTTTCATTGATCTTTTCTACTGTTTTCTTCGTCTGTATTTCATTTATTTCTGCTCTGATCTTTCTGGTTTCTTTCCTTCTACTAACTTTGCATTTTGCTTGTTCTTTCTCTAGTCAAAGCAACTGTCTTGATGGTATTATCCTTAAACTTTTTTGTTATGTGAGAGAATATAATCATATTCTCAAGGATATAGCATTGAAGTGAATTATCAAAGAATAATAGAGGCTGGGACCAATAGATAACTCAACTTCTAGAGGGTAACCTATCATTGATCTACCTGCATAGAGAAGGGAATATTCTTTCAGATATTAACTATTCTAAGATATTAATAAAAACAAGTCTGTAACAACAACTGTTGCAAAAATATTTTAGAAATCCATATAAATGGTCCCTATTATTTCAGTATTTCCTGGAAAGAACTCAGATTCAGATAACCTTCAGTGATTATTTAGATTTATAAAACAGACCAGGAATTCATTGAGATAAAATCTCATTTCCCAGATTCAATTATACTTATGGAAGCAAGAGTAAAATGTATTAAATGTATACCTTAATATATTAAACAATGCTAGAAGCAATGAACTGAATTACTTAGAGCAACATGGAAGAATCTTAAAAACATAGTGTCAAGTTAAAAAATAGAAATGGAAAAAATTTAAAGCATTTAGGTGAAGAGAAAGGACATGTATATATACAGACAGACAAAAATGCCATGTACTTTTTACAAAACGCATACACATCCACAATATGATGAGTGCAGATAAGGTTCAAAATTTTTTAAAATATTAAAGTTACCAATAGTGATTTAATAATTATATCAGTACCACATGCTTCTGCCATGGAGCCTTGACAGGTCCTGGCTCTCTTACAGAAACTTTCTATCTACTGACACTCACTCTGGCTGTTTTCTCCTGTCCCCACCTCCTGTCTTTGACCTGCATATCCACTGCCATTGATTATTTAATTCATTAATTAAGTGTAAGACTAGCAGTTGCACCACCCTATTTAACTGATGTGTTTGTTCTTTAGAAGTTTTCTGTGTAAAGTATAGGTCATATTATTTTCACCTCATCATGTATAGTGTAACTGAGCATTTCTTCTAGAAGTTAGACATCAAGTTTTTAGTCAGGAAAATGACTTTCTGTAGTAACATGATTTCTATAAGAATATCATTTTAAACTGCAGCTTTTGAGGTATCTTTTCATGAACACAAATTCTCATAAATCCAGTGGATACCATAGATTTAAGAGGACTAAAAAAATTAAGTTGATGTAGTCTTTAATATTTACCTGCTTATTTTATTAGGATAAAAACTAAGGTTATTCATAAGGATTCACATTAAATGTCTATATTCTTCCAAAGCATTTTTCAATAATAATGACGTAAGACTTCACTGGATGTATTTTGAGAACTCACATGTATAAACCATTATATACAAATAGTTTGGCAAAAATAACCTAAGTATAAAAGAGAATTTCCTACCCACTCTCATGTCTTCATTCAACATAGCATTGGAAGTTCTAGCCACAGAAATCAGACAAAAGAAATTTAAGCTTATACAAATTGGAAGGGAAGAGGTAAAATTATCATTATATGCAGGTGACATGACACTATATATAGAAAACCTTAAAGACTCCACACAGAAACTACTAGAACTGATAAATGAATTGAGCAAGGTAGCAGGATACAAGATTCACACACAGAAATCTGTTGCACTTCTTTACACTAACAATGAAATATCAGAAAGGAATAGTAAAAAAAAAAATACTATTTAAAATTGCGTGAAAAACATAAAATACTTAGGAATAAACCTGGCCAAGGAGGTGAAAGACTTCTACGCTGAGAACTATAAATACTTATAAAGGAAACTGAACATGATTCAAAAAAATAGAAAGATATCTCATGCTATCGTATTGGGAGAATTAACATTGTTAAAATGGCTATACTACCAAAAGCAATCTACAGATTTAATATGATACCTATCAAATTCCCCATGACATTTTCCACAGAACTAGAACAAATAATCCTAAAATTTATATGAAACCACAAAAGACCCAGAATTGACAAATAAATCCTGAGAAAAAAGAACAAAGCTGGAGGCATAACCCTCCCAGAATTCAGACAAAGCTACAGTAATTAAAACAGTGTGGTACTGGCACAAAAACAGACATATGGATCAATGGCACAGAATAGAGATACCCAAAATAAACCCACACACCTATGGTCAATCAGTCCTCAACAAAGAATCCAAGAATATGCAATGGGGAAAAGACAGTCTCTTTGGCAAGTGGTAGTGGCAAAGCTGGACAGCTGCATGTAAATCAACACTCCCTCACGCCATACACAGAGCTAAACTCAAAATAGCTTAAAGACTTAAATATAAAACAGGACACCATAAAACTCCTACAGGAGAACATAGGCAAAACATTCTCTGACATAAATTGTACCAGTGTTTACTTAGGTCAGTCTCCAAAGGCAATAGAAATAAAAGTAAAAATAAACAAATGGAACCTAATCAAACTTATAAGCTTTTGCACAACAAAGGAAACCAGAAACAAAACGAAAAGACAACCTATTGAATGGAAGAAAATATTTGCAGACAGTGTGACTGACAAGAGCTTAATTTCCAAAATATATAAACAGCTCATACAACTCAATAACAATAAAACAAAGAACCCAATCAAGAAGTGGGCAGAAGACCTAAATACACATTTCTCCAGAGAAGACATACGGATGGCCAATAGGCATATGAAAAGATGCTCAACATCACTAATTATTAGAGAAATGCAAACCAAAACTTCAAAGAGGTATCACCTCACACCAATCAGAATGGCCATCATCAAAAAGTCTACAAATAATAAATGCTGGAGAGGGTGTGAAGAAGAGGGAACCCTCCTACATTGTTGGTGGGAATGTAAATTGGTGCAGCTGCTATGGAAAACAGTATGGGTATTCCTTAAAAAACTAAAAAGAGAGTTGCCATATGATCCAGCAGTCCCACTCCTGGGCATATATCCAGAAAAAACAAAAACTCTAATTCAAAAAGATACATGCACCCCAGTGTTCATAGCAGCACTATTTATAATATCAAAGACATGGAAGAAACCTCAATGTCCATTAATGGATGAATGCATAAAGAAGATGTAATATATGTATACAATGGAAAACTACTCAGCCATAAAAAAGAATGAAATAATGTCATTTGCAGCAACATGGATTGGTCTAGAGATTATCATACTAAGTGAAATAAGTCAGACAGAGAAAAACAAATATCATATGATATCATTTATATGTGGAATCTAAAATATGATACAAATGAACTTATTTACAAACAGAAACAGACTCACAGACATAGAAAACAAATGTATGGCTACCAAAGGAGAAAGGTGAGGTGGGAGGGATAAATTGGGAGCTCGAGATTAGCAGATACAAACTACTATATATAAAATAAACAACAAGGCCCTATTGTTCAGCACAGAGAACTATATTCAATATCCTGTAATAACCTATAATGAAAAAGAATATGAAAATGTATATATATATATGCACACACACACACACACACATATATATATAAATAACTGAATCACTCTGCTCTACAGAAGAAACCAATACAACATTGTAAATCAACTATACTTCAATTTAAAAAATTATTTTTTTTAGAAAAAGAGAATTTCCTAAACTCAAAAGCAAAGATAGAACAGTCATGAAAACATATTATTTCTGTCATTCATTTAATAATTTTAAAAAATACTTCAAATTCTTGCTATGCCAAGATTTGATGAGATCACTCTATTTTTTTTTTTTTTTTTTTTTTTACTGAAGTCACGTGAAAAAATTTTATTGAACTTATAGCAAAGAGGAGAGGTACAAAAGCTAAATATGTCAGCCAGAGGGTGACACTGCTCATTGAGATTGCTCAAGTTTAGAGTGAATCCTCACTTCATGGTACAGAGTATTACTCACTGCCATGGGAAAGAGTGTAACACTTTCTCAGCTTCCAGTTTAGGTCATAAATATGGAAGCTTCTTTCTGACATTTTTATTTAACATTAAGAAATACCTTCAAAAAAGAAATATCTTCCAGATGATACTTAAAAATTTTAATGGTCCTAAAAAATGGAAGTTTGAACAATAAATATTTGCTTATATTTACTTTGATGAATGAATAGAAATATATTTAATTTTCTGAAGTTTATTTAGAAATTAAATATTTGTGTAAGATTTGCCATTTTGTTATGCTATAAACAAGCATTTTTAAAGCCATGTTTTTCAAGGCTGATGATGAACTTGATAGGTGGACTCAGCAAAGGTTTTCATTCTAACCTATATTTGGGAAATATCACACAGAATGGTATGTTTCAAATGTATTAGATTAAAAAAAAAAACTTTGAAATCAAAGCAAAAATTACAGCACTAGTGTAGCGCTTAAGAGCACTGATCTAGATTAGTTGGATTCTAGGTACCCAGGTGGAGTTTGGGTATGTGCCTGCCTCCACCATTCACTGTTTCACCTTTGGCTAGGCTCTCTGTTGCCTTTCTTTCTTTATCAGTAAATACAGGCATACCTCATTTTATTGTGCTTCCTTTGTTATGCTTTGCAGATATTTCCTTTTTTACAAATTGAAGGTTTGTGGCGACCCTGCCTTGAGTCTGTTGGTGCCATTTTTCCAACAGCATTTGCTCACTTCCTATCTCTGTGTCATATTTTGGTAATTCTCAAAATATTTCAAACTTTTTCATTAGTATTCTATTTGTTATGGTGATCTGTGTTCAGTGATCTTTGATGTTACTATTGTAATTATTTTGAGGAGCCACAAACCATGCCCATGTAAGATGGTGGACTTGATTGTTGAAATGACAGCAAAGGATTTAGAATATTACATAAACTTAGTTGATTAAGCAGCAGCAGGTTTTGAGAGAATTGATTCCAATTGTGAAAGAATTTCTACTGTAAGTAAAATGCTATCAAACTGCATTGTATGCTACAGAGAAATCGCTCATAGTCAATTGATGTGGCATACTTCATTGTTGTCTTATTTTAAGAAAATTGCTAGAGGCCACTGCAACCTTCAGCACCTACCATTCTGATCAGTCAGAAGCCAGTAACATTGAGGCATGACCCTCCACCAGCAAAAACGATTATGACTCACTGAAGGCTCAGATGATGGTTAGCAATTTTCAGCAATGAAGTATTTTTTATTAAGGTATGTACACTGTGTTTTTAGACATACTGCTATTGCACACTGAATAGACTACAGTATAGTGTAAACATAACTTTTATAAGCACTGGGAAACCAAAAAATTCATGTGACTTGCTTTATTATGATATTTGCTTTATTGCAGTGGTCTGTAACTGAACCTGCAATATCCCTGAGGTATGCCTGTATTATTATTGACACGTGTGAATTTTATAAAATTCTTAGAACACTGCCTGACACATGGTAAGCAAAACATCATGTGTCACACAGTATGTATGATGAATAAGAAATCATTCACAAAAATACCTTTAACCTCTTGTGATTGATTTTAATATTTTCTATTCAGTTTCATCTTCCTATGACCAACGCTGGTCATGATGAACTAAAGTGATATAATGAACCATGGTACACAATTTGAAAAATACCAGCACAAAGTATTACCTTCTTAAAAAATCATGATGTACATAAACTGGTAAAGCCTGTGGAGATATTATACAGAGAAAAGAAACATATTTATTATTTCTTAGTATTTCCAAAGTTTGCTTATTCATAAAACGTTTTCCATTTAAACCAGGTATAGTAGATTGAAATCTAAAATGGAACACCAAGATTTCCTGCCCTAATTCCTGGGGATTTGAATATGATGAGAGAGAACACCCTGATTATATTACCATACATTGAAAAGGGGATTTTTCAGATGTAATTAAAGTTACTAATCAACTGACTTTGAGTTAATCAAAAGGGAGATTATAGGGATGGGCTTAGCCTAATCATATGAGCCCTCTAGGAGCAGAGTTTTCTCCTGATGCTGGCAGAAGGAAAGTCAGAGATATTCAGGGTATAATAAGGATGTGATAATGCTGTTATATTACCAGCTTTGAAAATGGAGGGGACCATGTGCAAAGACTAAAATGTAGCTTCTAGTTGCTGAGAGTATCTTCCCACCAACAGCCAGCAAGGAAATGGGAACTTCAGTCCTACAACATCAAGGAACTGAATTCTGCCAATGATCTGGATCAGCTTAGAAGTGGATTCTTCCCTAGAGCCTCCAGATAAAAGCCCAGCCTGGCTGATAGCTTGATTTTGGCCTTGTAAAATACTGAGGCAGATAACCCTACCATGTCTGCCTAGACTTCTGATCTACAGAACTGCGAGATAACACATAGATGCTATTTTCAGCTTCTAAATGTGTGGTAATTTGTTACATAGCAATAGAAAACTAATATACCAGGACACACAATTATAAATCAAAATAAAAAAACAGTAAGAGAGTAACTGTAATTTAGCCATGGAAGGAAAAGTGTAAGGGAGGATTTTATGTTTTTTTTTTGCGGTATGTGTGCCTCTCACTGTTGTGGCCTCTCCCGCTGCGGAGCACAGGCTCTGGACACGCAGGCTCAATGGCCATGGCTCACGAGCCCAGCCGCTCCGCAGCATGTGGGATCTTCCTGGACTGGGGCACGAACCCGTGTCCCCTGCATCGGCAGGCAAACTCTCAACCACTGCGCCACCAGGGAAGCCCCTATGTTCATTTTAAGTTTGGTTATGCCTTAATAGTACAAGTAAGAAAAAATGTCAGTTTGTGGATGGTTAACATTTTTCTATATGAACACTATGTTGTTAAAACAACATCATACAAAAAGTAGCAGCAATAGGGCAAAGTAAAAACAAAATTGCTAAATCTTTTTTTGTGGGCTTATGCTGTTTCTTGTGTCTGGAAAAATGCTTCCTCTATTCCATCACCTCAAGGAGAAAACTTATGCCCTTTACCTATAATACCCTTATCTCCTTATCCCCTCACAGCTCTAAGCAACTGCTGTGACTACACATTTCTCCATTATGGACTTTCAAATGAATGGAATCATATAATATGTGTGACTTTTGGACTGGTGTCTTTCACATAAGCATAATGTTTTCAAGATTCATCTCTGTTGTTGGCATGTATCAGTACTCCATTCCTTTTTACAATAGAACAATATTTCATTGTATGGGTATACCACATTTTGTTTATCCCTTTGGTTGCTGGTGGACATTTGGGTCATTCCTATCTTTTTTCTTTCTTTCTTTTTTTTTTGCGATACGTAGGCCTCTCACTGTTGTGGCCTCTCCTGTTGTTGCGGAGCACAGGCTCCGGACGCGCAGACTCAGTGGCCATGGCTCACGGGCCCAGCTGCTCTGCGGCATGTGGGATCTTCCTGGACCAGGGCACGAACCCGTGTCCCCTGCATTGGCAGGTGGACTCTCAACCACTGCGCCACCAGGGAAGCCCTCTATCTTTTTTTCTATTATGAATGATGCTGCTATAAACACTTCTGTACAAGTTTTCATATGGACATATGTTTTTATTTCTCATGGGTATATACCTAGAGGTAGAATTTCTGGGTCATATGTAACTGTATGTTTAATCCATTGAGGAACTACCTGACTGTTTTCCAAAGCAGCTGCACCATTTTACATGTCTGAGCAATGTAGAAGCCTTCCAATTTCTCCACATCCTCATCAACACTTATTATTATCTGACTTTAAATTTTATCTCTCTCTGTAGGCCTGGTTCACATGCCATCACTTCCACATAGTCATTCCTGATTCAGCAACGCATAGTAATTTCTTCTGTTGACTTCTAAAGGATTATATTTGTCTGTTTCTTAGGGCTCACCTCACTTTCCTCATTGTATCATTGTTAGTATGGGTCTTACCTGCCTGCCAATTTCAGCATCTTTATAGCAGGATTTGTGTTTAATTCACTAATTTCACCCTTTCAGAGCACAGCTGTTCTAGGTAGCTTGAACATAAGAGAAGTTCAGGAAGTATTTGCTGAGGGCTTTAGATTAAAAATGAACTAGATGACCTAGTTTAATGTAATGTATGACAGTTTATTCCAGTGTGAGCCTAGAGAGCTTGTTTGGTTTAGTCATACATGCACAGAGTGATTCAACTTCAAATTTTGTGCTATCACTTATTAATCATGTGCTCTTAAGAAGATTTCTTAAACTTGCTGAGAGGTTACTCTATTTACAAATGTAAATTTTAACATTGTATAAAGTTACTCTGAAGCATAAATGTGATGATTTATGTAAAGCACCTAGCATAGTTCCTGGCACATATTTGATGCTCGTTATATGGTAGCAAAACCGTTTAAAGATGTTAGTGTTTGTGATGCTAAATACAAAATATAGTAATCCTCCCCACAGCAGATTTCCTTTGATATAAGTATGATATATGGATTTAATTCTAGTTACATTTTATTAAATTGCAATAATTTTTGGATTGAATAAACGTGAATTACAGGTCACTTCAAATGGTAGAATCAAAAGCATTTAGTCTGGTTTGACCATGCTAGATAGCCTGCCATAAGATGGATTGCACAGCTCTGTTTGTTTTGCTTCTATTCTGTTGCTCACCTTGAAGTACACCCCGTTTGTGCTAATATATCTCATAAAACACATTACTTTTGTTTTGTGCATGTCACCGTCTGGTGCTTTAAATTCTGCATGAATATTAAATGATACACAGTGTTATAAATTTTCAGTAACTCTGAATCTCTATTAAATGGATGTCAAATAGAGAGGTATGATCACCAAGAGTAGGAATAAATGGATAATGATAATACCCCAAGAGAGTAAGAAGTATAGTGTCTTTAGAAGATAAAAATTAAAGCATATATGCACTTCCAGGGTGCTATTAGACATGGAAAATGAGGTTGCTGTTGCAAGTTTTAGTTGTTCTGCTAAGAGGTCAGTGATAAGTGTATTCTTTTATTATTTGAGTATAGAATATAAACGTATTTACAGATTTGTTTTTCTAATTTCTGTACAATACCTAAGTATTTCATCTATGAGTTCAAATTATATTTTAAAAAATTTTACTGTTGTATGAGAGAGATTATTATGTGGAGAGGCTGTGCTGTACTGGATAAAAATATACTGAAAACCAAAAAACAGAGTTTTATTCAGATTCTACTAGTTGCCAGTTATGAGAATCTCTTTGAGACCCAGTTTCCTTATGTACAAAACAGATAATAATATTTGTGTTTAGCTCAATTTGTCTAGAACACTAGCTGAAAAATGCTCAGATGGTTCCACGTTGTAAACTCTGAAGTGCTCTTTAACACAAGGAGGTATTAATATTAAGTGCTAGGAACTGGTCCTTGAAATCTTTCCTCTCCCTATCTATATCAAAGTCTGCCAGTGAGTTTTTAAACATTACAGTATTCCCTACCAAGAATCTTCTTCCACAGGATTTACTACCTAAGTTCTCTTTGGCAGATCCTTAGCAAAATCATGACTCTTCCATAGTAACTTTCCATCTCGATGCAAGTATGGTCATAAGTCCTCCATCTTATGGTTTCAGTCAGTTTACCTCCCTATTAGACATGTACTTCTCTGTTATAACCATTGTATCAGTTAAGGTTTTCATTCAAGAAAATGAAACCAAACAGAAAGAAAGAGACTTACTACAAGGAATTTGATGTTTATAGGAATTAGGTGTTTTACATGAGGATATTAGGTATTGACAGAGGCATTGTAAGGAGGTTGTCATTGGACTTTTTGTTACACAATCACAATACCATAGCTGTGATAAAAACAGAGCAAAACCCTGCTATTGCCACACCTACTACGATTGCCACCTTATACCCAGATGACTAATGATGAGGGAGCAGAACATTCAGCCTGAGGCAAAAACACTCCTGTCAGTGCTTGCTTGCTAGCCGCTACCTCGCAAATACAATGTGAATGTAACTAATTCACTTCTAGAAACCAATTTCCAGAGACCTCTAAGTTATATGATTTTTTAGCCTTCTAAATCTCTCCAAGAGGAGAGTAAAATGAAGTATGGGAAAACAAATTCAAGTAACCACCACAGTTTCTATGTAGTTAAGTTCATTTCTCCAGTTGTTCCTTAGTGGCCTTGGAACTTCTCACCTTCAAGCCCCATGTCCTTACATGCCATAGTTCTACCTTGGTCTTTTAAGAATTATGTGGGGACACAGACATAGAGAACAGACTTAACGGTTGTGAAGGGGGAGGGGGGAGGGATGGAGTGGGAGTTTGGTATTAGCAGAGGCAAACTATTATTGTAGAATGGATAAACAACAAGGTCCTACTGTATAGCACAGGGAACTATATTCAGTGTCCTGTAATAATCCATAATGGAAAAGAATATGAAAAAGTATATATATATATATATATATATACACATATATATATATATATAACTGAATCACTTTGGTGTGCACCAGAAACTGACACAACATTGTAAATCAACTATACTCAATAAAAGAAATTAAAAATAAAGAGTTGAAGACATACATGTTTTCTTCCCTTGAGGAGTTAATGATACTGTTTTGGGGACAAGATTTTCAATCATTAAACAATTTAAAAATCAAAAAAAAATAGAATTATGTGAGGAGAGATACATGGGCCCCACCTTATGACACATTTTCATCAACTAAGCTATAATTCCTTTCTCTCCTTTCAGTCTAGTTGGTATGATTTTACAAAAACAGTAGAAAGGAATTCTTGGATATACATATTCTGAAGGAGAATGTTTCCCTCACTGAAAAAGTGAAAAACTTATTTAAAGATATGTTTCATCAATCAAGTGAAAAGAATACATACTTCTGAATATGGAAGTCGGGTCCTCAGGTTTTTGTTAAATTTACCATGTGAATTAAGATATATATTTATCCAAGTACAGTGTTTTGTTAGCTATAACAATAGCTAACAATTTAATTCCCCTGTCACTGTTTAATTCCCCGGTCAATTTAATTCCCCTGTCACTGTGATACTGATAGAATCCCTGTCTTTAGTTAGCAGGGTAAATTGATATACATATTCTTGCATATTTGGGGGCATTTACCAAGCATCTTCACATTCTAGGACACAATTCAGATCTTCTTTTAAAATGCAAGAAGAGTTCAAAAATTACTATTGCAGTCATGGAAAGACACCTCAGAACTCCTGCTGTGGGAAGCATAGTTACAGACACTCCAACTGCCACCTCTCTGGCTCCACCACCATTTCTAGAATAAAGTCATACTTCTCTAGGATATTCTCAGCCAGTGACTGAGTATGGCAAGGATGTCAGTGTTGGCCCATTCTGATGGGATATTGGACTCCTCTGTTGGGCAGATCTGGCTTGGGAACTCCCTATCTTTCTGGCTGAGATTTTCTTAGAGCTGTACTGCAGGCTGAGACTCTACCTCCCCAACCCTCCTTCTTGCCTCTCTCCTTTCAGACTGCATTGCAGTCTGAAGGCTTTTTCTGTCTACTCCTGCTTCTTCCCTTTTATTCTTTGGCGGTTTTTCTTCAACAAGTCTCCTGAAAGACTGATCTCATCGTGGTGTGTGCTTCTCAGATGACCTGAACGAATACAATGACTTTAAAGATTACAATTAGAAATTGTTTTGAAGGTGGTGAACATGAGATTTCCATCTCCACTGAGAAAAGGAGTGGGAGAAATTAATTAAATCTAAACAAGGAAAGGTACTCCAAGAGTCTTTACGCGGGCCTCTCACTGTTGTGGCCTCTCCCGTTGCGGAGCACAGGCTCCGGACGCGCAGGCCCAGCGGCCATGGCTCATGGGTCCAGCCACTCCGCGGCATGTGGGATCTTCCCGGACCGGGGCACGAACTCGTGTCCCCTGCATCGGCAGGCGGACTCTCAACCACTGCGCCACCAGGGAAGCCCCCAAGAGTCATTTTTAACTGTGAATTCATGTAGATCCTGAGATGGGATAATATTGGAAGTTAAGTTAGAAATACAGTTCTTAGAGAATTTTAAGATGTGTGTGTGTGTGTGTGTGTGTGTGTGTGTGTGTGTGTGTGTGTGTGTGTGTAATGACTAAATCTGTGAACATTCTCCCTGAGTAATGGCACTCTTTTTGTTGCAGGCATGAAATTGTGCTGTTGAACCACTGAATCTAATTCTCCATCCCTAATGCTAGTTTTCAACAGGTTAGATGCATTATGGGTTAAATACACACAGGGTTCCTAATCATCATTTATTATGTGTGTTTGTAAGTGAATGCATTTTGCGTTTCAAATATGGAATGAAAGTTGATTGCAGTATAGAAACTACCTGAGTGAGGGACCACCTATCAGGTGACCCTCAGCCTTAATTCTAGGTTTGTGATTCTGTGGATTTTTAATAAATTAACTCATTTTTTAAGTGTCTGATGAATGGCAGAGAGGAGTTCTGCCTCCTTTAGTTGCCAAAATAATCTACTGTACACAATTGAACAAATTGATTATGAACCTGATAACCATTTAAAAGTAATATGACTTTTTCCTGTGTCTAGAATATTTATAAATAAACCAGAGGCTGATGAACTGCTTTTCTTGGTTCAAGATCAAAAGTTGTTTTTCCTCTTTTTCTGATTTTCTGTCTCCTTCCAGGAGGCATGGGTGTGGATTGAATGAAATATTAAGAACCCTTCCTGTTTTATGATTTTGTGAAATATTATTGGATAATAATTATATTGAAACTGGCCTTGAAATAGATGGGAGCTTTTCCTGATTTCTGCTCCTCTTTTCTCTTGCATCTCTCTTTCTCCTAGGAAAATAATATTTCTTTCCTAGATGACCACAACCTTTTGTAGTGTAGAATAATTAAAATATTCAAAAGCAAAGTGTCACTTGCTGTCAAGGTGTCTTAAGAATGTTCAGACAAATTTTAGTTGAACTTGAAGCTTTATAAAAATTTTCTCACTTCTCATGTAAAACTAAAATATTAATGCTGAGCAGGCTGTGAATGTATTAGTTTTAGTAGGAGTACTTTCAGATGCTAAGTAATCTTGCAAATGATTGATAAAAAATGCTGTCGTATCTATGAGAATTTGAGAATCTTGTAATCTGTCTTCCTGTTGTTAAGTGTACACTCAGGTGGCTAGAAAGAATCTTTTTTTTTTTTTACTATTATTAGACTTTCTAAAGTGAAAAACATACCTGTCTCAAGATATTTATACCTTTATCTGGGAAATATAAAAGAAATCAATGATGTATGTGTTGCTGAACATATCATATATCTTTAATGCTTATATATTTCAAATTATATATACATTCTCCCCAGGATTATGGGATCATTTCTAGAGTTAGGGTAACAAAGCCTAAGGGGACAGAGGGAACCATTTAGGAGAATGAGGCAATTAAGCAATTATATAGCATTTTAAAAACATTCAGTATTTCCCACCATTTGATTTTCACTTCTGGAAGACTGCTTTTTTCATACTAGCAGATTAGAATAGTTGATCCTCATACACCCCTCTTCTCTGTCATTCTTTTTTTCTCCATGAAATTATATCTTTTACAAAAACATTTTATGGAAAATATTAATACTTATATTGAATTATGCAAATTTAACAGTATAGGATTGGGATTTTTTTTTCTTTTTGACCACACCGCACGGCATGCGGGATCTTAGTTTCCAACCAGGGATCCAACCTATGCCCCCTGCAACGGAAGCGGGGAGTCTTTACCTCTAGACTGCCAGGGATGGCCCTGGGATTTTTTATTGAAGTATAATTGATTTACAATGTTGTGTTAGTTTCAGGTGTATGGCAAAGTGATTCAGTTAATACATACACATATATATGTACATATATATATACGATCCAGTTAATAATAATATATATACATTTCCATTATAGCTTATTACAAGATATTGAATATAGTTCCCTGTGCTAGGCAATAGATCCTTATTATTTATCTATTTTATATATAGTAGTGTGTATCTGTTAATTCCAAACCCCAGATTGGGATATTTTATTTAAAAGAATTAAGATAAAATAATTTTTAAAATATAATTGTGTTAAAGTATTATCACCTCCAGTTGTATCTTGCAAATTGCGTTCGTATTATCACTCCCATATATTCAAGATAGGGAGCAAAACAAATTAAACAAAACAAAAACAAACTAGGAGAGAAGACTCTATCATAAAACAACAAGAAAAAAACTCTTGAGTCTGTACTGGTGGGGGAAAAGTCAAGTGGGAAAAGTGAATGAATAAATACTATTTATAGTTAATCCAAAAGTCTCATTAAAGTCTATAATATCAGTCTCTAGAAATACAAAACGATTGCCAATATTTGTTAACCAGTGCTAACACTAACCAAATTAAAAGATGCAATTCTCCCTTCTGCTAGCTTCTCTTCCCTGCACATATAATTAGCAATAAAATTGAAAGCAACAGAAACAAGAAAAGGAGTGAAGATCTTGGAAAATCCACTAAATGGATTAACATTTTCTAACAGTTGTATACTGGACTGTATCTGTTCTGTGCTAACATTTTTTCCTTGCCTTTTAGTAGGTTAGACACTGTATTGTATTTACCTCTGGAAGAACACCTAGCATCTGATAGGAATTCTAAACATCAAATTATAGCATGATAGCTTTATTATCTGTGCATCTTAATAGTCCTGGCAAATAACAAATAACATTTCTTTCTCCCAGAGGAAGGAAGAGAAATACAGATAGAAGGAGCTTAAGTGAATGAGTTGCATGGAATAGTCACAGAGTCTTTTCTCAATAGACTATTAAAGAGTTGGCAGTCTCCTGAAAAGAAAATGAGAGTTCTGATGAGGAAACCTGGATTTGTTTCTTAGCAACTGATTATGTGGATATATATCCTTGAGGAAGTTACTGAACTTCCTTGCGTTTACTTAACAGTAAAATGAGAGGATAAGATTAAATGATCTCAAAGCTCCTTTTCAATTCAGGTAGTCTGTGACATGATAATGGTACCTAAGACTTAGGACTTAGTAGGACTTAGTATGTGTCACAGCCTGTGGGACACTATCACTTTAAGTGTTTTACATGGATTTTATAATTGTCAAACAACTGTGTGAAGCAGGCACTATTATTCATTGGATTTTATGAGGAAACTAAAGCTTAGTGATTTAAGTATCTTAAACAATGTCACATGCTTGTGGGTAGCAGAGTTGAATTTTTAAATGAGGCCATCTACCAAACGTAAAATAGATAGCTAGTGGGAAGCAGCCACATAGCACAGGGAGATCAGCTCGGTGCTTTGTGACCGCCTGGAGGGGTGGGATAGGGAGGGTGGGAGGGAGGGAGACGCAAGAGGGAGGAGATATGGGGATATATGTATATGTATAGCTGATTCACTTTGTTATAAAGCAGAAACTAACACACCATTGTAAAGCAATTATACTCCAATAAAGATGTTAAAAAAATTAAAAAAAAAATAAAATAAATGAGGCCATCTGACTCCAGATTCTACCAGCATAAGGGCCATGCTCTACATACTCCCCTTGACATTATTCACAAGCCTATCAAGACAAGAAGTCATAAGTGTGTGAATCCTGCATTCTTTCCAACTTCATTGTCCCTGAGTAGATGGTTATTTGTCCATCAGTCTGTCTTGTGTTACAGTAAAATATACTTGTTAGCATTTTCTGTCTGTGCTCACTCTTCAACTATAATCAAGAGAGTGGTACATTTTCCAATGGAATATTTCTACTGAGTATTTTCCAGAGACTGCCCATGTAGTCATTGAATGGGAATCAGAGGGAAGGTTCAGAGAAATTACAAACGAACAGTCAGGGGAGAGTCTTTCGTAGCAAAATGATAGGAGTGTCTCCTTAGGTCAAAGTCAAAGTAAGGATGAATAAACTCCCAAAGCAACTTTGAAAAGGTGAATTCAATGATATTGCAGTTGTTGGACCAGGTGTTAAAATGTTATTGGGTGTTAATTTAATTTTCATCCTGTCAACACTCATCTGAACTGTAACAGCTGCTAAACACGGTTCCACAAGAGCAAACCATCCTCACAGAGGAAACAGATGCCTAATCAATAGGGCCAATAGAAATGTATGGCTCAGCTAAGTAACCTGCACCAGGGGGAATGAATCCCATAGGGCTCTGTCTTACCTCAATCAGGAAAAGAACTTTAAAGATAGTGAGACTATTCAAGCAGTATGAACAGAAGACTGAAAGTCCTGGTTTGGTTTTCTATTGACTCTTTTCTTTCTTTCTTTTTTTTAAAATTCTGCATGACCTTGGACTGGACAGTGCCTTAGTTTGTCCTAAGCTTTCAGAGATATTGAGGATGTTGTTTCAAGTCTATTGCTATGTGTACTGCTATTATCATCTCACAGGCCATGAACAGTTCAAAGTAAAAATCAACTGCTTCTTAGCAAAAAGTACCTTCCTTTAGGTTCTAACATTAAAGAGATAATGATGATGTAGTAGTAGTTAATAGCTGTCCTTCATTGCATTTTAGGGTAGATAGGAATAGATGACTTATAACTGGGAAAGGCATTTTGGATTTGAATAATTTCTTGACTACTTACTAATGTAGCAGGATATGTAATTTCCCCTTCTGTAGATATTCAAACAGAAGGGTAGATTGCTATATCTATGCCAAATATAATTTTATACTAGAAACTGGGGTTTGACTATATGACCTCTTAAAATTGATCATACCATGCATTTGATAATTTTTCTGTAAATTAGCATGCCTCATCCAAAATATCATCTTTATGTATCTCAGACTGAGCTATAAAGCCTTCTGGGATTATTTGGCATTGTGCCAGGGATTCTCTAAATTCTTCTAAACACAAGAGTTATGACACCCTGGAGTGTCAATATTATTAGAAGGTTTGGGATTTTTTAATAAATGAAAGCAACTAGATTTAAAGGAGTAGAATGCAAGCTTTATATGGATATTAAAAAGGTAGATCTTTCGAACAGTTTGAATGTCGAGATAGGCTTCTTTGGCTTATATGCAAACACTTGGCTATCGTTCTCCTTTTAAGGATCATGAGGGAAAAGTTCACTGTAGCTACTTGTGTTGTTTGTTATCCTGGTGGAGAAATCTTCTATTTTTCTGGGTTTGTTAAATGTCAAATAAAGCAAAAAAACACGAAACATAGTAACACCTGTCTTCTACTTAGGATTTTACAATGCTTATACAATATTATTCCTTTTCTTCTGCTTTCTATTCCTATAGAAAGTAAAAGCTTTAAGGAAGTGGGAGTTGGAACAGTGGCTGTGTGACCTAACTGAAAAAAAAAAAAAGGTTTGGAGGAAATAAGATAATTGTGGCATTTGGGATCATGACCGGGACTTTTAAATTTTTTTGGAGATAAGGTGAGTTATTATTGAGGAGAATTCAAAAGACTATCAGGGCACATTGAAAATTTTGTATCATGAAATTCTTATCCCCAAAATAAATGCAAATAAGGCAGATAAGAGGAACTGAGCCAGGTTTTAATAGAACAATAATTTTGAAATGGCTCTTCAGAGCTCTTAGTTGAAAAACAAAAGGTAAAAGCAGGAATCATATTTCTTAGCATTTAACTGAAACTGAGAACAACAGCATTATTGGTTATGTTTAGTATGACAACATACTAAATGGTTCCCACTTTGTGTTAGTTATTTGAAAAGCCTAAAGTTTGGTGCAGGAATATAATATCAGGAATTCTTTCTTTCCTTCCTCTCTTCTCTCCCCATCTCATCTTCCTTCTTCCCCTCTCCCCACATTTTTCCTACTGGTAGGAAGTGGATGTGGATGAAACACGTGGATGAATGGATTTTGTACAATTTCAGTGGAGAAATATGTACTTACAGGTTAAATTGGGTTTCTCAGTGTGTTAACACATTATCAGAGTCGTTTATAAACTGTAATCTTATGGCTGTAAATGAATTTCACTATATAATTTATATAAAATAGATAATTAATGAGTGTTATTTCCTTACTTTCATTAATTAGATTATTACTAAATGAGATCAGCTAAATTCTGAAGCTTTTAATGGAAAATTGATGTAGCTTTTGTGAGCCCTAGAAATCTTATTTCTTTGTTCTGTCACAGTAATAGATATGGATTCATCATCAAAACTCGATAGTTAAATCAAATTAAAGGGTATTTTTAGTGGAATGATCAGCCTTATAAAGTATATGAAAACAGATTTTAGAACAAAGTTCATAGAGAAATTATTGCTTCTTTTCTCTCACAGCAAGAAGGCTTTATAAAGACAAAACTGCTTATAGCTATTTATTTTCTTTTCAATGACTTCAGTACAAAAACAAACAGTTTCAGGTGCCACTTTATTTTGACCATGCTGTCTTAGTAACTAGTGTGGTTGTTGGAGAGAGTAGGAGGCTATTGGGGGGGGGATAAATTGGAAGATTGGGATTGACATATACATACTACTATATATAAAATAGATAACTAATAAGGACCTACTGTGTAGCACAGGAAACTCTACTCAATACTCTGTAATGACCTATATGGGAAAAGAATCTAAAAAAGAGTGGATATATGTATATGTATAACAGGTTCACTTTGCTGTACACCTGAAACTAATACAACATTGTAACTCAACTATACTCCAATAAAAATTTAAAAATAAAAAAATTAAAAAAGATAAAAACCATCATTGAGAGAGAAAAATAAATGTCACTTCCATTCACTGTGCATTTACATATCATGCTGTTCACTCAAAGTCTCTGCTACATACATGCTACGACTCCTTGTTTACTGACAAACCAAAAGAGCTGGATAAAACTTGGAGGAAACACTTGGACCTAACTCCTCAATGAGGAAACCCTGAGATTTGGTGATTTTTTACTGTTTCATCATTTATGCAAATGTATGTGTGATCTGAGAAGATACAAGCTGGATCACAAATTGTTTGGTAGAAAGGATAGTGTTATTTAATCAGGAACTGAAGTAATTATTTTGCTGGGCCAAAGGCAAAGCAGGCATTTTTCCCCCCAAGGCTGGCTATCATGGGCTGTATCAGAAGTTCTGACACATAGAAGACATTTAATAAATGTTTATTTGAATAAATGGTTAATAAACAAATAACTAATATTAACTTAAAAAAAATAAGAGACAAAGGAGGAGATAGGGAGAATGCTAACAAAACATCCTGTGTAAACACCTGTAAGATTTAGACATGTTTTAAATTTTAATTGGTTGGTTCATATTTTACTAAAGAACTTAGTGGGCAAGATATTTACATCCATGACTTCACTTACTTTCATATCTATCATTTATACAGGGTTGTGGGCTTAATTGTAAATTTTCTGATATAAAGTTATAATAATAAGACTTCTGCTACTGTTATCATACAAATTAATCCTCATTGGCCTTTTTACAGAGTACCTCAAAGAGTTCAAATACACCACTTAGTAAATGCACTGATTTATACTCATCCTTCAAGTCTATGCTTAAATTTTAGAGCAGCTTATATTTCTTCTAGAATGGGGTAGGTCTCCACTTTTCTAACACCTTTATTGAATTATTTAGTTTTGTTGTTTCCCTCAGTGTACCTCTGTGCATTTCACAGTACCTGTACATGATATATTGAATTAAATTGAATATAAATTCTCACATAGTCCTTTATATTTGTTTGAAAGAGCTTGTTTGAATTTGCTAGTTGAAAGAAACCAACACAAAGAGATTAAGATTTGTTCATGATCTCATGATCTCTTGAATGTCTGGAATCCTCATTCACTGAGTTTTATTCTAATACTCTTCTTAAGGTAATAATATAATCCTTAAACTTAAATGTTGCCTATGACTAATGAAACCTGAAAGCTAAGACATGCATCTAAGCACAAGCCTAGAATTCAAAAATGTTGGATCTTGCACTAATCCTGCTACTAATAAGTTCAAAAAAGTTACTTGATTATGAATATAAATTATCTCTGCAAAATTCCTTTCTTGCTTCATAACTCTAATAACATTATACTGACATTGTGTTAAAGTATATTTCCAAGAGATGTAGTGCAAACATATATAAATATATATATATGTATTTTTTTTTTTTCCCTTTTTTGTCTTTTGTGTTCCATCCAAAGTGAAAACTTCATGGGAAGAAGAGGGACTTTAGGTGGTTCACTACTGACCTTCCATCTTAGAGCAGTGCTTGGAGCAACACTGGTGCCCAGTTAGCACTGGATATGTCAGTGAGTGACTTAACCATACCTGTGGGTGATTAGCAGTGGCTCCTTAGCTGAGCCTTAGTCTCTTGGTGAACTCTGTGACCAACCTTAAGTGACCCTATCGTGAGCCCTGAACCATACTTTATGGTAATTATTCTGGCAGTATCTTCATTCTGGTTTTCGCTTTGCTTGTTTCTTCATTTGTGTCTTTTATCCAGATGAATTAACTGTGGGAATATATTGTGAGTAGACATTAATGTATGATCTTCCACTATCATTGTAGGATTTTAAGGTTGTGACATTTGTTGTTGCTTTTAAGGAATGGTTTTTGTAGGATAGACCAATTGAAAACGGTGACTTACTAAGGTACTGTGCTCAAATTCAGAAATCTATACTCAAGTGAGCTTGCTTGTTTAGGCCCTCTATTGGTGAGGTTTACCTCAGCAGTGGATGACTGAAATGATAGAGATATACCATGCTTCAAATAAAATAATAATATAATTTACTAAATGATCTCTGGGAAAGATCTGCTATTTTGTGGAACAGAAGCACTTAATATAAATGAAATAGCTTACTCTGAGCTGTAATTGCTACTTATTAGTGTAATCTAATTTTGACTTTAAATCCCAAGCCTAAGTATCTCACTCACCCTTGATCTTTTTATAGTATCAGTTGGCCCTTGGTTTTCCTAAAAATTAAGACTTCATGTACAGATGTTGAAGATTTACTTTACTAAGTAGGTAGGCCAAATGACTGAAGAATCAATTTCTATGTTTTCAAAGATAGAAACTACCACAAGGATAATGTAACTACAGTATGTTTCCAAGAAATGATTTTGGAATAGATTTTATTAAACAAAATATATTCATAGCATGTGACAGCTGTGTAAATTTTGGCCTATAGTAGTAGAATTTGTGTTGGTTTTCAGATGCAAGGAAGAAGAAAAAAATAACTTCCTGCTATGCTATGGTAATAATAAGTTCCTAGAAGGGACATCAGGCTAAAAGTAATTTATTGTAACTGCTCTCGATTTCTAAAGACATTTCTGAGTTGCATTTAGAACATAGCCATTGATTAAAAATGTGATTTGAGAAGGCAAAAGAGGCCAATTTTCCTGCAAACAAATTAAGAGATGCATATTGACTGCAGGGAAGTATGTCATCACTGAGAAATCGAAAACAATGTGATTTTAGGAAATCAATCAGCAATCCAGTCAAATTAGATTTTTTTCTCATACTTAGTTGCTGGAACCCTATGTATAATGTACATATTTTCAGCAGATATAAACTTTTTGCTTTTATAGCAGATCCACATCAATAAAATGAATAGAGAGATAGGTTACAAGTTCTAACTCATTCATATTACATATTTTCAGAATCCTAGAAAAATAAAACCAAAAACAAACAAAAAACAACAAACCCAGAAGTCCCCTAAAATCCTACATAAATGTATATATCCTTCTCTGCTTAGTTTTGTCCCAGTGACCCACTTTTCTTAGCAGTCTAGTTTGGGTCCCCTTTGGGAAGGTGTGACTCTCTAATCTGAAACCAATAAAAAGCTTGCCACATTTATCTTAGTGTTTTGGTGAATGAGAAAAAAACAGTGTCTTTGCAATACATAAAAAAATAATAGCACTTCATTCTAGTAAGTTCTACATGGGGCTGTATGCTGTAAGATCTCAGGTTCATTTTTTTTCCTGAAATAATGATAGGAAAATATTTTTTAAAATAAAAATTCAAATAATGTGATTAGTCAGATCTCAAGCATGTAATGATTCTTTTGAGCATATGCATCTGCTCACAGAGCATTGTGGAGCTAGATGCTAATTGTTTGTTGTTTAAGATAATAAACCAGAGAGTTTATAATTAACAAGTGCACAAAACAGCCCACATTTCTTATCTTCAACATGATAATATACACTTTTTTTCAGAAATCTTTAAAAAATATTTTTAGAGTTAAAACATATCCCCCAGATATATCAAACTAGGATATATTAGGTGGTTGATAAAATGGGACTGAGGTGTATAGTGAGTCAGTCTTAAAACACTTAAGTTAAGGTCAGTTTAAGTTTCATTAAGTACTGTGTACAATGCCTTGTGCTAGCTACACTAGAGTATCAAAATGCATTTGACACAGTTTTTACTCTCAAAGAGAGCATGCTCTAATACTGTGTTCAATTAGTATAAAATAGCCTTATAAACCAGTAGTGGCATAGATTTGAGTGTATTTCTTACTAGAAAAATGTCCATTTGCCTTCTGTAACTAATCTATATAATTTTATTTTACAATAAAAGTAAAAGTATTTTTAAAATGTATTTAGTTTTTCTTTATTTTAGAAGATATTATTATGGATAATAAAAACAATGACATATATTGTGGATTTTATAATTACAAAAGCAATATGTGCCAAGAGTGGAAAATTCTGATAGCATGGATTAGCTCAAAAAAGAAAATAAAAGTCATTCATGATTCTGCCACCCAGTAATGAGAACTGCAACTGCAACATAGAAGTAAGCCCTGACTGCTGTTGACAAAATATATTTACAATATTTTCTCCGATTTTGTTTTGAGATTACAGAATAAACCCATGCTGCAACCTCCTTTCCTATCTCAAAACCTTAGCAATGACAGATATAAAAATAAATAAACGTGTGTGTGTGTATATGTGTATGTATATCTCTCCATCATTTCTGGAGCAGAGGCTGAGACCCAGCCACACATCACTTGTGCTCTGCATCCATGCTTCTTTTGGACATTAAAGGTTGATTGATTCAAAACACACACACACACACACACACACACACACACACACACTGGCAAACAGTGGACAAAAACTATAATTATTCCCTTGAAGAAATTTAATGGCATCATACTGAAGAAGGAAACATAACAAAGAAATACATGAGAGGGACCAGTCATGAAAGTTGGGTATTGCTCAAAGACCATTCTTCAAACAAGATAGTGAAGAGCCCTCTTCACTCCCATCCTGGGAGATTTATCTGTCCCCAGGGGGCAGCAGTGAGTGTTTGGACCAGTGTTTCTCTAACTACAAATATACATAACTCTTTTATATATCCAGTGTATTTTCAAGGTAAAAATCATCATTGTAATATACATACCATTTTGTAACTTACCTAACAATGTATTATTGTAAAAAAACGTTCAATGCCTAAAAAATTATAGTCATCAGTTGCAGTGCAATTAATTCAGATATTTAAATAATTGCATTTTTGCTATTTTAAACAATGCTGCATTGAACATCCTTATAGAAAAATCCTTAATTTATTTGATTTTTATCAAAATAGCCATTAATAAATTTTACTATCATTTTGTAAGATAAACATAACAAATATAATACTGATATTTTTATTAAATTTGCTTTAAATTTATAAATTATTTGGAGAAAAATATTAAATCTTTACAATATTTAAACTTACCATGCATATACAGTGATGTGTCTTACTTTATTCAAGTATTTATATTATTCAGAACTTTTGCAGTTTTCTTAATTTTAATCCTGGACAAAATTTATGCATAAATATTTTTATGGTTATGAGTTTTTCAATTTTATAAGATAGATATATAGAAAAGTTACTGAGTTTTGCTTATTTTTTAATGATATTTCTCAATTCTGTAATTAAAAAATTTTTATTTGACTATATTAATTACAATTCTTCATGTACTTTCAGAGTGTCTTCTGATTGCAAAGTTTTTTCCCCCCAACAGGCATCCTGACTCAAGCTGTATACATTTTCAGTATCTGATTTTTAACTGCACACTGTTCATCCTATTGACCCAGAGTGAAAATTGATACTCTTATCTGAAGGACTGTTCCCTTGAGTATATTTAAACCAGACCAATCTCTGTGTTTAATCTGGGTTCGTCAGGAACCATTAGCTTTGATTGGTTTGTTTTTCTCCCCCTCCATCTCAGGACTTGATTCATTGAGTTAACAACTATTCTCCCCAGAGGATGGCTACTACAAGTGTGTTTCAAGTAATTCCAATATCTTACTTATAGAAATTGAACTGATTTTTTTTTCCTTTTTAGTTTTATTTGAAGAGCTACTGTAATGAATTCTGTATTTGTTCAAATCTTTGAAGATCTGTGAGTGCAAGGCAGTCACTCACATCTCTATCATGTTAGCATGCTATTTATCACCATTTCCATTCTTCATTGTTGAATTATGCAGGCCAGTTAAAAATAATAAGCATCACTTATTGAAGACTCAAACATTGGTATTCAATAAATCCTCATTAATTATGATTTGACTAACTTGGGATTTGTGTTATTTCAGAAAAGAACTAGGTATATGTTTATCTCTGCAAAATATCAGGAAAATAGAGTAGTAAGCATTTTAGCAGTGTAAATAAGACTGGAAGAATTATTAAGAACAGACTATATTTCTTTTAAAATAGTCTAGAATAACACATTACTGAGAAAATAAAGCACTCTGTTTTTGAAGCCCCAGCAAATTACAATCTATGAGCCCCATCACAGCTTTTATAAGAGTGCTTAATTAAGTTGCCCTGCTAATATGCAGAATGCATCTCTAAGTACAGTTTTGAGGTGGAAAAACCATTGCATTATCTGAGGTAATTCTGAGGTAGAAAAACCATTGCATTATCATTCAAAACATATAGTTCTAGCTCTCATTTTCAATATCTGTGACTTAGGACCTCAAGTAGATAATTTACCTTTTCTGAGTCTAATTCCTTATCACTTAAATTAAAAAAAAAAACAAAAACAAAAACATTGTGCATACCTCACAGAGTTACTTGTGTTAGTTGAATGAGCTTGAGCCTGAAAGCCACCTTGAAAATGATAAATCAACCAAATTCTATCTACTCATTACTATGTACTAGATTACTTTTATTATAAATTCACAAGATGATTTTGTCTTCAATTTTTGTATTCTATATGGCATGGAGCACAATGGCTTCTGCTAGCTTGTCTATAAAATCATAATTGGTATGAAACAGCTTTGATAATTGCCTTGGCTACAATATTCTGAATAATTCTCAGTTTCACTGAAAATATTTGAATGAGTGAGTTATTCATGAATAAATACCACTGATATCATGGAGAAATGATAAGATTCCTCATTTAAGCTCTCAAACACTTTCCATTGTGCAAATTAAACACATCAGTTACATTTAAGAGTAAATTCTGATAGGCCCATATTTACTCACACTATTATAGCACAAATTTTTCGTGTGACAGGCTTTAAATTAGCAATGTTTTTTTACATATAAACAAAAGGAAAATGCTACATGAGGCAAACTCCAACTACATCCTTATAAGAAATTTTATAACATAACAAAAGGGTTAATACTAAGCTGTCATTAGTTAAATAATTAATTTTGGAAAACTAACCTAATCATTGTTGAAGACTAATATTGAAAAAATTTTAAGTATTCAATATTGTCTCCTTGTAGACTGAGGCACTTTTCTTTGTCATTCCAGGTTGCTAGACAAGAAGTGCCCATTGTTTAGGGGAGGACAGGCTTAAGAGAATAGCAGAACAAAGGCATGGACCTAACATTCTTGCCTTTTATATTTTAAAGGATATTATCCAGTTACAAGACAACAAAATTAGAGAAGAAATGTATGATCTCACAGAAACAGTTCTTTCCCACAACCCTCCCCAGACAAGAGAAAGATTCTTAGAGCTGCAGGAAGGAGTTTAGCAATCAAGGTGGTGATAAGGGTTTCTTACCCCTTCCTCTTTTACTTGAGTTGATTCTAAACTAATAGGGACAAAGTAGAATCCCCTCATAATTTGGGGGATCTGAAATTAAGTATGACCTGTACTGCCAAGGTTCTGTATGTCTTCTTGGCAGAAGAGAATGTAGAAATGAAATGGCTAAATGGGTTCTCCATGCACCAAGACTTACAGTGTAGACAGATGGGTTGTTTGTTTTGTTTTTTGTTTGTTTGTTTGATTATACTGGTGTAGCACTGTGAATCAAAAAAATTGGAGGAGGCTTGTGGCAGCATATGTGGCATGGATCATATAATGGGATTGCATGAGAATCTGACCCTAGGAGGAATCCTTGAGTCTGCCTTGAATTAGCAAAATAATGTGTTTTTTTTCCTCCTGGGCAGAATGGGATTAAGATTGAAACTAGGTTGAGTTATAGAAAACAAAGAAAATTACTATTTTGTATAGTTGGGTTTGTAAACATGGCACCTACAACATTAGTCTTACTATTATATTGATTGAGTTCTCTTCCTAACATAGAATTCATCATAGTAACTCTTTTTTATGTTTGTAAAAGACAAAATAGAGGAAGATAAGCAAACTGGCAAGTGGCATCAAGTTTTCTCCTTGTTTTCCTTTGGCATATGCTAGGTTTATCTGCAAGGGCCAGGTTTGGTGGGGGGCGGGGGGAGAGGGGTCCCAATTCTCTCTACTGTCATGTTTGGATGCCATGAACAGTTTATTTCCTCTCTGCCCATTTATCCACTTGAAAATGATTTTTGGAAAGTTCTTACTCTATTTCAAATGGGTAGGAAGGAACTTTGTTTTTAATTAAAATCCTTTCCAGATAATGAATTTTTAGTTCTAAGTAATGGTTTTGTGATTATAAAATATCCTTAACCAATGTAGCTCCTAAATTCCTCTCAAGGAGCTTAAATGAAGCAATCTTCCTGGAATATGGGTAAGTGGCTGCATTTGCAAAGATGGTGCACTGACATATCATTGATATGGATATCCATATTATTTGGATAGAGAAAATGGAAAAATTAACAAGGTTCACTCATCATCCCCCATCCAGTGGCACCTCCAGATGTAGTTTTGGTAGCAACACCTCTCATTATTAGCTTTCCTTGTGTGCTGCCTTCTGCTTACTGCTTGTATATTTTATTTAATCACTAGTATATTCTGCTTCAAATGTGGTCAGATATTAGTTAGAGAGGATGATTCACAGTGGTTTTATGTTGAGAAGTAGGCTGACCAAAGGAAAATATCCATAGGAAGTTCTTGGCTATGGTAGAGCTGAGTTTATGTCTGCAGGGCTCAAAAACAAAAATGGGAAAATTTGATCTTTCATTTTTATGTCCAAGCTGCCTTAAATTATGTCACAAGAGGATCTGTCTTTTACTGCTCTTCAGTGTACGGTGCGTTCCTTAATCCAGCTCTAACACCTCATTCTTCAGTTAAATAAGACACAAATTTATCAACGTATTTAATCTAAAAGTGGCAGAATAGCATTCCCCTGTTTCTGTGGTGCTTGTTTTATGTAACTCTAGATCTTGGACAGGAATATATTGTAAGATCAGGAAAGTATATGACTCAATGAAGCTGATTTAATTCTTCAATGAAAATACTGAGGATTTTGGTTCATGTAATAGAAAGCTCACCAGCCTATTCATTTAACAAATATCTATTAAGCACATGCTATGAAAAGGATACTTGTTCTTGACATAAGGATGTAGCAGTAAAAAAACACCTCTCTCTCTTTCTGTATCTAGGAGAGTGAACAGACAGCAGGTAATAAGTTAAAAAATAGCCAAAGTCATGACAAGTATTATGAAAAAAATAGTGTTTTCTGACAGTGTCTGGGTGGTTTTACAGTGATAGTTGGGGAATGTCCTGAGAAATTAGTATTTAAGCTGAGCTCTAAATAGCAAGAAGGGGATAGCTACGTGAAGATTGTGTGGGAGAATTTGGAGGCAAAGGGAAAACTAGGTGAGTAGGAATTCCAGAGTGTCAAAAGCCTATTGGATGAGGGTGATGGCAACATGAGGGAAAACAGTTTAGAGAGGTAGATATGGGCTGCTACTAATGGTATCAAGGGAATTGGGTTTTATTTCAACAGTGATGGGAATCTAGGGTAGGGTTTAACACAAGAGCATAAAGTTGTTTGTTTGATGATTTAAAAACACTCCTTTCTATAGATTATAAATATCAAGTTCCATTTCAAAAATTGGCAAGTAGATACTTTAAATCAACATTTGAAAAGTTCTTTTCTTGATGTATCTGCAAATCAAACAAAATGTGAAATGCCCTATTCAAATTATACATCGCCATGAGATAGAAATTCCTGATAATTTTTCAAGTTTTAACAATGAAGTTGAAATTGGAGAAGATTATCACTTGAAATGAGTTGAT
The DNA here is from genome assembly GCF_937001465.1 of Orcinus orca. Classification (NCBI taxonomy): domain Eukaryota; kingdom Metazoa; phylum Chordata; class Mammalia; order Artiodactyla; family Delphinidae; genus Orcinus; species Orcinus orca. The sequence goes on from NC_064560.1 coordinate 130,496,576, forward strand.
CTCTCCTTGCCTAAAATTAGGCCACTAACTTTAAAACGTAATAAATATGATTTTAGATTATATTGTTTCTTGGTAAAAATTTCTGTCACAGAGTGTATTAGGCTTTGTTTTAATTAAATGAAATAAGGCATTGTAACTTGATGATAAATGTCTCTTTAAAGTGCATATGAAATCATGCTCATGGTAATTTGTTAAATTAGTATAGAAATTTAACACTTCCACAATGATGTTTAATTTTCATTTTATTTAGGGTAACTGCCCTGTCATAAACTGCCCACTCCATCTTCACATCCACTTCCTTTTTTTAACAATTCCACGGACATCTACACACTTACATTTTCCCTAATGCTGAGGGTGCCAAACAAATTATAGTCAAGGTGGAGTGGTGGGGTTAGTAGAAAATTATTCTAGAACCAAACACATTTCTTTTCAAATTTCATGTTACGTTTTTTTATTACATATTATAGTTTTTCTTTTGAGTGGCTTTTTAACTATGGCTTTAAATTTCATTATTATTAATTAGCTTGTCTATCTAAGACACTCCTTCCCCTTAACCATTTTTATAAGAAGCTTAGAGTTTCTTTTCTTTTTTTCTTTTCTTTCTTTAACATTCATTTATTCCACTAAGCTAGTTTCCCACCACCCCCGGTGCTTTTTTTTTTTTTTTTTTAATTTAGATAACTTTATTTTTTTTGAAACGTAAAAATATTTATTAATTCATTTATAAATAACAATAATCAACCTACTACGTGTCAGCATAAATCACATTTTTAACAGAAAATATCTGTATTTTCCAAAACAAAAGAAAATATGTGACAAGAGTGGCAATCTTTTACATTAAGTTCTTTTTACATAAATTTACATCACATTTTTCTGAATTCAAACAGAAAGTCACAAAAATTATAATCATCCTCATCAGTTCACTCAGTCCCATGTAATTAATTTTTTTTCATCTTGATCTTTTGTTAGCACTTTTGTGAATTCATCAGTTTTCCATTAGAGTTCTGAAAATGCTTATTCATTCAGTTCAGCAGTATAGTCCATTACCAGAAACCTGTATTTGTCAGTCTTTCCCATGAATTCCTTGAAGATGAAACCCTTTCATAGGAACATTTTTGCAAAAGCATCAGAGTACACCCAGAACTCTCTGTAAATGACAAAAGACTTAAAAATGACAATGGTTAAAGGTTTGATGAAAGTTCATAATAATGCAATTGACAAGGAAATTTAGTTATTTCTGAGGTATACATTTTAAATATCTAGAATTATGACTTACAACATTATACCAGAACATATAAGATTTTTATGAATTTCATGCAATGTCTGAAACATTTATATTAACATATTTCCATACAAATAACCCAAAGAAAGTTTAGTGTTAGGTTTTTTTTTTAATTTTTTAATTTAATTTTATTTATTTTTTTATACAGCCAGGTTTTTTTTTTTTTTTTTTTGCGGTACGCGGGCCTCTCACTGTTGTGGCCCCTCCCGTTGCGGAGCACAGGCTCCGGATGTGCAGGCTCAGCGGCCATGGTTCACGGGCTTAGCCGCTTAGCAGCATGTGGGATCTTCCTGGACCGGGGCATGAATCCGTGTCCCCTGCATCAGCAGGCGGACTCTCAACCACTGCGCCACCAGGGAAGCCCCAGCCAGTTCTTATTAGTCATCCATTTTATACACATCAGTGTATACATGTCAATCCCAAATCGCCCAATTCAGCACACCACCATCCCCATCCCCCCATGGCTTTCCCCCCTTGGTGTCCATACGTTTGTTCTCTACATCTGTGTCTCAACTTCTGCCATGCAAACCAGTTCATCTGTACCATTTTACTAGGTTCCACATACATGCGGAATATATGATATTTAATATTTGATATTCCACATACATGCGGAATATATGATATTTGTTTTTCTCTTTCTGACTTCACTCTGTATGACAGTCTCTAGGTCCACCCACATCTCAACAAATGACTCAATTTTGTTCCTTTTTATGGCTGAGTAATATTCCATTGTATATATGTACCACATATTCTTTATCCGTTTGTCTGTCGATGGGCATTTAGGTTGCTTCCATGACCTGGCTATTGTAAATAGTGCTGCAGTGAACATTGGGGTGCATGTGTCTTTTCGAATTATGGTTTTCTCTGGGTATATGCCCAGTAGTGGGATTGCTGGATAATATGGTAATTCTGTTTTTAGTTTTTTAAGGAACCTCCATACTGTTCTCCATAGTGGCTGTATCAATTTACATTCCCATCAACAGTGCAAGAGGGTTCCCTTTTCTCCACACCCTCTCCAGCATTTGTTGTTTGTAGATTTTCTGATGATGCCCATTCTAACTGGTGTGAGGTAATACCTCATTGTAGTTTTGATTTGCATTTCTCTAATAATTAGTGATGTTGAACAGCTTTTCATGGGCACCTTGGCCATCTGTATGCCTTTGCAGAACTGTCTATTTAGGTCTTCTGCCCATTTTTGGATTGGGTTGTTTGTTTCTTTAATATTGAGCTGCATGAGCTGTTTATATATTTTGGAGATTAATCCTTTTTCCGTTGATTCGTTTGCAAATATTTTCTCCCATTCTGAGGGTTATCTTATCATCTTCTTTATGGTTTCCTTTGCTGTGCAAAAGCTTTGAAGTTTCATTAGGTCTCATTTGTTTATTTTTGTTTTTATTTCCATTACTCTAGGAGGTGGATCAGAAAAGATCTTGCTGTGATTTATGTCAAAGAGTGTTCTTCCTATGTTTTCCTCTAAGTGTTTTATAGTGTCCGGTCTTACATTTAGGTCTCTAATCCATTTTGAGTTTATTTTTGTGTATGGTGTTAGGGAGTGTTCTAATTTCATTCTTTTACATGTAGCTGTCCAGTTTTCCCAGCACCACTTATCGAAGAGACTGTCTTTTCTCCATTGTATATCCTTGCCTCCTTTGTCATAGATTAGTTGACCATAGGTGCGTGGGTTTACCTCTGGGCTTTCTATGTTGTTCCATTGATCTATGTTTCTGTTTTTGTGCCAGTGCCATATTGTCTTGATTACTGTAGCTTTGTAGTATAGTCTGAAGTCAGGCAGTCTGATTCCTCCAGTGCCATTTTTCTCCCTCAAGACTACTTTGGCTATTTGGGGTCTTTTGTATCTCCATACAAATTTTAAGATTTTTTGTTCTAGTTCCGTAAAAAATGCCATTGGTAATTTGATAGGGATTGCATTGAATCTGTAGATTGCTTTGGGTAGTATAGTTATTTTCACAGTATTGATTCTTCCAATCCAAGAACATGGTATATCTCTCCATCTGTTGGTATCATCTTTAATTTCTTTCATCCGTGTCTCATAGTTTTCTGCATAGAGGTCTTTTGTCTCCCTAGCTAGGTTTATTCCTGGATATTTTATTCTTTTGGTTGCAGTGGTAAATGGGAGTGTTTCCTTAATTTCTCTTTCAGATTTTTCATGATTCCTGTACAGGAATGCAGGAGATTTCTGTGCATTAATTTTGTATCCTGCAACTTTACCAAATTCATTGATTAGCTCTAGTAGTTTTCTGGTGGCATTTTTAGGCTTCTTTATGTATAGTATCATGTCATCTGCAAACAATGACAGTTTTAATTCTTCTTTTCCAATTTGTATTCCTTTTATTTATTTTTCTTCTCTGATTGCCATGGTTAGGACTTCCAAAACTATGTTGAATAGTAGCGGTGAGAGTGGACATCCTTGTCTTGTTCCTGATCTTAGAGGAAATGCTTTCGGTTTTTCACCATTGAGAATGAAGTTTGCTGTGGGTTTGTCGTATATGGCCTCTATTATGTTGAGGTAGGTTGCCTCTATGCCCACTTTCTGGAGAGTTTTTATCATAAATGGGTGTTGAATTTTGTCAAAAGCCTTTTCTGTGTCTATTGAGATGATCATATGGTTTTTCTTCTTCAATTTGTTAATATGGTCTTTCATATAGATTGATTTGCATATATTGAAGAATCCTTGCATCCCTGGGATAAATCCCACTTGATCATGGATGGTGTATGATCCTTTTAATGTGTTGTTGGATTCTGTTTGCTAGTATTTTGTTGAGGATTTTTATATCTATATTCATCAGTGATATTGGTCTGTAATTTTCTTATTTTGTAGTATCTTTGTCTGGTTTTGGTATCAGGGTGATGCTGGCTTCATAGAATGAGTTTGAGAGTATTCCTTCCTCTGCAATTTTTTGGAAGAGTTTGAGAAGGATGGGTGTTAGCTCTTCTCTAAATGTTTGATAGAATTCACCTGTGAAGCCATCTGGTCCTGAACTTTTGTTTGTTGGAAGATTTGTAATCACAGTTTCAATTTCATTATTTGTGATTGGTCTGTTCATATTTTCTATTTCTTCCTGGTTCAGTCTTGGAAGGTTATACCTTTCTAAGAATTTGTCCATTTCTTCCAGGTTGTCCATTTTGTTGTCATAGAATTGCTTGTAGTAGTCTCTTAGGATGCTGTGTATTTCTGCGTTTTCTGTTGCAACTTCTCCTTTTTCAGTTCTAATTTTATTGAGTCCTCTCACTCTTTTTCTTGATGAGTCTGGCTAATGGTTTATCAATTTTGTTTATCTTCTCTAAGAACCAGCTTTTAGTTTTATTTATCTTTGCTATTGTTTTCTTTGTTTCTATTTCATTTATTTCTGCTCTGATCTTTATGATTTCTTTCCTTCTGCTAACTTTTAGTTTTGTTTGTTATTCTTTCTCTAGTTCCTTTAGGTGTAAGGTTAGATTGTTTATTTGAGATTTTTCTTGTTGCTTGAGGTAGGATTGTATTGCTATAAACTGCCCTTTTAGAACTGCTTTTGCTGCATCCCGTAAGTTTTGCATCGTTATGTTTTCATTGTCATTTGTCTGTAGGTATTTTTTGATTTGCTCTTTGATTTCTTCAGTGATCTCTTGGTTATTTAGTAACATATTGTTTAGCCTTCATGTGCTTGTGTTTTTTACACTTTTTTCCCTGTAATTCATTTCTAATCTCATAGCGTTGTGGTTAGAAAAGACGCTTGATATGATTTCAATTTTCTTAAATTTACTGAGGCTTGATTTGCGACCCAAGATGTGATCTATCCTGGAGAATGTTCCATGTGCACTTCAGAAGATAGTGTAATCTGCTCTTTTGGGATGGAAGGTCCTATAAATATCAATTAAATCTATCTGTTGTATTGTGTCATTTAAAGCTTCTGTTTCCTTATTTATTTTCATTTTGGATGATCTGTCCATTGGTGTAAGTGAGGTGTTAAAGTCCCCCACTATTATTGTGTTACTGTTGATTTCCTCTTTTATATCTGTTAGCAGTTGCCTTATGTATTGAGGTGCTCCTGTGTTGGGTGCATGTATATTTATAATTGCTTATCCTCTTCTTGGATTGATCCCTTGATCATTATGTAGTGTCCTTCCTTGTCTCTTATAACATTCTTTATTTTAAAGTCTATTTTATCTGATATGAGTACAGCTACTCCAGCTTTCTTTTAATTTCTATTTTCATGGAATATCTTTTTCCATCCCCTCACTTTCAGTCTGTATGTGTCCCTAGGTCTGAAGTGGGTCTCTTGTAGACAGCATATAGATGGGTCTTGTTTTTGTATCCATTCAGCGAGCCTGTGTCTTTTGGTTGGAGCATTTGTTCCATTCACGTTTAAGGTAGTTATCTATATGTATGTTCCTAATACCATTTTCTTAATTGTTTTGGGCTTCTTTTTGTAGGTTCTTTGCTTGTGTTTCACACTTAGAGAATTTCCTTTAGCATTTGTTGTAGAGCTGGTTTGGTGGTGCTGATTTCTCTTAGCTTTTGATTGTCTGTAAAGCTTTTGATTTCTCCATCGAATCTGAATGAGATCCTTGCCAGGCAGAGTAATCTTGGCTGTAGGTTCTTTCCTTCCATCAGTTTAAGTATATCATGCCACTCCCTTCTGGCTTGTAGAGTTCCTGCTGAGAAATCAGCTGTTAACCTTATGGGAGTTCCCTTGTATGTTATTTGTTGTTTTTCCCTTGCTGCTTTCAGTAATTTTTCTTTGTCTTTAATTTTTGCCAGTTCGATTACTGTGTGTCTCTGCGTGTTTCTCCTTGGGTTTATCCTGTATGGGACTCGCTGTGCTTCCTGGACTTGGGAGGCTATTTCCTTTCCCATGTTAGGGAAGTTTTTGACTATAATCCCTTCAAATATTTTCTCTGGTCCTTTCTCTCTCTCTTCTCCTTCTGGGGCCCCTATAATGTGAATGTTGTTGCATTTAATGTTGTTCCAGAGGTCTCTTAGGCTGTCTTCATTTTTTTTATTCTTTTTTCTTTATTCTATTCCACAGCAGTCATTTCCACCCTTCTGTCTTCCAGGTCACTTATCCGTTCTTATGCCTCAGTTATTCTGCTATTGCTTCCTTCTAGTGTAGTTTTCATTTCAGTTATTGTATTGTTCATCTCTGTTTGTTTGTTCTTTAATTCTTCTCGGTGTTTGTTAAACATTTCTTGCATCTTCTCGATCTTTGCCTCCATTTTTTTTCTGAGGTCCTGGATCATCTTCACTATCATTATTCTGAATTCTTTTTCTGGAAGGTTTCCTATCTCCACTTCATTTAGTTGTTTTTCTGGGGTTTTATCCTGTCCTTCATCTGGTACATAGCCCTCTGCCTTTTCATCTTGTCTGTCTTTCTTTGGATGTGGTTTTTGTTCCCAGGGCTGCAAGATTGTAGTTCTTTTTGCTTCTGCTGTCTGCTCTCTGTGGTTGAGGCTATCTAAGAGGCTTGTGTAAGTTTCCTGATGGGAGGGACTTGTGGTGGGTAGAGCTGACTGTTGCTCTGGTGGCAGAGCTCAGTAAAACTTTACTGAATGAATACCCTGTAGGAAATTAGGCAAATATTCCTACAAGTTAGGTTTGTATAATGATCTCAAAGATTTGGCACTTTTTGGCAGGAGCTCAAGAGAGCTGCTTTTTTTATTAAAAATTTATTTATTTATATTTTTATGTTTTGGCTGTGTTGGGTCTTTGTTGCGGTGTGCGGGCTTTCTCTAGTTGCACGAGTTGGGGCTACTCTTCATTGTGTTGCGCGGGCGTCTCCTTGTGATGGCTGCTCTTGTTGTGGGGCACAGGCTCTAGGCGCGCAGGCTTAGGTAGTTGTGGCTTGCGGGCTCTGGAGCGCAGGCTCAATAGTTATGACACACAGGCTTAGTTGCTCCGTGGCATGTGGGATCTTCCCAGACCATGGCTCAAACCCGTATCCCCTGCATTGGCAGGCATATTCCTAACCACTGCACCACCAGGGCAGTCCCACCGATGCTTTTAAGAATCTTTCTCTTTCCATTTGTGCAGAGGGGCTTTGTTATTATGTAAGCAGCATATGGCTGTGAAATGAGAGGTGGGCTCTTGCTAAGCTGCCAAGAGTATTTGTGGACATGGAAACTATGAAAAATAAATAAATGAACAAGATGCAAGGAAATCTTGTGGTTGAGAAAATGTTAATGTTGTTGTGAAGTGTTAGTGAAGTTGAGAAGTGTTGGCTATTGAACTAGCTTGTTGAACAGTTAGGATATGCAAAACACGTTCAAAGTGTATAAAAAGGGGTTTTAAGAACTCCAGAGGAGTGTTTTTATTTCCCTTTGTGTGATATTATTTCACAATGATACAACTTTGTCATTTTTGTTGCTAGTATGAATTTAATGAAATGAAAATTGAATATTACCCTAATGTGACTACAACTTTGTTATTCAGTGTGTGGTCCATGAACCAGCAGCATTGACATCTCCAGGGAGATGATTAGAAATGTAAAATTACAACCCTACCCAAAGCCAACTGAATAAAAATATTTATTTTAACAAGATTTGAAGGTTTGATGAGAGATAATAACAGAAAATTAAAAGTTATTGTTCAGAAGTCATCAAATTGCAATCCTATTATTAACCAGGTTGATATTTTCTTTACACAATAGTCAGGAAATGAATTATTTACTAAGGTCAAATGGAAAATAAGATGAAAGGAAATGCAAAAATATCAGCTATCATATCATGCAGTATATACCTGACTACTGGTTAATGTCCAGAGCAGTATGAAGAGAGGGGTTTTTTTAAATGGTCAAAATTGGGAAGAAAATATAGCTATTCCATTATTATCTTTGTTCAGTTTACAATCCTTTCCTCAAGTTAGCATATTTTTTTTCTTAAGTAGTATTAAATACATACATAAGGAAAATGTCATAAACTTACTTTATTTGACTAAAACCTTTAGCTAAAGCATTATTAACAAATGAAGTGAATAGCTTTGGAAATTAGAATAAAATTAACAGTAATATTAATAATGTGCTAATTGTCTTTCCTTTCTTTTGACTTTAGGAAGAGTTGGGTCATAATATATTTATAAGAATGTGACTTAGTTCTGCTATTTGATACCTAATTCAGTATCTTTATAATAAGGTAAAAACATATTTATTTAAATAATGTTCAATTTAAGATTCATGTGAATTTACATAAATTATGATAGGGCTCCTGTTTGTTGAAATATCTGTAATGAATATGCAGGTAAAATGTTTAATATTATAGAGATTATAATGAGGTCCTTGAAATATTTTCTTTTGGTGAGGATTTTTATAAGACAAGTTGGCCTGTCCCTGCTGAAATGGCTTTTAATTTATTTTTAATTGATTACAGTTGAGTCAAAGAGTCATGTGTCAAATAACAACTTCCTAACTTATACTGTTATCTTTTTTCTCTTACGTTTATGGGGCAGTATTAGGGACATGAGTCCTGTTGTTGTAAAATATATTTGTTGCACAAAACTCTGTTTTGATTCAACATCCAGACTCAGTGTGGTTTCTCACCATTGCTTCTTCTGATATATTCCTGTTTCTGTGTTTTAGTTTCTATGATCATTGAGATTCAGTGAACTTAAAGAAGCTACTACTATATGGGTGCACTGGGAAAGAAAAGAGTTCTTTCAAAATAAGGGTGTAGGTAGAAGCTTAGCAACTTCAGTGCCATCACTTTAGTGCCTCCTGATGCCATGATTTCAAGGATACCAGGAATATCCCCATGTTTTTAGGTGGCTTTTCTACTGCTTATTAGTAGACAGAAGTTTTTTTTCTTTCAATGTTTTGACATTTGTCTATTTAAATGAGACACTTTATATCATGAAGAATGGATCTTAACAATGACAAATATAATTCTTAATATTCACAAGTGTGCCACTTACAACATTTTGAAATTTGTGAAACATTGTCTTCTTATCTGGATAGTACTTTTACTTAGAAAAAAAATGTGTAGCATAACTTCAGAGCTTAATTAATTGAAGAAGCTAAATGCTAGTAGTGGGTTGAATGGTGGATCCTAAATCTAATGACATGTCATTGGAAAGGTAGGGAAGATGTGAGACACAGAGATAAACGGGAGAAATCAGTTTGAAAATGGAAGTAGAGATTAGAATTATCCACTTAAAAGCCAAGAAATGCTGACAATAGCTAGTAGCTATCAAAAAGTGGAAGAGGCAAGGAAGGATACTTCTCTAGAGTCTTAGGGGGTAATATAAACTCAAAACCCCCTTGATTTTGGATTTCTGACCTCTGGAACTGTGAGAGAGTAAATTTCTGTTCTTTTAAGCTGCCAAATATCTGGTAATTTGTCATGTTGATCCCAGGAAACTAATATACTGCTGTATCAAATAATTCCAAAACTTAATGACTTAGCAAAATGTATATTTATTGCTTACTCACATCATAGTTCATCGTTTTGGCAGGTGAGACTCTGCTTCATGCAGTCATTCACAGACCCATATTCTGCCAATTGTGGGACTCTACCATTCTCAAGAAGTGACTCCTAATGTTTCGGCAAAAGAAGAGAAAGAACGTAGAGAATCACGTTGGTATTTTTTTTGGCCATGTGTGGAAGTGGGACACATCACTTCTTCTCACATTCCTTGGGCAAAAAATTCAATAATATGACCCCACCCTAACCAAAAAGATGTGTGAAAAATGCAGTCTTCCTGTGTGCCAAGAAAGATGGTGCATTTGGTGACTACATAGCATTTTTTTGCCACAGTTTGTCCTTCCAGTATTAGGTATCTGTTTCATTCTTTCTGCTAAACATAGAAAATACTAATGACCTCTCCAATTAGGCAGACAACCCAAAGTTAATCCACTTACTGCCTCCAGTTCAGAGTCAGTCTTTCAATCTCTCTCTATTTCTGTCTGTTTATCTAGTAAATTGTTTAAGATAATTTTTTACCATAATTGACTTTTTTGATTAACTGATCAACTTCTAGATACTCTAGATAAAAATTCCAGCCCTGTTATTCTCATGAAATGGAATTTTAGGCAAATTGCTTATCTTCTCTGAACCCATTTTCTAGTTTGTAGAATAGAGATAATTAATGGTCGATTCCAGTTACTGGCTTTAGTTACTTTGAAGCTTAAATTAGTCAAGGCTTGAAAAATACCAGCATTTAGTTCCTGATTTGTTAGTAGATTGATAGTTTTGGATGTGCCTCCCAAAATACATACTGACTTCAAGGCCTGTGTATAGCAAATAAACAAGTAGATCTTTCAATGTCTTGGTGTTTGGGGACAATAATAGGCTTTAACTTCTAGGAAGATATTTGATGAAATATACCTTGTAAATAATTGTCATGGGGCAATTAATTCCATCCTTTACTTGAAACGCAAAGGATATTGAGGAATGCCACCTGGAAGGCTTAAAATTCTCTCGTTTAAAATTTTTTTTTTACTCTCACTTACAATAAAGCGACCTACATTTTATTTTCTGGTCAATGTGAGAATCAATATATTTGACTCCTTTTCAAACCCTAGATTTTATAATTTGCTGACATAGACCTTTATAGGTATATTTTTGTAGCTTTTTTGAAACTATTAATAACAGTATGGGGCAGCCACTTATTTTAGGCCAGTGAAATATCTACTGTCTGTTTAAACCAAGTAGATTCATTGGCACATGGAATTTAGCTCTGTGTCTCTACAAATTTTGGATACAGTGCTGAACAGATTTAGATTAAGTTCTTTATCATGCTGTTTATTATGTCACATGAATATCTTCTATGGATCCACAAAATTATTTCAAAATGATAAAGTCCCTGATTTCAAGGTATCTCAAATGAAGAGAACCTTCATGGATAACATACAAAATAACAGTTATATAAAGCTTAAAAGTCACCATATACTTTTCATGAAGCATTTATTTATTTTATGAATATATTTTTAATTTTATTATTTATTCAATTATTATTTATCACAAACACCAATCCAGGAGTGGTTTACTGTATGGTAGAAATGTGCCAGGGAGAAAAAAATTAGGGGTAGAGAGATTAGCTTTCTTTCTTTTGTAGTTTTAGTCATGGGAATCTTTGTTAAGGAAGGGGATTTCGAAAGCCTTTGAACGAGAGGACGAGTGACATGACTGAGTAACAGAAATGGTGAGCAAGGTTTCCTGAATGCTGTGTGTGGAACAGTTGGGGAGATGAGGGAAGTCTGTGACAGTTCAGTGCAGTCACACAGTATGTTTATGTAAAGTTTATTTTACCTCAAATAAATGTAAAGCGGAAATTAAATTCTAACCAGGTGCTAGGCATACTATGACTTCTGTTTTGTTACTCTGTAGAGGTGTAGAAGACCTTCTTATGCAATTGCAAAACTGAAGGAAAAGACTATACTTTCCCTGTCTATAGGTTGACTCTTACACACACACACACACACACACACACACACAGAGAAGGTATTCAAACTATCATGAAATTAATTCAAACTTTCATAAAATAAGTTAATAGATTTTGACAGCCTTTGGGGTGGCATATTTGAGATCACAAAGAAAGTTTTTCTTCAGAAAGATTACAACCCAGGGTGGCTAAATTCTTTTCAAAATTTCATAATTCTGGGTCATTTTAGGCAAGACATTTAGGCTAACCAGTTGTGTTTAAAATTCAATAATAGCCAATTTTTCCACTCTTGGAAGCAGAGATGCTACAGCTTGTTTAAAACTTCTTGCCTTATTAACAAATGCTAATTATGAGTAATGGAAGTCAAATTACTTTCCATTTCTCAAATAGCTTTACTGTATTTGCAAAGAATTTTCAAGAAATTGAATTAATCTAAGTTTGTTTTAATTATAATTTGTTTTCATAAGACCCAACTGACAGGTGATACTTACACTTGCTTGAATTACATCCACGGGTAATATTTTAATGTTTTTAGTTGTATAAATTATTTTAGCTCAATGGCAGTATTTAGGCATAAAATAAAACATGTAAATATTTAAAAAACAGATTGAAGTTGTTTGTGCCCTAAATAGATTATTACCTGATGGGCATGCACTTAACATCTGTGATATCTAATGTAAAACCCAAATTAGCTTGAATACTCCCCAATACATTTTCTGAGGAGTTTACATTTTCCTCTAGTGAACTAGGTTGCTACATTTAGCAAATAAACATAGAGAATGACATTATATTTTCCTATGTTTTCCCCATACCACTGTTTCCTCAATTATAATAAAATATGTTTTTATTTTTTTGAATGGTAGAAACTTAACAAAAAAGGAAATTCATTTTTCAGGCCAACTTATCATAAAGCTACCAAGGAACAGATAAGCATCTTTCTAGCTTTAAAAATAGAGTCCCCTCTGTGAATGCATCTAGATATGGTTTCAGGTGAAATGCACTGCGGGAAGTGGAGAGAAGTGTAGTTATCAATGGCATGTTTCATGAGGGCATATTACATGCTTAGGACCACTTACCTGAAAGGTTCCTTTTTTTTTTTTTTTTTCCATTTAACTTCCCTGAAAGTACTGTCTGATACAAAGTAAAAAATGAAGTCTTAGGTTATAGGAGTTAGGGAGGAGGTTTGGTGAAAGATTGTGGGATAAGTCATTTAATTTCCTTGAAGTTCAAATAGGTATTTTTTTCAATCAACATTTAATGATTAAACATTTTTATACTAAACTGCAAGATATTTAGGAGACTTTATTTTCACCAGCGGAGCCCAGATGATTTCTAATCCTAGTAATATATGATAAAATCTCAATTCTGGGCGAACCTTCATTTCCTTATCTGTGATACTAGAATGGACTAATCTACTCTTAACCAAACAGAATGAACATTTCTCACTGAATTGGAATCTCAACACGAGTGAGTTTTTAGATGAATTACATTAACATTTATATCAGCCTTCTCATCTTTGGATTTCTTCTTGTCTTTTCATATCCTTGTTTCATCTACTCTCTTCAGGGTTTAACTTTGATCAGATATTTGGATATAGAATTAATAAAAATATTGTGAGATTTACTGTTCTCATAGAGTAGATGTTTGGCATATAATTTAATAGCTCTGAGTACTTCTAAAAACCTCATCCTTCTTCATCTTCTCCTTTCTCTCCTTTTCCTTTTCTAAACTCACACTCCTAAGTAAGAAGGTCAATTATTTTTACTATGTTTGCTAAATGTTTTATCTACTTATGCATTTTTATAAGTTTACCCTGACTTAATGGGAAAGGAACTCAAGTGGAGCCCATGCTATTGGAGTTTACTTTTAGTTATTAAGTCTTTCTTTTGAAAACATTTCATTTTTGATCTTTGGATACATTTCAAAAGAATGCCGCATAAGAGAAATTGGAAAAGGTTAGCTGGAAAGGCATGTAATGTAAAATACATTACCTGTAGAGTGGATATAGCATAATAGTGTGTAGTACTTTTATTCCAGATGTATATGCTATTGCTTAGTAATCTAGACATAAATAATTTTTGGAATACTTACAATTGCCAAATAAAATATTTTCTTTGACATTATTTCTAAGTTGTTTCATTATTTTAACCAGATGGTGTTTTTCCTAGAAATACCACTTTTCAGTCTCAGATGACTACTAACAAAAACCTCATTATTCCTTAGAAGATAGTTGAAGTTGCACTCTCTCTGAAGTTTGCTTCTGGTACCTGCAGTGAACATCAGGAATATGTTTTTTGCAAGGATGAGAAATTGATCCCTTCAGTCCACATTGTGGCTGACTACAATGTCCTTACTCATTGGGTCAGCTAGACATACTCCACTATCCTCTATCTATCTTAACACAAGGTTTTAAGAACTCATCTCTGAGCAACATTCATCATTCCCTGGAAGAAGGAATGGATAATGTTTAAGGATAAAAATGAAATCATTATGGGAGCTGTATTACTTTAATGAATGAAAACAAAAAAATCTCTGGAAGAGAGAACATAGTAGTTTTTTGTTTGTTTCTAAGTTTCTATGACATTCAAGAAATACTAGTATCACAGCCACCTGCTGGTGATAATTGCCCTCCAAACAAATGTCTTCCTCTGCCTCCTTGAAGGCATAGATTACCAAGGGTTTTATTATTAATTTAAATTAATTTAATTAGATATCACAATGATAAAGTTAGAGTCAAGTTTTCCTTTCACATGCTTTTTTAGGTCATCACAAATTACCAGAATCTTATCTCATTTGAGACAAAAAATAATTATATGAATGTTTCATTAGGAAAAAAAGACAATCTGTTACATCTGTTTATGAATATGAAATTAAATAGAAAGCTGAAATTATAGTCTTGGAATTCTGCCAAAATTCTACTCAAGAAAAAAATTTGGGACCTGGGTTATCCATACTGCTATTATTTTCACACTCATTCCACAATTATTTTTCTGTCCACATCATTTTTCTTGAATTAACATATATTTAAAGACACTCTATTTTACCTAGATTAAATGTTTCTTTCTTAATAGCTAGCTTGCAAAGATACAGAACCATGAACTTAGTCATTTGCTTAAAAGCCTGTCTCTGAAAATAGGCATTTTAAAATACAATAGACTACTAGTTTTCAAAAATTTACTACTGCCTGGCCATTAGGATATTCCCATTACTGGAAAAAAAAGGTTCTTGAAAGCTATTGATGTTTTATCAGTTTCTGTCTGACAAGAAATAGCTTGGATTGCCTATGAATGGATTGGGCCCATAATCTAGATAAACATCAGATAATATGTGAGTCCTTAAGACACTTTTGAGTTATGATAAAACATGTCAAGGTGTGAAGGGAAGCTATCTCAGTAGCCTTCGAACCACAGAGTATTAGTTTGGAAAGATTAATCTTAATAGATTTTGAATCAATTTATGCCATTTGCACATACAATGAGACAGCAAGTTGCTTCTCTCTGTTCTATTTATATTCCCTGAAGGTTAACTTTCAAAATGTATGTGTACTTTGCATTTGGAGAGCTGTCAGGTGATTTTTAAGACTAGAAAACAGATTAGCTTTTGAGATTGAATTTCCTATCCCACAAAGAATTTACATTTAAACAGAAAGTTGGATTTTATACATATAAAAATGAAAGAAATTTCAAAATTTTACTTAATGTTTTTGAAAGATAACACAGAAATTGCACTAGTTAAACCGTAGTTAGAAAAATAATTCTTTAAAGTTTTAAATATATTTCAATGCAGTTTATGTTCCCTAATTATATTGGGTGTACTATTTAAAATACATGATTTTGAAGTCATGAAAAATATTTTGAGGCGTCTATTTTCATGGAAATTCTTGAACTAATTTCTATGTTTATGCATGAATACTTGCAGTGGCAAGCCAAAACAACTTATTGGAAAGGATGCATTTCCTGTAAGTACCTGAGCATTTGGGTGATCTATGCTTTTGGTACAGCTCTAGCTTAACTAGATGTGAGAGGGTTAGATATTTTGGGAAGTATAATCATTAGCATAATGTAGGTTCTTCTGAAGCAAGGGGAATGTAGGTGATCTAAACACAATCAAGGTCATGAAGCATCAGCGTAACGTTCTTTTTGATTTAGGCCACCTTGATCGAAGGATTTTTTTCCTAAATATGTGTAACCATGCTAAGCCCATTACAAGATTATATAAGGAAAGTGATCATTCTACTAGCAAATATGCCTTTGTAGAGCCTATCCTGTGAATGTTTGTGATTTTACACATATGCAATTAAGATAGCAAATAAGCTAGTTTAAAGAAAGGCAAATTCACAGTTGTGGTATGAAGTGTCTTCTTAGTTTATGAAATTCCTTTCTGAGCTATGATCCTTAATGATGGCAGACTAGATGTGTTGTCTTTTTTGAGCGAGGCAGTGACAAGATCAGATGGCAACAGCATGAGTTGTGAAATTTTCTTTCTGGAGCTTTTATGGTTAATAAGTAAATCTAATTATAACTCACCAACAATAAATTATTGACGATGTAAAGTTGATAACTACTAAAACTCAGCAAGTTTGCTGTGTTTTCCAGCAGCTATTTCAGGCTACTTTATGAAGGGTGTGAAGCAAAGATCAGTTAATTAAATCAGGATAACATCCGTTTATAAGACTGTTGGGGAAGACTAAAGGTATGGTTTAAAGTGTAGTTCAGTTAGAAACCTGATTCAGAGAAATGATGAGTCTGTCTGTTCAGTTTTGCTACTTGTCTTTAGACATGGTTTTATGTGTAAGTCCAAAGTTGCAACTCGCCATCTAAAGAACTGTTAACATGAAATTACAAGAAAGAATAGAAAAATCCTAGTTTCTTACTTCTACCCTCTAACATTGTCATGAGAAACAATATAATTTATGCCATTACCTTTAGATAATACTGCATGATTTCATCCCAGACTCATATGAAAATGAATGATCAACATGGATACTATATCTAAGAGGGAATTTCAGCTGTTCCTTAAAGACTATAAGGTTTACAAATATTTTCTTTAAAGAAAACTCACATGTAGGCTAGTTTTAAAATATATATATTTGTTTACCTGCAATATCTAATCTGTAGTTCCATACACTTTTATTTCTAGGCCACTATCAATTCTTTTAAAGTTTTCTCATAGATCCTCTTCCCTAATCATTTTTACTGCTCTACTCTGGACACATTCCAAGGTTTCCACAGTGTCTTAGTAGTGGAATCACATGCACCAATAGTGGTCTTTTTATGAGCAAAGCTGAATGGAATCTTACTTGTTTTTCTCTCTGTTGCAAGGACTCTGTGGGACTGTCATGGAGAAAATAAATATTTGTTACTTCTGGTAACGAAAAAAGTATGTGTGACTCAGCAACACATGGGAAGCAGATGTGTTGAATAAGAGCCCACTCCTGTGCATCAGACCTGTCACTGAGTGAGGCTATAAATAGAGAAAAATTAGGGGAGAATGAGCTGCATCCCTGATTCTGTTCGATCACAGTGAAACTGGAAATATTAAAGTTTGGGTTTTGGATGTAATGATGATTCTGCTCTCTATAGATGGCTGGTCAGCCCATATTTCAGTGAGCCATGCAGCTGGCAAACAACTCTTCCTTCATCCCCGCCCACCACCATACACAAAGGCATTCTGAGCGATGAGGATCTTTTGGATGTTGAAACACACAGAAGTTCAAATCGTGGATATCTGGCTCTAGAAATTGCTAGATTTGCC
Organism: Orcinus orca; assembly: GCF_937001465.1. Lineage (NCBI taxonomy): Eukaryota > Metazoa > Chordata > Mammalia > Artiodactyla > Delphinidae > Orcinus > Orcinus orca. The sequence goes on from NC_064560.1 coordinate 130,513,981, forward strand.
TTATTAAGTTGACCATTTCTTCCTTTTCCATTCTAGCTAGTGAGAGCTGAAATTTTACCTTCCCCGGCCTGGAGAAATTGGTCTTGCTCTGACACTTTTCATAGGGGAGAGTACTGAGCTCCCAGTTGACTAAGTTGACCAAATGCAAAAGGCATGTTCTAATGGATACAAATGTGGCCTAGCAAGTTGGCTCCATCTTTTCCCAGGCAAAATGTTCCACTTTTGGATTGACAAGAAAGCTAGATTTGGATTAATAACTCTAAGAATTCAAATGTGGAGAGTTTACTAAAGGGCTGCTGCGTAGACAATAAGTATCCTTCTTGCAGGTGTTGATTCCCTAGAACTAATACACTTGTAATTTTTCAATATGACTTTTTTCAAGCTCATATTAATATATTGATACTTAGGGGATTTTTTTTAACTTTTTATTTTATGTTGGAGTATAGTTGATTAACAATGTCATGATAGTTTCAGGTGTATAGCAAAGTGATTCAGTTATACATATACATGTATCATTAGGAGATTTCTTTTTCATAACACTTGTAAAATTCAGTGGGAAATATCTGCTCCCATCTCTTATTCATTTGCCAGATATATGCTCTTTAAGTATAAGAAGTTACTGAAAAGAAGGCAGGGCAATTTGTGAGGTCATATGGAAAAAGCCTATTATATTATTTATCATCTTGAAGTCTAGGAGCCAGATTTGGTCATCTTTGTATTTGACAGAACATTACTGCATTGCATATAACATAACATATGCTCAGTGTATATTTGTCAGACTACATTAACAATTCTCTCTCAGCTGGCCACTATTAGAATGAAATTTTGAAGCTTTCTCCCCAAACCTAATTCAGGACTGTTCTCTCTCCCAAGCTATCTGTTGGTCACTTCATGAGGAAGTTCTGTTTAGTTAGCCTAACAGGAAAAAAAATTGAGAAGCCTAAATATTAAAAAGGGTATTTTTCTGTTTAAGCAGATTGCAAAACTTATCGTTATCAATAAATTAAAATGTTCTTCCTGGGCCCTGATACCATATAGCATATGTTTTATTTCAAAGTTGAAAACAAACAATACCTAAATGAAATAACCGTGGTGACTATATTATGTGGAACATACTCACTTTCTGTAACCAATCAGTAACTGAGACATTGCTTTGATATCCCTACTGCAGTGAAAATTTGATAAGATTTTTTTTCTATATTGTGCCATTTAGAAAGTGCTGATTAACTCTCATATTATTTCAGTAGGAGTCTCAGCTAAGGGCAGAATTGATTAGAGCGGCATTCTTCCCTTTTGCTCTCCTCCTTGCTTTTTCTTTTTCACTTGGTTACCAAGACTGCTTATTCACCGAAAATTGCAAACACCTTGACCTCTTGTTTGAGAATGCCTTACTGATAGACATGGAAAGGACAGATAATATACAGAATGACCTAATTAACTGCGTTGCAAGGAAATCTGGTAGTCAACTTTGCTAACAGCAGACACCTGAGTTATTATCCTAGGAAGAGGAGTTTTTGCTCTTCAGGCCCATGGATGATAGACATTTTATAAGCTCTTTATCCAAGTACTATAAAGTTAAAGTCAATAAACCTTTAATTAACTACAGTCAATAATAATTTTATTTCCATTTTTTCCAGGGAAATCAAAATAAAAAAATACTCTTTATAAAAATAAGTTCTTCTTCTTATGTTTTACTGGTTTTACAGTCCCCAGTTCTTTCTAATATCTCGAGTAAACTTCCAACTTCTCATCTCACTCCTCTTTCCTCTCTTTTCCTCTTTTTATCTTAGGCACTAAAATCTCCCAAATGAATATCTCTCTCCCCTAATTTACTGTACCATTCCACTGACCTAACTTACAAATTCCCTGGTTTTGTTTTGTTTTGTTTTGTTTTTGCTATATGGAAAAGGAATGGACCTCTCTTGTATAGTATAATATAAAATAATTATCCATGTACAAATTAATTACATACAATGTAGAAACACACTCCAGTTTAATTATTGCTCAATGGCATAAAATGCCTGGTGCAAATCAAAAGCTTTACTTGCAATTTTAATGGCTGTTTTATTTTTCTCTTAAGAATGGATTTCCTTATTTTTTTTCACTGCTTAATTTTTAACTAAGTTTTATTTTAAGGGGTTGATATATTACTGAACCTTCCTGGTATATACACATGTACTTTCTTATACCCTAATGTTCTGTCGTGTATAATGTGTATCATCACCAATTCCCCATTTGTCATCTGTCTTGTCCTAAACCAAATCTTGCCCATGTTAAAAATTCTATAACTGCCATCATCTTGGAAATGTCATGACATTCATGGATCAATAAAATCCTTTCGCAGAGAGCATGAGAAATATATGAAAAGAGCTTACTAAATTCAGAGAGTTTCTTTTAAAGGTTCGATGAATGAATAAGAGATTTGTATGAGAGAGATTTCAGGGAGGGAGTATTGGATGAGAGTAGGATGAAACCGACAAGGTAGGTTATAATAGTGGTAGAATGGGGGAGAGAGGGAATTCAATTTGAGATGCCTGCAAGGGTCTTTCATCCTAGAGATTATTTTCTTTAAAGCAATGCAAGTGAAAGGACTGCTGCGTACTGAGGCTCCTCAAGTGGCCATCACATTTCTGCAGTATACTAGGCCATACCAAGGTATAATGAGGTGCTTTGTATGTGCTGTGTGTGAGAGTGAGAATCAGCTCACCAAATGACTTTTTTTGGGTGATGACTTACAGTCAGGGGGCAGTTTTGTAAATGTGAGGGAGCATAAGAATGCTGGTAGGAGCACTGTGTGCACAGGGAATTGAAAACAAAATAGGATTTTGTTGTCTGTATCCTCAATGTCACCCTAGAACAAATAAGGAAAGGGAAGAATTGTATGATAGAGGCTGTGACATCAGAAGGATGAGCAAAGTAATTTTACAGTTATAGTTAGAAAATCATTAAAGTCTGATGTTTAATAGGTATCTGAAATGAAGTAGGTAGGCAGAATGTCAAGGTCCTTTTAAAGAGCTTAAAGATTACAAAACAAATCAAAGGTTCTGGCAGCTTCTCAGACACTTGCAGGCTAGAAAATTCAGAGAGCAAAAAGGTATATGGGGTTTATCTCTTTTCCTTTTCTTAAACAAAAGCAAATTTGAACAAAAAGGGTACAGTGTGTGTAGCAACAATGCTGCCAGATGTGCATGATGAGACCTTTAAAATTTACCTAATTTATGAAATGAAATTTAAATATTTTGGTTTATTACTTTCTATCAATTTCAATAGGAACAATTCAGATAGTTGTGTTTTTTCAGAGAAGTAAAATAGAGTCAAGGTAAACCAAAAACATAAGACAGTCCCAAAATCCGCCAAGATTTTCTCCGAGAGGCAAAATTAATATTCTACAACTAAAGATTACAAAACACATGCTCTTCTACTAACATATTATTGATTAATGATGTATTACAAATTAATTTCTAGATTTTTGGAAGAGTTTAGAAAATTAATAATTGGATGAAAATTAACTTTCTGTTTTCCAAGATATCATAAATGTAGATAGAAATTTTGCTTTTCTGTCATCCAGTAAGTGGAAGCATTTTTAATTTCAGAAGAGAGTCTGTTGTAAGAAGCAAGAGCAATTTTCTATCCTTTTGCTTCTTCATTAAAAATAAAACTGTAAGAAATTTTGTTAGCATTTTTAATTCTATTTGAATCAATAATATACATTACCAATGAAAATATGCTTGCAATGTTATATAAGGCAGAAGTGCTTAACTTTGATAGGTACTGTGGTATATTTTGCTTCTTAATTTGATTAAGCTGAGAACTACATTTCCAGAATCCCCTTCTGCATACCACGCTAGTTCAGAGTTGGTAAAAATGGGAAGATGTGCAAACATGGGAAGTTAAATGCGAAACAGCAGCCCTGACTCTCTGAAGGTCATGTTGTGGTCAGATGCCATTGCAGACAGATACAAAGGTACCCAGTAGGTTGTAGTTTGTCTTTTCTTTCCTCTTCTAGGTGTCCAGCTCTTCTCACCTACTGTCCTGTTGACCAACAGTGGGCCCAGGTTTACCACTAAATGTATAGCTGTGGACTCACTGAGGTGGCAGCCAAACAGAATTCACAACCTTCCATAGATCTCCCCATGAGCTATTCCTTGGTGGGTCCACTCTTAAAGTTAGAAGTACTTGACTTAGTAGGTTGGTAGATTGGTAACTCTTTCTCTGAACCTCCATATCCAATATTCAAACTTTACTTCCTCAGTTCCTCCCACAATTGAGCATGATACAATTACCATAATATAATTCTACTTCTCTGACAGGTACAGACATTAATACTATTGTTTCTGTTGGAAGTAACTATGTCGATTGCATTATTGCTTCCAATTATTTAACCTCTTCCTGTATCCAAACTCTTTTCCCATATCCAAAGTCACTTTTATAAAGTGACTTTGTAATTACTCCCCATAGAGACAGAGCATTTCCCCTGCCTCATGTTGGGATTGGCCAGGTGCTTTATTAAGTGAAATGTGGTGGTCATGAAAGTGTACAGTTCTAGCCTTAGGTGTTAAGAGGCTGTGTGTTACTGTTCATCCCTGTTGCCGTTGCTGTGAATAAAACATACTCTGGAAATATCCTCTGGGCCTGAAGAGCCAGTCCAGATGTTCTGCAGACACATAGCCTGAAGCCGCTGATTCAGAAATCTCTGAGAATGATAATAAATGCAACTGAACTTTTGTGTTGTTTGTTATATGGCAGTAGCCAACTGATGCAATAAAAAGGAATGTAGGTAGTGAATTCATTAATTACTTTTTACAGATTTAAGACAGTTGATCATTGTAGCGGATTGTGTTTTCAAAAGTGGCCATAGCAGTATTTCTGATCCTTTCGGCGCTTTCAGAATTTTGATGGGGTATCAGCTCACACCAGTCAGAATGGCCATCATCAAAAAATATACAAACAATAAATTCTGGAGAGGGTGTGGAGAAAAGGGAACCTTCTCTTGCACTGTTGGTGGGAATGTAAATTGATACGCCACTATGGAGAATAGTATGGAGGTTCCTTAAAAAACTACAAATAGAACTACCATATGATCCAGCAATCCCACTACTGGGAATATACCCTGAGAAAACCATAATTCAAAAGGAGTCATGTACCAAAATGTTCACTGCAGCTCTATTTACAATAGCCAGGACATGGAAGCAACCTAAGTGTCCATCAACAGATGAATGGATAAAGAAGGTGTGGCACATATATACAATGGGATATTACTCAGCCATTAGAAGAAATGAAATTGAGTTATTTGTAGTGAGGTGGATGGACCTGGAGTCTGTCATACAGAGTGAAGTAAGTCAGAAAGAGAAAAATAAAAACCATATGCTAACACATATATATGGAATCTTAAAAAAAAGATAAGGTTCTGAAGAACCTAGGGACAGGACAGGAATAAAGACGCAGATGTAGAGAATGGACTTGAGGACATGGAGGGGGGAGGGTAAGCTGGGACAAAGTGAGAGAGTGGCATGGACATATATACACTACCAAATGTAAAATAGATAGCTAATGGGAAGCAGCCGCATGGCACAGGGAGATCAGCTTGGTGCTTAGTGACCACTTAGAGGGGTGGGATAGGGAGGGTGGGAGGGAGACGCAAGAGGGAGGAGATGTGGGGATATATGTATATGTATAGGTGATCCACTTTGTTATAAAGAAGAAACTAACACACCACTGTAAAGCAATTATACTCCAAAAAAGATGTTACAAGTAAAAAATAATAATTTTGCCATGCCCCTTCCAAGATTTGGAATGTATTTCTCCTTCCATGAAAATGGGTGGCTACCACTGTAAATATTGAATAGTGTGGGGCTGAAGGTATGCTTTGTGATGTCCAATGCTAGGTCATAAAAAAATGGTATGGCTTCTACCTAGTTCTCTGTTTCTCTGTTTCTCAGGACATTTATCCTTTCAGTTCAGTCACCATGTTTTGAGAAAGCCCCAACCACATGGAGAGGCCATTGTAGATGTTCTGATCAATAGCGCTAGCTAAAGTCTCAGCACACAGCCAGCATCAACCTTGAAGCATGTGCATACATGAACCTTCAGGTGATTTCCTCCCCCAGCCCTGAGGCTTCCAGCTGAAGCCACGTGTAGGCACAGAGAGAAGCCATCCTTGTGGTGCTCTCTTTGGCTTACTGACCTATGGAATTCATGAGCATAATACAATTATGCCACAAAGTTTTGGGGCAATTTTTTTACACAGCCATAATAACTGAAACAATAAGAAGCTATAGACATTATTAGTATCAACAATCTAGATTTGAAGATGTGGTTGTTCATGGGATAGCTTTGGTGGGAAGGTTGATATTTTTCCACTTACAATAAAGCAAGTAGTGTTAATTAACTTAGCTTTTCATAACTTTTTCCTACTAACTTACATAGGAATATTATACTACAATATTTTGTAGCATAAACACACCTAAATTATTTTCCAAAATATTTCAGGAAATTCATGCTGTATTTTGTAATATGTATGGAGTTGAATTTTTTGACACTGAGCATCCAATAGAAAAGCTAGTAAATTAAAACATAAACTCATACTTTCATGAGCTATTAAGTAGAAACTTACTGGGAATTATATCTGTAAGAAATAGTAATTTTTTTCTGTATAACATCCTTTTTTGTTTCTTAGCATTAGCGCAGATCATTAAATCTCATATTGACTTCTTATACTCTTTTTGTTTAAATCTTAATTTTTTAATTCATTTCAAAATAAGTCTTCAATAAGTATTTTACTATATTAAATACCTGGGGAGAGCACTGATACAGACAAAACTTCCTGCTTTCCAGGGATTTTTCTAACAAAAGAGAACAGTAGAATCATACTTAAATTTAATTCAAGGCGCAGCTGATAAAGAGCTACAAATTCACTTCCATAGAGCTTTATTTAAAATGAATTTATTTAATAAATCTATACTAAATATCATTGTTCTGGTATTGTAGTTGGATCATGTAATTTCTGAGGTAGAAAAACAAATCTAATCATAGAACAGAAAGGATATATGAACTAGATATCATTAGACTTGTTATAAACGGTGAAAGGTAAATGGTATATGATCTCACCTATATGTGCAATCTAAAAAAAATAAAGATAGTGTTTAATTTTGAGATGGCTATTTTCAGATTTTTGAATAAGAGAGTGGAATGGTCAAACAGTATTATCAGTCTAATTTGGCAGAGTGTGTGCAATACTTTGGAATGGAAGACTTGAAAGACAGCTGAAAGGCCTAAGTCTAGGTGGTGATGAGAGGAAAGGGCATTTTAAGTGCAGGGAATACATTGGCAAGCATTAGGAGTCTATGGGAGATTTGGGGACCTTTTCGATTTGAGTAGTTTATTTCACTGCTGTAGCCAAAAGAACATCCAAAGGACAATGAGAGATCATATTTAAAAGTTAGTTTAGGCTAGACCATTAGGAACCTTGAATGATGTGCTACAGACTTTGAAATTTATTTAGTAGAAAGTTGACATGGAATTATTGAAGGCTTTTCGGTAGGAGAATGACATGATCGCTTGATGTGTTTGGGTTCATGGGATATGATAGCTAAAAGATCATTAAAATGTGTATCGAGTGCAAAAAGCACATCCAAACTCGGTAGTATATTAATGAAATTGAATTATCTGAGAGTTAAGGATTTCCTTATTATCACTCCGTTAGTGTGGAACTGACCATCAAATTTGTTTCTATTGCATGTATGTATATACGCACATGTTATTATCTGTCCTCACTTTCAAAAGATATTTTTGAAAATACTGTGATCAATATTTCCTTTTATCAAGTCTGAATAAATGTAGGCATTTGATTAACGTGCAGATACCACTTTCATTTCCAGTTTTCATTTATAACTCCATATTTGAATTTCTCCATCCATTTCAAAGTACCATGTGATTCTTAATTGCTATACACCAAGGTCCTCTTACAGATAGTCTTGCATGCAAAGTTTATGATCTTTAACTGCGTTCTACCTAGAACCAGATGTTCAGACATCATTCTGCATGGACAAAATGTGTGGAGGTTAGCATTGCTTCAAAGTTAGTGTCAATCTGTAATCCAGGTACTTGTTTGGGGTAAATTGAAGCCTACTATTACTTTTTAAAATAATGAAGGAAGAATTTAGGTAGTACTAACCTAAATGCTTACAACTCTATGCACTGGCAGTTCCGTCCTTTTACACATATACCGTTTGTCTCAAAGGGTAGACAACTCTGAGTCACACACAATCATTGTCTTTAAATTTTGTTGAATTTGTTTTATCTTGTGTCTTCCTTGAACGACTCAGATGCTACACCCTTCAATGTGATAAATTGCGTATAGGTTTTACAGTACACAGGAAGGCCCAACAATACTTCAATTGGAGCATCTTTCTTGACACGAATTTGCCCTCATTCATGTAGGAACATATGCTTTTCACCAATATCAGTAGGAGTGGCATGTGAGTTCTTGTGATGGTAAGCAACTTGACTAGAAGTCTTAAGTGCCAAGATAATAGGATTATTGATAATTTCTGGGAAGCATTTAATACATTTTTTTGTATATCTTAACCAAGATTTTAAAGATATAAAATGGTATATTTTATAATTTTATTATAAAATAATATAATATATAATGAGATGAATAAAAGTTGCTTAAGTTAACTATAAAAACTTTAACTTTTCTGTGATATGGAATTCTTCCTTCTCTGAAGTTGAGCTTTTCTTCTGAGTTGTTGGAGAGTTGGGAGAAAGATTTGTAAGTGCTGGTGTTATGCACCGTCATTCCCCACCCCCAACACTGCTTTCACCACCAGGTTACTTAAACTCTACTCATCTGAAAAGATCTGGTTCAAATACCAAAATAGTACTTCTTCCATCAAGTCTTCCCCCATCAGAAGTAATCTATTTTTTCTTTGAATTCTCAAAGGAAATTTCTGCGTCTTTTCAATGTACACCCTATTAATAGGTATTTCCTCATTTTCTTTAGTACTAGACTTTGCATAAAGCAGATACTAGATACATATTATTTACTTATTGCCGAGAGATCAGCAGTACTTCTAGGTAGTATACCTCATTTGAAGGGTTTATTTTGCAGTTGATTTGGATGGACTAGTTTTTCCCTGTTGTGCCTTGAGAAAACTGAACCAGTGGGGCAATGCCTAATATAACATTATAATTTCTTTTCTTTCATATTCTCATTTATTTTGTATCTCTTTTTAAAGTTGTAAATGTTTTCCAATAATTACAAAAGCATAAAGAAAAAACAAATGTATAATACAGAATATCAACATATACAAAAGCTAGGTCTTTGAAAAAATTAATAAAATTGATCTAACAAGACTTAGAAAAAGAGTAAAACTATAAATTACCAATATCAAGAATTAAAGAGGACATAACCCCAAATCTTACTGACATCAGTGACAATAAAAGAATATTATGAATAACTGTACACTAATAAATTTGACAATTACTTATTAAAATTCTAGAATAAGAAATAAAAACACATCTGTATAGTCTGATATCTATGAAAGAATTGTATCTGTTATTAAAAAAAACTTTTTGGGACTTCTCTGGCAGTCCAGTGGTTAAGATTCCACACTTCCATTGCAAGGGGTGTGGGTTCATCCCTGGTCGGGGAAATAAGATCCCACATGTTGCGTGGCATGGTCAAAAAAAAAAAAATCTTTCAACATTTTCAGTACTTACTGGCTTTCTTTTATCTATTTAAGGAGAGAAATAGCATCCGTTTTGCACAAACTAAGATATTAGAACAAGACTGAGACCATAATAACTTGATTCAAAAGTGTGACAAATAGATTGTGAGATGAAAATTTTAGGGCAGTCATCTCTCATATACTTAGTTATGCAGACCTGTTTGAAGATGAGAATGACTGTATGTGTATAGAGAAATTCCTAAATACTCTGTAATCAAACTATTACAAATGATAAGTGAAGTTACGAAGTTTGCTCAGTACAAGTTAATGTAAAAATATTCAATTTATTTCTGTATTCTAGCAACAGATAGAAACTAAAAATTCAAAATGGTAGCATTCACCATAACATAAATACATCAGATGCCTGAAAATGAATATAACAAAAAAATGCAAGAATTATACATTGAAAACTATGAAATATTGAGAAAAAGACTAAGACCTAAGGAGATAAAGGATAGACCATGTTCATGTATTGGAAGACTCATAATTTTTTGTAATGATTTTTAATTCTTAATTAAAATCTACCATAATGATTTTTAATTCTACCATAAATCCCTTCAGATCCAACACAATCCCTATTCTGGTGAAATTGACAAGCTGATTCTAAAATTTACATGCAATTGGAAGTTGAAAAAGTAACCATCAGAAACTTGAAAAAAGAATAGTAAAAAAAAATAGGACTTACACTATGAGATACAAAGGCATATTTTAAATCTATAATCATTTAAAAAGTATGTTATGGGCAAAATGAGAGGAAAAATGTGTGATGAAATAGTAGAGTGCCTAGAATCAGGCTTGTACATAGACAGTGACCTGATTTATGACAAAATTAACTTTCAGGTTCATTGATGATATGATAGTCTTTTAAATAAATGGTGCCATGTCATTTGGTATATATATAGGAAATAATACATCTCAATATATCTCTATCTCACACCAGACACAAAAGTTGATTCCCTATAGATTGCTGATATAAATGCAGTCAGTAAAACAAAGCTTTTAGAGGAAAGTATAGAACACTTTTGTGGTTTTACTGTAAGCCAAGGTTTCTTCAGCAAGACACAAAAAGCATTAACCATAAAAAATGGATAAATTGTAAAATGTTATAATTAAGAACTTCCATTGCTTTAAAAGTACCATTAGGAGAGTTAAAAAACAACCTACATAGTGGGAGAAATTATTAGCAATATGATACATGACAGATCTATTCAGAGTACATTTATTAAAAACTGCAGTAAGGGGGGCTTCCCTGGTGGCGCAGTGGTTGAGAGTACGCCTGCCGATGCAGGGGACACGGGTTCGTGCCCCGGCCCGGGAAGATCCCATGTGCCGCGGAGCGGCTGGGCCCGTGAGCCATGGCCGCTGAGCCTGCGCGTCCGGAGCCTGTGCTCCAAAACGGGAGAGGCCACAACAGTGAGAGGCCCGCGTACCGCAAAAAAAAAAAAACTGCAGTAAGAAAAACAACTCACTTGAAAAATGGGTAAAAGACTTGAAGAGATGTTTTATAAAAGAAGATGTCCACATGAAGATTATATTTAGAACTTCAGAATAAGAATTTATCAAGGGAATGCAAGATAAAATTCCCATCCATTACAATGGGAAAAAAATGGATTAAAAACTATCAAATATTGGAGAAGTGGGGCAACTGGAACTATCATACCCTGTTTATGAAAATGTAAATTAGTATAGCCACTTTAGAAAACTGGCTATGTCTACTAAAGTTCAAAATGTCCATATATTATAGCTCAGCTACTCCTCCTATGTATATATCCAAAGTAATACATACATATAATTCTTCCAAAATATGCACTGAAATGTTCATATCATCGCTCATAATCATAATAAACCTGTAAACTACTTAAGTACTCATTGACAGTAGAATTGGTAAGTAAACGACACAATAGAACACCTGGTAAGGAAAGAACTATGACTACACACACAAACATAAAATTTCCACTTGATCAATTTGCTCACCTTATAAGTGTTTCAGATTAATTTTGATGTTACCTGTACGCTAGTTATAGGTACCTTTTATCAGATTGAAAAATTCCAATCTATTCCCAGTTGTTTAAATTAGGGGGGTAGGTTAAATTTTTTAAACAATTTTATTGTACTATAAGGTACGTATAGAAAAGCACATTAATCATAGATATACAGCTCAAATAATTTATACAAAGTTAAAACAAATGTGTAATCAACCCCTGATCAAAAAGCATAACATTATCAGGGTTCTCATAGCCCACCTCATGCCCTTTTTCTTTCACTACCCACTACGCACATCTACCAAGGATCATTGCTATCTCACTTCTAACGTTGTATGCTATTTTAGTCTGTTTTTGAAATTTATATAAAAGAAATAATACCATATTTATCTATTTGTTTATGACTTCTTTTGCTGAATATTATGTCTATGAGGTACGTCCATGTTGTTTTATATATCAGTAGTAGTTTATATGTGCCTCTCCTTGAATTCCTAGGATGCTCTTAATTCAGTTTAATATACTTTTGTACATTGAAAAAATCAGTTTTCTAATCTGAATTATTTCATCTTTCTTAAGAAATCATATCTACCTATATTCTTTCTCATTCTTCCCTTATGTGGTTTTCACATAACATAATTTAATGCCAATTGCATAAAGTGAATTCTCTCTTATTTGAGTCTCAGGGACAGACTTTTTAAGGGAAAGATTATTTGTTAATTTGTCGGTTTAGAGAGCTTGTATATAAAGCTGTTTTATGCAGTAACGAGAGAGAGGGAGTGTGTGTGTGTGCGCACGTGTGTGCGTAAGTTAGTATAGACTAGTGGTTCCAGTGGTTCTCAATCAGGGAGTCATTGTTTCCCCAAGGGGACATTAAGGTAGTGTCTGGGGACACAATTGTCACAATTGTAAGGGTGCTACAGGCATCTAGTGTATGCAGACCAACTGTGCTGCTAAATATCCAACAATGTACAGGGCAGCCTCTGACAACAAATAATTTGGTCCAAAATGTCAGTAGTACCAAGAATAAGAAATACTGTTATAAAACTAATTTGATTAACTTAATGGTTATAAATGTTTTAATTAGCTACGTTTTCAAGTCGTATTCTTCTAGAAATGTAACTCTTCTTATTAAATGTTCATATTCATTGGCTAATTTTGTTCGTAGTTTTCTCTTAGTATTTTTAGTCTCTGCTATAATTGTAGCTCTGTTTGCTATTTGTTGTTAATATTATCTATTTGTTGGTGTTTGCATTGGCTTATACGATATGCCAAAGGTATGTTAATCAGACTTGTGCTGTCTTTTATATTAGATTTAGAACTTTAAATCCATGTTAGGCTCAGGTGTCTAAGAATTTTGAATTCTTAGATAAAGCTCTTTCTTCATCCAAAGTCCAAGGGGAAACATAAGTTTACTTGTGATCTCTCTCTTCCCGTGTGTGTGTGTGTGTGTGTGTGTGTGTGTGTGTGTGTGTATCTCCACTGTTTCACTGAGGATGAGCTCTCAGTTTTGTGAGGGACTATTGGTGATAATCTCTTTTCTCTCTCAGACACAGAGCATTATCCTCATTTGAGCATTAAAATCCAAGATCCTTCATTTGTTAAGGAAAGAAATGAATGGCTCCCCCACTCCACCCCAGCCAAATTATCAGCTTGTGTATTTCCTTCTTTACTTTTAGTTCCCTTTCCAATTTTGGTCCCTGAAGTTTTCTCATAATTATAATTTAACTATTGGCTATGCAGTTAAAAGTACTGTTTAAAATTTAATCACACATTTCTAGCTGTTTGAGATCAGATGGATTTTCAGATTACTTAGATTATCATATTGCTGGAAACAGGAGTCATTCCACCATTTAAAATAAATATTTGCATTTTGTAAGTTATTTGAAATAAATTTCTCACATTTGGCATGTTACTTGCCATTTCAGCAGAATTCTTTGATTTCATAACATATAGCTACAATAATGAAATAAAGAGAATATCATGTGTAAAGTGTTTCTTGGGTAGGACAAAAAGAGTCATTGTCAGGCCTTATTCATTCTCTTATATCAAATTGAGACTATATGTAAGTTATCTGATGTTGAGGCTTTTTTCTTTAAACTCTTCTGGAGAAGTTCTTATTGTAGTAGGCGACTCCTTCAACATGAATTTCTGTCAGTCCTGGAAAATACAAACAATGCTAGATTTGTTACTAATTAACAAATTTACTTAAAGATTAAAAATGGAATCCTTGAAAGAGTTAAAGTTTTTGAGTTATCAAATGCAAAAAATTAATTTCTCACAAGAATAAATGAATGAATTTAATGAATAGGTGTAACTCACTAGAATAAACGAAAAATCTGAAGAGGCAGGCTTTGAAAAATCAAGAACCATAGCAGTTTTAGGCATTTTGGTTTTAAGAATTATTGTACAGTCCCTTCAGAACGCCTAGGATGAAACAGCTTCAACTCTTTTCAATCTTTGTCACTCAGGTTGATTGAAATTCTTTGGAGAGAAAATCAAATTGATCTAACTTTGGTCATGTGCTCACCTCTTATCTAGTAGAAGCAAAGAATCTTTATGGAAAGTCTAACAAGTTCTCACAAGGAGAAGGCTTGGTTTCTGTATCAGTTAGATACGGTGTGTCAACCATACTGTATAACAAACAACCATAAAAATCTCATTGTTAAATAACAATAAACAATTATTTCTTATTCGTGTCTCAGCTGGGGTTTGGCTGTTCTTGGCAGGGTTTACCTGGGCTTGGCTCCAGAACAGGTGTTGTTTTAGCTCTGCTTCATGTGTGTCTCATTTTTTTGGAGCCTGTGCACTGCCTGGGGACATCTTTTCTCATGGTTCTTGCTGAAGGGCACCAGAGAGCACTGATACAAAGCCTCTGTGTCATGTATGCTAACATTCTGTTGCCCAAAGCAAATAACAGCTTATCCCATGTCAGTGAGGTGGGGAATATACTCTGCCCACTGCTGGAAGAAACACCAAGGATAAGAATGCAGAGACGGGGGAATACTGAGAATAAAAGTCCAATCTACTTCCGTTTCCGGAAGGGTAATTTTGAGTGCTTTATCAGAAGATCTACAGAAAGACACTTGACTGGGAAAAACTTCACATGTACAACACAGTGTCTAAGACATGACTTTAAAAGCACACTAGATAAAGAAATCAATATGGAATAAACTAGGAAAGCTAATTTTCATTAACTATATTTCAGAAAAGGAAAAGTTTATTTCTTTTAAGTCATGCATAATTTAATTTTATAACTTAACCATGTTCCAGTTTAGTTGCTTGGTGTGGGGAAATCTGACAAAATTTTCAAAGTTAGGGCTGAATTTAAAGGACATCAGAATACTTTCTCCTTTGTTTTTTTTACCCATGTGTTTTCCCTTCCTTTGAAAACATTTACCCCGAATAAACCAGATTAAAATGTACCTGATTTCAATCATGATGGGAAAAGAAGTGTTACGTGTTTTGGAGAGCTTTGTAGTGCAATCTTGGATTCTCATCACTCACTAACTTTATTCACTAATTCTCCACTATGCTTTACTTTCCTAATTCATAATGGTATATATAAAAAACACAGGGCCTTTATAAAGAAACTACTTGTTAAAAAATGGCAGGTTGCATTTAAGGTAATATGTGAATTCCTACTCCTTAAGGGAAGTATTTTCAGGAGTTCAGTCTTTAAGTAAAGTGTTGGAAAATACTAGAGGCATACCCCTTCAAGAAGAAAGCAAAACCCCTAAAGGCAACGCTCTTAAATTCACTTGGATTGTGTCTTAATTGCCTGGACTCTGTACACTTGACGTTGGTTACCTAAAATTTTTCCATATTAGGCTTGTTTTCCACCAAACACCTGCTTAGATGTGGCTCTTAAATATTTCTTAGATTTCTTCTCTTCTCAGTCCTCCAATATCTGGTATCTAATGTCCAGGACAGTGTCCAGAACACTGTGTGCTCCTTAAATTTCAAAGACAGAAGGAACACAGAAAAGAAAGTCTCCATTTTCAGTGTACTCTGAAGGGAAAACATTCTAAAAGTGCCCATCTGTGGATTTTCCCAGGTGTGCACAACACTGTATACTTTTAGATGATGAGGACTTAGCAGTAGATTTCTGCTTTAGAGATCTAGAGTTCTTGTTTGTTACGATTGTCTCCTCTTGGTCTTGACTGCCTCTTGCTTCTTCTAAGCATGACAGTGATATCAGCTGAATTTCACTCCAACCCTTCTCCTGAAATTGGAAGCTTTGTATTTCCTCCTTGGCTCCAAGAATCAGATTTAAATGCTGTTTCAGCCTCCTGCTGCTCAGGGAACCTACAGGATATATTCTGTCTGCCTCGCCATGGAGGACAGGCCTATCAAGCAAGTAGTAGAAAACCTAAGGGGGTTGCTTGTACCCTGGAATTGGCCAGTGCAGTGAGCAGGTTGCTTCAGCCCTTGTTGCAAACATGTTAATTCAGGCTTAGTTATACTAAAACCTTGAAGGCCTGCCCTTTAAAAATTAAATCTGTTCTTTCACACAATTATTGGCTGAATATAAATTATACTGAGGTCCTAACTAAAGCTTTGCCACAGCTGTGAGAATAGTTAAGCACAAATTAGCTAGCTTAGCCTGAAAAACTGCCCATGGCATGGGGGAAGCAGAACTTTGTTCACATGTGTTTTGCTTTGCAGCGTGTCAAATTGCTGTCATGGCAAAGGACTGTTTCCTGAATAATTTTTCAGAGTTCTGGGTGACTGTCCTTTGGAAGTGATCCACCTGTAAATAGGCTTATTAGAAAGATTTTGGGGGTCCAAACCTGTAACTTATAATGATTTAGGGTTATTTGTATGTTTGAATACTCATTGTTTGGATCTCCTCCTGTGTTTGAATTGGTGTTAATTTAATAATATATTAAGTTAATCATATGAAATTGTTATCATTCAACCATTTCTGATCTACAAAAATGGCATTTTCACATGGTTCAACCTATAGCTTTGATTTCTAAAACCAACTTAAACAATTTCTGTTTTAGTGTTCTAGATATTTAAATCACTAATTTATCAATCAGTTCATGAATATGAACAGTGGGGAAAGTGGCTCATCTTGAGTTCCCCTTTGAAGCCCTAGAACTTCGGGCCACAATTTTGCTTTGACTGATGGAGTCCTTCAGAGAGGAAAGGAGTCTTTATGCTCTTTTCTTTATATTTACCCAAGCAGACTTCCTGAGGGTTAGGGACTCTGTGTTTTTCCTTTTCCCTTTCTCTGGCTTCTCCTTTTCATGAAAAGTCTTCACTCTGTTCTCTCTTCTTACTTGACAGTCTTGCAGTAGATAAGAAAAAATTCTTCTTCAAAGTTTTACTTGGACGGAGTTCTGAAGAGGAAGCTAGGCTTCTCTTCCCATAACTCCTAGAAGCTGGAATAAGCTCAAGCAGCTACTTCCTGCTTCTGAGCCAGTCATCTTCCCTGGGAAGAGCTGCCACTGAGTCAGACAGAGCCCTCCTTTTTATTAAGGATATGATCGTGAATAGGTTGCCTGACCTATTTGAGCATCAGTTTCATCGTTGGTAAAATGGGGTTAAACACCACCTACCTCACAGGACTAATGTAATGATCAAATTTGTAATACATGAACCATGGAACATTGTTCTCTGTTCATAGCGTATACTCAGTAAATGTTACCTTATTTTTATCTCTCTAGGTTCTTCAAACCCAAGACAAATTTCAAGTGGAGGATTATGCAGCTGTAAACTTTTTCTCCTTCTTTTTCCCCTTTAATTACCCCCATAGCTAATTATAGGGGTAATTAAAGGGGAAATTGCAAGTTTCATCTTCTACACTCCTTCCACTAAAAGGATCATTCTGCTAGTAGTAGGACTCTGTTCTAAGATGGTTATGTTTTGTGGCTTTGTTGTCTTCCAGGGGCTTCCCTGAAAATTTTGGAGTAGGTTGTAGAGTGTGAAGGAGAAGAAATGCCAACATGACTTTCAAAACACAAGATCAGTATTCAAAAAGAGTTTCTGTGATTGTGCATACCACCTATATGAACGCTCTTTGAAATATAATAAGTTATCCTATAAATTGAATCTGGTAGTTATAAATAATATTATTAACATTCCCCAAATGTTAATGAACTCAAGTGAAGATTTGTATTTATATAGTTTTCCATGTTATTCATTTTGAAAGTCTTCTTGAGGATTGTTAAGGACAAAAAAAAAAAAAATGAAAAGCTTCTAAAACAGTGCCTCTTATTGTAGGATGTATGAGACGTGGGAATGGTTTTTAAAAATTAATTTAGCATTTTTGGGGAGTATTTACTAAGAGCCCAGCACTATGCTAGCAGCACGTAGTCTCTCTTGCTGTTCCTTACCCTGGTCTATACTTCCTGACTCAAACCCTATTGAAAAAGCTCTGAAAGACCTCTGTCAGCTTTCTGGAAAGTCTCTGCTCAGAAACAGAGAGTTCTCTGTGTTGTATCTCTAGGGAACAGAAGTGTGATAGTTGATGGCTGAACTGGGTACAAATACAGCTATAGAGCTTAGTAAACTGCCAACTGGAAATAGCTCCTTCCTAATTCAAATGAACTTCTTTATTTGATTGCCTTCAACTACCAAGTATTACTTTGGGAAAATTCTATTCTCTTTGGAAACACAAGAGTACAAAGGAGCCTAGGAATGAAAAATGTAGGGATTGAAATACCAATGAATCTAGAACATTTATTGTCCAGATCATATGTTTTTCTGTAGGCTTTTGTATTCTCAGCCCATAAGAAGAGCTGAAGAGAAGTATATTTTCAATTCAAGGCTTGAGAATACATTTTACACATGTTATATATAACATTTACAGAGGTGGGATATAAACTCTCTTAGATTTCTGTAACTGGTGTCACGGTAATGCAGTAGAGGGCTTCTGTGTAGTTTCAGGTGTTATATTTTTATTTTCTTTGATTTAGTTTTTTCTGATAATGTTAGATTCTTGTTAAAAGTTTTCTTGTTAAATGAACTTTGGTATAGAATTAGTGTTTTCTACCCAGACTTCCCCTAGAAAATATAGCAATTGTATCACTGTAGGAGTATGATAACCAGGATATTCCTACTAATTTGTTGATGGCCAATTTTTAAAAGATTCTATAATGTAGATTCCATTATTGCTATTGATATGAGACTGTGTCTTTTATATTTTTCACAAATGAATTGAGGACATCCATTTTCGTTGAATGAAATTATTTAACAAACATGATTAACTAAAATTGTGGCATAGAAATAAAATTTGTATGTAAAAGCATGTGTATATTTTCAAGGAAAATCCTTTTTACTTTAAAAGAGTTGTATTCTGGCCAAAAGATAGTTCAAACAATTGTGCTATTATCTAAATAGACAATCTATTTTTATTTTATTTTATTTGATTATTTTATTTTATCTTATTTTATTTTATTTTTTGGGCTCAAGGCTTGTGGAATCTTAGTTCCCTGATCAGGGATCGAACCTGTGCCCCCTGCAATGGAAGGGTGGAGTCCTAACCACTGGACCGCCAGGGAATTCCCACCAATCTATTTTTGAGATTGATCGTTTTATATTTACAAAGTACAAGTATTCCTTTGGAGACATTAGTTGCTCTGCAGAAACTATCGTTACCATTGCTGATCCCATTCTGTTAAAGGTGCATTAAATATATACTGAGGCTTTTAGGTTAGCTAACTGTTGCAAAGTAAATTTGTGAAAGACACATACTAGAATATGCAAGCATATCTTTTATGGGAGAGCGTTAATTCATTCTACATCTTGCTTTTCAGATTATTTATAATTTTTACCTATTGAATGAAATGAAGATGATTGACCATTGTAAACAGTTTTTGTAAAACTATATCTCTATGTCTTCAGTGTCTCTATAGCTTTCAGATGTGTAAGAGTGGTGTACTTAGGAATGGGGGCACAAAGGGTCAAGGTGATGATTTGTGAATGGTTTTCTTGTGGGAGAAGGGACAAAAATGGGGCCATTTTACCGTCAGATTGTCAATGGATGCAAATGAAGGCAAATTTTGTATTCAGTATTGAGATATTTGGGAATGATGAATCATAGAACTTTAATGAAGCAAAGGGAATCACAAATAATAAAGGGAAATAACAGAAATGGACAGATATGTGTGGTTACCTGGCCTTTACTTTGTTATGATTGCTTACAATGATTTTATTAAATTCCATTGAGAAATGAAGATAGAAAAAAAATTAGGTCATTTAGTAATCTAATAATACTCAATTTATTTTGGTATATAGTATTCTAGATCTAGGTCTTGGAGCAATTCTCAGTGGATATTCTATGTACACCCTTAAACTCTTCATCATTCAGCAAGTCTTAGTGAAGCTAAGCCCCCAGACAGAATCACAAAGGTATATACCAAAAATCTGTGTTGGATTGGTGAGACAGGACCTCTCTAGTCATCACTAATTTCATTTAGAATAAGAGTTCTCCCCAAAAGCTCAGTCTCAGCATCTAGGTAAACAAATCCTATTTAAACTAAGAGTACTTGAAAAGGTTCTATTAAGCATGAGATTTATAAATAAAACAAAGAATGGAGTGGAAATAGCTGAGCACCTTATATGAAATAGTCTATATTGGTGATTCTCGTCTTAACCACTGAGCTGTCGTTATATTGCTGGCATCCCTGACCAAGTGTAGCTGGGACAGTAATCTTTTTGGATCTGGTTTCTTCTTTTGTTAGCCTCTGATATGCATTGTTTTTCTTCAGTATAAATGCTAAATTGTGCCATGGAGAGAGCCTTATACCTTTAAGTTTAGCCATTATGGGTTTTTTGCCTCACCAACACAGATTTCATCAATGCTACTGAATAGTTCTAGTTTATCTAATTCTGTTTACTGTTTCATAAATGAACACAATGCAAGAAATTTTAGAAGTCTGGAGGATCATCTCTCCTTATCTGAAACAGACTAATGCTTACTGTAATCAGACCTTCTAAAAGAATTCAATCCTTGTGGCTGTCTTCTGAAGCTGGAGAGTTTTAAGAGACTTTCTTGACTTTTAATGACAGAAAAGACCTTCTAGGTTGTGTAGCTCTAAAACTCTCCTATTTATTCACATATACATTGTGCTGTGGTTATTTCTTGTCTCTCAGTTTAAGCTATCACTCAAGCACCTGGGGCCAAGGTTAAAAACTTTTTCATTACAAGCATAGTGGTCTCTTTTTCAGCTTTTACATTGAACTATCTTATTCAAGCTTAATTTCAAAAATATTTATTAACTATTTACCTATGTGCTATTTGATGGCCAAAAGCAAATTAAGGGGGGTTAACATTAACTGTATAATGTAGCAATGGCATTAAAAAAATAATAAACATCGCAGTGAGACATATCAAAAAGTATACAGTGGAAACAGACCAGAGTTTGGTTGTAGTCCCATTAGAGAAGCATGTGTTTGAATTTCACAGGACTTCTATGTTTTAAACTCAATGCTAAGTTTCACAAATGAAATGACATTGAACACTTGTAAAGCAAGAAACATAAGCCATTATGATCATTGGTTTAGAAAATAACACTGTGAATAAAATAAATACATAAATAGGTTTAGGATTTCTAAATTTAGACTGTTGTATTTCCTAATATTTAGGCAATAATGAGAGACCCTTAGTATGCATATCTTGACAGAGAAATGTCTATTTCTATACTAGAACTTTCATAGATACTAATAATTCTGGAAAAATTTTGTGTGATTTTCTCTAAGTGGAAGGAAGGTTGGACAAGTCAGCTGTTTCAAATAACTGTAGATGGAATCTCAATATTCTCAGCTGCTCTAAATGAAACTGGAAGAGAGTTCAGAGACACACCACTTGCTGGCTTTTGTCCTTGGTCAACTTGCCAACTCCCACCTACTCCTGAGAAAACACTGTTTATAACATCTGTAAAAACCAGAGTAATGCTAATTGCTATACTCACAATGAGTTCTTAGTGAAGAGTTAATGATTAAAAAAATGGAACTGTTAATGCAATGAAAATTATATGGCGGGCCTGTGTCTGTGGTAGCATTTATTTACTTAGGCAGTCGTTATCGAACAATTGCTTTTATAAATTATTAAATCTCCATCCAGAAAGAATTGTTACAAGTTTTTCTGCCAAGGATTTTTTATTATGAGTATTCCAATTACATGAAGGAGGGCTTAAGATCTAGGAACATATTTTGAAATCACTTTTATAAATTAATTTTATAAATGTGCATTGACTACATGTTCTGTTCTGTCAAGGAATCAAATAATTCTTATCTCCTGAAAGTTCAGATTCACTGTTTTAGATTACATTTTTTCATTATATTGTGTTTTAAAGCAGCTATTAAATGAACTCAATTATTTCCTTTTAGTGGGTATTTGAAAAGAAAATTGCTGGTTGTTTCTTCAAGTAAAGTAAACATATGCAACAGTAGCAATGTCAGTATCACTTAGTATTTATAGGTTTCTACTCTGCACTGAGTATAGTTTAATAGTGTTCTGAGATCATGATTTCTGCTGCACATCATCATCATAATAGTTCATATTTATTAAGTGCACATCATCATCATAATCATTTTTATTTATAGGCTATTTATCTATTTATTTATTTATCTATCATCTATCTATCTATCATGTACCTATCTATCTCTATGTCTGTGCTCTCTGAAACCAGAGTGTACGTAATCTTGAATAAGATAGACAAGTGATTAAAGATATCATCCCAAGGAAAGATGGGTAATAGTACATTGATCAAGACTGTGGTCAGCCTTAATAATACAACTCCCTCTGAGGTCTGTGGGCACGTGAACATAAATTTTTAACTTTCTGTACTCCCAGTTTGCCAATGGAATGGAAACAGCTCTGAAAAATCATAGCAGGTTTTTTCCCTATGGAACAGACTTACTCAAAAAGCAGAATAAACATTTAGAAAATTAAAAAATTTTGTTCCTTAAAAGTTAAAAACTTAGATAACAGTATAAGAAGTACACACTGCATGAAACTGAATCAAAATTATTAAATTAAAACAATGTGAGCAATGAGTAATAGTCATGATAATGCTGAAAAAATAAACCAGCTAAGAAGATGAAAAGCTAGAGAAGGAGACTCCTAACTCAAAAGAGAAAAGATGTGATGTGGAGGACAGACCCAACAGATTGGAAAAACATGACTGATGAAGGAGAGGCCGTAATTAAATAAATAATTATAGCACACTATCCTAAACTTAGAAAGACTTGAATTTTTAGATTGAACAGGTTTACTGAACGTAAGTCAATATTCACTTAAGAAATTTATATTTACACATGTGCTGAATTTTTGTTTTACACTTAAAAGTAAATTTAAAAGATTCTATAAGGATCCAATTAGGATACAAAATAGGTTCAGACAAAAGGAAAAAGAATCACATGGATTTCATATTTTTCATATAACAGATATTGGATTAACATTCAGAGAGTTTCCTCAGGTCTAATAACTCTATATCTGTGTGTGAGGACAACAAAAGAGTATTCTAAGATTTCTCACATCAAGTTCCTAAAGAATGCATTCAAATAAAGGCATAAAAATCATGACTTGATGAAGAAATAAGTTGCTCTTGCAGAGGTTATTGAAGCCAATTAAATAAAGATCTGTCTTATAAATTAATGCAATTTTCAAAAGAAATTCTGAGGTAGAAACAGATGATACCATAACAGTAATTATAAGACATCAACATTTAAAATTTTTTTAAAACATGGGAAAAGGATAGTGGGTCAATGGGAGAGGTCTCTGAGGTTTGGCATACTAAATATTGGGCTCTATACTAGGAAGTTAATAGAGTATTTTTTTTTATAATCACTGATAACTAGACAAAATAATGTAAACTAAATATAAGCATGAATACATTAATATAAAAATATGTCTTTCAAATAATTAGGAAACAAAGCAAAGAGAATACACATTGAAAAGGTTATAAAACAGAATAAAATGAATAATCCCACATTTACAGAAATATTTCATACATATGTAAATATAAATTAAACATGAACATTTATTAACATTCCATTGAAAGATAATTATCTTTAGGTGTTAGATGGTAGATTATTATAGATTTTGCATTTTATATTTTACATATTTTCAACAAAGACTATCAATTACATAATGATACAAATCAGTGATTTGTTTTTACTAATATCATAAAATTTAAACTAATTTTATATACATACAATGACATTAGTCAATACTTCTAGAGAATTTCAGCTCATAGAGTATTTTCAGTGACAAACTTGAAGAAATTAAACCTGACTTTTTAAAAAAAATTTTTAACATCTTTATTAGAGTATAATTGCTTTACAATGGTGTGTCAGTTTCTGCTTTTTAACAAAGTGAATCAGTTATACATATACATATGTCCCCATATCTCTTCCCTCTTGCATCTCCCTCCCTCCCACCCTCCCTATCCCACTCCTCTAGGTAGTCACAGAGCACCGAGCTGATCTCCCTGTGCTATGCACTAGATATCTATTTTACGTTTGGTAGTGTATATATGTCCATGCCACTCTCTCACTTTGTCCCAGCTTACCCTTCCCCCTCCCCGTATCCTCAAGTCCATTCTGTAGTAGGTCTGCATCTTTATTCCCATCTTGCCCCTAGGTTCTTCTGACCATTTTCTTTTTTTTTTTTTTCAGATTCCATATATGTGTGTTAGCATACGGTATTTGTTTTTCTGTTTCTGACTTACTTCACTCTGTATGACAGACTCTAGGTCCATCCACCTCACTACAAGTAACTCAGTTTCATTCCTTTTTATGGCTGAGTAATATTCCATTGTATATATGTGCCACATCTTCTTTATCCATTCATCTGTTGATGGACACTTAGGTTGCTTCCATGTCCTGGCTGTTGTAAATAGAGCTTCAGTGAACGTTTTGGTGCATGACTCTTTTGAATTATGGTTTTCTCAGGGTATATGCCCATTAGTGGGATTGCTGGGTCATATGGTAGTTCTATTTTTAGTTTTTTAAGGAGCCTCCATACTGTTCTCCATAGTGGCTGTACCAATATACATTCCCACCAACAGTGCAAGAGAAGGTTCCCTTTTCTCCACACCCTCTCCAGCATTATTGTTTGTAGATGTTTGATGATGGCCGTTCTGACCGGTGTGAGATGATATCTCATTGTAGTTTTGATATGCATTTCTCTAATGATTAATGATGTTGAGCATTCTTTCATGTGTTTGTTGGCAATCTGTATATCTTCTTTGGAGAAATGTCTGTTTAGGTCTTCTGCCCATTTTTGGATTGGGTTGTTTGTTTTTTTGATATTGAGCTGCATGAGTTACTTGTATGTTTTGGAGATTAATCTTTGTCAGTTGCTTAATTTGCAAATATTTTCTCCCATTCTGAGGGTTGTCTTTTCATCTTGTTTATGGTTTCCTTTGCTGTGCAAAAGCTTTGAAGTTTCATTTGGTCCCATTAGTTTATTTTTGTTTTTATTTCCATTTCTCTGGGAGGTGAGTCAAAAGGATCTTGCTGTGATTTATGTCATAGAGTGTTCTGCCTATGTTTTCTTCTAAGAGTTTGATGGTGTCTGGCCTTACATTTAGGTCTTTAATCCATTTTGAGCTTATTTTTGTGTATGGTGTTAGGGAGTGTTCTAATTTCATTCTTTTACATGTTGCTGTCCAGTTTTCCTAGCGCCACTTATTGAAGAGGCTGTCTTTTCTGCACTGTGTATTCTTGCCTCCTTTATGGAAGATAAGGTGACCATATGTGCGTGGGTTTATCTCTGGGCTTTCTATCCTGTTCCATTGATCTGTATTTCTGTTTTTGTGCCAGTACCATACTGTCTTGATTACTGTAGCTTTGTAGTATAGTCTGAAGTCCAGGAGCCTGATTCCTACAGCTCCGTTTTTCGTTCTCAAGTTTGCTTTGGCTATTCGGGGTCTTTTGTGTTTCCATCACAAATTGTGAAATTTTTTGTTCTAGTTCTGTGAAAAATGCCAGTGGTAGTTTGATAGGGATTGCATTGAATCTGTAGATTGCTTTGGGTAGTAGAGTCATTTTCACAATGTTGATTCTTCCAGTCCAAGAACATGGTATATCTCTCCATCTATTTGTATCATCTTTAATTTCTTTCATTAGTATCTTATAATTTTCTGCATACAGGTCTTTTGTCTCCTTAGGTAGATTTATTCCTAGATATTTTATTCTTTTTGTTGCAGTGGTAAATGGGAGTGTTTTCTTAATTTCACTTTCAGATCTTTCATCATTAGTGTATAGGGATGCAAGAGATTTCTGTGCATTAATTTTGTATCCTACTACTTTACTGAATTCATTGATTAGCTCTAGTAGTTTTCTGGTAGCATCTTTAGCATTCTCTATGTATAGTATCATGTCATCTGCAAAGAGTGACAGCTTTACTTCTTTTTCTCCGATTTGGATTCCTTTTATTTCTTTTTCTTCTCTGATTGCTGTGGCTAAAACTTCCAAAACTATGTTGAATAATAGTGGTGAGAGTGGGCAACCTTGTCTTGTTCCTGATCTTAGTGGAAATGGTTTCAGTTTTTCACCATTGAGGACTAAACCTGATTTTTAAAATTACTTAAACTCAGTTACTTTTTAAATATATAATGAAAATGACATTTATTGAAGAAGGATTTACCTGTGTATTTATCATACATCCAAGTTAATTCAGAATGGGAATTGAGAGTAGTTAATGCATCATGGAGATAGCCAAGGTGAGTCTTAAAATAGTACTATAATATAAATGCATGCACTCAACATTATCTTAAAGAAGTAAAGACCTTAAAATCTCAAAGAGGTCATATTCAAGAAAATGTTCAAAGCAAGGCCAAAATTAGATTTCATTTAGTTTTAAGTCTTCCCTTGGGAAAGTACACAAGTACTGTAATGAACATTTTGGGAATGAGCGTATCTGATATTATTTAAATTTCATAATTTTATTCACAGATTAATGATTGAATGAGAGGTGATGCATAGAATTTGCTCTGCTGTTAAAATTTCAACAAGAAAAATTAGGGAAGAGATAACAGATGTCCTTGAACTTTTGACAAGAGAGAACTTACTTCCAATTATGGGCTGATTTAAGTCCTATTGAAAGCTGATTTGTCACCTGGTTGATGGTTTTTTACTAAATAGGAGCTTATTTTAGGAGAAAAGCTAATCTTATGTATTGTCTGTAATTGAAATTGGGTTGAGAAATCAGAATACCTTTGTATTTAGAAGTTATACTGCGATAGAAACTAGGATTACATCCCAATCTTTATGAAAGTACTTTTTAATAGAAAAACTTTGTGTGGTAAATATTTTTTATTCCAAATTTTCCTCAGAAGAGCTAAATAGAAGAAATCATATGAGCTAAGTGTACCAGAACCTATTTTGGTCCATGGAAATTGCATTTGTCACCCACTTTTCTCTTTCCAATACCCACCCACCACAGGCTGACTCAATAGGTGGAGCAGGTGTCATGAATTCTAATGAGCCCGTGAAATTTTGAATGTTGTTCCCATTGCAAGTAACTACTGAGCTTTTGTTCTTCAGTCCTTTTGGAAACTCAGCATTCTGTGTTGACTTAAAATTTAGTTGACTTATACAAGAATTTAAACAAAACTTATCTTCTGTTTGTTTATTTCTTCCTGTTCTGATAGTTAAGGTAAATGACTCAGAGATTAAGAGAAATGATGATACTTTTTGACCAAAGTTCAGGTACAGAAAGTCTCTTGCAATTTATTTTCTTGTTACATTGACTAAACCTACACTTTCCATTTATTAAGCTTAGTAGATTCTGAAATTGGAAGCTATTTTCTTTATAATTATATATGAAGTTAGTCTTTCCCATGTAAATTTCTAGAGAAGGATTGGGGAAAAGTCTTTGGATATATACCTGTATTTGTTTATAACAAGTTGTGGTGAAATCAGAGTTTGAAAACCGTTGATTCTTATTCTACAAATGAATATCCTCTTTCTTCAGTTAGTCTCCTATGCTAATGAATTATTTTCTCTTATGTGAGTTCAGCATTATTATGAAACTTTATCATGTAATTAAGAAAGTAAAACTAGGGGGGAGGGATAGATTGGGAGTTTGGGATTGACATGTACACACAGCTATATTTAAAACAGATAATCAATAAAGACCTACTGTATAGCACAGGGAATACTGCTCAATATTCAGTAATAACCTAAATGGGAAAAGAATTTACAAAAGAATAGATACATGTACACGTATAACTGAATCACTTTGCTGTACACCTGAAAGTAACACAACATTGTTAACTATACTCCAATATAAAATAAAAATTAAAAAAAAAGAAAATCACAAATACAGTTAAGTCCTCTACATATAACAAGTTCCATTCTGAGAGCACGTTCATAAGTCCAACAAAGTTAGCCTAGGTACCCAACTAACACAATTGGCTATATAGTACCATACTGTAATAGGTTTATAATACTTTTCACACAAATAATACATAAAAAACAAACACAAAAAGTAAAGAAAACATTTTTAATCTTACAGTACAGTATCTTGTAAAGTACAGTAGTACAGTACAACAGTTGGCATACAGGGGCTGGCACTGAGTGAACAGGCAAGAAGAGTTCCTGACTGGAAGAGGGAAAGGAGGTGGGAGATGGTAGAGCTGAAGGATCATCAGCAATAGGAGACTGAGGGCAAGCTGCAATTTCACTCACGTCTGATGTTGATGGAACTCACATTCACATCTTTGAAAGCTCACAACTTGAGGGTTCGTATGTAGGGGACTAATTGTATCTGTTTGTGTATGTAATGCATTTTCCCTGCTTATCCTTAAACTTAACTTTAGACCTTGATTTAAGCCTCTGTTTTATTACTAAAGTTACTAAATTTACATTGACTGTGGAAACAACCCAGAGTAATGGAGGAAATCTGGACTCTGGAGGAAGACTCCCTTAGTTTTAAGCCTACCTCTCCAACTGTATCACATATTATATATGAGATATATAATCATATATCATGTGTCATTGAAAAAATTAGCAAAAGCTAAAATGTTCAGATTCTTCATCTATAAATGGGGAAAAATAAAAATGCATAGGAATATTTTGAGGATTTAATAAGGCAATATATTTTAAATGCCTGATATAATATTTAGTTCATGGTTGGTATAAAACAGTCTCCTCTGCTTCTGATCATCCTTTGTTTAAAGTTCTAACCAGCTATGAAATAAAT
Organism: Orcinus orca; assembly: GCF_937001465.1. Classification (NCBI taxonomy): domain Eukaryota; kingdom Metazoa; phylum Chordata; class Mammalia; order Artiodactyla; family Delphinidae; genus Orcinus; species Orcinus orca. The sequence continues at coordinate 130,542,858 of NC_064560.1, forward strand.
GTTCTAAAGCAGGTGCAAAAGGAAGAAACCTAGACAAAAAATTCTAAGACCAAAGAAATTAAATCAGTCTCTGGATGATCAACTACAATTATAGTAGCTGAGATAGATACTGTCTTTCTCACTCTTTTGCAAACAACTTTGGGAGAATTATTAACTGCTCATAAATATGTTCAATTTTTTATTTTATTTTATTTTTATCCCAATACGCGGGCCTCTCACTGTTGTGGCCTCTCCCATTGCGGAGCACAGGCTCCAGATGCGCAGGCTCAGCGGCCATGGCTCACGGGGGATCTTCCCGGACCAGGGCACGAACCCGTGTCCCCTGCATCGGCAGGCGGATTCTCAACCACTGCGCCACCAGGGAAGCCCAATATGTTCAATTTTAAAATGAACATTCTCTGGCATCTAGGGTTTATGAAAATGTCCAAACTCAACAAATTGTGTATTTTAATATGGCCAGTTTGGGTATGTAAATAATACCTCAATAAAGCTTAAAAAGCCCAGTAAATAATTATTTGAGAGTCCTTGAAAAATATGGTGAAACAACAATATCTTATCTGGATTATCGAACCTAGTTTTAACTCATTTTATTGTACCAAATTTTACTAGATTTCACAATTCTCTCAATATTTATCAAAGTAGAGCAATGTCTAGTGTTAAAATACCGGCAAAATACTCTTGAAAATTATGGTTAGTGAGGTCATTTAAAATTATAATTGCTCACAGAAGGTAACTGAAGCAGAGACTGCTGTGTATCTATATCAGTTAGTTACTACTGTAATAATGATATATAACAGCCCCCCACCCCTTTCAACTCAGTAGCTTATAACAACAGGCTTACTCACACAGAATTGCAGGCCAATTTCTGTTCAGCTGATCTAGGCTGGGCTAAACTGAGTGGCTCTGTTTCAGGCTGTGGGTTGGCCAGGTTTGGTTTCAGACTCATATCTGCTCAGGTTTTGTTCTACTTCACACGTCTCTCATCCTCCTTGGGGCATGACCTTCTCAAGGTTAAGGAAGGAATACCAGGGGGAGCCAGAATTCCCTAAGCACATTTAAAACTTCTGCTTTTATCACTTCTGCTAGCATTCCTTTGAACAAAGCAAATCATATGGCCAAAGACAAGATCAGTAAGTTCAGGAAATATATACTGCTCACTCTCCTGAGAAGTGTACTGCAAAGTCATATGACAAAAGATATGGATACACAAAGAGAGTGAAAATATGGGAAAACTGATCCAACCTACTATGGTATTCACCAAAGTTTTCTTCGTAAGCAAACACTTCACTTCTATTTCCCTTGCAGATAGGTGGTCCCGTGTGACTGAATAATACCAGTGAAATGTGGCTAGAAGTGATGAATGCTGTCTCCACGCTTGGCTCATATAAAACATCTCATACAATCCTCCATGGTCTTTCTTTGCTCACCTAGTGGCTGAATGTGGAGGAGACCTAGGACCTAGAAAAAGATGCCTGAGTTATACAATGGAAGGAATCTAGACTCTCATTTTATATAATAGAATCTCTAAATAACCTCACATTGGTCTATAACATTAGGGATATAAAACAAAAACACAAAACAGAAAACAAATTTTATTGTGTGAATCTTCTCAGATTTTCAGCAATATTTGTGATAGTAGTGAGCCTATCATATTTGACTCTGCAACTTCTTGAAATCTATCCTAAATATTCAAGTATCTAAAATAATTTTACTCATGACTCAAATAACAGAAAGTGATCATCCTTAACAATTTTACTAAGAATGAGGTGGATCCAGTAGGGCATGGCTCCAGAGGCACTTCATTCGGCAGATTGAGGGTAGAGCGTGGTTACAGACTTAGGAAGCTGTTATTCATAATGGTAGGATAGATTTCACTGGATGCTTATGAATATTAAAGGTGTTATTTCACACTGGGGTATTTGAGATAAGTGGTTGATGAAATTTTTGAAGAGCTGTAGGTAAACGTTATTTTTTAATCTAATTTCTCTCCCAACCAAAATGAATACATATAGCTGGCAAAAAGTTCAAATTGCCTAAAAGGATATACAGCTAAAAGCTGCGTCTCCTTGTCTTCTTTCCAGATATAACCAAGCTAATGATTTCCTATGTAGATCCTCAAAATATTTTCCGTGTATATACCTTGCATTTGTCTTGTGATGATTTTCGATACTAGTATGAATACTGATCCCTGTACTTTTAAGAATTGAATGCTAGACCTACACCTTTTTCATCCAATGCTGTATAACTAATGCCAGATGGTACCTTGACAATATTTGAGGTGATGCTGTGTGACAGTACCTATTGTGACAATCAGAATTTATGCTTCAAAGATTTTATGACTTGCAGAAAATGCCAAATTTCCATCTAACCAAAAATATTACGTTCACTCTAACTGCAGTGTTAAAATATTTGAGTTACTTTGATTTATTTCTACCTGGGAATACAGCCTGGAATTTAGGGATTTTATGTTTTCTGTAGCAAAATTATATGTGATTGCAGGTGAAAGTATATAATTTCTGTGAGTAGAATAAAGGTGTACAATCTGAATCTAAGCTATTCCACTCACTTTTCTGTTAAGCTCCTTGGGTTAGAGCATATTTCCCTTCAAGTGATAGGGTCTTTTGTACACCTCTACTTCTATCCTTGGTAACCACTTAGGGCCCTGAGAATCTAGTTTCTGAAGCCGAAAAACCACACTTTGTGTGAGGAGAAATTGTGAGAGGTCATTTTACCACTTGCGTCCAGATGGCTTTGAAATTTTGAAGAAGCTCTGTGTGGAGGCTGTTTAGAATCAAAGCAGATCTGAAACCATATGGGACTGTTTTAGTCCAGAAAAGTTAAAATTTATAAAGATGAATGATTAAAAATAAACCCACTCTCGGTCAGTGGCTAGGGGTAGAGTAATTCCTCAAAGTTCGGAATACTGGGTTCTTGGCTTCTTGTTATAAAAAATGTGAATACCTACCTTCTCCCTTCTCCCCTCTTTTCCCTTTTCTTGGCCTCCTGTGACACTCCATCACTTTGTTTCCAGCTTCGTTTTTCTGAATGAGCACTTTATAATTTTATTGTTTACTGTCTGTGATGCAGGGACCGTTACTGTCAGGTCTGTTGAAAGGCTGCAATGAAAAGGGTCAGTGCAGTCATTTGTTTTTTATGGAATCTCCTCTCTATGTTGGCAAAGCCCTAAATCATACCCTTATTCTGTTAGACAAAGTGATAGACAAAATGGGTATTTAAATAAAACATCACTCAAAATCTGTAACAGAATTATTTATTTTACTCTTACCTTTAATCGCAAGTAGAATTATTCTTTATTAACAGATACAGTGAATCTAAGATTTTAGCTGAGCATTTAGTGGAACATCTACCCAGTAAGCTTTGCTTATGTTGCAGACAGCTACCCTGAGGAGTGATTTGAATTTAAATGTGATTCCCTTATTAGTTTCTGCTAACTGCAAATATCCCAGGCACTTAATTAAGTGGCTGAGTAATGTATGAATGCTCACTTCTGCTTGTCATGCAGAACAAAGTGATGTATTTATATTCCATGCACAATATGAAATTTAATGACACGGGCAACAGTAATTTAGAAAACCTTTGTTTTTATTGTCCTTGTTTTTGCTTAAGCAATTTCTCCGCTTTGTCATAGTTTGGCCAGGACAATGATATAAGACTTCTTCCAAACGTTAGCTGCTGGCAGGTGACATTTCCTAATAAACCAGAGGCTCTTCTGTGCCATCTAATGACTTAAAACTTTGGTGGGTTTTCATTAACTACGTTATTTTGGTTTTTGTTTCTTACTCTAATTTTTAATTTAAAAGCAGAGAACAATTACTTTACATGGCTGTTTAGCCATTGCAACACAAAGGGAAAGGTAGCTTCTGCTAGGATTTGAATTAATATATTAAGTTGCAGGGTAAACAAATAAAAAAACAACCAGTACTGATTTTTTAACACTAGATCGTGAGGAGTGAAATATTGAGGCCAAGTCTCCTGATAAGTGTTTCAGGGAACCCTTTTCATGTCTGTAGTTTTTCTAATATTATTATTATTTTTTTTTACTTCAGGAATCCAAAATGCCGAGGGATTTTTGGTTGGCATTCAAGGTCAGTCCCAAAGCAGAATCCCATTTTCCCTCTCTCCCAATTTCTCTGGATCTCCCTTAAACTCACATAATACTTCAAATACCTCTAAATTATGTGTTTATGTTTTGTCATTTTAAACTGGGCTGTGCATATGTGTGGTCGTTTGGACAGCCGTTTAACTAGTCAGATGGTGCTATTGTAGTGCAGAGCAGAAGGAATTCATGTTCTATTTCAGCTCCTTTGCTCCCTGTATGAGGTTGGGAGGCTCCTTTAATTAGAGTCTTGGCTCTCTCTGTCTGTTCTGGAAATCCTAACCTCAATCAGTCTACTCACTTTATTTAGACAGTTTCATTTGTTTCCTAATGGAGTTACTTGGGTGGTGAACTGGGTCAAAGTTGTAGCATTATTACTTCCTGGTATAAAATGTATTTTGTATCCTGAATTCTGTACCACAAGGAAGTGCAGTATTCATCTGAACTCTGATTCCTCACTGGATGGGGGAACTGTGTGTAAATTATGTACCCCCCTGCTTTTACATACCTGCACCATCTCTTTCCTGTTAGCTTCAGTCACACGCTAGCCATGCTCATCCTAACCAAGCAAAATGATGTCAGGCTGCTGGGAGAACGCTGTCGCACAGTGCCTGTCAGAGAAGCCCTACTGCATGTTAAATTCTTGGCAGTGCTATTCCTTGGTGTCTCAATAATCATAAACTGCTGTTCTGTGTGAAATGATTCTTCCATTCTGCAAAATGCATAATTTTATTTAAAAATATTTCCATCTTACATTCCTGCTTCTTTCTTATCAAGCCCCCAATTTTAGGTGTGCTGACAAGTCACTGAGCAAGGGAGTGGGGAAACACTGGCAGCAAAAATGCCAGGAGTCGTTCTAATCTCCTAATTTCTGTGCAACTGCATTTGATGGTCTTTCTCTCACTAGCTCTGAAATCAAATCTGTCTCAGCCCCTTCCGCCACTCTGACCTCACCATATGCCCCTGGCTGGAGAGAAGCCCAGCTTTGCTGCTTGTGATCAGAGTCCACATATGTTGAGGGAGGGACCCCGGAAGGTGGCTGACAGTATTCCTTTAGCCAGTAATTCCTTCAGGGAGAAGCAAGGTGCTCCCTTGTGCCTGCTTTTATGTTATACACTGTATTCAAACCCCAGCTAAAAGTGACCAATGCCACCGATGACACTTTACCTTTACCCTCCAGCTATAGGGTTCAGCTGGTGGGTCTCATCCATCGTGGTGGAGAAATATCCTCTTTATTTTTCTTTTCTCTCTGTTTTCTTTGTATAAAGAGTAGCATCTTTCAATATTCAACTAATCAACAGTGACAAGCTCCGTTTGACTGCTCACTTCTCTAGTGAGGCTTCCAGCTTTTAAGCATCAAGATTAGTGAGGCTCTCTTCTGGGTGGGCCAGTTTGTTTCTCAGTGACATGAGAGCATTGCCTGGGGTGCGCACTGGGTGAGGCTTGTCAGTCGAGATACAATTTTTCTCTTTTGATGGATTTTTCAACTATTTACTACAAACTGAAGAGACTAGAAATATGTATCCTGCTCTGTCTCTCCTTCTAAAAGCACATTGAATTCTTTTTTGTTTGGATAGCTGAGCATACCATAAGAGCAGAATATCAGGGTTGGAAAGATGCTTAAATGTTCAGTCCATACATCCATCTGGTGCTTAAATCCTAGCCATAGTACCTTCCTAAATGTCATCTAGCATAGGTTTGAATGCTTTCAGAGTCAGGAGTCTCATATTCTTCAAAAGCATACAATTCTGTCTTTCGATAATGCTGTAAATAGGGTGACCATACTCCAACACACGTGAGCACACACACACACACGAGCTCACACACACACACACACACACACACACACACACACTGAGCCCTTGTCCCTAAATCACCCCTCTCCTTTCCTTGAGTTGTGTAGTTGTAATTTGGATCATAGATGTAAAATGAACTTACTAATTCTTGCTAAAGTCTAGTTCCAGCTTCCCATTCTAACCTATCAAGATATTTTTTATCCTAATCTGATATCCAAGGTATTTATTCTCTCCTGATTTGACATCTGCAAGTGTAATTAGCATTTGTATGCCAAGAGGCAGTATAGACTAGTACTTAAATGGCATTGGAGGTGAGAAGAGCCTGGGTTCCTAGCCTAGCAGTGCTGCTGCATAACCAGTTGTCAAGTCTTGGAGATAGTTCCCAGACCTCTCTAGCTCTAAGTTTCTTTTTTTTAATGGTAAAGTTTCTGTTTATTTCTTCCAAACTTAGTGTAACATTTTAATTTTTAACAAAAAGATATACAGGATAAGTTTTGAGTTATTTTCCAAATATAATTGTTACAACATCAGAAACAAGTACTCATTTAAAAAAACCACTGTATTAAGTAGAATTGACTTGTGAAAAGCTGTACATACTTAATGTATACAACTTGATGAGTTTGGGGATAAATATATACCTGTGAAACCATCACCACCATCAAGGCCATAGACATCAATCACCTCCCAAAGTTTCTTACCATTCCCTTTATTATTGTTGTTAGTATTATTATTTTTTATAGCCTAAGTGTCTTATCTATAAAAGAAATGGAAATGATGATAGTACTGTTTCACAGAGTGGTATTCAGGAGTATAGGGAATAATATAGAAGAGATGCTTTGCAAAGCATCTTTCACATAACTGGGATTTAATAGATGCCATTATTACTTCCTAATCTATATTCAAATTGAGGGCCAAAATGTTTATTAGGAGTGAAGCAAGGCCATGTTCTTTTAATATATGTCTAGATGTTTCTCAGGTTGGTGTGGATCAGTTTAGTAAAATATCTGAGCATAATTTTTTAATATTTAGGAGCATAGCTAGTTGCACAAGCATCCAGGTAATTTTTCTCCATCTTTTTCACATGGTTATCCCTGAGAGAGTTTTTCAATCTGCAATAAAGGTATACAAGTAGAGAAAATTGTAGAAGGTTCAAGATGGTGGTATAGGAAGAACCTGAACTTACCTCCTCCCATGGACACAACAGATCTACAACTACATATGGAATAATTACCTCTGAAGGGGACGTGAAAACTTGATGAACAGTCTTTCACAACAAAGGGTTAAAAGGCAACATCGAGACAGGCAGGGAAAGAGAGAGATGTTAGCACCAAGGGAAAAAAACCACACCCCAGCTGCAGAGATTCCACAACTGGGAAGGATCACAAAGGTATGATTATTTTCCCTGAGGAGTAAGGGATTTGAAGTCCACATCAGGCACCTCAATCCTTAAATCCTGCCTGGGAAAGATGAGCCCCAAAACATCTGCCATTGAAAACCAGTGGGAAATACTTCCAGGAAAACATAGAACTACAGGGAACAGAAAAAAACACTCTTAAAGGGCTTGCATGCAGACTCACTTCACCTGAAACACAGTTCAAAACACCAAATTGAAAAGCACAGGGACCATAGGTGAGCAGGACCCACTTACTAATCCTGAAGCATCTTTTAGAGAGGCAGGAACCAGTTGGGATGCTCACAAGGGACTGAGACACTGATGGGAGCGATTTTTTCAATCTCGGGCTACCTTGCTAATACCAGCTCTGGTGGGCATCATTTTGGAAATCACCATCTGAATTATTAGCACCAGTGAGCACACCCTTCCAAGAGCCCTGCCAATCCCTGAGCTATTGCCTGACCTCACAGCAGACCTGGTGATAACCCTGCCCACCAGCATCTGACAGCCACAGTGGGTGGGCTGTACGGCAGTTTTGGGGGCAAGTCCCACCCCAGCACCCCACAGCTGCTGTGGTGGGCCCCATGGTTGTTCCAGGGGTCAGCCATGCCCACCAGTACATTGCAGCAGTAGCCGTGGCCCCATCACAACAGGAGGGCACACGTAGCTCATGTAAATGACACCCCTTGAGCACCTGGCTCTGGTGGTCAGGTGGGATTGTACTTCTGAGCCCCACAGGACATTTTCCACATAAGGCCACTTCTTCAAGACTGGGAGAGGTAGCTGACTTACCTAATACACAGAAACAGAAAATTAGACAAAATAAGGAGACAAAGCTGTATGTTCCAATTGAAGCAAGGCAAAACCTTAGAAAAAGAACTAAACAAAATGGAGATAAGCAATCTACCTGATAAATATGCTTGATGGTAATAAAGATGCTCCCCAAACTGGGGAGAAGAATGGATTAATACAGTAAGAACTTCAACAAAGAGATAGAAAATATAAGAAAATACCAAACAAGTTATAAGTGAAAAATATACTAGAGTGCTTCAATAGTAGATTGGATGAGGTAGAAGAATGAATCAGCAGAATGGAAGACAAAGTAATGGAACTCATCTGACAGAAGAGCAAATGAAAAAGAATTTTAAGAAAGTGAAGATATCTCAAAGGACCTTTGGGACAACATCAAGCAGAATAATGATTGCATTATAAAGGTCCCAGAAGGAGAAGAGGGAAAGAGCCAGAAAAATTATTTGAAGAAATAGTGGCTGAAAACTTTCCTAATCTAGTGAAGGAAACAGATATACAGGTCCAGGAATCCCAGAGAGTTCTGAGTAAGATGAACCCAAAGAGACACAAAACAAGTCACATTCTAAAATGGTAAAAGTTAAGGATAAAGAGAGGATCCTAAAAGGAGCAAAGGTAACTTTTTATGTACAAGGGAAACCCCATAAAACTATCAGCAGATTTTTCAGCAGAAACCTTACAGACCAGAAGGGAGTAGCACAACATATTCAGAGGGCTGAAAGAAAAAAAAAACTTTCAACCTAGAATTCTCTACCTAGTAAGGTTATCATTCAGAATGGAAGGAGAGATTAAGATTTTTCCAGATAAGCAAAAGCTAAAGAAGTTCACCACCACAAAACTGGCCCTATAAAAAATGTTAAAAGGACTTCTTTAAGCTGAAAAGAAATGTCACTAATTAATAATAGGAAAACAAGACTACCTCAAAGTAAAAAGCTTTTGCACAGCAAAGGAAACCATCTTTAAAACAAAAAGGCAACCTACTGAATGGAATATTTTCAATTCATATATCCAAAAAGAGGTTAATATCCAAAATATATAGAGAACTCATACAACTTAACAACAATACTAACAACATAAAAACAAACAACCAGATTTAAAAATGGACACAGGATCTGAATAGACATTTTTTCAAAAAAGACACACAGATGGCCAACAGGCACACGGAAAGATGTTCAACATCTCTAATCATCAGAAAAATACAAATCAAAACCACAATGAGGTACCACCTTATGCCTTTTAGAATGACTATTACTGAAAAAAAAACAAGGAATAACAAATGTTGGAGAGGATGTGGAGAAAAGGGAATTCTTGTGCACTGCTGGTGGGAATGTAAATAGTCAATTTCCAATACATGGAAAACAGTATGTAGATATCTCAAAAAAATAAGAAGAGAACTACCATATTACTCAGCTATTCCACTTCTGTGTAATTATTCAAGGAACACAAAAACGCTAATTCAAAAGGATATATGCACCTCTGTGTTCATTGCAGTATTATTCACAAAAGATATGGAAACAATCTAAGTGTCCATTGATGGATGAATGGATAAAAAAGATATATGTTTATGTAATGGAATATTACTCAGCCGTAAAATAGAATGAAATTCTGCCATTAGTGACAACATGGATGGACCTTGGGGGTATTATGCTAAGTGAAAGAAATCAGACAGGGAAAAACAAATACTATATGATTTCACTCATACTGGAATCTATGAATAAATGGGTAAATAAGTAAATAAATAAATACATAATAAAAGCTCATAAATCCAGAAGATAGATTAGTGGTTACCAGAGGGTAAGGGGGTCAGGGGATGGGTGAAATGGATGAAAGGGGTCAACTGTATGGTGATGGATGGTAATTAGACTTGTGGTGGTGATCACTAGGTAGTGTATACATATGTTGAACTATCTTTACATACACCTGAAACTTATATTTAAAAAAAGACATACAAGTAAAGATATACTGTTGGTATTTGTTCTCTGTGAACATAGATTATTAGGACTTGCCTCTTTTTTTCATCTAAGTATTCCTCTTACTAAGTTTCCTGTAGTATTTACCAGGAAGTACTTCAAGCAGTACCTATTTTTCATTTTTGAAAATGGTAAATATATTGCCCATCTTCATTTTTCTGTCATCTCCGGTATCCTTCTGTGGTCACCTACGATGCTGATAATCTGTTTTGCAAGTGCTCTTTTTACTCTGGTAGGCATCCCTTAAGTTTCTCTTCCATGAATATTGTTTTAGAATTCTGATAATTGAGAGGTCTTCAACTAATTTGGCATTGTGAATTGATGAGAGGACAGCTACAGCAATTTTATCTCAAGACGCAGACTTTATGTCTCTTTAAAACCTGAGATTCAGAGAAGTGATTCAGTAAAATAAATGTTTAGCAATGGAACACATGTTTATGGTAGCTCAGGACACACACGTTCAAGTACTATTTGTGAAGTGCATTCATTAACGATTGGGCTATAAAACAAAGTAAAGAAAATTGATTGAGCACTATGTGCCAGGTATTGCTTGAGCTCATTTTGTAAACCATGTTTTATTGCTTTTCAAAATAACCTCATGATATAGACTGACATTGTTGACATTTTATTCAGGAACAAAGTGAAGTTCAGAGAGATTGGAGGAACTTGCCCAAGACACTTCTGTTTGTAAGCATGTAGCAGAGTCTAGATTCAAACTAAGGTCTTACAGATTTCACTTGGCTATTACAGACTTGAGAAAAGTATGTGCGTTTTATAAATGAATCAAATACTGTATACATGTAGAAATTTGGTATTTCATAAATTAGTATCTGTAGTTTCCTTTCTATTAAATGCTTTGGGGGGAAGCCTACTGAACATGTGAAAGATTGCAGGTAGAAGCTACTTAGAATCGAATATAAATATGCCATCAATTTAGGGAAGTGGTTCTCTTTTCCTAGCTTTTTTGAGATCAGTCTGGCTTGGGAAATTAAGATGGTGGTGGTGTTGGTAGTGGTGGTGGTGGTCATAAATATTTTAGAAGAAAATGACGTATACCAGAGTGTACTAGTTTAAATATAATTTTGGGTTACTGAAACCAGACTAAACATGGTAATAAGATTGGTTAGTCTTGTGCTGATTCATAAAGTGAATGACCTTAGTTTATCCTAAAGTTCAGCTTCTTTGGATAACTTTAGAGAATAGGCCAAATTCAGAATGATGAATGCCTTAGGACTAAGTTAGAAAGAATTTTATCTAAGAAGGCTGCACCTTCGCTAATCTAAACGTTTTGTCTGTTAGAGAGAGAAATATATTAAAAGGCTGTCCCACCTCCTAGTTCAAGTGTACTTTATACCCCTGACAAGTTTCTGCAGAAGTCTCAACTAATCACATGTTGGCTAAGGAAAAGCAATGCTGGCAGCTCTGCTTTCTTTCCGCCTTCTCATGTTGTAGCACTCCATTTCTAGGAGCAGCTCTGGGTGTAATCCAACTGTCTAGCCTTATCTGACATTAATGTACATCTATGTTATAATACACCAGATTGAAATTGCTAATGTGTATCCAGTGTTAGCAAATTAGCATGACTCTAAAGCATATTTGTATGATGGAACAGGAATAACCTTACATCACTATAGAGAAACAAGAGGTTGCTCCCTAAGATGTGGAAGTGGCTGAAAATTTTTAAATGAGTTCGATTGTTCTCCTTGCAAAATAAAGATACCTCTCAAGTGGTAAATTCAGTCAAGTGCCAACTTAAAGCCTCAGTGTTATTAAAAGATAAACTGAGTTACATTTAAATTTTGAAGAGTTGATTTGAGCAGCCATCCCTTCAACCCAGGCAGTGGTTAGAAGCACTCCAAGACAGGAGCTAGGAGTTTTTATAGAGCAGACAGGGAAGCAAAGCAAGGAAATTATTTGATTGGCTATAGCTTAAGCAGATGCCTTATTTGGGGAAGGCTAGTTGGCTATTTGTGACTGGTTGTTCTTCAGTTTTGTCTTCTCACATAAAAGTGCATTGACTCTGACTTAGATTTCAGTTTGCTTACATAGGCTACTAAGGTATTAGAACCACCCCAGTCTAACAGTCTCCTTGTTAAATTACTTTAACAGTGTGAGTCTCTGGAAAACAGAGAAGGAAAGCCTAATTTCTGCTTTTCATAGCTTTCTTCTTTCATTAAGAGCAATGGGATGAGGCCAGTCAACTTACACATTTTACTGAACATGTTTCCTTCCTAAGCATTTCAAAGTTGCTTAAACTCTAGTTTAACAGAAATATGCTATAGAAATAACCTAGCCCCTTTCCTTGTCAGAGCTTCTGCCCTTTGTGCCCCATGCCATGGCCAAAGATCTGAGCTAAAGGCCAGCCTCATCTTCCAAATGGAATTTGGAGTTCTGATCCAGTGATTTCATTGCCTACGTTAATGGCTGCCATTTCTGACTGACATCAGAAACACCTGTGAATCTTTCTTTTCAAAACTTAATCGGATTCCTAATTCTTTGGGTTTTATTCTGGCACTCTGTATTTTTAAGAAGCATTTCAGGTAATTTCGTGAGTAGCCACATTTTCAACCACTAGTCTAGTCAAGGTTGGAAGACAGCATCCTAACTCACACTCTGTCTCTTTATAAATGTTTTAAGACACTTATTGTACACCAGGTACCACCATTATGTGAAGACCAATAAGACCCTCTCCTGCCGTCATAGAGGTTATGGTCTCTTTTACCATGTTTATTGTCATCTTCTGCAAGAGTTTATTTTCTGCCCTCCTGAATAAAATTTCCTTAAGCTGTACCAAGAGTGACCAGTTAGACATATCACTTTTATGTAAATCAAGTTCTACCATATTCCAGTTGCTCTGTTACCAAAAATGAAAGCTCTGTTTAACCTTTCTCAGAGCTATTTCTCAGCCCTTTTATCATCTTTCAGTTCTCTTCATGACCTCTCTATAGCTTCATAGCTGATAACTAGATCCAGTATGTATATTTATAATTTTATTATTATTAAAAAAAAATTATTGAAGTATAGTTAATATACAATGTTGCATTAGTTTCAGGTGTACAGCAAATTGATCCAGTTATACATACATATATATTTTTTTTCAGATTCTTTTCCCTTATAGGTTCTTACAAAATATTGAGTATAGTTCCCTATGCTGTACAGTAGGTCTTTGTTGGTTATCTATTTTGTATATAGTAATGTGTATATGTTAATCCCAAACTCCTAATTTATCCCTCCCCCTCTTTCTCTTTGGTAACCAAAAGTTAGTTTTCTATGTCTGTGGGTCTATTTCTGTTTTATAAATAAGTTTATTTGTATCATTTTCTTTTAGATTCCATATATAAGTGATATCATATGATATTTATCTTTGTCTGGCTTACTTCACTTAATATGATAATCTTTAGATCCATCCAGGTTGCTGCAAATAGCATTATTTCATTCTTTTCTATGACTGAGTTATATTCCACTGTATATATGTACCATATCTTTATCCATTCCTCTTTCGATGGACATTTAGGTTGCTTCCATGTCTTGACTGTTGTAAATAGTGCTGCAGTGAACATTGTGGTGCATGTGTCTTTTCTAATTGAAGTTTTATCTGGATGAATACCCAGGAGTGGGATTGCTGGATCATATGGTAGCTCTATTTTTAGTTGTTTAAGGAACCTCCATACTGTTCTCCATAATGGCTACACCAGTTAACATTCTCACCAACAGTGTTGGAGGGTTCCTTTTTTTCCACACTCTCTCCAGGATTTATTATTCATAGACTTTTTGATGATGGCCATTCTGACCGGTGTGAGGTGGTACCTCATTGTAGTTTTGATTTGCATTTCTCTAATAATTAGCGATGTTGAGCACCTTTTCATGTGCCTGTTGGACATCTGTATGTCTTCTTTGAGGAAATATATATTTACATTTTCTGCCTGTTTTTTGAATGGGTTATTTGTTTTTTTGATATTGAGCTGTATGAGCTATTTGTATTTTTTTAACGCAGGTCAAAGCACAAGCAGCTAGAGCAGTGTTAGTAAATTACATTCATCTAAGTCATTTCATATTTGCTTTACACTTATTTACTATGGTTATCTTTTCCCAAAGTATTTCTATGTTGTCCATTAGGTAATCAAAATCTTATTGTAAACCAATACCCATTTCTCATATACCACACAGTAACTGCTATCATTAACTTAAATGTTCACCATCTGCCATGTACTCAATCAGGTGTCTTGCTAGTAAGTGGAGGAATGAGTTCATGAGATGATGAATGTACAGCATGCATCAGAGTACCTCAAACGTGAAATAGAGGTTATGGATTATAACACTAATAATAGTAATAAACAGTTCTATTTTATATTTCACAATATGTTTAAAATATTACTTAGTACCCATATTATAGTTGGGCTAATTGATTATCAGAGAACTTTATTTGTGTATTGACTCATAGCTAATTGCTCCTCTGGAAGTTGAACTCAGGTCTCAGGAACTCCAAAGCCTGAGTTGCAAAATGATATAATATATCATCTTGTCATAGGACTAACAGTTATGACAATTATCTACTTTTAGATTCCTTGAATTTCTGTCAGCATTTTAATACCTAGAATTACTTTCACACATCTTTGCATTTTATTAGAAATAGAAAAAAAAAGACAACTTAGGATCCAGCCATGATTGTACCTATCCTAACAAATGAAGTAGTGATTTCATGAAGAAACAGGGGAAGTTATATAAAGGTGGGAGATATTTTATCTTTAATATAGTTTAATCACTCATTTATTCCTCTCATTATTTAAAAATATCTCTCAAGTTCTTACTGTGTAAAATAAATGTTATACGGTGAAGTCAATAATATTACTTTTTCCTTGGAAAGAGGTGAACCCAAACTACCTTTCCTTAACTTTTACTATGCTTACTATCAGATTATATTGGAAACATTTAGCACTTATTTGATTTCCAGGTATGATATGGATAAAATATACACATCTTTAGATCTATGAACTCCTCTCCACTACCTTGGTAACTTTTCACATAGTGAGTAGATGCCTACATATGTTTTAATATAATTTGCAATGGTAAAGAATGGCCAAAGAGTATTCCTTTCTGAAAACTTTTAGAAAAGGGCAACAGAGCTATCTTCTTTTGATCATTCAAGAGCATACCTGCCTGCAAATAGGAGGTGAAATGAAAATCTTTAGTGACATCCTTTCCATCCTTGGTATTGTACTGCTGAACTTATTCATGATGCCCATTCCTGAAGCTCAACAGACAATCACACATACAGGTCTGCCTGAAAACAGAGATATTAAACTTATTATGACTTGAGTATCCACTTTCCCTCATGGTCAAGTACAGACACACACATATATGCACACAAACATACTTTCTCTCTCTCCATACACACATCCCTCTCCCCCCCACCTCCCACAGTACTATAAAGTAATTTGCAACACAGCTCTGCAAAGATTGATGGAACTTAAACTCTGCATAGATTTTAATGGAACATTTTGTGTGTAGTTAAATGTTTCTTCTTAACCAATCAGGAACACCACAATATATTCTCTACTTCATAAGTCTTCCTCAGGGAGAGTTGTGTCCTGGAAAGCATTCATTTTTACTATGAATCCATTTTCTAGTCTATCTTATCAAGATGTGGCTGGCTATAACAGAACTAATTGATACTTCATGTGACTATTTTCATTTCTCATGTAGAACACCAGATATAATATTGAACAATTTTTTTCTTGTTGATTTACTGTCACCCACGTTTGAGAGGTGGTATATTTGGTGTGCCTTTAGAAAGAAAATTGTGGCTCTGTAGCATTTATTTTATTCCATAAAAACTGAAAGATTTCTGAATATTGACTTGTAAATAGGTGTTTTACAATTTCCCATCACCCCCACCTGTCCCTCCTATTTTTCTCTCTCTTCCTCCCTCTCTCTCTCCCCCTCTCTTTCTCTTTTCTATCCATCCCCCCCAGCCTCTGAATTCTGAGTTCCTTAAAAGGTTAAATACTTAACTAACAAAATTAATTTAATTATCTTGAGGGAGACTTTATTAGTCAAAATTTGCTTCAATTTAGAATATCAAAATCTCAAGGTTATTATTGAAAGGACATTTCCATGATTATTAACTGACCCATCCCAATTAAATAAAAACACAAGCATAGCTTTTAATTTAACAAAAGAGCAGCTTCATGCTCAAAGACTGCCCTGTTTTCATTCAAGTTTTCAAAAACATCTGTGAAAGATGTGGTTCTAAATTTTATTTTCTACGAATATATGTATTCTCACTTTTCCTTGCCTAAAAATAACAGTGTGTGTGGGGGGGGGTTGAAATGTAAGCTTTTCCACTCTCTGTTTCTAACATGGTAGAGAAATAAATATAAACTATAAGATTCTCTTTTAAATAAGCAGGTTAGTTTTCATCACAATAATATGTTTATTTAGCTTTCCTGTTTAAGTCGTAGCCCAAAGGTAATCATGAGGGGAGTGTCTAACTAGACTTCTTACTTTTTGTTCTCCTGGAAACGGGAGTATGAATGAATAGCTTTCTCCTGGTAATTTCTCACTGGATATTCGAGTTTTCATGAAGGAATATTCTATATTCATTTTTCTTTGGCTTAGAAATAGTTTCGTATAATTTATCCCTAGCTGTCCAGATAATGCAGCAGTGTTCTCATTACTATTTCCAATGATCGTTTTCCATAGTTAAATTCATGTTTCTCTTTTCCTGTGGAGAGATTTAGTAAAATAAGAGGCAGCCTCCATAAATATTTATCATTTTTATTTCATGTTAGCAAACATGAAGTTATGCATTTGAATATGCTTCATTGTGTCTGTTTTACCTCTTGTATCATTTTCTGTGCTTTCTCACACACTATTTTATACATTTAATACATGACTTTTGGTTTTGTTTTAGTCTTACAAAATTAAATCTAAATACCCTAATATCTAGAACTCTACCTATCTAGGTTCATGTGTACCTCCTCTCCAAATGTAAAATATTGCTCTGTAGTGAGGTTGCCTCTGCCTCTGAAAACAGCAGTTGTATCTGGACCCAGGGCTGAAGCCCATTCTCTCATCTGGCCATGTCATCTCATCATCTGAAAAGCACTTTCAAGGCTTCCTCCTTAGAGAAGGCATCATTTCCCATTCTAGCTCTTTTAGTCTTTCCTCCTCCTTTGAATCCCTTTTGCACCAGGACTGTGAAGCATAAATTGTAGTTATTTTGTGTTGTTAGTGTAACTCTTCAAGCAGATAGTATGCTTTTGAAGGATTGATTCTCCTACTATGCTTCTTTGATCTGGGAAGCAAACGCACCAGAATGTAAACACACATATTGATTGAGGTGTTGCTACTTTTTAAAATACAGAGTAGTATATCATATAGCTAGATATGTAGAAGGATTTTATTAATTCTGCATTATAAAAAGTATTTAAAATATAATTCCTTCAAGTTCATAGAGTAGGAATAATTGGGCCATAGAGAAAGTAATCGATAAAATTCCTTACTTTCTCTAATTACTGTCATGTTTTTATAATACCTATTTACTCTTAAATTGTATATTGAAATTTTATATTTTTTATCAGTACTCGTATATCTACATCAATTGCTGTTTTAAGTAGTTGCCTGCTGAGTCATTATGTATAAATAAAACTGTTATTCTTTACATAAAATAAAACTTACTGTATAACAACTATAAGTTAAATATGCCATACCATAATAAATCTTGAGAGTCTTCATTACACAGATTCGGGAGTTTGATGGAGGAAGTTGAAATCCTGTTATGAATAATAAAATACATATATTTGTTATTTCTTCTGCCGCCCTCTCCACACAAAACACAATTTAAACTTCATCAGTTGGATATATGACATAGTTTCTGGGAACTTTTAGTGTCATCTATGTCAGATTAAGTTTCATTGAAAAGGTTCTAAATTAGATAGCCATTCTTAACTTCACTCAAACTCAGACTTCTCTGAAAATTTCTTCAAAAATCAGCAGTTTCCTTACAGTCACGTGGTATTCTGTATGTGTGCTAGTGTAAAATGAAAGACAGTACAGATCTAATTTCCTAACTACTTAAAACATTGTAATTCTAAGTAGTAATAAGGAGAATATTTAATTTTGAAAACAATTGTATTCTAGGTCTTCACATTTAATGGGAATATACATAAACACTCCCTGGATCAGAGTAAGTTCTCAGTTTATGTAGACCATTATTATTTAAGTTACCTAGCTCCAAGCTGAATGGGATCTGTATTAATGAGAAAGAAGATGATTATATAGGTGCAGACTTTGTCTATCTTACTCAGACACCAAAGGGAAGAAAGCCATACATGTATAGAATTTTTAACCTCTAAAAGTTCACTTTCCCAGATTATTTTACTTATAAAGGTATTAAGATATTGTGCAAAGATCACCTACCTGAGATTGAAAAGACTTCTTATGGTTTTGGCGCCATACTAACATTAAGCTCATAACCAAATCTCTTTAAGCCTCAGGTTTATAACTATACAATAAAGACATTGGGTTAAAGATGATTTTTAAGGTCACTTTTAAAACTCTGTCAGAGGACATGTGTTTAGTGACAACTGAAATGATCTGCTGGAGATGGAAAATGTAATTCTAAAGTGTCTTCCTACTATCCACTTCTCCCCTAGATAGATTAAGGAAAATATCATTTTCCTTGAACAAGTTGGGGAAGATACATACCTTGGTGCAAATGTATCTTGGAGCAGAATTGGAGTTGTTGGAGAGTACTAGGTAAAATATCCAGTCTAGGAGTTTGTGTAGTTCATTGTCTGTTTTCAGTTTCTATTTATTGCGCTACTGCTCTGTTGATGCTATCAACATACCTTGCAGGTGAGCTCTTACAGAAGATTGAAGGGCAGTATGTAACTTTTAAGTTAGCAGCCTTGATTCATTTATTCATTTAATCAAAGTGTGTTTATTGAGTGCCTTTATGGAAACTTCCTGGCATTCCCCAGCTTGTTCACTGATTATCTTTCTCATGTCAGGCAAATTATTTAATTTCTTTCACTCTATTTCCCCATTTTTGAAATAAAGATGGTATTCTGAAGATTAAATAAGATAATATATATATATAACTTTGAGCCTAGAAGATAGTAAGCATTGAATAAATGTTAGACTTGCTAGCTCTTATTGCTGTAACTCAAACATATGCATATAAAATTCTATCATAGGCCAAGGGCTTAAGGGTAACTTATATTTGGAAAGGCAACTTTCATAAAATTTGATAAATGTACAAAATATTTGCACATTTTCTAGGTCATACGTTGTCACCAGAATGTGATATAGATAGTAAAACATTTCATTACAAAAAATTTTACGTTAGTATAGTTCTCAATCTCCTCAAATTGTATATAAAATATTGTGCTTTAAAAGACATACCTCTCAGTGGTTCCTGTAACTGTGAGTATATGATTAACATAGAAAGATAAGTGATATTCCTCATTCATTTTAACATGTTTATTATTATTATTCATTTTCTAAATAGGTTACTATGACTCTTGCTTCACATTCAAGGGTAGGATATCTTTATACAATAACATCAATATCAATACTATTAATGCACTAACAAGTAAAATCAGTATTGTTGGAATCTGTCTTGTTTTGAAGATGTTTGACTTTGGGTAAGAAATGTTTATCAAATTTGCAGAAGGTCCAAAGTCAAGATGGGGTACTAATTCTTTATAGTTTTAGCTTATTTCATCATGTTATTACTCAAGACAAATTAATTCACATCTCTGGGCTTAACTTTAGAATGAAAAATTAGCATTATCTTAGCCCCCGAACTCTGTTTTATTTCAAAACAATATCTTTTGGTAAATTGAGTCAACTGTCCCCAATACAATTTTATTTAATAAGAACGAAACAATCTTGTGAGACCAAAAAGCTAAAATGGAAACAAAAGATCCTAAGGCCCATCAACACTACAGGAATTATAAACAATAGATGAGCAAGAGTAATATAGAAGAAAATTTTTAGACAATGGCAGCTATATATACTTTTAAATCAGTGTTCTCTGTTCTGGGAAAAAAGTTCCAACACTATACTGGAATGAATGGAAAATAATTTGGTGGGAAAATAGGAGGCAAAAAAAAACTATTCTAATGTACCCTCACTTAAATCTCTGTTGTAGAGAGCATTATATCATTTTTTTAAAATAGGACATTTTCTGCTTTTTCCCAAGAGCAAACACAATAAGACTAAAGCAAGAGTAGAAGACATTTTAACTACATAAAATTTGAGAAGCAGTGAAGAGAAATTACAACAACAAAAATGTTGGATTGTTGCCTGACATTGTGACAGAGTTTACTGAAACTTCTTCTAGGTATTAAGCTTCTGCAGTATTGGATTTACAGGGTTATTAGTCAGAGGAACATCTCTGTTCATCTTCTGTTGATAGAATCTTATTCTTCTTATTAGGAAAACTTTCAATCACACAAATGTAGAGAGAATAGCTTAATGAGCCTTCATATATACAGTATAATAGAATATGGATTTGTTAAAACATGAAGGCATTTTGATATAATATTAACTCTTTATTCCAGAAACTCAGTGTGAATTCAGATTTTAAATTGTACCTAAATAAAATCAACCAGTGAAGCCAGGCCAATATAAGCATCAGTAAATATTTTTATCATAGAGTATTCTCATGTTACAGGACACAGGTTGCACTGGAAGGTACTGAGAACTGCTATTTATTATTAATTGTTAGTATTTATTATCATCACTCATTTCCTTACTAGTCAACACAAGAGGATGAGTAAAAGATACCACAACTGAAGGTTTCTTAAATAGAGCTTAGAGGATGAAAAAGAATATAGAGAAATATAAAAGAATTTTGCTTCTGGGAAGGTGGAGTAGACATAGTTTTTCCTATTACTTTCTGTGAGTACAACTAAAACCCCTTATTTCCACCTCTGAAAGGTGGAGATAAGAAGGAAGACTGGCTAGGGAACATGGGATCCAGGATAAGTTCTCTGTTTTCTTTTGCCTCCTATATCCCAGACTTGGGGCAGAAGGAGCTAGCAAATTGGAAACACCAATGAGTGTAGACAGAAGTGCGCCAACAAAAGTGTATTCTCTCTAACCAAAAGATCATGAAAGGAACAACCTAGAAAGACAGAAGTTTTAGGCAGTATCTGCTCTACTCCAGCCAAACCCACGGAAAAACTATGGCCTCATCCCCCTCAATCCTATGCTAACAAAGGCCAAGTGAGAGCCTAGACTTAAAATCTCATGAGCCTGTAAAAAGGCACCCAACAGCACACCAGGGTGGTGTCAGAGAAGGTCAAGAGGGAGAGATGGGATGTTAATCCCTGCTGCTGAATAATGAGGCTTCCCATCCCCCATGGTATCAGTGAAGAGTTCAGGGGGTAAGTTTGGACATCCACACCACCCAGCAATAATGAGAATGACCCTCCCTGGGGTGAGATCAGAATAGGCCTAACGGTGTGTCAGTCTTATACTATCACCCAGTGCTAACAAAGCCATCCCTACCCAGGTGTCAGTGGAGATAACTTGAGGGGCTGAAAGTCCAACCCTCACCCAAGAGTAAAGAGGAACACCCCTTTTTCAGGTGTCAGTGAATACTGAGTGGGAAAATTGGACTTCTACCTTCACCTGGTGCTATACTAGTCAGATGTCTCCCTGCCTTCCTTATTTGAGAACAATCTACAGGAAAGTCAATTTTATAAGGTTGATATAAGATACAGAGTCTCATAACATAATACCAAAATGCCTAGGCTTCAATAAAAAAGTCCTTCCTCATAGCAAGAACCAGGAATATCTCAAACTGAATGAAAAAAAAAAAAAGGATAATCAATAGATGCCAATCCTGAGAAGACAGAGATGTTAGAATTATCTGACAAAGAGTTTAAAGCAGCCATGATAAAAATGCATCAATGAGCAATTGAAAACACACTAGAAACAAATGAAAAAATAGAAAGCCTCCACAAAGAAATAGAAAGTTTCAACACTGAAAGATAAAATATAAAGAAGAAGAACCAAATGGAAATTTTAGAATTAAAAATAAATGAAAAGCTCAATGTGTGGGCTCAGTGGAAGACTGGAGTGGCAGAGGAAAGAACCAGCGAATTGGATAATAGAAAAATAAAAATGACCCAGTTTTGAAAGACAGAGAGAAAATTGACTGAACAACACTTGAACAGAGCATGAGGAACATTAGGAACCATAAAAAAAAAAAAGAAGAAATCATGCTATCTGGATCCCAGAAAGAGAGGAGAAGTGGACATGGTTAAAAAGTACTTAAAAAGTAATGGCTGAAAAGTTTCCACACTGGGCCAGAGACAGGAACCTACAGATTCAAAGAGCTGAGCAAACCCCAAACAAGCAAATCTCAAATAAATCCTTGCTAAGACATATCACAAACTTCTGAAAGCTAAACACAAAGAAAAATCTTGAAAGCAGGCAGAGAAGAGCAAGACCTTACCTACAGGAGAAAATCAATTAGAATGACAATTGGAGAAGGATGAAGGGAATGTAAAAGGAGGTAGGTTTTCTATACTTTATATGAACTGGTGAAATGATGACATCTGTAAATTGTGATACATTATGTATATGTAAAGTAATACCTAGAGCAATCACTAAGCGCTATACAAGCTGATGCCCTCAAAAACACTGTTCGTCAAACAAAATAGAATTCTTAAAAATGTCCAAGTAATCTAGAGGAAGACAGGAAAAGAAAACAGGGAAATTAAAACATAGTAAAAGTAACAGAAATAAAATGAATGAAATGGTTAATTTAAGCCCTAATGTACTAATAATTAAATTAAATTAAAAATTTCTAAATATACCAATTTAAAGACAAATCAGAAGAGTGAATTAAAAATATGACATAACTCTATGCTGTCTAAAAAAAACTCACTTCAAATATGATGATACAGGTAGGGTTAAAATAGAAGTTTGGAAAAGATATATAGGCAAATATTAATCAAGGAAAGCAACAGTGGCTTTATTAATGTCAGATAAAGTAGACTTCAGAGCAAAGAAAATTAACAGAGACATATTATGATAAAAAATGTCAGTCCACCAAGAGGACATAGGAATCCCAAGTGTGTATGCACCAAATAACAGAACTGCAAAATATGTGAAGCAATAAGTGATAAAACTGAAAGGAGAAACAGATGAATCCACAGTTATAGTTGGAGACTTCAATACTCCTCTCTCAACTATTGATAGGATAACTAGATAGAAAATCAGAAAGGAATTTAAAAACTTGAAACCACCGTCTACGAATGAGATCTAGTCAGCAATAACAAGAAACAAACTATTGATACACAGAACTTGACTGAATCTCCTGGGAATTTTGCTGAGTGAAAAAAAGTCAGTTCCAAGAATATGATTCCATTTCTATAACACTTTCGAACCTACATAGTTTTAAAAATGGTGAACATATCAAGTGTTCAGGAAGGTGCAGGGGCAGGAGGGAAGTAGATGTGGCTGTAAAAAGACAACATGAAGGATTCCTGTGGTGATGATAATGTTATATATTTGACTATATTATTAATGTCATATCCTGGTTGTGGTATTGGTACTATAGTTTGCAAGATGTTGCTATGGGAGAAAATAGGGTAAGTGATACAACATAATCTCCCTGTATTATATCTTATGACTTCAATCAAACCTACAGTTACATCAACATAAAAGATAAATTTGAAAAGGAAAAGTTATATAGGCAAACTAAAGGGATGTAAAACTATTCTGTAAGACAAAGATAAGTTGATATGATAGAGTGGTCATCCAAAGAAAAGGAGTATGAAATGTCTTTATTAAAAATAAAAACACATTGAACATTTGTTTCCAGCATTATGAAAGACCAAACCAGGGAGAATATATTTTTATATATGGTTCCTTCTTGATTGTTTTAGAAATTCGCATTGGAGACTTGGAAATCAAGGCAGACTGCTTCTCTTGTAATTTTCATTATTTTCAATATTATGATTCTAAGTGACCTTATTTTATAGTCAATTCAAGAAGATCTGCAATAATGAATTTTCAAAAATGCTTCCTCTAAGTTCTTCCCTCTTTCATGAACATGCAATGCCTCCAATCAAGAGATGAGGCTAATTTTTCTGCCCGTTGACTTTGAACTAGTTCTCAGACTGCTTCATCAGTAGACTATGACAGAAATGACCCTCTGTCAGTTTGGGCTTAGTGCATAATCAATGAGGTTTCTGTTTTTCCCTTTCTTGAAATGCTCTTTCTGGAGGAAGGAAGCCAACTAGTAAGATTCTATCTGAATATACTTGTGAGGTATCCTAAGCTGAGCAAATTAGATAGCTATGTGGTGTTTGGGGAGATAGCCAATCAATATACAACATCCCAGCAACAGCATCACACATGTAAATGAAGAAACCATCTTGGACATACAGCCAAGTTAGATCTTCAGATGACTCCAGCCCCAGCCATCATCTTGCTGCAAAGGCATGAAACCTAGGTGAGAACTTCCCAGGTGAACCAAGGAAACCCATAGAACCTTGGGAGACAGCATGTTATTGTTTTAATCCATTGGGTTCTCGAGTGGTTTGTTACATGGAGAGAGAACTAAAACACACTCTCAGTTAAACAAGGACAATGTTGACAATACTGTTCACTGTTAACTCAGATTGCTTGTGGTTAAGCCAAATGTCTCTGGCTCAATTTTTCACCAGTGTAAGAAAGAACTAGTCATTAATAGTAACATATTTTTATATATATATATATATATTTATATTTATATGTGTGTGTGTGTATAGTGTGTGTTTGTATGTATATATGCATGTATATATATTGATATATGTATATGTATAGCAGCATACATGTTTGGGAATTTTTAGTCAACTTTATGCAACTCTATCACCATGCTGAATAATCCTGGATTCTAAAATCTTTCCAAATAGGTGATATTTCCATCCCTTTAATAATCTAAAGTTGTTTTTAAACTTTATGTATAAAATATTAACTGATTATGTTAATTACATAAATTTATAAATTGATAAATGTATTTACAGTAGCAGAATATTTAAGTCAAAGTTAAAAGTGAAAAAAAAAGTGAAAGAAAAGGCAGTTATTTTTTAAAAATTGAAACTGCATTAATACCCTTATTCTGAAGCTATAACAATGTGTTTGAACTAAGTTTTTGGACTTTAGTTAAGCCCTTAGATACCATTAGAGAATTATTATGTGAATTGTTATCTGCTACTTTTTAACTCATCTTGTTTTTGGAAGCAGGGAGTTAGGTACCATCAATAATTGGATGCTTAAAATAAAGGCATAAGTTTTTGTTAAACTAATAATATTTCACTTTCATAAAAGAAAACTTAAAATGTATTATTCTAAAGTTGATTCTACAGGTTAATTTATTTAGCACAATTTTATTCTTATTTGATCATATATTTAAAGTTTTCAAAACAAAATTGTCTATAAAATATTTATATGTAATTACAGAAAATGTGGAAAATTCAGAAAAGTTTAAAGAAGAAAATCATCTCCCATATTTTCAATATCTAGAGACAGCTGATATTAGTTAATGCTTTGGCAGTTTTCCTAGAAGTGTTACATAATGGTGACTTTATGGCATTTATAAGATTATATGATGCTATTAAAAACAGATTTCTGGGAATTCCCTGGTGATCCAGTGGTTATGACTTGGTGCTTTCACTGCCAGGGCCCGGTTCAATCCCTGGTCAGGGAACTAAGATCCCACAAGCCATGTGGCACAGCCAAAAATTAAATACATTTTTTTAATTAAAAAAAAAAACAGATTTCTTATTATAAAACAACGTATGTTTATTTGAAAAAGTTTGGAAAACAAAGAAAGATGTAAAGTAAAATATTAATCACTTAGAATCCAGTTCCCAGAGATAGCATTCATATCTTAGTGTATTTCTTTAGACATTTCATCTATACATTTTAATATGAAGATGATAATTCTATATAAAGTAGTTAAAGCATAATAATTCCAGGTCCTAGATGAACAGTGATGTGGAAAAAAATCCTGGGAAGAAATAATTTCTTCCACTGAGTGGTATATTAGTTTTTAACACTAACTTAGTTCATATATTCTGCATATTTAAAACATATATAATGTATAATATTTTAAACTTTTTTGGTTTAATTTTAAAAATTTTTCTAGTTGATGTCATTTATTTGAAACCTCCCTCCTTTTCTAATATGGGCTTTTAGTGCTATAAATTTCTTCCTCAATATTGATTTAGTGGCATTGCACAGATTTCTATATGCTCTATTTTCATTTTTACTCGTTTTAATACACATTATTTACTTTAGAGTTCCTCTTTGACACGTGGGTTATATAAAAGTGGGTTATTTATAGTAATGGATTTGGAATTTGCAGGAGTTTTTTTTTTTTTTTACTTGAATCCATTGAAGCTGAGACTTGCTTTTGCCCCAGAATGTAGTCTATTTTCGTACTTATGTGGTGTGCACTTGAAAAAGTATGTGTTTTGCTGTTGTTGGGTGGTGTTTTATAAATGTCTGTTAGTTCAAGTTGGTTCATAGTGCTATTCAGGTCTTCTGTATTCTTATTGATTTTATGTCTTCTTGTACTGTCAATTACTAAGGGAGTAGTATGGAAATGTCTTGTGATAATTGTGGATTTGTCCATTCCTCCTTACAGTTCTATCAGTTTTTGCTTCGTGTGTTTTGAAACTTTGTTATTAGATGCATAAACGTTTATGATTCTTATGTCCTCTTAACAATTCTCCTTTATCATTATTAAATGATCTTCCTTATACATGGTAACATTTTTTGCCTTGAAATTTACTTAGTCTGCTATTAATATGACGACCCTGGTTTCTTTTGATTAGTGCTAGCTAGGTGTTATGGGCTGAATTATAAGTTCATATGTTAAATTGAATATATTCCCTTAAATTCATATGCTAAAATTCTAAATCCCGATAACTCAGAACATGCCTGTATTTGTATTTAGAATCTTTAAAGAGGTAATTAAGTTAAAATGAAGTCATTGGGGTGGACTCTGACCCAGTATGACTGGTGTCCTTATAAGAAGAGGAAATTTGAACATACGTGAGTACAGAATTAAGACCATGTGAAGATACAGGAGAAGATGACCATCTACAAGCTAAGGAGAGACACCTCAGAAGAAACCAGTCCTGCCAGCACCTTGATCTTGGACTGCTAGCCTCTGAAACTGAGAATATATATTTCTCTTTTTTAAGCCATTCGGTCTGTAACTAATAAGCAAGGTATATCATTTTCTAACCTTTAACTTTTTGACCTATTTGTCTGTTTATATCTTGGTAGATAACATACAGGTAAGTTTTGCTTTTTTTATCGAATCTGACAATCTCTGTCTTTTATTGGATGTTTAGCTCATCTGCCTTTATGTGATTATTCATATGGTTAGGCTTAAGTCTATCATGCTGCTAATTTTATACTTGTCCCACTTTTTTGGTTGTTTTTCCTTTCTTCTTCTCTTTGCCTTCTTCTGGATTGAGAAATTTTTTATGATTTCATTTTTTTCTTTGTTGGCTTGTTAAATATGACTTTTGTTATTTTAGTGGTTGCTTTAGGCTTTATAGTATATATCTTTAATTTATCAGAGTCTAGCTTCAAGTGCTGTGACTTCCCAGATAGTATAAGGACCTTATAAAAATAAACTTCCATTTTGACCTTTCTGGCCATTACACTTTTGTCATAAATTTTCTTTTTCGTATTTTATAAGATCCACACCATATTTTAATTTTTTGTCAGTGATGTTTTAAAGATTTCTATGTAACAAGTAAAATTCTTAAATATTTACCTCTGTACTTGCCATTTTTAGTACTCTTCATTCCTTTGTGTAGATACGTTTATTAATTTTTTGATTAGTGCTAGCTAGTGCTAGCTAGGTCATTTTCCTTCAACTGGGGTACTTTCTTTTAGTGTGATTCCTTTGAGATGAATTATTTCATCTTTTATATCCTGAAAAAAGGAAGTAGTTTTTCATTTTTGAAAGATTTTTTCTTGTTGAGTATAGATTTCTTTCAACATTTTGAGGAGTTGCTGTCTTCTTGATTGCATTGTTTTTGGCAAGAAGTCTGCTGCCATCCTTAACTTTGTCCCTCTGTATGTTTCTCTGGCTGCTTTTAAGATTTTCTCCTTTTTTATTGTGGTAAAATATACATAGTATAAAATTAACCATTTTAACCACTTTTATTTTTATTTATTTTTTCCATTGTGATTTATTATAGGATACTGAATATAATTCCCTGTGCTATACAGTAGGACCTTGTTGTTTACCTATTTTATATGCAGTATTTTGTATCTGCTAATCCCAAACTCCTAATTTAACCCTCCCCTGTCCCCTTTCCCCTTTAGTAACCATAAATTTGTTTTCTGTCTGTGAGTCTATTTCTCTTTTATAAGTAAGTTAATTTGTATCATATTTTAACTTCCACATATAAGTGATATTATACAGTACTTGTCTCTCTCTTTCTGACTTACTTCACTTAGTATGATAATCTCTAGATCAATCCATGTTGCTGCAAATGGCATTATTTCATTCCTTTTTATGGCTGAGTAATATTCCATTGTATATATATATATATATATATATATATATATATATATATATATAAACCACATCTTCTTTATTCATTCTTCTGTTAATTGACATTTAGTTTGCTTCCATGTCTTGGCTATTGTACATAGTGCTGCTATAAACATTAGGGTGCATTTATCTTTTAAAATTCTAGTTTCTCTGGATATATGCCCTGGAGTGGGATTGCTAGAACACGTGGTGACTCTATTTTTAGCTTTTTAAGGAACCTCCATACTGTTTTCCATAGTGGCTGTACCAATTTACATTCTCACCAGCAATGTGGGAGTATAAAGGATTCCTTCCTTTTTCTCCACACCCTCTCCAGCATTTGTTTTTTGTAGACTTTTTAATGATGACCATTTTGACCACTGTGAATTGATACCTCTTTGTAGTTTTGATTTGCATTTCTCTAATAATTAGTGATGCTGAGTATCTTTTCATGTGTTTGTTGGCCATCTGTATGTCTTCTTTGGAGAAATGTCTGTTTAGGTCTTCTGCCCACTTTTTGATTGGGTTGTTTGTTTTTTTGTTATTGAATTGTATGAGGTGTTTGTATATTTTGGAAATTAAGCCCTTGTTTGTCACATCATTTGCAAATATTTTCTCCCAGTCCATGGGTTGTCTTTTCATTTTGTTTATGGTTTCCTTTGCTGTGCCAAAGCTTATGAGTCTGATTAGGTCCCATTTTTATATTTTTGCTTTTATTTCTATTGCCTGGGGAGATTGATTTAAGACAATATCACTACAATTTATGTCAAAGAATGTTTTGCCTGTGTTCTCTTCTAGGATTTTTATGGTGTCCTGTCTTATATTTAAGTCTTCAAGCCATTTTGAGTTTATTTTTGTGTATGGTGTCAGGGAGTGTTTAACTTCTTTGATTTACATGTGGTCATCCAGCTTCCTCAGCACCACTTGCTGAGGAGACTGTCTTTTCTCCATTATATATTCTTGCCTCCCTTGTTAAGATTACTTGACTGTAAGTGTATGGGTTTATTTCTGGGCTATCTGTTCTGTTCCATTGATCTGTATGTCTGTTTTTGTGCCAATACTGCACTGTTTTCATTACTGTATCTTTGTGGTATTGTCTAAAGTCTGGGAGGGTTATGCTTCCTGCTTTGTTCTTTTTCCTCAGGATTGCTTTGGCAATTCTGGGTCTTTTATGGTTTCATATAAATTTTAAGATTACTTGTTCTAGCTCTGTGAAAAATGTCATGGGTAATTTGATAGGGATTACATTAAATCTGCAGGTTGCTTTGGGTCATATGGCCATTTTAACAATGTTAATTCTTCCAATCCAAGAGCATGGGATATTTTTCCATTTCTTTGTATCATCTTCAAGTTCCTTTATCAGTGTTTTATAGTTCTCAGCATAGAAGTCTTTCACCTCCTTAGTAAAGTTTATTCTTAAGTAATTTATTCTTTTGATGCAATTTTGAAAGGGATTGTTTTTACATTCCCTTTCTGATATTTCACTGTTAGTGTAATAAAATGCAACATATTTCTGGATATTAATCTTGTATCCTGCTACCTTGCTGAATTTGTTTATCAGTTCTAGTAGTTTTTGTATGGAGTCTTTAGGTTTTTCTATATATAGTATTGTCTCATCTGCCTAGGACTTCCAAAACTATGTGGTGAGAGTGGGCATCCTTGTCTTGTTCCAGATTTTAGTGCAAAGTCTTTCAGCTTTTCACCACTGAGTATGATGTTGGCTGTGGGTTTGTCATATATAGCTTTTATTATGTTGAGATATGTTCCCTCTGTACCCACTTTGGTAAGAGTTTTTATCATGAATGGATGTTGAATTTTATCAAATGCTTTCTCGGCATCTGTTGAGATGATCATGTGGATTTTGTCTTTTCTTTGGTTGATGTGGTGTATCACATTGACTGATTGGAGATGTTGAACCATCCTTGTGACCCTGGGATGAAGACAACTTGGTCATGGTGTATGATCTTTTTTATGTGTTATTGGATTTGGTTTGCTAATATTTTGTTGAGAATTTTTGCATCCATATTCAACAAAGATTGTAATTCTCTTTTTTGGGAGAATTACTGTCTGGTTTTGGTATCAGGGTGATGGTGGTTTCATGGAATGAATTTGGGAGTGTTCCCTACTCTTCAGTCTTTTGGAAGAGTTTGAGAAGAATTGGTATAAGTTCTTCTTTGTATGTTTGGTAGAATTCCCCAGTGAAGGCATGTGGTCTTGGACTTTTGTTGGCAGGGAGTTTGTTTTATTACAGATTCTGTTTCACTTCTAGTGATTGGTCTGTTCAAATTATCTATTTCTTCTTGATTCAGTTTTGGTGGGCTGTATGTTTCTAGAAACTTGTCCATTTCTTCTGGGTTGTCCAATTTATTGGCATGTAATTGTTCATAGTATTCTCTTGTGGTTTTTTTGCTTTTCTGTGGTGTTGGTTGTTATTTGCCTTTTTAACTTCTAATTTTGTTTATTTGGGTCATCTCTCTTTTCTTCTTGGTGAACCTGGCCAGAGGTCTGTCAAAGAACAGCTGTTCTTTTCAAAGAACAGCTCTTGGTTTTATTGATTTTTAAAATTCTTTTCTTTAATCTCTGTTTCATTAATTTTCTCTCTGATCTTTATTATTTTCTTCTGCTGACTTTAGGTGTTGTTTGTTCTTTGTCTAATTGTTTTAGGGGGTAGGTTAGGTTGTTTTTTTGGGGGGGGTTCTTGTTTTTTGAGGAAGGCCTGTGAACTTCCCTCTAAGGATTACTTTTGCTGCATCCCAAAGATTTTATATTTTTATCATTTGTCTCAAGGTATTTTTAAATTTCTGTTTTGATTTCATTGTTGACCTGTTGGTTTTTTAGTAGTATGTTGTTTAGTCTCCATGTAATAATTTTTTTCCCTTGTTTTTCTTTTTGTGGTTAATTCTAGTTTCATGCCAGAAACAAGTTGTTGTCAGAAAAGATGCGTGAAATAATTTCTAACCTCAGATTTGCTGAGGCTTGTTTTGTGCCCTAGTTTGTGGTCTGTCCTACAGAATGTTCCATATGCACTTGAAAAGAATGTGTTTTCTTTTCTTTTTATGGATGTAATTTTCTGAAAATATCAATTAATTCTAACTGTTCCATTGTGTCACTTAAGATTTCTATTGCCTCATTGATTTTCTGTCTGGAAGACCTGTCCATTGACGTCAGTGGATATCTATGATATGTATCTGTCTTCTACTATTATTGTATTCCAATCAATTTCTTCCTTTATGTCTCTTAGTTTTTATTTTACATATTTAGGTGCTCCTATATTGGGTACATATATGTAATATCCTCTTTTTGAATTGATCCTTTTATCATCATACAGTACCCTTCTTTATCTATCTTTATGACCTTTGTTTTAAAATATATTTTGCCTGATATGAATATTGCTACCCCCAATTTCTTGTCATTTTCATTTGCATGAAATATCTTTTTCCATCCCCTCACCTTCAATTTATGTGTGTTCTTTGCCCTAAAGTGGGCCATTTGTAGGCAGCATATTAGAAGGTCTTGTTTTCTTATACAATCTGCCACTCTATATCTTTCAATTGGAGCATTTACTCCATTGGCATTTAAGGTAATTATTGATAGAAATGTATTTATTGCCATTTTAAACCTTGTTTTCCAGGTGATTTTGTGTTTCTTCTTTGTTCATTTTTTAAAATTTTTGTTTTTCCTTTTGTGGTTTGATGGGTTTCTTTTGTTTTGTGCTTATGTTCTCTTCTTTTTGGTTTTTGTGAATCTGTTGCATGTTTTTGATTTGTCGTTGCCCTGTTTTTCAAGTATGTTAACCGATTACTATATCTAGTTGTTTTAGACTGGTAGTCATATAGGCTCAAACACATCCCCCCCCCAAAATCTACATTTTCTTCCTCCCCTTCCCCATATTTTATGATTTTGATGTCCTCTTTTATATCTCCATATTTATCCTTTTGCTCTTTGTTGTAGTTTTCATTGCTTTCATAAGAATTATTATTATTATTATTATCCATGTACTGGTTTATTTAAGTAATTTCCGATTGTGATTTTCTCCGTCCTATAGATTCTTGCTTCTTTTCCATTTAGAGAAGACCTTTCAGTGTTTCTTTTCGGATAGGTTTAGTATTGCTGTATTCCTTTAGTTTTTGCTTGTCTGAAAAATTCTTTGTCTCCTCTTCTGTTCTAAATGTTAATCTTGCTGGGTAGGGTATCCTAGCTTGCAGGTTTTTCCCTTTCAGGACTTTGAATATATCCTGTCACTTCCTTCTGGCCTGTAGTGAGTGTTTCTATAGAGAAATCAGCTGATAGCCTTATGGGGGTTCCCTTGTAAATAACTCTTTGTTTTTCTCTTGCTGCCTTTAGAATCCTCTCTTTATAATTAACTTTTACCATTTTAAATATACTATGTCTTATAGTAGGTCTCTTTGGGTTCAGGTTGTTTGGGATCCTCTGTGCTTCCTGTACCTAGATATCTGTTTCCTTCTTTAGGATTGGGAAATTTTCAGCCATAAATTCTTCAAAAACATTTTTTTCTTTGCTTTTCTTTTTATTCTCCTCCTTGGGATCCCTATTTGTAGATTGGCATGCTTTATATTATCTCATATGTCTCTTGTATTGCTTTGATTTTTTTTTCTTTTGCCTTTCTGTCTGCTATTCTGATTGAGTGATTTCCCTTATTCTATCTTCTAGGAAACTTATTTGTTCTTCTGCATTATTCAATTTGCTATTTATTGCCTTTACCTCAGCTTTCATCTAGGCAAATGTGCTTTCTGATTTTAATTGGCTCTTCTTCATAGTTTCTAGTTCCCTTTTACAGTAATCTGCGTTTCTATCAATAGCCTTTCTTAATTCCTTCAGTATTTTTATTATCTCCTTTTTGAACTTGGGATCTGGTAGGCTGGAGAGGTCTGTTTCTTTGTTTGTTCTTTCAAAGGAATTCTCTTGATTCTTTAGTTGGGAGTGGTTCCTCTCCTTCTTCATTTTACTTATATTCCCCTGACTCTGTGGGTTTAGGAGAAACTGTTATGTGCTGTAATCTACCTTGAAGGGCTGTTTTTGTGTGAGCGCATCCCTGTATAACCTGCATGAGTTATATTTTTGGTGTGAGGTCTGTTTTCAGTATGGATGCCTGCCACATCTTCTCTCGCTGTGTGCTGGCTGTTATCCTGTTGATAGGGGGTGTCATTGGTGTTGTGGTGACCAGAGAGAGCCTACACTGAATGTTGAGCAGGGGCCTCCTCTTTGCTCTGTGGTTGTTGAAGCCCTTTCTGAGGCAAGGTCTGCTCCCAAGTTGTTGGAGCAGAAGCCCCCAGATCCATTTCTGAGCTGTGGTGTGAAATAGGCAGGACTTGGGCACTTTTGCTGGGAGAGGAGGCACTGAATATTCCTCTGCAGGAGATGTCCACCTGGAGGTGTGCTTTGTGGTGTTGCCTTCCACCCGTTGTGTATGCTCGCAGAGTCCACTGTTGTTGGCACTGCCCTCAGCCCCACCTCAGCTGTGGGAATGCAGGAAATCAGCCCGGGTGTCCCTCAGCCAATGTGCTCACAAAGCCACCAGCGCAGATTTGTTGGCACAGATCTGCTGAAGTCGGGCACCAAGACCACTATAGTCATGCACCTCGACCTGCTGTGGGAACTATGGAATCAGCCCAGACCCTGGCCCTGTCTCCGCGTGCATACCCCTGCAAAGCCAGCAGTTGCTAATATAGGACCAGCCCCAGACACCAAAGCACCAATAATCCCCTCAGATGTAAATGAGTCTGCTGTGGCAGAGCCCCACTCCCCCTTTGTGCATGCATTTACAATGGGGCTTTTATGATGGACCAGGGCTCGGCCTGTGTACACCCCTAGTTGTGGGACCATACTTCAGCCCCTTTAGGTTGTTTCTGCGTAGGCAACTCCAGTTCTTTCCCCGGGTCTGCCCACTGAAGCCCAATTTCCAGCAGCCACTCCCCATGCACACCAGCAGACATGAGTCTTGGGCTGAGGAGTGCAGGGAAGTGGCCAGGTCCCTCTGTGCTGGTCTTTCTCTGTTCTCTCTGTTCTGCCTGCTGCAATCCAGCTGCTGCACTCTCCTCTGAGCCTGTGAAGCTCTCTTTCTATCCCAGCTGATCTCTCAGCTGGTGAAGGGAGTTCCCAGGGTGAAGGAACCTTTCCTCTTTCAGAGTTCCCTCCCATGAGCACAGGCCCCATCCCGATTCCTTTGTTTTTTTTCTTTCATCCTACCCAGTTTATGATGATCTTTCTTGCAATTTTGGTTGTATGAGATCTCCTGCCAGCATTTAGTAGGTATTCTTTGAGAATTGTTCCACATGTAGATGTATTTTTGATGTATCTGTGGGAGGAGGTGAGCTCCATGTCCTTCTATTCCACCTTCTTCATCTCCACCCCCTTAACCATTTTTAAATGTACAGTTTTCAACATTTAGTATATTTCCATTGCTGTGTAACCATCATTACACTCCATCTCTAGAATATTTCCATGTTCTCCAACTAAAATTCTGTACCCATTAAACACTGACTCTCCATTTCTCCCTCCCTCCAGCTCCTGAAAACTACCATTCTACTTTCTGTCTCTAGGAATTTTACTACCCTAGGAGCCCCATGTAAGTGGAGTCATACAATATTTGTTCTTTAATGACTGGTTTACTTCATTTAGCATAACGTCTTCAAGGTTCATTCATGTGTCAAAATTTCCCTTGTTTTTAAGGTTGAATAATACTAGTTTTGATATGTTGTGTTTTCATTTTTGTTTCATTTTAATTTGTAAGGATTTTGGCTATCTTTTATTCTAATATCTTTTTTTTTCTGTCCCCATCATTCTCCCCTCCTTTGAGGAATTCAGTGACACTTTGAAGTTATCACACAGCTCACTAATGTTCTTTTTTTAAAAAAATATTTCTTCATGTTCTCTTTTTCATTTTAGATGGTGTCTATTGCTATGATTCAAGTTCCACAATCTTTTCTTGTGTAATGTTAATACATGTATTGTATTTTGTTTTTAATTCCAGATATTGTACTGTTCATCTCTAGATGTTTTCTTTTTGTATTTTATTCCAAACTCCATACCTCAGTTTAACTTTTAGTAGGCAACCAATTTCAATTTCATTGTTTTAACTAACTCCTTCTTTTGCTATAAACCATTTATATTTCTAAATAATTTGCTGGTATTCTTGATAATTTAGGTTTAGAGGTTGTCTATTTACTATGGAAGATGTTGATGTGTCTATTTTTTATTCCTCCGTATAACCAAAACACATACAATTTTCAAGTTCCCACCTTCCATATATTGTAATAGTCTAATTCTAGTTATTTTACTCTTAAGTGGTTATTGGACTTTATAAACTCCATTTAGAGCTGAGCCATATAAATTACTATAATTAACTTTCTTTCCTTGAAACACTTTTTGATCTCTCCTCAAGTTGCTTAAATAGTTGCTTAATGCATTAAAAAAAATATCAGGAATTCTATCAATTTTAACCACTTAGAAATTTTCCTGGAAACTTTTGACATGCTCCGATATGGTTGGTCTGTGTTTAAGATGTGCTGCATGGTTGTGATCCTGGAGTCCTCTTTTGATGAATGCTTTGTTTCCTGCATTCTATCAATATATCTTCCTCTTTTGTTTATTCCTTTATTTTTGTGGAGAACATTCTCCAGCAGTTTCCTAAGTAATTGTGCATTTTTATGATGCATAATTATAAAATATATTATAAAATATATTGTATAATATTTTTAAGATAATTTCTCATAGTGTATTCAGCTACTCATTGATAAATTATGTCAAGAAATCTAGGTTGGAAATCAATTGTTCAACTAAGCTAGAAGTTGCTGTCAGTAAGTCTGAGAGTATCATTGTCTGAATCTTCTGCATGAAGCCTATTTTTATTTTCTTTTTCTGTTTAAATATTTTTGGATTAGCTCTTCGCTCTTAAGTTCTAAAATATCATGGGCATATCCTTATCATGAATCTATTTTCATCCATAGTATTGGGCATTCATTCAGTGAATCTTTTCTGTCTATAAACTCATATTCTTCTATTTTGAGGCATTTAAAAAAGTGCTTCCTTGATGATTTCCTCTTCTCCTTTTTTATTATTCTATCATTCGGATATTCATTGTTTTTTTATCTTGGACCGCCTGAACTGATCTTCCAATTTTTTTTGTATTTTTCTTTCTTATTTTTCATCTTTGTGTCTTTTTGCTCTCCTTTTTACAAAATTCCTTCAACTTCATAATACAATCCATCTAAGCTTTTCATTTCTACTGTCATTTTTCTAAATTCCAATACGTATTTCCTATGTTAATGCTCTTTTAAATAGAATCCTTTTAATAAAATGATGAAATATGTTTTCTTACCTTTCTGAAAATGTTGACAAGAATGTTTTTAATTATGGGGGTAATTTTGCTGCATAGTCTGTTTTCTCTCATTGTGTTCTTTATTTATATGTTTGTGTGGTTTCTGTCTTACTTCAGGAATTTTTACTGGATACCTAACTGAAATATCTGCATACATGGACACATTTACCAGTGCTTGTTTTCAGTGTAGGGTAACCTAGTCAGGCTCATTTCCTGAGAAGCCTTCACAATCATTATTTTAATTCTTATCTCTTCTTTGGTCACATTTCTCAGAGAACATTTTAGTATCCTTCGTGGAAGGATATAAGCCTTGTTGTTGCATTCTAGAAGCCAAAAAGAGGACAAGTGATAGAAATATCAGAATTCTGAGTGAAGACTTTAAATTCCTTGTTTTCTGGATGGTTAACATTGCCTTTAACTCTGCTGGATATCTGCTGGTGCAAAGAGCCTCTACTTTACTGTCTTTATAGAATAAACCTGGCTTCTCCCTGATGGATAAAGGTGATCATAAAACTGCACACATTAGTTGAGCATGTCTGGGGGTTCAACTTCTTTTTAAACAGACTTTCATGTTAATCTTGTATTTCAGACCCATTGTCATCCCCACTTCCATAAACATCTGTTGCTGAATACCAGGGCTTTCCCCACTGTCTTAAGACCAGGTTTCTCAGGACCAGTAAGTTAGTTACCTCTTGTTTTCCTACATTCTAGCTCATGAAATTCGGTTGCTTTTTATAATCTTTCCCGTTCTTTGACCTTGCACACTGATGTTTTTTTTCTTTACTTTGCGGTACACAGGCCTCTCATTGCCGCGGCCCCTCCCACCGTGGAGCACAGGCTCCAGACGCGCAGGCTCAGCGGCCATGGCCCACGGGCCCAGCCGCTCCGCGGCATGTGGGATCTTCCCGGACCGGGGCACGAACCCGCGTCCCCCGCATCGGCAGGCGGACTCCCAACCACCGCGCCACCGGGGAAGCCCTGATGTTTTGTTTTTAAAAGTACTTGGCTCTCATTTTATTGGGATTTGGAGAAGTACTGAAGTAAATGAGTTCAGTGCTTCTCTAATGAACTTTTTCCTTCAAACTTTCTCTTGATATTAACTTTAAAAATGTTTCCAAAATATGCCTAACTTTAATTGCCAGTTGTTTTATCTGAAGTTTATAGTCAGTATTGTCTGTCTTCATTTTCAGGGTATTTTTAGGTCAAGGAATTTTTTTCCTTTATCCTACTGCATACTGTGATGGTACACCAGTAATTCTTGGGCTAGCTCTGTGTGTTCTATTCCCTATTGTCTCTCCCTCTATTTTCTTCTTTCTTATTGTTCTTTCTTATTTCCATTCTTTCTTTGGGTATCTAAGAATTTCTCAAATCATCATTGACATCTCTGATTTACCTTTCTAAAATGTGTTATGGCTTTTAATGCTTCTGTTGTTAAGTCTAATTTTATTATTGAATATTGAGGTTTCAGCTCAGTGTGTTCACTGAGGTTCAGCACAGTGTGTTGTTTTTTTCATCATTTCCTGTTCTCTTCTTGACTTACTCTCTTGTTTCTGCAACTTTTTTGTTATATTCTATTAAGAAGAGCTCCTAAAAAGACAGTCTGTATTCTGTATGCAATATACAGATGTGGTTTGTTTGGGGCATAGTGTTTTCTTGTTGTGGTGGTCTTTGTTTTGTTTTGTGGTTGGCCAACGTGTGAGGAAAGGAAGAAAAGAAGGAAGAAACGGAGGAATGGAGGGAGGGAGGGAAGGAGGATGAAAGAAAGAGAGAATTCTGAAAAATCCCTAAATTTCCCAAATCTGAAATCTGGTAACAATGAACTCATGCTTGACAATATTTAGATGGTGCTGATTAGTGTCTATGTCTTTGAAAGTAGTCTGCATTTCCCAGTTTTCCAATATTTAACCACCCTTTATTGCCTTTTGAAATCTTGATGTAGCTATACTGGTCCCTGTAGATATTGAGGTAGCTGGATTTGTCCATGTAGACTACTGAATTGTCATATATATATATTTTTTACTATAACATGGATATTTTTTCTTTTGATTCCTACAGTTGAATAAGTACTGTACTGTGTTCTTCCTCAGGTTTTTCCAGTGTTTTCTTTCTTTTGTTCTGCAGTATTTTTTATATATTCCTAGCTGCTATTTCTTCTCCTTACTCATGCTTGATTGAGAGGGGAGCTTTTTAAATTCAGTCTGTCCACAGGCAGGGTATGTGGCTCTTCTCTCGGTTCTGTTCACTAACACTTGGGAGATGCTTGAATTCCTTTCTCTGCTCTAGAGTTGGAAGGCATAGTGATGAGCACTGTTTCTTGACCAGTTTCTAGGACCCAGCAGGCTCTACTTGAAAACTTTTCTCCTAGTCTGGTATCTTCTCATGAATGGATTTGTCCTCTGATATTCTGGACTGTGGTCCATGAAAAAACATAAGCTCCAAAATGCATGTAGGAGTCTTCTTATTCCTCGCCTCCACCTAAAGTGCTTTATGCCTATGGATAATGCATACGAGGATTAATGTGTCCACATCCACCATACTTTCTTCTTGTTCCTTTCTTCAAGTTTTAATCTTTAAATGGATGAAAAAAACATGAAGCCAAGGTGATTGAGAACGATGATTTGGTCACTTCATAAAATTTCTCTCTCATGGTAGAAGGAGGAATAGATGAGTGTTTTTCTATGGAAAACTACCAAGGACAAGTTGAGGGAATACATAAGATGCAAAAGAAAATGAATACTCCTACCTTCTTTTATCTTGCTGAAGTTACTGAATTTTATAAGCGTGCTAGACACTTCGCTTTTCTCAGAACAAATCCTTAGAGTTGGTAGAACTTTCAAATTTTGAAAACTCTTTTGTCATCACAGTTTTGGTAGTGCATGATTTTATTTATTTATTTATTTGGTTAGTTAGTTTGTTATACATTTATTGATTGCTAATACTTCATAAATAGTTTAGAATGTTAAGACACACGTGTCTGAAACTAACTAGTTAGCCCTTTTTTTAGAAAAAATATTTTTATGTTCTCAGTATGGTTTCTTACTTCATCTTTAGTCATAGTATACCTGTTCTAAGTTCTAAACATAGTATACCCAGTTTAGAACTGTATATAAAGAGAACATATCTATCAAAAATACAATTTTATGCCCTGTTGTAATTAATTCCTATTATCATTTTTCTATAATTATTTGAAATCTTCAGTTATATAAAGTGTATAAATACGTAATATTTAGAGCACTGTTTTTTATTCTCACATTTAGAATTAATTTGAAAATTAGAGGCTTCCCTGGTGGCGCAGTGGTTGAGAATCTGCCTGCCAATGCAGGGGACACGGGTTCGAGCCCCGGTCTGGGAAGATCCCACATGCCGCGGAGCAACTAGGCCCGTGAGCCACAATTACTGAGCCTGCGCATCTGGAGCCTGTGCTCCGCAACAAGAGAGGCTGCGATAGTGAGAGGCCCGCGCACCGCGATGAAGAGTGGCCCCCACTTGCTGCAACTAGAGAAAGCCCTCTCACAGAAACGAAGGCCCAACACAGCCATAAATAAATAAATAAAAATTAAAAAAAAAATTTAGAAAATTAAAGAAAAAGTATCATGACCAGAATATTTCCTAACTTTGGGTCTGAGCATGAGGAGGAATGGGATTCACTCCAGGGCTAACTTGGGAGGTATGTGAGCTTTGTGTTAGTACTTTCTGCCGCTGGGTTTACGATGTAGGCAAGAAAAGCCTTGCAGATTCATGAGGGATGATCCTTGGCACCTATTTTGAAAGAAATCATTTTGCTTATTTACATTCAATAAAACCAAATCAAGTTAGCAAACAGAAGTAGGGACTCAGCCTTTCCCTGTGTTTAAATGTCTGTATTTCAGTGTTATTTGCTAAAATGACCATTTAAGTGGAACTGGACAAGCAAAGCAAAACAAACAAACAAAAAACTGTTACATAATCACAGAGACAAGAACTGTATTTGGCAGATTTCTTTTGTTCCTTTTAGGTGAATATTATAATGAATGCTTACTATATTTAAAGGGAAAAATAGCTGTGATGAACAATTACTAGGCAAATAGAAATTGAGTGCTTAATTTCTCTCTGGAACATTAAAGACACAAACCAACAGGTGTTGATTCAATTCCTAAGAGCATCATTTTATGGAAAAAGTATATATATATTTACTGAGTTTACCTGTGTGTTCTCGCCATTAAAAATGCAAATGCCTCAGCTTATCTTTAAAATCTTGGGCAAAGAGAGAAAACCCTATTTGGAAAGAGGGAGAAAGAACATGGCTACTCATAAGAAATAAGACTTTTTGGTCTCATTTGCAGCCAGCTGTGGCCCTGGCACTAAACTCTGACCAGTTAGTTGAAATTTCCAGAATATGTCTTCAGAGAGAAAAAGTACACCATATTCCTTCCTTGCTCCTTTTTCCTTATTGAAATGCAGAACGGTTGGAGTTCAAAGTGCCACCTGGAACAGGAGTAGAAGGCATGTGTTGATGGTCATGGAGCACAAAGTATGAATGACTGGTTAACTTTTGAATGTTTCTCTTTGATTTCACTTATATGTGAGAGAAATAAACTTCTCTCATTATTTCCAGTTTTTTGGTCACTTGCATCCAAACCTGTTTCTGACTGATGCTAAGTTCTTCACCTTTCATCCTATCTTTCAAACCTTGTCTTATTTTCTTTACAAAAGTCCAGGTAATTAGATGTTCAGTGTTCCTTTAGTAAGCATTATGCCTTTTCAGGTTTGACCTTTTGTTCAATGTACTTTATCTGCACAGTAGCAGACATTACCTGTTCTTACTGTTTGGAATTCTCTTCTCCTCAAGTATGTTTCAGCTTTCTTAGATCATCCTGGGGTAATCTTTCACCAGATTCCTATAATATCATTCTATGAACTTTTCCATAAACATATTTGATAACAAGTTTCTTGAGGGATGGAATCAGTTAATTGCAACAAACATACCTTGAGCACCCCTTATGTGTCAGGCATTGTAGTAGAGTTCACTGAGATAGGAAGGATGATAGAGTCAGTGTCCGTGCTCACAAAGATTTCATAATTTAGTGAGAGAAAGGTAGTTTTGAAAGTAATACTAAAACATTAGCACAGCATAATGAACAACCCATGTTGTAGAATTACAGATGAGGAGAAGATTAATTCTTCTGGGAATGGAACGGGAAGAAAGCCCCATATGATTTATCTAAGAGGATGATATTTGGACTGGCTTCAAAAGATCAGTAATATGTTTATTTAGAAGGTAGCAGCAGAGGAAACTGCATGAGAATGCCAAAAGTGGAGAAACAGCCTCTGCACCTTGAGAGAGCTCTCAGTATCCAGCTGGAGGCAAGTGTTGGCTTTGTGGTGAAGAGAGTTGAAAGAAATGAAAAGGTAGCACTGAAAATGGGTGTAAGCATGG
Source organism: Orcinus orca (assembly GCF_937001465.1). NCBI lineage: Eukaryota > Metazoa > Chordata > Mammalia > Artiodactyla > Delphinidae > Orcinus > Orcinus orca. The sequence continues at coordinate 130,585,269 of NC_064560.1, forward strand.
GACAGAGGAACAAATGCTTGTCAGTGTGACATTTATATACTTTCATTTTTCATGAAAGAAGAAATATCTGATGAAGAGATGAGAAATAGATTAAATGGGGGATATTTGATGAGGACGGACTAAAGGGCATGGATCTAACACATTGGCCAATGTGGCAACAAATGAGACAGTTGAAAATGGGTCACTGTACAAAAGATTTTGAATGAAATATAAGGAAGAGGAAAGACTGCTTTGACTAGCCTCTATTTTCCTGATAAGTTGGAGATATACTGTTACTAAGAAAACGTTGCTCTATGATTGTGAACTTGGAAGTTAAAGATGTATTACAGCAACTGTGGAGAGGAATGGAGGGGGTTTGTGTGAGTGTGGAGTTAAAGTGAAAGGCTAAACTATTCATGCCTAAATTCAGAAAAAGACCAAGAGCTGACTTAATGGACTGAAGAAATAACTACTGGTTAAGAAACTAGATTTTCTCAGAGCAGGTGTGGTGCTAGTATTGTACTTGCTTGCTTTCCTTCACAGTACAAACCAAAATGACTTCTATTAAGTGAGTCCTCATAAATGCTTACTGCATTAATATACTATAATTCATCCTAAATTATCTTGTTATTCTTATATTTTCACTTAAACTTAGTGAGTTCTTCGGGAAGAAAACAGGAAAGAAATTCTGTCTAAGAGCTATGGGATATGGTGGCACAGGGCAGATTTATCTCCATTTATAGGTGTTCAATAAGACCTCATGGGTTGAATTTACCCAGAGTAACCCCCACTGTATTTTTCTAGTAGTGTTTATATGGTTGACTATATATCTTTTTAAATTTTTTTCTTTTTTGACAAATGAGCAGAATATATATATTTCACTTATTTTGTGAACAAAGATGAGCTATACTATACAGAGGAAAACATAGATATAGAGAAGCATAGAGTCTAACTTCAGCATTAGATAAACAGTCCAAAGGCCCAGAGATTTGGCACAATATCTGAGGCTTCTCTGAGAAGATCTGAGATCACAGCATTTCTTCTTATTAGAAAAGATCTAGCATTTATAGAAAGTGCCATTTAAAAGACTGTGTAGCTCAGAGGGGGAAAAAAAGCAATATTCTGGTAGGCTGCCTTTTGAAGCAGTAAACACCTTTTATGTCATTTAATAATAGCTTGGATAGGTTTGAAGAACTTTGTGTCAAGTACTCTGAAAACAAGGAATATAAGTTTGGTGAACTCTTTCAGTCATTTGAATTTTAAATCAACCAGTCACAGTGTCTTAAAGCAGCTTATTTGATTCATTTAAACATGTGGTTACACTAGGAATACAACTCCCAGGTCTATTGTTGTTTCACCTATAGTTGATGTGGAAGATTGATATACACTACTGTTTTCTCCTTTCTAGGGCATGTAGTAAACCAATATGTGATTTTATGCAAAAAAAGGCTTACGTTTTTCCTGTTTATAATGGACAATATAAGCCATTTTAAAATAAACAGAGATTGTGACCCCAACTGAACTCAAGACCAGAGACTGGCAAGTTTTTGTCTGGGTCACAAATGGTTGAACAGTTTTTAGTGTATGCTTAGAATATGTGATTTAACTCTTAATCTCCAGAGTCTGGTCAGGTAGAAATTTCTTTACAACTTTTAAAAAATGTGTTTCTCATATTTTGATTAATTTGAGAAATTATTTCTGTTAAATTGCCCCCAGAGTGAAAGTTGAAAATTATATTCACCTAAGCTATCTTCCAATGGTTTTAGGTTGCTGCATAATAAATAGGCCATCTCCTCCCTCCCTGTCTCAGCCTGCCCTTCATTTTTTTCTTATTTTTACATATTTTTGAAATAACTTTTTTCATGATATAGATTCTTTGCCTGAGAAATCCTAAGTATATCAATCAAGCTTCATGCAGTGGTAATGTGATACATAAATCTTCTCATAGGCTATATTCAGTATTTTTAATGTATTTTTCATGACGATAATCAAACTAATTTTATTTGAAAATATTCAGGTTGGTCTTTAAATTCAGGCTGGAGGTGAAAGTGTGGATACATGAGATTGCCATTAGATTTTCAGGTTAACTGCTGTCACCAGGAATGCTCAGATATTATTTAGCCCATAACCTTATTGGATCAAGCTGAACTCTAAAAAACAATCTTACAGTAGAAAATAAGTAGGTGGAATTTTGCTTTATTTAAGAGGATTATAGATATATTTGAAATATCCTTTTAACAAAATAGGTCAATAATTAATATCAACACCTCACCTCATTCCTTTCCCCATAAAGTTAACTAGAGATAATTCATTTTTATTTGTATGAGCAGAATACATAATATCTTATGCGTTGGTCTTGAATTTGATTCTTTTTTCCTTTTCTTTCTTCTACCAAACTAACATCAGCAACTAAAAGAGTAAGACTCTTGTCCAATTACAACTGAGTTAAGAAGGCTGAGTTGTAATAAATAAAACTTTCATATGAGTATCTCACCTAAGAAAAAGTAAGAATATGTGAATCTGATACTGGAAGATAATAAAGACGAGGTAGAGTGTTTGTATATGTTTATGTTTTTTGAAAACACAAGTGATTAATAATTTCTGAAGTATCTTCATAGGGCTGGGAGGATTTTGAAAGGATACCTGATATATTGTTATAGAGAACATGACCACACCTAAATTATCATAGAGTGTCTTGGATAATTCAGAGCCAGTGGGCTCTGAAATGAGATTTGAATCTCAGTTCTGTCACTCATCAGCTGTGGGTCTCAATAGCCATTTAATATTTTTGGACCTTATCTCACCATCTATGAAAAGGACATAATTCTAGGGAAGTTGTGAAGATTATGTAAAATAATCCATTTAAATTGTCTGGCCTACAAGTACACTCAGTAAATAATAGCTATTATTTTTGTTGCGGTAACATATATAAATGCCTTAGGAAAGTAGGATCCCTACTTTATTTACTCAAGCTAAAATACTTTTTGATGTCTAGCTTAAATTATATTTACATAGTTTAGGTCAATATCCTTTGTATATCAAAATTAAAACAAAACCACTTTTATATATATTTATTTTCTCATCTTTCTATATAAAAGTGATCACTCCTCCTTACATTCTAATTTTTATTATTCTACTTCTGTATCCTTCACAAAACTTGACTTGCTGCAGTTCTAATTTTTGTGCAAGGGGAACTCACTTAATTGAAATGTTTTGGCCCTAAACGGTAGTAAAACAGAAAGAATTGAAGGGCTCTCTGCCCATACTTAACAGGCCAGATGATTTAGACCAACTCTTTTATGAAAAAAGGAAAGATGTTGGGTAAAATATTTTAAATATATATATATTTTTTTAACACCAAGGTACTGAGAAGATGTCATAAGTTACCAGGCAATAATCTAAAAAGAAATCAGGAGTTTAGATAGGTAAGTGGACCACTGGAGATTTGTTGAATCCAATGAAACTGAGATTAGCATATGATTGCCTTTCAGGACAAAAATGAAAGGGATCAAAGCTTAAGGGCAAGAAAAGTCTATCAGGCAACACTTTATACATGAAATTGGAGCTCTAAAAGACTATACTTTCCAGGGCAAGGGTGAAGCAAAATAAACCTGCCTCCTCTTCACAGAGATTTAGAATATTATAGAAATTGTAAACACAAACCTATTAATTTACAAATATGCAGTCAAAATTAGTATTACCTGAATGTATTCAAAATTCTTGAACCATAAATTCAGCTTAAAATGAGCCCAGACTAATAGTACTCTTAGGTCTGTGGCAGAAGCAACATGAATCATCTCTAGAGGCCAAGCAGTTCATGCTTGGCCTTAGTAATTTCCATGAAAAAATTTCGGGGGGAAATTATAAAATCACAGGAAAAAAACCCCACACATGTCAATAAGGCACAGTGAGTTAGAAATCAGCAAAAACAATAGATAGCAGAATCAGAATCATAAATCTTCAAATTTTGAAATTATCAATGTGGATTATAAACCAGCAATAGTTATTATATTTAGAAAGATAAAAGGTCATTTGAAAATATTTATAGAAAAATAAATTTTACAGTGTGACCTGAAAATACAGTAAGTGAAGTAAAAAACCCAATGTATGTATTTAGGGGCATATTTGACACAGACAAAAAGAGGATTAATGAATTGGAAGACAGATCAGGAGAAATCATTTCAAAAGAAGTAAAGAGAAGTAAAGGTCAGAAAGAAAGATGAGAAAGGATAAGAAACATGGAGGATACAGTGAAAGATTTAATCAGTTAGGTAGAATGAGAGGGCAGTAAAGATGTGGCAGTAAATAATATTTGATCACATATTCCCTGAAAATGTCCAAAAACTGATAGAAGTCACTGATGAATAGATATAGAAGTCCAGAGGATCTCAAGCCAAAGAAATATAAAGAAATTCATACCTAGATATACTGTTGTGAAAATACAGGTACAAAACATCAAGATTGGAAAAAAAATTACAGATGAGCTTTAAAGGAGAAGCAGCTGCTTTCTCAACAGTAATGTAAGCTAGAAGACAGTGAAATGATTTCTATAATGTTCTGATAGAAAATAATTATCTATGTAATTTTCTATACCCAGCAAAAGTACCTTAAAAGGATGAAAGTAAACAGTCAGCCCCCCCCCCAAAAAACCCAGCTATTTTCTTGTCGAGTTAATGTTTATCGACACTTTTGATAGGGGCATATTTTTATTGTAAAAGTATTTAAAGTATGCCTGATTTAAGTTCTCATATCATTCAAGGATGTGGAAGTCTGTCTTTCATCATTATCAAAATTAGTGGGATACAATCACAGTCATTGAAAGCTGAATTAGTTAATATTCTTCTAAAGAGAAATAAGATTCTAGATATTTGCTACTTGTCTTGACACCTGCATATCCCCATGGAATGTTCCTCTGGTTCCTCTGGTTGGTCTATAAGCTATTTTAGGAATAACAGTGAAATAAAGATCATATACTCATCTCTGGTATAGGCCAGTAAACTTAGTGTTCTTTTATGATCATGGACACTCAATAACACCCAGAGCATGTTGTCAGACAGAGAGAGAGGAATGAGAGTTTAAATACATCAGAATGAACATGTAACCACCATAGAAAATTTTACTTTAAAAGGATGATTGTGCTGACAGTAAAGAATCATTCATAATTCATTAGATCAAGGGACTAAGTGGAAAAAACCAGCACCAGAGTATACCTTAGAAGACCAAGCTCTTTCTGATATTAAATCCATATGACCTTGGACACATTTATCCTCAGTTTTCACATTCAGTGATCCAAAATGGAATATTGTAAATAGAAAATGTTCTATAGCACCTTCAGATTCTCTCACATAGGTACTTTCACTGCTACACAAAATATTAAATTTATCTCACAGAGTTTGAAAGTGCATCAAAGACAGTAACAAGGAAAGGGGGAAAATCTATGAGTTTCAGAGGTTTCCTCTGAGACTTGTAAAATATGCATTAGAAGTGAGCAACTTAAGCACCATGAATTTTATTAACAACCCAGAAGTTATCCTGAGCCTTATATTTTAGCTGATTTACATTCATGCTGTCTTCAGGGGACAATAATGAGTTCAGTCTTGCTTATATCTTGGTTTAGGTTGTATGGCACATGCAGGAAAAGTTGCTTAGTTAAAGTAATGTAAGCAGAACACTAAATTATTATTTTATAATTTGCTCTCTACTTCTAAAGAAAAATAGTTAGCCAAATGTAATATTTTTATAGAGTTTTCCCAAGCTGATATCTTCCTATTAAACTTTCCTTACTTTTTAACTCTGGTCTGTGCTTCTTCCAGATTATCTTCACAATTATCCTTTCTCTCAGCTTTTACTTTCCCACATTATCAAAAGAATACCAAATGGTAAACCTGTATCAATTCATTTTTATTTGATCTATATCTATATCTATCTATCTATCATCCATCTACCTTAAGATTATATCTTCATAATACTATTGCTTAAAGAAAAAAGCATATCAAACATGCTCATTGGTATTATATAGTGAAAAGATTAGTTTCTTGGTGGATGTATCATATACATTTTATATATTTTTTCACTTATTTCTAGGAAGAATATCAAGCAAAACAAGAAACTCAACATTACACAAAGTAAACAGTCCCAATTTTCTCTTTATGTCCAATAGCACCTATTCCACTCACATGCAAAACAAAAAAACAAAACAAGAAGCCCTGCAAACCTGGCTTTGTTGCCTTACAACAGAGTAGACAAAGAATACTGTTGGGATCATATAGCACCTCCAGTTTGCAGTTGTTCAGCTGTCACTTTTTTTTATTCAACCATCTTAGATTAATAATTTAATTTTCTCATCTCAGGTCCCATAGCAAATGATGTGATTCACACTGTGATGTGTCTCTAGTTGTTTTAGAATACCAACTAAAATTTTCTTCAGTATTTTGCCTTGGACTTCCACAACTACTCATGTCATATTATTCTAAATATTGGGTGGTTAGGCCAGTAGGTAGGCATAAGGGAAGCCATTTATCATATTTATTTATGGCAATGCAGAAGCTATAACTAAGTAAATCATAATTAATACAGGATTTTCTTTTTTTCTAGTATGTTTATAAATGCTGGTACAACATGGTTTGGAATTTTATCAAAGATGATTGAAAACAACACATAGAATCTGCAGTGTTTAGAATTCAATCTACCTAAAACCTGTGTCTTTTGAGATACATCTTTCAGTCTGATTTTACAACTGATTTGATAATGTTCTCAAAACCAAAATTTATGATTCTGGCTACAGCTTTATCCAAGAGCTTAAATAATACTGTCATATAATCCAACAAAAGTAGTAGAAATGATACGTACGATGATTTATTGAAATCTCCCCTGTAACTGGTGATCAATATTGAAATATTAATGTTAGTTGAATGCTTATCATGTGCCAGATATTCTAGGAAGCACTTTATATTCATTATCTCATTTAATGTCAATAATCCCAATAGTACCATTAATATCTCCTTTTTACTAATTAGGAAAATGCTATTTAAAGTGGTTAAAGTCCTTGCCCAAGGATAATGTATCAGCTACTTAGTACTAGAGACTGAATTTGAATTTGTCTGATTTCAGAGTTTATGTTTTTATCCTGTATACTATTCTCTCAACAAGCTGTTGAGTGTGCTGGAATGGGTTTACATATCAGATCTGACTAAGACAATGTAGGTTTTTAAGTTCATTTAATAGTAAGTAAAGCTGTTATTTCTCAAAGCGTGTTCTCTTGTTCTCCTCTGAAATTATACAGTGTTCACCACATCTCGAATCATGACATCTTTGGTTGGCCTCTTAGAAATTGTCAGCATCTTTGCCACATGGTTGGAGGCCAGATATCAGTTTGTCACCATATAATGTATTCTCCCTATTTGGTTGGGAGCATAGAGCAGGTGCTTGGAAATCCTGCTGTCATCCATTCTCCACACATGACTGGTCCACGTTCAGCTGAATTATGGTGAATTTCGCTTGAGAACTGCTGTAGTGGCTACACTCCAAAACGTGACTATAATCTTGCCTATGATTTGATATTCAGCAGAGCACCTAGATGAAATTATTAAAACCACTCAAGAGATCAGATATGCTCATATCATCCCTGTCTTATCATCTTATAATACTTTATACATCAACATAGTTCTGAAGAAGTGAAGCGTGATTTGAGATTGGAACACAGTTAAATACCTATTTGATGGTTTGTTGTTAAACACTGTACTTTTTATATATAATTTATGATGTTTTTAATCTGCGTTAGAGTTCAGAAACTCACTTACATTGAAATTGACTACAAAGTTTTATGTAAACAGACTTTTAAGAGACCATTTTCATTAATTCAGAATATTTACATTAAGCTCACAAAGGATAAAGTTTACCTTGCTTTAGATGTTTTAGATAAAATTAAGATGTAAAAATTTAAAAATTAAAGAAGTCCTAGTAACACTGAAAAATAATTTCCTTTAACATTTCTTTAAAAACATATATGAACATCTAATAAATGACTTGATTGAAATATATTTATTGCAGCTTTCCTGTTGCAATAAATACATTTGTACATATATTGTACATAACAGATAAGACTGTATGTAGATTCTGGAAACTTCATGCCAAGGTAGAGTTTTTAGATCAATAGCAAAAATCAAGATGTAGATGAATTTTGATATATTTAAGAGGCAAGTGTGCCTTGAAATGAAATATGCTGTATGAAGAAAGTGTACTCTAACTTATACAAGAGGGAAGCTTTTTTTGTTTCCAAAGCTCAGGTTTGAATTTGATTCTGTTCATTTATTTCCCAGCAGGTGTCTCTATATAGCAGCTTTACTCAGAAAGAACAAGAACACAAAACTAATTGTACAAAAAGGAAAACAATGAAGCAAGTAGAGAAATGAACTGGTTGTAGAGTATGATGACAATATAAAGTGAAAATACTTTAAAGATATGTGCTATCCATAAGTAGTTACATAGAATATTTTCGTTTATTTCTTGATTTTGTTTAAGCAACTATTTCAAAAGAAACCTAGAGAAAGCCGTTAAAGCAGTTTATATTATGTACAACCTAAATACAAATAGAGACATACTCTATCTAGCAGGGTATTAATTGGCATTTTGGCATCTTGATCTGATAACTTCTTCATCATTGTGGATGAAACATAAAAGAAGTATGCTGAAATCTTTGCTATGATCATAAACAGTTATTTAAAATTGATAGTGGGCAGTATAGAGATTAAAAAGTGGAAAGAAGATGTAATTATACAAAGATGTAATTTTTCTAGTTTTCCTTAATCAATGGATTACAAAAGTTACTTTGTTCTACTTAGAATGAGATGTGAAAGAATGAACATTTTTAATACATAATTATCAATATTTAAGCTTTTTTAACCAAACAAAATCTATGCTTGATGGATCTCAGTTAAATTTCTATTCTAATCTAGGTGGAATAAAGAAATTTTACTTTACATATAAAATGAATTAAGCACTATCCTACCTTTTTATTGTAATAGCAGATTTAATGCACCACAACATTCTGAGATGAATAACTAATGATATCAATACATATTTAAAATTTCAAATATTATTAACTAAATAGTTTTTAAACTAAACTTAAATTTTAGCATGCAGTTTCTATTGCCCAGCAAGTAAAAATTCACACGGTTAAAAAATGTATGAAAATAATAAGTACATATCATGATAAAAACATAAATATAAAATATATTAATTCCATAAAAAGTTTAAAATAGATAAAATTTCTGACTGGAATGATATCAGAGACAAAGTTTTGTATATTTTTATATCACAGTTTTTAATATGTGAGTAGAAATTTTATACCTTAGAACCAAGTATGTTATAAAAATATGTGAGTATTTTGGACAATTAGATAAAAGCTGTGGAATAACTATACTCAATTAGGTCTCATTATCCTTTCACTCTGATGTTTTATTTCTTTTACCCTTACTGATTGAAAAAATAGATATGTTGATCTGTAAGGCCACTAAAGACATCTTGCAGGCTGCTACTGTACTTTCATAAAGGGATAGAACTTTTCAAGATTACTTAGGTAATCTACTTAGGCAGTCTCTGAAAATTGTCAGATAATATCTTCTGGTTTAAGATATTAGAATGAAAATTCATTTGCCACTTTTTACTTCCAGAGTCTCTTTTGAATGATAAAAACAGAATTACAAAAGCAAATTAATAATGAGAAGCCAGAAAGTAATGAGCAGATTGGGAAATTTGAGAATTCTTGGGAAAGGAGAATGAACACAGTTCATCAGACTATTCTGATTCCATATGCTAAGTTATATTCCAAGAATAAACATGATTTTGTCCAAGGGAACCAAGGAGAAACTCCAAGTTCTGAGTCAACAAATTAAAACAAGTGGGTCATAAGGCAACAATAATGGAGTCCATGAGAAGAAGGGGTTTCATTTGTCTTGATCACTTCTGTAACTCCTGAATCTAGAATTGTGCTTGATACATAAATCATTTAATTCAGCATACAGAATTTTAATTCTGGTAGGGAAAGGAGAGCCATGTTCCTTTTGTGGTTATTTTTTTCTCTTGATGCCTGACCAAGATGGAGAGTACTATAATCTCAACCTTATTACACTCTCAGGCTCCATATTCCCCTCTAGGAATCTTCCCAAGGCATAGGACCAGCTGGAGTTGGCTTCTAGGGCCTCATAAGAACCAATTGTTAAATTTTTAGGAATTTTGCCAGGTGGTTTTTAATACAACCATTACTAAAAATTCTATAATATAAACTTCACTTAAATAAATTATATTAAAAAGAGGGAAATAAATACTCAAAATTTATTACTCCTTAATTACCTTACTACATTTTACTATTATTTATGCTTTTGAGATTATTTACATCTATCTGTATGGAGGAAAAGCTACATAATTGTGTGGTTCTGGGCATCTCTTCCCAATTCTGTGTTCAGTGCTTGAAACTGACCATGGTAAGACCATGTACACTGTAGAATAAAAAAAAAAAAAAGCTTCAAATAAGGCCCCCCCACCCCCCACCGGGAAACCTAATTTTTAAGTATTTACCATTATACCACTACATAAAGTCCACTTTTAAAAAAAATTTGAGATTTGTCCTCAGGCTTTCATCAGAGGATAAATATAATGTAGCTAACAATTTTTATTTTGACAGATTTCATACCTATAGCAAAGTAGAGAGAATGATAGAATAAGTAAGCTGTATACTCTTTATCTCATTTCACTGACTATTAATATTTTGTCAGAGTTGCTCAAGGTTGCTCTTTCTCCATGCATCCCATACATACCTCCACCCCCACCCCTCTGACCCATATGAAAAACAATTACTGATGTATCATGGGAATTCTCCTATATAACCATAAAAATTAAGTAATTTAACCCATCTCATACCCAAGAAATAAAATCTTTGTAATAACATTATCTCATATTCATTCTATACTTATGCTCAAAAGATGTCTAAAATTTTTTTTATAGCTCTAGTATAGATCCAACCAAGGGTCACCTGCTACATCTAGTAATCATGTCTCTTTGGTCTTCTTTAATCTAGATCTGTACCCCTACCTCTTTATATTTCTTTATTTGGTCTTTCATGATATTGACCTTTTTAAAGGGCTTAGGCTAGTCATTATGTTGAATTTCACATTATCTGAATTTGTTTGATTGTTTCCTCACGATTAGATAATATGGTCTATTTCACACTGCATTGTATTGTATGAGTTTGTTCCATCATATGTTAAGTTTAATTTGGTTAAGGAGGCAACCACAGTGCCATTCATTGTAAAGTGCTCTTTTCCCCAAAAAGAATAAATAATATGTGGAGTAATATTTTGAGACTGTCTAAATATCTTGTTCCTATAAGCTTTAACCCAATAGTTTTAACATCTATTTAAGGTCTTTGAGTCAATATTATTGTGATTACCTATACAATTATATATTAAATTCTGTTTAATGTTTCAGCGTTATAAGAATTATTTGACAAATAAAACAAGTGACAATTATAATTATAATAATCAAGAATGAAAATCTTATAAATCGTAACAAGTTAATACACATAAAAATTTGAGGTAGGTAAGTGGAGAAAGAATACAATTCTAATGACCTCAGTTTTCATAGCAAAGAGTCAGTTATATCAAACATTGCTGTCAAAATTATTTTAAGTACACTATCTGAAATCATATAGGCAAATTCTAGAGCAAGATTTCTCAATAGCAGAACTGTTTATTTTTGGATGGGATGATTCTCTGTTATGAGGGGCTATCCTGTGCATTGCAAGATGTTTAACAGCATCCTTGGTCTTTACCAGTTAGATGCCAGTAGCACCCTCCAATTGTCACAACCAAAAATGTCCCAGATTTGCCAAATGTTCCCTGGAGGTCAAAATTGCCCTTGTTCAGAACCACTGTACTTTATGATATAAATTTATCTATCAACCCAGAAGGGAGGAATGAGAGGCAGAAGTTATTGTAACTACATCATGTCATTGGTTACAGCACAAAATCGGTATATCATGGCCTAATTATCATAAATTAAGAAATAATTTTAATTTATGTATCAATAATGAAGACAAATAGAATTATTAAAATACAAACCTTCCCCATATTTTTTTCTAGAAAGAGGACGAATTAGAGAAAAGGATATTTTCCACTACGTTTGATTTTTTTCTGTACTGTTTAATATTTTTCTTCACATGAGCATATATCATGGCTTTAGTAAGTTAAGCTAGGATAGGTGTGAATATACAAATAAATGAATGAATATCAGAGAAGATAGACAATTCTTCAGCAAATGACAAGGAAATTAATTGTCTCTCTTTCTCTTATTTCACATAGTTTCTTAATCACAGTTGACCCTTGAACAGCATGGGTTTGAACTGCTAGGGTCTACTTAAACTTGGATTTTCTTTGTAGTAAATAATACAGTACTACACAATCAACATGTTGGTTGAATTTGTGAATGTGAAATCTTGGATACAGAGGGCCAACTATAAATTATACTCAGATTTTTGACTGCAGGGCTGGCATGTCTAAATCCTTTCCATGTTGTTCAATGGTTAATGGGTACCTCCTCTTGTCTTCTTCACTGGCCTGGAGCCCTCTGGTTCCACACTGCTGTTGCAAAAATCGGTTGCTAAGAAAACATTATTTACTCTAAGCTAAGTAAATAATTATTATTTCCTCTTATCACACTGTACCTTCACTCTTTTTTAGTCCACTACATAGGGATAGAACATATAGAATATTGAGGATTGATGGAAAAGCAGGGAAGAGATCTGGTTCTCCTCTTAAATTTGTCACTAATTGATTAGATTTTTCAAACTTCAATAGGTCACTTACATTCCTGGATCCCTGAGAGCTTGTGTTTAAACTAAATGCAACTAAATAAAATACCTAGAAATAAACTTAAGCAAGGAGTTGAAAGACCTATACTCAGAAAAGTAGAAAACATTGATGACAGAAATTGAAGATGACACAAAGAAATGGAAAGATATACCATGCTCTTGGATTGAAGAATTAATATTGTTAACATTGACATACCACCAAAAACAATCTATAGATTTAATGCAATCCCTATCAAAATACCCATGACATTTTTAATAGAACTAGAATAAGAAACACTAAAATTTACATAGAACCAAAAAAGACCCCAAATTGCCAAAGTAATCTTGAGAAAAAAAGAATAAAGCTGGAGATATCACACTCCCTGACTTCAGACTATATTACAAAACTACAGCAATCAAACAGTACAGTACTGACACAAAAACAGATACATAGATAAATGGAACAAAATAGAGAGCCCAGAAATAAACCCACACACCTATGGTCAATTAATCTATGACAAAGAAGGCAAGAATATACAATGGAGAAAAGACAGTCTTTTTAACAATTGGTGCTAGGAAAACTGGACAGCTGTATGTAAAACAATGACATTAGAACATTTCCTTTCACCATATAAAAAATAAAATCAAAATGGATTAAAGACCTAAATGTAAGACCTGGAACCATGAAACTCCTAGAAGAGAACATAGGCAGAACACACTTTGATATAAGTTGTAGCAATATTTTTGGATCTGCCTCCTAAAGCAAAAGAAATAAAAACAAAAATAAACATTAAAATGAAAAGCTTTTGCACAGCAAAGAAAACACTAAAACGAAAAGGCAACATACAGAATGGGAGAAAATATTTTCAAATGGTATGACTGATAAGGGGTTAATAAAAAATATAAAAACAGTGCATATGACTCAATATAAAAAAACCAAACAACCCAATCAAAAAAATGGGCAGAAAACCTGAATAGACATTTTTCCAGAGGAGACATACAATGGCTAACAGGCACATGAAAAACTGCTCAACATCACTATTAGAGAAATTCAAATCAAAACCACAGTGAGATATCCCTTCACACCCTTCAGAATGTCTATCATCTAAATGTCTACAAGTAACAAATGTTAGAGAGGATGTGGAGAAAAGGGAACCCTTGTTCATTATTGGTGGGATGTACACTGGGGCAGCCACTGTGGAAAACAGTGTGGAGGTTCCTCAAGAATTCTGAAAATAGAACTACCATATGATCCAGCAATTCTACTCCTGGATGTGTGTGTATATATATGCATATGTGCATATATACATATATATGTGTGTGTATATATGCATATGTGTATGTGTGTGTGTGTATGTATATATATATATATATATGTATCTGTATATCTGGAAAAAACAAAAATCCTAATTTTGAAAGATACATGCACCCCCAAAGTTTATAGCAGCACTATTTAAAATAGCCAAAATATGGCAGCAACCCACGATTCCATCAACAGATGAATAAAGATGTGATATATATATATATGGAACTCAGCCATAAAAATAATAAAATTCTGCCATTTGCGGTGACATGAGTGAATCTAGAGAATATTATACTGAGTGAAATGTCAGATAAAGACAAATATGTATGTTATCACTTATTTATGGAATCTAAAATATAAAACAAACAAATATAGCAAAAGAGAAACAGACACACACAAATGGAAAACAAACTAGTAGTTAACAGTGGGGAGAGGGGCATTATAGGGCTATAGGATTAAGAGATACAAACTAATATGTATAAAATAGATAAGCAACAAGGATATATTCTACCGCACAGGGAATTATGGACATTACTTAGTAATAACTTTTAATGGAGTATAATCCATAAAAACAGTGAAACACTATGTTGTATATCTGAAACTAATATTGTAAATCAACTATACTTCAATTAAAAAAAGTAAATTCCATAATTTTATAAAAAAATAAAGTCAACTGATTAGATGACTCTCAATTCTCTAAAATTTTTAATTTCTTGGAAAATGTGAAGCAAATTTCTCTTTACTCCTAAAATCTATTATATTTAAATGGATGAAAAAAATACAATTTTTGCAGAAAACAAATCTTGAAGAATTGCAGTGCAGGAAGCTTAATGTTTTTCTGTGCTAACTTATTAAAATAGTGTCTTATGTAGCATAGACACACATATTTGTGTACCAAAAGGTTTTAAATAATGTTTACTTAGATGGATTTATTGGATTTGAATGAGCAGATTGGTGTACTTTACTTTTCAAAGAATATACCCAGTTTACAATTCTTTCTTCCTTACTAAATCTCATTTCTGACAAGTGGTAGGTTCTGTTAACTTGACTTGAGACATAAAAATATGGTTAGATTATTTTTCTGGCAGTTATCTAAAAGATGAAAATTCTCCTCTCAAGTAGACATTTGAACTTTTTCATGACACTCTGTAGAAATAATTAGGAGATTATTTGCATGTATGAGAAGCCCCTTTTCTCACTGTATGGTCCTGTTTGAAATGTATTTAAAGGATGGCATAAATACAACAAAACAATACAAAAGAAAAGTTTGATAGATTTTATTTCATCAAAAAATATTCTGCTCTGTGAATACACATAAGAAAATGAAAAGAGAAGTGACAGTCTGAGGGAAAACATGTGCAAAACATATACATGGCAAGAGACTGGTATCCATAACATATAAAAAATCCAAAATACTTAATGAGGAATACTTAATAAGAATATTTGTAAAAAACTAAACAACCAAAGGATTTGACAGGCATTTCACCAAAGAATGCATGGGTGACAAATAAGCATATTAATAAGATACTCAAAATAAGTAGTCTTTGGGAAAATACAAACTGAAACCATGAGATATAGTTATACCCCTATTAAGATGACTAACATAATACCAAGGGCTGGGAAGGATGCAAAGCTACTGGAAGTTTTATATACTGCTGGTGAGAATACAAATGATATAACCATTTTAAAAAACAGTTTGGATGTTTCTTA
The DNA here is from genome assembly GCF_937001465.1 of Orcinus orca. Lineage (NCBI taxonomy): Eukaryota > Metazoa > Chordata > Mammalia > Artiodactyla > Delphinidae > Orcinus > Orcinus orca. The sequence continues at coordinate 130,601,105 of NC_064560.1, forward strand.
TAAAGTTAAACATCAACTTATCACATGATTCAGTAATTCTCCTCCACTGTATTTACTCAAGAGAAATGAAAACTTAAGATCACACAAAAGCCTGTATGCAAATGGTTATAATGGTCTTATTTATTATTGTTAAAATTTGGGAAAACGTAAATGTCCCTTAACTGGTAAATGGATAAATAAATTCTGACATATCTATACATAATGGAATATTACTCAGAAGTAAAAAAGGAACAAACTAATGATACAACAACATGGTTGAATCTCAAATGCATATACCAAGTGACAGAAGCCAGATAGAAAAAAAATTACAGTGTGATTGTATCTATATGGCATTCTGGAAAAGTAAGTTATAGGAACAGAAAATACATCAGGGTTGGCATGAGTTAGGGTAGTAGGAGGGGTTGACTGTAATGGACATCAAGAGGAGTTGTTTCAGTGAGGTGAAATTATTTTATATCTTGATCAAAATTCATGCAATTGTACATCAAAAAGAGTGAAGTTTATTCTATGTAAATTTAAAATGAATAAAATAGTAATAACAACAATAATAAAAATCTAGATGAGAAACAATGCAAAAAATGAGTGACACAAAGGAAGGAAGTTTATGGCATAAGTGCAGATTATCTGTTGGAAATTTAGATCTCAGCTTAAATGTTGTCTCCTCAGAAAAATTTCCCTGACCATTGAGTGTAAAGTGTCTATGTGTCATTTTTTATTATAGCACTCTAATTTAATTCCCTACCTTGTACTTATTTGTAATCTAATATTTTCTCATTTACTTATTTTTAAAATTATTTTTATTATCTGTATTCCTATTTTAGAAGGTAAGCTTCATAAAAGCAAGCACCTCTTCTGTCCTGTTCATAACTGTGAACCTAGAACTTAGAATAGCATCTGGTATAAAGGATCAATCAGTGTGTACACACACACACACACACACACACACACACACACACACACACACACACACACATATAGGTTAAATGCGTGAATGGGAATAAAGTCAGTCTTTGAACTTCAAGGCTAGAGAGCCAAATTTTTAAATCAGATGACCATATCATGTAATAAATATTGATCAAAAGAAAATAAAAATAGAAGTGTCCAAAAAGCACTATTTAATAAATGTTAATTTATTATTAATTGGTAAGTAAAATTATAAGGGATAAAATTAACTAAAATATTTAAATAGTAATTAGGAAAAAATAGACAAACTGTAAAGTATAAAAAATTAAAAGCTCAAAGTCAAGTAAAGAAAAACACAGTTCAATTTAAAATCATCTCTAAGATGAAACGAGGAAAAGGCTGTGGTTTTTTTGCATAATTTGGGCAACAGGCACATCATATAGTTTGCACATTCTTAGAAGAAAAGCAACAAGCCTCAAGATTATCACCAAGAAAGGACTGCATATATGCTAGACAATACAGTTAGGACACCAATCAGCTCTCCACATTAAAATGAAATATTATCATAAGGAGTTGGTTGCATATCTCTTATTTAAGAATAGGTGGCAATGTAGAGCTACCCAGTCAGGAGTTATTTCTTTATTTACTTGTGAAATTTTATTTATTTTTTATTTTTTAAATCAACCGTAGTCACATATTTTATTTGACTTGGAGACAAATATTAGGAAATCTGATGTTTTATCACCTATCATTTATTTTAAGCTTATTCTTTCCAAATCTTTTTGTTGTTGTTGTTGTTTTTAACATCTTTATTGGAGTATAATTGCTTTACAATGGTGTGTTAGTTTCTGCTTTATAACAAAGTGAATCAGCTATGCATATACATATATCCCCGTATCCCCTCCCTCTTGCATCTCCCTCCCACCCTCCCTATCTCACCCCTCTAGGTGGTCACAAAGCAGATCTTCCTGTGCTATGTGGCTGCTTCCCACTAACTATCTATTTTACATTTTATAGTGTGTATATGTCAGTGCCACTCTCTCACTTCATCCCAGGTTAAAGGGGGACTAAGAAACGTTTGGTTTGGGTTTTGTGTAAGGATGCAAATGTAAGCGTGCTTGTTTGAGAACATCTGGTTTTCTATACATGGAATTTTTTTTCTCAATGACCTATCTCTATCAGTCTAATTATGAAATCACTGTAGAGAGCCGATTGATGTTTTCACCCCTCAACTATCAATGTCACTGCAAGACTGGTTTTTAGATGCGATACCTGAGAGTTTATTCTCTGACGGTCCTGGTTAATAAGTTGAGATCGTAGTGATCTTGAAAGAATACTGTTATAACTCTACTACTTCCAGGATTTCCGCTATTACTTTTTCCTAAGGATAAGGCTGTCGAGGATTAGGAGTTAGAGCAGAGGGTAGTTAATATAATTATTGTCACTTAACTGAATATGGAGATTGACTCATTTTAGGTTTTTTTTTTTAATCACTTTTAAGATCTAAATGAAACCAAAGGCAATTGAGAACACCTTGCACTGATATTAGAATATGGTCTGCTTGAAGTCCACCTTAAAAAGTCATTCATTTCCTCATCTCTTTATCCTTTCACTTATTCAGAGGCATTTTTAGGATGTCTGTGATGTAACTGGTCCTGTTCTGGGTACTTGTTCCCTGTTTTTTACTGGCCACTGGGGTCTTTGGAAACATGTATCACCACTCTTGCCATGTACTTGTTACGCTCTTGATGTGACACTTTTAACAAGGCTTTGAGTGTCTATTCTTAAAAGATAATAATTTTGCAACAAGAGAAAATAACATGAAATGCTTTGCAAAGTTCTTAGATCAGTCTTTTTCTATGTAAAAAATAAAATGAGAGCTTAGGGATGGGACCGAAGGGCTCTCCCCCAAGAAAGTAGAGATGCTGGACCATTTGAAAGGAGAAATCTCACTAGCAAAGAGTTAGAAAGTATATGGGTACTATCTGAATATAGGTTGGCATTATTTTAGAGTAGAAAATAAAGGAGATAGTTTCTTTAAGAAAGAGTTTGGTTTGTGTCTTGTGGTGTTTTAAAACGTCAAGCTTAATAAGAATGAATCAGAACTAGGCCTGACCAAGAGTAGAAAGTTGTCTGGTATTTTGGCAATATTTAAGAATAATATCCGAAGATCCCACAATATCTCTACAAAAGAAGAGGCAAGACAAAGACAATGAACTATGCCTCAAGTATAATTCTTTATATCTCTTTATGTAAGAACTACTGAAGACGAGGGGAGAGTTTACTTTAGAACACAGGCAAGTCTCTTAGGACACTGAACAAAAATTTGGAGTAAAACGTAAAATTTATAAAATATTTTGAATAGATTAACAAGGAACTTGATTAAAATTTTTTAAGAAAGCAAAGCAAAACAAACCAGAAAAAGGAATATTGTTCATTACATTCATTCAGCAAAGAAGCCAAAACAATGACTCACATTTTGTGAGAGAAATATTTATTTTATATTTTTAAAACTAAAGAATTAAAAATTACTTGGGGGACAAAAACTAAAAACAAAAATAATATTCAAGAAAGAAATAACACCTAAGAATGCTTTAATAGGATTTCAAATTGTTAAAATTATACAGAGAAATTAGAAAACTTTGGGCCGTTTAATGAGCAGCCTATACATATTGTTATAACCGCTATGCATAATGTGAGCTAAATTATTTTTCTGTCTTAATATCATTGACCTCATTCCATAATATTAGCAATTATTACAATAGCAAGCATTTATGAAGTACTTTATATATATATATATATATGTGTGTGTGTGTGTGTGAGCTCTTTTATGAATAGCATGCCAGATATTCAAATGGCAAAGCCACCATGGCAATTATATGGTTAAATTTGTGTTTCTTAACTAAAGATCAGAAGCTTTGGAACATTAATGGATGATATACTATGTATTACACCATCATAGATGACTAATAAGCACAAGTTCAATTAAATTAAAGTGAATAAGATGGAAGAAACAAAATACGTGCCTAGTATATGTATGTATAAAGGGATTTATGTGTAAATTCTCCTAAAAACTAGGCATTTATCTCAACTTTACTTCTCACTTCATCATTTCCTTCTTTTACTGAATTTTTCTGTACTAAACTATTCTTTTATTCTCCATAAAACTAAGAAAACATGTGCATCAGCATATCCTACAACTGGTGGATTCTAAGAGTTAATTTATTGGCACATTTCATACAAAATTAATAAGAATAGAAGAGAAGTAAGAAGCTGAGTGTATTAAATTTTCCTATTAAGACTACCTGATTTTTTGTAGGCCTAGTCATATATCTCTTGGGAATAGAGCAGGGCCTAAGGACATGTATTTATAGCTATTAAATATTTATATTTAAAAAAGAGAAAGTACTTCATAGAACCACTGTTAGAAATTTTAGAAATTGGAAGTTAAAAAAATAAAAAAGAAACTTTAAGAAGGAAGAGTTTTTGTTTATGGTTTCAGTCTCCCAGGAGATAAATTAGATGTAGTGTGGACCTATGGAAAGAATATTGAAACAGGAATCAGAAGGCGTTCTAAACCCTCCAGTGAACTACGGCAAGTCCTTAGTTAGGATACTTTACTTCTCTAAGCCTTATAAGAATGATTATATCTACTCTGAGTATCTAAACTGGTTATTATGTATAACAATAATATAAATGAAAACATTTTGTACATTCTAAAGTACTATAGTATATTCCGTGTAAACCAAGTGATAAAGGTGATTACACAGTTTTGCTAAGAGACTGGACTTACTGATCCAGCTACAGCATTTGTGGTATCTACTCAGAGAAGCTAGAGGCAGTGTAATTAAGGGGGTGTATATCATTCTTGTGGTCAAGGAGGGAAGCCAGAAGTCAAGGCCACAGAAGGCATAGGAAGCATCATTTCCAAACTGTGAGACAAAATTGTTAACAGGAAATTATTTATAGAGTCAAAAGCCAAAAGAAACAGGAAAAAGACAAGAAATCTATGACCTATGGGAATGAATGGTTTTGAAGGGGGCTGTTGACAATTGGAGGGCACAGAAGACACTTTATTGTGCTTATTTTATGACCCTGAGTCTGGAGTCTGATGAATTAAAGGGGTAATACTGTTCTGGGTGACACTTGAGAGAGAATACCTCTAGGCAATAACTTTTCATATTAACCCTCATAAGGTTGGTGCCATTCGGTCCTTTACAGTATGAACAAGAGATATTATTACAAAGAAAGGATATTATTACAACCTTTATATCGTTAATAGTTATAGCAATGTGGCCTATGAAACCTGTATTTTTTTGTTTTCAGACTCTTTGGGAGGGCATGGTCATACAGAGTTGCCCATAAAGTTAAAAATTACCTATATCCCAAAATTGTTAATTTAAAACCTTATTCTTCAATGTTATAAGCCAATTAATTTAGGCTTATACTGCACCTGTTATAGCAAAGCATAAAATCAACAAAAAAAACCAAACTCCTCTTTTTTCAGAATCCAATAACTATAAACTTAAACCACACAGGAGAGTTTTGTATTTTAATGCAATAAAAACATGTTCACAGTGGTAGCTCTTACATGTTAAAATTATTGTTTTTTATTAATCATGTGAAAAAATTTAAAAAGCATTAAATGAGGTAAAGAATTTCATCCTGCCTAGGTCCTGAAGGCTGTATAAAGGCAATAGTTGCTGCTGTCATACCAAAAGAACATTTTAAAATGTCAGTTCAAACTAGGAAAAACAAAGCACAAGACTGTGCTGATCAGTTACTTGACAAATGATACTGAGAAATTGTCAGAGGTAGATGAATCAAATCCAGTATATTTTAATCCATTTTTTAATACTCAAGGTCATTGAAAACTGGTAAGTTATATATAGAATCAGGGTGATTTCATAAGTCATTCGTGAATATCTACATATTCACATTGCTTTATTCAGTAATTTATTGCTTAGTTAACCATATTTTCTTTTGTTAATGACATTTTGTGTCTTCCATATAAACTGGAATCAAGTATATTGGTATAAATAGGAAGGGAAACGATTTTTACACTCTTTTGACTGTCATTTTTAGTACTTTGCCTTAATTTTGAAATAAAAAAGAAGAAAGGGAATTTGGCGACTAGTTTTACCCAGCTTGAGTGCTGGTCATGTTTCACTGGTGGTTTTATAATAGTAGAGTCTTAAAGGTCATCTAGCCATGCTTTAAAGTGGATTTTAAGGGTAACACAGCCATCAAATACAATATTTATTTTATGAAATTTTTATCTATTAATGAATCCTTACCTAAGGATAACTATGTCCTCTCATCTTTTTCCTTCATTACTGATCAGAGTGAAGTAACTATATTTATAAACAAAGTCAAAAAGTTTTATTAACTATGCATTTCTAAAAGAGTATAAACAAAACTCACAGAAGAAAAACACTAATTTTATTTATAGCTACAATCACTGCTGTTGCCTAATTTGTCCTTTATCTCAACCCTGATGTTGTTTCTTGATTACCATGTGAGATAATGAATATTCTCATAGTTCTCGACCAATTGAATATGCTGAGGCTAATGAAAATTAATCATATATTTTAGATATGAAGAAAAGACTTTCTAACATATCTGCTATTAACTCTAGTTATTTTTTTCTAATAGTGTTCAAAATATTTTTGGCAAAAAATTAATCACGTTTAATCTTCATCTTAACTCGAAGAAAAAATCGGAAGTTAGTTGTAATCCTCAAAATATATCATATATTTGAGCCTTATTGAATTAACCATTCTGTCTCTTCCCCTCTTTGTATTAATAAAAGAAAACAGTAAAATAACACAAATTTATTTTTAATTTTGCACAGATTCATTTACAAATTTTATTATTAGAAATTAACATAAAATAAAAGTGGAATTTTTGTGTAAAATTGTATGAATTTTAACTCATGTATATATTTGTCTAACAACCTCCACTTTCAAGATATATAATATTTCCATTACTATCAAAAATTCCTTTGTACTATTCCTTTGTAGCCACACACTTGCCCTCTCCTGATCATTGACAATCACTGATGTATTCTCCATCACCTATTTTGACTTTTAAGAAATATCGTATAGTAAACGTAATGGTACAGTATATAACCTTTTGAGATTGACTTTCACTGAGCATAATGCCTTAGAGGTTTATCTCAATTGTTGGTTGTATCAATAGTTCATTCTTTTTTATTTCTAAGTAACATTCTTAGTAGGGATGTACTGCCATTTGTTTATGCATTCACTCATTGAAGAATATTTAGGTTGTTTCCAGGTATTGGTAATTACGAATAGAGTTGCTAAAAACATGTATAGGTTTGGGGGTGAACATAATTTCGTTTCTCTAGGGTAAGTACGTGTGTGTACGATATCTGGGTCATATGATTATGTTGAACTTTATGAGAAAGTGATGAACTAGTTTTGAACGTACTCACACCATTTTGCACTTCCAGCAGCAATTTATGAGAGTTCCAGTCTTCCTCATCCTCATCATCATTTGGTACTGTCAGTATTTTTTTATTTTAACCATTCTTATAGATGTGTAGTGGAATCTCCTTTCAGTTTTAATTTTCATTTCACCAATAATTTTGAGAGGCTGTTCTGATGTTGAACATCTTTTCATGTGTTTCTTTTCCATCAGTACATCCTCTGAGTGATGTGTCTATTCAAGTCTTTGCCCATCTTAAAACTGGGTTATTTGTAGAGAGTTCTTAATACTTTCTGGGTAAAAGTTCTTCAGATATGTGTTTTGCAAATATATTCTCCAACTCTGTAGCTTTTCTTTTATTTTTCTTGGTAGTGCCTTACTTAAAAAACGGTTTTAATTTTGATGAATTCTAATTTATTTGTCTTTTTTTCTTTTATTGAATATTTTTTTTTGTATCAGGTCTAAGAGTTCTTTGTCTAACCACAGATCATGATGAATTTCTCCTATTTTTTCTTCTCAAAATTTTATGGTATTACAGTTTATATTTAGATCTCTGATCCATTTTGAGCTGCTTTTCACATATTGAGAGACCTTTCAGTTGAAGTTCATTATTTTTTTGCATATGGTGTCCAATTGTGCCAACAATGTTTATTGAGAAAACCCTCCATTCTCCATTGAATTGCCTTTGCACCTTTGTAGAAGTCAATTGACCGTATTTGTGTAGATCTGTTTCTTGACTCTCTTTTTGTTTCATTGATCTATGAGTCTTTCCTTTTTCCAATACCACAGTGTCTTGATTATTGTGGTATTATGTTAAATCCTGAAGTCAAATAGTGTCATTCCTCTCACTTCATTCTTTTTTTTTTTCAGTAGTTTTTGCTATTTATTTCTTGTATCTTTTCAAGGAAATTTTAGAGTTAGCTTCACAGATGAATTTCCTTTGAGTATCTAGTCTAACTTTTTTTCCTTCATAAATTTTTAGGTTCTACGTTAAGTGAATTGACTACAGAAACAAATGAGCTAAAAACACATCACACAGTTTAAACAAAGAGATAGGAAATTTGATTTTTTACTAATGAAATGTAAGTTAAGGCATATTAATAATAATATGTCAAAGTGACTTTTAAATATTGCACTTATATATTAGCATTTATCCTCTGAGATACACTACCGAGCAGTTTCCTGAAAAGTGAAAGAATTGTTTTAAAAAAGGAAAATTATGAAACACTTCAATGTTAGAATTAAAAAGTTGTTAATAACAGAACAAAATAAATGTTCTATAAATGTGTAAAAGTACTGTGAGCCCATAGGGAGCTAATGTGTAAGAAAGGGAGGAGCTTCCAGTAAATTGGCTGAAAGAAAAGTACTAGCCATCGATTCTGCCAAATCAAACAGGCATATGATGTCCAAGAGCAGCTTTGGAAACATTGCTCCCATTACTACATTGGAGCCCTTGAGTAACTTGCAGAGGGCATATGATGTTTCTCATCATCTCCCCCTTATATGGAGACCTCTATATGGAACAACAACTGCTTTCTTTCGAGGAGATTATTAATGGAAGAGAAGGGTGTTTTAAGATAATAAAAAACACAGAATTAAAATGACTAAGTTACTTCATATTTTCTTTGGTGTTTCACCTTCTAGCTGTCATTCTACTTGGTTCATGAGACAGTTTACTAGGTAGATGATCACATCTAGAGAAGAAATATTTTAGAGAAATATGCAAATGAATCTTCTCTAGAGAACCAAAAGTAATAAAAGGAGTAAGTTCCTAGGTACTTTAAATTTTCAGGTTTAGTAAAGCCCCTATTTATATTCTATCCTAATATATCACATCTTCACACAAATTGTCCTTAAATCCAGTGTAGGTATAGTTTTTTGATTAGTAATTTTTTTTCTATATCATGTAGGAAACACAGAGTTGTTTTCCTCCTTCAACTAGCACCATTGTACATGACAGAAATATTCAGACAACTTTATCCCCATTTTTCTAACCCTTTCCTCTTTTATTTTGCAGAGATTAGTTGGAAAGAAACACATAAGCAGCTAGATTACATTGTTAGATGCTGAGTTTCTAGCAATAGTGCAAGTTTTTGATGAAACACATAGCAAATATCGACATGGCAAACTCTGAATTGTTACCTGGCACCCTTCCACCAAAAAGGATTTATGCCTTCTTTTCAAGACTGATTCATTTCTAGTTCACAGACAATCTAGCATTGAAATATTTTAGGCACCCACTCCTTTGAGGTCAATGGGAAAGCAAAGAATGAGACCACACCATATAAAAGAAAATTGTGTCACCTTCTCAGCAAATAAAAAGTTCGGTCTCAGTTTCTTGCTGAAGTATGAAGTATAGTCTCTGAAGAGACAGACAGTTTGGTTTGTAGGATTTGTAACTGTGGAAGTGGAAAAGTTTTTCCAATCTGTGAAAGATATTGTGAAACATTTACTGTGAAGAAGCTGGAATAATACCAACCAGTAGCTATAAAAATAAGAGGGAGGAGGCTTAATTTGAGAAGTTTTATACTTTTTATAAGAACTGCTCCATTATTCTTAATACAGACAAAGGTTGAGTCAAGTTTGTGATGCAGTAAATGAAAAGTTAACAGTTCAGCTCATCACTTCAAGCGAATCCATATAGATTCACTGCATTCGTTTCTCTCCCTCTTCTCCCTTGCCCTGCACTTCTTCATTTTGATTAGCTCGTTACCTTAACTGGTGAAGCAAGCATTTGTCCTTCAAGTCCAATAAGTTATAACTGTCATTAATCACAAGTTTCTTTGGTAAGTGTTTTAAAAAGTCTAATCAGGAAAGAAGAGCACTAAAGAGAAAATACACAGCACTTTTCAGTAAAGAATTCAGTGAAGGGTCAAGAACTATGACAGCTGAGTTTTGAAATCTTAGATAATATAAAATCAACAAACTATATATCTCATAATTTTACTTTCAAATATAGTTATAGATTTGAAAAATCAGTTCTATCCCCTGTTGTGTGTATTGAATTATGTCAGTTCATTAACTGTATAAATTGAATTCTATCCCCCTTTGTGTGACTTGTGCACCATTTTTAACAATAGTAAAATGTGTATGAGGAACATTAAATTGGCAGTAGTTTTGTTGAAGAAATCAAATATCAGAGATTCCAAGAAATAAAATGTTAAGCTCAAATTAACATATACAATTTTTTCTGTATCTTCGCAGATTATTATTTAGTAGCTGGAATTCTATTAGAGCCTAAATCTTAGAGGCTGAAAATTCTGCTCTAAGGGAGGCAGAGTATAATTGGAATCATGGGCTCTAAGAGTTAGGGGCACCTCTACTTTGGTTGGGGCCTCTGATGTATGAAGCTCCTCTGTAATATCTATGATAGGTAGTTGAAGAGATATAACAGGAATTGGAATATCTAAATATATTTACATAGTTCTCATGAAGACATATTTCTGCCCCCTTAACAAGTCAACCCATGTCAGCTGCTTTTTTTTCCCATTTCATTTAAACCATCATTTATTGAGCCCTATTACACATCAGGTAATTATCAGGCTATGTTGATAAAAGGAAGAATAAAACTGTTTCTTTGGTCTCTCAATTATTGAGAGAAAGGAATAAAATGAGAGAGAAACATAAAGTAATATTTTATGGCAATGATCTAAATGTCATCAATGTATTGTGTAGGGTATTGTGAAAATAGATGAATTATAGTTAAGTCAATAAGGGAGAAGTGTTAGAAGATTCTCTGGGGAGGTGACATGTGAGTTGAGTATCATTGATTACCAGGGGAAGAAAGGATGGCATGGGTTTGTCTATTTTAGGCAGAGGGAAGAGTTTGGGCAAAAGATGTAATCATGGTTTAGCACAGTGTGTTCAGTGCTTTTTAAGTAATTGTTGCTAAAGTGCAAGGCACACAGAAGAAGATAAAGCTAGAGAAGCAGATTTGGAGTGGTAAGACCATGTAGATTGTTGTATACATGTTAAAAACTTTAGATTTTTAGATAAACAGGAGACTTTGAAAGATTTTAGGGAGATGAGTGGTATTAGCTCTATGCTTTATAAAAATCAATCTGTTGGCAGTGTGAGGGGAGATTTGAAGGGTCTGGGGTATAAAATCAATAGTGTATTCGAACATTCTAGGCCAAAGAGGAGGAAGGTAGAAGCTGGCAGAGTGGATGCAAAAATAAAAGTGGTCATTCAGATGCAGTACATAATTACTAGGTAAACTTGTCCAGTAGGATTTGTAAATTAGGTGTAGGGGTAAAATAAATAAATAAAGGACCCAAGTTTTCTAGCTAGGTGTTAGGATTATTGGTGGAACTGTAAACTGGCATATGGAATTTAGGAAAGAAAACAGTTTTGGAAGGAATATGAATTTCATTTTAGACACCTGACTTTAAAAGACTCCTGAGATATCAAAGTGGAGAGGTCCAGAAATTAGTTATATGTACATGTTTAATATTCTTAAGAGAGATCATGGTTAATACTATAATTTTTGAAGTCATAAGAGCATATAGGTAAGAGTTAGGTCATAAAAGTGGTACAGATAATTCGAGGAGAAATTTAGTACAAGAAAACTCATTTACTGGAGAGGAGTTGAGTGTGCCGGCATTTAGGCGATGAAAGAAATCGTGAAGACCAACATTATTTAGAAGTAAGTGACAATTTGATATTATGAAAATGATGGGAGTAGAAAGTTTTAAGCAATAGCAAGTGATCTACAAAATTAAAAACAGCAGAGGAATCAGTTAACAAAAATTAAGACTGTGAAAATGTCTGTTGAATTAAGGAGTCAGTGTGTCTGCATTAGGAGTAGCTTTAATGGTGGCGTGAAGGAGATTACAGTGGATTGAGAAGGAAATGGCATGAGGAGGGAGTTGTCAAATCAGAACATATTGTCAGATATTTAGCATAAGAAGGATGATTGATGTATTTCACTGATGCAAAGGAAATGTAATCCATTTATAAATTACCTCATTTTTCTGCTACCTAATGTCCAAAGTTTTATAATTTGAGTTCTGTTATTTGGTGCAAGAGTTTTTCCATAAAATGAAATCCCCTTCCACTAAGAGTGGGAAATACAATGAGTATAAATCGTTAAGTGCCATAGTATGTATTTTATTTTACCCTTTTTTGAAAGTTGGTTTTGATATTTCTGATAGAAGGGATTGAAAAGGATTTTACAGAATCTTGACTTTGAGTTTTTGAAACACTTTGAGTCATCTTTTTAAAAATTTCAGGCTGTGGGACCAAACCTACCTTTGCTGGGTTTTAATTCAGTTTATATATCCGACATCTCTGTTGGTTAACACAAAGCCAATGTGTTCGATTTCTTTAAAATTTCTTGTTATTTTCATTTAAACAAGTATACTCTTAGTAGCCATAATTAAGTCCAAAGTAACAGATTTCCTTCTTACTTACTCTAGCTTTTAAAAGATGAAACCTTTTGTAGACTCACCAAGTCTACAGTTTATCAAGTACTGTATGATACCTCTACTTACTTTACTTTTTTCTTGCACAATTCTATTCCTAAACCTTACCTAATTCCTTCCAAACATTAAATTTAATCTTAACATTTTCCCATCTGCTTTAAGTGGAGTGGTCTCTTATTATTGTTATATAAGATTGTTTCTGATTACCTAACCTGTATTTTAAAATTTTTTTAAAGGAAGCTTTTTAATACATAAACTAACAATGTAATGAATATTGTCACCATTTCATTTTATAGCTTGTCCTTTATTTACTTATTTATTTATTTTTGGTCTTGTAAAAAGAAACCAAAAAAAAAAACCTTGTTAGCTTCTCTGGTTTAAAGTTTACTCTTAAACTTTTTTAAAGCTTAGAAGGGAAGAGATTGACTACAAAGGGAAATGAGGGAATTTTGGGGTGGGGTGGAAATGTTCTGTGACTCCACTGTGGTGGCATTATGCATTTGTAAAACGCCTCAACTGTACCTTAAAAAAGAATGAATTTTATTGTATGCAAGGTTTTACCTCAATAAACCTGAATTCTAATAATGCCTCTTAAGTTCAGATAATTAATTTGGTTATTGAAAAATATGTGTAAAATATTGAGAGAGACATTATCCTACCAAATATTAAACATATTACAAAACTGCAATGGAAGCATTATAGATGTAGTGCATGAATCAATAGAAAAAACAAATGGCTAGATAGATAACAGAACTACCTAATGCATAAATAACGTAACAATGCATAAGAGTTTAGTTCAAAATAAAAGAATAAAAGCAAATGTGCCAGTGTCAGTTTGCCTCTGTTAGAATCCCAGCTCCAGGATTTAACTTTTGTGTGACATGAACTGATAAAGTCAAACTGTCTGTCCCTCAGTTTTATCTCCAGTTAAAAAAATATTAGTTCTTCACATTGGTCATATAAAGACTAAATGAGGTAATTCATGTAAAGCAGAGGTTCGTACCCATGAGGTCCATGTATAGATTTAAGGGCCTGGAATTTGATGGAAAAATTATATCTTCATTTTGATCAAGCTATAACTAAAATGTACTGTTTACTCTGATCATGAAAGTAGGCAATAAATCACAGTAGTATTAGCAGGAGTTGTGTCATCACTATTAGAAATCACAGATTTGTTTGTACCACAGTAAAGTTTTTGCAAATATCTCAATATATTTTTTACTTCCATCTTTAGCCAAAAGTATGATTTTTATTAGACCCACCATCAGTCACATGTCATTGAATGCATTGGTGGAATGTCAGGCAACTCTGTACCTAGTAGTAATTCATCTACCAAGTGATGAAGTCAGGTGGTCTCATATCAGTGACCCAGTCACCTATGTGGTTTTGCAGTTCTCTGCCTACAATTGTTTGTTGATTAACACAGAAAGGAGGCGAGTCACTTATTGTTTGTCCAAGTTTTCAAAATTGAGCAATTCAAATGAGAATTCTTAACCCTGGTAGGATGGTGTGTCCTTTTCTAATACAAGCATTCATATAAACCACATTGTTAACTTGTACCCTATTGCTCTGGATTTGTGATTCTTCTTCATTCCAGCACCTGCTGATTTTTCTTCTTCCTTTTAAACTTGGTTAGCATTAATTCATCATTGTTGTTTTATTTTATGCAGTAGAGAAGGGGCTGAAATATTAACTTAGTCTCTTATATTGTTGGATCTAGAAGAGCTTTCCTCCTTTTATAATGTATACAATTTCTTTACTGAATTTGAGGGTTTGTGGATTTTCATCCACTTAGACATTTTTTAAGCATACAGTTTCATGAGTCCCTTGCTTTCCTTTAGGTCTGTTTCTTTTGAAATATGTTTGCTTTTCCATTGACTTCCTCTGGTCATGAAGTACTAACCCTTATGTGCTATTTATCCCTTTGCTCAGAAGAAAAGATAAATTAACAGGTGATATCAACTCAGAATATTTTGTTTTTTCTATAAATCTTGACTCTGGGAAACTAAAAGTTCTAGAACTGTTATTCTTAATTTTTTAAATCTAATGTTATTCTAAAGCAAGTATTATTTGCCTAGAAGACTCTTAATGAATCTGATCTACTACCTCACAAGCCTAGATTCTGGAATATTCATGTGTCTGGTAAACTTAACAGGTACCCACTCCTCCCTACCAATATTCCCTGACAGATCCTGGCAAAGCAAGATTTCAGTTCTCTGAGCTACCTTAGATTTTATTTCTTGTAGAAACAGACCGTTATTGTGAGAATGTTCTGAGTCATCCCTAATCCATGGATCACGAGAAGATACTATTTCTTGCTCTCTTAAGCAATTTTTCCTGAAAAAATATGCCTTCTTGTTTCTGTCCTCCTCTGCTGTTTTCATCTAAAATTTTCTAATCTATGAATTATGTTCTGAGAATATCGTAAATATGTAAATAGGTTTATAGACTATCTCAGCATTCTTGGTTGTCAGGAATAAAATAGCACTGACAGATTTAGCACCCCACACAGGCAAAAGCATCTTTTAGCACCAAGGAAGGATTTTACCATATGGCACCCTGCTAGGTTGTGGATCTCAAAAGGTCCTCCAAAGTACTTATTATAATTCATATACCATGAGAAATTAACTGATGTTTTATTCCCTTTTTAATAAGAGATCTACTCACTGCTGTGTCTTTCTCTAGGCCTGGATCTCCTAACTTAGGATGTAAACTTCTTAATAAGTACTATTACATATATTTTCTCTATTCCCAAAATACAATCAAATAGATGTCCTGAACCAATTAAGGGGATATCATGCGTAGAACTGAAAGAAATGTATAAGATGAATAGAATAGAGATTACACCAGAAATGTTAACAGACAGAAGAAGACAAAAGGTGAAGAGCAAAAAGGTCACTGAACAAGTATGTTAATAGTGCTTTATTTGAAATTCCATCAGTTACACATTATTACCTTTACCATGCTGCAGAAACTCAGGAGGAATAACGTGAATAGTATTATTTATAATACAACAAACCTCCACACCTCTAGGGCACACATCAGCCACCAAGCACTTTGGCATGTAGTGCTTGATTTCTTGACTTAAAACATTGCTTTTCTTCAACAGAAGGAGACTGTGTACAGAATCAAACTAAAATGAACATAACAAAGAGGGTTTCTTATTGTCACTTCAGAACAATGAACATCTTAATAAGAGTGTTAACATTAACTCAGTGACTCTGTGCACAGGGACCATGTTAAGTGATTTACATGTTTTTACTCATTTCATCCTCACACTAAACTCTGAGGTAAATGCCATTAATTTTTTTATAGAAGAAAAAAATTAAAATGTACAGAGTTGAAATAACTAGACCAATATCCATGTAGTAAGTATGCTTTTGGGATTTAAATGTGAATGCCACTGCTCTATTGCCTGTTTAGCTTACCAATATTTAATTTAATTTCAGTCTTTTGTGGAAAAGTAAGGTGCGGTGACACACCGAAGCCTTGTCAAAAAGTGCAGTAGACTCTGTTAAACACCTGAGCCTATGTATTATTGAAATACGGTGCTCTGGTTAAGGCTAGACATTCTCTTATTGTGAAAAGAATGCTCATTTGCAAGGTGAGAGGACAGGGTTTGAGGATTCAGATGCACAGAGCAGGCATATACAGTTGTTTTGAAATCTAAAGAGCTTTATCTTTATTCTAATTCAACCAATTTTCAGGACACTGATTTCCATGTTAGTTCACTTCACCAGTTGGCAGGGGAAACCACAGAAAAGCACAATGGAAAGCCTTCTCATGTCTTGTTTGTCTTATGTGACTCAACACAACCTAACCAGGACCCTTCAAACACTGATGCTTTTATTACCTACCCCTGGCAGATCCGATTGCTTACTGCAGTTAATGGGTGGAAGGGTGGGAAGATATAGATACAGGGAAATATTTCTTCCCATATTTTAAAGTAGAAGTTTTCTATCCTTTGAGACTCAATACAGGCCTATGAGTTTTAGCTGCAATTTATATTTTCAAAGTCTTTAACACTGGGAAATGCAGATAATGGTGTATGAAACTAGGCAGCATCATGTTCTAGTGGGAAACTTGTGTTCATATCAACTTCAGTCCTCTGAGGATCTCTGCCAGATCTTTTCTGTGTCCTTAGGCTTCCATGGCTATTAGGTGTGAGAGTTGATGTCATCACAGTTCTATGCTGCCAAGAAGCTTTTTACACTGTTACACTGTATATGTGCGGGGGAGGGAGGGAGCAGGTGGAAGCAAGAAGTAAGTCTGAAGACTTGTGTCATGCAGCCTCAATGACTAGAGCAAAGTGTGAAAAATATGTGGAACCCTGAATTTTGGCTTTGAATTGTCATTAAATGCAATTTAATCATTTTTTAAAAATCTGATGATCTCTTCAGTAAACTGGAGGCAAGAGGGAGGTAAAAAAGTACTGACATTTACTACATTGAAAATCCTGACCACTCTCCCTTTCATTTATATAAATCAGACTCCTTCTTACCTTCCTATATTTAAGACCCTGGATGAAGCTCTTATTACCTGTGACTTGAAATGCTGAACCCCATAAAGCAACCAGATTGAGTCTGATGAAGTGTAAATTTGACCCGGACATTTCCCTCCTCAAATCTGCAATAAATGCTAATTCAAAATGGTATATGCACCCCTAGGTTCATTGCAGCATTATTTACAACAGCCAAGATATGGAGGCAACTGAAGTGTCCATCGATAGATGAATGGTTAAAGAGGATGCGGAGGGTGTGTGTGTATATAATGGAATATCACTCAACCTTAAAAAAGAATGAAATCTTGCCTTTTGCAACCTCAAGGATGGACCTAGAGAGTATTATGCTAAGTGAAATATGTCATACAGAGAAAGACAAATAGTGTATGATCTCAATAATATGTAGAATCGAAAAAAAGCAAATAAATAAAGCAAATGAACAAATAAAACAGAAGGAGATTCGTAGATACAGAAAATGAACTGGAGGTTGCCAGAAAGGAGGAGAGTCGGGGGATGGTCAAAATAGGTGAAGGGGATTAAGAGGCACAAACTTCCAGTTAAAAATAAGTCATGGTGATGTACTATACAGAATACAGAATATAGTCAATAATATTGTAATAAGTTTAAATGGGGACAGAAGGTAACTAGATTTATTGTGGTGATCATCTCGTAATGTTTATAAATGTCAAATCACTGTTGTATACCTGAAACTAATATAACATTGTATGTCAATTATACTTCAAAAAAGAAAAAAGAAAAAGAAAAGAGAAGCTGAGATGGTGCTGCAAGTCCATCAGAAAAATGCCAAAGTCCTTTCAGTCTGCAGAAAGAAGGCATTACTTGTCTGATGCCTATTCCACTTCCCCTTAGTCTCTGTTCCAGCTTCTTTGGCCTCCTGATTGTTTCTCAAATGTTTCAGCTTGCTCTACCTCAGAGAGTTTCAACCTTGCTCAGCCTTCTCCCAGAACACTTTTCTCTCAGATACCTTCAGTGGTGTGGACTCATTCAATTCAGAACAGGGGCATCTTCCCTTCACTTGCGATCCCTATCTATTTTGTATATATAGGTATACACATATTTACATTTTCAAAAAAATTTTAGGGATCTTGTGTTCATAGTATTAAAATTGAAGTAGATAAATTATATTACCAATATTAAATATCATAGAATTACTGTCATCTTTATAATCAGTAAATTGGGTGGGAGATAATTAGTATATATAATTTTTCCATATTAAGTATGATATTATGTTCAAACATAAATAAAAATATTTCATGGGAAGAAATATTTTTATTTAGTTTTTATTTCTGGGTTGTGGGGTTTAGAGTGACTATTCCTTTACATCTTTCTGAGTTTTAAAGGTTTATGTTATAATAAACACATATATTTTGTTTACTTTTGTCACATTAACAATTTATTAGTTTTTACTTTAATCAATAAAATCGTCACATTTTAAAAGTCAAATTGTACTAAACGTTTATATAAAAATAAATAGCAATCCCCTGTTCTACTCTACCCCTAACTTAAGGTTGCTCCCTAGGAGTCCTGACTTACTTTTTTCATTTATTAAACTATGGTTGATTTATAATATTGTGTTAGTTTCAGGTGAAGATAAGTGATTCAGTTTTAAATATATATATATATATATATTTCAGATTACTTTTCATTATATTGAATATAGTTCCCTGTGCTATATAGTAAATCCTCGTTGCTTATCTATTTTATGTATGGAAGTTTGTATCTGTTATCCCATATTCCTAGTTTATCCCTTCCCCACACCCCTTTCCCCTTTGGTAACCATAAATTTGTTTTCCATGTTTGTGAGTTTGTTTCTGTTTTGTATTTTTTAGATTCTGTGTTTAAGTGATATCATAAAATATTTGTCTTCCTCTGTCTGACTTACTTCACTAACTATACAGTAAGTCCTCTACATACGAACCTTCATGTTGTGAACTTTTAAAGATGCAAACGTGTGTTTGCATGTCTGATCATGTAAGTTCATGTGTCTGGCGTGAACTACTGTACTTTTCAAGGTTCTGTACTGTAAGACTAAAAATATTTTCTTTATTTTTTCTGTTTGTTTTTTATGTATTATTTGTGTGAAAAGTATTATAAACCTATTACAGTACAGTACTATATAGCCGATTGTGTTAGTTGGGTACCTAGGTTAACTTTGTTGGACTTATGAACAAATTGGACTTACGAACGTACTCTCAGAACAGAACTCATTTGTATGTAGGTGACTTACTGTAATATTCTCTAGGTCCATCTGTGATGCTGCAAATGGCAATATTTCATTTATTTATGTCTGAGTAATATTCTATTGTATGTGTGTCTGTGTATCTATCTATCTATATCACATCTTCTTAAGCCAGTCATCTCTTGATGGACACTTGGGTTGTTTGTAAATAGTGCTGTTATGAACACTGAGGTGCATTTATTTTTTGAATTAGAGTTTTTGTCTTTTCTGGATATATACCCAGGACTGGGATTGCTGGATCATATAGTAGCTCTATTTTTGTTTTTTTAAAGAACTTCCATACTGTTTTCCAAAGTGGCTGCACCAGTATTCATTCCCACCAACAGTGAAGGAGAGTTCGTTTTTCTCCACACCCTCTTGAGCGTTTATTATTGTTAGACATTTTGATGATAGGCATTCTGACTGGTGTGAGATGATACCTCATTGTCATTTTGATTTGCATTTCTGTAATAATTAGTGATGTTGAACATCTTTTCACATATCTGTCGGCCATTTGTATATCTTCTTTGGAGAAGTGTCTGTTTAGGTCTTCTGCCCACTTTTTGATTGGAATGTTTGTATTTTTAATATTGAGTTGTATGAACAGTTTTTATATTTTTGATATTAACCCCTTAATGGTAGCATCATTTGCAAATATTTTCTCCCATTCGATAGGTTGTCTTTTTGTCTTGTTAATGGTTTCCTTTGCTGTGCAGAGGGTTTTAAGTTTGCTTAGGTTCCATTTGTTTATTTTTCCCTTTATTTCTTTTGCCTTGGGAGCCTGATTTAAGAAAATATTGCTATGATTTATGTCAGAGAATGTCCTACCTATGTTCTCTTCTAGGAGTTTTATGGTTTCAGGTCTTACATTTAGGTCTTAAAATCAGTTAAAATTTATTTTTGTATATGGTATGAGGGAGTGTTCTAATTTCATTGATTTATATGTAGCTGTCCAGCTTTCCCAACACCAACTGTTAAAGAGGCTTTTTCTCTATTATATATCTTGCATCTTTTGTCATAGATTAATTGATCATAAGTGTGTGGGTTTACTTCTGGGCCCTCTATTCCATTCCATTGTTCTATATATATCTGTTTTTGTGCCAATACCATGCTGTTTTGATTACTGTTGCTTTGTAGTATGGTCTGAAGTTGGAAGGGCTATGCTTCCAGCTTTGTTCTTTTTCCTCAGCATTACTTTGGCATTTCTGGGTCTTTTGTGGTTCTATATAAATTTTAGTATTATTTGTCCTAGTTCTGTTAAAAATGTCTGGGATTTTGATAGGGATTGCATTAAATCTGTAGACTGCTTTGGTTAGTATTGCCATTTAACAATATTCTTCTAATCCAAGAGCATGGGATATCTTTTCATTGCTTTGAATCATCTTCAACTTCATTTATAAGAGTCTTACAGTTTTCAGTGTTTAGGTCTGCCACATCCTTGGTTAACTTTATTCCTAAGTATTTTATTTTAAATGGAATTTTTAAAAATTTCTCTTTCTAATATTTCATTGTTAATGTAAAGCAGTGCAACAGATTTTTGTATATTAATTTTGTATTCTGCTCCCTTCCTGAATTAATGTATTCTAATAGCTTTTGTTTGGAGACTTTAGGGTGCTCTATATAGAATGTCATGTCATTGGCAAGTAGTGACAGTTTTACTTCTTCCCTTCCAAGTTGGATACCTTTTATTTCTTTTTCTTGTCTGATTGCTATGGCTAGGACTTCCAATAATATGTAGAATAGGAGTGGTGAGAGTGGGCATCCTTGTCTTCTTCCTGAATTTAGCGAGAAGACTTTCAGCTTTTCACCATTGAGTATTATGTTGGCTGTGGGTTTGTTGTAAATGGCTCTTATTATGTTGAGATATGTTCCCTTTATACTCAATTTGGTGAGATTTTTAATCATGAATTGATGTTGAATTTTGTCAAATCTTTTTCTGTGCCTTTTGAGATGATCATGTGGTTTTTGTCACTCCTTTTGTTAATATGCTGTATCACATTGATTGATTTGTGTATATTGAACCATCCTTGAGACCCTGGAATGAATCCAACTTGATCATGTTGTATGATCCTTTTTATGTATTGTTGGATTTGGTTTGCTAATATTTTGTTGAGGATTTTTGCATCTATATTCATTAAAGATGTTGGTGTGTGATTTTCTTTTTTGGTAGTGTCTTTGTCTGGTTTTGGTACCACTGTGATAGTGGATTCATAGAATGAATTGGGGAGTATTCCCTCCTCTTCAATTTTTTGGAATAGTTTGAGAAGGATAGTTTCTTCTTTGTATGTTTGGTAGAATTCCCCAGTGAAGCCATCTGGTCCTGAACTTTTGTTGGCAGGGAGTCTTTTTTTATTACATATTCTATTTCACTTCCAGTGATCAGTCTATTTAAATTATCTATTTCTTGTTGACTCAATTTTGGCAGGCTGCAGTTTTCCAGAAACTCATCCATTTCTTCTAGGTTGTCCAATTTCTTGGCATGTTATTGTTCATACTATTCTCTTATGATTTTCTGTATTTCTATGGTAGCAGTTGTTATTTTTCTTCTTTCACTTCTTATTTTGTTTTTTTGGGTCCTTTCTTTTTTCCTCTTGGTGAGTCTTATTAGAGGTTTGTCAATTTTGTTTATTTTTTTCATGATTAAAAATCTCACCAAATTGAGTATAAAGGGAACATATCTCAACATAATAAAAGCCATTTTTTCTATTTTGTAATCTCTATTTTATTTTCTCTCTGAGCTTTGTTATTTTCTTCCTTCTACTGACTTTGCCTTTTTTTTTTCTAATTATTTTGGGTGGTAGGTTAGGTAGCTTATTGGAGATTTTTCTTGTTTCTTGAAGAAGGCCTGTATCACTATAAACTTCCCTTTTAGAATTGCTTTTGCTGCATCCCATAGATTTTGTAAGGTTGTATTTTCATTGTTGTTTGTTGAGAAGTATTTTCTGATTTCTTCTTTCATTGTTGACCCATTTTTAGTATCATGTTGTTTAATCTCCATATGCTCTTTCTTTTCCCATTTTTCTTTCTATGGTTGATTTTTAATTTCATACCATTGTGGTCAGAAAACATGGTTAAAATGATTTCTATCTGGCTTGTTTCGTGACCTAGTACCCTACAGAGTGACTGTGTGCATTTAAAATAAATGTGTATTCTGT
Source organism: Orcinus orca (assembly GCF_937001465.1). NCBI lineage: Eukaryota > Metazoa > Chordata > Mammalia > Artiodactyla > Delphinidae > Orcinus > Orcinus orca. Next base: position 130,623,776 of record NC_064560.1, read on the forward strand.
TTTGTTTTTGGATGTAGTGTTGTGTAGATAGCAGTTAAGTCTGACTGGTCTACTGTGTCATTTAGGACCTCCCTTGCCTTACTGATTTTCTATTTGGATGATCTGTCCATTGATGTCAGTGGGGTGTTAAAGTCTCCTACTATTATTGCACTCCTGTCAATTTCTCCCCTTGTGTCTGTTAGTGTTTGTTTTATATATGTAGGTGCTCCAATATTGAGTGGATTTATGTTAGTAAGTATAATATTCTCTTATTGTATTGATCCTGTTAATCATTGTGTAATGTCCTTCTTTGTCTTTCTTTACTGACTTTGTTTTAAAGTCTATTTTTTCTGATATGAATATTGCTACCCCTGCTTTTTTGTTGTTTCCATTTGCATACAGTATCTTTTTTCATCCCTCACTTTCAGTTTGTGAGTGTCTTTTGCCCTGAAGCAAGTCTCTTGTAGGCAACATATTGTAGGTTGTAGGCTCTTATTTTTTAATGCAGTCTACCACTCTCTGTCTTCTGATTAGAGCATTTAGTCCATTAACATTTAAAGTATTAATTGACGACTATGTAATTATTGCCATTTTAGACCTTGTTTTCCAGTCATTTTTGTAGTTCATTTGCTCATTTCTTCTTCTTTCTGTTTTCCTTTTGTGGTTTGATGATTTTCTTTTGTAGTGTGCTTGGGTTCCTTTCTTTGAATTTTTGTGACTCTATTGTAAGTTTTTGATTTGTGGTTACCATGGAGTTTAAATATGTTGACCTATAACTATATCTACTTGCTTTAAACTGATAGTCATACAAGTTCCAACACATTCTAAAAGATTTACATTTTTATACTCCACTCCCCCATATTTTGTGATTTTGATGTCCTGTTTTACATCTGCATGTTTATCCTTTGTTGTTAATTTTAGTTATAAACACTTTTACCAATTTTTTTTTGATTTTTAAATATCTGTGTACTGGCTTATTTTAAGTGATTTTTAATACTCTTATATATTTGCTTTTCATACTGTGATATTCCCTTTCCTATAGATGCATGTTTCTTTTCTATTTATCAAAGACCCTTTCATATGTCTTTTAGTGTAGGTTTAGTATTGCTGAATTCTTTTAGTTTTGCTTGTCTGAGAAATTCTTTCTCTTTCTATTCTGAATGATTATCTTGCTGGGTAGGGTATCTTAGGTTGCAGGTTTTTCCCTTTTGGGACTTTGAATATATCACGCCACTCTCTTCTGGCTGCAGAGTATCTAGAGAGAAATCAGCTGATAGCCTTAAGTTACTCCCTTATAACTAACTTCTTGTTTTTCTCTTTCTGGCTTTAGAAGCTTTTTTTTAATCTTTCACTTTTTCCATTTTAATCATGATGTGTCTTGGTGTGGGTCTGTTTGGGTTCATCTTGTTTGGGACACTCTGTGCTTTTTGTACCTTGGTATCTGTTTCCTTCTTTAGTTTTGGGAAATTTTCAGCCATAATTTCTTCAAAAACATTTTTGATTCCCTCTTCTCTCTCTTCTTCTGGAACCCCTATTATGTGTTTGTCAGCATGCTTTATGTTATGCCACAAATCTCATATGTTGCTTTTGCTTTTCTGCACATTTGTTTTCCTGTTTGCTGTTCCGATTGGGTGATTTCTCTTATTCCATCTTCCAGATCACTTACTGATTCTTCTGTGTCATTTATTCTGCTAGTCATTGCCTCTAGATTTGTTTTTATCTCAGCAGTTGAATTGTCTAATTTTGATCGGTTCATCTTTATGGTTTCCAGTTCCTTGTTAAAGTTATCTGCACTTGTATCGATAATCTTTCTTAATTCCTTTAGCATTTTTATTACCTCCTTTTTTGAATCCAGGGTGTAGTAGACTGGTGAAGTTTGTTTCATTATTTGTTCTTTAGAGGATTTTTCTCTTGTTATTTTAATTTGGGGTAGTTTCTCTGCTTTTTCATTTTATTTCACTTTCTCTGTCTCTATGAATTTAGGAGAAACTGTTATATATTGTGGTTTTGAAGGAATGTTTTTACATGGGAGCATCTCTGTGTAGACTGTGTGTGTCCAGTATTTTTGGTGTGAGGGCTGGTTTTGGTATGGATACCAGCCACATCTTTCCTCAGAGCATGCTGCCCTTTACCTCCTTGATATGTGGTGTGATTATTATTGTGGTGTCCGGACCCTGCACTGGATGTGAGGCCTCCTCTTTGCTCTGTGGCTGTCACCGGCCAGTTGAGAGCAGGGTTTGCTCCCCAGTTGTTGGAGTAGACAGGGTTGTATTTGATCAGGCTCTGTTGCCCTTGAGTGCATGCCCTGCCCCAGAGAAGGTGACTACTGAAGCAAGTGAGGGCCATGCAGTTACAGTGAACCTATGCATCACCCATGGAAGTGTCTGTGGTTCCACCCAGAAGCAGCCCAACATGATGTCCCTTTCCCCCTTGTGTTCATCCCAGGTTTAATGCAAGGGTCTGATGTGGAGTAGGATGGGGCTCATGGCCGGGGCACCGTGGCTTCAGGAATCAAGGTGGGTGTGCTGCCACTTGGAATCTGAGCTGCCTTTGTAGTAGAGCTCTCCCATAACCTGTCCACCCTAGATCTGTTGCCAAGCTGCTGGGGAGTGGTGTGGGTGGAGCCAGAAATGAACGGCTGTGTACTCCTGCCCAGGGCCTGTCCACCCAAGCCCCTGTATATGTTCCTGTGGTGCTGCTCAGTGCCTGCGCCAACAACGTCTGCCATGGCCGAGCCCGCCCTCACCTTGCACGTACTGACAGTGGGCTCCATGGCCAGAGCTGCTGTGTGTGTGTGCTGACAATGGGCTCTGTGGCTCCCCCGACTCCTCAACCCCACCCCAGGCACTCCAGGCTGCCTTTGAGCAGCTAGATCGAGTCCTCTCTCAGGGCTCTCCTGCCTTAGATTCAGCACTTAGATGCTGCAGATTCTTGTGGTGCCACCCCGTGCACACACTGATAATGTCTTCCTAGGTCATTCCGCCACCCCCATGTTTGCACTGACAGTGGTCTGTGTAGTTCTGTTCGGATCACACCCCGGGCCCCTCGGTCTGTCTCTGTGCAGCTAAACTGAATCTCTGCCCTGATATCATGCCAGTCTATGGTGTAGAGATAGTGAGACCAGGACATTCATCCCTTTAGATTGGGAAGTGCACAAGGTGGCACCCACCATCACAAGTCTCTCTCCACCCCGATTATTAGCAAGCCAGCATGTGTGCAGTCCTCACAAGTAGAGTTTAGACTTCTCCTACCTTTTTGTCTGTCCCAGCATGTTTCCCAGCAGGTAAGGGGCTTCTCAAGGCTAGGGTTCATGGTGTAGATTTTCTCTTTTTTACAGATCCCTCCCAGGGGTGCTGGTCCCAACTTGATACCTTTTTTCTTTTTTTCCTTCCTACCCAGTTGCATGGAGATCTTTGTTGTAGCTTTGGTTGTATAGGAGATCAGTTTCCAGTTATTCTTCTATAAGAATTGTTCCACATGTAGATGCATATTTGATGTATTTGTGTGGGAGTTGAACTCCACATCCTCCTATTCTCCTACATTGATCCCCCTCCTGACTTACTCTTTTAGCCTTTTTTTGGTTATTTATCTCTGTTGTACTAAATAATATGCATATATTGATATTTCTTGATGTATTCGTTTTAATCACAGTTTATTGATTTCGTCTTAGGAAGATCAGGATTTCACTTTCTTTCCATCTCAACATCCCACCACATCCTTTAAAAAATTGATTTCAATAAAAATTTCTGGTCAAATTAATTGTGAGTCTTTATATTATTTGAAAATGCAAATATTATTCACTGCTAAGCAAAGTTGTATAAAATGTATGTTTTATCACCAGTCTTTGTTTTTCTTGAAATTAATATTTGCCTCATTTTTTATTTCCTTAGTTTTCTATGTACCTATTTTATGCATTATCAATCTATTAACAACATTATTTTCCAAAAGCTCTATTATACTAGAGGCTATATCATTTCCATTTTCCCTTAAAGACCATATTTTATCCTATTGTGCCAGCCTAAGCCATTTGCTTTCTAAGAGTGCTCTACCTTTGGGGCCTTCTGTCCTTTGGAGACTTTTTTTTACTTTCTTTCTTCTTTTAGATCTTATTTTCTCTTTCTCGGTTTATTCCCTTGTTTATCTGGAGCACGTCTTCCAGTAGTTTCACAGAAAGGAAAAATAGGCTATAAATTTCTTGAACTTATCATGTCTAAACATGAATTTATTTTACTCTTCCAAATAATTCATAAATGAGCTGAATGAAATATCCTAAATTGAAAGTCTTTTTTCTGTTTTTCAGAATTGTGATGGTATTAGTCAATGGTTTTCTGGCTCTTGTTGTAGAGAATTTCTGTGATATATGATTCCTGTTCCTTTGTGTGGAACCTTGTTTCACTCTGTGATGATTTTAGAAACTTTTCTTTATCCTTTACATGTGCAAAATTCAAGATGGTATGCTTCGTTGTAGGATTTCTTTATTTCATTTTGCAAGACACTCCATCAGCTGTTTATATTTGTAGACACATGTCTATCATTTATAGGAAATATTGTTGCATTATTTCTTTGATAATTTTCCTTCATCTGTTTTTATTAGTCTCATTTTATTTAATTTCTATTACTAATACAATGAAAGTCTTGAATAGTCTTTTAAATTTTTTAAAGATGTATTCTCTTTGAATTTTAATATCTATCTTTCTGTTCTAAAATCTGGGACTTATCCTTGACTTTATTTTCCATCCCCACATTTTAAAAAATTTCAGTGTTATATTTTAAATTTTCAGCATATATCTCATGTTATCTAATTGTATTTTATTTTAGTATTATTATTTTATTAATTTAACATTTTACTTTTTCTCTTCTCTTACCATGGCCTGACAAGGCTCTGCATAAGCTGGCATCAGGTTTTTGTACAACTCATTCTTTTCATACTTCAAACCATATTTTATTTTTTCTTTTTATTTTTTTTTGCGGTAAGCGGGCCTCTCACTGTTGTGGCCTCTCCCATTACAGAGCACAGGCTCCGGATGCACAGGCTCAGTAGCCATCGCTCACGGGCCCAGCCGCTCCGCAGCATGTGGGATATTCCCGGACCGGGGCACGAAACTGTGTCCCCTGCATTGGCAGGCAGACTCTCAACCACTGCGCCACCAGGGAAGCCCTCAAACCATATTTTAAAAGACACCTCCTCAGTTCCCTTTATAACAATTTATATTTGAATTTGTAATTACTTGTTCATTTTTTACTTGTTTATTATCTCTTTATCTCTGCTAGGCTGTTTTTGATGGTAAAACTACCTTTTATTAATTACTATATATCCTTAGCCATGTATAATGCTTGGTACGTAATCAATTATTGGTTAGTGCTGATGAGAAGGAAATTAAAATGGTACAGAGTAGGAAAGAATGTGTTAGAGGACATAATAATCATATCAAATGAATGTTGTATTAGTAGAAATTGAATATACTAAATCAGTGGGTATAGGAAAACCTGTACTTGTCATAGGTTTTATAGATTATAAAGAATCAGAAAATGTAAAAAAGCAGAAAGCCAGAGTGCTTAGATTCTTAATCCCTCAATAAAGATGTGAAGCAAGAATGCAATTTTTGCTTTATCAAGTGGGGCAGAGGGCCCAGTGCAAATGAAACTACAGTGAACTGTGTAGGTCCAACTCGACAGTTGGTCTGGCTAGGAGACCCCATCCTCATAATAATAGTATTAGGAGGAAAATGCTTCCTTCAAAGGAAGTAAATTGTATTAAAGTATGCAGTACCAAGAGGTCATGCTAGCTTCACTTTGGAATAACCTTTGGGGAAGAAATTATGAGCAGTTTTTGCAGAACATAAGAAAATGATCTTGGTTATAAATAAGATATTGTGCTGAGCTTGAAATCCAGGGAGGTTCTTGGTCCCTTAGACTCACTGTAACTCCCGTGGATGCTCTTGTAATCAGTGTAAAGAAAGCATATTACTTCATCACTTTTCCTTGGTTCCATTGTTCTTTTTTTCGTGGAAGGAAACCCCTTGGCTGGAGGACATTAAGATTTATTTTTCTCATTTTTCTGATGCTTTTGTAAAATAGTTTGGGCTAAGAGCAATTGTAGCAGCTATTTTCTTAGCTTCCTGCTGCCACCATGGACATTAACCCTGCATAAGGAGTTAAAACAGGTAGACGGGAGCAACTATCAAAAAGATATGTTGAATTGATTCAGAAAGGTATCATATTATGTATTTGTCCAGCAGGAAGCTGCATGAGCTTGTGAAGGTCATTTCAGCTCTGAGTGCATTAGCTCTCTGAGAACTGTAACATTTGCAATGTGATGTATATAGAGCTTCTGCAGAAAAAGTGTCATGAGGGACAATAGAGTAGAATGGATCATTACCAAGACAGAATATAAAAAGGAGTCCTGAGGTTGAACTAAATGGGTGGCAGAAGGAGGTTGTGGCATTATAATATTTTGGTTATCACCAGGACCCAAAACACAGTAAGAGGCTCAAGAATCTTTTTTTTTCTTAACACCTTTATTGGAGTATAATTGCTTTACAATGGTATATTAGTTTCTGCTGTATAACAAAGTGAATCAGGTATACATAAACATATATCCCCATATCTCCTCCCTCTTGTGTCTCCCTCCCACGCTCCCTATCCCACCCCGCTAGGTGGTCACAAAGCACGGAGCTGATCTCCCTGTGCTATGCGGCTGCTTTCCACTGCTATTTTACATTTGGTAGTGTATATGTGTCCATGCCACTGTCTCACTTCGTCCCAGCTTACCCTTCCCCCTCCCCATGTCCTCAAGTCCATTGTCTATGTCTGTGTCTTTATTCCTGTCCTCTCTCTAGGTTCTTCAGAACCTTTTTTTTTTTTTGATTCCATATATAAATATATGTGTTAGCATACAGTATTTGTCTTTCTCTTTCTGACTTACTCCACTCTGTATGACAGTCTCTAGGTTCATCCACCTCACTACAAATAACTCAATTTCATTTCCTTTTATGGCTGAGTAATATTCCATTGTATATATGTGCCACAACTTCTTTATCCATTCATCTGTCAGTGGACACTTAGGTTGCTTCCATGTCCTGGCTATTGTAAATAGAGCTGCAGTGAACATTGTGGTACATGACTCTATTTGAATTATGGTCTTCTCATGGTATATGCCCAGTGGTGGGATTGCTGGGTCATATTGTGGTTCTATTTTTAGTTTTTTAAGGAACCACCATACTGTTCTCCATAGTGGCTGTACCAATTCACATTCCCACCAGCAGTGGAAGAGGGTTCCCTTTTCTCCACACCCTCTCCAGCATTTATTGTTTGTAGAATTTTTGATGATGGCCATTCTGACTGCTGTGAGGTGATACCTCATTGTAGTTTTGATTTGCATTTCTCTAATGATTAGTGATGTTGAGCATCCTTTCATGTGTTTGTTGTCAATCTGTATATCTTTGGGGAAATGTCTGTTTAGATCTTCTGCCCATTATTTGATGGGGTTGTTTGATTTTTTGATATTGAGCTGCATGAGCTGCCTGTGTATTTTGGAGATTAATCCTTTGTCAGTTGCTTCATTGGCAAATATTTTCTCCCATTCTGAGGGTGGTCTTTTCATCTTGTTTATATTTTCTTTTGCTGTGCAAAAGCTTTTAAGTTTCATTAGGTTCCATTTGTTTATTTTTGTTTTTATTTCCATTACTCTAGGAGGTGGGTCAAAAAGGATCTTGTGATGTATGTCACAGAGTGTCTGCCTGTGTTTTCCTCTAAGAGTTTTATAGTATCTGGCCTTACATTTAGGTCTGTAATCCATTTTGTGTTTATTTTTGTGTATGGTGTGAGGGAGTGTTCTAATTTCATTCTTTTACGTGCAGCTATACAGTTTTCCCAGCACCATGTATTGAAGAGGTTGTCTTTTCTCCATTGTATATTCTTGCCTCCTTTATCAAAGATAAGGTGACCATGTGTGTGTGGGTTTATCTCTGGGTTTTCTATCCTATTCCACTGATCTATATTTCTGATTTTGTGCTAGTACCATACTCTCTTGATTACTGTAGCTTAGTAGTGTAGTCTGAAGTCAGGGAGCCTGATTTCTCCATCTCTGTTTTTCTTTCTCAAGGTTGCTTTGGCTATTTGGGGTCTTTTGTGGTTCCATACAAGTTGTGAAATTTTTTGTTCTAGTGCTGTGAAAAATGCCATTGGTAGTTTGATAAGGATTGCATTGAATCTGTAGATTGCTTTGGGTAGTATAGTCATTTTCACAATGTTGATTCTTCCAATCCAAGAACATGGTAAATCTCTCCATCTGTTTGTATCATCTTTAATTTCTTTCATCAATGTCTTATAGTTTTCTGCATACAGGTCTTTTGTTTCCTTAGGTATGTTTATTCGTAGGTATTTTATTCTTTTTATTGCAATGGTAAATGGGAGTGTTTCCTTAATTTCTCTTTCAGATGTTTCATCATTAGTGTGTAGGAATGGAAGAGATATCTGTGCATTAATTTTATATCCTGGTACTTTACCAAATCCATTGATTAGCTCTAGCAGTTTTCTGGTAGCATCTTTATGATTCTCTAAGTCTAGTATCATGTATTCTGCAAGCTTTGATGGCTTTACTTCTCCTTTTCCAATTTGGATGCCTTTAATTTGTTTTCTTCTCTGATTGCTGTGGCTAGAACTTCCAAAACTATTTTGAATACTAGTGGTGAGAGTGGGTAACCTTGTCTTGTTCCTGATCTTAGTGGAAATGGTTTCAGTTGTTCACCATTGAGAACGATGTTGGCTGTGTGTTTGTCATATATAGCCTTTATTAGATTGAGGTTAGGGTTTTTATCATAAATCAGTGTTGAATTTTGTCAAAAGCTTTCTCTGCATCTATTGAGAACATCATATGGTTTTTCTCCTTCAATTTGTTAATATGGTTTATCACGTTGATTGATTTGCATATATCAAAAAATCCTTGCATTCCTGAGATAAACCCCCCTTGATTATGGTTTATGATCCATTTAATGTGCTGTTGGATTCTGTTGGCTAGTATTTGGGTGAGGATTTTTGCAGCTATGTTCATCAGTGATATTGGTCTGTAGTTTTCTTTTTTTGTGACAACTTTGTTTGGTTTTGGTATCAGGGTGATGGTGGTCTCATAGAATGAGTTTGGGAGTGTTCCTCCCTCTGCTATATTTTGGAAGAGTTTGAGAAGGATAGGTGTTAGCTCTTCTCTAAATGTTTGATAGAATTCACCTGTGAAGCCATCTGGTCCTGAGCTTTTGTTTGTTGGAAGATTTTTAATCACAGTTTCAATTTCGGTGCTTGTGATTGGTTTGTTTATGTTTTCTATTTCTTCCTGGTTCAGTGTCGGGAGGTTGTGCTTTTCTCAGAATTTGTCCATTTCTTCCGAATTGTCCATTTCATTGGCATACAGTTGCTTGTAGTAATCTATCATGATCCTTTGTATTTCTGCAGTGTCAGCTATTACTCCTCCTTTTTCATTTCTAATTCTATTGATTTGAGTCTTCTCCCTTTTTTTCTTGATGAGTCTGCCTAGTGGTTTATCAATTTTGTTTATCTTCTCAAAGAACCAGCTTTTAACTTTATTGATCTTAGCTATTGTTTCCTTCATTTCTTTTTCATTTATTTCTGATCTGATCATTATGATTACTTTCCTTCTGCCAACTTTGTGGTTTTTTTGTTCTTCTTTCTCTGATTGCTTTAGGTGTAAGGTTAGGTTGTTTATTTTTGATGTTTCTTGTTTCTTGAGGTAGGATTGTATTGCAATAAACTTCCCTATTATAACCGCTTTTGCTGCATCCCATAGGTTATGGGTCATTGTGTTTTCATTGTCATTTGTTTCTAGGTATTTTTTGATTTCCTCTTTGATTTCTTCAATGATCTCTTGGTTATTTAGTAGTGTATTGTTTAGCCTCCATGTGTTTTTATTTTTTACAGATTTTTTCCTTTAACTGATACCTAGTCTAGTAGCATTGTGGTCAGAAAAGATACTTGATATGATTTCAGTTTTCTTAAATTTACCAAGGCTTGATTTGTGACCCAAGATATGATGTATCCTGGAGAATGTTCCATGTGCACTTGAGACGAAAGTGTATTCTGTTGTTTTTGGGTGGAATGTCCTATAAATATGTTAAGTCCATCTTGTTTAATGTATCATTTAAAGCTTGTGTTTCCTTATTATTTTCATTTTGCATGATCTGTCCATTGGTGAAAGTGGAGTGTTAAAGTCCCCTAATATTATTGTGTTACTGTCGATTTCCCCTTTTATGGCTGTTAACATTTGCCTTAAGTATTGAGGTGCTCCTACGTTGGGTGTGTAAATATTTACAGTAATTATATCTTTTGGATTGATCCCTTGATCATTATGTAGTGTCCTTCTTTGTCTCTTGTAATAGTCTTTATTTTAAAGTCTATTTTGTCTGATATGAGACTTGCTACTCCAGCTTTCTTTTGATTTCCATTTGTATGGAATATCTTTTTCCATCCCCTCACTTTCACTCTGTATATGTCCCTAGGTCTGAAGTGGGTCTATTGTAGACAACATATATATGGGTCGTGTTTTTTGTATCCATTCAGCCAGTCTATGTCTTTTGGTTGGAGCATTTAATTCATTTACATTTAAAGTTGTTATTGATATGTGTGTTCCTATTAACATTTTCTTAATTATTTTGGGTTTGTTATTGTAGGTCTTTTCCTTCTCTTATGTTTCCTGTCTAGAGAAGTTCCTTTAGGATTTGTTGTAAAGCTTGTTTGATGATGCTGAAGTCTCAGCCTTTGCTTGTCTGTAAAGTTTTTAATTTCTCTGTCGAATCTGAATGAGATCCTTGCTGGGTAGAGTAATCTTGGTTGTAGGTTCTTCTCTTTCATCTCTTTATGTCCTGCCACTCCCTTCTGGCTTTCAGAGTTTCTGCTGAAAGATCAGCTGTTAACGTTATAGGGATTCCCTTGTATGTTATTTGTTGCTTTTCCCTTGCTGCTTTCAATACTTTGTATTTGAATTTAATTTTTGATTAATGTGTGTTTTGTCATGTTTCTCCTTGGATTTATTCTGTGTGGGACTCTCTTGTGCTTCCTGGACTTGGGTGACTATTTCCTTTCCCATGTTAGGGAAGTTTTTGACTATAATTTTTTCAAATATTTTCTCAGTCCCTTTCTTTTTCTCTTCTTCTTTTGGGACCCCTGTAATTCGAATGTTGCTGCATTTAATGTTGTCCCAGAGGTCTCTGAGACTGTTCTCAATTCTTCTCATTCCTTTTTCTTTATTCTGCTCTCTGGTAGTTATTTCCACTATTTTATCTTCCAGGTCACTTATCCATTCTTCTGCCTCAGTTATTCTGCTATTGATTCCTTTTAGAGAATTTTTAATTGCATTTATTGTGTTGTTCATCATTGTTTGTATGCTCTTTAGTTCTTCTACGTCCCTGTTCAATGTTTCTTATATTTTCTCCATTCTGTTTCCAAGATTTTGGATCATATTTCCTATCATTACTCTGAATTCTTTTTCAGGTAGACTGCCTGTTTCCTCTTCATTTGTTTGGTCTGGTGGGTTTTTACCTTGCTCCTTCATCTGCTGTGTATTTCTTTGTCTTCTCATTTTGCTTAACTTACTGTGTTTGGGGTCTCCTTTCTGCAGGCTGCAGGTTCATAGTTCCCATTGTTTTTGGTGTCTGCCCCCAGTGGGTAAGATTGGTTTAGTGGCTTGTGTAGGTTTTCTGGTGGAGGGGACTAGTGCCTGTTTTCTGGTGGATGAGTCTGGATCTTGTCTTTCTGGTGGGCAGGACTGCATCCGGTGGTGTGTTTTGTGGTGTCTGTGACCTTATTATATTTTTAGGCAGTCTCTCCGCTAATGGGTGGGGTTGTGTTCCTATCTTGCTAGTTGTTTGGCATAGGGTGTCTAGCACTGTAGCTTGCCGGTCCTTGAGTGGAGCTGGGTCTTTGCGTTGAGATGGAGATCTCTGAGATAGCTTTTGCCATTTGATATTACTTGGGACTAGGAGGTCTCTGGTGGACTGAACTTGGTTTTCCCACCTCAGAGGCTCAGGATAGATACCTGGCTGGAGCACCAAGACTCTGTCAGCCCCCCGGCTGCTGGGTGAGTGTGGATTCCACAAAAAGCAATGAATGAAAAAAGTGAAAAGCTGAGCACAGTTTTCATTAGTCTGTGGAGCTGCTCTCTTAGAGTGGAACCTGGAAGCTTTCCAAACCAAATTGACAAATCATTGTCAATTCATGATAGAACTCAATCTCCAGCCCCACTGTCTTCTTTGGAGGTCAGGAGGATCAAGAATTTTTTTTTTTTTCCCCTATACGCGGACCTCTCACTGTTGTGGCCTCTCCCGTTGTGGAGCACAGGCTCCGGACGTGCAGGTTCCGCGGCCATGGCTCACGGGACCAGCCACTCCGTGGCATGTGGGATCTTCCCGGACCAGGGCACGAACCCGTGTCCCCTGCATTGGCAGGCGGACTCTCAACCTCTGCACCACCAGGGAAGCCCCAAGAATCATTTTTGATGTAGTAAAATTTCAGCCTTAAATCTATAGGAATGCTGATGCCACTTTAATGTAGGGGTAGCCTGGGTTCAAGGATCTTCCAGTCTGGGGAATTTTATTACAGAGAGAGTTCAGAGTGGTATGTAGGACTGAGAAATTATATGAAGGAGAGCGATAAAGTTCAAAAGACAAACTTCTGACAGGCATGAAAAAGTATAAGGAATTTATAAGTAGAAAATCAATCAAGGGATAGGTATAACTCATTAATCACAATTAAAGTAGCAAATAAGTGATTACTTAGAAATTTTGAAAAAGAAGAATCATCACCTCTGGGGACCTTTTGAGGTTAAAGTTGTTTCAAACAGAGCTATTTATTTAGGAAGTGGTAAGTTCCATCTTTTTAGAGGGCCACTGGCAGACATGTCTGGTAAAAGCATTTATTCTGACAGGGCATTACATTATTCTTATTCATTTTGTTAACCATATGTCTTTTGGGGGAATTGTTTAAATGTTTAATGCCTATTCATGTTTATTATGCAGTAGACCAAAGACTGCTAGGCTTCTAAAGGAACCACAGTATTTTATACACTAATGGTCTGGAAGTTTGTATTCATATCAGGGAAGTCTTTTTGCTCCTCTGCAAGCTCATCCTTTGTTTTATTATTCTTCATCAGAATAAGGAAACAACTGTAAAGCATGTGTCTTTAGATCGTTCTTTTCTTCTTAACAGCAGTTATCAACTCATTCTTAAGGAAAATGACTTAATAAAATTATTTCTTCTAACTTTTTTGGTCCATCTAGTTTCCAAAACTCTTAAAAACTGTCCAAGCTTTTTCAAAGCCTATTTCAAATTGGGGACCAATATCAATTATAATACTCCTTTAAAAACCTGGTGAATATTTACTTGGCATGATACTCTTCTCTTTCTAAGTAGAGAGTGTTTTACTTTGTTTTGGTTTGTTTTTAATATGATGTCTTTATTTGCCTTTTACCCCATACCTCAAAAAAAACTAAGAAAATAAATTATCAGCCTAGGAATTTAATTGATATTTAAATTACCTTTATTCATCTACTCCAAGTCTAAACTATGAAAGATTCAAGACCCAAATAATTATACATATTAAAAATTCTCCTTTTTGAAACCTACAGTAATCTGTTTGGTGAACTTTATGTTTCCAATTCCAAGAAAAAACTATTTTTTCCTTTCAATTATAGTATTTTTTTAAAAGGATGTGATACTCTATGAGAGAAAGATGCTGGAATTCCTGGATTTGAAAACATTTGAAAGAAGCCAGTCGAAGATTATGGTTTACTGTGCAAAAAGCTTAGCATTATCACTGGATGGTCTACAACCTGGCCTTTTAGCTGTTGATACTAGTTGTTTGTTTCCTTGGTTGTTCCTTCTCCCAGCTGATCACTTTCAGTAGAAGTCACTTTTTTCCCAGTTCTAGGTTGCGGTACGCGGGCCTCTCACCGTTGTGGCCTCTCCCGTTGCGGAGCACAGGCTCCGGACGCGCAGGCTCAGCGGCCACGGCTCACGGGCCCAGCCGCTCCGCGGCACGTGGGATCTTCCCGGACCGGGGTACGAACCCGCGTCCCCTGCATCGGCAGGTGGACTCTCAACCACTGCGCCACTGGGGAAGCCCCCAATTCTAGGATCTTAACTCAATTATTTGCCATTCTAGTAAACCTTAGAATTTTTTCCCCATTCTTTTAAAACTTGAAATTCCTAACTTAAAATTCTGCCATATTTATTCATTCTTTATTATTTCAGGTTAGTTTGTATGGAATTATTGAAAAACCACAGATTTTAATGTGAGATCAGGGTTAAAATTGTGGATCTGAATCAGCTGTTTGAACTTGGACAATTTTCTTAACCTTGCCGAATTTCAGTTTCTTCCACCTGTAAAATGGAAAATTCAGTAAATATCTCATAATATTGTTGTGGGTAGCAAGTGGTGTATAAAGGACTAGGATAGGACTAGTAATATTAAGGCTAAAAATGCAATTCCCCTCTCCTTTCAACACTGCTTTCCTTTTCTCAACTAAAACTGGATTTCACTTTTTCAGCAGCTACTGCAACATACATGCAATTGAATATGACTGTGCAGCCTGAATTTTTTTTCTTGTTCTCAATGTTTTAAATAATCTAAAACTTTTCAAATTCTGTCAAATGAGTTTACTTATAATGGTAGACTCATAATTTCAATTGATCTGCTCATTTTTGGTCATCTTTTTGAAAGTTCCCTCAGAAGCCTTGAATTGACAAGGTTTTTTACCCAGGAATAGCATCAACTAGTAAAATAAAGCATTTATAAGGAAAGTGAGTACTAGGAGATTATTATTATGTCAAGGTATAAATAACTGAAAACATATGTATATATGTACATACACTGAAAAGTAGAGAACAAAGTCCCAATGAAAGGACACAATGAAAGGCAAGTACTTGGTACATAGTCATCTAATTAGAAAGCACTGTTTTTATACCTCCTTACTTTGGCAAATATAAGTCTGTTTCACTCTGGATTATCAAGAGGCTGTTAATGTACAGGACAGACTCTTTGGGGCAGGGACACATATATATGCAAAACAGATTGAAGGAGATAATGATGACAGAAACAGCTCCTATGTCCTGTCTACTGCTGCAGAGACATCTTAATAGAAGTGAAAGAAATACTTTTCTTTTTTAAAGCCATTTTAGAAAACGGTTATAGATCTCCAGGGCAGAACAGGGAGGTAGGTCAGGAAATATTTATGCAGCAGAGGGATGCCTATAAAAACTGTAGAACATTGATCACGAGGGATTGCAGAATTAACCTGACACCAACTCAAATTGGGGCAGGACAATGGCCACCAACGGTGTGCATTTTCAAGACAGCACTGGCCAATGGCTGATAAAGCTACTGTTGGAACAGAAACAGTCTTTGTCTTATGAATTTGATCATATAACCATGCAAACTTCACTTTTAAATGGTAATGAAAGTTTGAAGAAACCTTAAGAGTCATAACCTGATTCTTTCCCTTACATAAGTTACTCTCTGGTAGTAAGTCGGCACTGAGAGACTCATTCACTCTTGGAGGCTAGGAGGATACTGAAGTAGTATTGTGCTAAGTGTCCCTCAGTGGGATGAAAACCTAAATGTGCTTCCCTGAGTGTAAGATGCTACCAACAAAGACTGTAGCACTGGGAAGATAAAAATCCCATTGAACACACATATATGCTTTCTTTGACTCAGCTTTACATTAACAAGGTCAGACAGACAAAATTGTGCTTTGTCCCATCCCCAGCTCAACACCTGATTCTCTGAGGACAATAGCTTCCTTCCTTGCTATCCAAACAAACTTTGAGCTAGCCGTTACATATAATGGGAGCTGATAAAAAATTCACGTTAAGGATTTAATGGCAAACTGTCTAATTTGCCCCTTCTTTCCTAAAGGGAAATTTCGGACATCAGTGATAGGCCCCTGTGAAAATATTTTTGAAGGTAGCCCTGAACCACTCTGCACAAGTATCCACCCAAAACCTTGTCAGGTGGTTGCAAACTTGAATCACTTGCCAGAGCAACATCCTATTGAGACTGGTTGGGAGGTACTTTAGAGGAGAAGAACTCAAATTTGAATTTGATTATGTGTCCTTAAAGGAAAAGAAAGTTCGACACAGAATGAAAAACAGTCTTGAGGTACTACTCCTCCAAAGTGGGCCAGTAATAAATACATTGACTAAATCTATATAATCAAACAGAAGTTGGTTAAATATTGTGAACAGAACCACAGTTTCTTATTTTATTATATAATTGGAAAGGAGGGAAACAGGAACAACTTGCTAAAGTAAATATGGCTTGATTAATCAAGAGAAGTGCCTTTAACTCAGATAAACATTACAGTAACTCTAAAACATAGGTTCTTGAACACACTTTCTTCCTTCCTTGGCCCTTGTACTTTTTATACCAGAACCTGTTTATATGCTTCTGTGTAGTTCAGAACCATCACTAGACCATGACAACGATTAAGTCTCAGATTCCTTAAGTTGGAACCCACTCTCTGGAAGTATACATTATTCCCCAGAGTCACAATGTGAGCAAATATAAATGTATTTAAAACATGCAGGTGTGCACATAGACACACACACACATACACACACGAAGGGAAGGTCACTGTACAAAAGTGTCCTGTTCTGGTTAACTATGGCTGCATGACAGAGAATCTCAAAACCTGCGACTTATATCTGTGATCATGTTTTTAGCTTTTGATTCTGCAATTTGGGCAGGGCTCAGTGGGGGAATGCTTCTCTGTGTTCCATATGGTAAGGCAATCCACTTTGAATAGAGCTCACTCATGGTTGGCAAAGTGGCGCTGCTTTTCGCTGGGAGCTCAGCTGGGCCTAAGGATCAAGGACCTCAGTTCATCTTCACCTGATTCTCTCTATGGGCTCCCTGGCTTACTCTTGGCATGGTGGCTGGGTCCCAAAAGTGAGCATTCCACGAGACAGGAAGTAAATGCTTCTAGCTTACTGAAGCCCAAGTTCAGAATCTGATAGCATTACTTCATCTTTTGAAGTAATTGGTCAAGCAGCGGACAGATTCAAAAAGAAGAAACATAAACTCTACCTCCTGATGGGAATGGGGTCAAGAATTTGGGGTCAATATTTTAAATATTACATAGTTTTCTGTTTCTTTTTTTGTTTTCTTTTGGCCATGCTGCACGGCTTACAGGATCTTAGTTCCCCAACCAGGGACTGAAGCCAGGGCCATGGCAGTGAAAGTGCCAAGTCCTAGCCACTGGTAGGCTAGGGAACTCCCTTTTCTTTTTTGTTTTTTTTAAATTTTGGCCATGCCATGAAGCTTGTGGGTTCTCAGTTCCCCGACCAGGGACAGAACCCCGGCCACAGCAGTGAAAGCACTGATTCCTAACCAATAGACCACCAGGGAATGCCCATTAAAATATTGCAGAGTTCTTTTAAAAACTCCCTTGGTAAAATCTACTACTTGATATACAAGAGGAATCAATGGAAAGCAGTTTTTCAGAAAGTATCTACTGTTTAAAATTTAGTATCACGCCTTTAGGAAATATTTGTATTATTGTTTATGTCTCATTACTGATACTGCATTATTCCTTAAAAACATCCATTCTTGTGATTTCTACCTTATCTACCAAAACAAAGGTTAATTCATTATACTATGATAAATCGCCCAATCTGGAAAGTGACTTCACCCTGGCAAACCACTTTAAATTAACAATATTTCATGTTCTGTTGCAATAACCTGAAAGAGTTAGTGCTCCCCCTGAAAGGCTAACAAAAAGTACCAACAGAAAGGGACTTAAGTGCTGAAAGAATCAAATTCATTATGTAAAATGGTGCATGAATTCTCTTTTCTTAACTTTGGGAGGACTTTTGGAAGCAAATGGAAATTTTGCTTGCGTTAAGTCTACAGTACACATTACTGCAGATGAATTTAAAATCTTGGCCAAGTAACAAAGAAATAAAGGAAAAAAAACACACACACACACAGATGTCCCAAATTTAACATAGAGCATAAGCATATCTATTTCTTTAGTCCCATTTATAGGTTTTCCAATAAATTGAAAATAAACAAAACCTTCTGGCTTTGCATGTCTGTGGGGAGTTTGGGACTTTAGGTACACATATTTAAGAATCTTTTGCATAAATCTGCATATGTTTACATGCAATGACAGACATACTGCCGCTTCCCAAATGTGGCTAGGATAATTTAATCTTCTGCAACATTTTGCATAGCATATGTAGGTATAATATGCTCAGAAACATTACCTGAATATATGCAAAATACACTTAGCTCATGCTCACATAGTTCTCATGTCAAAAGATGTAGTTTAGAATGAGACAACATTTTGTGGCTTTACTTCTGTACATTTAAAGAATTCAAATTAATCCATATTATCCATAAAATGAGCTTTTTAAAATTTAAATTAAAAATACTTCTAGATTTTCTTATTGTACATTCTTTAATTCACATTTCTTTAGCTATCTTCTTGGTTTTTCTTGCAGTTATTACATTTGTTTTTAAAGTTATTCAACATTGTGAGTTGGGGATCATTGCAAGTTTCTATAACAGGGATTATGAGAGCATTTACTCCAAAACAGTAAAACAGTAAGCAGTAAAAATAATTTTAAAAAACCAATATTGACCTAAGCATAAATTATCTGTGAATATACAACACTGATACATTTTTTAAAAGAGAAATATTTTAAAATTTACAAAATTTATTGAATCATACAGACACTGTGCTTTTACTTCTGTGTTGTTAGAAACATACCTTCTTTTTTTATAACTCTTGATTTCATTGGCTGGCTCTTTGTTGCAAATTCCTTAATTTGAATAAATGTTTAATGTTTTATTTATCCAGGAATTATATGTCTATTGTAGAATACTATAAAAAATATAAATAAGCAAAAACAACAAAAAATACCTATAATCCTATCATCTAAAGCACTGTTAATAGTCCGTCTAGATTTGTTTTTCATTATCGTGCTTAATTTGTTTAAAATATCATGTAGATTTTTTCCACTAAAGAATATATATTAACTGTTTTTTCATGTCTTCTAAATATTCTATAACATCTTGATTATCTAATTATCACCTTTTTGAAAGCAGTTCTCTTGGATGCTCTCTTTTATGTATACCTTTAGAGAGGATCACCACATGAACATGTATCTTTTTGAACAAAGCATTTAAACGAATTCATATCATTTTCCAGAAAAGAATTGAAAATGGCTATTCATCCGTTCACCAGTTGCTTCCTTCCAGTCATCCTGTCCTCTCAAAAGATTGGACGCTACTATAATGAATGTCCCTCATTCATTTGTGTAATTAGTCTCCATTTATATCATGATTTTTGGAATAACACCTATGCCGAGAATGGAATGACCACTGCTGGAGCATATTTTTCCACATTCACAAACGCAGAGCTGCATTTTTTTAGGTGTATTATTTAAAGACTAATGAGGCTCATATTCACGCATGGTGAAGATAAAAATTTAAAAGCTCCTATCATCTTATTTTATATATTATGTCCTAACCTCTCAAATAGTTAACACAGGTTTTTTTTATACGTAGAACATCTTGTTAGATTATGGCCTGTTTAAAATGCCTCATCTAGCTCTGTTACTTCTGGAACTAAAGCTAAAATTTTAAGTGTGGCACAACAGTTCTTCCATTATCTGCTCCTGCCTTGCTTTCCAGCTTCTTATTCCAGCATTCTCTAACCCACAACTTCTCTATTCATGTTGAACCAGCTGAAGTAAACAGGCTGTTCTTTCTGCTTAGAATGTCTTTCCTTCTGATTTTACTTGGCTAGTTGTCTTCTCTACTGTCAAGGCTTAGCTCATGCTTGTTCTCCCTAAGAAGCCGTCCTTGACCTCTGCCGTATCTGAATGAGGTTCCCTTTTTCTGTGAACTGCATTGCTGTGCTTTAATGTTCCAATTGTTCCTTCAGCTGTGAACTCCTTGAGGACAGAAATGAAGGAAGGAAATTAGTTTGCTTGTGCCTTTAAAAACAATATGTTCAGATGTGCTGTTATGTATGTAGGTGGCCCTACATATGGCCCTTTTTGGGCTCCCTTTGATTCCTTCCAAGAATATATTGTGCATGTGCAAATATATTCTTTCTCTACATATTGGAGAGCATATGTATGCCAGAACCCAATGACTTTCCTGTTGTTGGCTATAATCTAGCCTTGGGTAATAAGCATGCTCTGTGTTATATAGGGAGTCCTTAGTTTTGTTTGTTGTTTGTTTGTTTTGTCTGTGCCTCAAGTCTGTAAGTGAAAGAATCCATATGTGACACTTGATAGTGTCCCTGATTCATTCATGTAGTCCCCATCTCTGTCATAACTACCAGGTACCAGGCACAATGATACACATTGGGGCCACAAAGAACTGTCATTGTTTATGCAGAACTAACAATTTCCCCATGGTTTGTCTTTAGATTTCTGAGGTATGCCTTTGCCCTACCACATTCTTCCCTTCGTTGGCTATTTTTACTGCTCTGTAATTAAACTGTGAGATCCTGGGAGCTGTGGAATATAATGAAGAACACGATTCCTGTCCTTGAGCTGCAGTCAAAATAAATAGGGGTGGGAGTGCAAAAGGGTAATGTGTGTATGGGACACAAGAGATGTACAAACATTTTAGAGATTCTAGTAATGTAAGCAATAATATTAACTAATATTTAATACCTATAGCATAGAGTTGTGAGAATTAAATGAGCTACTATATGTAGAACACTTGGATAGTGCCTGGACGTATCAAGTACTTTGTAAGTGTTTGCTATTATTACTAGTTACTAATTACATGCTAGATGATGTTGTAAGCATTTTATATATGAACTTTTTATAATTCTCATTCACATTGTTACATTACCGTATGAAATTTTTATATTATCACCATCATCCCCATTATATAAAGGAATAAACTGAGGCTTAGAGACATAAGTAACTTAGCATAGTAAAGTTATCTAGAATTCAGGTCCCTTCTCTCTCAATTTATTTCTCTTTCCACTGCAGAGAGCTGCCTCAGATTTCTCTCACAGTTAGCATCCCTTTGATTCTGCTTCTCTAAAGTTAACCCTAAAATGATTTTACTTCATATTTATTGGAAGTACTAAGTGCCCCTTGGTTGCAGATAAATAGAGGGCAATGGTGTCAGTGAGACTGAAGAAAAATGGTAGAACATTTTCCTTTTAGTTTTCTACTCACTTAATTTTTTAACATCATGTGACTCTAGTAAAGGTCACACAGAATTCACTGTTCAAGGAAATGGTTATTTTAAAATACTTTACTCAAGTCTCCTCTAACTCAACATACAATTAATTTTAGATTTTGTATTGATAATTTTCCTCAGCAAAGATAAATTAACTCTTTAAATCAAAGCTGTGGAAGTTGAGTATTGACTGTAGTGAATAATAAGGCCTCTTTAATTTCTCCTAGCAGCATCTAAAGAGTTGTAAATTTTCAACTCTATGCTTCTGTTGTTGGGGAGTTCAGTTATTTCTAAACATAAGTTATAAATCTATAACTAGCTATTGAAGACAAATTTTAAAATGATTTTATTATTATCAATGTTATTCTAGTCACATTTTCCTACTGGAAAGGCTCCCTTAAGGTTTAGTTTAAGTGCAAGCTTAAGTGTTAAATTTCATATAATTATTTTTAAAACTATAGTCACCATGCTGTACATTATGTCCTCATGACTTATTTATTTTATAACTTGAAATTTGTACTTTTGACCCCCTCGTATTACTTCATTTTACCTTCACATTACTTTGAGTGTCTCTGAAGGGACTAATTATTCATATCTCTGTTCCCTCCAAATTAAAACCAATTGAAAAATGAACATAAGAGTCAAACAGAGACCAAACTACTATCATTATTACCAGTAAAATCAGAATGTGACATATGGCTTGGATTTAAAGCTAAATATGGTTTAGCTCTGAATTGATTTTACTCACCTAGTCGTTGCATAGGAGCTCAGCAACTCAACCCCATCTCTTGAAGGGGTAGGGTCTGTCCGCATGGCATAAACTGGGGGGAAGAGGAGATGGCACACTACTTTCAGGTAAGTAAATTCCAAGAGAAGCTGAGCTATGCATGCTCAGAGACCCTTTTCCTATAGCCTCACATTAGATCCTCTCATTGCTCCTCTATTTGAGGTGGTAGGGGAGGATTGGGTAAGTGATGGGTTTGGGAGGTTGGAGAGTGGAAGAGAAAACAGAAGCTGTCTCCCAGTACTTCTTAGGAACTCCTATTTTACAGTCTGAGGTAAGAACATGGGCAAACAATAGGACAGTTCCTTTAATATATTTGTAAATTCTGAAAAGACCTAAAAATGGTAAAGCAAAGCATTATGTCATATGATAATATTAACCTAGTGAAAAAGACAGGCCTTTTAGAAACCCATGACAGTGGAGCATATTAAATACAATAAATGCAATGAAGAAAGGAAGCACATGGGCTTCCCTGGTGGCTCAGTGGTTGAGGGTCCGCCTGCCGATGCAGGGGACACGGGTTCGTGCCCCGGTCTGGGAGGATCCCACATGCTGCGGAGCGACTGGGCCCGTGAGCCGTGGCCGCTGAGCCTGCGCGTCCGGAGCTTGCGCTCCACAAACTATGAGAAATTGTGGAAAGGCCCTCACTCAGCTTAGGGGCATGGAAAGTTTGGGGAGGGTTCCCAGAAGAGGAACTATAATACCTGAATTGTCAATGTAGGAGATCACCAGGTAATGAAGAGTTGAAATGATCATGATGGTCTATGGGAGAAGGGTGTTTATAGCATTTTGGACCAGAAAAGATTTGATATTCAAAGGCATCTAAGAACAGAGACTGTTCAGAAAACAAACAAACAAACAAAAAAACACCTAGTTCAACATACAGTTCAGTGTTGGAACATGGTAAGAATGAAATTGGAGAGGCAGGTAGGAGCCAGATCATGTAGGAACTCTACATTACGTTGAGAAATTCATGTTTTATTGGAAGTGTAGTGGGGAGTCATCTCTAGATTTAATGAGGAAATGGTTTAGTCATACCTGAGATCTCTTGGTATTTGTGTGGAGAACAGATTGTTGGACAATGGTCAGGGAGTTGGAGAAGCTTTAAAAGTTTATGGAAATCTAGATGAGAACAAGTGAAAGTGGGGAGGGAGCATTTTGTAGAAATATTAAGATGATATGATTTATGACATAAGTAGAAAGGTATTTAGGTAGATATGGTAAATTATTGAGTATGGGCTTAAGGCAGGGAGAGAACATTAATCACCAAAATATGTGATACTTTGCTCTAACATGATTTTCTGTTTCTTATATGTTTACTCTATAATTTCATAAGTATAATTACCAACATTTTTGGTATTACCAAAAATAAAATAAAATGTTAGTAATAAAAATATTACCAACATTTTTCTGGGGTACAAAGAACTGAGAGATTAGAATGGTAAAACATAATGAAATTTGCTAATTGAATAGTCTCTCTACATCTGTATTTGCAAATGTGAAGGTGGGTGAGTAGGAGAGAATATAAGAATATAACAAAATATATAATTTTGTTTTAGTCTCAAAATCCTAAAATTGTTGTGACAGATAAGAATCTTTTAGCAGCTAGTAAAAAGTCTAACGATTAAGAGAGGTATTTTTAATTCAGCAATAGAATTTATATTTACAGCATGTACATTACGTACAACCTAATGAAATCCCTATTTTTCTAAGGTTACATTCTAAAGACAATTGCTGAATTTTTACGTTGAGAACCTATATGTTTATGTGTGTGTATACATATAAAATTTAACTTCATATGGGTTTTTTTGGTTTTTTGTTTGTTTGTTTTTTTTGTAGTACGCGGGCTTCTCACTGTTGTGGCCTCTCCCGTTGCGGAGCACAGGCTCCGGATGCGCAGGCTCAGCGGCCATGGCTCACAGGCCCAGCCGCTCCACGGCATGTGGGATCTTCCCGGACCGGGGCACGAACCCGTGTCCCCTGCATCGGCAGGCGGACTCTCAACCACTGCGCCACCAGGGAAGCTCAACTTCATATGTTTTAATATAAATACACTAAAATATTTTTTTCTTATTCAAGTGATGGGAGCATTTTGATTCATTTACATTCTTGTACTTAGTTCCCTTTGAAGAGAAAAAATAAGACAAAACAAAACAAACACACACACAAAAATTGTCCAAATATGTCATTGTACTATATGATACTCACCAAATTTATTTGCCTGTCTGGCCACTCTTTCTGTGCTGCTTCCACATCCCTGTTCTGGGAACTTCCTCTGATCTTCTTCTTCAATATGATCTAATAAAACAAAGATGCGGAGGGTACTAAGGGAAACAGTTGCACTTCACTGAGCCCAGGGGGTGACAGGCTTGGGAAAGTTTCTCAGAAGAAATGATCAATGTAGAACACCATGTAGAAAAGAGTCATGGAGGTGATAGTGGTCAGCGTGAACCTGCACTGTTTTTCCAGCAGTAAAGTCTGTATGCTCATATTGAACTAAATAGACTTCTTCCTTGAGAATGCATGATACAGAATAATGCAGAGAAGTAGGGACTTGGGAGCTGTTGTCACTGAACATTTTATTCCATGTAACTTGGGAATAGAAAAAATCTTCTCAGAAGCCAGTAGAAGAATACAGAACATCCGTGGAGAGAATCAGAGATTAGCAATGGAGAGAAGGTCCTTTCTGTGTTCTCTAGAGCACTCTCATACGTGATTTCAGTCCATTTTTAAGGTTCAGCAGCATCCATGCCCTTGAGTTTTATAAGGCCCTAAATATTCTTATAACACACACACCATAGCTCAATATGTTTTCTGTTACTCCCAAATGAAAGACTTCTACGTAACACTGATATAACACAAAAAGGATTCTTTAGCAGTTGTTGATTGGGCTGCCTGAAAGGACAAAAACAAACAACAACAAAAAACCCCCAAACATGTTTTATGATACTGTGATGTCTCTTCTTGAAAACTCTTTCTACATTTTTGTCATTTGAAAATACTTTCACCAAGGTACTATAACTTCCAAGCTATAACATTTTTCAAAAAGAACAGGGGGCAAAGTGGTTATGCGAAAGCATTCAGTCAGTAGTTTTAAAAGAGGTAGGAATAGGATCTCAGTAAAATCATTGTGAATCCAACTTGTTCAATAAAGGTGTAACTACTCAACCAAAGTACAGTTTACAAGAGTGACAGATAAATTTACAAGAATGAGGGAAGGAATGGTGGTAAAAAACAGACTAGTCCGCAGGCCATTCCATGGAATTTTTGGAAATATTGCAACAGGATCCTCTGCCTGGGTTGGATGTAGACAAGACAAACGTGGGGAAGAAATTTGAGTAGTTTTGGAGGGTAGGTGTTCTGGATAATCTCTCTCCAATTGAAATATACTCAGTTTTCCTCAATTTTAGTTTCCAAGGTAACAATGATTGATCCACCAAACTCACTGCCCTCAGTGGGGATTAAATGCAATGGATAATTATGATAATTTTCAGAGCGATACTAGTGACTACAGTCACTTACATATAAAACATTTTAACCCAGAATCATTTGTTAGAGTGGTGAAAATTTCAGGTATCAGGGAAAACTGATGAGTGGGGTTTATGGGATGTTATACATTGTGCCAGATGTGATGTGAGTTCCTTGAGCATAGGACAGTGATTATGATTCTGAGATGACAGGATCAGGAACAAAAACAAAAATAACAAAGCAGGACTGTCCCTATGAGAACAATATGCCACCAGTGTTGAACATTATTCATTGCAGCTTACCCTTCCACACGTTTGATAAAAGGAACTGGATGCCACTTTTACCACCATCTGTTCCTGTTGCCCAGAGATATGTGCAAAGAGCATGGGGGCAGAGCAGATTTCTTAGCTCACATCTCAAGTTTGGAGCAGATTCATGTGATTGGGAGCCAAAGGCACACTCCCTAGGCAGAAGAGAGTCTATGAATATAAAAATCTACCACTTTGAGATTTTTGGGTGAGAGGAGAGCTATGCCTCCCACCCAGGATCCTAAAATGGGAGAGTACCCAAACATAGAAGATTGAGAATAAGAGCAGCCTAAAAGGAAAAAAAAAAAAAGTCTACTTCAAGTATCTCCTGGAGATGGATTTAGGTTTATGTATACAAGTTGTTGTCATGCATCAGCCCCAGTCCCTGTTTCTGTAGCTAATGCGGAATAAATTGAGTCTTTCTCTACCAGCTGATTTGTACTTCTCCACATTGCACAGCGATTATCCAGCTATTCATCATTCCCTACTTCCCTTCTTCACCCCACTCTCCAACCACCACCAACATGACTCAAACATTTTTCAGGTTGCAAACACTTGACAGATGCATGTAGAACTCGTTTTCTTTAAAGAGTTAATTCAGGGGACTTCCGCGGCGGTCCAGTGGTTAAGACTGCGCTTCCACTGCAGGGGGTAAGGGTTCGTTCCCTGGTCGGGGAAAAAAGATCCCGTATGCCACGTGGTGCGGCCAAAAAAAAAAAAAGAGTTAAATCAATGCTCAGAAACAAGAGGTTACTGAATAGAATTTCAGTCCAAATGAGAATTATACTATTTTAAGTACAAGATTTACATGGGAGAAAAATTCCATGAGGAAATGGGGAAGACACAAAAGAAACAATAATGATCAGAAACATTTAAGATGATCAATTATGAAAATTATCCAACTGACTTGATTCGAATCGGTTTCATCACTTAAAATTGTGTGACTTTGGGTCATTTACTTAACCTTTTCTTACTTTAGTTTCTTCATTATTACCTAATT
The DNA here is from genome assembly GCF_937001465.1 of Orcinus orca. NCBI lineage: Eukaryota > Metazoa > Chordata > Mammalia > Artiodactyla > Delphinidae > Orcinus > Orcinus orca. The sequence goes on from NC_064560.1 coordinate 130,650,535, forward strand.
AAGAGGATTGTTATGAGGATTAAAATAATACATATTTTTGAATTCTTTGATATTCTCTTTGGATAAAGATTGTTTACAAAAGATGCAGAGCAAGGTGTATAGTATATCATTCTATATAAAATGGAGGAAATAAATTATATTCATTTTGCTGTATATGCATAAATAAATTCTGAAATGATACAAAAAACCCTGCCAGCAATAATTACTGTGAAGGTAGGGGGAGTAACTGGGCAGAGGGGAGACAGCAATGAATGTATTTTGATTTTTATATTTGAAGCGTGTACTAGTCTTAAACTGTATATTAAATTTAAAAAAGAAAAAAGTATGCAGAGAATGAAAAATATGTAGAAAATTAAAACAATAAGTAGGAAAATTCTGAAAAGTAGAAATATGAGAAAGAATCTAACAGATATTAAAATACAAAGTATTGAAAATTAAAATAGTGTGATAGGGCTTCCCTGGTGGCTCAGTGGTTGAGAGTCCGCCTGCCAATGCAGGGGACACGGGTTCGTGCCCCGGTCCGGGAAGATCCCACATGCCGCGGAGCGGCTGGGCCCGTGAGCCATGGCTGCTGAGCCTGCGCGTCCGGAGCCTGTGCTCCGCAACGGGAGAGGCCACAACAGAGAGAGGCCCGCGTACCACCAAAAAAAAAAAAAAAAAAAGTGTGATAATAGTACAACAACAGAAAGGCATATCAAAGAAAAAGATTAGATATTCCAGGATAGACACAAATACATAATGAGGATTATGTATATGTTAAAGTTAGTATCTAAAATCAGCTGTGGAGAAGATAGACTATTTAGTAAGTGGCATTAGAACAATTAGGAAGACATCTGAAAACAATAAATTTGGACCAATATCACAGTGTTTATTAGGATATATTTCAAATAGGTAAAATATTTAAATATAAGAAATAAACTATAAAAGTGCTAGGAGAAAACATGAGGTGATTCATTTATAAATCGAGTGTGGAAAGAACTTTTGGACTTCATTAAAAATCTGAAGGGCATAAAGGAAATGATTGTTAAACAGAAGAGACAGAGAGACAGGCAGGCAGACAGAGACAGAGACAGAGAGGGAGATAGAATAAGAGAAAAGAAAATTGAAATCATAGCACTGAGAAATTTCCCAAAATTTAACAATACTCTGATGGTTAAACTGTGGGAGAATAGGCACTTGCATACAGCATTGACAGTTTAAATTTGTATAGTTCTAATGGTAAGTTGACAAAATATATGAAAATTACAGAAAATATATTAAAATTATATATTCTTTGAGTACTTCTACTTCTGGGAATCTATGCTAGAGTTCTACTTACCTCTGTACAAAATTGCAAACATACAAGGGAATTTGTTCCAGGATTGTTGATATCAGTTTGAAATATATGAAATCGACGTTTTATGTGACTCAAAAGTTTGAATGTTGGCAGTATGCCTGTAATAGCAAATGACTGAAAAAAATATTCATTGATAGGAAGTGGTTCAATAAATTATGTTGCATTAAGTTAAAGTAATAGCATGAAAATAATTAAGCTAATCTGCTCATACAACTAGGGAAAGATTGCCAATATATGTTGTTACGCTGTAGGAAAAAAAAACAAGCTATTTTATCAATGTGTACCATATATTGTATTTTGTATAAAATTGAAGGAAATTGAGTATATATTATATTTAAATGCATAAGCATATAAAACCTTAAAATTTATAATTAGTGGTTAGCTTTTGCGAGGAGGTGGGTCAGAACTTCTATATATGGCGGTGAGTGAGATATGCATGCAACTGAGAAATGTATGGCTCTCTTGGGGGAGAGCAGCTGTGTGGATCATGCCTAGAGGTGTGTGTGTGTGAGAGGGAATTTGCACTATATATGTTCTAGTATGTTTTTTTTTTTTTTGCGGTACGCGGGCCTCTCACTGTTGTGGCCTCTCCCGTTGCGGAGCACAGGCTCCGGACGCGCAGGCTCAGCGGCCATGGCTCACGGGCCCAGCCGCTCCGCGGCATGTGGGATCTTCCCAGACCGGGGCACGAACCCGTGTCCCCTGCATCGGCAGGCAGACTCTCAACCACTGCGCCACCAGGGAAGCCCTCTAGTATGTTTTAACATTTGAACTCCATGGATGTTTTACCTATATGCAAATTAAATATATCCGATATATTCTGTATAAAACAAGGAGTTTCTTCATCATTCCTGTGGGCCAGGTGATTTTTCTTTATTCATGTATTTCTCATAGCATGGTTAATAAAATATTCTGATGTACAGAGTTACTTTATAGGTGTTACCAATATTTAGTGGGTTAAAATAAAATAAAATAAGTTTAGTAAGTGTTTCTTTAACTTTTCAGAAGATGTTTCAAGCAGCCTGCTTTGGTACAGTGGCAGAAATAAGGATTCGGAGTCTCAGCTCTGCCACATAGGTACCTCCTGTGTGCTCTTCAGAAAGTCATTTAACATCTCTAAACCTATATTTTTCTCACCTGCAAAACTGGAATAATAGTTTAAAACACTTTTTATAAATCAAAAATATTCATAAAATTTTGGCATATCAAATTTTTGTAAACTTTAAAAAAATTTTGTTTCAAAGCATAAATATTCACAGTAACAGAAATTACTAGATTTTGCTTTGTGGATAAGGAGTCCAAAAGAGCTATGCTACGTGAACTGCTACATACATACACAGAGATTATTACAGATCCACAGGGAATGGGTCACTGAGTAGAAAGTAGGGTAAATATGAGTGTTACGTAGCATGCAATTGGCACAGTACACTCAGGGCTGGGACAGATTCTCTGCTTGTGTATCCACACACCCCCCCCACCCCCACCACCACTACCAACAGCAACAGCAACGCAAGAGTAGCTTTTATTTATTAAGTCCTATTTGTTAGATTTTGTGTGGCACACCGCATTTAATTGTTACAAAATTCCCATTTTACGGTTGCCAAAAATTGTGCAACCAATTAAAGTGGCAGATCTGGGATTTGAAAACGGGTCTTCTTGATCCCAAGGTCGTATATCCTTAGCAGTATTCCATTTAGTTTCATACTTTAGTGGGCATTAAAATATGTCAGAAGTGTAGATTTCTGACCTTGCTCCAGAGATTCTCGTTTACTGGGCCCAAGTTACCTGCACTGTATCAACTCTTCCAGTGGCTCTGGTGCTGTTGGTCAGTAGGTACTGTAAGTAATACCATGCTATTGCCAACTGCCTCTTAGTTCTCACCCCTGGCAAAGAATCTGTAAGTGACACTTGTAGGCAAGTCACTGTGTTTGCAGGAAAGATGGCAACCAACAGGGGCTATTACTTCTCTTTGCTTTCAGGCTCTGGGTTATCAGGGTGAGCCTCTCAGATGATGATGTGGTGAAAGAGAAGGGGTTATAGAATGTAACTTCTTTGGTGGGAAGAAGACAGAGAGGTTACAAACAAACTATATAATCTGGGTTCTAAATCCATCCTTGGAGATTAGAATTCAGGTCTGTAAAGGGGTCTTAAAAGGGCTCAGAAAGATTCTGATAATTAGCCAGATTTGAAAACAAGTGGACTAAATCCTTTTAAACATTTTCCCTCTCTACTCTGTTATGTGATTAAATATTTTTTGAAGTCCTGCTCAAAGAATCAAATGGTAAATCTTATGCAGTTGTATCTTGTCTTATTAGGATAGTCTTTTCTTCATACTCTTGGCAAGTAACTTTTGTGGTACTTCTTTGTACAAGGCACAGAGCAAGGTGCAAGCATATTAAGGTATTCCACAAAGTAGAATGTCTACTGAGAACCAAAAGAAATGGGGAGTGCCATGAGAAATCAAGAGGGCGAGAAGAGACAGAATTATCAATGGAGGATTAAGGCAAACTTCACAGAGGAAATGAAGTTGGATCTAGGCCTTGAAGGATGGATATGATTTTAACAAGCCAATATAGCATGAAAAATCACACCAGTCAGCAGAGAGCACCATGAGCCCATATGGGGAATATATTCAGATTTGATCAAAGCATGATTTTAAATAGCAGTAATAAAGTAATGGGTTTATTAATTAATTAATATAATAATAAAATTATATCTTTCTTAACCATATACAACTTAACACTAGTAAACACACTGTAGATCAGAACCTATCAAAGACTCTAGAAAAGTAAGAATAAAACAAGGTTCTATATATACACAGGCTATTGTCTAGTAACTACAACAAAGTGTAGGAAATGGTATAGTAGAGGTATTTGTCAACTGCTAGATACTGTTTTCAGAACTACATTCTGTATAACATAGGAGTCCTGGGCTTTGTTCATAGGTACTAAGGGAAAAAAATAAAGTTTTCTCAGGTCAATAAGTATGGAAATTGCTGGTTTAAACAATTTCACTTAGTTTTTTTTCTGTGGGACTTTCCAGAGCCATTAATATATCATTCAGCATTTCTCCAATTTCTTTGACCATGGTCTCCTGTTTTATATATTTCATTATTATTTATTTATATTTTAGAGCACCTATTAACATCTTCTTGACTGCTAATATTTCTGCTGAACGTAGTTTAGGAAACCATGGACTAGGAAACACAGTAGAGGAGTCAATCATCTTTTTTCTGGAGTAGGAAAAGAGTTATTTCATGGAAAGTAAAAGATAGGTAAATTAAGTTATATATCCATTTTAATAGTAGTATATAATTTCAATTTTTGATAAGTTTTATATTATTTAATAATATCATATATTATATCTGTTAAACATAAATTAGACTGGTCCCTGTAGAGTATCCTTTCTTTATATTAGGGTTACTTTTAAGAATGAGAAAAAAAGTTCTCTTGACTGTAGTACAGCATCTAGTTTCTACCATCAAATGTGAGCATTCATTTCACCTAAAAGCAATATTCAGGAAGTCCTGTAGTCTTCATATTTATTTTAGCCTCTTTTATTTGTATGAGTGTCCTCAAATCTAGACTACCAAGTCAAAGGAAGATTATATTGGATATATTTTTAAAATTTTCATTAGCTTATCCTATCATTATTAATTAAATGGTGATGCAAATGCTATATTTTCAAAGGTTTTTTATTTTGTTTTTTAAGTCCATGTGGATGAGAGTAATTATAAAATTGTTCTTTTAAACACTAACAGTACCTCCTCCTTCCTGGAATTCTCAATTGTTTATACCTTTTCTTTGTGGTTGTAGTTAATTTATGTCCCCACAAAATGACTACCCAAGGTGTGAAAACTTATATAAGCTATTATATAAGTTTCCTATTAGCTACGTGGCTAAAGAGGATATGTTAATTTTGGTTGGTAGGACGATATTGCACTAATGGCATATGGCCCAGATTCAAGAGTTTCTGAAATGGATATTAATGTTGCAGTCCACAATAAATATTGTGAACAAAACCCAGACCATTTTGAAAGGTAAGTGATCAAGAAAAAGTCTGATTTCCTTTGAATTTGGAAGAATACTAAGATCGTGTAGATTTTTTGAGCAGATTTTATTTCAGGCCAGAGAGATGAGGATATTGGCCCAAGTTTAAAAAATATGTTCTTGAAAGAGCCAGAACTCAAAGACTAATTCCCTGTCCTCTGCTCTTTCTATTATGTCTTCTGTCATCTTTCCTAATACTTTGCCTTTAGACAGTTTATCAAATTTTGTTCTGTAAATTCTCTTAGGGCTGCACTATGCCAAAGTCTGAGTTGCTGTCATTTTCTTTCTCTGCTTACCTTGGTTACCAAAGAAAATAAAAAACAGTCAGTGTTTACTTAGCACCTACTTTGGACCCATCAGTGCTTGAGGCTAGAGTGGATATATAAGTCATATTCATGCCCACAGGTTTCTTCAATGGTAGCACAAATACAGGTCAAATAGTCTGGTTTCATCTTGAATATTATAAAACAAGTAATTATTTTTAAATTATTGTGAAAGAATTCCAGTCTTATTTTCAGTTCCATTCATTTTGATGTTTTAAAAATCAGCAACATTAGTGGGCAAAATGGGTGAAGAGGGTTAAAAAGCACAAACTTCCAGTTATAAAATAAATCATGGGGATGCAATGTACAGCATGGTGACTATATTTAATAATACTGTATTGCATATTTGAAAATTGCCAAGAGAGTAGATCTTAAAAGTTTTCATCACATGGAAACAATTTTTGTAACTATGTATGGTGATGGATGTTAACTAGATTTATTATGGTAATCATTTTGCAATATATACAAATATTGAATTATTACATTGTGTACCTGAAACTAATATAATGCTATATGCCAATTGTATCTAAATAAAATCAGCACCATTCAATAATGTCCTCAAACTTGAACCTTGCCTTATATATCAAACTGTATGCTTGACATCATTACTTGGATTCTTAATAGGCATCACAAAATTAACCTGTCCAAAGCTCAAATCTTCATCAACTCGTCCATCTCCCAGTGGCCCTTACTACAGTTAATAATACCACCATTCATTCAGTTGCTCGGGCCAAAAATCTTGGAGTCATTCTTGATTCTTTTCTTTTTCTCATATTTTACATCCACATCATTTCTGTTGGCTCCACTTTCAAAGTTTATTACTAATCTAACATCTTGTTATCCTCCTAGTTCATTGTGCATACGACTGTAATAGCATCCTAATTAGTCTCTGCTTCTCCTCTTTTGCTACCGTAACCTATTCTCCACATGTCAGCTACATTAAAACTAAAATTGGATCATTACATTCCTGTTCTCAAACATTTTCCCAACACACTCAGAATAAAATACAAATTTCAAACAATTTTTCTTGGCCTATAATATCCTATAGGATCTTAACCCTTTGATCTGTTCTGGTCTCATTTCCTACTTGCCTGCTTACTTTTCTACCCACAGTGGTGCTCTGGCTGGAATCTGAACCTGCCCAGCATACTGATACCTCAAGGCCTTTGTCCTTGCTAGTCCCTCTGCTTGAGGTGATCTTGGGCCAAATATTTGTAGTACTTTCTCCTTTACTTTATTCTCTTATTTGTTCAATATCTGTTCTTTTGAAATAATTTCCCTGACCACCCTACCTGATATAATATTTTCTATATTCCCTAGCCACTTATCCTGCCTTATTTTTTTTTTGTCTCTTAGTATAGCTTAACGTTAAAATATGTATTATATTGGTTATTGTCTGCCTCCCTCAGTTGAATGTTAGCTGCATAATTGCAGTCGTTTACTGCTTTATTTCAAGTGTCCAGTACAGCGCATGGCTCGTAGATGATGTTTTGCGATGTGAACAAAACCAGATACACACAAATACCAAACTGTAGTTCTATAAAGGACCCTTGACTGAGTCAAGGAGATCTGGAAAGTCTTCCCTGAGGAAGAGTATCTCTGAGCCTAGATCTAAAGGGGGCAATGAAAATTAACTAGGTGAAGAGAGGAATGAAAGTCTTCTGAGTAGTGCAAGGGCATGCCAAGGTATGAGAATCTGAAGCAAGCAGGCCTTGTTGCTGGGGCAGAGAAAGCAGAAGTGGGCATGGACAGAGGAGTGTTGATACAAAGAGAAATGGAGAGGTACATAGGAGCTTGATCGTGCAAGCCTTTGTTGTCTGTGTTGATCATGTGCTGTTTTTTATCTTAACAACAATAGAAAGCCTTTTTGGTATTTTAAGCAGGGTGGTGTTATGTCAGATATACGTTTTTAAAAGGTGTGTGTAATTATAGTGTGAAGTTCGAAATAGGGACAAGTGGTGATTGAAATAGTCCAGGAGAGAGATTATCAATAATTTACCAAGGGAGGAGTTGGTGGAAGCTGTGTTTTCCTTAGGTCTGGGTAATAAAGGGATGCATTATCTGTAGAGAATTTTAAAGGAAAATGTAACCAACTAAAATACCATTTTTTATTATCATTATGTGCCAGTAATTCTAAACAATGTCGCTGATTAAAATAGTCTATTCACTTGATATACCATTGGAGAGGATAAATAATAACTTGGACCAGAGATTCAGCCATTTCTTCATTCAGAAATATTATCGAGTACCATTTATGTGTCAGGTGCTGTTATAGACATGGGAATGCATCAGTGAACAGTGGGATAAAACATCAGTGGGATAAAACATCCCACCAACAAAGCCTACATTTTTGCAAGGAAGAGATTGACATTATTAAATACATATTTAGCATCGCAGGTAGTGGTAAGTTCTCTTGATATGCCCAAGAGGAAATGTTAATTAAGCAGTTGGTGCTAAGGGCCAGGAGCTCAGAGGAAATAGCTGGGCATAAGATATATAAGATATAAAATATAAGGTATTTTGAAGGTCACCTGTTGGTAGATAGCTCTGTAATCATGAGTACACAAAGAAGGAGCTTAGAAAGAGAGTATGAAGTGAGAAAAGAACCAGTCTAAATCCTAGCACTGAAATGCCCCAATATTTAATTTCCAGGTAGAGAAAAATGATCCTTTATAGGAGACAGAAGAAACAGTTAATTAGGCATAAGAGCATATCAAGGACTGTTATAGACATTATAAGATGATTAAAAGATCAATAGCTCAAAGAAAGTTGGTCATAGCACCGGTGTTATAAGGATGTTCTGCTTCTTACTTAGAAAATTTTGAAATAGCCTGTATTGATTATTTATATTTTCCCATTAAAAAGATGGACAGGACTCTAGGATAGCTAGGGTAATGTCCCCAATACAGAATTTTTCTCTCACTCTCTTGCTAAAACATCCTTCAATGACTTCTTTCTCATGAAATGGAGAAGAAACTTCAAAGGCCTGTGCTCCATGATTTGGTCTCAACTTTTCAGCTGTAACCTCATCTAGGAGCTGAACCTAGATGAACCTTCTGCCTCCCTACATGAACCTTCTGCTCCCAGCCATCTCACCATTTAAGGGTCCCTTCAAAAGTCTGGAAAATTCATATTTTTTTCTTTGCTTATAGCATTTTATTTTTCTGGAATGCCTTCCTCATTCAATCAATGTCAGACCAATTCTTGTCATGTCTCTTCTAGAAAGTCTTCCCATTTTTACTCTGTGAATCATAGAATAATTTATCAGTACTCTACTATGATGAAGGATGGAGGCTGCTTATTATGTGTTTGTGTTCCCTACAACATCTGTCTCACATCTCTGTTTGTTCAATATTAAATGATTATTGAATGGCTGTTATGAGCCAGACACTGGAAGAAGCCGAACAAATTGCTGGCTGAACAATTGTAGTTGCTTCTCTTTTAAGTGCTAGAATGAGCCTATTTGACGAGCACAGAGCTCTGGTATTCAAGGTGGTGTGCAAAGGCAGAGATAGTACCTAAGCATCTATAGCTAATCTCATGCTTTTTTTGTTTCTTACATGGCTCACATTAGTTTCCACAGTATGACTGTTTGAAAGAAAAGAACAATTCATTCTTTCCTTTGAAAATGATGAAACCTTAATATTTAAAAGCCTCTCTGTGCAAGCTGTTGGTATGAAATATCACAAAATCACATCTGATAGTTCAATTTAAATATTAATGGAAACCTTAAGCTTTATCTGGAATAGTTAATTTGGAATTTCAATTCTTATTCACAGCCTTGTGCAAAAAAAAAGGAGAGAGAAGAAAGGGGGAGCCGGAATGTTTTAAAGGATTTCCGAATAAGTTTCTCCAGCAGACGCAGTGTTTGCAGACAAAGCAGCACAGATGTTACTTGTCTGTCACAGGGAATGCCAGCCTATAATGAGGCTCACTTGACTTGGTGTGCGTGTGTGTACGTGTGTGTGAGCATGAACGTGAGTATGACAAAGCTAACTCGCTGCAGACCCCAATAATAAATGCCAGCCAATCTGCCATATACCTACGGGGTTCTGTAGAATACCGGAGATGGAGAGAGCAAGAAAATTAGGCTCAGGTCTGTGAAATCCAGTTTAAAATGGGGCAAAACAAGTGTGGATTTAAGATTATCTGGAATCTTTGAATCTATTTTTTGATTGATAAATGACATCAGAGTTTAATTATATGACATAAAATAGTAAACATGTAGTATAATTTTATGTAATACGTAAAAAAAATTCTTAGCTAAATGGCCATTTGGAAAATGTGTTTCTGTGTCCCTGTGGATTCAGGGCATAGGAACAGCCTGCTGCTTTTCAATCTTTTTGTGAATGCCCCCAAGAAAATATTCTTGAATTTAGCTCATTGTGTTGTATGAATGGTGATTGATCTTGTCAGGAGAAAGCCAACCACACTTAGCCCCTTGCAAAGCAAACAGCACGGCCAATATCTTAGTCAAGTTCTCTTTGCCTCTGCTTCAGCTGTCAAAGTCACTGGTGCAATGCAGCATTCCAGGTAACTTCCATTGAGTGGTGAAAGCTGTTTTCTTCAATTTCTTGCCTTCTTTGTCTTTTTACTTGCCCCCTATCCATCTGATACCATTCCCTTGTCGTTGGCACACTTATACATTTGCCTCACCTCGCTGATTTCTCCCCACCTGCGTGACATGCCTAGAGCCCCAGTGCTGCTGACGAATTATCCATCCAGGGCTTTGTTGCATGGTGACATTCCAGAGCAGAGCTCAGCCCACAGGCATCTGCCAATGTGTAGGAAGTCTCCTCTCCGGCAGTTATTCGGTTTGATTACACATGATGATAAGCTATTAAGAGGCACTCATACACGGCCCTTTATTTACCAACAGTTGAAATCTCCCCATTTGCTTTCACTGTGTAAGAAACTAATTTGAGTGAAGTAAACAGAAGGGATGGGTAAGTCATCTCTGGTGGGAACAGTGCTGCAAGGTAGTACATTTAAGTCTCCCAAAGAGAAATGATGTCAACAGACCTGTTGGATCCATTTCCCAAACTAACACCTGTTAAGTAGAGCACCTGGAGAAGAAAGATATCTAGTGGTTATGACCACATAATCTAGGTTTTAGAACCCCTGTTTCTGTTTTTAATTCATTTATATATACATTCTCTTAGGCCATCAACAAAATGCAGATTAGGATTTCGAAGAATGTCTAAAAAAAGTTCTTTGTAAGAACTATAACAACAGCTATCCAAAATTCCATGATTCCATTTATAGTTTGTAGACTGCTGCTTTATTTATTAGGTTACAAGTGTATTTTCTGTGTAATAATTCACAGCAAATAGCTTTGAGTAGAAATTCCTATATTATTGTCATTCTCTAACCCTTACAAAAGTGACTAATAGAAGACTTGTGTGTTGAGTGCATATAAATACCAGTTGTTTGTGAGTCTTTTTGCACTGTTAGATCTAAACAAGAAGTTGTAAAACAACAGAGTCTTTCATTCTGAAAAGAAAAATATCTGTAACAAGGCATCTTTAATTCCCTCACATGCAGTCACCTTAAATAATCACCCACATCCAGTCTAGCTAGAGAGCTCCACCTTGCCTCTAATGTCCTTTTTTTCTCCTTTCCACAATTCCATTGCCCCTACCCCATAGCACAGGCATTTTGACGTCTGAAGCAAGAAAGACGAAATTCATTTGTTTATCAGGTAGTGTCGGAGAGTAAATGGCTTTCCTTTGAGGGTTTCTTTCCTTCTTCTCACTGCATTGAATTTAAAGCCCTTCCGCCTGTACTTTTTTACCCACTTGTTAATGCATGCCTCCTCCCGGGGCAACATCAATAAAGAGACCTGGAGATCTTGTTTTGAGTTTGTTTACTGTCAGCCACAACTGGGAATATGATTTCTAGCAGTATACAGTGAAATCTTACTGTTGCAGGGGGAAAAAAGGAGATGAAAACTGTAATGCCCTGTGGAGTTCTCAGCAATAAGAATGGTCTGCGCCCATGTTAATATATACTACACCTATTTATGTATTTATAAACTAGTCTCTTATGTCCATATGGGTAGTTGGTTCAATAGTATGCACAGTCCATGCATTGTATGTAAGGATAACTGTAGGGATGACAATACTAGTATATTTTCGTACATACCCACATTTTGCACATAGGTACTAAGCTGGCAAGTCTATTTTCTTTCATGCTTATGTTTTCCAGTGATTCATCTCTGAAAGTCACCAAGTGAGATACATGTTTTAGATATAGATACAACTAACTCCTAGAAGCCCAGTTAGAACTCTGGAAAAAAAATTCTCTAAACACACTATCTTCTCTAAGTAAGATCATCAAATCACAACTATTTTTGAGTGGATACAAAAGATAAGAAATCTAGTTAGTATGTACAGAATGTTTGATGTGCCTACGTGATGTTTTTATTCTGAATTATCTACCTCCACAAACAGGTATCCAGACTATCTAAACATTTCTCAGAGAATTATAGTTAAATTATTATTTTGGGAATGCAAACATTATGAAGTTAGAAAATCATTTCTGAAAACTTATAAAACATTAAAATATGGGTATTGCAAACTTTCATACTTGGAAATCTTTTTGGAAACTTAAGAAATATCAAAAATTATCCTTATGTTTCAAATTTCTATGATGATAAATTAGTTACTGCTTATTTTTTGATTGCTTCTAAACCAAGATAAGGAAAATATTCCACTGTCCAAATTCCCCCCTTTCTCAATCTGGTTGCAGTGTCACATGTTCATAAATATTACTCACAGAGGCTGAAATTTCTGATCTCTAAATGTTTTATTTATTTTTTCATTAAAAATGAGCCCAAATTCATTTTAAAATGCTTTTAAAATTACTCAGAATAAATATAGCTTTAAAATGAAATTACTAACTTTATTTAAATATTATAAGAAAAAATTATAAGTTCACAAGTCTTATATTAAATAAAAATCACAGAAACAAGTCAACCAAGATACTCTCCAGGTATTTTTTAAAAAGATGCCAATATTCAGAGATATAAATCTACATATATAAAGATAAAGCAGTGCTTTTGTGTTGGATTTCTTGTGAGAACTCCAATTTCTTCAGCTTCTGAATCATAAAATATTAAGTTTTATTCAAAACAGAAATTTCCCTTGATGGTGGCATTTGATAAAAACCAACTGCCTTCCCTCAGTCTAATTGACTTATACTTTCTGAGTCCTAAAGCGGACAATCTTTCCAAGTTCCAAGGAGCTCATAATATACTGGAAATCTTAACTTGTTTGGTATTCGAGGCTATTACAGTTTTCCAAGATACATAATCAGAGGGAATATTCTCTTATGGTTTTGCGTGTAGATCACTCCAAAGCAGCTAAAACCAGAGGAGGATAGTAAGTTCTACTATGTCGAAAAGCCACTGGCGTAGGTGTTGGTATCACCCTCCTTATTACAATGACTACTCTACTAATACTCTTCTATGCTGAAAACATTTAGTATTGTGGTGAATGGGATAATTATCAGCCATAAAAAGTGCGGAAGAAAATTTGGAAATGATTCTCTCCAATTTATCCTTTGGATTTTGTTACAACAATTTTTGTTTATTTCATGACTGTCACACTTATTTTTAAATATATCCAGTAAAGAGAGCCTGCCTTTTCCTATGTGGTTTCTTTTTCCAATAATGCTCCTCCTCTGTTGGTGCACTTGACAAAACCTACTCATTCTTCAAGAAGACCCAGCTCCTAGTGGGCTACTGCATACAACAATTTTCTCTCTATGCCCATTAGCCCTCTTCCTCTCTTGTGCTCCCATAGACCTTTGTCCCCAGTTCCTATAGAGCCCTGACTCTGTTGTGTAGGGACATCTCTGTCTTATTCTGTGTTCCTGACTGGAATATGTGTTTTGTGAGAGAAGGGATTATGTCTTCTTAGCCACAGAGCCTCAAACCATATCTGATATATGATAAAACACTGCAGGGAGATATAGGCAAAGTGCTAAGGAAGTTTTTACATAAATGTACACAACACAAAGAAATTACTGCTGTACTTTCTTCTCACTGCTTTCAAGCTCTTGTTTTGTTTGTTTGGAGGCTGGTGGTGTTTTCTGGGGTTGAGTGCGGGGAGGAGGGATTGGGAGAAGTTGCTAGCATCTGCAGGACAGGGACTTTGCCTTATTTGTGTCTTCTCAGAGCCCCCTCAGAGCATTCTCTGTAGTGAGCAGGCAGTGAGTATTGTAACGAGTCATTCATCTTTAAAGCAGGTCATGGTCTCAACTGAAAATAACTCAGGCTTGTCAATTGTAAGTGTCATAATAAAGGTACTCTTTATAAGTAAATTCACTGATGTTAGAAAAATAAACATTATTGAAAGAGCTTTTGCTCTAGATAATCCATAACTAAAGCAAAGCAGATATATATGCTAACAAAAGCATTGTCTTTTTATTGTCTTCAAGGCATTCACTTATTCATTCGTACATCCATTAATTTATTTTCTTATTCATTCAATAATTATTTATTATTTATAGGTTACCTATTGTGTGTACACAGTGCTAGTTTTCATGTGATTCGCAGTGTGGTATGAAGACAAATGTTAAAGAGATAAAAACACAAATAATGATAAAAATACAGCTGAAAAAATTTCTGGTTGCTACTACAGGAAGTGTAAGGGAACCCTAATTTTGTCAAGCATTGGACGGGCGGGGGGGCTGGGGTGTTGGGATGGACCAAGGCAAAAATCATTGAGGAAATGTCATTTAAGCTGAGTCCAGAAGCAGAAGGAAAAATTGGCAGTCAAAGAACTGAAGGGAAGGAAGAGACAATAGGTGAGCCTTTGAGGTAGAGGGGATGATAATGTAATGTTCTAGTCATGAAGGTTCATGTTACATGAGGCAAGAACAAGGTGAGTGGGGTGTGACAGAGGAGGAGCCAGGAGATATAAATTGAGAATTGGATAGCAATCAAAGGAAATACATGACATTCACGAAGTTGCCAATTTTTCTTTTTTTTTTTAACGTCTTTATTGGAGTATAATTGCTTTACAATGGTGTGTTAGTTTCTGCTGTATCACAAAGTGAATCAGCTATAGATATACATATATCCCCATATCTCCTCCCTCTTGTGTCTCCCTCCCACCCTCCCTATCCCACCCCTCTAGGTGGTCACAAAGCACCAGTTTTTCTTCTAAATCAACAGTTACATTTTTAGTATTCTGAAAATATTTTAGGCAAGTATCAAGAAATTTCTAATTTTCAGCCTTAAAATCTTTAAATTTTTTGTTAATTATTTTATCCTTTATTTATATGGATTGCCAACAACTTATTTTTAAGGGATTAGGAACTGTGAAATCTGGGATCTGATTATGGGAATTTGTGACTATTAGAGTAGGTCTGGTTCTCATGAATGGGAAAAGGAGATTGGGTGTGATGAAAATTTAAGGAGGTAGAACCAGGCTTAAGCCGTGATTACCCCCAGTGCACTCAGTTTTCCAGACAAAAAACAAAACAAAACAAAAAAACATGTTTTAGATTCACTGTTAAAAAAAATAAAAAACAAAATAAAAGAATGGTTCAACAGGCTCTGGGTAAGTGGTGATGAGGAACTGACCCTACCAGAAGAACTGAATAGTAGGGCATACAAAATAGGCGCTTTACCAATAAATTCCTGTCCCTAACCTCTCTATATTAATCACATAGGTGAAAAGCTGCTGTCTTTTGCTTTAGAAAAATGTACAGCCTATGTGCATCAACAGAGTCTAAAGCAAGATACATCACCATGACAACCATAACTCCAGTCTCGAGCCAGAAAATGGACATTCTATGATGTACAGAATTTGATTGAGGTGGTGGTCTTGTGCAATTCCCAGGGATCTGGTGGCAGAGACAGGGTAGGAGTAGGAAGTTATTGTATACTGTTTACAGTACTGTTAGGTAGGTTAGTAGTCAACATCTCTACACAGCTCATTTCCTCTACCATATCCTGCCATTATTCAGAGATTGTTATCTGTCTGATAAGTATGGCTTTGGCATTGTGGGGGGAGGAGGTTGGCTACTGACAAATGTTTCCTCATGGTTTTGACTATTATCCTGAATTGACTGTAGGTGGTTTTTTAGATTGCTAGGCATTATCATGTATTTTCTTTTCAGTGTTATTCTTGGAACACTTCAGGTAAGAAATAAATACCAGATTTTCATCTGTTCATGTTCATGTATATATTAGTTTATAAGTAATACACTATAGGAGATTTAAAATACCTAGAAGTCCATTAGCATATCCACATGCCATATTAATGCATTTGCTCTGTTTGATGGATTAATATGGAGATGATCAATATAGGATTAATATTTGTAAGTGATATGTTACTAGGGATCTTATGGAAAAACAATTAAAGAATTAGGAGCTACACTGCTAATTACACAGCCTTCTAATTTTTTTCCATATCTTTTGTCAAGTTGAAACAAAAAAATTGTGAAAAAGGAAATTTTCACTTTGAATTAGTGTATTATGAGATTCACAACTAGGAAAACAATATTATTTTAAAGTTTTCTTACATTAATAGAAAATATAAAATCTTTTCTATAGGAGAGCTTCAAGTTAAAATATGGCATTTTTATATATTCATGAAAACTAGTAATTCATTATTTAAAATCTGGAAGTTCTACTCAAGCATATGAAATAGTAAGTGAGGATATTAACGTCTTTTATATTCACAGCAATTTGAGCATACACAGTTTTGTTTCTTTTTCTTTTCACATATGCATAGATATAACACATCTTCAATAGCAATGATTTAATCTCTCAACAGGTCTGTTGAGGGGAGAAAGGAAGGTGGACATGAGCAAATGAATTCTGAGTGAAAGATCAGGAAAGAAAAATCACTTTCAAATATTTTTCATGACTAGAAGGCCCCCCTTTTGTTTACATTCAGTTTGCACTTGACTCCTCATTAACATATGCCCTTATTCATCCTTTCATTAGCAGGGATTCGTAGCAACCTAGGAATAGACAGACAGACATTGTAAGCTTTCTTGCACAATAGGGCGGAGGACAAAGTTGTCTTGTTTGTATAACTTTGGCCTTTTTGATATTACTAGGGAGTAATAGAGCACCCTCACAGAGAGCAACCCTGATTATAGACTTGGGGATGATGAATGAGCAATTCATCCAAAGCTTCCTCTGGATAGGCAAACAGTCTTAGACCTGTGTGTGCACTACTCTCCAGGCAGCTGGGGAATAGGTCAAGTCAATGTCATTCTGTCCCTGAAAGTACTTTCTGTTCTAGGCATAGGGTCTTTTCAAGGCAGCAAGAAGTATCACACAGATGACTCAGCGTCACGCACAGGTGCTGGTTGGATTCAGTCCTCGGACCTGGGATTATAGCCTATTCAAATCATCAGTGAGATGTTAAAGAATTCCAGTCCAGGATCAAAAACAAAGCAAGCATTCTCCTTCTCTTTTTCAGATTTCCATGATCCTTTCAAAGTAAAAATTCTCTGTTTGTTTTCCTAACATTTATAGTCAAATTAAACGTAGACCAAATTGCCTTAGATCCTGAGTTATTAACTTTTCATTTCTCTTTGTGATATTACTAAACCATCTTTTTTTAAGCTTTACTCACTTCACCTTCAAAAATGGGGATAAGATCATCTGATTCACAGTGATATTTCAGGGATTAAAGAGATAACACATGGAAAACTATTGCAAAATCTTTGGGACATAAGAAGTCAGTCCTCTTCCAAACACATAAATCAGAGATTTAGCTCTCCTGAGCATTTTGTTCTCATTCTTCAACTGTTTCTGGTAGATGAACTATTAAAGATAAAAATGTAAAATCTGAACTTAACTAATATGTCTCTGTGAAAAACTAGAACTCCATTAAGGAATTTGAGGATTTTATGGTCTGCTCTGGCAGTTTCCTAGTTCTAGATTTATGGGCCTGCCTTAGATGGGTAAGGGATGTACATTTCCACAATAATACAACAGAAATTGGAGAAGTTAGAGACAAAATGAAATCTCCAATTCTTTATCATTAGGGAACTTACCTATTGGAGTCTCTCGCTATCCCTGTGGGGTTAAACTAGATTGTCCTGATTCCCTTTGAGTTATTAAAGGGAAACAATAATTGGAAGTTGAAGCAGTACTTACAAATTTCTTCATGGTGATGGGTAATCATTTAAAGGTGGAACCAAGTGCTTTTCCATGTGTAAACTCAGCTTGTTTTAGAAATCAGTAGGAAAAAAACCATAAAATAAATATTCTGATTATATAAAAGTTGGTGTATTTAATATCTTAAAGGAGTTTTTTGCATAATTAGACATTTTTAAGACAATCAGACCTGTGTAACATGAGGCAGAGTGTGGTCAAAAGTCTTTATCTCAAGAATTATCTTGACGAAATATAGCTAGAAATGTGATTTTTAAGCGAAGGATAATCCCTTGACTGCTATTATTACTATTATTATTATTATTTTTTTTTTGCGGTACGCGGGCCTCTCACTGCTGTGGCCTCTCCCGTTGCGGAGCACAGGCTCCGGACGCGCAGGCTCAGCGGCCATGGCTCACGGGCCCAGCCGCTCTGCGGCATGTGGGATCTTCCCGGACCGGGGCACGAACCCGTGTACCCTGCACTGGCAGGTGGACTCTCAACCACTGCGCCACCAGGGAAGCCTGACTGCTATTATTATATAAGCTTAATGCTTGCTAAAATTCTACAACATCAGAAAACCCAGAATAATTTTATTTTCTCTTAAAGGTTGCTAGGGATCTTGTGCCACTAAATGAAATGTCATCTGTAAATATCTTATTGTAATAAAGACTGTAACAACATAATTTTGGTCATCATCATTTCAGAATCTGGTTTAACATATCCAAATTGAAGGAGCTAATAAATATACATAATCAAAGTATCACAAACTTATATAGTAAGAGATTGTAGAAACAAATCTAGTATTCGTATCCTAATGATTACCCAAATGTACTTATGAGTCAAATTCTAATTTTGTAGTAAATCTTAAAGCTTTTGTTACAATTAGTTTTTAAGTTACTGCCAAGGTTGACTATGGTCATAAAACTATAAATCTTGGAGACAGTATTCCGGTACTTTACCAAGCATTGCAATGAAACAAAGCATTTTAATAATTTCCAAGAATACACCATTATTTTTATTTCCTCTTTAATAATATTCTTAGTTCCTGAGTACATGTTCTGGAGGGATAACTTCAGAGTGTATACTCTAAGACCTACTTTGGGGTTGGTTTAGGGAGGAAGCTGATTGAAATTTAATTGCTTCAACTTCTCATAACATACAGAGACAAAGAAAGTGATAATTGGGAAAACAATCTGAAAATAAAGTCTTACTTATTGACCTCTTATAATGTCTTCCAAACTTTTAACTGTCAAGGAATAACTAGCCAATGAAATGAATATGACATTAGCTAGATGTTTCATTAATGTGTAGGTTACTATCTTAGTAAGTTATTTATTATTCATTCAACAAACATTCACTGAGCATTATAAGATGCATAGTATCTTTGTTAAATATTGAACCATTTGAAATAACATAGTTTAATAGAGCAGGGATAACCTCAAAACTTAGGTAGAAATGTATATAAACTATCAATAATTCAAATCAAAATATTTGATAACGACACAGGAGTTCAGCGAGAGGGGAAAGCAATTTATGAAGGAAAGCCAATTAAAGATGTGCCATATAAGCAAGAGTTGAGGAGGATAGGCATGATTTGTACAGATAGACAGAGGGAGAAGATAAGCATTCTGAAATAAAGGTTAACATAAATAGTAGTCTGAGATCAAGAAAGAGTGTGTTGTTTTTGAGAGTCAGGAAACTATAATGGTCTCAATGGATTATTTATAGTAGTATGAAATGTGAGTTTTGAAAGCCAAGCTGAGGTTATAGAATTTATACAATGAGCGCTAAGAAATTATGAGACGTTTTAAAGGAACCCTACCCTGCTGGTACTAGTGAAAACTGGTTCAGTATTTCTGAAAATTTTCTTATCCTTTGACCCAAAATTGCTACTTCTAGGAATTTATCCTGAGGGGGAAAAATTAGAGGTGATTTTAAAATGAGTATTTTGCAATACTATTAATTATATTTAGAAACTGAATTTTGCCTAAATGTTCAAATAAAAGGGATACAGTTAAATGAATTAGGATATCTCTTGGAACATGAAATGCTCATTAAACCCCATGTTTTAAAAGAATTGTTTATGACACAAAAATGTAATGCTATTTAATAAATTAAACAGTTTAAAAACAGATACTGGTGGTATAGAAAAATACACAAAAATATTAGCACTGTTTATCAATGGATGAGGAATACTCTGGGTGATTATTTTCTTTTGTCCTTTTCAGGACAGACTTTGTACGTGGAATATCTATCATTCTATAGTACATAATACTTTTCAAAAAATAAATAACCATATAAAATTTGTGACAAGATATTGATATAAAGACTTCTATATTTTTGGAAGACCAATATGTGAGAAAGTAGAAATGAGATATAGGGAGGGAGGAGGTATATACAGCTGTATATATTTGACAGCATGATTGGAACGCAAAGGATAGGTGAAAGAAACATGATCAGGATTTTATATTTGGTTGGATATAAAGTATGAAGGAGAAATATTGTCAAAATTTCAAGCCTAAAAATTGAAATGAAAATCTGTACTTTCAGTGATGAAATCAATGATGATTTGGTATTGAATTATTAGATTTTACGACTATGATAGGTACCCAAAATATGGAAATGTGAAAAAGAAGCAGCTGAAAATATGTATTTAAGGATCAAGTAGTATTTTAAGCTGTTAGAGATGATTAGTTAGAAAATGAAAAGAGAGCAGAAAGAACAGAGGCCCAAACCTGAGCCTTGGAGGATAATTAAAATCCAGAAATGGAGGAGGATAAGATAGCAAATAACCCAGAGAAAAATGGTCAATGATAGGAGGCTGGAGAAAGAAGTAATCCACCATGTCACTGAAAAACAAAAAATAAGGGAGTGTTTCAATGTGACAGTTGTTAGTGTTGTCAGATAGTGTAGTGTTCTGAAAAAATGCATGGCAAAATAAAACCATCAAAGTAGAACATTAATAAAGGGCATAAAATAGAACATTAATAATAGACATAGCAGAAATTCATGTGCATCCTTATTAACTGCAGACTTCAAGTTGGATTAGAAACTGTTATTTAGAAATTTGATTCAGCATGGAGAAGCTGTGAATATTTGAAAACTGTCTCTTGCTACCTACCTATAGTCCATGTGCACAGTGACATCCGTGGATGAACTGCATAATGCTTTCTCTGTTAGTTTTATTTCAAGCAAATAACTTAGATATAATCAAGAATTTCACAAAATAAAATTATTTGGGGAAATACTGAGATATACAAAGTTAAAGAGGTTTCTTTAAGAAAGACTTCATGTAACTTTTACTATTTTTGTATGCACTGTGGATTTCCAAAGGGGGCCTTTAGAACAAAATTATTTCAAAAATTAATTGAGCATAGAACTCATTTTCATGGAGCACCTCCTAGACTAGTTTTCCATGGACTTTAGAGTGGGAAATGATGACAGATAGCAAGGTGTTGGCCCTGCCCGCCCCATAAGGATACCCTGCTCTACAACTTCACTTTTCATCCCTTTAAGCTCAGCCCAACAGAGATCCTAATTTACTGTACATTTATGGGATATCCTTCTCATCCCTCTTCACAGTTTTTATTTGGAACTACCTAGCAAAATATTCTTCAGAAGGTAACTGCAGCTGATATAAGACCAAATAGATGCTGCTTTCAAACAAAAAAATAAAACATGACTTTTGCTCTTTGTCTATATTTAGCATTTCAATGCTTTCCTTTAAGAAGAGCTATCATTTGACTATAGTAAATATTTTAGCAATAATTTGAGGAAAATTAATTTTAAGACTAAATTATTAACCTTATATTCAATATTCCCTTTCTAATTATCCCACAAATATGGGCTGTTTTTCAGTAATATACCTGAATTGGATGAACTTTCTCTTTTCTCTCCACTTACTAACTCTTGTTCCATAAGCATAATTTCATCAAAAAGACTTCTAGAACTTCTAGGCTGAAAATTCCCATAGTACTCTGTGCCTACTGCTATCAGATTATTTATCAGTCTTCATTGTAGTTGCCTGCTCTCTGGTCTTTCTTTTAACTGAATGTGCTTTGAACTATTAAATGCATAGTGCCTAGGATCTAGTCATTGCTTAATAATTGTTGAATAAATGAGTGAATTAATGAATGGGTCTTTTATGCATTTTGAATTTTAAAGTTTCATATAAAGTGGCTAAAAGAGGTTATAGAAAGATGAAATGATTCAGAAATACAATATGCATTTTTTACTTCTTGAACCGTTTCCTCTGGAATTTTCTCTAACTAGTAAGTGTTCCAGAATTCAAGGGTTTTTATTTAAAGGTTTTTTTTTTTTAACATCTTTATTGGAGTATAATTGCTTTACAATGGTGTGTTAGTTTCTGCTTTATAACAAAGTAAATCAGTTATACATATACATATGTTCCCATATCTCTTCCCTCTTGCGTCTCCCTCCCTCCCACCCTCCCTATCCCATCCCTCTAGGTGGTCACAAACCACCTTATTTAAAGGTTTAATTTACAAATATGAAACAAGAAATTTCTCCCAGTTCTTCATCTCCCTTCATCCTTCTTTTTCCTAATTACTTTCTTTTCCTTCATCCCTTCAAATGAACACACAGGCTGCTCCAAAGTTTTTGCAGATCTACTCATTGAACATTCTTACAGGCTAAGCAGCAATTGGAAATGAAATCCGACAGTTGTTTTACTGCTCTCTCATCAACTGGAGCAATAAAATGATTCCACGGGAGCATTTCTGCCACTAGAAATTGTGATAGTGTTGTTTTCCATTTCCTTTTACTTTCATAAATGATAACAGATGATTTCTTGTTTTTCTCTCTCCTCTTTCTTGTCTTATTCTACATATGCCAATGATGTCAAACTCCTTTAGCTGCAGAAACTTGCTTTAAAAATATCTTATGTGTGTTTCTAGTTAAAGAAAAGTAGAACTACTCTGGATGGCAACTGGGGAAGTGTAGTCAAGGGTGAACTCCCCTACCTTCTTGTTTTAAGCCTCCACAGTGGCCTCTGCGAGGTATCCATGGAAGAATATTGCAAAACTACTGGGCTGAAAGTTTGCAGGACTGAAAGAATGGAGGACTCGATAGGTGACATTTTAATTTAAAGTCTCCTCTTCTATAGAAGGGCTTGCTGGGTCCCATAGTTAGGACTAATTCTTCAGTAGTAATAATCAGGTGATATAATTTTTAAAGTCATTCAGTAAACTGAAAACACAGAATCACACTTCAGCTTGTTTGCTTGTTTTCTGAAGGATCTATAAGCTGTATTTTTTTCTGAAAATATATATCTTTAGAAAAGGAAGTAATAGAGGTCTAGATGATTTAGAGCATTAATACAAATGAGACATAAATAAGTAAACCTCTAGTATAGTAATCTGAAACTTTCCCAGAACAATAACAACTAAAAATTGTCAACCTCTGACAGCTGTTTAATAGTTGATAGAAAATGTGGTAGGACTCCATCGACTTCACATTATGCAGGTGTCCACATTAAAAAAAAAAATCATAATTGGCACTAATTAAGACCACTGTTGGCAGCTTCAACAAAAAGGCCAGACACTGAGTGGGCAGGAAGATCCGCCTGGCCTCTCAGCCCCAGACTTCCCAGCAGGTCACTGCTGAATTGCATTAACAAAGCTAAGTTATTCTTGCTCTTCTAATTCTATAGAAACAGAAACTCAGTTTGCTATTACTAGCAATATAAGCAATTCCAGTACATTTATTACATATATTGGAAGTTTTGGGCTCAGGATTATCTTTGATAATAAAAACAGTTACAAATATTATGCATCCTGTTTGTCCCCTATGAGAAGACAATGTAGCTGATCACTGGCACAAGTTCTGCACAGTTAACATCCACACAATTGACAGGAGAGGTCATTCTTATTAAGTGTGTGATGGACCTATATCAACTGATAACCGTGAATTTTGTTTTTAGGACTCGATGCAAATACTTGTCTTATGGCCTTTATATTTCAATGTAATGTGTGAGTAATATTCGCCACCAGATCCAACTGTGATTTTTATCTTGTTTGCACATGCAGATAAAGTTGACAATTAAACTTACTGTCTTGGAATTCCCATTCTGAAGAGTATTTTTGTATTTTCCATGATGATAAAATTGTAAGCAAGGAAGATTCTCCTCTGTTGGGGAAGAGAGAAAGAGTGTGCCTATGTAGGTCAATCAATGTGAAAAAAAGGTGCTTGGGGTTGGTTTCCAGTAAGCGTACTTACAAATTATTCAGTCTTACAGACCCACATTCAGTTTTGCATTCAGATGCAGGCCTGGGTTGAGGATGGGAGGAAAATAAAGCTCTGAAGTGGGGTACCTAATCATATGAAGGTTTGCAATTTTGTTAGGAATAATAGAGAAGCAATATTGAGAGAGCTGTGGGGTTAATGAACACGGATGTGGCTTTCATGTGCAAATTTCTTTTGATTAGATGAAACAACAATTCCCAGAGTTGGGACTGGTGTCCACACACCCAGGCCTGCATCTGCATGTAAATGGCTTCATTAGAGGCCAGATCTGTGTGGACTGATGAACTGTACAAGGCACTCAAAGAGTCTCCGCTTCACGGGCTGCTTTCTTGCTGCGTCTGTTTCCTGTTCAGAAAATAAGTGGTATAGTTCTCCTTTCTGCCAAGCTGTTTGAAAAAGAGATAGTTTGAGAACACAAAGGGGTGAGGGCAGCTGACTATTAACATATCTGTCCTCTTTGTCTTATTCTTACAGACTGCAGATTGGAAACATATCCTTTTATATTTCCAAGTAAAATTAAACTTCCTCAAATTTACCTGGCAGTTATCAAGGTTAATATTTTTGTAGTTTGCCATTTATTCAGTGCTGACAGGAGAATGGCCCTTATGTTGGACAGGTTATCACTGAATATACAAAGAACTTGCCTATCTGCTCATTCTACCTAGGTTGAACCAGACCTCTAAAACTCCCTGTGTTTTTACTTTATGATTCAGGACTTACCACTAACTAGAAGTATCCTTTGTGAGAGAAAAGGATGCAAGATGTTCTCAGTATTTGATTAATGAAATCGTGAAGCATCATTAGTTTGGAATATTTCTAGGGAATTTTTATCAATAGTTAATTTATTAATTGAACTAATTTGCTTTCAGCTATAATCCATTTATTTTAGATGGAGGTCATAGGTGCCTGGTTTTGGGCAGTGCTAACTTTGTGAGCTCTGAAGTAATAAGGGCTGATATCATGTAATAGAAATAGTTGCCATGTTATTTCTATTCAAAAAATTTTAGCGGACCAATTTTAATAACTTTATTGAGGTTTAATTTACAAACTATAAAATGAATGTATTTTAAGCGCAGTGAAGAATTTTGCCAAATCTGTACACAATAATCAAGGTATAGAACATCCTATAATCCCAACAGATTTCCTTGTGCCCCTTCCTACTCAACCTTCCCTCATCCCCCACCTTGATGACCATTGATCTGCTTTTGATCAATATATTAGGTTTGTCTTTCCTGTAGTTTTAAATAAATGGCATCACATATATTTTACATCTGACTTTTTTTCTCAGCATAATGTTTTAAATATTCATCCACATTACTGTGTTTGTAGGATGTTGCTTTTTATTGCTGAGTTATATTCACATGGATAAACTACAATTTGTTTATTCATCTACCTGTTGATGTTCTTTGGGGCTGTTTCGAGTTTCTGGTTATAATGAATACAGCTGTACATAAACATTTATGTACAAAGCTTTGTTTGGACTTTTATTTCTTTTGAATAAATACCTGAAGGTGTAACTGTTGGTTCATATGGTAAGATTATGCTAAACTTTATTAGAAACTTCCGAACTGTTTGTTAATGTAACTGTACCATTTTGCATTCTCACTAACAATGTCTAAGAATTCCATTCTTCCACATCCTAGCCAATATTTGATTTTAACAATCCTTTTAATTTTAGCTCTTCTAATGGTGGTGAAGTGATATTTCAATGTAATTTAAATTTGCATTTCCCTGAGGATTAATGGTGTTGAGTATCTTTTCCTGTGTACATTGGCATTAGTATACCTTCTTTTGTGAAGTTTGTTTCTATTTTTAATAGTTTTTCCTACTTTAAATATTTTTGTATTCTTCTTATTGATACATATGAGTTCTTTAAATATTCTGGTTACAAGCTAATTTTCAGATATACATATCATAAATATTTTTCCTAGTTAGTTTTATGCCTTCTAATTTTCCTAATCATGTCTTTCAAAGAGAATTTTTTTTAATTTCACAGAGCTCAATTTATTGTTTCTTTCCTGTTATTGCTTTTTGTGAACTCTCTAGTAAATATTTGTTTTCCCCAAGATCACAAAGATTTTCTTCTAGAAATTTTAAAGTTTTAACTTTTATGTTTAGGTCTAGATCCATTTCATTTTTGTGTGTAAAGTAAGATTTGAGTTTATTTTTCCTATACTGATATTTATTCTATCACTACTTTTTTTTGAAAAACGCTATCTTTTCACCATTGAATTGCCTTAGCAACATCAAAAATCAAGGAAATGCATATTTGTTGACTTATTTCTGTGCGCTTTCTTCTGTTCCATTGATCTGTATCTCTGTCTTTAAGTCCGTATCACATTGTCTTGATTATTGTACCTTTAGAGTAAGTCTTGAAATCAAGCAATTTACTTCTTTCACTTTTGTTCTTCTTTATCAAAATTTAAAAATTACTCTTGATTCTTTAAATTTTCTTATAAATTTTAGAGTCAGCTTATTAACTTCTACCCAAAAAAACCTGCTCAAATTTTGATTATAATTGTATAGAATCTAGAGTTTACTTTTGGGATAATTAATATTTTGACCATATTGAATATTCTTCCTGATATATCAACATGGTGTATCTCTTCACTTATTTAGATCTTAAATTTTTCTCAGCAATCCTTTATAGTTTTCAGTGTGCAAGTCTTACAAAATCTTTGCTAATTTACCCATAATATTTTATGGTTTTTGGATGCTGTTGTAGATGTTAGTTTTTAAATTTTGATTTCTATTTTTTTCTAGGATATAGAAATATAATCATTTTTGTATATTGATCTACTATTCTGCAAACTGACTAAACTCATTTATTGGTTCTTCTTTTATTGAAAGTGTTTTGAGTATTTTATTCTATTGTATGATTTTCAAATGGTTATCCTATGCCAGATGCTGTGCTAATAAGCAAGAAACAAACATTACTTCATTCAATACTTAGAACAATTCTTGAGATAGGTTCCGTTATTGTTTTTAACAGCTTTATTGAGGTATAATTGATATACAAAGAAATGCACTTATTTAATGTGTACAATTTGATGAGTTTGGACATATGCAAACACTTGCGATACCATCTGCACAATCGAGGTAATAAACATACCTAATACTCAGAGTTTCCTCGTATGTCATATTTTTAAACAAATTTTGAAGTGCACAATATTGTATTGTTAACTCTAGACGTTACTACATGGTACTGCTGGTCTCTAGAACGGATTTATCTGGCATAACTGAAACTTCATACCCATTGAATAACACCTCCCTGTTTCTCTCATACCCAGACCCTGGCACCACTATTGTTTTCTCTGCTTCTATGACTTTCACTGTTTTAGGTACCTCATAGAGGTAGAATTGTGCAGTATTTATCCTTCTGTGACTGGTTTATTTCACTTAGCATAGGAAATGTTAGTGAGGTTGTATAGAAATTGGAACTTTCGTGTACTGTTGGTGGGAATGTAAAATGGTGCAGCAACTATGGAAAACAGTATGGAGGTTCTTCAAAAAATTAAAAATAGAACTACCATATGTTCCAGCAATTCCTCTCTGGGTATATATCCAAAATAATTGAAATCAGGATCTCGAAGAGATACCTGTGCTCTCATGTTCATTGTCTCACTATTCACAATAGCCAAGATATGGAAATAACCCAAGTGTCTGTCAACAGGTAAGTGGATAAAGAAAATGTGGTATATACATAAAATGGAATATTAATCACTGTTGAAAAAGAGGAAAATTCTGCCATTAGCAACATCATTTAGTAGTTCTTAAATGATGTTTTTACTCATAAATCAAACTTACATTCTTGAAATAAACCTCATGATGTAATAATACCCTTTTTACACATTGCTGGTTTTCATTTGCTTGTGTTTTGTGAAGGTTTTTTTTTGCATCTATATCTGTGAAGGTGTTGAAGTTTTATTCTCTTATAATGTCTTTGATTTTGGTAGCAGGGTCATAATTTCCTTATAGAATTCACTGAGCTTTTTTCTTTCTCCTCAGTTATCTCATAGAGTTTGTGGAAGAGTAATTCTTTCTTAAATATTTGATGAAATTGATAGTACAGACAACTTGGCCTTGTCTTTTCTTTGTGGGAAAGTTTTTAACCAAAATTCAGTCTCTTTACTAGATAAAGGAATACTCAGATTTTCAATTTCTTTCTGAATCACTTTGGTAATAAGCCTTTTAAGGAATTATTCAATTCCATTTGAGGTTTTAAATTTACTGACATAGATTTTGCATAATTTGTATTATCTTTTTAATACCTGTAAGATGTGTAAAATCCTATCTTTCTTTTCCAATATTGCTGTCTTCTCTCTTTCTCTTTCTTTGTCTTCTCTCTTCCTTTTTTTTTTGGATAACTCTAGCAAGAGATTTGCCAATGCTATTGGCCTTTTCAAGGTTTCATTGTTTTTTTCCATTCTTTGTCTATTTTCTCTTATATTTGTTTCCTCTTATATCTTCAATATTTTCTACCTTTTGGTTACTATGTGTTTGATTTGCTCTTTCTTTTTAGTTTATTCATGTGAAAACTTAGATCACTGATCTGAGACCCTTTTTTTCTAACCTAAGCATTTAAAATTAAGATGACATTTTTCCTATATACACTGCTTTAGCATCATCTCACACATTTTGAGATACTGTGTTTTCATCTTCATTCAGTACAAAATATTTTCTAACTTTTTTTTGCAATTTCTTCTTTGAACCATGAGTTATTTAGACTTGTGTTTTAAAATATCCAGATAGTAGGGGATTTTCTATATATTTTTCTGTTATTGAGTTCGTTTTAATTTCAGTTTGGTCAGAAAATATGCTCTTTTATTTTCAGTCTTTTTAAATTTATTGAGACTTGTTTATGGTCTATCTTTATGAATGTTTCATATGTCCTTGGAACTAATGTGTATTCTGGTGATGTAAAGTGGAATATTCTATAATGTCAATTAAACTGAGTTGTAGACTGTGTTGTTCAGGCCCTCAATATGGCTCCTTATCTTCTGTCAAGAGTGTTATGGTCTCCAACTGCAATGCAGATGTTTATTTCTCCTTTTAGTTCTGTTATATTTTGCTTCAAGTATTTTGAAGATTTGTTACTGGGTACATGTACTCTTAGAACTTTTACATTGTCTTAATGAGTTGACCCTTTAATCCTTATGAGTTATCCCTTTTTATCCCTCGTAATTTCCCTTGATTTGAAGTCTACTTTGCCTGATATTTACAGAATGCTTCCAACTTTCTTATGATTAATGTTTTCAAGATCTATCTCTTTTCCAGATTTTACTTTTAAACTATTTCTTTGTATTAAAAATGGCTTTCTCATAGAGAGCAAATAGGTCTTGCTTTGTTATCCAGTGTGTCAATCTCTCCCTTTAATTGGGGCATACAGATCATTTACATTTAATGTAAATGTCAATTTTTTTAGATTCATATCTATGATGAGCTATGTGTTTAAAAAATTTTCCCTTCTGTTCTTTTACTTTGTTTCCTGTCCTATTTTGCATGAATTGAGGAATTCTTATTTTGCATTAATTGAGTAATTTTTGTTTTTCCCATTTGAACTCATTGATTGGTTTATTTACTATATCTCTTTCCAAAATTTTTTTAGGAGTTGCTCTACATTTTACAATATATGCACTTTAACTTACAACAGTCTACTTTCAAACAATATTATACCACTTTACATATAAGAACAGTTTTCTTTTATAATTTAAGCAAGTGAATTGACATTCTCATAAGAAAGGTTTAATAGAAGGTGACATTCAGGTTTTGTGTGACAGGTCCAGAATATTGGATTTGAAATCCATATCTGAACCTATTGCTGCTTGCTTGCATGTTTTTCATAGAAAGCACATTACTGCCATCCTGAAGATATATGCTTTTGGTCTCAAGAGTACTGGGATAAGAAAGCAAGGATGTAATGACAGACTTTTCAAGGAACATAAGACAATTAGATGATAAGGTTAAGAACATGGGGGGTGCGTTTTTTATATCCATGCTTCTACAGAGCACAGCACAGGGTCACATCAGGTTCATTTATAGTTCTGAAAATATATTTGGTTGTAAGATGAATATCTGACTTAAAGGATGATTAGCATAACACCATTACATTGTCCGGAGTGACTTCGCTACATCTTTTTGGGCAGGGTCATCAGACTTATTATAATTTCGTGTATCTGAAAATATTTTTGTGAGGAGGGAGGTTAAACTTCTTGGGTAAAGGGTTTTAAAATCTTTTCATACAAGGCTATCATATATACTCCTTTGAATTTAGATTATTTATTCTTCTATGATGCCAGAAGGCACCATGAGCCTGAGTGATTTTTGGAAGGCGTAAAAAGTTGGAGTGGTCTCTGTCTCTTTTTTTGCTTTTTCCTGAGGCCCTTGGAAAGCCATGACTAATGAGTAGGGATGGATTATTAGGAAAATTTTTGGAAGTAGGAGAAATCTCAAAGGCAAGAAGATGAATTAGAATATCGTAAAGAAAATTTCTTGTACTGTATGTCTATTTATTTTCTTATCCAAGATGTTACTTTTTTTTCTAAAATTAGATGCTATTTTTAATACAGCTTTGTGAAACCTGCCTTGTTCTATTTTTGATTCGTTTTCGTTAAATTTAATGTTAAACTTTTTACTTTTTTGAGAAAGCAAGTGGAAAAAAAACACATTTCCAAGACTTGTATTTGTTAACTTTCACAAATTGTGAATTAAGATATTATGTCCAAGAGTTGTGATCATCAGTTATTTCTTCTGTTAGAAGAAGAAAGGTGACATATATTTATTACATATCTAAATAATTATTTTTATATTCAGTTCTCTGTTACAGAAGTAAAACTATCCATTTTCATCTTTCTTTAAAGATTATATGTCCTTGGGGCTTCCCTGGTGGCGCAGTGGTTGAGAGTCCGCCTGCCGATGCAGGGGACACGGGTTCGTGCCCCGGACCGGGAAGATCCCACATGCCGCGGAGCAGCTGGGCCCGTGAGCCATGGCCGCTGAGCCTGCGCGTCGGAGTGTGTGCTCCGCAACGGGAGAGACCAGAACAGTGAGAGGCCCGTGTACCGCAAAAAAAAAAAAGATTATATGTCCTTATCAATTTATTTTTAATTCAATACATGTGCTTTAATAAATGCCATTATTTTTGTTTCTTTTAAAATGGAATTATCATAAGGAGAATTTCTTTTTAACATTTTAAGAAATAAATTTAACTCCTAGAAGTATTTATTTTCAGGGCCTCATTGATGGCTGTATTCAATACCAGTTCTTCAGAGTGTATTTATTCACTCCAGAGGAGTTCTTTTGAGAAAATAGATCAAGTCACATAGAAATTTTCTTCCTTCTCTGACTGTAAGCTGCCAGTGACCCTTCAGAACTCTTGGTCTCAGCAAATCATCACTTGAGAGATAGGTAAACTTTCTTCTGGAACTTCATTAAGGCATATTAATTTCATTTGAAGTTTTTATCAGACATTTGAATCTACTATATTCTTTGATTTTCATATCTTATAATTTAGTAAATCATTCAATTTATTGAAAATCTATAATGAACAAGGTCCCAGGGTGATAAAAGGATGAAAGAAACATGGCTTCTGCTCACTTCAGGCTTAATTTGAATAGGGGAGCTACTATAGACTGAATGTGTGTCCCCCCAAATACATATGTTGAAATCTTAATCCCCATTATGATGGTATTTGGAGATGGGACCTTTGGGATGCAATTAAGTCATGATGGTAGATTCCTCATAATAGGATTAGTGCCCTTATAAGAAGAGACATGTGAGAGCTCTTTCTCTCTCTCTCTTTTGACCATTGTGAGGATACAATGAGAAAGTGGCCATCTACAAGCCAGGAAGTGGGCTCTCACCAGACACCAAGTCTGCTAGTGCCTTTATCTTAGATTGCCCAGCCTCCAGAACTGTGAGAAATAAATGTTTGTTGTTTAAACCACCCAATCTATGGTATTTATTATAGTAGCCCAAAATGACTAAGACAGGAGCTAAGACATAAATATGGAGAATGCAGTGTTTTTTGTAGAGATATGGAAACAGCAGAAAGAAGCTTTGGATGGTAGATTGAGCAGAATCCTAATGACAGCAGGGTTTTGATTGACACTTTGGCTGGAAGAACAGTTTGTGAGTTATGGCATTATGAATACAAGCATGCTGGTAGAAATACAGCTCATATTCTAGCAATGGCTCGCAGTTTAGTTGATTTTGGTGATATTAGGTGTCTGAAGTAGAGAAGCAGGGGTTAAAGCTGAAAAGCTGTACTCACAAGATATTGGTTTCAGAAGGTGATTGCAAGATTATGTAGTCTAACCTAATTTTATAAATGAGGAAAATGAGGGACACAATTGTTTGGTGTCCAGCGTGTAGCTCACATTTTCTTGAATTCCATTTTGCCTCTTCAGAGAGTGCTATCTAGGGGTCATTCTCCAGAGAGCCCTAATCACCTTGCCATGTGTTCACATTTGATTGGGTAAAAAGTGGTAATCACTAAAGATTTTTGAGGAGGAAAGTAACATGATCAGAGTCGTGCTGAGGAAAATTCCTCTGACAGCTTTCGGGAAGATGGATTAGGGTGGAGAGAGCCTGAGGGTGGGAAATAAGTTATGAGTTGATTTAACAGCCCAGAAGAGTGAAAAGAGTCTACACTATAATGATAACAGTAATACAAAAGATGGGAATATATATTTATACAGATACATTCTTTGCTTAGTGTTACCAATTGAATGTTTGTATCCCACTAAAATGAATGTATTGGAACCCGAATCCCTAATATGATGGTATTTGGAGGTGGGGCCTTTGGAAGATAATTAGGTCACAAAGGTGGAGTCCTCATGAATGAGGTCAGTTACCTTATATGAATAGACATGAGAGAGATTTTCTTTCTCTACTATGTGAGGTTACAGCAAGAAGACTGATCTCTGCAAATCAGGAAGAGGGCCCTCATTAGACACCAAATTTGCAGGCACCGTGATCTTGGACTTCCCAGTTTCCAGAAGTGTTAGAAATAAATGTTTGTTGTTTAAGCCACCCAGTCTATAGTAATTAATTGTAGCAGCCCAAGCTGACTGAGACACTTAGGGTAGAGTTGCTGGATTTATTGTCTCACTGAGTATGGGATACCAGAGTGAAGGACCAGTGGACGATGAATCAGAAATTTGGAGTCATTTTGATTTTAACTAAGCCAGCACTATTAACATCAATAGGCCAATTCACTGACCTAATAAGAATTATGCATACACACACACACACACACACACACACACACACACACACACACACAGAGGCAAACACAAAATCACTCCAAAAAGCTTTATTTCTATTATGGAGAAAGCATCTCTCAAAAAGCTGGATCAAGTAGACAAGCTAGAAATTGTGACATGGAAACATTTCCTCTGGAGCCATCACCCATGAGGACTAGCTATGTTGTAGAGATATATCAGACAGTAGGTCAGGCACTCAGAGGTTGAAAGCTTGTCTCTCTCTTCCAGGGTGTAGCACATAACAAAAGGAATGAGTAAAAAAGAACCTAGGATGTATTCCAATCTGCTGGATTATAATTATTTTTTAAAAATTAGAGCTAAAAATACCCATAGCCAAACCTCCTATTTTATATAATGGAAAGCGAAACAAACATATATATTTTATGTAAAATGACTGAATTTGATAAGTTGGTCTATAGGGTGAAAAAACTTGTTCTACAACCTGTGTATCCTGATTCTCTGCCCAATTATCTTTTTATTGTTTTAGGGATTTTGGCTAGAAACACACCAAAGGCAAAATTGTAAAGAAAAATTTTATGAAATGTTAAAAACACATGAAAAGTCTAGGATAGGATTGAGAAGTTATGTTAGCTACTTGGGCACTAATTTCTCAAGCTACATTGTGAAACATGTAACACCCATTTCTATGGTTCAAGCGACTGTTCTAATTTACTCATTCTAGTAGCCTCTAGTTATTTTGCTAAACTTCCTATTCTCCTACTTTAAAGGGAGAAAATAAGCCGTCTCTATAGTCAAAGCAGCTGTGTGTTCTCTTCACCCTTCCTACCTGGGAGGCCAAAACTTACAAAGGCTGGTTTTGCAGAAGGCTTTTCACTTCCTAGTTGTATAACCTTAGGCAAGTTACTTGACACTCGCTGCCCTATTTTCTTCAGTTATAAAACTGATATGGTAATAATAAGACCAAATTATGGGGTTGCTTTAAGACTAAAATGAGTAATGCATTTAAAGTACTTAGAGGAATACCTGGCATATAATGTGTTCATTTTTTTCCTCAAAGTTAGCAAGCGTTCTGACTAGAACAAGGCATAGTTCTCTCCTCATAATGAACTATAGGCTATTTATTTATAGCTTTATGCATTATGTAGTTTCTTCCTGAAACACTTTTACTACTTTTATGCACACACTGTCATCATTTTTCTGCTCATAGCCAAGACTATCTGATAGAAAACAGATGCAAAAAAAGAGGGTGTGAAACCATATTTGCCATACTTACTTATGTCCCTTTTTCAGGTTTTGTAAATGACTGAGTGAGGAAGCAGGTAAATTGAAAATAGTCCAGAGGCATGTTGTTGCATATTGGTGTGTATCACTCAATATAATTAAGACACATATTCTTACTTTTCTTTTCTTTTTTCATGGACTTTTCAGCCCAGATCATTGAGACCTGGGTAAATATTCACTGTTCCAAATTATAATAAAAATTGGATGCCTGATGTAATTGTAAAAAGAACTGGAGAGCTAGCCCTATCCTGTGATTCATAATGCAAACTATGCACTGACTCAGGACTGATGCTTCTTGCGCGACTTCCCGAGAACTTATTTATATGATAGCTACTTAATGGGGATGTGCCAGATGTAATGATGAATGAATGGTACCTCCATTGAAGAAAGCTGCAGTAGTCCCCATTCACTATATGCAGTGGTATACTGTATATACCACTGTATGTGCCATCTAAGCCTGCATGTGTTTTACGTCTAATTCCGTATTACTGAGGCAAAGCCTAGTAAACTAGATAAGGGGGCTTAGTGGTGGATTAATTGTATAGGGGAAGCAAACTAGGAAGTTATGTCTTTTTTGTGTTCTTGAGTTCTTTGTGCAGAACTGTGAGAGAATAATGAACATGCGGACTTAAATTCCCTAGTGGTATCTTGACCATAGCCGTGAAACATAACCTGTGGCAAGAAATAATTGAAAATGATGAAAAAAAATCAAACATAAAGAAAAGTGAAATTTCTGGCTCCTGGATTAGGACTATGGAGGCATAGGGGCAGAACCAGGCAGATTATGCTGTTTGATTTTCAAAAACCCATGTTTTGGGCTTCCCTGGTGGCGCAGTGGTTGAGAGTCCGCCTGCCAATGCAGGGGACACGGGTTCGTGCCCCGGTCCGGGAAGATCCCACATGCCGCGGAGTGGCTGGGCCCGTGAGCCGTGGCCGCTGAGCCTGCGCATCCGGAGCCTGTGCTCCGCAACGGGAGAGGCCAAAAAGTGAGAGGCCCGCGTAGCGCAAAAAAAAAAACCAAAAAAAACATGTTTGGATGGGTTTAACTATTCAGGAGAGAAAAAAAAAATGATGGTTTATGAGAAGAGCAAGCTATACAGATAGAAGCTACTTTTTGTAGGGGGAAGGTTTACCAACAGGTGTGCCCTTTGGAGGTAGATTTGGGCAGAACTAGGAGTTTCTATGTATTTTGGCCTTGGGCAGCTGAGCAGAAGTTTAACTGTTGGTAATACACACACACACACACACACACACACACACACACACACACACACACACTCTGCATCCCTATGTCAAAAAGAAACAAATGAACAAAAAACAAACCTGTTAAAAAGAACCTGCGTTTTTGTACCTTTTATCTTTCTTAGCACATCTTCCCTCCTACCCTTCCTCCTTCCCTCTCTCCCTTCCTTCCTTCCTTCCTTCCTTCCTTCCTTCCTTCCTTCCCTTCCCTTCCCTTCCGTTCCCTTCCCTTCCTTCCCTTCCTTTCCTTCCTTCCTTGCATTTTCATAATCAGGTTGGAAACTACTCTTGTCTAGACCGAAAAACTTTCACTACTGCAATCATTCCACATGCATCGCCTCAGTTCATTAGTTTTAGACCATCTGCTGCCCTCTTGTGGCCATGTAATCCACCTACCTATGCCCCAGCTCTAAGCACTTAATGGTTTTTGTCAGTTGAAGGAAACGGTTTTGTCAGGCAGAAGAAACTGACATCTCAAACTATAACTAACTTCCTTTTTTTCTGCCCCGTATTGCATCATTGTCTTCTAATGCAATTTGGCTCTAAAACACGTAAAACTTATACGTCAGTGATCATTTTAAAGACAACGTACGGTAAATACATCATGAAGTGAATTGTCTTCTGAGGAAATTCGCAAGTAATGCTTTTCAGCTTCTCATGTTGTGTCTTAGATAAGCCATTTTATATTAGCAGATAATGTCCAAATATAGAAATAAAAATCACTTACTGTATAGCAAAATATATAAAGTTGTAAAAATACTTTAAGAAGACCTTCAGGTAAATTCCTGACCAAAGAGATTTGATTAAACCATATCTTTATATAATACTTATAACAATTATAGCAAAAAGGAATTGTTTCAGGTAGCATTATTAATTATGTCTTTGTAATAAGTTTTGGAAATTTGGTTTTCTAAGAGATTCTTAATTTCAATACCAAGTAATACATGAACCAATACATTCATCTCTGAAGTCATTACACTTTATTTTATAGCCTTCTCTTTTATATCAAGATTCCAATGTTCTTTTTGGGTCAAAAGAATAAAGCCAAAGCTAAAACAAGGATAAAGAATCCTTTTATTAAATTTGATGTGCATGTCTCTGATATTCCTCATTGCACTTTTATTTTCAGCTTCTCATTATCATTACCATTTTAAATTAGGAGCAGAGATATTTAACTTATTCAATATAATGATTTAATGAAAACTAAAGAGCTGATTCAGAGTAGCGCCTTATACTCAGATACTCTGAATGCTCAGCAAAGCTGACAATTCCATTTAAGGGGAACATTTTTTTTTTCTTTATTTGGACTGTTGTTTAAAGACTATATTAGGTAGGGCTTCCCTGGTGGCGCAGTGGTTGAGAGTCCGCCTGCCGATGCAGGGGACGTGGGTTCGTGCCCCGGTCCGGGAAGATCCCACATGCCGCGGAGCGGCTGGGCCCGTGAGCCATGGCCGCTGAGCCTGCGCGTCCGGAGCCTGTGCTCCGCAACGGGAGAAGCCACAACAGTGAGAGGCCCGCGTACTGCAAAAAAAAAAAAAAAAACTATATTAGGTAATTCAAATGTTACTATTAAAATGATTCCTAATTAAAATATTCAAGACGATGGGGAAAAGGAAACAAAGATTGAATGTTAAAATCTGGTGCTACTGCAGTGTTGGCAAGTGAGACATTGTCACTCTGAAACACCCAAGAGGCAGGTCAAGGTTGTGTTTAGAGACCAGCAAACAAGAACAACAAATCTTCTTTGAAAATAATATTAAACATGATTTTAAAAAAATCAGTATCTCTGTGGGAAAAATCAAAAACTTTGCAATTCCTAATACTTATTATATGATTTAGTACTGGTTATGGTTTGACTGTGTGTTGGATGCATTCTCTTTATAAAATTTAGGGTCTCTAAAGGTCTTAAACCAGCTCTTAGCATCATCATACCATATGATTAAACTGATTCTCTGGAGACAGAGAAAATGGAATAATGATTGAATGAGCAAAATATGGGCTATTGCAAATATTTCTAAGCTAACGGCTGTGATGTACTTAAACATGAATTACCAGTTATTGATCACTGCATACAACTCTTTACCAAAGATATGTGCCCTTTCTCTATAAGCCTATCATCAGCTCTGGAATGGGAAAGATAACTGTGATAGTATCTGAAAGTATGATTTTATACATATATGTAAATGTAAAGGTTTCCTGCAGAACTGAGTGAAGAGGGGAGACATTTTTCATCTGGATTAAACTTGACTATTCACTTACCATTTTAAAGTCTCCTATGACTTCTCTTCTTTACCATCAGAGCATAATCTAACCCAGACAATAGAGCCAAAGGGATTGTCTTAGGTTGTTTTAGAGAAAAGAGTAACTTTCCTAGTTATATACTTTAAACACAGAGCATTCCTCTTTATTAAATAAATGTGTTAAGTCTAACCTTATGTATGCAAAAAATAAATTTTTCCCATCTGAAATATGGTTAGTCTGTGCATAGTATATAAAATCTGCTGCAATTGTTTAACCAAAATAAACATGAGATATCTATTTCTTTCTATAAGATCATACTAACCTATTACTTTAACATTCAGTTTCACTAACAGAAACTAAATCCATCCCTAACCTAAAAGAAAATATTTTCTTTGCAAAGTATGTGTCTTGAAGAAACAAGCAAACAAACAAAAAGACACTAAGCAGGAAAAATTCTGGCCTGCAAACTCCGTTCTCCACTCAGTAGGCACCCCCGGTTCAAATATGCGCATGATACCAAAGAATCAAGCTAGACCTGTTCTATGATTCACAATCCAAACTCTGCACTGAATCAGGATTGAGGCTTCTTGTGTGACTTCCCAAGGATTTGTATTTATAAAATGAGCTATAGCTATTTTCCTCCACTACAAAGAAAAGATGTTATTTCTTACTGCCTTTCCTCAGGGTTTTATGGGACAAGAAAACAAGCAATTAAAAGCAACACATGTGTAAAATAGCATGTTATATGACTTGTCTCAAAGGTAAAGCAAGAAACGAAATCATTGAAAGTTGGAATGTGCTTGCATTATAAAATTAGAACTTCCGAACCCATTGCGTTGCTCAGTTTTCAAATTCATAAAATAAGAAGGATACTTGGCTTTCATTACAAATTTAGTGTGATTATTTGGAAATAAAAAATTTGAATTATGAATCACATGAAATCCTTCAAATGCAGATATTTCAAAATAGCAATATTGTCGGGCACTTTATGAGGCAAATTAGAAAGATAATGTCTCAAAGCCAAGATTTTGAAAAAAGCAATTAATTTGTATTAATTAGAGATATATACCAGTAAAAATATTGTTTATTATTCAGTATGCGTTGGAGGTTAGTTATTATTAGATTTTTATTAAGCATGTATTTATTAAGCAATAATATATATTTTTTCAACCTATGCTATTTTCTATGAACAAACCATGATTTGTTATCCGAAAGATACAGCTGTAACTGTGCTATTTTAGGAAAATAAATAAGATCACTTCCCTGTGTCCCCCCCTCCTCCTTTCCTCTCTCCCTCCTTCCCTTTCTTTCTTACTCCTTCCCTCCTTTTCTGTCTTCTTTTCTTCTCTCATCTCATCTCTATCCTTTTCTTTTCCTTTCCTTTCCTTTCTCTATCCCACGAAATGCCCATGAGCACAGGCATGATGAATGCCTCATCCTGTGAATAAGCAGCGTTGATCTACAGCTGTATGCAGACTGCATCTTTCTTCTAAAGCTGCAAGGCACACATTTAAACTCAAATCTCAGAGACTGCAGCACCTAGATTGCAGTACAAATTGGTATGACCAACCAGACCCAGCAACCATCGATCTTCATTCTTCCTGCCACCCTGTAAACTGAAGCCTTTTGTAGCAAGAGGTAACTAAAATTCTGAAGTCGACTTGCAATAAAGGAAAGCAGCAACTTTAAGATTGGACTGAAATATCTGACAGCTCTCTGAAACAAAACAAAAACAAAATGTACCCAGGTTTCAGTTACGCTCTATTTGGTTTCTTGTTAAATAAGTGCTGGCATATAACTCATTAGACACCTTACGGGCAGCGCCACAAAGATGTGGGCAGTACAATTTAGGGTAAATGGGAGGTGTATAATTCAGCATTTACGCTTCTGGATAAATCAGGTTTCAGCATATGGGATATTTGCCATATACTTCAAATATTCTTATTTCCCTAGCTGCTGGCTCAAATTTGAATTTAAACAGGCACATAAACAATACATGGGGAAAAAATCCCAAGTTTTTCTATAACAATTTCCATTAATAATGAAACCTTGTTTGAGGCAGGAAGTAAAGTAAAACTAGAGAACTTGTTTCCCCGCTTAATTCCTTTACTTTGGATGTGGACAGGAGGACTGCATCCAGGAGGCTCAAACCAGAAGATCACCCGTTTAGTCCATTCCCAGGTGATTCTAAAATATTTTTACTTACTCTTGGAGACATTAAGTGTTACTCAGAGACTGCATTTTTTTTTTTTTTTTTTTTTTTGCGGTACGCGGTCCTCTCACTGTTGTGGCCTCTCCCGTTGCGGAGCACAGGCTCCGGACGCGCAGGCTCAGCGGCCATGGCTCACGGGCCCAGCTGCTCCGCGGCATGTGGGATCTTCCCGGGACCGGCACGAACCCGTGTCCCCTGCATCGGCAGGTGGACCCTCAACCACTGTGCCACCAGGGAAGCCCGAGACTGCATTTTTAATAGAGAGGGCTTAATAGAGAGGGCAGCAGATTCTCTTTACTTGTATCTCATCATTTCTGACCTGCGGATGGCCTTTCCTAACATGATGTGCCCAAACCCAGTGATCACATGTCTCCCAGAGTAAATTGACCTAAGTCTCTTAAATGAAGAGGCAGGGGAATCGAGGTGGCTGCAAATTTTTCTTCTATCAAGAAAAACAAAAACAAACAAACAGAAACTAAAGTGTCTCTTATTTGAGAATCACTTCTTCTCCCTCTAAGGCAATCAGAATGTTGCAGAATGTGATTTCCATCCATAGTTATCAAAATGAGGTTCAAAATTAAGTATCAACAAGCAAAATAAAACAGCTGTCATTCGCCAACTAAACTGCCAAAGATTTACAAATGAATAACTAATTTACTCAGTGCTAGTAATGTTATGATGGTACTAACATTGCTACCTGTAGTGGAATATTGGCAAAAGATAGTAGGAGCCATTCTCCTACCTGAATATATACCCCTGGCAACGTGACTTTGCAACTCCTCTCATCAAGAGGTGAAGTATATTGGCCCTCCTCTTGAATCTGGGCTGGGCTTGTGACTTGCTTTTACCAACAGAATATGGTAGAAGTGATGTTTGTGCCAAACATAAACTTATTTTTATGTCTGCATAGAAAATCCTGGAAGGCTTTCTCTCTCTTTCTGCCCTTGGCGCGGTAGAGAATCACCTGTCACTGCTCCTTCAGATTGCTCGTCATTACCTTACTGAGTGATGGAGCCTGTTATTAAACCCATTCTCATCCTTCTGATCCAGGTTAAAAATATTGGTTTCTCCTATTTTCTCTCTGAGAGGCCGATTTCTATTGCTTCATTCCAGGTATAGCTTACTTTTCGAATAAACATTTTAACCAAACCCTATAATTTGTGCAGGGCCAGACTAGGATGGGGTAAGTAAGGCAAGTGAGGCCCTTATCTCAGCTGCAAAATGTAAGGAGGCATCAAAAACACATTTATCAAAAAAAGTTACTGTTTAATGCAGTACTTCAAAAAACTGAAATTAATGCAAAAATTGAACAAAATAGCAAAATTTTAGGTAAAGACAGTATGAGTGCGAGACCACATAGCATACTCTTTGGACTAAGTACGTCTAAATTCCATGTCTTAATTTTGCCACTTTTTACTGTAAGACCTTGGAGGATTTATTTACCTTCTCCAAATGTGTTTTCTCATCTATATAATGTAGCTACTACTTTCATTGGGTCATTTAAAAAATTAAGTAAGATGAGCCATCCAAGTGTTTAGCATGTCCGTATCACATTACTACTCAGTAAATGTACTGATTTCTCACTTTTTTCTAGGTGTGTATTTTTTCCTTTTGAAGCTTATCATTCACTGAACAAATCTCTTTTGAGTACCTATCAATGTTCTTGGGATTGCTCTTAGCAGTGTTTTTGAAATTATGCTATAATGGTAAGCAAAAACAGGCGTGGGCCTTGAGATCAACGAGCTTACATTCCCATGGAAAAGATAGACATTAATCCAATAATCGCAAACTCACATTTAAATACACAGTGTGATAAGTATATAATGGAGGGATTATACGTAATTAGGCAATACTTCCTGCGTAAGTGCCAATCTATGTACACTAATAATGGAGAGAAAAGTAGCATTCCTAGATAGAGAATGGTCCTTTGCAAATGGTTGAATAAAGGAGTGCTTGAAGACATTGGGAGAGGTCAGCAATGTCAGTTGCTCTAAGAATGTCCATTTCATTGGTCACCTTAGGGAGAGCTATGACTCTATGTTTGACTTAAGTGAAGAAAGAAAGGGAGATGACAGATGGACTTATGAAACAGCAGTACTTCTATTACAGAGAGCAGTTTATTTTGTTGTTGTAGTTGTTCCCCCCCCCCCCCCGCCCCAGGGTTCTAGACAGAGATAGGATAGGAAACAGAAGGAAAGTTTTTCTTTTGTTGATTGTTTGCTGAGGAAAGAGACTTGGTAATGTTTAAAAATCACAGCAGGAAGTTTTCATACCAGAGGGAGGGATTAAATACACAATGGAGAGGAAAAGTAATCAATTCAGTCAAATGCTTATGAGGGAAGAAGGGAATAAGTTTCAAATCACCATCTGTAGACAGGTGGAGAGGTAATAAATCCCCAGTTATGATGCAGAGAAGGGTAGGATGGTTGCAGATATAGGTGATTTGTGGTGGGTTGTGCAGAGACAGAGAACAGATTTGCATCATAAAATCAGAGGTGTCCTTTTCTCATTATCACTCTCCTGTGATCATGTAGTGAGTTCAGTTTCAGATCCAAGTACAAGAATGCAATCTTCTGTATACCATTCTGCCAAGTGACCAGGGGCTTCCCTTGGTCTTCTAGTCATCCAGTGTGGAACTGGGAAGGAGGCTCCCCATGAAGTAGTCATGGTGGCAAAGGAAAAATTCTTGGCATTTGTAATTGTATTCATTTTCTATTGCTGCTATAATAATGGACTACAAATTTAGTGGCTTAAATAAGACTAATGTATTATTTTACTGTTCTGTAGATTAGAA
This sequence comes from Orcinus orca, assembly GCF_937001465.1. NCBI lineage: Eukaryota > Metazoa > Chordata > Mammalia > Artiodactyla > Delphinidae > Orcinus > Orcinus orca. Next base: position 130,693,634 of record NC_064560.1, read on the forward strand.
GACTAACACAGATCTCACTAGGCTAAGATCAGAATGTTGGTGGGTTGCATTCCTTTCTGGAGGCTCTAGGGAAGAATTTATTTCCTTGCCTTTTCCAGCTTCTAGAGGCTGCCTGCTCTACTTGCCTGATGATTCCCTTTCTCTGTCTTCAAAAACCAGCAATATTGGCCAGGATCCTTCTAACACTGCCATCTCTCTGGCTCTTTCTTTTAATCGTCTTATCTAATTTTAAGGACTCTTGTGATTGCTTTGGGCCCACCTGACTAACTCAGGATAGTCTCCCTATTTTAAAGTCAGTTGATGAGGAACTTTAATTGTTTCTGAACCTTAATTCCCCTATTCTCATGGATCATAACTTATTCACAGGTTCTGGGGATTAATGTTTGAACAGCTTTTTATTCATTTTTTTTTGAAGGGGTGGTTATTCTGCTTATCACAGTAACGTAATGGTAGATTGTCTGAGACTTTGGGTTCAAACTGTGCAATATTTTTTTTCTTTTTTTTGCAGTCAATAAGAAATTTACTTGTTTTTTTTAAAAAAAAAAATCCAAATGCTGGCATTGTCCAGAAAAATTTAACAGGTTTGTTTATAATTGTTATAAAGTTGAACTGCTGAAACTTGTTCACTGAAACATTTTGACTTGCATTAATGCTTTATGTCCCCGCATTTATATGAAAAATTCACACACAAATGAAAATGGAAAAACTGCCAATACCTGATTTCTGTCCCCTATTTTTCCACCTGCAATCATATACTTAGGTACCTTTTGACCCCACGGGGTGGGGTGGGGGGGCGGGAATCTAACGTTCAGAACTACCAATAATAGGAAGATAAATTTTTTTTAAAGAATGAAGTTTCCCGTCGTAGTGGATTCTTAAGCACGTTCTCCACGTATGCGGCGTGCTAGCTGTATGTCTTTTGGCATAATTGTTACACATTTGGTATGGATAGCACACAGGTTGGTGTCTTCAAAAAGGTCAACCAGATAGGCCTCACTTGCCTCCTGCAAAGCACCAGTAGCTGCAGTCTGGAAGCGCAGATCTGTTTTGAAGTCCTGAGCAATTTCCCGCACCAGACGCTGGAAGGGAAGTTTGCCAATCAGAAGTTCCGTGGACTTCTGATAACGTCTAATTTCAAGGAGTGCCACGGTGCCAGGCCTGTAACGATGAGGTTTCTTCACCCCTCCAGTAGAGGGCGCACTCTTGCGAGCGGCTTTTGTAGCCCGTTGCTTCCTCGGTGCTTTACCACCGGTCGATTTGCGGGCAGTCTGCTTTGTACGAGCCCTGGTATAGAGACCTCCTTACTTACCCCCCTTCTCCTTCAGCTGGAGCTCAGCGAGCTAGAGGCGGCCCTGGCGACAGAGAGCGACAGTGGCACCGCGGCGGCAGCGAACACAGTTGAAAGATGGCTGACACCGAGTCTATCCCTCAGCACACCTTTTTCTTTCATGAGGTCTCTTAACGCAAGTGCTGAGAAGGCAGGCTGGTCAACTATCACAAACTCAGATCCAATATTTCCAGGCATTTAAATGGCAACAGTGGCAGGGTCTTTAGGATCACTTATCTAGCACTTCTGAGTAGCAAACCCCTTCTCAGTCAACTCTCCTGACTTGAGATCCTAGTCATCTCTTCTCCACTACTTTCAGAACTTGCAGCCCCTCTATATTACTCCACAAGAACCCTTTGCCTTCTCTGGCAGTCTCCATAGATTACAAATCAGACTAAATGGTACTTAAATGATTAGAAAAACTGTCTTCCTCTTTCTTGAAACCTGTGAGAGCTCTGTCATTTGAAACCCAGTGATTTGGCTGTCCACAACTTACAAAGGAATAAATAGGGATAGGACATTGGCATTCTGATTCTGTCCTGGGGAAGTCATCATCCCTCACACCTATATCCAGAATGGGTTGAACAGAATGGGTTGAATGACTTCTTCTGAAACAGCAAAAAAAAAAAAAAAAAACAAAAACACCCACAAAAAACCAAAAACCCAAATGTAATCTGATCCATCTTTTGTTAAGGGTCTTTCTTCTCTTTTTGACATATAATGTAAAGGATTTTGGGGGAAAGATTACAGATACCAGGAGGCTACTCAAAGTCATATTCAGGCTAAAATTGTCTATTTTTTTAATATCAAAGACTAATTATAGTAATTGATGCAGTGCTGTGCTCTAAACTTACAATTTTCTTTTAGGAAACAGAATTATTGGCAAATACTCTAACCTCTCGTGGAGTGTTAGACTAAATTATCCTTAGAAATCATTGATACAGTACATTGAGGGAGAAGGGACATTTGCTCATCTACCTTTATTAAGCCTCAGGCCTTGGAATAATGTCCCCTACATCCTGTGAAGCAGGACAGAAGACTTGATATGCTTGACTTTTAAATTAAAGAGACTCTTTAAAAGGAGAGGGAGGGTGGGTGAGAGATGCAAGAGGGAGGAGATATGGGGGTATATGTATATGTATAGCTGATTCACTTTGTTATAAAGCAGAGACTAACACACCATTGTAAAGCAATTAGACTCCGATAAAGATATAAAAAAAAAAAAACAACACATTTCGGAGGACTAAATAAATATACTTCTGGTTAAATGTAAAAAAAAAAAAAAAGAGAGAGAGAGAATATGTAATGGAAAGCAGTTAGAGTTGAGAATAGGCCATAAAGATGAGCTGTTGGCTTCTGGAGGCAACATCTAGAGACTGTCAGTACTCAGGATTTGTATATGCTTCTGTTTAGAGTTTGAGAGGCAGAAATCTTTGGTGGGACTGCTACCCAGAGCCAAAAGACAAGGTTTATTTATCGCTCTAATGTATTAAACATTAATTTTTAATATCTAAGAAATAATTATTCATTCAAAACATTTTTTTAGGTTCCTATCTTGATTCAGGCTTTGTGGCAAGTGCCTAGAGATACGAAAAGGACTGAAACGTGTTTGAAGGTTACGAACTTTGAAGGATAAATGTAGAAATCTAAAACATCATTGTAGTGAGATGTGTTTTGATGAGTTTTAAAAAACACCAGGAGACATTTGTCAGGCACATAAATGGGGATGGAGATGATCCCTCCACCCATGACTGGAGGGGTTAATTCCAAGCAAAGTAACTGACATTGGGAAAAGCCAGGGGGAGGGGATGCAGTACACCCGTGTGCAATGAATTATAACAATGGCTGTTACATAAGATTCACGTGGAAGTAGGGACAGTAAGTATTGAAAATGAAAAGATGGCAACTACCAGCATATAGAGGGTATTCTAAGACTTGTGGCAGAGTTTTGAAATAAATCATTTGTGAATCAATTTTACAACTTGAACTTATATACATAGTCCATGGACTGTTTGCTTTGATACTTTCTTTAGGCAACCCAGCTTTTCCATTGTATAAACTTATTTCAAAAATCTTGTATTCGTCTCATAAATAGAAAATTAGTACCTCTTGCTGTAAATTATAAATGGGAAGTAAGGTCTCAAAACTTCTTAAAATATCATCATTAAAGGCTAATCAGACACAATTATCTGCCAAGTAGAGTCTTAGGATTGATTGTTGGTGTCATTCATGGAATTAGCTTAGGATGGTAAGAGAAACCAATATTGAGAAGATAATGAAGTCAACGTTTCGTGTGATGCTTTTGAAAGGCCAGTGTTTGGGCACTTAAAAAGAAGTCCAGCATCAAAGACAGGCCTAGAAGTTTAGCTCAGGGTCACAACAAGTTACAGGAGGAAGCTGGCGTTCCAAGAGTGGAGGACCATAAAGTTTTGTGAAGTTATAAATAGTCATTGGGCAGATTCATCTAAGTAATCGGTATTACCTAGACTAGAAAAGACTAAGCATATTGGTTTTTCTTTTTTGCTTTCCTTCTTTTTTTTCCCCTTGTTTCCAGTTCAGCATTAACCAAAATTATCATCCATCACCCAAGGCAGAATTGATAAGAAAGATATATTTTTTCTTTGGGTCATACCCTTCTAATGTCACACTTCTGCTTCATGGTGATAACTTTCTTTTCTCCCTTCCTTTCTTCCTTGGTGTCCCAATTTCCATGGCTGGATTCTGTCTGACCTGGGACTGTCATCTGCCTTACCTGTATGTTGAAGTTGCCCTACATGTTCGGTTCCTACTCCCACAGATTCCTGTAGGAACTGCCTCATATCACGTTAGAAATAACGTTTGCCTGTATTACATATCTTTAAGGCCTCACTCCCTCTAATAATAAGTTAATCCTAGATGGAATAAGTATTTGAGAGTCATGGTAATATGATCATATATTAGTGTAAAAGGCATATCTTACATAAACAAAAGCAAGAATATTTTAATGATGGCTTTCTGGAGGCAGTATTTTTACTCTTCTGATCCAACCTATCATTGATATTAAATGCCAGTGAATTTCAAAACAAATGTTTTGCAAGAGGTCATGTTCTGCTCTTTCAGTGTGTGGTGTCAGAGAATTTCAGCCCAATTTGATACTCATTTGAGTTGTAAGGTTTTCCTCTTTGACTAAGATAGTGGTTAGTGAGTATGCTGGATCTGCTTCTGATACCATCAACTATTTGGGACTTGCAACAAAACAATGACAATGGAAAGAACGCTTGCTAGATTGAGGAGGACAAATCAGGGGATGAATTTTCCAGGCTAAAGTCAAGATTGTCAAGTAATGTAGAAGCAGTAGTCCAGAGGGCTTACGGCACGGTACAACATGTAACACGCAACAGTATCTAATAAAACAGACAACTCTTATGCTAATAGAAGAGCTTGAGGCTGGTGGGATTAGGCCAGATAAGAGTGCAATAGTATGTGAACTCGCCTATATACTGTGTCCCTTCTATATCCCGCACTATTTTAATTTTGCATTTGATTTGCCCTCATTTATAGGTTGCATTGTAAGTGTTCCAAAACTTTTCCTCTTTGGAATATCTTTACCTCACATTCTAAGATACTCTTTCCAAAGGCACAGCAAAAGTACCTTGTTTGCTATTTCCCCTGCAGCATTTGGCCCAGTGCTTTGCACATAGACTATACCCCATAAATTATGGTAGTTGGATGATTTAAGTACTTTTCTTTGTAAAATACTAAAAAGTCTTACCCAACACGCTAAGTAGAGATATAGACGTGAGGGAATCAGTTTGACAATAGCCAAAGCCTGTAATAGACAATGCATTTTAAAAAACGTGATGCTATTGAATTTAGAATAAATAGGGAGAAATAATTCACTTTTATGGTGGATTAAGACAGTTCTACTAATGAGACATACAAATGTTGATGATGTTCTTCTAAAGTGTGATTGGATAAAAGTAATAGAGTTGGCAATAAATCAGTTTTGAACAAGGAAAAAGAACCATAAAAATTTAGTACAGCATAAATATATCTGTTACTGAAAAAGATTAGTTCTGAGATTATGATTAATATAGTCAAATTTGATTTCAGGTTTGTTTTTTTATCTCTTGTTCTGAGATTAGCCAATGAATTTAATAAAATTTTATATTTTTATAAACATATTAAAAATTTTTTATAGTTTTTATCCCAAGCAATGAAACTGCAACATGATACGAGATTAAAAATGCAGAGTCAGAGTTAAGAAAAATAATGAGAATCTCCAAAGACAGGAGACCCAGAGGCTAGTTTCCCCTCTATTATAAAGTACTGTGAGCTTTGAGGCAAACCATCTTTGGTCCAGGGGGTTTTGGATCTGTCTTCAGTAATAATGCAAAAAGATTTATTGACCTCCAAATTTATTCCAGGCAGTTTTGAGGCAGGTAGCCATTAACTTGAAATATTCTTAGCTTTAAAAGTTCCTTTCCGTATCTAGATTTTTATTATTTTACTACCTATAACTGTGGTTTATAATATTCTAACCTACTAAAGCTGTGTTTCGAAAGAAATGTGACACAGAATCACAATATATAAACCAGATCAAAGCAGTGAGTCAGGCGTAGGACTTATTCTCCATCTGTCTGATAATCCCTTCCAAACTTCCTCCTATACTAGTCTCAAAGAACTCTATGGTATAGTCAACTACAATCTAATATGAATTTGATTGACCTAGACTACACTCATCAATATTAGTTTAACAGAGAAAAAAAGAGTAAATAAAGTAGATGTAATAATATGCAAATCCTTTGCTCCAAATCTACCAATGTTTTCACTTTGACCAAATCTATTCTCATCTTCTTTTTCTGGCCTTCAAGGTAGTCCAGAATTTGGCCTTACTTTCCCTGGGTTAACTGAATTTACTACTAATCCCCAGCCCTATGCTGAAATATTTAGATCTGTTTCCTCTGCCTTAAAACGTAGGCACTGATTCCTGCTACAATACATCTGGTCAGATGAATCCATTGTTTTATGAATACCATCTCCGTTCTCTTCCTAATTCTTTTTCAGGATCAAGTATCAGTCCCTTCTTGCCTGACTTCTTCCAACTCTACTGTATTTAAAGTTTTAATAAATTAAGTACTAAATCGTATATTGCTTTGTGTTACTTGCCATTATTTCATGTATAGCTCTTTTGACTCCTGGACTATTCTCTTGATGGCCATGTATAATCAACTGAGAAAACCTCTTAATTTTTTTCTATCCTTTTAAAATAAATTTGCCTGCATAATCAAAACCCTTTAGAACTGCTAGAGTTTACATAGTGCTTGAGGCTTGCTGGTGCCTCCAGTTTTGAATAATGTTGCTTTTCAAGGGTTTTCCAACTGACCCCCAAATTGTGAAGATCATGACATGACTTAGAAGCGTCTGCTTCGGCACTGTTTACATTATCTTCTGCCTTCAATGCCATATTCTTTATTCTTTCTGGAATATGGACTGAGACATAGGAATCCCTATGTCTATAGGGATAATCCAGTTTTCTTCACACTTTGCACACATCATATACCACATTTTAGAGAAAATCTGGGTCTCCAAATCATGTTTGATTGAAGATAGTGTTAACATCCAAGAGAATCAGACTTGATGCATGGGTCCTAAGAATGGAAATTTCTAGTTGATGCAAATGCTCTGAAATCAGAAAGAGAGAAGATGGGGACAAAGGTACCTACAAAGTTTGGAGAAGTTGGTTGAGACTTTAAGAACTGGAAGCTGGCAAGGGGCAGGCAAAAATGTCTAGGTCTCTAAACACTAGCAAGGTTTTAACCTCCAAAGAAGGGCTTGAGTAAAAACCAGTAATGAGGGCAGGAATTTATATATTTCGAGTAGGAAAGGGAAACAGAGATGTAGAAGGACCTGTGGGTCTAGGGGCAAAAAGAAATCCAGGACTCAGACCCAGGACCTTCAAGGCTGAGTTTATAGTGGAATAACTAATTTAAATCACCAGGAACAGTATCTTCTTTATATAGATCCTGCATAATAATCAGAGCTTCTCTGAGCATTAGTAAGCTCTTGATGATTGATGATATGTGTTTGCATTTTTAGAACCTTAAATTAAACCAGCCAATATTATTTTTAATTTTTATCATTTCTGTTATGTTTATCTTTTAGTAGGATGTTTGTATTTTCATCTTAAACATAGAAAATAGCATAATTATTTTATTTATTCTCCCAAAAAGCACATTTTTTTCCATTCTCTGTGTTTAGCAAATAATATGAATAATAATTTCAGCACATTTTTTATCCATGAAAGCCTAGGTACTGAATGTAATAGAATAAAATCCTATAGGCAATGAAGTGAATTTATTTATTTTATATGCAAGGAACACTGATGCTAAAATAAGTCTAGAATAAGAGCTTCAGCAATAGATGTGTCCCATTTAAATTTATTAAGAAAGAGATCTTCAGGTAGTGAGCAGACAGTGACTCTGCAGCAAATTTAAGTAATAATATTTTAATCTTCCAGTGTCTGATTTATTTTGAAAAATGTGTGACTTATTACTGAAAACACATCTTATGTAGGAAATAAGTGATTTTGTAAAGCAGCAGAACTTGGTTGTTTGGTTGTTTACTACTTGAATATATTTAAAATGCCTACATCATTTACAAGTCACCCTCAGATATAAAAATAATAAAATTATTATACACAATATAAAAAATATTTAGAATTGTTCTTGGGAGAGCGCATACCTATACATCATGGACAATCAACAACTAAATGCCAAAGAAATTGATGTTAGATAGAAAATTCCTAAGTTGAGCTACAAATACAAATTCAAGGGACAATTTTAAATTCCTAACCTGAGACATAAGATAAAATATTCTAAATAAATGCCTTGAATGTTGTAATGGACACAGTGGTTCTACACCTCCAGGGATGATTTAAAATGCATTCACATCTTGCTGAGATATTATCTATCATATATAAGAAATTTAAGCCAAATACCTTACTTACCAAAAAACACCTTTTATGACAAATGTGAAACCGATGTGAAAATTCAAGGTGTCAGGAAGATTTTGCTCAGTAATGAGATAGTTTGATACCAACTATTGAAATAAATTAAAAAGATAGGAAAAGAAACTGTCTTAGGGTTTGAAGTCTGATGTTATTCAGAAAAAAATAAGTAAGTTGGGCAAAACTTTTGTTAATTGTAGTACTGAGCTGAGAGTCAACATTATAATTTTAATATTATTGACAACAAAAATTACCTTTCTTGTATATTGGTTTTGACATAGATATGGTACTCAGGTTGAAAGTTTAACATGATGAAACATAGCTTTTTTTTTGTTTTTTTGTTTTTTTTTTTGCGGTACGCGGGCCTCTCACTGTTGTGGCCTCTCCCATCGCGGAGCACAGGCTCCGGACGCGCAGGCTCAGCGGCCATGGCTCACGGGCCCAGCCGCTCCGCGGCATGTGGGATCCTCCCGGACCGGGGCACGAACCCGCGTCCCCTGCATCGGCAGGCGGACTCTCAACCACTGCGCCACCAGGGAAGCCCCGAAACATAGTTTTTTATTTTATATAAGAAGCAATTGTAAATATAAAGCAAAATCTTGTACATTTACAAAAAACGGTGATGGTCCTGTGCGTAATTCTGACCTTGTTTAGGACTATCAGAGAAAAATCTGTGGACTAAACACAAGCAATGAACAAAGAAAGATTATAAACAATATGGAGAGATAGACCTTATGTTTTTATTCAATCTTCTTGATCAGATTATGGAAAGTGAATCTTTTTGTGAACTGTGTAGATGAAGAGTGTTGGCAAGGAACTGTGAAGACTTGATTATAGCTCTTGGGACCTTTCTTTTTTCATTTGATAAATAAAGGTAACACATCATAAGATTGTCCTATCTAAAACGCGAGGCTGAAAAGAAAAGGCAGAAAAGAATTGACAGGGCTTGATCTGCTTCTTTTGTTGACTCTCTTACCCAATCATAAATTCCTTCGTAGAAACATGTAAAGGCATTTGAAAACTGGTAAGAGCTAAAACTAAGACGTGATTATTGCTATTGATGTTAGATGGGCAATGAATGCAAAATGTCTTGAGTGTCTTTAAACAACAGCGTTTAGGATCACTAGATGGCAGATGCCATGGCTCACGGGCCCAGCCGCTCCGCGGCATGTGGGATCTTCCCGGACCGGGGCACGAACCCGTGTCCCCTGCATCGGCAGGCGGACTCTCAACCACTGCACCACCAGGGAAGCCCCTCAACTCATATTTTCTGATGATTAATTATTAAAAGTTATGTTTGTTACTAATGCAAGATGTTAAAAATAGAAAAAACTGTGTTTAGGGAATATAGGAACTCTCTGTACTATCTTTTCCATTCTTTTTTGAATCTAAAACTTTTCTATAAAATAAAGTCTACCATAAAAAAGTGATGATAAAATGTATTTTTAATAGCCAAAGATCTGAATAGATACCTCATCAAAGAAGATACACAGGTGACAAATAAGAATATGAAAAGATGATCATCATAATTTCACATCAGGGGATTGAAAAGTAAAACAACAATGAGATGCCACTACACACTTATTAAAATGAGTAAAATCCCAAACACTGACAATACAAATGCTGACAAGATGCAGAACAACAGACACTCTTATTTTTTACTAGTAGAATTCAAGATAGTACAGCCTCTTGGTATTTACCCGAAGGAGTTGACAACTTAGGTCTACACAAAAATCTGCAGACAAATGTTTATAGCAGCTTTATTCATAATTGCCAACATTTGGAAACATTCAATAGGTGAATGGACAAACTGTGACACCTTCATAGAGTGAAATATTCTTCAGCAATAAAAGATGAGCTATTAAGCCACAGAAAGATATGCAGGGACCTTAAATGCATACTGCTAAGCGAGTTTTTTTTTTAAACACTACGTACTGTATGATTCTAACTATGTAGTATTCTACATAGTATTCCAGTATTCTGGAAAAAGCAAAGCTATGGAGACAGTAAAAAGATCAGCAGTTGCCAGGAGTTTATGGAGAGGGAGGGAGAAATGAAAAGCACAGGGGATTTTTAAAGCAGTGAAATTACTCTGTATGATACTATAATGGTGGATACATGTCATTATATATAAGTCAAAACCCATAGATTATACATAAATAGTTAGTCCCAATGTAAACTATGGACTTTAATAATAATGTATCAATATTATCTCATCAAATGTAACAAATATATCACTCTAATGCAAGTAAGTGTCAGTAAGAGGGGAAACTGAAACTGTATGTGTGTAAGGGCAGGGGGTATTGGGGAACCCTGAACTGTCCAATTTTTCTATAACCCTAAACTTTCTCTAAAAAACAGTCTATTAACTTAAAAAAAGTGATGTTTATTATTAATAATTTTTCCCACTATCAGTTTCCTCTTCAAGTGTCATTGAATTCACAGTTGTACACTGAACCACTCATTTGAGAGCTATTATCAAGTCTTAAGTGGAAACTTTGGCTGGATGTATTAAATATAACCTTAGGATATGAATGCTGCAAAAAATATTCTAAGTTATGAAGAAATATTTTTTTAATTAACAAAAGTTAAAGGAATTTTATTTCTCCCTTTTACACATCTCTCAAAATTATCAATTTCAGGGAAAAACGTAACAATGTAAATGTAGTTTTTTTAGCATACTGGCTTTTAAATCATGCCTATCTTATGTGAAGGTGAAGAGATCTTTGCTATATACCTAGAAATCATACAGTATGCACTGTTGGTATTTTTATGTGTAACCATGTTGATGAAACCATTTGTACTTCTATCTAATTACAATCTTGACTCTACAAATAAGCCTAATTCCCTCTATACCTAATTAGAAATTTCATACATTAGTATGAAACTGCTTTATATGTTATAGATTATTTCAATATAAGCAGATTTTATATTTATAAGAATACATAAGAATGAAAACACCCAGCTAACAAATGCAATATACACAAATATATCTATGACATGACAATTTACTATCTTGAAAATTTTCAAAAGCTTGAAAGTGTAGTATAGAGCATGAGGTTTTTAGGAATTTAGAATAATGACTATTTGTTGAAGCTTAAGGTTTTTCAGTATAGACTTCATAGAAAAAGCAGCTGTCCAGCAAGATCCTGACATATGAACAATAATGATGCAAAATAAAGTTAAAAACAAAATAGTAGTATTAAAGTAGTAGTTACCATTCATTGTTCACTTTCCAGCGTTTCAGCTAAACACTTTACATGCATTATCTTTCTGAATTGTCCCACAATGGTAGGAAGCAGGTAATAGTCACCTTGTTCTACAGGTGAGGACATAGGCAAGATGTGAAGTTTCAGGCACAGACAAGAGATTATTTGCTCAAGACCCTATAGTTAGTAAGTGAGGGCCCCAGAGCTGGTACCCTGGAGCATCCTAACTGCTGTGTTTTCAGAGGAGGGATGAGCCATTCACCCAGAGTGCATGGGAAGAACTTATAGGAATGAGCTTACAGTTTCAATAAAGTAGATGCAAAGGACTGAGCGCGCTCCTGTTTAAGAGTAGAGATAAGAATTGTTTTGAAGGAAGCAAGTCTAACTTAAATGAGCATTAGAAGACAGTGTTAGCAACTGAAAGCTCTGACCCCTTCAACATTCCCCTTAGGCCTCTTCAGCCTGGTTAGCACGTGTGTTATATTTTCTTCTTTCTTCTTCAGCTCTTGGGAGTGTAGCAAATGAAAAGAGAGATAGACAGGATTTCTTAAAAGCCTTTCTAAACTCCTTCTCTTCCCTCATAGATTCCTTCTTTACCTCTGTCCTGAACTCTGTTCAGATCTACATTCAAATGCATTGATGCTTGTTTCTTAGATGACATCATTTCTTCTGACCTTTTTTGAATGATCTAGGAAGCGCATCCGTGCTCAAAGAATAAGAGTGTTAGAGTCACACCTTAGTAGAATAAGTTAACATTTTTTGAATTTACTAGAACTTCTGAGGTTTTTACATGAATAATTTTATTTAATTCTCTTACCTTTCATTATCCTTCATTTACTATTTGAAGTAAATAAGGTACAGAATGGTCTATTCTCTTGCTGAAGTCACACAGCCAGTAAGTCAAACTAGGATTCAAACCTAGGTAGCTTAACTCAGTAATTCACATACTTAACAGATAAATGAAACTGCCCCATGCTAGCATTGTATTTTGTTTTTTGTTTTCCTTTTTTTTTTTTTACCTCTTATATTCCACTTGTCTGCAAAAGCCTGCTCCATTATGCCTGCCAGTGCTGAATCAGTTAAACTAGTGTTAGCAAGTCTCCTAACTATGAATGTAGAAGAAAAATCTTAGGAGAGAACCTGCATTAGTTTTATCGATCTGCTTTTGCAGAATTGAAAACAAAAAGCCATCTTGAAGCACATCAATAGAATTATGGTTTCCCCTGTGAGAATTTACTGCATTGGTGTTCTGATTTGTTCTCTTCTAAAGAAGGAGCACAGAAAAAATTATTAGGTGCTAAAATAGGCTGGCCCTGATGAATTATTGACAGCTCCACATATCTTTCTAGTGTTTTGTTTTCCTCAAGTCATGCTAACATTACTCATCCTGCACTTTAACAAATTATAAAAGGTTTATTCAAATTTACTTTTTTTTTTTTTTCTTCAAAGATTGAGGCCCTAGGACATCAAAGGAGTATACAAATTACAAATCATTAAGTGAGGTTCTGGGATTAATATATATTTTAGGGTATAGCTTTTCTTTTATTTTTCTCCTCTACCTTAAATCTATCTCTGTTCATGGGAACACTGGCTATGACTATTATATATCCTAGTTATGCATTGACAACACTGAGTCTGTAATGGTGAAACACTACTGTTTTAAGAAAGACTTTCTGTGATTAAAATTACGTATATTAATGTGTATACTTAATATACACACGTGTAATATGTGTGGATTAAACATATAATTCATATACATGTGATATGTGTATGCACAAATATACACACAGATTGACACACACACACATAAACAAGCATGTACATACACAGGCACGCAAGATTTCAGAACCTAATCTCATGCCTGCCACAAGTCAAATGTCTTTGCACAAATCTGTTTTAGTCACTTTTTTCTTGAGAAACGAGTCTTAGGAAAGGTAACAATTACAGTTTCCACATGTTGTAATCAATCAGATCATCTCTAAAATATACTGTTTTTAAAAAGATCTGAAGAAGAAATAGCCCCTATATTAAAAGCAACAATAACAACAACAAAAATGCTGTATCCTAAGTGTTGTGCTCTATTGTGGTCGACTCTATCCAGGACATCTTGCAGTTTGTTACACTGCTTTGAGGAAGAAAAGGTAGAAGGCTTGTTTGCAGACAGCATGGTGCCTGTTAAATCACTTGGGTTCAATGATTTCCTCCTTACATGCTCATCTACACAGCTTGTCTGGCACTCACTGCTTCTTTGGGGCATTGTTTTCCTAGTTAGATTCTGGAAGTCATCATTTCTATTGGGAACAAAATATTAGGCTGAGGGACAATGCAACCACTGACTGAGGACCCCAGACATTCAACAAGAAAAGAGTGCCCCTCTTCCCATTTGATGATGCAGAATATGCCAAAGAGAAGTGAAAGGAACACTGTTGCTTGATTAGAAAGTATTGAGAGGACATGAGGTTTGGGAAGTTTTGTGACAGAATTTCTTTAAAGTTTTGGCTTTCTATATGAAATATATTTAATCCTTGATGTCAAGTCAACCACTCCATTTTAAGCATTAGAATACAATTGGAAATCTTCCATTGTTTAACATTTTCTGTATTAAAAAGAGCCTTATTGACTACAGTCAGAGACTATTTTTGAGAAGAGACTGTGAAACTACAAGTCCTTCTGAGTTGACCTTTTTGGTGAAGCAGTGATCTGATGCCACTGGCTGAGAGTAAAACGGTTATGCTTTGTGCTTTGAAAATGGGTTGTAAACGAAATGGGGTTGGTTTTATTAAATTACCTTTTCTTTTTTAACAAACACCATCTGTTTGGGCTTGGCAAGTCTCCCACAGGAAAAAGAGGAAAACAAACAAACAAACAAAAACTAATGATATCCTGAAATACAAAAGAGAGTATAATTTTTCCTTCATAATTGACCCTTGTAATTTACTGAGGTTAGGTTTCTGGTTCAGAAACACAGCTGGTAAATTCACAGTGCTAATTTAATTATTCGTGCAAATGTTTGCACAGGTTTTTAAAAATTATTTGAAAAGCCATTTTATGTCTATAATCTTACTTAATTTTCCCAACAGAGATGAAGAATAATGACTTTAACATTCTGTCCTCCCATTTTATAGGTTAGGAAATAGAGGCAGAAATGTTGCAGCTTTTTAAAAGGTGATATGGTGAGCTAACGATAGAGCTAAGTCTCAAATGCAAATTTTCGGGCTACCAATCCCATATTATGTCCACTCCACTCCAGTCTCTAGACAAGCAAACATGACATGAGCCTCACTGGACATCATAAAGATGAGACCTTGGGTAATCTGGAGTGCAGAGTTGGAGTAAGAAGCATCAACTGCTCCACAAGTGTGGGCCGTGCATCACTTTTCCACTTCCCTCTGGGAAGGTAGGAAAGGTGAAGGGATAATGGCTAAGCAGGCTGCCTCCAAATAGAGATTTGCTGAGGCTACTTGATGGAAATAGCCTAGCCATTTTGGAATGTTTGACCAGTAGCCTGGATAATGGGAGGCACGAGAGTCAGCAAATGTAAAAATCACAGCTGCTCAGGATTTTGATGAGATGACTTCTTTCAGCATCATCAATTATTGGGGATAATCAGACTTCAACTCTGGGAGAAATGAGGCTGAAACCAAGTGAAAATAAGAGCAGACAGAACAACAGTTCAGATGAGAAGATCAGTCCATGGTGCTGTCATGATCTTGGTGACTGCTTGCTGAATGTATTATTATTTTTCTTTAACTTTGTGAGCAGCGTCGCCTAATTATCAGTGGCTCTGCCTGAGGTGCTTAAACAACAGAGTTATTGATGAGCAGAGTTCAAAATTGCTGACATGGATGGTTTCTGTCTCTGGGTTTGTAACAGCTGATGGAGGCACGGTGAGGGCAGCCTCAGGCCAGGGGTTCTTTACTTGTGTGGGACTACTGGAGCTCTCCTTTGCCTTGAGAATAGGACTAGAGAATTCAAAGATCCATTGGCACCCAAGCTGACATTGTACTGATTCCTAATCTCTCTAAATTAAAAATGTGACAATATTTGAAATTAAATTCTCCTTTGCCTTTCTGAGTGCTACTCCTGGAAAATTTCAAACATGACAAAGATTGAAGTCCTGGGTGACCAGGGTGTGGAGCATTCTCAGGGAAGATGCATTTTGTCTGGGTCTGCTGGACATCCTCAGCTGGCTATGGTTCTAATTCTCTAGAGCATCCGTAAAGTAATCTTTCTTTAAGTCCTTTGCTCCTCTTTCTAAATTCTTTAATGAGCAACACAGAACTCGGTAATAGTGCTTGAAATAGCTCCGGAGGAAGTAAAATGGTTTATAGGAGTGCAACCTAAACTTCAAGGACAAAAGTATATTAATTAATAGGAACGTATTTCAAAGTTCACTTCCAAAGCTTGCCATTTCATTACTGCCTTGGCCAAAGTACAAAGTGATGATGGTCTTTATTATTTAACTCCAACGGAGCTGCCATAAAGTGTTTCTGATGTTCTTCTTAAGAAAAGAAGTAGATTATCCTGCAGTGTTTTTCAATCCACTCCTTTGAAAGACAAAGTGCTACCCTTCTTTTCTGCTGTTCATTCTCTGGTCCTTTTTCTCTATCCCCCTTCTCCCTCCTTATTTTTCTCCCTCAGTCTCTTCACCCTTCCCCACTCCAGTTTCTCTCACTTAGACCTTTCTTTTCTTCTTTATATCTTTGTGATATCCACTATGCATCATTTAGGATCTAGTAAAGGAAATGCCATGTTTTTAAATAATTACAATATGAACTGGAAAATAGAGAGTCACAAAAGGAAAGCACATAGAATGCAATATGTTCAGAGAAGAGAGCAGTTCCCTTTAGCTTGGTAATGGGGAAAGGAAAGATCAGTAAAATTTGATGGATAGAGGTTCTCTGAGTTGAGTCTTAAAGCATGGGTAGAATTTGGCCATGTGATCATGTCAAGGCAAAGGAGCTGTATGAACAAAGGCACAGAGGTGGGAAAAGATTCAGTAGTTGTAGTAATTCAGTATGTTTAGCTGAATATTAAATAAATGGGAAGAATGGGATATGAGGATGTAAGTCAGAATTAGATAATGAATAATTTTAAATGCTACATTGAGTAATTCAAAATTTATTCATTAAGTAAAGGAAACAAATTTTCTTTTTTGAGAAGATCAGTTCTGTGGCACATGAAGATTAATATGGTAGTGATGTGTAGGATGGTTTGAAAGTTGACTGTTGTAATAGCTCTTGTTAGATTAACATGATCCTCTTTTCTATTTAATGGTTGTTGCATGTTGGGTCTCCTGGAAAGCACAGAGAGGTTTATTAGGGAGTGCTCTTGGGATCAACACCTGTGGAAGGAAAGGGAAGGGAGTACAGTTGAATCAAGAGAGAAGTTTCCCAAAACACCAAGGGGAGCTCTGAAGCTGTCATGGCTCTTTACAGTTAGGCCAGGCATAGAATATGGGCTGCCCTGGGAAGGGGCCATGGCCTCAGGCAAGGTGACTGGGCAGTGTAGGTAATTCCTGAAAAAGCTTGAGAACTGAGTGCTGTCTGAACAGTACTCCCCATAGCTGAAGGAATAATTAGCTGAAGAATAAGTCCTGTTGGGAAACCTGGACAGCACATCACAGAATTTACTACAATTGACTCGTTTATCTCTTAATGTCTAAGGTTTGTCCCAACAGAATTTTGAATATTCTTTTCTCAGCACACTTATCACATTCAATATTTATTACAGGCTTACTTATTCATCTTTGCAACTAGAAGGTAATCTTTGTGTGGACAAGAATTGTGTTCTTTATATCTCTGTATTCACAGCATCCGGGATTACAGGAAATAGTTGTTCAAGATATCATTTCTGAACGAAAGAATCAAAGAATTAACTGCTTCCTGGTCTGTTAAATTAAAAAGATAATTCTTTCACCATTTTTAATCTTTTTAGGGGAAGTCTTGGTTTAGTCAGGCTACTTTGAAATCTACACTGGTATCTATCATGCTCTTCCTAATCTCTGAAACTGGTACTCATTTCTAAAGTTGTTAACCATTGCTGCCAATGGATGTTCACTTTTGTTCTAAGATACTGCTACATATTAAAGCTAATCGAATGAATCAGCAAAGTGCAAGAAGGATCCCACGCTGGAAATTATTTGAAGACACAAATGAGGCAAGGAATGATTCCTGTACTCTTGAGTTTACAATATTCTTGATAACTCTTATAAAGTTTAATTGACTCAGGAATAACCGCAAAGCCATGTACAATGAGTACTAAGTAATGCTGAATAATTAAGGGAGAAGGAAGCATAGAAAGAAACAATAATAAAAATGAAGATAGTTTTGGGAGAAAAGATATGGCATTTGAAAACAGAGCCTCAAAATTCTTTAACTCTTCTTGCAAAGAAAGATGGAGTCTGTGTCTCCTCCCCTTGAACCTGGACAGGTCTGTGACTACTTTGACCCAAGAAAGTATAGCTAAAGCAACCATTATGTGACTTCTGAGGCTAGGTCAGAAAAGTTTTTACAACTTCTACCTGGTTCTCTTGAAACACTAGCTCTACAGAGGTTCTGTTTCAGGAAACTGTCAAAACTCAGCTCTCATGCTGTCAGAGTCCAAACCACATGGAGAGGCCATGTTTCAGTGCTCAAGTCAACAGTCCCAACTGAGGCACACTTATGAATGAAGGAGACATCTTGGAAGTTGTACCTCCAGACAGCTGTCACAGCCTCCCATCTTTTGACTCTTTCCAGCTGAGTCCCCAGAGGTTGTCAAGCAATAGGAGTTCATTCTGTTGTACTTTTCCGGATTTGTAACCTACTGATTTTGTAAGGTTAAGTAGATGGCTGTTGTTTTATGCCATTAACTTTGGGGTGACTTGTTAAACAGTAAAGAAAAAGGTAACAAAAGGCTTTCTGAGGAATTGTATTTTTTAAAAAGTTGTCTATTCTCATTGTGTTCTCAAACACTGTTGAAGCTGCTCTACCACTTTTGGATACGCCATACATTTTTAAATTTCTATTGTTCAGAGGAGTAGGTGATTGCAGTGGGTTGACTTGCTCAGCAAAACTTCCTCATATTAGTAGACAACAAAGGTGACAATTATTATAATTCATCATAAATGTAATGATATATTTTGAGAGTTTCCTTTGTGTCAGGTATTATGTAGGTACATTATGTAAATTATTAATTTAATTTCGATCCCTATCTTATCCCTCCAAGGTAGGAACTATTATTATATTTTATACATGAATACAATGAGGTTTAAATACCACATAAGTAATTAGCCTGAGGACTCTCATTCTTCCCATTCAGAGAGACCTGGGAAGTGAATCTAGGTTGGGTTGACAAAATCCAAACAAAATCCAAAGTCTTAACTGCAATGAAATAGGGCTTTTATCCTTGAAATAAAGTAGAAAAATATACAAGAGGAAGATAGTGTGAAATGGCTTTTGCTAGTACTGCCCCGGTATGGGAAAATAATGATTGTGTCATAATATCTTAGTAACTTTTTATACACTGATGTGAAATATGGTGCAAAAAACTCTGGCTTGATTTCTCCACAATATTTAGAGTAAAAGGAGCATCTTGAATTACTGTATGTGCTGCATAAATTCAAGAAGATGATCTGAAAAGAATTCAGCCAAGCAGTGGCCCTTGAAAATAAAGATTTCTCATAAAGTAAAATGAATTATTGTACTTGCCCATTGCACTAAAACTCTAATATGACAGTAACCAGAAAGCTGAGGGGAAAATATCATTTCAAGTAGGCCCTGTTTTGTGGCTCTGGACCCACGGATTGATTTTATATGCAGGTTTAACACTCGGCAGCTGCCAAAAGGCATCAGTGCAGTAGCCCATTCAGAGAAAAACAAAATTTGAAAAGAGGACAGCCAGCAAGGACATGCTGTAAAAGGCAAAGGACAAATATGAAAAAGATCTCCTGGCCCGTGCTCTCAATCTGGACATTTACAATATTTAAAGATAGAAGAGAAGACAGAGGAAAGGCTAATATCAAATTTAAACATGAAATAGAGATCAGCAGCTCATTAAATCTTACGCATTTCCACGAGAACAGGAGCTGAAGAGAAGTAGCTGAAATTATACCATTTAAAGTGCAGATGATGTGATTCTAGGAACTAAATATATATGAGAAGTGATGAGATCCCACAATGATTTGAACAAAGCCCTGTTTTAGAGATGGCTTGAGTCTGTAGGAGGGAAGCAGTAGATTACTGAGATGATCACTCTGGATAATTTTAATGCCTTTGTCTTATGTTAAGATGTTATAAGGTTATGGTGTTTAGGTGTTCAAGAATTATGAAGTACCAGTATTGAGCGGATGCTGTGATCTTAACTTGGAATCTAACGGAGCTTTCACAATGTGAATCATGAAATTCAGCATTCATGTATGAATTTATGTCTCCTCACTTCTCAAGGTAACTCTGTATATAGCTTCAGGAAAGGACTACCTTTCTTTTAAAATGGAATCTGCCATGAGATAAATTTAGATTTAGATGCAAGACTTTGGAAGTAATAGAAAATTGAATACACAATTATTCACACTTCTATTTCTATAATTCAGAAGGAGTATCCCCATTTTTGTTGTTCGTTTTATTTAACAAGGTATCAGCAATAGCTTTAAGAAGAACTAATTCAAAGCAACTGAAGCTCAAGATAATAGAGGACTTAGTGTGTGACTGGGCAGAGTGTTAGTGCACTGACCCAGGGCCATGTGCTGGAGCAGGGACCACTTTCTGTGACAGGTCTGATGTTCACAATATGGCATCCTGGTGGTATACTAAAGTGACATTAGGAAAGGGACTGTGGAACCTCTGGTATGGCTTGGATCCCACCGTGCTCCACAGGTTTCAGTAAAGCTTGACAAAACATGCTGTCTGCATGCAGGTTCAGATGTGCTTAAAGGTCTAAGTGTTCTGAGCTCTTCAGTGACTCCGGAGCAAGGTGAAGTGGGAATTACAGATTTTCTTTTAGTGATTTCTTGTTTGGAATTTTTTTTATAATATCTATATACTTGCTGCCAATCAGTTCAAAATTAGCTTAGAAGGCCAAAAAGGTGTCTCAATATTTGAATCGATACAGCATATTTATTGAAAAATTACAGTACTTTCCAAAGAAGGTGAGCAACATGGATTTTGGGTGGTAAATAAAAAATGATACTAACTTCAAACATTAGACTATATTTGCAGGGTGGTGGTAGGGGAAGCCTCCAGCAGAAATACTGAGTTCAACACATCTCTTTTTTTTATTGCAATCCTAGATCAAGGCAAGAGAAAACTCTGATAGCAGAACAATGCATTCTAAGACTGAGTTTATCAAATATGTGCCTGTCTGGCTACTAGTAATGGCCCTTTTAAACATATGACCACAGGTGAAATTTCCAGGTGGAGTCCCCCCAGAGCTTTCTTAATTTTAGTTAGCAATAAGCAAAGCAAAAATATTCTTGTCCAGTGTCTGGCAACTCTGTAAAGTGATAAACTGAATAATTTAGAGGACCTTCATGAGTGGCATTTTATTCTTGTCTTTATTAATACTACAAATAATTGGTATGTTAGTCCCTATTCTACTGAATTTAATCTGTTTCAATTTATTATAACACTATGCACGGTATTTCAGCTGATTTTAGCATTCAAGAAAGCTCTGTTGTACAAACTGGACAGGGAAACCATTTTTAACACCCTTATAGATTTCATATGGAAAGGGTTGAGTTCATAGGGAATTCACTTCAAGTAGCCACTGCAATCACCCCTTGTTTGTAGTCAGTGCTTTGGAAACAGGGCTTAATAACATTTCCTTAAAAATTCAAGAGTTCATGATTTATGTTAGTAATCTTTCCTCTGTGTTAAAATTCTGATAGGCAGGATACTTTTTCTAAAAATCTTTGCCTTCAATTTTAGTCCTGTTCTCTTTTTTCTTTCTATCCTGAGAAATAGAGAAAAAATTGTTGTCCACCACCACTTACACAAAATCTCAAACTCTACCTGAAAAGAGAATACACTTTGGAGGCTATAGAAGCTGAGATTGACCTCTGTCCTAAAACTATTTCTCAACCCATATACACTCCTGCTTCCTATATATTCATTTCCATGCTTGTATTATTAGACTCTTGACAAAATAGAGCCCACTTAAAGGCTCAATCAATATTGAAGAATGTGTTTAGACAATACATCTTATTTATTCACATTTGTATCCTTAAATGAAAAATACTACAAAAATCTCAGTCTTGAAGACAGCTATATGCTGACTAGAATTATGTTCCAGAAATTCTGAGATGACATGGGCAAGGATCCTCAGCTCAAACTTCAGGAATGTCTGTACACTCAGCAACTGCACAGTTATGTTCCTTCTCACTATGTGTCTTCACTCATGTTATTCTTATCTACAACTTTCTCACCATTTTCTTTTTGTCTACACAAATCCCACCCAGTCCAAAGGGCCTGTCTCTAGTTCATCTCCTCCTAGAGTTCTTTTCTAATTTGCAAAGTATCTGTTAACTTTCTCCTCCCCTGAAATTTTGCCAGTAAGCCCTTAATTATGCAAGGTGTTACGTTGTTCCCTTAAGGTGTTTCTTTCATATGAATCTCCAAATAAACTCTGAAACTCTTTGAGAGTTAAGACGATGTCTTAAATGTCTCTTGTATATTCACAGCAATTAGCATAATGTTAAGCACATTATAATAGGTTCTTATGAACGCTTGTTGATCGAGTCACACAATCAACTGCTTTCCTGAGTCCCACAGTTGATTTTTGCAGTTAAATATTGTGAGACAGAGGGCACTACCGTCACTTGGTGTTTCAGAAACTCCTAGGCAGAATTCAGATTCTAGGACTCCTTAAGACCAAGTTGCAGTTAGGATTTGGAGGATAGATACTATTAACCTCAATTTGTAGCTCTGTTTTTAACAAGCAAACAAAAAAACAAACAAAAAGTACCACTGTCTTTTCAGACTTTCATACCCAAATTTTGACTGTAAAATGTTAGCAGCCCAAACTTTCTAAACAATCCGATAGACTGATCTTAAAATTTCCATCATTAGCATCGGTAATCTTTGAGAATTATATTCTTTTCAATATGATAATACTGTTAACCTCCAAATTCTTTTGTACCTCGTAATCGAAAGGTTCTAAAGACCCATATTACTAGTTAAAAATCCTGGTGCCAAGAGAGTTCATGTAAAATAATTTCTTTCATTCCATTTTTTTATTGCAATTAGTTGGTATCTGAAGAGAGCTAAAGTACTCAATAAAGGCTGTCCCATCCAATTTTATAAACACTAGATTAGAAATTTTTGACAATTCATGTTTTCATAACTGAATGTAAACTTCAGAAGGGCAGGGCTCTCAGGTTTTATACTGACCTATCTCCAGGGCTTACTCAGTCCCAGAAATAACACAAACATTTGTTTCATAAATGTTTACTTATATTTCTTTGAGATTCCAATTATATTCTCACTTTGTGATTTTGTTAGGCAAAGACAAAGTCAATAAATCTTGGGAGACAATGACCACGTATTCCCTCCTGCCTTAAGATGATTTCAACTACATTTGTTACTTCTGTTCTCTGCCAATCTTGGATGTTGCCTTTGAACAACTAATAGTTTTTAAAATAATGTAATTTTGAGATTACTTCAAATCTTACGCAAACCTGATTTTACGTTTCATATTAAAAGTTAAAGGTTTTTTTTTTTTTGAGTTACCTGCATTGCAGCGTGTAATCTTCCACAAATTTTACTTTCTTTTTCAACACCTGTGCTATAAACTGATGGCAATAAAGGCCAACATATTGTCTAATGAAGGCCAACATATTCCAAGTATTATTCGGCAATGAAACGACAGCAATTAACAAATGCTTTCAATATTTTTTATAGAACTGCATAGAGAACTTAGTAAGCTGCCTTTTAACTTGTTCCTCTTCAGAATTAATGACTTTGGTTTTTAAAGGCAATACATATATTTTCCTCTGCTTTAAATTCTTATTTGAGTAGGAAATTCATCACACCCAGGAAGATAATTGCACAGTGTCAATGGAGGAGTATCAACACTCCCCATATTCTCTGTTACCCACTATACCCAAGACATGTCAAATAAAAAAATGTACTCTAAATAAAAAGAGTACACTTACCATACAACTATAGTTTCAAACACACTTTCTAGAACTTCTCTTACATGTAGATTTCTCTGCCTAAGTTCTTATTTAGAAATGCTAGAGTTTCCAGCGGGAAGTATGTACAAGGATTGTGCAGTCATTGATTTGTAATAATAATAATAATAAATACTTAACTTGTGCTAAGCATTATGCAAAGCAGCTGGCACATATAATCACATTTTAAATTTTACAGTGACCTTTAGGTATTACTTTGTGTAAACTGAGACTTAGAACGGTAAAGTATAACTTGCCTTAGGTCATAGAATTATTGTGTTATAACTAGTGGTTGGAATTGGAAGCCAGTCTGTCTTACAATAAATCTGTACATCTTGTTAAGCAATACTATATTGCCTCTCTCTGTTCTGGGCAGTTATTTTACACATCACCAAAAAGGGGATGTGAAAAATACATGTTGCTCGATTACTCAATTGGAAAAAGAAATTGGATAGACAAATATTGTTAGAAGAGAAGAGATATTTAATAGTTTTATCTCTCAGAAAAGAAGTATCATCCAACATATAATTAAGGGTGATTTAAATAGTAGCATAGATTTAAGAGATTTTAGAGATTGGAAAATGATAATAGTTATTTATTCATTCAATCAGTAGGTAGTTAGAGTGTCTCTTAGGTGCAACCACTGAAACAAAGCACTGGACATACAGTAGGATATGCTCAAAGCAGAGATTTCTTTAGTAAAAATTATAAAGAAGTCATAAAAAGCAGCACATCACATATTTACGTATAGGGACTGATGGAAATACTGCATTAAAGCTTTCATTGCAGTTTTACACATTATGGAATTATGTATTGCTAAGGAGGGACAACACATCGAATGTATCATATAATGTCACTGACTGTATTGTGCCTCACAATGTAATAGCAATATATAATTTGTTACATGTATTTATGTGTGTTTTTGGATTTTATGGCCCATCTCCATGTTCAAAAATTTTGCTAAATCCACTTATTAATTCTAATAATTTGAATGTAGATCCTTTTGATTTGTAAAGTATACATGATGTTTTCTGATATAATGACAGTTTTAAGTCTTACATTAGAAAACTTGTATCTTTTATTCTTGTACTTCTGCAGTGACTAGAACATTCAGTACAATGTTCAATGAAAGGGATAACAGCACACATTGTTGGCTCATTATTGATCTCATAAGCAGAGCTTTTTTTTTTTTTTTTTTTTTTTTGCGGTACGTGGGCCTCTCACTGCTGTGGCCTCTCCCGTTGCGGAGCACAGGCTCCGGACGCGCAGGCTCAGCGGCAATGGCTCACGGGCCCAGCCGCTCCGCGGCCTGTGGGATCTTCCCGAACCGGGGCACGAACCCGTATACCCTGCATCGGCAGGCGGACTCTCAACCACTGCGCCACCAGGGAAGCCCAAGCAGAACTTTTTAACATTTCACTATTAACTAAAACATTTGCTGTGGGGTATTTGTAGATACCACTTACCAGATGAAGAAAAAGTTCCTCACTATTCCTAGTTTGCTGAGTTTTAATCATGGACCGTTTTTAATTTTATCACTTTTATCATTTTCTGTCTGTTACATCGATTGTATTCTTGTTCTCTACTTTATTAATGTAAATGACCAGCAATCAGTTTTACATACTTGAAACACACTGGACTATTTTTGTGGCTTAAATTCTTGTTAATTTTCTGGGATTTAGTTTGCTAATATTCAATTCACTTAAAACATTAATTGACATATTTAACATATAATATTGTGTAAAATTAAGGTGTACAGCATAGTGATTTAATACATTTATAGATTTATAATATGAATGCTAATGTAGTGATAATTAGCACCTCTATCACAGCACATAATTATCATTTCTTTTTAGTGGTTATGATAATTAAGATCTGCTGTCTCAGCAAGTTTGATGTTATGATATTATCGCCTATATTCACTATACTGTGCATTATATATATAGGACTTATTTACTATGCACTGCAAGTCTGTACCCTTCAACAACATCTCTTCTATCTCCCCACCCCTCACAGACCCTGGTAACCACCATTTTACTATGTTTTTACAAGTTTGACTTCTTTTAGCATCCATATATCAGTGCTGTCATACAGTATTTGTCTTTCTCTGACTTACCTCACTCAGCATAATGTCCTCCAGGTCAGTCCATGTTGTTGCAAATAGCAGGTTGTCCTTCTTTCTCATGAATAATATTCCACCACATATATATATATTCATCTGCAGACAGATTGTTTTCCATATCTTGGCTATTGTGAATAATGCTGCAGTAAACATTAGTGTGCATATATCTCTTCAATATTATGTTTTCATTTCCTTTGGGTATATACTCAGAAGTGGAATTGCTAGATCATATGGTGTTTCTATTTTCAATTTTTTGAGGAAGCTCCAAGTTTACATTTCTACCAACAGTATACAAGGTTCCCTTTTCTCCATATTCTTGCCAACAAGAATGTCTTGTCTTTTTGATGATATATATAGCCATTCCAATAGGTGTATGGTGGTATTTCATTGTAGTTTGGGTTTGCATTTCCCTGATGATTAGTGATGTTGAGCATCTTTTCATGTACCTGTTGGCCAATTGTGTAAATTCAATCACAATGATCAGAGCAGAAATAAATGAAATAGAAACTAAAAAATATTAGAAAATAATAATAG
Organism: Orcinus orca; assembly: GCF_937001465.1. Lineage (NCBI taxonomy): Eukaryota > Metazoa > Chordata > Mammalia > Artiodactyla > Delphinidae > Orcinus > Orcinus orca. The sequence goes on from NC_064560.1 coordinate 130,719,962, forward strand.
ACTAAAAGATAATTGATGAAACTGTAGGTTTTTCGAACAGATAAACAAAATAGACAAACATTTATCTAGAGACTTACCAAGGGAAAACAAAAGTACTTCAATAAATAAAATTAGAAATGTAAGAGGAGACATTACAGCTGATACCACAGATATACAAAAGATTGTAAGAGACTACTATGAACACTTATATGCCAACAAAATGGACAACCTAGAAGAAATAGAAAAAATCCTAGAAACATACAACCTATCAATACTGAGTCATGAAGAAATAGAAAATCTGAACAGAACAGTTCCTAGTAAGGAGATTGAATCAGTAATCAAAATGTTTCAACAAAGAAAACTCCAGGACCAGATGGCTTCACAGGCAAATTCTGCCAAACATTTAAAGAACTAATACAAATCCTTTTCAAACTGTTCCAAAGAATTGGAAGGAACACTTCCAAACTCATTTTATGAGGCCAGAATTACCCTGATACCAAAACCAGAAAAGGCCAGTATTGCTAATAACGATAGATGCAAATATCCTCAACAAAATATTAGGAAATCAAATTCAACAATACTTTAAAAGGATTATACACCATGTTGGAGAGGAATTTATTCCAGGGATGCAAGAATAGTTCTGTATCTGCAAATCAAGCAGTGTAATACAACACGTTAACAAAATGAAGGATAAAAATCTTATGATCATCTCAATAGATGCAGAAAAGGCATTTGACAAAATTCAACATCCAGTTTTGAGAAAACCTCTCAACAAATTGGGTATAGAGAGAACATATCTCAACTTAATAAAGGCCATGTATAACAAGCCCACAGCTACCATCATACTCAAAGGTGAAAAGCTGAAAGCTTTTTCTCTAAGATCTGGAGCACGAAAGAATGCCCACTCTTACCATTTATATTCAGCATAGTAGTAGAAGACCTAGCCAGAGCAATTAGGCAAAAAAAGGAAATAAAATGCACCCAAATCACATAAGAAGTATAATTCTCTCTATTTGCATCTGACATGATATTATGTGTAGAAAATCCCAAAAGTTCCAGGAAAAAAAAAAAACAAAACTGTTAAAACTGATAAACAAATTCAATAAGTTGCAGGATACAAATTTTGTCAATAGACAAAAATAAGTTCTGTTTCAATACACCAACAATGATCTATCAGAAAGACAAATTAAGAAAATGGACCCAATTACATTACATCAAAAAGAATAAAATACCTAGGAATAAATGTAACCAAGAAGGTTAAGATCTGTTCACTAAAGACTATAATCAATGAAATAAATTAAAGAAGGCCCAAATAAATGGAAAGATATCTTATGTTCATGGAGTGAATGTATTAGTAATATTAAAATCTACTGAATCTGAAACTACAGATTCAGTGCTACCTCTATCAAAATTTCTATGACAATTTTTTCACAGAAATAGAAAAGAAAAAAAAAATAATGCTAAAGCTTGTATGGAACCACAAAAGACCTTGAATAACCAAAGCCATCTTGAGAAAGAAGAACAAAGCTGGAAGCATCACACTTCCTGATTTCAAACTATATTACAAAACTATAATAACCAAACAGTATAGTATTGGAATAGAGACAGACACATAGATCAGTGAAACAGAATAGGGAGCCAAGAAATAAACCCATGCATATATAGTGAGTTAATTTAAGACAAAGGAAACAAGAATATACAATGGGGAAAGGACAGTCTCTTCACTAAATGGTGTTGAGGAAACTGGACAGCCACATGCAAGAGAATGAAACAGGACCCCCATCTTATACCAGGCACAAATATCAACTCAATTTAGATTAAAAACTTGAACTTAAAACCTGAAAACTTAAAAATCCTAGAAGAAAACATAGGTATAAACTTCTTGGCATCAGTCTTGGAAATAAATTTTTTGTATTTGAAAACAAAAACAATGGCAACAAAAGCAAAAATAAGCAAGTGGCACTACATCAAATAAAAAGCTTCTTCAGAGGACTTCTCTGGTGGTCCAGCAGTTAAGACCCTGTGCCTCCAGTGCAGGGAGTGTGGGTTCCATCCCTGATTGGGAAACTAATATCCCACATGCCATGCAGCACGGCCTCACCCCACCCAGCCCCCCCCAAAAAAAGAAAAAAAAGTTTCTGCAAAGGAAACCATCAACAGTATGAAAGGACATCCTACAGAATGGGAGTAAATATTTGCTAGTCATATATCTGGCAAAGGATTAATATCCAAAATATATGAAAAACTCATATAACTCAATAGCAAAAAAAAATTTTTAATGGGCAAAAGAACTGAATAGACATTTTCCCAAAGACATACAAATGGCCAACAGGTACATGAAAGGGTGCTCAACATCACTAATCATCAGCCAAACTCAAATCAAAACCACAATGAGATATCATCTCACACTTGTTACAATAGCTATCATCAAAAAGAGAGGAGATAAGTGCTGGCAAAGATGTGGATTATAGGGAACTCTTTTGCACTGTTGGTGGGAATGTAAATTGGTGCAGCCACTATGGAAAACAGCATGGAGGTTCCTCAAAAGGTAAAATATAGTTACAATATTATCAAGAAATCCCACTTCTGGTATATATCCAAAGGAAATTAAAACAGGACCTCGAAGAGATATCTGCAGTCCCATGTTCATTGCAGCATTATTCACAATAGCCAAGATGTGGAAACAACCTAAATGTCCACCAATGGAGGAATGGATCAAGAAGATGTAATATATATTACATATATTATACATGTATATATATATGTATATATATATACATATATATATATATGTAGTGGAATAATATTCAGCCAGAAGAAAGAAATCATCCTGCTGTAAAGATTATATACATAAAGACTATATAAGGTAGATTAAGAATCATAAATTAAGGATGAATTTATAATAGTAACCAAAATCATTAAATGTCTAGGGAAAAATACAGGAAAATAAGTTCCAGAGTTTGCCACTGGAAGCCTCAAAGCTAATTAAGGGAAACTTTTAAAGATTTAAATAATGGAAGAGACATTCTATGTTCATACATTGGACAACTCAATTTTATAAAGATGTTAATTTTTCTGAAATTTGTATATACTTTCACTATAATTCCACTCACATACATTTATCAACCCTACATTTTAAATGCATCTAGAATTTGCCTTCTTATCACTACCTGCTTTACTAGTACATCTTAGTTGAGTCCACCATCATATTTTGCTTGGACTGTTGCATTGACCCCTCAGCTGGTCTTGTTGCTTCTGCTCTTGTTCCTCTACAGTATAGTCTCATCACAGGATCTACAGTGACATGTCTCTCCCTGTACAAAACACTCCAATGTTTGCCAAATTGTTCAGAGTAAACACCAGTATTTATAAGGACCCTCAATGACTTTCCTGATCTACCCCTATCCCTACTACCTCAGATCTCATGTCCTACGACCTTCTCCCTATCTCACTGCAGCAGCCCAAATGGTTCTTCCTCTGTATCTTGAACATTCTTGGCACACTCCATATCAAGGTCTTTGCTGTTGCAAAGTGCTTTACCCCTTGCCTAGATGGTTTTTCCCCAGTTAGCCACAGCTTGCACCTTACTTCCTTCAGGCACTTAGTGATTTCAGGCCCACCTGATAACAGCATTTAAAAATGCAACTATCAACAGCAGGATCTAGAACAGGGCCTGACACACAGTAGCATTCATTCATTAATGTATTCAGTAAATGATTGTTGAACATATCTGATATACCTGTACTATGGCTTGAAGGATGCCAGCATTGAAAAGATTCAATCTTTGCTTCAAAGAAAGTGTCAAGTAGGGATATAAACATAACAACTAACATTTATATAGGAGCTGCAATTTACAAAATATCTACAATTTACATACTTCTTACATTTGAGCCTCCCAAACAACACTGTGTTGTGGAGAGAGCAGGTGCTTCACAGATATAAAATTGGAGAGGTTAAATAATTTGCCCAAGTGGGAAAGCCATGTCTCAAAGCCTGGCTTTCTGACTTTGAAACTCTTTTTTTCCTTTGGTCACACAAGACTGAATTATCTTTGGACTTTGGGGAATACAATAGAAGAGTAAATAAAGTCTATGCCTGTAATAAAATTGAAATCTTTGTGGGTCATAGCTGTGGCATGAGAAACAAAATGAATCCCATGACACTCAAATATCCTCAGGTTAGTTTATAATCTATAAAATGGGAGTCATGAATACACAATTACTTTAGGTGACATTGAGAAGATTAATGAGGCTATGTTTATGAAAAATCTTTAAATTATAAAGGGAAAAGCATTATCTTCAGAAAAGGAACTATTAATAATCCATATTTTTCTTATACACAAGCTTAGCATATGGTTTTGTGAAAGGAAATCCATGACTGTTTAATTCTAACTTTGAAACTTACCATTATTTAAAAAGTAGTGTGTGATTTGATTTCTAAATATTGCTTAAGTTCTTTAATAGAAAAGGAAAGACAAACATATTTTCCAATGGAGTTCAAATTTGTAGACCATCCACCCTACTATTAAGAGACGAAAACAATTAAGAACCTCTAAATTTTTTTTTTTTTTTTTTTTTTTGCGGTACGCGGGCCTCTCACTGTTGTGGCCTCTCCCGTTGCGGAGCACAGGCTCCGGATGCGCAGGCTCAGCAGCCATGGCTCACGGGCCCAGCCGCTCCGCAGCATGTGGGATCCTCCCGGACCGGGGCACGAACCCGTGTCCCCTGCATCGGCAGGCGGACTCTCAACCACTGCGCCACCAGGGAAGCCCGAACCTCTAAATTTTTAAACTCTGTGTGGCAGCTGAACTTTTGAAAAAAAGAATGAGAATGGTATAAGGAAGAAAAATTAAAACAACATTGAACAAAATTAAAAGAGCTATTTTATTTCTAATCTCAACTGGAGAAATTCTAAGGTTAAAAATGATTATTAATATATAGAAATGACATTTAGTTGATAAAAACTATAAAGTGACTAAGAAATTAGTCTCCTTAGGAACATTAATTTCATCATGACTATGCTTTTTTATAAGTAGATTTGTAAAAAAGTGATAAAAGCAGTATTTATATAAAAAAGAAAAATATTTTCTAAACTAGACACTGCATAAAGGACTAGGGAAGCATTTACTGAAGTAATGGTTAACAAAGTTTAAAATAATAGTAATTAGACAAGCATTGGCTTTTAAGCTTACTAAAATATAAAAATTGATTTAGGTACATATTTAAAATTGATACATCATATACAGCCACTACAATTTACTTTTGTAAGATGTATGGAAGATTAAGATAATGCAAAGAAGATTACAGATTAAATGTCAATGTTAGAAAAAATATTTTTTTTACAAATTTAAGTTACCATTTGAGGGCATTTTATAATATCAATAAATCAAAGTTAATTTACCTCTCCTACAGGAGTTTTGTCAGATTTTCTTTTTGGGAAATAATGCTAGTCATTTTTCACTTTGATGCATTTGCTTAAAAAAAAGTTAATAATGATATTTAATATTCTAAAATAATCTTTTAGAAATTATAGTCATATATTCAGAATGCACATTTCCCCACATATTTCATATTACTTTATTTTTGTATGATAGATAACAGTACAATACTATTCAAATTAAATAGGTTTCTGGTTATTTGAAATGGCAAAGAAGGAAGTTGTGACAAAGCAAAATGGGAATGTTAAGTTTATGTGTCAACTTGGCTAGGCTGTGGTGCCCAGTTGTTTGGTCAAAGACCAGTCTAGATGTTGCTGTGAAGTCCTTATTTAGACATGATTAATATTTAAATCAGTAGACTTTGAATAAAGTAGCTTACCCTCCATAATGTGGGTAGGCCTCATCCAGTCAAAGGACTTAAGAGAAAAGACTGAGGTCCCGCAGAAAGGAAGGAATTCTGGAGACAAATTCAAATTCTGCCTTCAAACTCAAGACTGAAACATCAACTCTTACCAGAATTTCTAGGTCATAGGCCTGCCCTGCAAATTTCAAACTTACCAGACTCACAATCACATGAGCCAATTCCTTAATCACATACACACCCACACGTATTTATATACATGCATGCATACATCCTATTGGTTCTGTTTGGAGAACCCTGACTGATACAGGGTTTATACCCATACCCCACCCCCAATATAACAAACACTAAATTCTATAGAAACCATTCTAGTATAAGAACAAACAACAAAACTTCAGACAGAATTAAAGAAATAGTGGGGAAAGGCACATGGTTGGTCTCCTCCTGAATTTTTTTAACTGGAGTAAAAGCTTTGATATACTGTGCCTTGAAATTTTACTTGAAGAATTACTTGGATTTGGCTGGAATGAAAATAACCACATTATTAGTGCTAAAAACTGGCTTAAGACCATGACTTAAAGCATAAAAAAAAAATCAAAATAGACTCTTAATGGATTAGACATAAAGAATTGGGAGAACATTTAGAACAGTAAAGAGATTGAAAGTCAGTAGTATTTTTATGAGTAAGATTTGATATTACCTCCCAGAAAAGAAGGTGATAAATCTTTTCAACATGATTTCAGAGATAGATGGTTGGAATTCTAGAAATATTTATGCAAGATGGAGGTGGTGTTCTAAGCAGAATGGATACGGACTGGATTTTACAACTTGATACTACTGTAAGAGAACAGCTTTGATTAACTAAATATTTCTTAATCCACCACACTAAGAGAAACATAAAAGTCTATAGACAGAGCACTTGAGAAATACTTAAAGGAGGATGAAACAAGTTGTCTAGGTTTCTGCCATGGCATCTCAGTATCATTCTTTTTGTTCATTCTTGAAGATAACCACTCAAGAATGAACTTGAGGAATATTTTGCTTCTATAGCCAGTCAAATAAAATAATAATTAAGATCACCAAATGAACTTTACAACTGAAGTAATACTGTAAAAAGGATGGTGACCAGATCAGTGAACACTAGAAAATGTGATCAGACTATAAATAAAGGATTTTGTTTCATCATAAGCACAGACATTTTTCAGAACCATTTCTGCCTGTGAATGCTTTGGAACAGATAAGGGGTTGGACAGGGATTCTTAACATTTTTTTTCTCATAATTCCTGTGCTGGTCATTTGCCTATTTGGTCACTAGTCTATTTTTCCAATTGCCTTGCTTTGCTTTGTATCACAGACCATCCTGTTTATAGACTTCTGGTTACATTCAGCAAGTTGTAGGCATTGGTGGGTGTGAGAAGGGGGTAAATCAGGGTATTTCTCCCTCTCTTGCCTTACCTACAGTAACATTTCTAGCAGTGATTATGTGTACATATTGGTTCCAGATTCTGATAGAAAGCCACTGTTCCATGGTTCCAGCTCCTGCCAACAAAGCAGTGGATTCTAATGCCCATTAGACAATCCTTCTTGCTCTAGTTATGCTACTTCCTCTTATTGTACCTGTTGCTCTAGGGATAGTTGACGTCTTCGTGCTGTTGCTTCATGGTACTCAGTTTGGTTATTCAACATTTTTATCACTTGCTTAATCAATTCTCTATGTTAAATTTTCTCAGTATGAAAGAACTAAATGGGTATCTTTTTCTTATCTCATATAGTTCTTAAAAGTGGTCACATAATTCTCTCCTAACAGAACAGAATTTCTCCTAAGTCAATTTAAAAATTGAACTTTCTGACTTCTCAACATCTTTCCAAAAATTGTCATAACATGTTACACTCTGGGTTGTCAAGTGCAACCCAAAGAACTCATATTCTTATTGTTGTTCATGACATTTTGCATTCTATTGCTTCTAAAACAAATACTTTTAACATTACTCTCCCCACCCATACTTTTTTATTATTTCAGTTTTGAATAGGGAATTTAAAAATTATTGTTGACAAGGTGTAGTCACAACTGGGACCTTTCTATTTTTGTTATGGATCTTAGTGTTCTTGGTGTAACTAATTACTTTGGAAATATCCCTAGGCTACGTGTAAATGCCAGTGTTTAGGAGAAAATTTATAAAGACATTATATCTTCTAATTGAGTTCTATTAAACAATATTTCACTATAAACCAAGTGAATACCTCCAAGATTCCTTATTGCACTGCCCTTGAGATCTTTGCCATGGGCCCACCTTGAAGGTAAACTGGAAAACAATAACTACATTCTAACAATTAAGTCATCTGAATTATCACAGATTATTTTAATGGTTTACTTAGAGGACTTATCTACAGAAAGGCTCTCTGTGTGTGTATGAAGTTCCAGGATTTATTCTCTTGATCTGTATGTGGCTCTTTACCCATGTTTTAAACATTAGTGTAGCCCACAGTATCCTCAAAAGTGTCAGAAATCTGGCCACTGTGCTGAACTGGACTTGGAGTGTAACCCAGTTAGACCCTAGGGAGAGAATAAATATTAAAAGCAGCGTGCACTAAAAAAGAAGCCTGTTGGGAGAAGAGCAGCATTCTGTTCTGCTTGGATCTGAGCTCAGTGATCCAGATGCAGCAGAGTGACCTAAGAGCTCCCAAAACAATTCTCTAATTTCCAGAGTGAATGGCAGCTAGGACTTCAAACTCAGAAAATCATAGTTTACATGTGCAGAAAATGCTGAAACATTGGCAGATAACATAACGAATATATGTGTACTGAATGTACTTAAACATATGTTTGAAATTTTAAATTTAAAACACATTATAGTAAGAAAAGCAAGCAAGCATATATATGTATGTATATATGCATATATGTGTGTATATATATATATATATATCCTAAGGCATTCTTATCAATTTACTTTTGAGTTAATCTCAGTATATTCTCAATATTTAAGAGTTCTCTCAATCTGTTTTTTATGACATGTACTCAGATTCTACAACCGTATATACCATGTGTCAGAAAGCTATAAGTTGATGCAATATGAAATTCAGAGGAAATGAAAGATTCATTTTCATGTTTTTCTCCAAATGCTCAGAGTCCTTTTCTTACTTATTGACCCTTTATTCAGCACCAACATTCTTCTCAACAAAGTAGCAGAATCTCCAGACTTTTATAAAAAAAAAAAAGCCCTTCAGATATGATATTTATTTTATAACACAAAAAGAATCAATAAGAGCTCTTTAGGATTAGAAGATTCACCAAATACTGGAGGGATTTAAAGGAGAGATTTTTGTTCCATTCTGCTGCCAGAAGGTCAGATTCAGTTTGATGCCGTACTCTTGTTTTTGTTGTGGTGGTTATCTCAAAGCTTTTGCGTAGTTGTAACTCAGAAGTGGAATTCCAAACAGCAAAGGAATAGTGAAAAAAAAGAAAGTTTCAAAAGAGTTGTAAAGGCTTCTACGAAGAAAGATTTCTCACAAAATAAAAATGAAAAATAAAAAGTGAAACTAGGGTAAGGAAGTCTTAGAGGAGTTTTGGCTTTTGAGATATAAGTACCACAGGAAAAACTACTTTGTCAATCTTGATCTAAATTTAACAGGCAATATGCAGGTGGTAGAGCATTTTATCAACTACCTGTGGGTAATGAGGCTTCTCTTGACTACATATGAGTTTTCAGATCTCTAATTACATGCCAGAAATTTCATACCTAAATTGGAACTAAAATCTGTTATTTTACTTGTTATCAGTGATAGCTCGGTAACTAAACCTTAAGGAGGAATTTACTTATATTTAAAAAAGTGAAATACAATTGTTAAAGTTTTTTTTTTTTTTTAGTTTATAAAAACCAGGTAGCATAGAATCGATAATTTGCTTGTTACAGGGTTTTATTTAGTGTTCTGTTGACCCCTTAGGAATTATATTTAGTATGACATGAAGAGATCTGAACAACACTGCTTAGGTTGGATGTTGTTTAAAACTATATTTTTATAACAGCCATATGGCATGACTGTCCCTAGGGAGGTAATTCTCTTTCTAATTCCTTTATGAATTGCTATAGTTTCGTGATAGTGAAATAATATTACAGTTCTCAGTACACTCAGCAAAAGTCAATATGTCCTATTGACTCAGACAACAATGTAGTGGGATCCAGATTTATTAGGCTGTCAGGGTCAACCTTGCTCTACACAGCAGCAATGTTCTGAGATCTTCCTGTAATGATAGCACAATGTACCAACAGAGTTATTCTGTTTCATTTGCCTATAATCTCACGTGTCCAAAATGAAAGTTGTTCTCTTTCTCTAAATAAATACAGCACAGCGGCTGAGAACATAGCTCTAGAGCCACACTGTCTGAATTTGAATCCTGGCCTTGCCAATATCTAAACTGGTGACCTTGGGCGAATTACTTAGCCTCCTGCAGATTCAGATTCCTTATCAGTAAACCTGGAATAATGATACAAGCCACCCCCAGCATTGTTATGAAGATTAAATTAGTTGGTATGTTCAAACCAGTATTACTACTCAGTGAATAACGGCAGCTGTATCCACCTTGTCTTTCAAGCTAGGAATTTTAGGGTCATTCTATCTTCCTCCCTTATCTGACCATGATCACACTGTAACAGTTCTTTTCCTTTTTAATCTATCAGAATTATCTTTTTCACTTCTTTCCCCATTGACCTTGAAATTGAGCTCTTACAATTGAGGTTTCTGTTCTATCTTTTGCATTCCATTAAAGTATTCATGGAATTTCCAAGCTTAAATCTGTTCACTGGTTTCCTGTTGATTGGTGCAGTGGTTGTCAGATTATTTGAAAAAGCTTTATATCTTTATTCAATGGAAAATTTTCATGGGAGTCCAATATGTACAAAAAGATAAGCAATGAAATGCCCTAGTAGCAGTGGGAAGTGAGGGTGGGAATCTTCCCATTCACTCTGCATATTACCTCCTCTTGGTTTTTGCTGGCCTTCAGGCCTGATAATCTTTGCATCTCTTCACATCCCCATCGTCACTACTCTCCCTTTGTCAAATACTCTCCTTTGTGGACTCATTGAACTCATAGTTTTTGTATAATTTATTCTATTTTAAAAATTCTGATATTTTATAATATTTCTAGTATTATGTGACATTTACTCACTGCTATTTGTATTACTATTGTCTTTCTTTAACTGGAGTCTGCATTTTAAGAACATGCATTGAGTTTACCTTTCTTGTGGTTTTTAAAACTGCTAGCAAACAATTATATATACAACAGATACTTACTAATATGCAAACAATAGATCAATTATGTTTCATGTTTTCTGTTCTCTCCTTACTTAGGCCAAGAGTACGCTGTCTCTCTCTCTTTTTTTTTAATACATCTTTATTGGAGTATAATTGCTTCACAATACCGTGTTAGTTTCTGTTGCACAACAAAGCGAATCAGCCATATGCATACACATGTCCCCATATCCCCTCCCTCTTGCGTCTCCCTCCCACCCTCCCTATCCCACCCCTCTAGGTCATCACAAAGCACCGAGCCAATCTCCCAGTGCTATGCTGCTGCTTCCCATCAGCCAACTACTTTACATTCGGTAGTGTATATACATCAATGCTATGCTCACTTCGCCCAGCTTCGCCCTCCCACCCCATGTCATCAAGTCCATTCTCTATGTCTACCTCTTTATTCCTGCCCTGCAACTAAGTTCATCAGTACCATTTTTTTTTTTAGATACCATATATATGTGTTAGCATATGTTATTTGTTTTTCTCTTTCTGACTTACTTCACTCTGTATGACAGACTCTAGGTCCATCCACCTCACTACAAATAACTCAATTTCGTTACTTTTTATGGCTGAGTAATATTCCATTGTATATATGTGCCACATCTTCTTCATCCATCCTCAGTCAATGGACATCTAGGTTGGTTTCATGTCCTGGCTATTGTAAATAGTGCTGCAATGAAGATTGTGGTGCATGTCTCTTTTTGAATTATGGTTTTCTCAGGGTATATGCCCAGCAGTGGGATAGCTGGGTCATATGGTAGTTCTATTTTTAGTTTTTTAAGGAACCTCCATACTGTTTTCCATAGTGGTTGTATCAACTTACATTCCCACCAACAGTGTAGAAGGGTTCCCTTTTCACCACACCCTTTCCAGTATTTATTGTTTCTAGCTTTTTTGATGATGGCCATTCTGACTGGCGTGAGGTGATACCTCTTTGTAGTTTTGATTTGCATTTCTCTAATAATTAGTGATGTTGAGCATCTTTTCATGTGCCTCTTGGCCATCTGTATGTCTTCCTTGCTGAAATGTCTATTTAGGTCTTCTGCCCATTTTTTAACTTGATGGTTTGTTTTTTTGATATTGAGCTCCATGAACTGTTTCTATATTTTGGAGATTAATCCTTTGTTGTTTCATTTACAAATGTTTTCTCCCATTCTGAGGGTTGTCTTTTTGTCTTGTTTATGGTTTCCTTTGCTGTGCAGAAGCTTTTATATTTAATTAAGTCCCATTTGTTTATTTTTGTTTTTATTCCTTTTACTCTAGGAGGTGGGTCAAAAAAGATCTTGCTGTAGTTTATGTCAAAGAGGGTTTTTTCTATGTTTTCCTCTAAAGGTTTTATAGTGTCTGGTCTTATATTTAGGTCTTTAATCCATTTGTAGTTTACTTTTGTGTATGGTGTTAGGGAATGTTCTAATTTCATTCTTTTACATGTAGCTGTCCAGTTTTCTCAGCACCACTTATTGAAAGGCTGTCTTTTCTCCATTGTATATTCTTGCCTCCTTTGTCGTCAATTAGATACTCATATATGCATGGGTTTATCTCTGGCATTCTATCCTATACTATTGATCTATATTTCTGTTTTTGTGCCAGTACCATACTGTCTTATTCTTTGGGGGGGTGGGGGGTGAAGTAGAAAAGAATAGCTTTATTGCTTTGCCGGACAAAGGGGGCCACAGAGGGCTAATGCCCTCAAAACTGTGTGTCCCGACCTGGAGATGGTAGTGAAGAGTTGTTTTTTTTTTTTAATTGTTGAATTTTATTTTACTTATTTTTTTTATACAACAGGTTCTTATTAGTCATCAATTTTATACACATCACTGTATACATGTCAATCCCAATCGCCCAATTCATCACACCCCCACCCCCACACCACTACCACTTCCCCCCCTTGGTGTCCATACGTTTGTTCTCTACATCTGTGTCTCAATTTCTGCTCTGCAAACTGGTTCATCTGTACCATTTTCTAGGTTCCACATATATGTGTTAATATACGATATTTGTTTTTCTCTTTCTGACTTACTTCACTCTCTATGACAGCATCTAGATCCATTCACGTCTCAACAAATGGCCCAATTTCGTTCCTTTTTACGGCTGAGTAATATTCCATTGTATATATGTGCCACAGCTTCTTAATCCATTCGTCTGTTGATGGGCATTTAGGTGGCTTCCATGAGATGGCTATTGTAAATAGTGCTGCAATGAGCATTGGGGTGCATGTGTCTTTTATTTTGCGGTATGCAGGCCTCTCACTGTTGTGGCCTCTCCTGTCGCAGAGCACAGGCTCTGGACACGCAGGCTCAGTGGCCATGGCTCATGGGCCCAGCCGCTCCGTGGCATGTGGGATCTTCCCGGACCGGGACACGAACCCATGTCCCCTGCATTGGCAGGCGGACTCTCAACCACTGCGCCACCAGGAAAGCCCTCATGTGTCTTTTTGAATTGTGGTTTTCTCTGGGTATATGCCCAGTAGTGGGATTGCTGGATCATCTGGTAATTCTATTTTTAGTTTTTTAAGGAACCTCCATACTGTTCTCCATAGTGGCTGTATCATTTACATTCCCATCAACAGTGCAAGAGGGTTCCCTTTTATCCACACCATCTCCAGCATTTCTTGTTTGTAGATTTTCTGATGATGCCCATTCTTACTGGTGTGAGGTGATACCTCACTGTAGTTTTGATTTGCATTTCTCTAATAATTAGTGATGTTGAACAGCTTTTCATGTGCTTCTTGGCCATCTGTCTGTCTTCTTTGGAGAAATGCCCATTTAGGTCTTCTGCCTATTTTTTGATGGGGTTGCTTTGTTTTTGTAATATTGAGCTGCATGTGCTGTTTATATATTTTGGAGATTAATCCTTTGTCCGTTGATTCGTTTGCAAATATTTTCTCCCATTCTGAGGGTTGTCTTATCGTCTTGATTATGGTTTCCTTTGCTGTGCAAAAGCTTTGAACTTTCATTAGGTCCCATTTGTTTACTTTTGTTTTTATTTCCATTACTCTAGGAGGTGGATCAAAAAAGATCTTGCTGTGATTTATGTCAAAGAGTGTTCTTCCTATGTTTTCCTCTAAGAGTTTTATAGTGTGCGGTCTTACATTTAGGTCTCTAATCCATTTTGAGTTTATTTTTGTGTATGGTGTTAGGGAGTGTTCTAATTTCATTCTTTTCCATGTAGCTGTCCAGTTTTCCCAGCACCAGTTATTGACGAGACTGTCCTTTCTCCATTGTATATCCTTGCCTCCTGTGTCATAGATTAGTTGACCATAGGTATGTGGGTTTATCTCTGGGCTTTCTATCTTGTTCCATTGATCTATGTTTCTGTTTTTGTGCCAGTACCATATTGTTTTGATTACTGTAGCTTTGTAGTATAGTCTGAAGTCAGGGAGTCTGATTCCTCCAGCTCTGTTTTTTTCCTCAAGACTGCTTTGGCTATTCAGGGTCTTTGGTGTCTCCATACAAATTTTAAGATTTTTTGGTTTACTTCTGTACAAAATACCATTAGTAATTTGATAGGGATTGCATTGAATCTTTGATCGCTTTGGGTAGTAGAGTTATTTTCACAATATTGATTCTTCCAATCCAAGAACATGGTATATCTCTCCATCTGTTGGTATCATCTTTAATTACTTTCATCAGTGCCTTATAGTTTTCTGCATACAGGTCTTTTGTCTCCCTAGGTAGGTTTATACCTAGGTATTTTATTCTTTTTGTTGCAGTGGTAAGTGGGAGTGTTTCCTTAATTTCTGTTTCAGATGTGTCTTCTTTAGTGTATAGGAATGAAAGAGATATCTATGCATTAATGTTGTATCTGCAACTTTACCAAATTCATTGATTAGGTCTAGTAGTTTTCTGGTGACATCTTTAGGATTTTCTGCGTATAGTTTCATGTCATCCGCAAACAGTGACATTTTTACTTCTTCTTTTCCAATTTGTATTCCTTTTATTTCTTTTTCTTCTCTGATTGCTATGGCTAGGACTTCCAAAACTATGTTAAATAATAGTGGTGAAAGTGGACATGTATTTCTTTTTCCTGATCTTAGAGGAAATGCTTTCAATTTTTCACCATTCAGAATGATGTTTGCTGTGGGTTTGTGGTATATGGCCTTTATTATGTTGAGGTTGGTTCCCTCTATGCCCATTTTCTGGAGAGTTTCTATCATAAATGGGTGCTGAATTTTGTCAAAAGCTATTTGTGCATCTATTGAGATGATCATATGGTTTTTATTCTTCAATTTGTTAATATGGTATGTCACATTGATTGATTTGCGTATATTGAAGAATCCTTGCATCCCTGGGGTAAATCGCACTGGAACATGGTGTATGACCTTTTAATGTGTTGTTGGATTCTGTTTGCTATTATTTTATTGAGGATTTTTGCATCCATATTAATCAGTGATATTGGTGTTTAATTTTCTTTTTTTATAGTATCTTTGTCTGGTTTCGGTATCAGGGTGATGGTGGCCTCATAGAATGAGTTTCAGAGTGTTCCTTCCTCTGCAATTTTTTGGAAGAGTTTGAGAAGGATGGGTGTTAGCTCTTCTCTAAATGTTTGATAGAATTCACCTCTGAAGCCATCTTGTCCTGGACTTTTGTTTGTTGGAAGGTTTTTAATCACAGTTTCAATTTCATTACTTGTGATTGGTCTGTTCATATTTTCTATTTCTTCCTGGTTTAGTCTTGGAAGGTATACCTTTCTAAGAATTTGTCCATTTCTTCCAGGTTGTCCATTTTATTGGCATAGAGTTGCTTGTGGTAGTCTCCTAGGATGCTTTGTATTTCTGCGGTGTCTGTTGTAACTTCTCCTTTTTCATTTCTAATTTTATTGATTTGAGTCCTCTCCATCTTTTTCTTGATGTGTCTGGCTAATGGTCTATCAATTTTGTTTATATTCTCAAAGAACCAACTTTTAGCTTTATTGATCTTTGCTATTGTTTTCTTTGCTTCTATTTCATTTATTTCTGCTCTGATGTTTACGATTTCCTTCCTTCTGCTAACTTTGGGTTTTGTTTTTTCTTCTTTCTCTAGTTCCTTTAGGTGTAACGTTAGATTGTTTATTTGAGATTTTTCCTGTTTCTTGAGGTAGGCTTGTATAGCTATAAACTTCCCTCTTAGAATTGCTTTTGTTGCATCCCATAGGTTTTGGATCATCGTGTTTTCATTGTCATTTGACTGTATGTATTTTTTGTTTTCCTCTTTGATTTCTTCAGTTATCTCTTGGTTATTTAGTAATGTATTGTTTAGCCTCCATGCATTTGTGTTTTTTACGTTTTTTTCCTTGTAATTCATTTCTAATCTCATAGCGTTGTGGTCAGAAAAGATGCTTGATATGATTTCAATATTCTTAAATTTACTGAGGCTTGATTTGTGACCCAAGATATGATCTATCCTAGAGAATGTTCTGTGCACACCTGAGAAGAAAGTGCAATCTGCTGTTTTTGGATGGAATGTACTAAAAATATCAATTAAATCTATCTGGTCTATTGTGTCGTTTAAAACTTCTGTTTCCTTATTTGTTTTCATTTTGGATGATCTGTCCATGAGTGTAAGTGAGGTGTTAAAGTCCCCCACTATTATTGTGATACTGTCAATTTCCTCTTTTATACCTGCTAGCAGTTGCCTTATGTATTGAGTTGCTCCTGTGTTCGGTGCATGTATATTTATAATTGTTATATCTTCTTCTTGGATTGATCCCTTGATATTATGTAGTGTCCTTCCTTGTCTCTTGTAACATTCTTTATTTTAAAGTCTATTTTATCTGATATGAGTATTGCTACTCCAGATTTCTTTTGATTTCCATTTGCATGGAATATCTTTTTCCATCCCCTCACTTTCAGTCTGTATGTGTCCCTAGGTCTGAAGTGGGTCTCTTGTAGACAGCATATATATGGGTCTTGTTTCTGTATCCATTCAGCAAGCCTGTATCTTTTGGATGGAGCACTTAATTCATTCACATTTAAGGTAATTATCGATATGTTTCTTCCTATGACCATTTTCCTAATTGTTTTGGGTTTGTTTTTGTAGATCCTTTTCTTCTCTTGTGTTTCCCACTTAGAGAAGTTCCTTTAGCAATTGTCACAGAGCTGGTTTGGTGGTGCTGAATTTTCTTAGCTTTTGCTTGTCTGTAAAGCTTTTGATTTCTCCATCAAATCTTAATGAGATCCTTGCCGGGTAGGGAAATATTGGTTGTAGGGTCTTCCCCTTCATCACTTTAAGTATATCATGCCACTCCCTTCTGGCCTGTAGAGTTTCTGCTGAGATATCAGCTGTTAACCTTATGGGAGTTCCCTTTTATGTTATTTGTCGTTTTTCCCTTGCTGCTTTCAATAATTTTTCTTTGTCTTTAATTTTTGCTGATTTGATTACTATGTATATCAGTGTGTTTCTCCTTGGGTTTATCCTGTATGGGACTCTCTGTGCTTTCTGGACTTTGGTGGCTATTTCCTTTCCCATGTTAGGGAAGTTTTCAACTATAAACTCTTCAAATATTTTCTCAGATCCTTTCTCTCTCTCTTCTCCTTCTGGGATCCCTATAATGTGAATGTTGTTGCGTTTAATGTTGTCCCAGACGTCTGTTAGGCCGTCTTCATTTCTTTTCATTCCTTTTCCTTTATTCTGTTCTGCAGCAGTGAATTCCACCATTCTGTCTTCCAGGTCACTTATCCATTCTTCTCCCTCATTTATTCTGCTATTGATTCCTTCTGATTTAGTTTTCATTTCAGTTATTGTATTGTTCATCTCTGTTTGTTTGTTCTTTAATTCTTCTCGGTGTTTGTTAAACATTTATTGCATCTTCTCAGTCTTTGCCTCCATTGTTTTTCCGAGGTCCTGGATCATCTTCACTATCATTATTCTGAATTCTTTTTCTGGAAGGTTCCCTATCTCCACTTCATTTAGTTGTTTTTCTGGGGTTTTATCTTGTTCCTTCATCTCGTATATAGCCCTCTGCCTTTTCATCTTGTCTATCTTTCTGTGAATGTGGTTTTTGTTCCACAGGCTGCAGAATTGTAGTGCTTGTTGCTTCTGCTCTCTGCTTTCTGGTGAATGAGGCTATCTAAGAGGCTTGTGCAAGTTTCCTGATGGGACGGACTGGTGGTGGGTAGAGCTGGCTGTTGCTCTGGTGAGCAGAGCTCACTAAAACTTTAATCTGCCTGACTGCTGATGGGTGGGGCTGGGTTCCCTCCTTGTTGGTTGTTTGGCCTGAGGCAACCCAACACTGGAGTCTGGGAGGGCTCACGCCAAGAAGTACTTCCCAGAACTTCTGTTGCCATTGTCCTTGTCCTCACGGTGAGCCACAGCCACCCCCCATCTCTGCAGGAGACCCTCCAACACTAGCAGGAAGTCTGATTCAGTCTCCTATGGGGTCACTGCTCCTTCCCCTGGTCCCAATACACACACTACTTTGTGTGTGCCCTCCAAGAGTGGAGTCTCTGTTTCCCCCAGTACTGTCAGAGTCCCGCAGTCAAATCCTGCTAGCCTTCAAAGTCTGATTCTCTAGGAATTCCTCCTCCTGTTGCTGGACCCCAGGTTGGGAAGCCTGACATGGGGCTCAGAAACTTCACTCCAGTGTGTGGCCTTCTGTTGTATAAGTGTTCTCCAGTTTGTGAGTCACCCACCCAGCAGTTATGGCATTGATTTTATTGTGATTGCGCCCCTCCTACCGTCTCATTGTGGCTTCTCCTTTGTCTTTGGGTGTAAGGTATCTTTTTTGGTGAGTTCCAGTGTCTTCCTGCCGATGATTGTTCAGCAGTTAGTTGTGATTCTGGTGCTCTCGCAAGAGAGAGTGAGCGCATGTCCTTCTACTCCGCCATCTTGAACCCAGTCCATACTGTCTTGATTACTGTAGCTTTGTGGTATAGTTTGAAGTCAGGGACCCTGATTCCTCCAATTCCATTTTTCTTTCTCAAGATTGCTTTGGCTATTGGGGTCTTTTGTGTTTCCATGCGAATTTGTAAGATTTTTTGTTCTAATTCTGTGATGAATGCCATTGGTAGTTTGATGGGGATTGTGTTGAATCTGTAGATTGCTTTAGGTAGTATAGTCATTTTCACAATATTGATTCTTCCAATCCAAGAACATGGTATATTTCCCCATGTGTTTATGTCATCTTTGATTTCTTTCATCAGTGTTTTATAGTTTTCTGTACAAGTGTTTCACCTCCTTACATAGGTTTATTCCTAGGTATTTTATTTTGTTTGTTACAGTGGTAAATTGGAGTGTTTCCTTAATTTCTTTTTCTTATTTTTCGTTGTTGGTGTATAGGAACGCCAGAGATTTCTGTGCAATAATTTTGTATCCTGCAACCTTACCAAATTCATTGATTACTTCTAGTAGTTTTCTGGTGGCATCTTTAGGATTTTCTATGTATAGTATCATGCCATTGGCAAATAGTGACATTTTTACTTCTTCTTTTCCAATTTGTATTCCTTTTGTTTCTTTTTCTTCTCTGATTGCTGTGGGTAGGACTTCTAAAACTATGTTGAATAAAAGTGGTGAGACTGGACATCCTTGTCTTGTTCCCGATCCTAGTGGAAATGCTTTCAGTTTTTCACCATTGCGTGTGATGCTTGCTGTGGGTTTGTCATATATGGCATATGTCATATTATGTTGAGGTAAGTTCCCTCTATGCCCATTTTCTGGAGAGTTTTTATCATAAATGGGTGCTGAATTTTGTCAAAAGATTTTTCTGCATCTATTGAGATGATCATATGGTTTTTATTCCTTAATTTGTTAATGTGGTGTATCACATTGATTGATTTGCATACATTGAAGAATCCTTGCATCCCTGGGAAAATCCCACTTGATCATGGTGTATGATCCTTTTAATGTGTTGTTGGGTTCTGTTTGCTAGTATTTTGTTCAGCATTTTTGCATCTCTGTTCATCAGTGATATTGGTCTATAATTTTCTTTTTTTGTGTTATCTTTTTCTGGTTTTGGTATCAAGGTGATGGTGCCTTCATAGAATGAATTTGGGAGTGTTTCTCTCTCTGCAATTTTTTGGAAAAGTTTGAGAAGGGTAGGTGTTAGCACTTCTCTAAACGTTTGATAGAAATCGCCTGTGAAGCCATCTGTTCCTGGACTTTTGTTTGTTGGAATATTTTTAATTATTGTTTCAATTTCATTACTTGTGATAAGTCTGTTTATATTTTCTAATTCTTCCTGGTTCACTCTTCGAAAATTGTACCTTTCCAAGAATTTGCCATTTTCTTCCAGGTTGTCCATTTTATTGGCATATAGTTGGTTGTAGTAATCTCTTATAATCCTTTGTATTTCTATGGTGTCTGTTGTAATTTCTCCTTTTTCGTTTCTAATTTTATTGATTTTCATCATCTCCCTTTTTTTCTTGATGTGTCTGGCTAAGGGTTTATCAATTTCGTTTATCTTCTCAAAGAACCAGATTTTAATTTTATTGATCTTTGCTATTGTTCCTTTCATTGCTATTTCATTTATTTCTGCTCTGATCTTTATGATTTCTTTCCTTCTACTGACTTTGGGTTTTCTTTGTTCTTCTTCCTCTAGTTGTTTGAAGTGTAGGGTTGGATTGTTTACTGGAGATTTTTCTTCATTCTTCATGTGAGATTGAATTGCTATATAGACTTCTCTCTTAGAACTGCTTTTGCTTCATCCCACAGGTTTTGGGTTGTCGTGTTTTCTTTGTCATTTGTTTCTATGTATTTTTTAATTTCTTCTTTGATTTCTTCAGTGATCTCTTGGTTATTTAGTAGTGGACTGTTTAGTCTCCACGTATTTGTGTTTTCTGGGGTTATTTTTTGTTTTTTTTTTTTTGCGGTATGCGGGCCTCTCACTGTTGTGGCCTCTCCTGTTGCGGAGCACAGGCTCTGGACGTGCAGGCTCAGCGGCCATGGCTCACGGGCCTAGCTGCTGCGCGGCATGTGGGATCTTCCCGGACCAGGGCATGAACCCATGTCCCCTGCATCAGCAGGCGGACTCTTAACCACTGCGCCACCAGCGAAGCCCCCATATTTATGTTTTTTACAGTTTTTTTTCCTGTAATTGATTTCCAATCTCATAGCATTGTGGTCAGAAAGGATGCCTGATATGATTTCAATTTTCTTAGCTTTTCCAAGGCTTGATTTGTGACCCAAAATGTGATCTGTCCTGGAGAATGTTCCATGTGCACTTGAGGTAGGTCTCTAGGTAGGTCTCTGTACCCTCTGTGTCAGCCCCATCTCTGCATGTTTTCCTCTCACCAGTGTCTTTTCCTGAAGCTGGCCCAGAGCCCATGTGTCCCTGCAGGCCAGCTGGGGCACAGTTTTCCACAGGCACACCTGCAGCGGCCGATGCAGCTGGAGGAGGCCTTCGAGGGGCATCACACTCGGCCCGCCTGGACCCACATGGCCAGAGGAGGCCCTTTCAGGGGCAGTACCTTGGCTTCCAGGACGTGCACGGCCCACAGAGGCCTCGTGGGGGGTGGTGCTCAGTTCTGCAGGGACCCATGTGGTTGGAGGCCTTGGGGGCGCTCAGGCTCAGGGACCCACAAGACCGGAAGAGGCCTTGGCAGGGTAGTGGGGCTCCAGCCGTGTGGGACCCACATAGCCGGAGGGGGCCCCAGGAGGTGGGGTTTCAGGCCTGGGACCCCAGCAGGCTTGCCAGAGCCCTAGCAGGCCAGGGAGACACTGGCTGAGTTCCCCTCCAATCCCTGATCCCCCAAAGGTCCCTCTCCATCCCTGCTGATCCCCTCACTGTGAGTGGGCCCCTCTGAGCTTGGGAATTTCTCTCCACTCCCAACCCCCTCTCAGGGGTCCTGGTCCCATCCCACCTCCACTTTTCTTCCCTCCATTCCCTCCCATGTCCTACCTGGTTGCACAAGGATTCTTCCCCTCCCCTAGGTGTCTGAGGTCCCCCACCAGCGCCTAGTAGGTGCCCTAGTTATGAGGAAATGCAAACTCCCCATCCTCCTACTCCTCCATCTTGACTCCACCCCCTGAAAATTTGATGAATTCATTTATTAGTTTTAATAGTATTTGTGTGGAGATTTTAGGGTTTTCTATGTAACGTATTATGTCATCTGCAAATAGTGACAGTTTTTCTTCTTCCCTTCCAATTTGGATGCCTTTTATTTATTTTTCTTGTCTGAATGCTGTGGCTAGGACTTCCAGTACTATGTTAAATAGAAATGGCAAGAGTGGGCATCCTTGTCTTATTCCTAAATTTAGAGGAAAGGCTTTCAGCTTTTCAACATTGACTATGAAGTTAGCTGTGGGTTTGTCATAAATGGCCTTAATTATTTTGAGATATGTTCCCTCTATATCCATTTTGATAGGAGTTTTTATCATCAATAGATACTGAATATTGTCAAATGCTTTTACTGCATCCATTAAGATGATCATGTGATTTTTATCCTTCCTTTTGTTAATGTGGTGTGTCACATTGATTTGCAAACATTTGAACCATTCTTGCATCCCTAGATGTATAATTGATTTATAATATTATATTAGTTTCAGGTGTATGTCATAGTGATTCACTATTTTTATAGTTTATACTCCTAGTTGGATTTTCCCTTTTCTGTAGATTCTTACTTCTTTTCCACTTATAGAAGACCTTGTAACATTTCTTTGAGGGTAGGTTTAGTGTTGATGAATTTGTAGTTTTTGCTTGTCAGAGAAGTTCTTTATCTCTCCTGTTCTACATGATAATCTTGCTGGGTAGAGTATCCTTAGGTTGCAGGTTTTTCCCTTTCAGCACCTTGAATATATCATGACACTCCCTGGCCTGCCAAGTTTCTGCAGAGAAATCAGCTTATAGCCTTATGGGGATTCCCTTGTGTATGACTCTTTGTTTTTCTCTTGCTGCCTTTAGTATTCTCTATCTTTAACTTTTGCCATTTTAATTATGATGTGTCTTGGGTTCATCTTGTTTGGTACCCTCTATATTTCCTGTATCTGAATATCTTTTTCTTTAAGTTTGGCAAGTTTTCAGTCATAATTTCCTCAAATACATTTTTGATCCCCTTCTCTCTCTCTTATCCTGGGACCCCTATAATGAGAATGTTGGTATTGTAATATTATACAGAAGATCTCTTAGACTGTTTCTCTTTTTTTTATTTAACTTGATTTTCTTTTTGCCATTCTGATTGGGTGATTTCCATTATTGTATCTTCACGATCACTTATGTGTTCTTTTGTACCTCTTAGTCTGCTATTCATTCCTTCTAGTGTGCTTTTATTTCAGCTATTAAATTCTTCATTTCTGATTGGGTTTTTTATATTTTCTAGTTCCTTATTAATGTGTTCACTGTTTACATCAATTCTCTTCCCTAATTCCCTTAACATTTTTATTATCAATGCTCTGAATTATTTATCTGGTAAATCATTTATTTCTGTTTTATTATTTATTTTTTCAGGGTTTTTCTCTAGCTTTTTCAATTGAGAGTAGTTCCTCAGCCTTTTCATTTTGCTTAACTTTCTCTGCCTCTATGAATTTAGGTGAAACAGTCACCTATTGCAGGCTCGAAATGGTGTTCTTATGTGGGAGTATCCCTGTACAGACTGCATATACCCGATGCCCTTGGTGGGAGAGCTGGATTTGACATGAATGCAAGTCACATCTTTCCTCAGAGTGTGCTGGCACCTCTCACCTTGGTAGGGGGTGCAGCGAGAGATGGAGGGGCTAGAGCTGGCACTGGGTGTGAGCTGGGACTTCCCCTCTATTCAGTGGCCATCACCACCCTATCAAGGGTGGGGTCTAATCCCAAATTGTTGAAGCAGAAACCCTGAGGATTGGGCCCAAGCTCTCTCTGTTCCCACTAAGTGTGTTTTTCTCTTTTCTTACATTAGGACCCTAGTTTTAGAGTTGGGGGGAGTGCTGAAGCAAGTGGGGCCCATGTGGAATCTTAGCTTGTGTAGGCCACAGAGTTATGATGTGCTGCCTATCTAGGCATCTGTGGCTCTACTCAGAGTCAGTCTTGGGTGTAAGTTCCCTTTTTCTCTTACAGCCAATCAGTGACCCAGCCTCCTACACCCCCACCCTGTTGTGGAATTACTCTGCATGGCAGGTGGGCCTGCATGAACTTTTGGTGTGTCTTGGGGGTGAGTAGTGGTGGAGTGGCTGCCATCAGAGATCTGGGCTGTTTCTGATGTGGTGCTTCTGTAAGCGCCAACAATGGCCACTGCTTCCCCACCCAGGCTCCACCCTGGGACCAGGTCATCTCTGTGTCCCATGACTGAGTCTTTTCCCTAGTTTTGGCCGCCCCAGATCCAGTGCCACACCTACATCGAGTTAGTGGAGCCAGAGCATTCCCTCTGCTCAGGCTGGGGTGTGCTGAGAGGGTTATAGGAAAGCCAGCAGCCAGCTGCTGGAGCAGATTTCTTTCCTCCATGCCTGGGGGCAAGCCAGGAAGCAAGAGCTCTCTGCAAATGGATTCCAGGCTCCTCATAGCCCTTCTGTTAGTCTCAGTGGCCCTCCAACCAGACAAGGGAGCTTGTGTCCCCCATGTAGAACCCCGGGACTGGAGTACTCAACCCGTGGCTTGGACCACTCACTCCCTAGGGCAGGTGTCCTCCCATGTAATCTCCCTTTTCCTCCCAGTCCCTTCCCAGGGGCACAGGTCCTAATGTGATCACTTTTATTCCCTTCCTACCCAATTACATGTGGATCTTTCTTACAGCCTTTGTTGTACAGGAATCCTTCTGCAAGTTTCCAGTTAGTTTTCAGTTCGAATTGTTCCACATGTAGGTGTATTTTTGATGTATTCATGATGGGAGGTGAGTTCTACATCCTCTTATTCCTGCATCTTGATCTGAACCCCTGTTTTCATCTCATTTTCAGTCACACGGAACAGTCACACTATGGAGAGGTGTGTGCTTTTTCAGCAGACAAATAAGACTAGCCTTCATTCTAGGAAGAATTCTCTCTGGAATTCCATTTAACCTTGTGTGTTTCATCAGGATGCTATGAAGGCCTATTAGGGCCTATGGTATGACAAATTGGGCATAATGACCTCAAGGCTCTGCTCCTTACAGCAAGGACATGCCTCTGTGTTAGTCTGTTGAGAAGGATAAAATGTCTTTGGTGTTTAAAAGGAAAGAAAGAAAGAATAGAAAAGAAAAAAAATCCCTCCTACTTTTGCATAGTATGTCATAAGACAAAGTGATAGGATATCTCCAATCTTCCATACAAATGTTCTTTGCCTGACTTATTGACTTTTCACCTTCAAGATTATTAAACTCAATTTTACTTGCTACCTAATTCTGCCACTGCAAAAGAGTTCATTCTTAGTCAGGTTTTTTGAGTCCCTAAAACTCTTGGGGGATTTTATATCTAATAAGAATATCCATTAAATATGTTTAATGAAAGTTGACAGCTAAGTATAATATATAAAGTATAATTTTTTTTCCCTCCTAAGGAAACGGTCCAAGATTGACACAAAGTAGATCTCCAGGGTTCAGGAAAATTCTGAAAGACTAACAGAAGACTCCACCAATGCTAGGATGTCATAAGGATATGATTTTAATAGAATAACCATAGTTGAAATGCCGTCGTCTTAATAAATTTAGAACAAGCCAAAGCTTTGACAACCTCTTTCTTTTTATTTTTCATTTGTGCCTGGAGGTGCCGTATAAATCTGCACAGGTCTCTGCATATCATTTTCAAGAGAAATTTAACAGGGAGGTACACATATCAAGCAGAATTTAAGATCAGGAATGCAACTTTTATGAACTTAATAATGTCATCATTTGTTTGAAACCAAGTTGTTCATTTTCTGTTGCATAGATTTCATTCTGACCTTAATAAGAGAATAGCATATTCCTGTGTGTGGGTGTGGGTGTTTCTGAAGCTGTAATATTAAAGAAGCATAAATCAAAGTTGTTTTGACAGATGAACAACACAGTTTTGTAACAGGATAGAAACTAAAAAAAAGAAAAAAAGAAAGAAAGAAAGACTGAATAGCTGATAAAAGATGAGTTGAACTAGGAGGATTGATGTTTGAGCTGAAGGCAGCATTAAAGATTAGATGCTCATTGGCTTTTCAGCAAGCCCGGTGACTCATTCTACATAAATGAAGTTTGTGATATGTAATGAAAAGCTTTCTATCTTCACTACAAGCAAATTAGCAGGTATTTTGTGGTAAGAATATTAATGTTTTCTTACATTTGTTTCTAAGCAGGAACACATTAACAGAGCAGGTTTGAAAAGAATTTCACTTTTATAACATCAGGTGCTGAAAGTATTAGAACAAGGTCACCTCTGTAAAGTAATGAGGGAAAATTAGGTTATAAACATGCAGTGCCTAAAAATATATTCAGTCTACTATGCAGAGTGAATGCAATATAGAGTTTCCCCAAATTGCTAATTTTCTTTTACTCCAAATTATACTCAGGCCACAAACTGAATCCAAAGAGTTAAATAATAAAGCAAGACAGGATGGAGGAGGATTACTGGGGCTCATAATAGGCAACCAATCCAAATCAGTAGTGTTCAAATGTCTGTACATATACACAAATCAATTCATAATTTATGAATCAGCACTTTTGGAATGTTTTATGCAATAAACCTCAGAGGTCCATATTTCTGTTTGGGAGAAAGCAGAAAAAGGCAAATGAAAGACAAAGGCAAAGCACTGCTTATTTTGGGTGACTGTTAAAACATAAAAGAAAGTTGAGTGGTTGCTGGGAATACTATCATGAGTAAGAGCTAGAAGATAAAATGACAATAAAATTCTTGAAAAGTGGGATAATACGGGTGGGAATGATTCTATTCCTTTTATGAATACATATAAGAGACAGGATGGGTAATGTGTATGCAGAAGTCTCACGAGGTCTGGATAATCAGGTCTTGGGAAGGATATCATCTTATATAATGGACCGTTAAGGTACCAGTGTCCTGACTTTTGAGATTTGAGTAATCATACTTGTAGCTTTTTCCAGACTAGAAATAAACAAGCTAATATAATTTTTCACCTTGCCCTAAGTATCATCAACCCACATACCTGACCTCCTATCTCCTGGGCCATAGTTTTGCCTTATTATTTATTTCTGCAACTAAATTAAGGCTTGTTTTGATTCACTTCATTTCGCCCAAATACGGTGAGACTATAGGGTGATTAAAATATAAGAAGGCAACCCTGACCTCAATCTACAAAAATCCTTCAGAGTATAATATAACAATTTAATTACTTAAGCAATTACCTGTAAGCAGAAAGGTGAAAGGAAGAGTGTTTTGAAAAGCAGTTGATAAAATTTTTGTTGAATTAAAAATTTATTTTAGTAAGAATTTAATTGTAAATGAAATGAATTGATGGCTATGATAGCCACTTCTTAAAAAATTCATGGACCAGAGTCAGTGACTGGTTCATAATGGTTGTATCCAACATGGAACTTACTTAGTGTGTCTGGAATTTAGATGGTTAAATTTGTTGGCTTAATAAAGGACTAAATAATCTCATCCAAACTTTTTATTTTACAGGTAAAGAATATGAGACTTGGAAAGATGAAATGACTCATCCAAATTCACAAGGTAATTACAGAGTTATAAAAGACTTGAACCTAGGTCTTTATATTTATTTCTATTTATTTTATTGACTAATGCAGCATGCTTCTCAAGCCTGGAAGGGGTTTGGTATCAGTAATGTTCAGGCACTACTCCAGGCCAATTAAATCTAGAACCATGGTGTACCATGAAAATTTTTATAACTCTTTTCATGATGTAATGCGCAGCCAGGACCGAGAAACACTGGGCCATTTGGAGATTCCATTAGAAAATTTTACAATTCCTTTAGTCCAGGACTAAAGTGCTATTTTACCTAAGGTAATCTTGAGAGAAAAAACTTATCAGGGTCCATTGAATGATTAGCATAGAAAGTGCACTGTGTATGTCTCCAGTGTTTCTGTCATGTATTCAGTTAACAGCAGGACATGTATCAAGGAAAAAGCCAGTGTTAAGGTAACACAGATCTCGTTTTTGAAGCAATCTTGAAAATGAGAGGTCTGGCAAGATGAAACTCGGAAAATAAATCAATGCTTGTCTAGAGGTTATAGAGTAACTTGGGAACTATTTGAGCTCTAGTGATTACAAGATCAGAAGATTAAAAAATAACCCTGAGGGTGTGCTTTAGGAACCATTCCCTCTGGAGATATATGGGAGATTTATGATTGAGTTGAAATCATTTTTGATTGGAAATAAGTCCAACTCAGGAAGAACATTAGAGTAAAGTAGAAATGGTGGGAAGAACATTGTCAGAGAGAATATGTTCTTTATTCACATTCTAAAGCCTAACCATTTACCACTGAAAGAATAGGAACCACTTAATAAATTAATATGACAATTAATGGGTAGGCTAGCAACCAAAAAAGTACTTACTATATTTAGGACAGGTTAAGTGATGGGATCAGACAAAGATCAAGGTAGTCCTGGAACTCAAAGGTTTAGATATGACTCAAATATGACAAATGTTTGAAAAGCTACATAGAAAAAGAAGAGATAATTTATGATCTAATGCTATAATAGATGATCAATTATAAGGCACTTATATAGTCAAATGAATGTATAGAAAATAAGCACTTTTGGGGGTTCAGAGGCAAAGAGAACAGAGGTTCCCAAATGACCATTTTCAGAAAAATTTTAAATACCTTATAACATGGAGGGTATAGGTCTTTATTTTTCCATTGCCTGGGTTTTTTTGTTGTTGTTGTTTGTTTGTTTGTTTTAGTTTTATTGCTCAGTATTTCCCACTTAATGTAGGTCTTAATGCTGGGGGTGGGGGAGAGAAAGGACATTAAGTATTGAAACTAGCCTTTCTAACCTAGCCTTCCCTAACTTTATACAAGAGAAAAGATGCACGTGGTTGCTTCTCTATTTATCATATTTACCAGTATAATTTCCTTGCTCTCTCTTGTTTAATTAAAAACTTCCTCTGGGGCTTCCCTGGTGGCTCAGTGGTTGAGAGTCCGCCTGCCGATGCAGGGGACACGGGTTCGTGTCCCGGTCCGGGAGGATCCCGCATGCCGTGGAGCGGCTGGGCCCGTGAGCCATGGCTGCTGGGCCTGCGCATTTGGAGCCTGTGCTCCGCAACGGGAGAGGCCACAACAGTGAGAGGCCCGCGTACCGCAAAAAAACAAGACAAAACAAAACAAAACTTCCTCTGTCTATATGAGATGATGCATGCTAACTAAACTTATTGTGGTAGTCATTCCACAATGTATGTAAGTCACACCATTATGCTGTACACCTTAAATGTGTACAGTGATATATGTCAATTATATCTCAGTTAAATAGGAAAAAACAAAAACTTTATCTAAAAGAGGTATAAATTATTGCAAACACTTATAAATCTGATTATATTTTAAAAGGTAGTTATTATTTAAAAGTTTCACAATTTTGTCTTTTAAAGAGGATTCCTGGAGAAGTTAATGGTGAATTGAAAGAAATATAATGTGATTATAGCACTGTAACATATGGCTGTTTATTTGCTTATTCATTTATTCAGCTAGTCTATAAAAGTGGATTGAAAATAATAAATAAGTACCACTATGGGCCAGATATTGTGATAGCTCTAGGGTAAAGATGAAACTTGATCTGTCACTGAATGGAGCAATAATATTGCGATTGGGAAGAATATAGGCCCAGAACTAAGTAAAATGCAAGGCATTGTGTTAGTGTCATAGGAGAGGTAAAAATATTCAGCATCTATCAAACCTGGTCTTCTTTCAGTGTTCCTTACTAGAGAGAATGGAAACCATTCAGTTTTGTATGTCAGATATATAGGAAGTAATTAATGTCCCACTGTACCTCAACTTCAATTCTTAGCCATTGGCAAGTTGTCCATAATTCATATTCAATTTTTTTTCTATTCTTATGGCTTTACTCCATTTCATGTGTTTCTGCTCAAGTTAAACTTAGGTTCATCTCTTGCCTGCACTAATATAAATATAGTTAAGTAGCCTCCTAACTAGTCTCCTTACATATGCTTCAATGAGAGTAATCTTTTCAAAATGCAAATCTGGTCATATCACCACCCTTCTTAAATTTCATGAGGGTAGTTTCTGTCTCTGCAGTTCATTATATCTCTAGCATCTAACATATTGTCAGATACAAAATAGATGCTCAATAAATAATCTCAATGGATAAATAAATGAATTGTAAAGTTGGGAGAAATATCTTGATGTAAGAATTCTCAAAATTATGAAACTTTAACCCAAATGAGAGACACTATTCTGCCTATCATATAGGGTGTTGATCACACAGAAAAGCTTCCAGAACTTAGATTAGCTGACAAAATACCATTAATGATATAATGTGTCCTAAGCATATATGCTTATTTTATAAATATGCGAATATATAGATACATCTGTGTGTATGTAGATACATCTAAATATATATGCACAATATATATATTGTCCACCTAAAGGGAAATAGATGAAAATTATGTCACAAAGCATGTTATTGGTAGTGTAATAAACCCTTAGTGAAACAAGAAAGAAGTTTTCCTATTTATAGTGTAGAAGTCATTTACAATTTTGGCCATTTATTATATATTTCCCTGTTCCCCAAAGAGCACCCCGATTTCCCTCAGTGAACAACCCTTCTGCCACTTTCAGGCCTTGCTGATTTGATGGTTGTTGACTACTTTCTTGTTTCTGGAATTAGGCATTGCATTCTCCTGGTAATTGTTGAGTAATTGTTTCAGGGAGGGGTGACTGACCCAATCAGAGCTAGTGAGTTGTAATTAGATATCCACTGGGAATAAAGAACTGGAATTTAGAGGCTATAAAGCTGAAGCCATTGCATCCATTTTGGCACCACAAAGGAAATTCCTACCAAAGAGTGGAGCCAACATAAAGAATGGAGAGCTAAGTGTTAAAGAGAGATCAAGTCCTGGTGACATTATGTGAGCTCCAAGATCTTGGTAAGTCGGAACCAGGACTATTCTGTACATGAGCTAGTAAATTCCTTTTGGAATTAACTTGTTTGGGTTGATTTTCTGCCACTGGTAAACAGGAGATCCTTATAGTATCATGTAGCTTCCATGTTCCCTGGGTGGCTGGGATGAAAGAGTTCATCCCAGGCAACTGGCCTCATCCTTGAAATGTGATAGATTGTATTCTGGCCAGGGATAGAGTTTCTTAGTAAGTCAGATAGGCTACGGAAGTGTAGGCTGTGACCACAGAAACTAGCCTCTGCCTTACAGACTGTGACTGTTCAGTGGCGCTTATCTAGTTTTGCTGGTAATAGGTTGCACCTGTTACTAAGAAATGTCTCATGGCCAAAGAAACTTCCAAAGTGAGCACCTGCACAAGACAAAAAAAAGTGACAAAAATTCCAAACTGGAAAAGCATAATTCTGCTTAACAGAAAACATTGATTTTATGACTTCTATTGAGTAAAAACTCAAACTAGGACCTCTGTGCACATTCAACTCTGAACATTCAACTCTGAGAAGCAGAGACCGGTTTTAGAGGGAAGGACTTTAACATTTTATTATGTATTTTAGGTAAAAATTCAATCCCCCTTTTAATTCTCTAACTCATTCTTCCTTTTATTATTTTACCTTGCTCCTGAAGAGAAAGAGGGGCCAGCTGGGGCAGTCCATGCTGTAACATGAGGACCAGTGGAAGGTAAGAAATGGTCTGACAGCTGCTGAGCTAATCCTAGTCAGCTGTCTTTGACACTCAAAATGGTGAAAAGATCAGCATTTATGTCACCATTTCCACCTGTAAGTGGTTGTTTATGGGTGAAATGGTGTCTTAAGAGAGCCCTTTGATCGAAGGAATTTGGAACATGGATGGATAAGGAAGAAAACAAGGCTGGTGTAAAAGAAGCTGGGCTGATTGTTAACTGCTCCATTATGGTGCAATGCTTTCTTAGAGATGCTCCTGCCAATATATCCTTTAGACTGCTATCAGCATGAAGTTTGGAAGCCTTATATCTGATCGTATATCTCATCCTTACTTAAAGTATTGGGGATAAGTGAAATGATAGACATTATTGCTGTCCTCATGGGTCTTATTCTCGATATGTAAATGAAAATCAAAAATAACCTGAACCAAGGCCAAGTGTGAAATACAGGAAACGTATAATATAAAATCAGAAAAGTGGGTGTTTCAGTTGGGGAATTTTTCATGAAAGAGGTTAGATCTAAACTGTGACTCAAAGGAGAGTGGTGAATATATACACTGAGAAGAGAGAAAAGGATTTCTGGTTGAACCCTTGCATAAACAAAGCTCAGGGGAAAACAAGTAAAATGTTTGTCAAATGGGGAAGGTAAAGAAAAGAACTTGTGAAATAATACCTCTTTACCAAATTTATAAAGTATCTTTTGGAAGAATCACATAAGTGTTTTTCTGTTATAATTCATCCTCATGTAATAATTTCTTTTAACTAAATTACCTGAGGGAAAATATATGTTTTTAATTCATACTTGGATATTTTTAGAAATGAAAAAGTATGAAGTTAGCTTATCATTTCTGATGATCTGTAAAACTTACCAGACCCAGAGGAATTCCAATTATTCTATTAAATTACTCTGTAATTGAACGAGCATCTCCACTCTCAATAAAACAGGTTCTAATGTCCAAAGCAGTATGTGAGCTATTGCTGAGTGTCTTAATGGCTCCTGTGTTTGCCTACATACTCTCATACTAGCTTCCAACTAATTACTTTGTAAAGCACTTTGGGATAATTTGGTTGTGAATAGTATTGTATAAAGCAAATACATTTCTTTTCTCAAACATTGACTCATGTTGGGAGCTGAAGAGCTACAAGTACTTTTTTTTTTTTTTTTTTTGCCTTAGCAGTAGATATTTTATGTTAGGCATGAATGCCTTTTCAGATCTTCTTTTAAAGTGATGTGTTTTCAGGTACAGAGTATAAAGACCTTTCTAAGGAGGATAGAGAATTTTAGAGAACAAAGCATATTAAACCAACAAAAGCAAAAAACTTTTCAGGTCGGGGCTTCACTGGTGGCGCAGTAGTTGAGAGTCCGCCTGCCGATGCAGGGGACACGGGTTCGTGACCCGGTCCGGGAAGATCCCACATGCCGCAGAGCGGCTGGGCCCGTGAGCCATAGCCGCTGAGCCTGCACGTCCAGAGCCTGTGCTCCGCAACGGGAGAGGCCACAACAGTGAGAGGCCTGCGTACCGCAAAAACAAAAAAAAAAAAAACAAAAAAACCATTTTTCACCTTATATAATGTAATTAGTGGACCTATTCCTGCTGACATTGCCATTACACAAAATATTTATTTTGTTGTAAAGTCTTTTGTTAATGAATATGAAGTATTTTATAAATAATTTTCATGAAATAATTGTCTTTTTAATATTTATTGCATTTACATGTGGCAGACTTTTTTTTTTTTGCAGTACGCGGGCCTCTCACTGTTGTGGGCTCTCCCGTTGCGGAGCACAGGCTCCGGACACGCAGGCTCAGCAGCCATGGCTCACGGGCCCAGCTGCTCCGCGGCCTGTGGGGTCTTCCCGGACCGGGGCACGAAACCATGTCCCCTGCATTGGCAGGCGGACTCTCAACCACTGCACCACCAGGGAAGCCCCTACGGCAGACTCTTAAGAAAAAGTCTTTCATCACAAAATAAATGTCAACAAGGTAAATTTTCTGAAAATTATTTAAAAATTAATAACTAGTGAACTGTGTCTCATCCTGTGCCTTCTTCAAGAATCAGTGGCACTTTTATTCCAGATTTGTGTCTATCTCTTCATTGATAATCTTCTTTTTCAAGTGCTGGAAATGGGATTTAGAATGTGTGTCTAGAATTGGCTCTTGTGCACATACACAAGGAAATTCTTTTGTTCCTATAACTGTATGGCTCCTATGGAAACCCCTGTGGTTCCAGGTTACTGGTAGTCTGCTCCAATCTTTTCTCTATGACTGTTATCTCCTGAAAACTTCATCTATGATGAAGGTCTTTTTACCCCTCTTTCATTATTAATATTCAATATTATGACCTGTATTTCGATTTCCTGTGGAAAATGACGATTCATAATTTGCAAGAAATAGGTGGCATGTTTCTTTATCCATACCTGAAAGTACGGGGAAGTATTTAACACTCCTAAGATTTTTAGATATTCTTAAGTGCATCATGATTTATTGACACAGGCTTGGTAATATTATCTTCCTACAAACAAACCTAGACTTTGAGTACTAAAGAAACTAAAGCAGAATATAAATTGTGCCCTTTAAATGGAATGGCCATTACTTACGCTCAGTGATCGAAATGCATATGCATATACATGTCTTCCTCATCCGGATGACAGATTTGAGAATCTTCATGCCGTGTGATTCCATTTGGAGGTGGGATTAACATTTTTGTCCCTTTGATAAACCACTAACTGCCTTAAATGAAGTTTAATGATCCTTAGTGAGTTATTAGTGGATTGTTCCATGGTGTAATGGTTAGATTAGTGAAATCTCACAACAGTATAGTAACTGTATCCAAAGGAATCTGGAAATTGATGCATCTCTATAGAAGGAAGTGATTTCTTTATTCTTCCCAATGTGTCTCATTATGTTCTTGTCCTTTTTAATGTACCTACCATTATTAAGAGAATATGAGGGTATTATCCAAATTTCAAATGGACTACTCCATGTGAATTGTTTCAAAATATGTGCTTATGTTATTCTGGAGAATAATTATACAGGATTCTCGAGGGTCTTATGTACTTGATGTTAAAACCCCTTAAGTTAAAGTTTTAAAATGCAGTTTTATTTTATGAGTTTTTACATTTGTGGAGGTAAGGGAATTCTCAATGATATTTCTCCTGAAGTGATCTGTGTTTGGGTACATTACAAATATATGATAACTAGTATTGAGAGCCATTTATTGACTTCAAATTGCATACAAACCAAGTGCTGATACCAGTCTCTGAGCTAGGTACATGGTTTGGGACTAAGGTGTCATCATGTGCCAGTGAAGTTATATGTCACCATGAACAGCAGTCAAGGAGATTCACTTATAATGTTTGTAGTTATCTTTGAATATCCTGATTTGGAAATGTGAAATTTCAAGGGATATTTTGTTTCTGTATGTTGCTACAAGTTTGGCTATCGATAAATAAAAATACATACTCTAAGGTAGAGAAGATAATCAAAGGCAATGAATTAAAAGAGAAAGTTCAAGGATTCTCTCCGTTATTCATTATCCAGTAGCCTAGAGACTGAACTGCAGTGCTGAGAGGCAAGTTGGGGTTTTAACTCAGTATGCTAAATGGAAAATATCCAGACCATGATCACAAAACAGCTGTTTTCCTCCATAACAGGGTGAATTATAGTACATGATGGAGCCAAGAAACCTCTTAGCATTTGTGCAAAAGGTTCTTTTGCCAGCCAGGAAGCAAGCATCAACGAGCATTGGCTTTGGAAGAGTTGGCACCTGTTTTACAATTTCTCCATGACAAAAGTCTTTCCTATGAGAAGTTTTGTTACATGCTCCCTTAAGGATTTAAGATGGTGATGAGGAAGAGAGCATCATAAGGGAAAACAGGGGTGGCATTTTCAGAAAATGCCTGCGCAAAATACCATTTTTTGGAGTCCTTATTTCTGTGATCTAAATGCAGTTCTCAAAGATAACATCATTAGTACCTGAGATATTTTATATGCATTAAGATAATCAAATCTGAAAACTAGGAAACTATTTGAAGACATCAAAGTCAGAAAATTTGGAGATTATGTGAAGTTATACTTCATCTCTAAGAAGGAGACTCAATGACCTTCCATTAAATATAAATAAGATGCAGAGGTCATACCAATCACACTCCAGAAACTTAGAAGAAATCACAGTCAAATCAAATCAAAGTTTTGGTTACAAATTGCAGGATATTTCTAAGAATGGGGAAAATGGAGACATTTTGCATGGAGAAAATATTATTCTTCCTGTAGAAAAATCTGTGAATGAAAGCTAAGAATATGACCTCGAAATGGAGAGAAATCAAAGATGAGCGTTACACTTCTTTTTTTGGTGAAGTGTACACTAAGAGCTCTTGAAGCAGAGATGATGGATTGTATTTTTATATCCCTAGTCACAATAACCAGTGTTATTTGAGTTGACATTCCAAAGTATACATATTCTTTCTCATAATTTTTCAATTTGTGACATTGACACTAAATTCCAAGGCAAATACTCTAATAGATAAAATTGACATGACCAACATTTTAAAAAATAATCTTTTACCTCTAAACTTGTAGTTCTCTGGGCCATCTGTGAAACTTTTCAAAAGTGTATATGGCTGGTTCTCATCCTCTGAACATTCTAATTCAGAAATTTGGGGATAGGATGATTTTTCTTTATTTTAAAAAGGTTCACAGAATTTTAAGAACTACAGCATTAAATGATCCCTGAATTGCAAAGATCACATATTTGCCTTTGAAAACCCAAAAGGATTTGTTTTGCATTCTCTGTAAGAGCATGCTGCAACCCCATGACAACTGCAGACAGCCTGTGTTCACCCCATGACAACTGCAGACAGCCTGTGTTCATTTTATCTCATGTTCACCTTTAGTCAAAATGTCTTGACTACTCCATTGCATTCGTGCTTCCTTCATCTGACAACCTGTTGACTTCAGTCTCTCAGCTCAGTAACTAGTAATTTGCCTATCCTCACTGGTTTCTCTAATTTCCTCTTGTAATTATAGTACATTTTATCTCTCCTGGTTGAATAATCTTCAAATAGTGTCTAGTTAACAGACTCCTTTGTTTAGTTTTCTTGGGTGCTTATTAGAATTAATGGCAAATGTGTAATTTTTCATAGTAGTCTCTTATGGTCCTTTGTATATTTCTGTGGTATCAGTTGTAACATCTCCTCATTTCTGATTTTATTTATTTGTGTTCTCTCTCTCTCTTTTTTTTTTTTTTTTTGATGAGTCTAGTGAAAGGCTTGTCAATATTACTTATATTTTCAGAGAACTACCTCTTAGTTTCATTGATCATCTTTTTTGTCTTTTTTGCCTCTATTTCATCTATTTCTGCTCTAATCTCTTATTTCTTTGTTCTACTAATTTTGGGCTTTATTCTTCTTTTTCTAGTTCCTTGAGGCATGAAGTTAGGTTATTTATTTGAGAATTTTCTTGTTTCTTAAAATAGGCATTTATTGCTACAAACTTTCCTCTTAGAACTGCCTTTGCTCCATCCACAGATTTTGGTATGTTATTTTTCATTTTTATTAGTCTCAGGGTACTTTTTGATCTCTCTTTTGATTTCTTTTTCGACCCATTGGTTGTTCAGTATCATGTTGTTTCACCTCCACACATTTGTGAATTTTCTGCTTTTCTTCGTGTAATAAATTTCTAGTTTCATACCACTGTGGTTGGAAAAGATGCTTGATATGATTTCAATCCTATTAAATTTATTAAGACTTGTTTTGTGGCCTAATATATAATATATCCTGGAAAATGTTCTATGTGCACTTGAGAAGAATGTGCATTCTGTTGTTTTAGGATGGAATGTTCCATATATATTACTTAAGTTAATCCAGTCTAATGTGTCATTTAAGGCCAACGTTTCCTCATTGATTTTCTGTCTGGATGATCTATCCATTGACATACGTGGAGTATTAAATTCCCCTACTATTAATATATTGCCATTTATTTCTCCCTTTAGGTCTATTAATATTTGCTTTATATATTTAGGTGCTCCTATGTTGGGTGCAAATATATTTACAAATGGCATATCCTCTTGTTGGATTGATCCCTTTATCATTATGTAACTCCATCTCTGTCACATATTTCAGTCTTTGTTTTAAAGTCTATTTTGTCTGATCTAGGTGTAGCTATACAAACTTTCTTTTGGTTTATATTTGTATGAAATATCTTTTTCCATCTCTTCACTTTCAGTCCTTACATGTAGTATGAGTCTCCTATAGGCAGCATATAGATGGTTCTTGTTTTTTTACCCATTCAGTCACTCTATGTCTTTTGATTGGAGAATTTAGTCTATTTACATTTAAAGCAATTTCTTTAATATCTTTGTTGGAGTATAATTGCTTATAATGTTGTGTTAGTTTCTGCTGTACAACAAAGTGAATCAGCTATATGTATACATATGTCCCCATATCCCCTCCCTCTTGTGTCTCCCTCCCACCCTCCAAATCCCGCCACTGTAGGTCATCACAAAGCATCGAGCTGATCTCTGTGTGCTATGCAGTAGCTTCCCACTAGCCATCCATTTTACATTTGGTAGCATATATATGTCCATGTCACTCTCTCACTTTGTGCCAGCTTCCCCTTCCCGCTCTGTCCTCAAGTCCGTTCTCTACATCTATGTCTTTATTCCTGCCCTGCCACTAGGTTCATCAGTACCGTTTTTTTTTTTTTTAGTTTCCATATATGTGTGTTAGCATACAGTATTCGTTTTTCTCTTTCTGACTTACTTCACTCTGTATGACAGACTCTAGGTCCATCCACCTCACTACAAATAACTCAATTTCATTTCTTTTTATGGCTGAGTAATATTCCATTGTATATATGTGCCACATCTTCTTTATCCATTCATCTGTTGATGGACATTTAGGTTGCTTCCATGTCCTGGCTATTGTAAATATTGCTGCATTGAACATTACAGTGCATGTATCTCTTTGAATTATGGTTTTCTCATGGTATATGTCCAGTAGTGGGATTGCTGGGTCATATTGTGGTTCTATTTTTAGTTTTTTAAGGAACCTCCATACTGTTCTCCATAGTGGCTGTATCAGTTTACATTCCCACTAACAGTGCAGGAGGGTTCCCTTTTCTCCACACCCTCTCCAGCATTTATTGTTTGTAGATTTTTTAATGATGGCCATTCTGACCAGTGTGAGGTGATACCTCATTGTGGTTTTAATTTGCATTTCTCTAATGATTAGTGATGTTGAGCATCTTTTCATGTGTTTGTTGGCAATCTGTATGTCTACTTTGGAGAAATGTTTAGTTACGTCTTCTGTCCATTTTTGGATTGGGTTGTTTGTTTTTTTTGATGTTGAGCTGCATGAGCTGCTTGTATATTTTGGAGATTAATCCTTTGTCAGTTGCTTTGTTTGCAAATATTTTTTCCCATTCTGAGGGTAAAGTAATTATTGATAGGTATATAGTATTGCCATTTCATTCATTGTTTTCTGGATGCTTTTGTAATTCTTCTCTGTTCCTTTCTTCTTCTCTTAATCTCTTCTTTGTGGTTTGATGACATGCTTTAGTGGTATGCTTATATTCCTTTCCTTTATTCTTTGTGTGTTTACTGTACTTTTTTGCTTTGTGATTACCGTGAGGCTTATATATAATCTATAACAGTCTATTTTAAATTGATAACGACTTGTCTGTTCCCATTATAAAACTCAACATTTTTACTCCTGCAAACATTTTATGTTTTTGATGTGACATTTTACATCTTTTTATCTTGTGTATTCCTTAACTAATTATTGTAATCATAGCTACTTTTACTACTTTTGTCTTTTAACCTTCATAATAGCTTTATGTGTTTAATCCACTACTTTTACTATTTATTTACCTTTCAGTGAGATTTATTCTTTCATATGTTATTACTAATTATCACCCTTTCTTTTTAGCTTAAAGAAGTCCTTTAACATTCCTTGTAAGGCCAGTTTTATGATGATAAACTCCTTTAGCTTTCACTTGTCTGGAAAATTCTTTATCTCTCTTTCAATTCTGAATGGTAACTTTGCCAGATAAAATATTCTTAGTTGGAAGTTTGTTTGGTTTTCTTTAAGCACTTTGAATATATCATGCCACTCCCTTCTGGCCTGCAAAGTTTCTGCAGAAAAATCTGCTTATACTCGTATGGGGTTCCCTTGTATATAACTGGTTGTTTTTCTCTTGCTACTTTTAATATTTTCTCCTTGTCTTTAACTTTTATTTTTTTTTTGCGGTATGCGGGCCTCTCACTGTTGTGGCCCCTCCCGTTGTGGAGCACAGGCTCCGGACACGCAGGCTCAGCGGCCATGGCTCACGGGCCTCGCCGCTCCACAGCATGTGGGATCTTCCCAGACTGGGGCACAAACCTGTGTCCCCTGCATCAGCAGGCAGACTCTCAACCACTACGCCACCAGGGAGGCCCCTGTCTTTAACTTTTGACATTTTAGTTGTAATGTGTCTTGGTGTGGGTCTCTTGGGGTTCATCTTATTTGGAACTCATTGAGTTTCCTGGTTCTGGATCAGGTTAGGGGTGTTTTCAGCCATCATTTCTTCAAATAAATCTCTGCCCCTAGCTTGCTTTCTTCTCTTTGTGGGAGCCCTATAATGTGAACGTTAGGCTGTTTGATGATGTTCTATAAGCCTCTTAAGCTATCTTTACTTTTTTTTCATTCTTTTATCTTTTTGATGCTCTGATTGCGTGAGTTCAGCTGCCTTGTCTTCAAGGTGACTGATTCTTTCTTCTGCTGTATCTAATCTGTCGAACCCCTATAAGTGTATTTTTCAGTTCGGTTATTTTATTCTTCAGCTCTGTGAAAAAATCTATTTGGTACTTATATTTTCCATGTCTTTGTTGAAATTCTCACTGTGTCCATCCATTCTTCTTCCCACTGCAGTGAGCATCTTTATGAAAATTACTTTAATCTCTTTATCAGGTAAATTTCTTATCTCCATTTCTGAGGTTTTATCTTGTTCTTTCATTTGGAACATATTCCTGTGTTTCTTTATTTTGCTTGACTCTCTTTGTTGGTTTCTATAGAGCAGATGAAACAACCACCTCTCCCAGTCTTGAAGCAGTGGCCTCTTGAAGGAGATGAACATTGGTGTTCAATCTTGCCCCAGCTCTTTGGTGTCTCTCAAACCTTTATGCTTGTCCAAGCAGCCTATTATATTTTTTAATAGCTCCCAGTAGGTGAGGATGCACCGAGACTTGTCAGTGTCCCTAATGGGAGTATCTCAGCACCTAGATTCAGGCTGATTGAAAGCCAGATCCATAGGCCGCAGCTTTTAAAATTATTCAAATAAGTACAGTCCTGTGGGATCACAGCATAAGCCCCTCTGGCCAACAGAGCCAGGCAATCTGGTGGCATCTCCTCGGCAGCAGTTGTAAATATCAGGGCTCCAGGTGGGTGTATGAGCTCTTTTCTGGAAAATACCATCCAGCTGTAGCAAGGGGCAGAGGGAGAATGCCAAGTTGGTGTCCATAGCCTACATTCCTTGAGAGTGTCTCCATCGCTACTAAATGTATGCCAAACATGAAGCCTACCCCTCAGACTGAAGCTTCTGGACTATTATCAAAAAGACAGGAAATAACAAGTACTGGCATGGATGTGGAGAAAAGGGAGCCGTTGGGCACTATTGTTGGGAAAGTAAATTAGTGCAGCCACTGTGCAAAAAGTATGGAGGTCCTCAAATAATTAAAAATAGAGCAACCATATGATCCAACAATTTTACTTCTGGGTATTTATCCAAAGTAAGCAAAAACTAACTAATATATCGAAAAGATATGCACCCCCATGTTCATTGCAGCATGATTTATAATAGCTAATCTATGGAAACAACCTGTGTCCAGCTGTAAATGAATGGATAAAGAAATTGTGATATATGTGTGTATATATATATATATACACACACATAAGATTCCATAATATTCTGTAATATATATTATAAAATATATATGGTATTCATATATATATATATGTAAGATGGATCTTGAGAGCATTATGCTAAGTGAAATAAGTCACACAGAGAAAGACAAATACTGTATGACCTCTTTTATATGTGGAGTGCTTAAAACAAACAAACAAATGAAACAACAATAACAAAACCCAAGCTCACAGATACAAAGAATAGATTGGTGGTTGCCAGAGGCAAGGTTAGAGGGATGTGAAAAATGGGTAAAAGGGATCAAAATAAAAAATAAAAACCTTCTATAAACTTAACTAACACACATACTGTGAAAAAGAGCTTGGTCCAACTTTGAAATAATTACGAAGCTCTGTTCTGGAGTAATTGTCTTCAAGCCATTTAAAGAGCTACCCACTATAAGAAATGCATTTTACTTCCAGACCACACACACATACACATGAAACTAGAAAAAAATTTTGCTGAACAATGTTTATCTCTACTATGTATGATGTAGCCTATTTGTTATTCTTTTCTATTTCATTAAAAATATGTGGGGGGTTGTAACCCATTCATGAGTGGAGACCTCTAGCTCAATAACTACTTTTACAAGATACAAAAAAAAAAAAAATTAAGGACAAAGCTTTTCATCTATTATTCATTTTAGCATCTAAAACAAGTGAAAGTGTAGTTGCTTAAATAGTGTTCCCTCAAATTTCATATACGTCTGGAACTTCAAAATGTCACCTAATTTGGAAATAGGGTCTTTGCAAATATAATTAGTAAAGGAATTCAGTATGAAATCATCCTGGATTTAGGGTGGGTCCTAATTTGAAAACTGGTGTCCTTACAAGAAGAGGAAAGGACACAAACATGGAGGAGAAGATGAGATGAAGACAGTAGCAGAGACTGAGGTGATGTGTCTACAAGCTTAGGAATTTCAGAACCTACCAGAAGTTGGTAGCAGCAAGGAATAATTCTTCCCTAGAGTCTGCAGAAGGAGCATGGCCCTGCTGACTTCTTGCGTTCAGATTTCTGGCCTCTAGAACTGTGAGAGAATACATTTCTGTTGTGTTAAGTCATCCAGTTTGTAATGCCTTGTTACAGCATCCCTAGAAAACTAATACAGAGAGTGCTTAGTAAGTATTTGTTGAATGGCTGTAAATGGATGAATAACTTCTGAAGCCTTTATGTTCACTGTAAAGACTAACCTTAGGCTTCCCTGGTGGCGCAGTGGTTGAGAGTCCGCCTGCCGATGCAGGGGACACAGGTTCGTGCCCCGGTATGGGAAGATCCCACATGCCGTGGAGCGACGGGGCCCGTGAGCCATGGCCGCTGAGCCTGCGCGTCCTCAGCCTGTGCTCTGCAACGGGAGAGGCCACAGCAGTGAGAGGCCCGCGTACCGCAAAAGAAAAAAAAAAAAAAAAAAGACTAACCTCCTCTGTGGGGATAGTTCTGGGGGGAATTTACAATAGTTACAATACTTCACTTTTCAAGCAGTAACTTGTGGCCCATTAGCAAATAT
This sequence comes from Orcinus orca, assembly GCF_937001465.1. Classification (NCBI taxonomy): domain Eukaryota; kingdom Metazoa; phylum Chordata; class Mammalia; order Artiodactyla; family Delphinidae; genus Orcinus; species Orcinus orca. The sequence continues at coordinate 130,763,036 of NC_064560.1, forward strand.
TTCAATTGGTTTTGCTCAGTATTTTAAAATGAAATAGAATAAAATATTATATAGTTTAATATAATAGGAAATATCAATGTGGCACACGTTTTTAAGGTAAATGTGTGAAAATTTTGTCTCGTGTGTGTGTGTGTGTGTGTGTACACTGTGTTGCAATGTCAAATTTATCTTACTGTGGGCTACAGTAAAACAGAAATATTTGAAAGCAAATGGTCCAGCCACATCTTATTCACATGTTTAGTCAAGCCAGAAGGTTTTGTTGAATATTTGAATATACAAAATATATCATTTTTGTCTGTTATAGCATTGCAAATTTACTTGGAAAAGGAAGGAGTAAAACTTTCTTTATATGAGAATGAAATAATTTGTACATAGGAATAAGAATCTTTTTATAAAACTACCAGAAATAATAAGTGAGTTTACAAGGTCATAGTAAACAAGGTCAACATACAAAGATATATTGTATTTTTATATCTTAGCAACAGACAGTTGAGAATTGAATTTTTCAAAAACACCATTTAAAATAGTATCTAAAAGCATAAAATATGTAGGGATAAATCTAGAATATACGTTAAGACCTGTTCACTGAAAACTAAAAACACTGCTGAGAGATATTTTAAAAGACCTAAATAAGTGAAGTGATATATCATGGTCATGAACTGAAAGAATGTGTGTTAAGATGTCAGTATTCTCCAAATTGATGTAGAAATCAATACAATCCCACTCAAAATTCCAGCAGACTTTTTGATAGATATTGACAACCTGATATTCTAAAATGTATTTAGAAATGCAGCAAATTTACAATGGCCAAAAAAATTTTGTAAAAGAACAAATTTGAAGGACTCATCCTATTTAATTTATACAGTAAAAATATCATATAATGGATAAAAGTTCTGGTCAAATCGTCACTGGGGATAGTTCTAACATATCTGTTACTTAGAAAATCTGATCTTTTTAGAATAAAGCCCTTTAGCTGCCATTCTGTTTTAGATCATTCACTTTTTCCTTGATAGAATACTGATTAGAAATTCTACATGTTTCTGTAATTGTTTTCATGGCCACAGAAGGAAATTAAAACATCCATAAATAACAAAATAAATGACTAAAACTGTATTATGGAATGATTATATTCTAATGATGCTTTGGGTGAGGGAATACAAATGTGGAAAAAGAAAGTTCATTATTCCTGATAAGGTTCAAGGACACCCCCTCCTTTTAAAGGAGGAAGTCTGTGAGGCAATGCCTTAAAGTCTTTAGAGGATCTTCTGTATGACTGAATAGTTCTCTGAGACACTGCCTTATGTCTTTCTGTGATCATAACCAAGAATCTTATTGTCTCTCTCTGGACTGATTTTTGCTTGGAAGTCCCTTCTTATTTTGAGAATCTTGGAGAAGCTAAAAATGTGAAGCAGTTTTGTTTTCAAGCCCAGTAAGTCTTGGCTCCTTTGTAGTCACTTATCTTCTTCCCCTTACCTTCTACCATAGGCAACTAGCTGGAAGGAGACCAACAGTATCTCCAACATTCTACCTTCCCTAGATCATTCAGCTCATAAAGTACAATTTTCATTATCTACATTACTTCAGGAACGAGTTTTGGTATACTTGTCTCCACTATATAAAAGACCCCTTTCCTCCATTTTCCAATAATCCTCACTTTTCTTTAAGCTTGCAAACTCCTTCATTGAGTTTCTACTAGCACTCTCTTCATAGTCATCCAACCCACCACCCACTTCTGAAGCCACATGCTCTGGATTTTGTTTTAGTGACATTCTATTTCTAAGTAGCAGAATCTGTTCCAGTTATCTAGTTCTGTAGAAGCAGCAACCCCATAACTTAATGCCTCCAAAAAATGATAGCATTTGTTTTAATCATGAATCTACAATTTGAACAGGTCTCAGCAGGGCTGGCCTGGGACAGCTTATCTCTTTTTCATTCTAGAGAGCTGTGCAGCATTCATTTGCATGTCTGGTGGTTGGTGATGACTGTTGGCTGGGCCTTTCCATCTCTCTGAAAACATATTATTTACTTGTTCAAGGTTTTAAATTTTATTATATGTTAAATTATGCTTGATATATTCTGACATTTGCTTTAGTAATTTAATATTTTTTCTTTTGAGAACACTCCAAGTTGATGGTGTAGCTGTAATTTATCCATTTTTACAGCTCTGAGGTGTTTATTTATGCCAGTAACACAATTTACCTGTTGTATTATTGATGAAAATTTAGGTAATTTACAATTTTTTGCTGTTATGAATAACACCCATTTGCATATTCTTGTACATATCTCCTAGATACATATGCAAGCATTTTTCTAGGGTATATATCTATGAGTGAAATTGTTGGGTCGTACTTACATGCTCAAATTTATTAGCTAGTCACAAATTGTTTTCCTTCAAGGTGGTGTCAATTTATGTAACTACCAATAGAGTAAGAGTCTTTCTTTAGATTCATGCTTGCGAATCTTATAGATGTGAGTGGTATCTCATAGTAGTTGTATTCTGTGCTTAATAATGATTTTGAGTATCTTTCTACATTCTTTTTCTTACAGTCTGTATATGCATGTCTTTTACACATGTTTCTTATGTATTGTTTGTCTTTTTGTAACTGATAGATTATATATTTTAATATATATTTTGTATATTAATTTTTGTCAGTGTAAGTGTAATAAATATCTTCTTGTTATTGAGCTGTCTTTCCGTTTTCTTTACTATGTTTTTGATATATACAATTACATAATTCTGATTCCAATTTAATAATTAATCACTCTTTTTTATAGTTTGTGTTGCCTTTAAAAAAAAATTTCCCATACCAACCTCTTAAGGATATTATCACACTGTAGCTTCTCAAAGTTTTAAAATCTTATTCCTTACATTTACCAGTTTATCTGATGGGAATTAATTTTTTTTTTTTTTTTTTGCGGTACGCGGGCCTCTCACTGTTGTGGCTTCTCCCGTTGTGGAGCACAAGCGCAGGCTCAGTGGCCATGGCTCACGGGCCTAGACGCTCTGCGGCATGTGGGATCTTCCCGGACCAGGGCATGAACCCGTGTCCCCTGCATCGGCAGGTGGACTCTCAACCACTGCGCCACCAGGGAAGCCCAGGGAATTAATTTTTTAAAAAAAATATTATGTTAGGAAAGTATGGTAGTTAATTTTATGTGTCAACTTGATTGGGCTAAAGGATGCCCAGATAGCTGGTAAAACATTATTTCTGGATGTATCTGTGAGAGTTTCTAGAAGATATTAGCATTTGATTCAGTAGACTGAGTAAAGAGATAAACCCTCACCAATGTGGGCAGGCATCATCCAATATTTGAGGGCCTAGATTGGAAAAAAAAAAAAAAAATGAAGGAAGGGCAAATTTCCTCTCTCTTCTTGAGCTGGAACGTTCATCTGTTCCTGCTATTGGACATTGGTGCTACTGGTTCTAGGGCCTTTGGACTCTGGGACTTATACCAACAGCTCCCTTGTTCAGGCCTTTGGACTTGGACTGAATTATACCACCAGCTTTCCTGGTTCTCCAGCTTGCAGAAGGCAACCGTGTAACCCAATTCTATAATAAATCCCCTCCATCTCTGTGTGTGTGTGCATGTGTGTGTGTGTGTGTGTGTATACACACTATTGGTTTTGTTTCTCAGGAGAACCCTGACTAAATACAGAAAGCGTTAAAGCATTTCAGTTTTCTCCCCACGTATTCTTCAAATGAATTCGTAGAACAGCTTTGGTTACCGTATTTTCCTATACATCCATTAGATTAGATTTGTTAGTTTTTATCTTTCTAATCATCCATAAATTTACAGATTACTTGACTGATTAAAAATACATTAAAATGTCTCTCTCTAAAGGTCAATTTCTCATTTTATGGTTTTAGTTTGGTTACTTTTTTGTTATACCTTTCAAATAAATTTAGCCTTTCATCTAAATTGTACATGCTATGGAAAGCACTTCTCTCTCTATATAACATCTTTTTTTCTTATCCTAACTCATGTTTATAAATATCACCTCTTTGCAGATGACAGATCACTCTGTCATCTGTATTCTAAATTCTGACCTCCCCCCAGAGATATACTGCTACATTTCAACAACTTGCTAGATGTTTTCACTAGTACATTTCACTAGAATTTTAAATATAGTCTCCCCCCTAAATTAAATAATCATGTCCTTCTTGAACCTGCTTCTCTTTCTGTTTTGTCTGTTTCTTTTATAGTGCTATTTCATGCAAGACACCCATGCTTACAAGTGACTTTTTCACTCTCTCTTGTCTTATATTTGTATGTGCAATTTAGTTGTCAAGTACTATAGATTCTACCTCTACAGTGTAATCATGATCAGTCCACACACACTGCAGCAATGGTTGAAGGTCCTCAATACTCTCTGATCATTACAAATCAAGCTGATTTCCTTAATTCCAGTATCAGCTCCATCCTATCTTTTTCATACATTAGCTTGCAAATGAAACTTTCTGAACAAATATTCATATATAATCTCTTTTACACGGTTTAATGACATAGAGATGAAAAATATGGCTTTGGAAACTGATGGTCTTCTTGTACTGAATGTCTTCTTTCTTTTGTATTCTCTCCAGATCCACTCTCTGTTCACTTCCACCTTGTTTTAGCCTGCAGCAAGAGGCTGAAATGTCACAAACTACATTCATATCCCTCTTGCTCTTGAGCTTCTTGTAGATTGTTGAATTTTCCCTGCCTTGTACTTGCCATCTTGGACTGGCTGTATTCTACTGTTACCATCAATATGAGCTTCTCCATGTAATGCTCTCCTTCCAGTTTCTGGTTTCTTTCCCACATTCCTTCAGATATGGGGGTAAAATTACACACCCCTCTCCCACCAAACTATCACTGGAGCATTGCCCTACCCCTACTGGTCTTTCTATATGATATCTTTATAGATAATCTCTTTGCTAAACTCTCCTGTATTATACTAATTTTTTGTACCATCTTTTTCCTGACTGGAAAATTGTCTGACCTTGCCACTTACTACTGGATAAACTTGGAAATTTTATTTAATGTTGTTGCATCTTATTTTGGTCATCTGAAATGTGGACAAAATAGTAGTATCTACAAAAGTCACTGTGGCATATATAATGCTTAATGAATAATTTTTTATTGTTTATAAAATAAAATAGAAACTCTTAAACATGTAATTAAAGACATGTCAGAGGGAGAGGAAAAGCAAAACGTACTGTCCTTTTCCATATAACAGGAAGACTGTTCTGTAAGGCATTCTCCAAAAATATCCAGAGCTTCTCCAGTGGAACTGAACTACAGTTGTTTATGATGAAAACCAGCTCAGTAGAGGACCTGTGAATTGGCTTTTCCTCTTTGCGTGTTTCTCTATTTTGTCCTCCCACTCCTCTATACTAGATCACTTCCACAGACAAACACTTTATATCTGAACCCTTATTTCAGATTCTTTTCACAAAGAAATTCTAAACTAACACAAAACTACTGGGATTACTTTTGGGGTATTGTGGTCAAAAGATTTTTTGGTTATAAGGTAAAGATCAAGCTCTAGTCACTAGTACATAGTGTCTGAGAATTGCTGAAGCTAACATTTTAAACTGTTCTGCAAAAAGCATTTCTTGTTCCTTAAAGTTTTATCACCAACATTTTATTGACATTTATCACCAACTTTTGGGATCAGGAGAAAATGAAAACTGTGTGTGTCTCTATGTAGTGTATAGACCTAGTGATAAAGGTAAAAGTAGCAAAGATATAAAACTCAGTGGGTAACTACACAATAAATTGTGGAATATTCTGATCTTAGATCTTATGTTTAATTTTATTGATACAAATATGGCTGTTTCATTTGGAAATATCTAATTTGTGGTGGTATCAAACCAGTTTTATATGATGCATTTATTATGCGACAAACATTTTCCATTACTGTATGAATTTTTATATACACTAAAAAGCAGAGGGCTCTAAATCACAGCCAAAAAAATCCATAATAAAAATTACTTTTTTGGGCTTCCCTGGTGGCGCAGTGGTTGAGAGTCCGCCTGCTGATGCAGGGGACACGGGTTCATGCCCCGGTCCGGGAGGATCCCACATGCCGTGGAGCGGCTGGGCCCGTGAGCCATGGCCGCTGAGCCTGCGCGTCCGGAGCCTGTGCTCCGCAACAGGAGAGGCCACAGCAGTGCGAGGCCCGTGTACTGCAAAAAAAAAAAAAAAAAAAATTACTTTTCTCAGAATTTATACCTCATTTTTGCTAGGTTTGACCAGATTACACTCTAATATGCATTCAATGTAATTTAACAAATATTTACTGAGTGACAGTGTAGTATAACCGAATGCTCATTTTTTAACAATTCTTTATGCCTAAACTCAATAGCTGGTTTGTGAAGACTGAGCATCTGATCTTAAAAAAAACACTGAACGTAGGAAAAGCATAAAGCTCCAATAGGCCAAGGCCCAGTTTTCTTAATATCTGATGATGCAATAACAAGAGAATATCACTAGGATACAGCCAAAAAAAAAAAATTAATATGTCAGGTAGACCTCAAGGACTTACATGTTTCCACTCTCAAGCCTAATGGTATAACATACTCTGGGATTGTCCACTGTGGCAACTATCCCATTCTGCATAGGCTCCCCATTCCTCACTAAACTATTTAATGCACCTCCGCAAGCAACTAGACAGGAATTGAGAACCTATATTTATTTACTCATTTGTAGCCTTTTCTAGTGTATTTTTTCACTCCACTGAATGTTTGCTGGTTCAACAGCAATTCAGAGTGAAAACAATAAGTAGTTTTTCCTACTAGTCTTTAGAGTGGTGATACCTCTGGAGAAGGAGAGAAGAAAATATGATGGTTGGGAGAAGAATGATTCAGTAGTATCTATAATATTTATTTTGTTTAAAAATTCTGAAACAAATATGGTAAAATTTAATGTTTAAAAATTTATTATTGGGTATATAGGAGTAAAAGTTAGGATATAAGCTAATTATATGACAAACGGATCCCAAATACAGAAGCTAAAAAAAGACGAAAGCTTATTTTCATTATACTACATGCTAGTGTAGAGGTAGACAGTTCCGCTTCACAAAGTCAAGAGGGAATCTGGCTTCCTTCTATTTCAGCCTCTGCCATTCAAATGAGTGTTTCCTGCGTTGCATAGTTGGAGCTGGCACACGACAGCACCTCCATCTCTAGCTTGTGAGAAGGGAACTGGAGAGGCAGTGGAAAGCAGGCAATTTTCTTTTTGGGAAATGATGTAGACTTTGTACATATCACTTGTACTCATATTCTTGCAAATACTGAGTCCTTGTCCACATGCAGTACAAGGAGACTATGAAATACAGTAAGTCCCCTACATACGAACGAGTTCTGTTCTGAGAGTGCGTTCATAAGTCCAATTTGTTCATAAGTTCAACAAAGCTAGCCTAGTTACCCAACTAACACAATCGGCTATATAGTACTGTACTGTAATGGGTTTATAATACTTTTCACACAAATAATACAGAAAAAACAAACAGAAAAAATAAAACATTTTTAATCTTACAGTACAGTACCTTGAAAAGTACAGTAGTACAGTACAACAGCTGGCATACAGAGGCTGGCATCGAGTGAATAGGCAAGAAATAAAGATACTGTACTACTGTACTCTATATAGTACTGTACAGTAAAGTACACAAAAGCACAACCACTTGTAGAGAATGCACACACGTGACAATGTACATCAGACACGTGAACTAACTTATGTGATTAGACATGTTCACAACTTGAAGTTTCGTATGTAGGGGACTTACTGTATGATATTTAACTGGGCAGCTATGTGCACCGCTAAAGCTCTGAGAACATAGTTTCATTTCTATTACAAAATGGAAAGAGCTCAAAATGAAATTTAGGGGGAAATTAGTTACTGCCAAAATGCATGTCCATTACATTATGTGTTATGTTATTCATTGCTCTCTATTTTCCCTATGTTTTAAATTTAAAACTTAAAAACAGAAGAAAAATAATTTGTTAATCACTTAAAGAGTTGAATGAATTTAGTAAGAACAAATCTTGCCATCTAATATACTCTGTGGTGGTTTCTTTCCATTAGTAAAATAATACAAGGGGTGAAGAGTACAGACAAAAAAAATCTGGATTTCTGTAAGGTACTACACAAATTCGACTGCAGTATATTTTTAAAATACAGGAGTCTAAGACTGATTGAATTATAGGTTGGCATATTAAGAGTTAATTAATCACCATTCCTAGGTATATTGTTAATAGATGATGAATCTATAGGGCAATAATTGATACTATCTTATGGAGTTTCATCTTGAATTATGCAGTAAATGTTGCAAAGAGGTGAAGGTGAGATGGGGAGAGGAAAGTGAACTTTTTGATATGTGAAGAATTCTCAGGCAGCCCATTCCATGAGTCTAAACTAGGGCATTTGTAAATGTGAGGAAGGTATTTTTTGTTGTTACACAATGACAAAAAGACAGCACTAGAATTTATTGGGTAGGTGTCAGGAGTGCTAAAAATCCTGTTTCAAATGCTAATAGTGCCACCCAATCCATTAAGAAACACTGTAGGGGATGTTGCACCTCAGGAACTGAATTCTGCTTCATTTAGTCATTTAAGAACAATAATGTTGTCTACTTTTGTTCTAGTTACGTGTACTTATAAGCAAGCAAGCCCATAGCCAGTGCCCAGGACAGATGTGGTGAGGGTGGGGAGGACTCAGGGGCAGAACTATATAAATATCCTTTGCCATTGTCAAAGCTGAGTTTCTTCACATCCAGTGGAAAGTGTCCTTCATGTGGATGGATTTGTCCATAGCTCTGTGCTTCCTTGGGGAACTTTGGGAGGACTTGGAAATGTGAACTTCCACCTGGTAATATGCTGCATCATCTCCTTTTCTATTCAGTGACCTCTCAAATCCATTTTTTTTAAATTTATTTTATTGAAGTGTAGTTGATTTACAATGTGTTAAATTCTGCTGTACGGCAAAGTGATTCAGTTATACATATATACATTCTTATTCATATTCTTTTCCATCATGATTTATCACAGGATATTGAATATAGTTCCCTGTGATATATAGTAGGTCCTTATTGTTTATCCATTCTATATATAATATTTGCATCTGCTAATCCCCGACTCCCAAATCATCCCTCCCCCACTTCCCCTCCCCATTGGCAACCTCAGTCTGATCTCTATGTCTGTCTCTGTTTTGTAGATAAGTTCATTTGTGTCATATTTTAGATTCCACATATAAGTGATATCATGTGGCATTTGTCTTCTCTTTCTGACTTACTTCACTTAGTATAATAATCTCTAGGTCCATCCATGTTACTGCAAATGGCATCATTTCATTCTTTTTTATGGCTGCATAGTATTCTATTGTATGTATGTACCACATCTTCTTTATCCATTCATCTGTTGATGGACATTCAAGTTGTTTCTTTGTCTTGGCTATTGTAAATAGTGCTGCTTCAAACACTAGGGTACATGTATCTTTTTGAATTATAGTTTTGTCTGGATGTATGCCCAGGAGTGGGATTGCAGGATTATATGGCAACTCTATTTTTAGTTTTTTGAGGACCCTCCATACTGTTTAGGAGGGTCCCCTTTTCTTCACATGCTCTCCAGCATTTGTTACTTTCAGGATCTCTCTAAAATTCTTTATCCTTTTCCTAAAAAATGTATATTCCATAATTATGTCTTCTGATATCTTCCCATTATCACATCACTATCCCTCTAGATAACCTGAATCACTCAGGATAAGAACTAACAGAATCAATGTAAAGACATTTTAAAAGGCAAGACTTTCTGTAAAGGATAGGTAAATGTCTGTGAAATTATTGTTGAAAATATTAATTTAGTAAATTCCAATTATTCATTTTACCTTGTTGTTCAGTTGGATAGAGACCGCTGCTGAGATTCAGAAGAAGTGTGTTCTATCACTATCAATTTGATCTCTGGAAAATTATTTTAATACTTCCTTGACTCGGTCATATAATTTTAAGTAGAGATAATAATTGTTAAAAGGTCTTTTGATTTTTATAAAAACAGTATTTATGATGGAACTTTTAAGGCCATATGAAAAGTAATACTTTATTATTAAAGACAGATAGTTCTAGATTGTCCAGAATAACTTAACAGAATTTTGGTCATTTTGCTTTCTCATTTCAAGATGCCAAATGTGTAAATAAAACTCCACAGAATTATGGATGGGATTAGCCTATAATAACTTCAGATATTGTTGTAAAAAAAAAGACCTGTCTCTAATAATGCACAAAAACTAGCCCAGTAAAAGAAAGTAAAGAAATTAAGGAAACAATCCCATTCACCATTGCAACAAAAAGAATAAAACACTTAGGAATAAACCTACCTAAGGAGGTAAAAGACCTGTACTCAGAAAACTATAAGACATTGATGAAAGAAATCAAAGATGACACAAACAGATGGAGAGATATACCATATTCTTGGATTGGAAGAATCAGTGTTGTGAAAATGACTGTTCTACCCAAAGCAATTTACAGATTCAATTCAATCCCTATCAAATTATCAATGGCATTTTTTACAGAACTAGAACAAAAAAATCTTAAAATTTGTATGGAGACACAAAAGACCCCAAATAGCCAAAGCAATCTTGAGGGGGAAAAAAAAAAGAGCTGGAGGAATCAGACTCCCTGACTTCAGACTATACTACAAAGCTACAGTAATCAAGGCAATATGGTACTGGCACAAAAACAGAAATATAGATCAATGGAATAGGATAGAAAGCCCAGAGATAAACCCACACATCTATGGTCAACTAGTCTATGACAAAGGAGGCAAGAATATACAATGGAGAAAAGACAGTCTCTTCAATAAGTGGTACTGGGGAAAACTGGACAGCTACATGTAAAAGAATAAAATTAGAACACTCCCTAACACCATACACAAAAATAAACTCAAAATGGATTAGAGACCTAAATGTAAGGGGAGACACTATAAAACTCTTAGAGGAAAACATTGGAAGAACACACTTTGACATAAATCACAGCAAGATCTTTTTTGACCCATCTCCTAGAGTAATGAGAATAATAAAAAAAAAAAAAAAGGGACCTAATGAAATGTAAAAGCTTTTGAACAGCAAAGGAAACTATAAACAAGACAAAAAGACAACTCTCAGAATGGGAGAAAATATTTGCAAATGAATCAACAGACAAAGGATTAATCTCCAAAATATATAAGCAGCTCAATATTAAAAAAACAAAACAACCCAATCAAAAAATGGGCAGAAGACCTAAATAGACATTTCTCCAAAGAAGACACACAGATGGCCAAGAGGCACATGAAAAGCTGCTCAACATCACTAATTATTAGAGAAATGCAAATCAAAACTACAATGAGGTATCACCTCACAGCAGTCAGAATGGGCATCATCAGAAAATCTACAAACAACAAATGATGGAGAGGGTGTGGAGAAAAGGGAACCCTCTTGCACTGTTGGTGGGAATGTAAATTGATACAGCCACTATGGAGAACAGTATGGGGGTTCCTTAAAAAACTAAAAATAGAATTACCATATGACCCAGGAATCCCACTGCTGGGCATATACCCAGGGAAAACCATAATTCAAAAAGACACATGCACCCCAATGTTCATTGCAGTACTATTTACAATAGCCAGCTCATGGAAGCAACCTAAATGCCCATCGGCAGACGAATGAATAAAGAAGATGTGGTACATATATACAATGGATTATTACTCCACCATAGAAAGGAACAAAATTGAGTATTTGTTGAGACGTGGATGGATCTAGAGACTGATCACACACACAGACACACACATGTGCACACAGCTTGTGACACTTTAAAACTCTCACTGAAATTCAGATTATAAGAGTAAACAGTACAGAATAAACCACTGAAATCCATTCAGAGCACAGAAAAAAACTAGTAAACAAGACCCCACTTTCCAGCATTGTCAAAGCTGTACTGCTGAGTTAAAAAGTCAGGCAAGAAAATCAATTTTCTCTAATACATGAATTTAATGAATAAAAATTCAATATGAAGACAGAGGAAAAATAACCCAGCACTTCTAAACCAACCTAAAAATGTTGATATAAAGGGAGGAACAGTGTTCATCTGCATGTTTTTACTTATTTATTCAATAGACATTTATTAAGCAACTACTAATGATTAGAAATAGCATTGGGCATTTGAAATTCAGAGCTGCCTCTAATATGCAGCATCTGTTTTACTAGAAGTATAAACATATGAGCAAATACAACATGAAAAAGGTTTTTATAAAGAGTAAGATGTATAGAAAACAATTTTAAGAGACACCTAATCCTGATTGGGAGGTCTGGGGAAGGATTCTTGGAAGAGGTGACATCTATATTAAGCTGTGAAAGCTAAAAATGCATTAGTCAGGTGAAGTCGTATGAGCATCAAGCAGAAAAAATAACAAGTGCACAGGCGGGAGGGGAGAGCTGGGCCTCGCTTGTAATGCAAATTTGAAATAATTCAATTTCTAAAGCATAGGATGGACCCCTAGCAAGAGATGAGCTTGGGGGCTTCCCTGGTGGTGCAGTGGTTGGGAGTCCGTCTGCTGATGCAGGGGACATGGGTTCGTGCCCCGGTCCGGGAAGATCCCACATGCCGCGGAGCGGCTGGGCCCGTGAGCCATGGCCGCTGAGCCTGCGCATCCGGAGCTTGTGCTCCGCAACGGGAGAGACCACAACAGTGAGAGGCCCAAGTACAGCAAAAAAAAAAAAGAGATGAGCTTGGAAGTGTCCATAGATCATGATGTATGCCTTTCTAAGTACTGTGAAGGTGATGGCAAGTAAGGCATTTAAGGATCTTTAGCAGGGATTAATCTTGTTAGATAAAGCACTGGTCACCATCTTGGTACAATTGATATGAGGATTTTCCAGGTGCTGCATGAAAATCTTATTTAGAATAAGGATAATAGTAAATAGAGGAGTTGAAATCTGTATTTTGGTACTACCTATGTTTTGATTAAAGGTATAATATAAAGTTGGAAACCAAGGTCTTCATATGTACTAGTACTGCTAACACAAACCATAAAAGTGATAGAAAATGTTTTACTTTGAATTACTAACCCTTCTTTCTAGACCATCTCACTGCTAGAAAAACTTGCAATTCCACATGTAAAATTTTGTGAAGCAGTAAGATTAATATGACAATGGCTGGGTTAGCTAGTAGTCATAAATATACATCTCAGAACTGAGGGGCAACTTGTTTACTGAAATAGATGTAGAATATTGATAACCTTACAACTGGCTGGATGTTATTAGGTGTACAAATATAACCTACTCATTCTACCTATTATGTAGAATACAGGGTAAAGCCTATGTGTGCCTGTTTTGTAGCCAGTAATCTACAGTGATCAGGGTTTTGCAAATATTGCCTTGGAATTCTGAATAAAAATTTCCTATCACTCTGTTTTTGACAAGATCCTTGTAGTTAGACTTAATTGCTAAAAACATCATAGATACCTCAAATAATAGAAATTATATTTGAAGACAGTTTTGAAGAGCAAGAAATAGACCAAAAAAAAAAAAGCAAAACAAAAACAGTCTGTAAATTCACCTCAGCTTACTGAATTCCTTACAAGTCTGTATTTTCTCTCACATCAAGACTTTTCAATGTGTCCACTGTGCCTGGCCCGTTTGTCTTCACCTCCTCTTTCCTTTATCTGCTTAATTACTCCAAAATTTTTGTCTTATTCTCCAGAACACAGTAGGATGCCCTTTTCTTTGTCCCTATCTTCTTATAGGACTTATTTCCCTTACCTCTTTAGACCATGAGTTTCTGAAGAAGCTTGTTGATTGTGAGAGAAAGAAAAGCCAGAACATGTGAATACTGCCAACAACGTTCCTTCTTTCCGTGTCATTTATCAGACAGATCACAACTTGTCAATGTCTAAAGCATGTGATGAGAGATTCAAATGCCATACACTCCAACTACTGTTTCAGTAGTTTTAAGGAATATTTTGTGCTTTGAAAGATACATGCCACGTGCAGTAAATCGTAGTTAACCAGAATATTTAAAGGAAATGATTTTAATCGTTGGAATTTCTGGTCCTCCTTCCATCCCCAAATGATACACATCCTCACCCACTCCCCCAAAAAGCCCCACTACTTTTGTTTAAAGCCATATTACAAATGATTTGAATTATTTCTGCCAACTCTTCTAGTTCAATCTATACAGGATAGGAATGCTGTGACTATGGAGTGAAGCATTCTTTATTCACCATGTGGTAGTTTTCATGGTCTGTATTTCAGAGATTCAGGTAAATAACACATACACTGAATCCTTCCTTTTAAGGGAAGCATTGTTGATTTTATTTCCATTTGTTTGCTTGCTTTAACTTTAGCTGTCACTATTCTCTACATAATTTTGAGTATTAATCTACAGTTTTTATTTGTTGCTATGCTATACTGATTTGATACTCAAAATAATAACACAGCTTGCCTGTCTAAGAAGGACCTTAAGGATAGGGTGGTAGTCATCTTCCCGAATTGCTGATGATAATCCCTTAAAGTAAACAGATAGTTTGTTTTCATGGTCCTCTGGATGTTAAGAGGTAAATCTCCACTAAATTGGAAAACTGTCTTTTCTTGATCAGAAGAAGGGTATGCTTGGGAAGGTGTTTTGTGGAATAAAAGAGATTATACCTCCTCTTTGGAAAGGACAACTTTTGAATCAGCTACAAAATCTTCTCCAAGAACTTCCTGCCTAGAGAGTGCTGACATAGAGTACAGAACATCTGCATACTTGCTATGTGAGATTTTCCGGTCTCCCCATGTGGTATTGACTTCTGTGTTTGCAAGCATTTTGGAGCCAGTTGAGTACTTTTTCATGGAAATGGAGTTTATTTACAATTACCAGCACTGGTGCTGTGACATCTCGTACCATCTTATAACCCTGATATGCATATTCTGCCTTGTTTTTAATTCCAACCAGTAGAATCCATATTTTCCCATCACACCACCACTTTACTGTCATTATTTAACTTAAAAATGGGCAAAAGTAAGTGAAGAAAAGAAAGAAAGCATTTAGGTCAAATCAAAGCAGAGAATCTTGCAATCTTAAAGTTATATCAAAATGGCAGTAGGGTTTTTGAGAACAAATTATTTTTTTTTTTCCTTTGCAGACAATGACTGATAGCTTAAAAATGTTCCTAGAGACATCCCTCATCCATCCCCACCCTTTTGGAAAGATTGTCCTAGTTACTTTGATATGTGGAAATTTGGGGAGCTTATCCACAGATAGGATAGAATATTCTTTCCTGTAGGATTTCTCACATGTACATGTGCTAAATGATGCAGTGCCTTATGTCAAAAGATAATAATACAGATTTAGAGCTGAGCAGAGATATAATTTAAATAAGCAATCAAATTTCATATTTTTTAAGGAAAAGAGAATCATGCCTCTATCCTAAAACTAGTTCATCATGAAAAATGTGAGATTTTTTACTTTACTCACGTGAACAAAGTTTATCATTCATAATAAAATATGCAGAAAATATATGATAACTAGTCCATTTTGATAGAGCAATAAATAGCCTAACATTGTGCAATAAAAAAAAATGAGGCCAGTTCATCAGGAAGAGGTACTTTCAGTGGCATAGTGTGGAGAAAAACAAATTGTTTTCTAAAACTACTCCACATGCTCCAGACTAATTTATTATTACATTATTATTTCCCTCTAGAATTTAAAATGGTTGGAAAAGATTTTATACTTATCAGGAGTTCTAAATCCTTAAATTTTCAGTGCTTTGCATTTTCAATTCTTTATATACTAAGAGGAATAAAATGTTCCAGTCTCTCTCCTTATTTTTATTTCTGTTCAGAGATGCTGCAGGAGCTGTCACAAAGAGGATTATCCAAACATGTGCTGAATTTAAAGCATGTATATGGATAAAGAGATATATGATTCAAGAGGAAAGAACAATACCTCTTATATGGATGTGTTTTTATCACTATAACTGATTCCATGCAATCATTATCATGCAGATGAGTTGGAAGCAGCTAAATATTGTGAGCTTCTAGCACAACATAATTAAATAAACACATTGTCCTTTGTGTTTCCAGGAAAGTAGCTGTAGAACTGCAGCCTTTGGCAGTCTTCCAGGGCTGGTGGGCATCTGTGGCAGGGTATTTTTGTTCTCTGATGAATGAAAACTACATTTGACAAATGGTCTCACACTCTGAAGTGTGAGGGTGGGAAAAGATATGGGTCAATGTGCATTAGTTCATATCAGTTCTTTGTAAAGTATTGATGTTATCTCAACAATGTTTTGTAAAATACTCCAGCTGTATAATGAGGCACACGTTTGTGACCGTCACACCATATGTTAGGATACGGCAAGAACATAGTACAAGGGTGTGTCCAGATCAAAGTCACTTACTTGTGTCTGAAAGTGCAAAAATTGGGATTAAGTGTGAAGTTAGATAAAAAGAGATGAAAGTGGGGCTGTGTTGGAAGTGGGAGTCAGTCTGTAAAGTAGGGACAGTTTTGTAGGGAGAGAACAGACTGAATTCCAGAGAGAGACCAACAATATGACCAAAATGTGCGTCAGTCTTCAGACAAGAGGAAAGAGAGAACATTCTAAATAATAACCAAAAAGCCACATGAATACAAAGATGTTTCTCAGTGATTTATGTGAGGACATCCAAATGCAACATAAATCAAATAAGAATAACCCTGAATACATGGAAATGGTAAATTCTCCACCCACTTTTTAATCGTCTTACAACTGTGACCACTTAGCCATTACTTAGAAGAGAGATTCTTGACCTTGCTGGTATTGACATCTTGGGCCAGATAATTCTTTCTTGTGAGGGCTGTCCTGTGTGTTGTGGGATGTTTAGTAGCATCCATTGTGTCACCCACTAAATGACAGTAGCACAGCCCCTAGTTACGATAACAAAAAATGTCTGGGGCTTCCCTGGTGGCGCAGTGGTTGAGAATCTGCCTGCTAATGCAGGGGACACGGGTTCGAGCCCTGGTCTGGGAGGATCCCACATGCTGTGGAGCAACTAGGCCCGTGAGCCACAACTACTGAGCCTGCGCGTCTGGAGCCTGTGCTCTGCAATGAGAGAGGCCGCGATAGTGAGAGGCCCGCGCACCGCGATGAAGAGTGGCCCCCGCTTGCCACAACTAGAGAAAGCCCTCGCACAGAAACAAAGACCAAACACAGCAAAAATAAATTAATTAAAAAAAAAATGTCTGCAGACATTGCTAAATGTCCTTGGAGGACAACTGTACTTCCTGTTGAGAACCACTGACTTAGTGTCTCTATCTGCTTCAAATACTACACCCTTCCTAAGACAGAAAACCTTAAGGGATTGTATATTAGCATTATTGGTTTTAGCATCATTCATGCTTCCTCATAGACTACTCTTGAGCCTATGTTCAACTTCATGAAAATCAGATTCCAACCTGTGCTTCATTTTTTTAAAAAGTGGACTTCTTCAGTATCTCTTTTGCCAGTGTCTCTACACTGTTAATCTGAAAACTATGCCACCATTCTGGTACAGAAAGCACTCCCTTACTCTTACCAGGTGTTATTCAACTTTCTTTCCTAGGATATAGTAGCTTTTCCTCCCTTGTATTCCAGTCTAATGGTTGTCATTTAGATATTCAAGATAAATTTAGCTGATGTTGCTGTCTTCTTTACTTAAAACCCAAAGTAGGACATATATTTCACAATATGACTGTGAGTCGAGTTCTGTGCTTTCTCAGTGAGAAAAACAGAGAGATATATTGTCAAGAATCAAGTGAAGAATGAGAACATCTACATCAACCTGACCAAGGCAAAGTCATAATGCACTCAAGGCAGAGATTGCATTAGGTTGCAAATGCTCCCTTTTGGAACTAGAAATAAAATTATTGAGCAAATTTATTAAGACAAATGTATGGGAAGTAATTTGTTATACAATTTTCTTGTGGTAACTCTAGAGCTTCTTGTTAGAAGGACTAGTGGAGAACCATATATATAGTTATCATGATGAGCCCTTAACAATATTATCTGCAATTATTTCTTCTGTCCATTGAATCTACATCTTCTGAAAGTATACCTCCTGGTATAAGTGGATTTTTAGAGCATTTGTTACCTAATTTTAAGGAGAATGGGTAGAAGAAGAGGTTTCTTTCACATCTTTAATTGGGTTGATAGTTGTTTGCTTTGGGCAAACATCTAGTAGGCTTCAAAACAGCCACTGATATCATCTTATTTTCCCTGTATGTTCTATTCCTATCTCCGTTTCAACTGTTCCCTCCAGTGATGACCAAACTTTGTACTCAATAAATTAGATCTAATCAGACATTTACTCTTCTCACCTTCCCATTACAAAACTATCAACTTACCTGCATCTATAGTCACCTACACTGTCTGATTTTCTCTCAGTTACTTTGGATGAAGTATCTCTTTTCCAATTAAACGTGTCAGGTGTGACCTGGATTCCACCTTCACAAAATGTGACCTCTGTAATTAGCCACTTCTCTCCTATTCCTCTAGGGAGGCAAAGACAGCCTGAACTAAGATTATCTGTGGAATCACAAAGAGTAAATAGTTGAGAGATGTGGTGGAGGAAGATCAATAGGAATTATTAATTGATCTCATTTGAAAAATAGAGGAGAAGAATACAGTGAAGATTGCAGCACATTTTCTAAATAAGTAGAGAGATGCCATGGATTGGACCTGAACAAATAAGAGGTAGAACCTTAATCTTATGATCTTTGACTGATTCACACACACACACACACAATTACTTTCTATCTTTCCCAGGTAGAAAAGCCCTTGTGTCTTTCTATGCACTTATTAGCTTTCTATTAAAACCATGAATTCTCCAATGATGTTATTTCTGAAAGGATCCTTTACTACTCATAACCTTTGGCAGAACCTTTTTCATATTCTATTTAAAATTGTGCTCTATGCGTGAGTGGTTCATATATTCACCTTTGATAATGGAATCTCTTCATGATGGTGGTGGTTCTATTTTCTTATACTATGTTATAATTGTAAGGACCTTGGAGCAAGAAACATTTTTAAAAATCTAAAATGAATGCATGGAGCTTCCCTGGTGGCATAGTGGTTAAGAATACACCCGCCAGTGCAGGGGACATGGGTTCGAGCCCTGGTCCGGGAAGATCCCACATGCCGTGGAGCAACTAAGCCTGTGCACCACAACTACTGAGCCTGCACTCTAGAGCCCGAGAGCCACAACTACTGAAGCCCGTGTGCCACAACTACTGAAGCCTGCGCACCTGGAGCCTGTGCTCTGCAACAAGAGAAGCCACCGCAATAAGAAGCCCGTGCACCCCAACAAACAGTAGCCCCCGCTCGCCGCAACTAAAGAAAGCCGGCACGCAGCAACGAAAACACAAGGCAGCCAAAAATAAGTAAATAAACAAATGTTTTTAAAAAAGTGAGTTGGAATTTTAAAATAAAATGAATACATTATGGCTGTGATTTTCACATATTCTAGGGATTATTAATTCTTCCAATATATAGTTTGATAATATTTATTCCTCCCCATTGAGTTATTGTATCAAAATATTAGACTCGTTTTCCATTTTCCTAGAGATTTTTTGTTGTTGTTGTTTGGACAGAATTTATTTACCAGTACATAAATTTTATTTAAAAAATTCAAAGTGTTATAACCAATTTAATCTACTGGTTCTTCTATGAAATTGATGGATAGCCATGATCTCCATTTCAATTTGAAGCATGTCAACAGACTTTAAATCTATTGGTTTTTACCAGTTGTCAATATCTATTGATTTAATAAACTTGAAGATATAGCGTTGCTTCTACACACACAGATGCTAACACACACACACACACACACGCACAATGATTACAAATTTTTATAAACTGACTGTCACACCATGATAGGATTTACAAGTTTAATCCCATGAGATCACATCTTCATAAATATAACGGTTTGTGTTTACACACTTGTTTTCGTATCAGCTGTACATCATAGCCTTGGAAGTAGTCAGAGAAAAAGGACCTATGAAAGGTACCAGTGGAGGTAAGCCAATAATTAATATGGCAATAAGTTAGTGGAGTAAAAAAAATGAAAATCCGTATCCACTCCTATTTGACCAGTCTCTATGGTTGAATGGGCATATATCAATTTCTTGAGACAGTATTGGTTTCAAATTGTGTATCATTTTCCCCATGAGCACACATATCAAATTATTGGTTGAAGGCTTGATTTAGAATATATTGCTATTTTATCTCAAATGAACTTAAACTCAACTTTTAAAGGTTTCTATAATCAAACATATTCTGAGTCTACATTCTAAAACACTTCAGGTAATTAAACACTTTAATAAAGACCCCAAGATGTAGTGAAGACACTATGTTTCTTTCATTTCCTTATACTGTAACATCCCTGTATGCTGTTCTCAGTCTGAATTCTGAAAATAAAAATGTGAATAATTCCCTTTGTAAAAATCATAGAGAAAGTGAGATGACTTGAGATTACCAAAATTATTAAAGGAATTTAATTAGCCTTTAGGCTTGTGTAGAGTAGAGATGATCACATCATGACTTACAAAGTTTCCTAGGCCTTATACTGCTTCTTAACTCTTCCTTCAGTATTTTCATTTCTCCCTCACTTGTATGTTCAGGAAATTTTATACATGTATGTATATATGTATGTATATGTAGGAAATATTGAAGTCCCGAATAAAGCCAGTTTAAAAAAATTAATTTTAATTATCTTTTCTGAAAGAATCACAATAGCCAAGCAATTATCTGCATCTTTGTAAAACTATGTTATGTCTTAAATTTTGGCTCTTGGTTTGACATAAAAACTTCCTGAAATAAGTGCTCTCTAAAACATGAATCTCTTGGTAGTTTCCTTAAATACAGTGAATTATAACAATAATTTTGAATTATGTCACAACCTGAAATTTTCCAGTAATAAAATATACATACTAGTTATAACCACATAAGATTATGCTATAATACTATGTTAAAAGAATTACATTCTTTAAAAGTGTGTTTATTAAAATAGGTCAAAATTTAATTTTTGTATTTCTTTTGTAACTAAGAGGCTGTGGTTCTTAGCATTGATTGTTAGGAGAGTATTTCTTGCACCCCCAACTCCACATATAAAAAGTATCAAGAATAAAAATTCTATTCATTTCATTCTCTCAGTAATCCTGTTAAAATGACATGAATTGCCTTTACAGTTTTCCAAGCAAGGTTTATCAGGTACATTTGTTGGTCTCAGCAAAGCAACAAAAGAGGAGTTAGCATAAAGCAGCGCTCTGGCAGTTAGAAGATATAGATTTTGTTTCTGCCTTCATCACTTGTTCATTTTGCCACTTGAGCATTACTCCTTCTGTATGAACCTGAGCCTTTCCATCCACAAAGTATCTTGTTTAGTACAGTGTATCCAGGGGGCCCTCAGGAAATATTAAAAGATGATAAATAGTAAAGGTAACTTGCCTCTTACCTAATGACTACAGAATGTGCTGTGTGATTGAATAAACAAAAGGCTTTGAAATTATGCATGGGACCTTTTTTTTTTCTCGTTTCCTGGCAGTATTCAGTGCATTTTTCTCTGTTTAAATATGAGTTGGACATAGTGGAAAATATACTCAGAGACAGTGGATAGCTATATCCTTCCTTGATGTACTTTCTATCTAAAGCAGTTCTTCATTTTCTTCTGCTATGTATCTTACTGTTCCTACAGGTTTATGGAGAATAGCAAATACCAAGTTAAATATATTATAACTTTTCCTATGCTGTAAGGTTATTCTAAAGTTATCTTTCTCTAATAATAATATTGTTTGGACTTTTATTTCATTTCTCTCCAGATGTACTTTAGTTTTTGCACATATTTTAGGAGTGGTTTTATTTGTTTGTTTGTGGCATTGCTCTTATGTCACACACAAAATAATATTCTAATTGGCCCGAAAAGGATAATGCATCTTCCAAAACAAGAATTAAGTTCTTACTTGATGAATTCGGCTGGCTTTTTCAGAAGAAGTAAAATCATTTCAAAGGTTGCTGGGCAAGCCCTTAAACTTAGCACCTCTCTGAAATTCAACCCACATTTTAAAATAAATGTACTTAAAATTTGAAAATATTTAAATCTCTCATAACTTAACCATCTATAGAATTTTTTTAAATAGCTCTGTTATTGTGCTCTATTTTATGTGGAGCAATTCTTTCAGCCTTCGTTTATACTCTCAAAATAATGAGTTCCATCTTTTTAATTTATCTCAACTCTTACCTTTTAATAGGAATTTATTATTTTCACAACAGTAGGAGAGAGCCATTCTTTATCAAAATGTAGCTATCTGATACTTATTGAAATAAACATATTTCTGATACTGTTTCTCAGTATCTAAGAAAAAGAATTGCTACCACTCTGTCTCTGCCCTTTCCTTTGTGTTTGTTTTTAATTATGCTAACTTTTGCCTTTGACATATAATGTTTTCTCATTTTAACATTAGTTTTGATGTTTATTTACTGATAATACTTGTACACAGGGACAACACATTGCAAGTATATTCAGCAGATAGTGAAAAGATCTGAAAGTCTTCCTGGAAAGTTAATAGTTGGAACTCAAAAATAGATCCTGCACATACCAAGCATTTTTCCTATTTCTACCATACCTGAGAGAAGATTTCATTTTATATGCATGAAACAAAGTCTATTGTATGCATTAAACCAACTTTATGATACCAGGGAATCTTTGTGGGCCTAAAAAAAAAAAATCAATAAAATATTTATAAGAAAAAATAGCTAGTGAAACCATGCAGTCCCTGGTTATCACTCCATGTTATAGATGATGGCTTCAGTCATTTTCAAGTTGCCAAATACAATTTATTACTATAAAATCTTTCTCATCACAAAGCCAAGCTCTTTCCAAATTGATACAGTTTATTGCACTGCAAGGAGGTAATGCCCATCTCCACTCAGAGCTCAAACAGTTAATGTTCAGCACTTGGAATCAATTTAGCTGACATGAAAGAGCCCCTGGAGTGGTAATGGCTCTTTTCTCGTGATCTGTATATCACTGCACTTAAGTTCTAGAATGCCAGGAGCGCTTCAGATTTGAATTTATTTTGTTACTGGGCTTAATGCACCCACTTGAATATTTAGATGAATCACTTTCTGTCAAACAAATTTGTCTTTTGAATATCAAGCACTTAAAAATAATACTGATAAATAGGCAATGGATAAAATCGTATTCTGCTTGATCGGAGTTTTTATTTTTTCCACTTATTCTGGAACCACTAAGATTTGAATAATTCTTCAAATCTTTTCTGGACTGGAACGAATAGAGATAAATATGAAATTGACCTTGATTTTACATGGCTGGGTTTTCATGGCCGTCATATAGGGCCATGCAGCCTGGGCACTGCATAACTTTAAGGAGCACTGGTCACTTCTAGTCTTTGCAAAGGACGCCCCCTGTATCTGGATGGTGCACAACTGGCACAATTGAACATGGAGGCACTACCACAGATAGATACAAAGCAAGTAAGGAATTTGATTAAATCATCATTCTAAAATTGCATGGTTGGTTAAATGAGTAAATCAGACCCTTACCTGCTTTGAACTGCCTTCTTAATGGCATCTGATCGTAGACTACAAGAGCCAGAATTGACTTAAGAGTTTCTCTAGTTCCAGCTTCTTACCATATAGGAGTAAACTCAAGTCCCTACTCACCAAGGGGTTAAACTAAGTCCTGTAGGTAGATAGTAGTTGTCAAAGCTAGATCTAGGGGCTTCCCTGGTGGCGCAGTGGTTGAGAGTCCGCCTGCCGATGCAGGGGACACGGGTCCGTGCCCCGGTCCGGGAGGATCCCACATGCCACGGAGCGGCTGGGCCCGTGAGCCATGGCCGCTGAGCCTGTGCTCCACAACAGTGAGAGGCCCGCGTACCGCAAAAAAAAAAAAAAAAGCTACATCTAAAACCCAGTGTATAGACTTCTTTTCCAATGATCTGTTTTCAAAACCCTACAGTAACTTTCATTGTCTCATTAAGATGTTGACAGCCACCTCTCCCCTGATTATAAGAGACATCACAGGGAAGTGACCTTACAATAATAGAGTTGTGGTTTTAGCCTCTCTTGAAGTCCATTCTGCTGTAGGGATTCCACAGTTTTGATCTTGGCTTGTTAACCTCATTAGCATTGATTCTCAACACCTGTGCCTGTGGTTAGTTGGAGACCTAGGGTGTATGGGGTGTATGACTTCTTTGTACCAGAGCCCACCATCAATAGTCATTTCTCCCATGACCAAATGGAGTATGAAGAACTAGAAATAGTGAACCTGGAGTCATGTGTGGGTGTTGAACAGGTTATTATAAAGATTCTGTTTACATATGTATTTTATAATATTTCATGCAGTATAGATTTTGGACAATAGGTGAAGGAATGGCAAATGAAGTTAATTATCTTTTTTTTTCTTTTTTTCCTAGTGAGGTTGATGGGATTTTGTTTACTTTCCTAATAAGATGGTGATTTACATGTTTTAGAGAACCACTTACTCTGTGCCCTCTGTGCATGGTTTCAGCCTTGCAAGTCTGAACTGAAGGCATGCATGAGTCCAGAGCAGATGTGTACAGCTGGGCAAACCTCTTTTCTATTGCTCTTCCTTGGAATGATAATCCACATGCTGAGATTTCAAATGACTTTAATACACATTTTCTTGATTAATGGAAAATGGCAGAGTGTAGGAGACTGAAACAGTTTGTGCTTTGCTTGATTAATTAATAAGGGACTCTCTTTTCCCAGCTCCAACTCATTATGCTAATGAAGTGTCATCAATTAAGGCTTTCCCTTGATTATTGAATGTCAGGTAGCGCTCAGTGAAAATGCTGCATTCCTTTGCTGTCTGGGTGGAACTGCCATTACAGCTTTTTCTGGACTGCTCCTTCCATTAGCTGCTGTTTGTTCTATTTTCTCATTATTGTGTCTTTTTCTTGCTTTTAAGTGAGGTGACTATGGAAAGCTTGGAATGAAATGGAAAATGTTGTCTCTGGAAATGTGGGTAAAGAAAAAGTGTTAACAGAAAGATACACACAATTCTTAATTCAGAACTCATTTGTAATTATTAATGATATAGTAAAAAATTAATCAAAAGACTCTGTTGAGCTTTCTGAAATAAGTCTTTGGTATTGTGATTAGATAAGATAAGCAGTTCAGAAATACATGATCATTAACCATTTCCACCCTACTATTGAAATTAAATTTTAAGGTTTTTTTCCTAAGGGAAGTATCCTGAGAACAAAAGAGTACCTATTTAAATGCTTTATTCTCTTTAGGTAATGTTCTAATTTGTTTACAAATATTACTTAGATTTGGATCCACTTAAAGATGACAGAAATGTGAAAAGAATAGAGTAGAACCAAGTACAGCCTCTAGATTACATTGAGGAAACAAACATTTTTACGTGTCCTAGTGGCTTTTTCTCCTTAGCACTGAAGATGAGGCTCTTGATATGGGTCAATTTTGTACATTCATGTTATCTAATTCACTCATTAGGGAATGCCTTACTTTAAGATTAGGTAGTCCCTGTTAATGAGGAACTGCTAAGACATTTATAAAGGTTGTAAGTAGAAGAAGGTCTGAGTAAGACACTCACAATCACCCATCTTATCTACTTTTGGTAGCTAACATCTTGGGGGAGCAATAGTAATGAATCTGTTTAATCTTCTCCTTTCACTTCACCTAAAGTAAAAAATAGTTTATAGTTTTATGGTACATCTCTGGCCTTGAAAAAAAATTGTTTTTCAACTAGTGGTGTCATCTGCTTAATTAATTCATCGATTTCTCAGTTTCCCTAACTACAGAATGAGGAGATAGTATTCATGCATGGCTATCTTTCTGGAGATTCTGAATATAAATAAATGGAGAAGTAAAAAGGATACTCTACTACTTGCTTTTATGGAATGCATTTTTATTCTGGTGCTGTGAGTTTTAAAATTAGAGGAAGACATCTGATAGAGCTCATTGCTGAGTATACTGATGCTTAGTTACCTCCATCAGTTAAAACTAAAGTTTATTCCTCTTTTCAGAGAGCACTCCTTTTCTCTGCTTTCAGGAATAATGTTACCAGTTCATTGGAATGCTTAGATGTGCTGTCTTTGGGTTATATCTTTAACTCTTTCTCTGAGTCCCAAACCTGTTAGAGCACTAAAGAAAGACTGATCCATAAAGTGAACTAAGTATGCTGCTGAGCAGAGGCGGTATTTACTGCCTCAGTGTGGAACACCTGTATTATCTTCTCAGAAGGATCTTGGTGAGAAATAAATCTAAATCTAAGCATGGACAAGTGGGGGGTTGGTAATCATCAGAATTCAGGCCTGAATGCCACTCCTTTAGAGGACCAACCCCGAGCAGCAGATTCTCCACGTGCGGCCATGCACAAGAGCAAATCCACTCGGCGCTCAGAGCCAGTATTCCATTTGATAGTCATACTTGCATTTGTGCCATATAGTGTGGAGAAATGGTAAATAACCTTCTGAAACAGAAAGTGGTGGAAGATCAAATTACCCAGGTAAAGAAGAAAATAGTTTAAGCCCTACCAACTGCAGCGCATATGCGTTCATTGTCATCACTTTAATCTTCTGTTTGTTTTGTTTTTGATATTAAAGTCATGATAACGAGATAGGATGAACTGGGATGAAATTTTATTTTTTTAGAATCAAATTACTCTCCATAAATTTCTTTATTTTGACAATGAAACTTTACTTTCATTGTAGAAAACAGCTTATGTTCAATTTTTCACCAAAGTGTACATGTCCCTGCGGTCATTAAAGTTGAAGCTGTAGGACTGTTATATTTATAACACTGCAATGTCGGTTGAGTGAGAGAAATAGATGAGTATCATAGATTTGAGGATATGAGATATGATTGTCATTCATAACTAAAGTCATGCTGCATGTATAACATAATCTCATTGTGTCCTGCCTGGTTTGAAATGCAGAATAAAATGTGTGTAGAAAGGAATGCCATATTTATATAATTGATTAATTGTAATTATTCCTAGAAAAATAGACTTCAGGGCCTGAATATGTAGGAAGTGTGCAGATCAACAGATTAAAAGAAAAAGTATTTTTCAGATGGACAATATAGTCGGTAACCAACAGTTAACCAAAAGGAAATTGGATATAATCAGTTTAACAAGCATGTATTGCAAGTCAACAGTTTGCCCTGGTTGATGCCAAATGGTCACTTATTCTTCTAATTAACTTCCTTCTTGGTGGGAATGTAGTGTTTTGTGAGACACAGCATAAAGTAGTTAAATAGACAGATCCTGGAGCCAAACAGCCTGGGGTTGAATCCTAGCCCACCCACTTACTAGCTGTGTGAACATGAGCAGTCTGTTTAACATTTCCATGCTTCATGTTCCTCTTCCATAATTAAAGTAATACCTTCCCCATTCAGTTGTTGTGAGGATTAAATAAGTTAATAGATAGAAAGCCTCTGTAAGCATGTTAGCACTAATTAAACACTATAAAAATTTTGCTATTATAATATAGGGGAATATATTGGCGATTTTTACCGAATTTTAGGATCAGATAGATGGGTGCTTATATTCTGTCTCTATGGATACCTTTATTATTTTATTTTTTGTTTTATTTTTGGATCTTGGATAAGTAATGAGGCTATTGAGCCTCAATTTTCTTATCTATAAGACAGGCATAATGATAGGATCTACCTTATGTTTTGTGAAGATTAAATAATTTCTGATACATACTCAATGCTTAAAAAATATAATCATAGTCTTTACTTTTTATTCACACATAGGATACTATTGCCACATTAATATACTTTATTGTCCTTGACCAAATTCAGGATATATTAAAATCCCTTTGTTACAGATGTAAAGGCTAGAAAGGGGTAATAAAATATACTCTGCATTCAGTATTAAAAATACATTGTTGAGGACATCCCTGGTGGTCCAGTGGTTAAAAATCCGCACTACCACTGCAGGGGGCACAGTTTCGATCCCTGGCTGAGAAACTAAGATCCCACATCCCCGCGCGGTGCGGCCAAATAAAAAAAAAAGTGAAAATAAATACTTAAAATATTTTAAAAAATACATTGTTGAACATCCATTTTACAGTTCAGTGTGCTTCTCCCCTGCCAGGAGAAAATCCTGAACTATACCAAAAAAACAAAAAGAAACATGATAATCGTAACAGGAATTAATTATGTAGCAGAGAAAATCCTTCCTACTTTTAAAAGATATTTTTTTTTAAGGAAAGTAATATTTGCCTTTTGACTGACATAATTGTATCTAAGTCACAGAGTGATCAGAAATTAGAGCTTTATTAAAACTTGATTTACTACAATTTCTGCTTTATTTTTTGCCAAGTTCACATTACTCCGTGAAACAAAATATAAAACCTCATAGCTTAATTTTAAACTTATCATCACCAGTAACAAGACATGTATAAGCAAAGTAACAGTGATTAGGGGAATCTATACATTCATTCAAGGAACTGAAGGAAGAAGTGTTTCCTCTTAATTTATAAAATGCAAATTATGAAATGACTAACAATTCAGTGGTTATTGTTGCTCTGTCCTTTGAATACATTTACTTATACTTTTCCTTTGCCTACTTTTATATTTTCATATTATACTTGGTTCCTCATAAATTATGCAACCACTTTTGAGAAATTTAGAAGTGAGTTGACCATGTCCTGCCCACCTGTACTTTTTTTCCTGGGCACACAAACTAAGGCTGTATTCTTGACTTCCCTTGCAGATTGCTGTGACTAGGTGATCAAGCATTCTCCAGTGGTATGTGAGAGAAAGTGATGTGCACATTTTCTGGTCCATCCTATAAAAATCGCCCAAGAGCACTCCATCCTTTTTTCCTTTCCTTCTGCCCTAAATAGAAACTCCTAGACTGACCCTACTGTACCCCCATGCTTGGTCATTGACTTGGAATGTCCCTACACATTTGCATGAGAATAATACTCTCTTGAATATGTTTAGTTCCATTTCGACATATAGTAGGAAAAAAATGATGATTTTGAAATGGAGTGATGCTGTAAAAAATTAAAATGTGTTAAAACATAAATTTTTGCTCTAACAACAGAAAAACAAATAGAGGTCATGGTGAGAAAAATATATACAGCAAGAGGCAAGTGGAGATGTGGGCTATGTGGTGGCAAAGCATTTTGAAAACACTCACCTGCAATTACTTGGAAGGTTAACCAAGTGTCTACTGGACCTGGAGCTCTAGGAGAAGTGAAAAAGTCAGAATGTTAATAAATGTGTGACTGTTATTTGCTGCACTGAGCCATGTATTATGGGAAAGAGCTGAGCACAGGCAAGAATTAGCTGCTTTTAAACAGGTGTTGAAAGGAATAGAGAAACCAGATTAGAAGCATCATAGGATTGGAAAACAAAACTGCTCTGAACCTTTTACAGTTGGAGATAAGACTGAAAAAAGCTTTAAGAACCAAAGACATACACAAGGGGCTTCAGCTTGTGCAAAAATCAGCTTGAGAGAGGTTGTCTTCTCATTCACTCCTGTTGCTTCAGATGAGCTTAAAGAGATATCAGAGAGAGAGAGAGAGAGAGCGCGCGAGCAGGGTGGGGGGAGGGTAGAAGAAGAGAAGGAAGGAAGGAAGGAAGTAGCAGCAGCATGTGTGGAGGAAGAGAAAGAACTGTAAGGTCGGATCTTAACAAACGGCACCGCGAAACAGAGGAAAGCTTCAAGTGAGCTTTATTAGGGAGCGCTCCCGGGCGAGGTTCACTGGTCCGAGAGAAATGGGCCAGAGAAGTCGCACCCGGGCGAGGGTTGGGCAAGATTTTATAGGGGAAAAAGGGAAAGGGGTGTGGTCAATCTGGGAGGGCGCAGGGTATTCCTTATTTGGTGGTCTTTTCGGGTATCCTGGGGGACGGTTAGCCCCGCCCCTCGAAAGGCGGGAAGGCTGGGCCGGGTGGAAAGTCCCCAGGTCAGTTCCTGGAACTGGGTGGTCCGGAATGTCTCCAGGGCAGTTTCTGGAACTGGGTGGTCCGGAATGTCTCCAGGGCAGTTTCTGGAACTGGGTGGTCCGGAGAATTTCGATCTGATGCAACCTGTGAATCTGATTGTGTTCCCCTGCCCCGGGCCAGTTGGCCTTACAAGAACAAAGAAATAAAACCAACTTAATAGAGTTGACTTAAAAACTATAGCTAAGAAAAAACTCTGACTTAACTAGAATATGAAAATGACTGGAACATGGAACTTACCAGAAGCAAATTCATTTTCAATGGAATTGTATTAACTTGCAAACCACAAGCCCATAAAATCATTAACAATTTGGGAATTTCAGTGATATGGATATGGGGATTTTAGCATTATTCTTGCAACTTTTCTGTAAGTCTGATATTGTATTAAAATGAAAAGTCAACAAGAAGCCCTTATCTGCCAATAAGAGTATGTGATCATCAACCAATTGTTGTCAGGAATTTCACCAGCAGGAAAATAGCTGTCCAAGCTGTAAAGCTTCCAAGTAGGTCATCCTCCACCCCACCCACTTCAGATGTGGCCATTGAAGATGTGATATTGTAATTTATAATAAGAAATATATATTTGGTCTTCTTCTTCATTTCTGGTGCAGAACTTCTAAAACCCTAGGAATTTCCTAACTGATGAGAGAGATAAATCTGTCTTTTGTTATGCTAAGGAGGTGATTTTTGGACCACACCTAAGAATGAGGGCTGATTGCCTAGAGAATCAATCATGTGATTGGAGGGTTGGAACTTTCACCCCAACTCTTGACTTCCAGGGAGGGAAGAGGAGCTGGAGATCCAGTTCAATCACCAGTGGCTGATAATTTAATCAGCCATGCCTGTGTAATGAAGCCTCTATAAAACCCCCAAAAGATAGTGTTCTGAGAGCTGCTGGGCTGGGAATATGATCCTCAGGGCAATCATGGAAACTGCAAACTGATGTTAGAGAAGTTGCTCTCAGTTTTGATTCTCAAATGATTTTGCAGTGGAGACACTTCCTATACCCTGTTAACTTGCAAACTCCATGGACTATGGGAAATAACTTTTCATTGTGCTGATCTCTTACATATTTGGGTCCAGTTGTTTTTTAGCCTATCCTACATTAATTAATACAAAGGGTAAAATCTATAACATCTAATTGGAACTGTAAAGATCTAAGAAATAAGTTAATCTAACTTTATCTCAACCAGTGTAGGGGATAATTTAAAAAATTCAATTTACCTCCAAAATATTTCAAAATTTATACAGTAAAAGAGAGATAAAATTAGGCTAAAACACCTTTAAAGATGATAAGTTGTCTATATTTTCTAACACTCTACTGAAAATGCTTAAAACCCATCTTGAGTTTGTCTTTGTCCCAATTTATAAAAAGAAAAGAAAACCTGAAATGTATTCCCAAATTAATTTACCTCTGTATCTAGAATGAGCAGAAAACACTATTACTATTTGTCACTTTACTAATGTACTGTAGGATACTGAAGTGTTAGAAAGAAGTCTGTAATGGTTGTCATTTGAAAATAAATTCTTTTTTGCTACTGAATCTTCATATCCCTGGAAGCAGAATTGTGTTACCATGATTCAAAATGTATATTAGCAAAAATTTTTGCAAACCAAAAAAAAAAAGCAATACAGAGTTTATCATTCATATTTGTTCCAACTTTTCCATTATAAACCTCATTATAGAAAATCAATAACATGGAAAGGAGATAAGTGTACCCAAATGTTAGATTTTTTTCTAATATGAAAATAAAAATATTTACAATTATAGCTTTATTTGAGCATCATAGACTATTGTCATTTCAATTTCTGATATGTTAAAATTTTCTTTGTTTACATATAAACTCTTACATTTCCCATTGTACTTTTAGGTGATATAAACTGGAGTCAGGTGCCAGGTTTTTTTTTTTTAACCTCATTTTCATTTTCTCGATACATCTAGGAAATTGAAAAGTAAAATAGGAAACATAATGTTCTGATTAAAATAAACAACAGGCTTCTTGTGTTGAGGTAAGTGCAAGCAGTAATTCTGCATTGCAGTTATTACAACAGAATCAATAAGTATGGAACTAGAAAACAAATGTATCTTCCTGAAGCTTTAATCAACCGGCAATCTCTGGTAGTGCACTTCCGTGAAATAGTGTCATTTTTATGAAGAATTTATTTACTTATATTTTATTTTTGAATCACTGCATTCAAGAGCAGTGTCATTATTTAATAATCATACTCTGCTAATTTCTGTATAAATCATGTTCTAAAGCTACATCTAGGAATGAGAGAAGGACAAAGTGGAGAAGGGGCCAGATTTTGCCAAAATAATATATTTATTAAATGTTACAGCTAGAGCTGTTACTCTTCTAAACAATTAAAATGGGATAAATTATGTAATAAAATGCATGTCTTTGAAGTTTACAACATCTTTTTTAAAAAATAATAAAACTAATACATATTTATCCCAGGAGGGCAAAAAGAAGAAAAAGTTTACCCATAATTCTGCCAAGGAGTAATCAATATTCTGTCTGACTCATTTCTCTCTTTCTATCTACCTATCATTATCTCTCTATCATCTGTCTATATCATCTTTCTCATCTATCCTTTCAGACTTTCTAAGCTTGCGTGTATATGTTTCTTTGTTTTTATTTTTACCAAATTGGATTATACAATTTTATTTTCTGCTTTATGCACTTCACATATATTGTGAGCATTTTTTCATATCATTAAATATTCTTATAAAGCATAATTCTAGATAGCTTTATAGAATTTTTTATATAGATGTACTATGTAGTCATCTATTTACCCATCATCAAACATTTACTATTTCCAGTTGTGTTTCTTACTAATATCTTTTCTATGAACATCTTTTTTCTCACAACTCTGTGGCCCAATTTTTACTCTTTATTATTGTCGATTCTTAGAGACGAAATTCTTTGGTCACAAAGTAACAGCCTCTTTTTAAAGGCTCTTGCTGTGACTAGGAACTTTACTGATCAATGGGGGCAGGGTGGAGGAAGCTGGGAGAGGGGAGACAAACACTGCCAAAATGATTTCAAACTAGATGTACTAATTTAATTCTAACCTATGAATGCCTGAGACATGTTCACTGCACCCTAGGTAGCATTAAGCATTATTCTCATTATTAAAATATTTGATAATTCATCAGACAAACTGTACCTTATTACTATTTAATTGAATTTTTAACTCATAGATTATATTCAGTGTTTATCTGTCATTTGTATTTCTTATTTACAATTTATATTTTTTACATTAATGGTTTAAACCAGAATGATATTTAGAAATAGAAGTTATACTGGACATTTTTCCCCTTTGTTTCTGACTTTAATGTAACTGCCCTAACTCTTTAGGTGTAAAATGTAGTATTGACTAAAATCATGGGATTTTAAACATAGCCTTTAACTGAGAGCAAAGGGAAAATAATGTGCTTATTTTACCTGTTTTTCTTTTAGTTGTTTCATTCTGCTATTTTACTGCCTCGTTTGTTCCAAAGTAAACTGTTTCAAATAATAATTTATATAGAAATTAAAATCGTCTTTTTCTGTAAGATACTACTGTGTGTAACAAAGTACCATCAGGAATGTTTTTCCTCACTAAAAATATGTCTTTGGTTTGGGCTTCCCTGGTGGCCCAGTAGTTGAGAGTCCGCCTGCCGATGCAGGGGACACGGGTTCGTGCCCCGGTCTGGGAGGATCCCGCGTGCCGCTGGGCCCGTGAGCCATGGCCGCTGGGCCTGCGCGTCCGGAGCCTGTGCTCCACAATGGGAGAGGCCACAACAGTGAGAGGCCCGCGTACCACAAAAAAAATAAAAATAAAAATATGTCTTTGGTTTAATAAAGCAAGAATTATCAAAGTTAGACCTTAATAAACTAGAGTGTGGATTTAATTATTCATCTATAGGATGCACCATTTAAAATTTCGTTACCAGTTTTAAAGGTCTGGATATGCAAATTGATTTTGTAAATTTTAAAGAGGGTAATTCTTAATCTACCTGAGATAAGCTATTTTTAATAATTTTAGAAATGCAATTTATATGCAAATATATTATGTGCTAGGTTCAGCTATTTCTTTTCTGTTCAATAAGCGGGTCTGACAAAAGAAGCCTGCTCAGCAACAAAGTTAGCCACTAGTTTGGTGTATGCTATCTATTGTATTTCTAGATCAATTATACATTTTATAAAAAACAGCAAACATGATGGAACACATCCAAGTAAGTGTTATCTTCTTCAATATTGTAATTCTGAAAGTTTCTATGCTGACTCTAATAATACTATCACTATTTAAAACCTTAAAAAATCCTTTGGAACTATCTTCATTTGTTCTAAAATACTCTTTTGAACAACTTATTAGTTGTAATTATATTTTGATTTTGTACATCACAAAACTTTGGAGCCAAGTAGTTGTATTAGGACATATGAGTGTTGTTCAAATGCTATTGTGCAAAAGATGCCACATGAGCAGATGACTTTTTGATGAAAAATACTGTCATTGAATATTCATATGTACTTCATTAATTTCTATCAAATATAACCTTTCCAATTCCTCAAAATTTAAACATAAAATCTTGACTGATCATTTAGCCTTTTTTCAGCTTTTTGGGTGACATAATTGACAAATAGGAATTTGAAATATTTAAGGTGTACAACTTGATGATTTGATATTTGTACATATTGTGAAAGATCACCATAATCAAGCTAATTAGTATACCCATCACTTCACATAGTTACCCTTTAGCAAATTTCAAGAACCCAATATAGGAGACTTTCAGGATGGCAGAGGAGTAAGACATGGAGATCACCTCGTCCACACAAATACATCAAAAGTACATCTACACGTGGAGCAGCTCCGACAGAACACCTACTAAATGTTGGTCAAAGACCTCAGACTTCCCAAAAGGCAAGAAAATCCCTAGTACCTGGATAGGGCAAAAGAAAAAAGAAAAAACAGAGACAACAAAATAGGGATGGGACCTGCACCTCTGGGAGGGAGCTGTGAAGAAGGAAACGTTTCCATGCACTAGGGAGCCCCTTCACTGGCAGGGATGAGGGCTGGGCAGGGGGAAGCTTAAGAACCATGGAGGAGAGCACAGCAACAGGGGTGCAGAGGGCAAAGTGGACAGTTTCCACACAGAGGATTGTTGCCGACCAGAACTCACCATCCTGAGAGGCTTGTCTGCTCACCCATCAGGGTGGATGGGGGCTGGGAGCTGAGGTTCAGTCTTCAGAGGTCAGACCCAAGGGAGAGGACTGGGGTTGGCTGTGTTAAGACAGCCTGAAGGGGGCTAGTGCGCCACAGCTAGCCAAGAGGGAGTCCGGGAAAAAGTCTGGACCTGCCAGAGAGGCAAGAGACCATTGTTTTGGGGTGCACAAGGAGAGGGGATTCCTGCTCTGTGTGCCCACAGAAGGCAGAGCACTGCTGAAGTGAGCTCCAGAGACAGGCACAAGCCGCAACTATCAGCTCAGACCCCAGAGACGGGCATGAACCACTAAGGTTGCCACCACTGCCACCAAGAGTCCTGTGTGCAAGTGCAGGTCACTACCCACACCCCCCCAGGAGCCTGTGTATCATGTAACTGTTACGGTCCTGTGATCCAGGGACAACTTCCCTGGGAGAACACACGGTGCACCTCAAGTTGTTGCAATGTCACACTGGCCTCTGCTGCCGCAGACTCGCCCCACATTCCAATTATGACTACCATACTCCTCCCTTTCCCCAGCCTGAGTGAGCAAGAGAGTCCTAATCAGCTGCTGCTTTAACCCTGTCCTGTCTGGGCAGCAACAGACTCCTGAGGGTGGCCTACATGCAGAGGCGGGGCCAAAACCAAAGCTGAACCCCAAGAGCTGTGCAAACAAGAAAGATTAAGAGAAATTTCTCTGTGCAGCCTCAGGAGCAGCAGATTAAATCCCCACAATCAACTTGATAAACCCTGCAACGTTGCAATACCTGCATAGACAACGATTGTTCCCAAAATTGAGGCGATGGACTTTGGGAGCAACTGTAGACTTGGGATTTGCTTTCTGTGTCTGAATTGTTTTTGATTTTATGTTTATCTTAGTTTAGTTTTTAGCGCTTATTATCATTGGTAGATTTGTTTATTGGTTTGGTTGCTCTCTTCCTTTTTTTAAAAAAAAATTATGTTTTAATTTTTTTAAAATTTTTAGTTTTATTATTTTTAGTTTTTAAATATTTTTGTTTTTAAAATTTTTTTCACCCTTTTTTCTCTTTTTGTGAGTGTGTATGTGTATGTTTCTTGGTGTAATTTTGTCTGTTTAGGTTTGCTTTTACCATTTGTCCTAGCATTCTCTGTTTTTGTTTTTTTGTTCTTTGTTTGTTCTCTTTTTATGAGTGTGGTGTGTGTATGTTTCTTTGTGTGATTTTCTCTGTTTAGTTTTGATTTTACCATTATGTTTGGGGTTCTATCCTTTTTTTTTTTTTCCTTCCTTTTCTTCTGAGCTGTGTGGCTGGCAGGGTCTTGATGCTCTGGCTGGGTGTCAGGCCTGAGCCTCTGAGGTGGGAGAGCCGAGTCCAGGACACTGGACCACCAGAGAACTCCTGGCACAATGTAATATCAATCAGCAAGAGCTCTCCCAGAGATCTCCATCTCAACACTAAGACCCAGCTCCACCCAACGGCAAGCAAGCTCCAGTGCTGAATGCCCCATGCCAAACAACTAGCAAGACAGGAACACAAACCCACCCATTAGCAGAGAGGCTTCCTAAAGTCATACTAACTTCACGGACACCCCAAAACACACCACCGGATGCAGCCCTGCCCACCAGAAGAACAAGATCCAGCCCCACCCACCAGAACACAGGCACCAGTCCTCTCCACCAGGAAGCCTACACAAGCCACTGAATGCCCTCAACCGTTGGGGGCAGACACCAAAAATAACGGGAACTATGAACCTGCAGCCTGCGAAAAGGAGAACCCAAACACAGTAAGTTAAACAAAATGAGAAGACAGAGAAATATGCAGCAAATGAAGGACCAAGGTAAAAACCCACCAGACCAAACAAATGAAGAGGAAGTAGGCAGTCTACCTGAAAAAGAATTCAGAGTAATGATGGTAAAGATGATCCAAAATCTCAGAAATAGAACGGAGAAAATACAAGAAACATTTAACGAGGACCTAGAAGACCTAAAGAGGAAACGAACAATGATGAACAACACAATAAATGAAAGTAAAAATACTCTAGAAGGAATCAATAGCAGAATAACTGAGGCAGAAAAACGGATAAGTGACCTGAAAGATAAAGTAGTGGAAATAACTACCACAGAGCAGAATAAAGAAAAAATAATGAAAAGAAATGAGGACAGTCTTCAAGACCTCTGGGACAATATTAAATGCACCAATATTTGAATTATAGGGGTCCCAAAAGAAAAAGACTAAAAACAAGGGTCTGAGAAAATATTTGAAGAGATTATAGTCAAAAACTTCCGTAACATGGAAAAGGAAATAGTCAAGTCCAGGAAGCACAGAGAGTCCCATACAAGATAAATCCAAGTAGAAACATGCTAAGACACATATTAATCAAACTATCAAAAATTAAATACAAAGAAAAAATATTAAAAGCAGCAAAGGAAAAGCAACAAATAACATTCAAGGGAATCCCCATAACGTTAAGAGCTGATCCTTCAGCAGAAACTCTGCAGGCCAGAAGGGAGTGGCAGGACATATTTAAAGTGATGAAAATCATAAAGATCAGAGCAGAAATAAATGAAATAGAAACAAAGAAAACAATAGAAAATATCAATAGAACTAAAAGCTGGTTCTTTGTGAAGATAAACAAAATTGATAAACCATTAGCCAGACTCATCAAGAAAAAGAGGGAGAGGACTCAAATCAATAAAATTAGAAATGAAAAAGGAGAAGTTACAACAGACACCGCAGAAATACAAAGCATCCTAAGAGACTACTACAAGCAACTCTATGCCAATACAATGGACAACCTGGAAGAAATGGACAAATACTTAGAAAAGTATAACCTTCCAAGACTGAACCAGGAAGAAATAGAAAATATGAACAGGTGAATCACAATCATTGAAATTGAAACTGTGATTAAAAATCTTCCAACAAACAAGAGCCAACAAACCAAAAACCAGATGGCTTCACAGGTGAATTCTGTCAAACATTTAGAGAAGAGCTAACACCTATCCTTCTCAAACTCTTCCAAAATATAGCAGAGGGAGGAACACGCCCAAACTCATTCTACGAGGTCACCATCACCCTGATACCAAAACCAGACAAAGATGTCACAAGAAAAGAAAACTACAGGCCAATATCACTGATGAATATAGATGCAAAAGTCCTCAACAAAATACTAGCAAACAGAATCCAGCAGCACATTAAAAGGATCGTAAACCATGATCAAGTGGGGTTTATCCCAGGAATGCAAGTATTCTTCAGTATATGCAAATCAATCAATGTGATAAACCATATTAACAAATTGAAGGATAAAAACCATATGATAATCTCAGTAGATGCAGAAAAAGCTTTCAACAAAATTCAACACCGATTTATTATAAAAACTCTCCAGAAAGTGGACATAGAAGGAACCTACCTCAACATAATAAAGGCTATATATGACAAACCCACAGCCAACATCATTCTCAATGGTGAACAACTGAAACCATTTCCTCTAAGATCAGGAACAAGACAAGGGTGCCCACTCTCACCACTGTTATTCAAAATGGTTTTGGAAGTTTTAGGCATGGCAATCAGAGAAGAAAAAGAAATAAAAGGAATCCAAATCAGAAAAGAAGTAAATCTGTCACTGTTTGCACATGACATGATACTCTACATAGAGAATCCCAAAGATGCTACCAGAAAACTAGTAGAGTAAATCAATGAATTTGGTAAAGTAGCAGGATTCAAAATTAATGCACAGAAATCTCTTGCATTCCTATACACTAATGATGAAAAATCTGAAAGAGAAATTAAGGAAACACTCCCATTTACCATTGCAACAAAAAGAATAAAATACCTAGGAAGAAACCTACCTAAGGAGACAAAAGACCTGTATGCAGAAAACTATAAGACACTGAAGAAAGAAATTAAAGATGATACAAATAGATGGAGAGATATACCATGTTCTTGGATTGGAAGAATCAACACTGTGAAAATAACTATACTACCCAAAGCAATCTACAGATTCAAAGCAATCTCTATGAAAGTACCAATGGCATTTTTCAGAGAACTAGAAGAAAAAATTTTACAATTTCTATGGAAACACAAAAGACCCCGAATAGCCAAAGCAATCTTGAGAAAGAAAAAGGGAGCTGGAGGAATCAGGCTCCCTGACTTCAGACCATTCTGCAAAGCTACAGTAATCAAGATAGTATGGTACTGGCAAAAAACCAGAAATATAGATCAATGGAACAGGATAGAAAGCCCAGAGATAAACCCACATATCTTTGGTCACCTAATCTATGACAAAGGAGGCAAGAATATACAGTGTAGAAAAGACAGTCTCTTCAATAAGTGGTGCTTGGAAAACTGGACAGCTACATGTAAAAGAATGAAATTAGGACACTCCCTAACACCATACACAAGAAAAACTCAAAATGGATTAAAGACCTAAATATAAGGCCCAAAACTATAAAACGCTTAGAAGAAAACATAGGCAGAACACTCTATGACATAAATCACAGCAAGATCCTTTTTGACCCCCCTCCTAGAGAAATGGAAATAAAACTAAAAATAAATGAGACCTAATGAAACTTAAAACCTTTTGCACAGCAAAGGAAACCATAAACAAGACGAAAAGACAACCCTCAGAATGGGAGAAAATATTTGCAAATGAAGCGACTGATAAAGGATTAATCTCCAAAATATACAAGCAGCTCATGCAGCTCAATATCAAAAACAAACAAAAAAAAACAATTGAAAAATGGGTGGATGACGTAAACAGACATTTCTCCAAAGAAGATATACAGATTGCCTACAAACACATGAAAGGATGCTCAACATCACTAATCATTAGAGAAAGGCAAATCAAAACCACAATGAGGTATCACCTCACACCAGTCAAAATGGCCATCATCAAAAAATCTACAAACAATAAATGGTAGAGAAGGTGTGGAGAAAAGGGAACCTTCTTGCACTGTTGGTGGGAATGTAAATTGATACAGCCACTATGGATAACAGTATGAAGGTCCCTTAAAAAACTAAAAATAGAACTGCCATATGACCGAGCAACCATAATTCAAAAAGAGTCATGTACCACACTGTTCATTGCAGCACTATTTACAATAGCCAGGACATGGAAGCAACCTAAGTGTCCATCGACAGATGAATGGATAAAGAAGATGTGGCACATATATACAACGGAATATTACTCAGTCATAAAAAGAAACGAAATAGAGTTATTTGTAGTGAGGTGGATGGACCTAGAGTCTGTCATACAGAATGAAGCAAGTCAGAAAGAGAAAAACAAATACTGTATGCTAGCACATATATATGGAATCTAAAAAAAAACAAAACAAATGGTCTGAAGAACCTAGGGGCAGGACAGGAATAAAGACTCAGGCGTAGAGAATGGACTTGAGGACAGAGGGAGGGGGAAAGGTAAGCTGGGACGAAGTGAAAGAGTGGCATGGACATATATACACTACCAAATGTAAAATAGATAGCTAGTGGGAAGCAGCCACATAGCACAGGGAGATCAGCTCGGTGCTTTGTGACCACCTAGAGGCATGGGATAGGGAGGGTGGGAGGGAGACGCAAAAGGGAGGGTTTGTGGGGATATATGTATACACATAGCTGATTCACTCTGTTATACAGCAGAAACTAACACAGCATTGTAAAGCAATGATACTCCAATAAAGATGTTAAAAAAAATCCTATCTAGTATTGTTAATATTCACCATGTGATACATTAAATCTCCAGAATTTATTCATCTTGTGTAACGGAAACTTTGTACCCCTTTGACCAACATCTCCCTATTCCTCCCAGCTCCCTACATCTGGCAACCTCCATTCTACTCTCTGCTTTTATGAGTTTGACTATTTTAGATTCCACATATAAGAGAGATCATGCAGTAATTGTCTTTCTGTGTCTGGCTTATTTCAGTTATCATAATGTCCTTTGGCCTTATCCATATCGTCACAAATGGAAGAATTTTCTTCTTTTTAAAGGTTGAAGAATGCTTCATTAATACACACACACACTCACACACACGAGTATCAATCACATTTTCTTTATTATAGTTTTGCTACATGAATAATGCTGCTATAAGCATGAGAGTGCAGGTATCTCTGAGATTCTGATTTCAGTTTTTTATATAGATAAAAAATATTATATATATTATATATATAATATGTAATATATATATTATATATATGTAATATATATATTATATATATAGTCGTTCAATTTTTTACTTTTTTGAGGAAACTCCATACTGTTTTTCATAGCAGCTGTGCTATTTTACCTTCCCATTAACAGTGTACAAGTGTTCTGTTTTCTCCACATATCACCAATACTAGTTATATTTTGTGGTTTTCATAACAGTCATCCTTACAGATGTGAAGTGATTCTCATTTTAGTTTTGATTTGCATATCCAGCATATCTTGATCCTTGTTTTTGCTCTGCATTCAAAACATATATCGCAATCTTAGAAGAAACTTTGTTCTTATTCAAATAAATTCACTTCTACATGTTTACAGTCTGCCTTTTCTGCCAAATTTATTTAAAATATATAATTAAGCATAGTTTGAAAAGTGAAATAAAATATGTAGAATGTGATTCTTTTTCTAGTGGGTGTAGAAATATTTGGTTATAATTAATTAAAGAGTTATGTTTATGTAATTTAGTGATTTGGCAGCAACATTTAAAATACACTAATTTTAAAAATGATGAAATTCATTACCAGTTAATTACCAATTACCTGCTCAGACATATAAGGAGAATTAAAGATTTGAAAAGTGGCCTTAGGAAGGTGCAGATTGGAAATTTCTCATAATTCAATAATCTCTTGCTTCTTAGGCTGGATAGCCTTACATAATGATCACTCATCCAGATAAAGTTATGATACTATGACAGGGAAGAACACATATTTAGAGTGTTCTATTTGTATTTTACCCACCTTGATGCTAGTAAAAATGTTAACACTAATATGTAAAAAATATCAAGTGACCTCAGTGACCACTGATGGTCTTCATAATACTGGAGTAGTGGCATCTTCAGTGAGAAAATCAATTGGTCAGTTATTTCCCTTAACCAACCATTACAGTATTAGTGTTTTCCAGGACTCAGTCATAGTTGTTGTTTTTTTCCCCCTTTTTTAATCTTCCATGCTTTACAGGGATCTGCTTATCCTTTACTACAAATACAATCTCCACCTGACACTATTAAATTCAGAGTTCATCTCCAGAGTTAACTTTTCCTGTGAACTTCAGACTTCTGAATCAAACTTTTTATTGAATATCTTCACAAGAATGTTCCACAAGCACTGTCATAACAGTGTGTCTAAAACTCAGCATCTTTTTATTTATTTATTTTTTCAAATTGCTTTCTATTGTCATTGCCTCTGCCACAGTCTACACACTTCTCATTATCCATTATCCAAAATTTCTCTCTGGGATCCTTCCAATTGTCTCTTAACTGGTTGCCCTGCTTCTTGCTCTCTAATCAGTTTAATATCTACACTTAGTTATGCTTCTGACACACAAAATTGTGTCATTTCTGTGCTGTAATTGCTTAAGTGGCCCCTTATCTCAACTTGACACATTAGAAATTCATGACATATTGTGGAGGACTATCTCAGCTTGGCACTCTGCACGCCCACTTTAGCAAAATAGTTGCTCTACTCTAAACTTGCCAGCTTTCTCATTCCACTTCGCTTTTGTGCATGCCTTCCTCCATGCCTGAGAAGTTCTCCAGTGCTTTTCTGACAAGGGATTCAATAAATACTTTTTTTACATCTCAGTTGAAACTCATTGGTGAATCATCTGTGACTCCTCATGGTAAACTTATGTTCCTTTCCACATACCAAGGGTGCCATTTATTGCACTAGAGCAACTACTAAAGTTTTGATTTCTCAATTTTCCTTTCTCTAGATTTAAGCTGTCCTGAAGTAAAAGATCATGTTTTCTTATTTTATATTTGCACCAGTAAGCATAGCGCTTAGCCTGTGGCAGAATCTAGTGCAGTGATA
The DNA here is from genome assembly GCF_937001465.1 of Orcinus orca. Classification (NCBI taxonomy): domain Eukaryota; kingdom Metazoa; phylum Chordata; class Mammalia; order Artiodactyla; family Delphinidae; genus Orcinus; species Orcinus orca. The sequence continues at coordinate 130,806,178 of NC_064560.1, forward strand.
TCCAGTCTCTTTGGGAGCCACGGTGGAGGATATGTTCACATCGATTGTGGGCTCTGATTCACCAATACAGGTTCAATTTGAGAAAGTGCCCATTTATCTGCTTTGCATATTGATCTATATTGCGCAATATTTTGGAGAAGGAAGTATTAAAATTTTAAAAATAATAGAAAAGGAACAAGATTTGGAGTGAAACAAATTTTGCTATAAATCCTTCTCTAGCATGGTGTAATTAGTTATCCTTGGGCAGGTGACTGAATATTGAGTTTTTAAAGTAAAACTCACCATCTATATACTGCATAATTATTGTGCAAAGTAAAAGGAAGATAATGGTTTTTTATCTTAGAATAATTCTGTTTATTTTTCTTTTGAAGGTAATGTTTTTATTGTAAACTCATAGTTGTGTAGCTTATTCATTCTTATATTAAATGACACTTAAAAACAGAACCAACCTTGCAAGTTGATGAATAAATTTACACATAGGAGATCTGCCCTAAGAGTCATGTCATAGGGTTTCTCAGTATTTTTTTTAAATGGAGAGGTCTAAGAAAAAAATTATTCTCTCTTTGAACATTTGGGTAAGCAAATTTGAACGTATACTTCTATATAATTTTCAGTGCCATTTAAAATGTACTAGTGTACAAAATCCTGTGAATCTCTAATATGGGCCATTGCACGAAGTATTTTCCAAAGAGATGTCACTATAGAATTTTCCCTCTTATTTTTCATGGAACATCTTTTCACATTTCACAGAGCATTATTTTTCTGTGACTCAGTCATTAAGACTGAGTTTGGAAAGTCATATTTAACTCCATAATTTATCTTTTTGAGGTACAAAATACAACATTCCACTATGAGTAGTACAGAAACAGAAAGGAGTTTAGGTAATATTCCTGGTCATTTTCCTAGCACTGCACAGTAAAACTTCTGTGATAATGAAAATGGTCTATAAACTATGCTGAAGTTTGACTTGCAATACTGAAGCCACTAGCATCATGCAGCTATTAAGAACATGAAATGTGTATATTACAATTGAAGAACTGAGTTTTTATTTCATTCAATTTTAATTGATTTAAATTTAAATAGGCATATGTGGCTGGTGACTTTTTATTAGACACCTTAGTTCTAAGCAATTATTCTGTTGTGGACAATTACCACAAGTTACTTGTCATTAAGTGGTATAGATTAATTTTCCTTGCTTTAACCTGAAAGTTGAATCATGCCCCAGTTTTTCTTAGTAACTTTTTATAGTTCTATCATTCATCAATTTGATGAAAGTCATTTGGAATCCAGTTTAATTTCCTGCCACTGCCACTTCTTGGAACAAATAGTTCTTTAAGTTTATTATCCACTGTGAATAAGGACTTCCTGATCTTTATTCTGAGATAACTTTGCCCAGTTTCAGTGTTATACCTCTTATCCATATCAGGGTCAGGCAAATAAATCCATGGGTAATTTATCTATTATATTCATGTCTACATAGATTTTGATCCTATTTCTTCTATACCTTCACCTTTGTGAATTAAAAGATTACCATCGGGCTTCCCTGGTGGCGCAGTGGTTGAGAGTCCACCTGCCGATGCATGGGACGCGGGTTCGTGTCCCGGTCCGAGAGGATCCCACATGCCGCGGAGCGGCTAGGCCCATGAGCCATGGCCACTGAGCCTGCGCGTCCAGAGCCTGTGCTCCGCAACGGGAGAGGCCACAACAGTGAGAGGCCCGCGTACCGCAAAAAAAAAAAAAAAAAAAAAAAAAAAAGATTACCATCATGTGAATGTATTACATGAGTCTACATAATGTTCAAGAAGCACATTGTTTTATATTGATTCAGGTCACTGACTTTGGTTTGTGTCTACCACTGTCATTTTTTAATGAATACAAATTTGTTAAATATTTTGATTGTACCAGCACAGGGTTAATAGCCTGGGGGTGGGAGAAGGATAGCAAACAGAAACAAATAGCAATAGCAATTAAATCTCCTATTATTACCTCTCTTTTCTCGGTTATAGATAATTACACATAATTTGAATTTTGTGCTTTTACAATCTTTTCTTTGAACTTCCTTACTCTAGATTGTAGCTTCTACTTTTCTGCTCATTTGTACTTAACTGTGAGAATTTATTTCATCAGTGTCTTCACTTATCAAAAAAGTTTGCTGTTATCCAGTAACTTTAAGATTTCAAATCTTAGAGACTATGGGTTGAAAGGATTATGATATACACTGATCTCCATATGCAATCCCCAAGAAAAGCAATAGAAAAATATTAAATAGCTCTGCCAAAGATCAAATTTATTGGGATTTTTTTCACAATCATTCAGTAATCCTTTAAAAGTCTTTTGAAAGAATTTTTTGCTTATACATATATTTATTTTTATTTATTTATTTTTGGCTGTGTTAGGTCTTTGTTGCTGCGCATGGGCTTTCTCTAGTTGCGGCGAACGGGGGCTACTCTTCGTTGCAGAGCGTGGGCTTCTCATTGCGGTGGCTTCTCTTGTTGCAGAGCACAGGCTCTAGGCACGTGGGCTTCAGTAGTTGTGGCTTGCAGGCTTTAGAGCGCAGGCTCGGTAGTTGTGGTACACAGGCTTAGTTGCTCCGCGGCATGTGGGATCTTCCTGGACCAGGGCTTGAACCCGTGTCCCCTGCATTGTCAGGCGGCTTCTTAACCACTGAGCCACCAGGGAAGTCCCAAGAATTTTTGTAAATAATTTAAAAAGTCTAAGTGGGTTACATTGACCCCTTTCCCTATGATTATTTCTTCTCTCTAATAACTATAATAAATTAACCCAACACAGTTTACTCAGAGTTTGCCAAGGACTATATATGTTGTTTTTTGTCAGACCCCATAACTAATTCTAAAACACATCTGTGTCTGGTTCTCCTCTTTTTCTAGGCACATTCCCAACGCCTTGGAGTTAGGCACAACAAGTGAGTCATTATGTTCAAGATGTTTTGTAGTTCATGTTTTGCTTGCATCTTGCAGTTACCTCTAACCTTTGAATTATTAGTATATTTTGATACTGGGTCATATCTCTGATGTTTAGAGTCTCACTTAGCTCTCCTACCCTGTGTGTCATCTCAGTTAAAAATAAAGAGTTAAACGCCATGCTCTAGGTATGTCCAGCTTTAGTGGCTCATGCCAAACAATTTTTAGAAACTGGTTTTATCATCTCACATGCTCACCAACAGTCCATGAGAGTTCCACTTGCTCCACATTCTAAACTACACTTGGCTTTGTCAAAAGAATTGATCATTATAATCAGGTTGCAGTGGTGTGGCATTTTGGTTATAATTTATATGTTTGTAAGTCTATCTGTGATTTGGATATACTCTTTTGAGAATTGCCTAAGTCCTTTTCCTTTATTTTTTCTTTGATTGTGTTGTCTGTCTTTTTCCAATTAATTGTATAGATTTAAAAAAAATATAGATGGATGTATATCTATTGTGGGATGCAAGTATTGAAAGTATCTTCTAGTTTGTGAAGTCCTTTTCTACTGTCTTAATGTTATCTTTTGATAATTTTAAATGAAGTCCAATTAAACAATGTTTTTACCTTATGGTTAGTATTTTCAGTGCCTTTTAAAGAAATCTTCAACTACTTCCAAGTCATAAAGATTTTCTCCTATAATATAAAGCTATAATACAGCTTTAGCTGTATCAAAGCTTTGTATATAACTTAGTTTCCATTATCATTCATTCCATATCATATCATTTAATTTTAAGTATTATAGTAATTAATGGTTTAATATAGGCATTAGAAGCCACATGGATGTGGGAAGAGACGGGGTATAAAAGCACAGAAGGGTTGCAGTTGGAGTATAGAAGAAACAGTCACTAAATGGCTTCCATTAGAATATCTAGGTATATTGGAGAAACTGAAGCTTGAAGGAAATAAAGCGGCTTCACATTCAGCTGTTGAATTAGGACTTTAAAGAGAAGCTCATAGAGAGGTATATGAATACCGCTATGAAGACAAAGTGAAGCTTGTGTGAAAGTCTGAAAAAAGTAATGGTTTCTGCCACATTTTCTCTTTGCCCTCAATAAGCACTATAGCTGGTAAGGGTTCTTTGACTGGTAAAGAGACCCCAAACCAAGCTTTCATTTTTATGAAGTCTGAGCCATTAACAGTTCTTTTGGGGCCATTAGCACTCCTATTTGTGTTGGTTGTTGCAGTTTTACATTGAATTTACCACATGACATCAGAGTACTAGAAGACTCCTCAGAAAATGTGTTCCAGGCACATTCCTCCCTGCCTTCATTGTGTAGTGGCAACCCAATTTCCTCTTGCTATTCTCCATTCAGTATATAGAGAGACTCAACTGGGAGGCTTTAGCCACCAGCACTCCCAACAAGTGAGGGCATAAGTGCTTCAGTTCAGAAGGAGTGATCTGGGTACCACCATCTATTATTGTCCAACTCTTACACTGCCCTCATCCTCTTATTTTATATCATAAGTTCTTTGAGAAGCTCTGCTATGATTTTGGTTGGTCTTTTTTCTTGGGGGATAAGGAGGAGATTAGTGAGAAGAACTACAGCCCCTGCTGCAGCCAGTCTCAGGAGTGAAATTGATATGCACTGTCTTCATTCTCTACTGTTCATTTGAGATTCCTCCTGTTTGGATAGCACTTCTGCCAGTATAGTGTACCTACCAGGACACTTATTCTTTACAAGTCTTAACATCTTCTCAAGAAATGGCTGTTGCACTTGTCCATTTACTTTCAAAATGGGCAAACACATGCAAGTGGATGACCTGAGTAGTGTCAAACATAATCCTTCCCATCCGTACATCTAAGAACAACCCTACCTCCTCATGATGATTAGGGTCAATTATATTTTTCAAGCTGATTAATTCCTTCCCTTGTCTGCTTGTTTCTTGACATAAGTAACCTTAGGTAACCAGGTGATAACCATAACTTAAAGTTCAGTGGTACTCTTCCTATTCCCCTTAGGGAAATATTTGTTTCTGGGAACCAGGACATCTAAACCCATATTGCCACGGGAACAGGCAAGGCTACTATGACTTTTGTCTTTGGTAACCAAACCCATGTTTTATCCCATCTGTTGAACACAGAGAAACAAATGGTCATTGATTTAGCATAAAAGTGAGTATTGAAAAAGGTCTCCCCATCTTTGTCAGCCATCATATCCAAGCTGATGTGTCTCAGTTATACCTTCAAAAGGCATTTCTATCACTCAGGTGAACAACTTCTAGGCAGTGAGATGGATAATAGGACCAATGGAACCTCTGTATACAGGTTAAATTTCATACCTTCTTTTCTATAAAGAGGAGTTACGTTATGTGGGATCATGGATAAGTGGATCACAACATATGATTCTGTCTGAGGCCATGCAAGGTGTAAAGCATACCCTACTAAATGTGTGTATTGATTCTTCTCCGGATGAATCCCAGTCCTTTCCAATATGGAAGGGATACAATGTAATTAACTTGCCATCAAGTAACAGGTTGTTTCTTCAAGGGATGTTATTATATCAGGAACTCAGAATTTATCTTTATTGCTGACTTTGTCAGCAGCAGATGTTGGAAGTCCATACAGTTGGATCCATACATAGTCTTTATTGCTGTCTCCATGGCTGTTGCATTTGTAAGCCCATTGTGCCAGCTCTGGGGTGAACTATGACTGGCTGTCTGCTATTTAACTGAACTAGTTTAATGCTTCTTCTAAAGTGGATGTTCTTTGGTGGATGTTTTCACATAATGTGAAGCTCTTCATACTTCGTGCCCTCTTTTCATAGATCCGTCCATGTGCATCTTCCTAAGACTTCCTTGTTCCCTATCTTCCAACATTTGTCCTTCCAGCCTTAGTTCAATCAGTCAAGACATTTGACATTGTCCATGAGTCCCTAATTATTCTTCCTTTCCCACACGAAGTTGTGATCAGTTGCCTTATGAAAGGCTCTTCCGTTGGTGAGAGTGCTGGGGGTGGTGGCCTTCATTCACTTCTATCTTTTGGAGCTACTCCAAATAGGGTTGTAGTACTGCAGCAGTCCACTTTCATCTATCATGCATATTCATCTCGAATGCACACTTGGCCTCAACTGATTGGTCCGAAATTATTGCCTTTCCCTCCCATGAGATTACATGTATTAGCTGAGAGAGAGGCTCCAGTGCAACAGTGTTGGCTGTCGTGGGACTCTGGATCGCTTTCTTTTGCAGTTTTCTTGCGTCCTCTATTTCTCCTTTTGCCCAATCTATCTTAAAATGCTGCTAAGCGTCCTTATGTCTTGGTAGGTCTGAGAGAATTCAAATAATTATGGGAAGTTTTTCTGCATTATCTCTTAATGCCATGGTCATTCTTAATCTATATCAGGGCCTGTTAGCATGCAAGACCTGTTTTAAAATCATGTATGATTATTCACTGAAGGTAGTATATGCTTCATCCAGTAACTTAGGGGCCTCTGTTCCGATTACTTTATTTGTGCTGGCTATAAGCACCACATGGCATCTGTTCCCACCATCAGTACCTTTAACACCATAGAGTTTGCAGGCTTTTATGGACCAAGCAGCAAAGCCACCTGCACCATAGACTGAATTTCCTGTAGACCGCTTTTGTGCCCTGTATCCCATTAAAAACTGGCAGCCTTTATGACACCAGGTAAATAGGTTGACATGGTATTCCCAAGTAAGGAATATGCTGCATCTAGAACCTACAGAAACTTCCTTCTAAGTGGTAGAAGGCATGGATGTCAATAATTTATTTTTTTACTTTGGAGGGATTTATCAGTATGCCCTAGACAACCGAACACCTAAAAATTTTACTGGTGTGACGGGTCCTAGAATTAACGTAATTTCTTCTGCCACCCTCTGTAGTGCATGTGTCTTACTTACCAAGGCCATCAGTATACTTACTACGCTTTGCTTATCTGGTCTGATGAACATAATGCCCTCAATAGAGTGAATCAATGTGATCCTATAGTGTGACTCCCATGTTCAATAATCCTTAAACTATTGGGCATTAATTTTTTTTTCAACTGTATATTGGTAAGTGGCTGCAGGTCTCTTCGGGGGAAAGAATGGGGAAATCATTATTCTATTGATTTGCCATTGATTTGCAGAGCCCTTCCTCATGGAGACTCAGTCTTTCCTGTGGTCATGAATTTCAAGGTTGAAACTGGCTTAAGTCAAAAAATCAGTCAGGGCTTCCCTGGTGGCGCAGTGGTTGAGAGTCACCCTGCTGATGCAGGGGACACGGGTTCGTGCCTCGCTCCGGGAAGATCCCACATGCCGCGGAGCGGCTGGGCCCGTGAGCAATGGCCGGTGAGCCTGCGCGTCCGGAGCCTGTGCTCCGCAATGGGAAAGGCCACAGCAGTGAGAGGCCCGCGTACCGGAAAAAAAAAAAAAAATCAGTCAAAAGAGACTGATTCTTAAAAAGGCAGCTGCCTTCAACATCCTGGTTATCTATCCTTCATTTTTAAAAAAAAATTTAGATTTAACGATTTCTTTATCAGCAGCCCATTAGTTTGTGCCTAGGGACATAGTGATATATTAACCAACTCCTTAGCTCTCAAGGGGTCATGTCCCTTTGGCTGCCACTTTGACTTTCATACTCATTTAAGTACTGCCATCTGGCCCCTATTACTTAGGGTTCCTATCATCCACATTGCTATCAGGGATTACTGTTCTGAAACAGCATCTCCTATTATGTCCAACACCAGTGGTCCCCAACAGTTTTGGCACCAGGGACTGGTTTTGTGGAAGACAATTTTTCCATGGACTGTGGGGAGGGATGATTTCATGATGATTCAAGCACATTATATTTATTGTGCACTTTATTTCTATTATTATTACATTGTAATATATAATGAAATAATTATACAACTCACCATAATGCTGACAGGAGGCAGAGCTCAGGCAGTAATGCGAGCTATGGGGAGCGGCTGTAAATACAGATGAAGCTTTGATTGCTTGCCCACCGCTCACCTCCTGCTGTGCAGCCTGGTTCCTAACAGGCCACAGACCGGTAGCGGTCCATGGCCCAGGGATTGAGGATCCCTGTTCTACACCAATGAGTCACACTGAGCTTCTCAATGATAGTTAGTGACCCTTTCCCTAGAATATTCTTTATTGTTTTGGTTAAAAAAGAAAGTGTCTTTTGAGCCCTCTGTAAAACTTAGACAGTTCGTGAGTTTTTTGACCTTCGGTAACATATCTGCTCAAACATATCCATTTCTCTGAGAGTTTTAATCTCTTCTTACACTGCCTTTTATGGAAATTCTTTCATTTCTATTTATTTACTGTTAGCCATCACTTTCTCCAACTTCCAAGAGCCATCCTAATAGGGTGTTATTACCATATTCTGGAGGTCTTGCTAAGATGATAAACCTTGTATCATGGGATAGGCTCATATCTATAACTCGCCATTACTCAACTTTAAGTTCTTCCCACGTTTGTTCAGACCATGTACACTCCCTAGTATCCTGTCAGTATATGATGGCTACGTCTTGAATCTTCTTTCAGCTATATTCTCTTTACTCTCTTAGTACTTCCCTGATCATGATCTGTTATAGCTTAACTGTACCTATAAGCCTGGTGGTCCATAGGAATAGTGAGGGTAGATCCTGAGGAAGGGGCATGCTTTCTTGCAAGGCAGAGGTCTCTACATCACCTTTAAGCAAAGGAGTGCACTCACCTTTAATAGGGAGTAGTGGGCCATTTCTGAGCACTACAGGACTCAGAAGAATCTGGAGATTCAAGATTTTTGAAAGCATCAGTCTAGATATCTGTGCCTCATTTCTTAATGTCCCTCTCTCTCCCTGTACCCTGAACTTGGTGCCTATAACATGCTAAATGAGGTTGAGAATTCACATTCTTTTTTAACTACTATTTTAAGTAAATTTATAGATAATTCCTGGGTCAAATCCTTATCTTTTCATGCCCTCTGCCTGCTAAAGAAGAGAGTCTACTTACATACTGAAAGCTTAGCTTTCAAACTAAGACTTTAATTGGCAAGTAATAACCTTCAACCTTTCATCTACTTTCTTCAATGAATTAGAAGCATCTATAGAAAGCCCTTCAATTCCATAGGTACTATAATTTTTACTTACCCAAACTTCTTAAATGCCAGTTTATTGCCCCCACCATAAACAACACCCCTAGAAGAAAACATAGGCAGAACACTCTTTAACATGAATCATAACAATATATTTCTTTGTTTTTTGGATCTGTCTCTCAAGGCAAAGGAAACTAAAGCAAAACTAAACAAATAGGACCTAATTAAACTTAAAAGATTTTACACAATAAAGGAAACATTGACAAAATGAAAAGACAACCTACTGAATGGGAGAAAATATTTGCAAATGATATAACTCTTAAGGGGTTAATATCCAAAAATATACAAAAAAAATTCATGCAACTCAATATCAAAAAAAGAATAACTATTAAAATATGGGCAGAAGATCTGAACATTTTTCCAAAGAAGATATACAGATGACCAACAGGTGCATGGAAAGATGCTCAACATAGCTTATCATCAGAAAAATACGTATCAAAACCACAATGAGATATCACCTCACAACTGTTAGAATAGCTATTGTCAAAAAGACCACGAATAACAAACGTTGATGAGGATGTAGAGAAAAGGGAACCCTTGTACACTATTGGTGGGAATGTAAATTGGTGCAGCCACTATGGAAAACACTATGGAAGTTCCTCAAAAAACTAAAAATAAAACTACTGTATGACCCAGCAATTTCACTCCTGGGTATCCATCCAAAGAAAACAAAAACACTAATTCGAATAGTTATGTTTACCCCAGTGTTCATTGCAGCATTATTTACAATATCAAGAATATCGAAGCAACCTAGGTGACCATCAGTAGATGAATAGCTAAAGAATATGTGAGATGTATATATACATATATGCAATGGAATATTACTCAGCCATAAAAAAATAAGAATGAAATTTTGTTGTTTGCAACAACATGGATGGACCTGGAGGGTATTATGCTTAGTGAAATGAGTCAGGCAGAGAAAGGCAAATACTCTATGTTATCACTTATACGTGGATTGTAAAAAAATAAAACAAATGAATATAACAACTCAGAAATAAACTCACAGATATAGAGACAAACTAGTGGTTATCAGTGGGGAGAGGGAAGTGGGATGGAGCAAGATAGGGGCAAGGGATTAAGAGGTAGAAACTACCATATATTAAATAAATAAGATACAAGGATATATTGTACAGGACAGGGAATATAGCCAATATTTTACAAGAACTTTAAATGGAGTATAATGTATAAAAATATTGAATGATATTATACACCTGAAACTAATATAATATTGTAAATCAACTAAACTTCAATTTTCAATTTTTAAATAAAATAAAGTTCTGGCCAAGAATGAGAGAAATAAGAATGAGGGAAACCAAAATTATGTAAGCACATTGTTTAGTTTCTGTCTCAGGGTTTCTCTGATGACATGGATATCCAAATATTCATGTGCATCTCGCTTTGGAAAAATAAACAGTTCCAGGGGCAACCCTCAAAGAGATGCAGCCAATGGGTAAATACGTCTTACAACTGATCCTCAGGTGATTAATTTTGAGAGGGATTATATGTGCTCTTTTGGAAGGTTTCAGATAAAACTAAGTCACATAATGGCAACCTTGATAAAGCACTCTTACATTAGCTTTCTCTCCTTATCTCAGTCTGTCTATTCTTACTTCGGCTCCTTGGGATTGCCTCCTAAATAAACTACCTGTACAGAAGTAATTGTCTCAGGCTAGGATAACTACTTAAAGTAGCCTGGAGTGGTAAAAAGAAAGGGTTAAATATGTAGTGAGTTATACTTCCACCAATGGAAAGAAAAGCATGTATGATTTTTTCTTTCACTCTTGCCTAGGTAAAATTATGGAAGTCATGATTTTGCTTGGGGTCATCTTGGAAGGGACTTCCCAAGAAGGACACGTTGGGCAAATGTTGTGTGAGATGGCAAGCATTGAGATAAAAGGTGTTATTATTGGTTATTACAGGTTACCATTACAAATAACTATCTAGCTTAAGATTCTTTTTCAATGAGAACAAAATATGTCCCTTCTCAGTGTAAAGGATCCAATAATTTCAACATGCCATCGGGTGGCTGAAAGATTGCCTGCTCTTGGTGCCATGTGGAGAGGTCAGCATTGATGTTTACTTAAAACAGAGTATAATGAAGAGAATTCTATGTTGAATTATGCAATGAAGGGAACTCTATTTTATTAAGCTTGTTCATAACCTCCATTTTTGCCACCATGAAATTTATACTTGAGTCTATTAAGCAAGAAGCAGGGTACCTGGTAAAAGAGATAGTCTGTCATGTATAGAGGAAAGCCTCCTCTGCAGTGGTGCCTTTTGGTGAATATTCTTATGGGAAACAAATCTTTTCACAGAATGTGCCCATTTTGAGCAGTATACCATATGCTTCTGTTCTAGGCTTTCTGTTCTCAATGTTCCAAACATATTCTTTCCATTTTCCTGACTCATTTTTTTAACGTGTTAAACACTATCATAACTCAGTATTTCTATATTTTTATTTAACTATCCTGAAACCAAAATTGAACAATCAGAAATATTACCTCATATTTGGCCAACTTGTAGGATCTCTCTTCACCACTGTCTTTCTTGGTCATGTAGAAGGTATATGGTGGCAGCATATTATGTGTAATCATCTGTAAATCAGGCCTGATATTTTTCATGCCATAGACTTGTCATTAGGAACTCTTCATGGAGCCATCAGTGTAAGATTAAGGCAAGGTGACAATACCATAGAGTCTAAGCCAAATGTAATTAGCTGTGTCTTTTGGAGCTACTCAAGTTTAATCTCACTTTCACCATGTTCTCATAATAATGGATTATTTCTATACACACCCAGTTTTATATCCTGGTGGAATAGAAAGCTATCAGTTCATGATAGCTCATTTTTCAAATAAGAACAAAAAAATCAATTTATAATAAAATAATGATATTTCAATATGTAAATATCAGGCACAAATGTACTGGAAGACATAACAAAAGTAGAAACACTGTGTGTCTGCTATAAATCTAAACTAACACAGTTGAATCGTGGTGATGATTTAAAAATTACGAGCAAAATTGCCATTGCTGAGGAAATTTTCTGAAATAGTAAACAACTCTTGGTACATTCAGAGCAAAATAATGTTTAGGCTTCTCATGATTTATTTCTGTGATTAAAAAAAAATGTAATTAGGTTTTGTATCTGGTCTTTAACCTACAGTTGAATCTTGAAGGCCAAAAAGGAGTTCAAATGATAGACAGTATTAGAGTTGGGAGAAGTATAAGAAAGGAGGAAAACCAGGTATCAAGAAACAAGTTTGCCTGAGAAACTAATACTTTCAGGGCAATGTACTTTAGCCTGTTGTTTACCAACCTAATTCTTTTGATGAAAAATCTCTGTTACTTGGCCATGTGTTAATAAAACATCATACTATCTGGTTTGTGATGATTAAATTTTTCTTGCCAGGAATTAGTTTAAGATAGGAAATGGGACGACTATTAGACAATGATAAAGTATTTGAAATTTTCTCAAGCTGGGAGTTTCCACTGGTGTAAAAAGTAGTCAAGAAGAAATATCCTTTTTTCATTTATTGGATGCTGTTGCCTCTATATGGAATTGCAGTATAGCCATCATGGGATCATGAAGAACATGTCAAAACAAAAATATGGAAGAAACATGGACACTTGATCCTGACAGTGAGAATAAATTAACCAACAATGTAATATTTCTGATGTCTGAACTTCTTGTTTCTTGAGATAATATATCCACTTATTGTTTAAGCCATTTTATTTAGAATTTCTGTATCTTGCAACTGATACTATTCTAATTGATATAGCAAGTGTTGAACAGTTGTTTTAGCATTATACTTATCTTCAGTGTCTGAACCTAAAATGCCATTTTATTGATAGGTATATGAAAAAGGCATTTTTATTTCTTTTGTTACCAAAAGCACTCAATAACCCATAGGGAAAAGAAGAGGGTGCCCTATTCTATTTAATGTCTCTAAGATTAAACACTTTTCTGGCATAAAGGTGATGGAAAAAACATCTCTACATTATTTACAACGCATATGTAATGCTATTTTAAGAGTATTATTAATGAAGATGACATAGTAGGATTTGATCTAAGGATTTGCATAGCATTAGATTACATTCCTGGTGATAGTTAAGACTGATTTTCCAGCTTTTCAAGAGATTTTCTTTAAAAAAAAAAGAAGTCTACATTTCTAGCTGAATTTTATTTTGTGGTGAAAAACAAATCTTAGTGGGCTGCTTTGAAAATTATCTTGGGTGGAATTATATTAATTTTTTGGTTGGTGAGCTAATCTACAGAAACCTTGGAGAAAGCATGATGATAAAGAATAAAGGAGTAAGAGCTTTATAAGACTATACTTGGAACTGTCCTTGCTCTTGCTTTCTGGAGGATGATCAGTAAATGTTTTTATCAAAATAATTAGATGAATATTTACTCTAAATACTAAAAATTATCACTGGGTCTACTGTTTACATGAAATGATAAGCAAAGCAGGAAAAAACTCAAGAAAGAACTCAAGATGTCCCTCAAAGAAGCCTTTCACAAAATTTTGAAGCACAGAACTATTTTGAGTCTCATGACAGAGAATGCCCATGGCATAAGGAAAAATTTTTCTGTATTGTATGATTCAGTTCTATGTTTATTCCGAAGCGTTAAAGCAATAAAGACAAAAACATGTTTTCATACTATAATTACTAATGACATGTGTTAAGTGCCAACCCCCTGTCAAATTTGGCATTGTCCCTTATGTTGGATGAATGCGGCATATTTCTTGGATGCATTTCATGTACTTCGTATTGGATATAATATTAATATTCCCCAAAGCACTTGGAATGAGGTAATTTGTATGATGATTAGGAGGAAACATAAGTATCTATCAGACACAGATTTTTATTTTTGAAGTGTGAATCAGGCATAAAGTTTTAAATGTATGCTTCTTAAAAACTTAGAGAATCATCTATGAGAGAAACAATTTCAATAACAACAAAATTGGCCATCTCGTCTAAGGAAATTGGGGTCTAAACCTGAACAGCGCAAGATCTTAATGGACCTTCTAAAAAAATTATTTTTAAAGCTCACTGAGCCATCTTGTGTTGGAAATGAGGGAGACAGTGTCTTGTGCATCTTTTAAACTTTTTTGTTTTTAAAAATAATTTATTATTGTTTTATTGCATCCTGCTAAAATCTCCTGTATCTCTCTATTTCTCCAGTTAAGAAAGTAAATAGTAAACAAAAATATTAACTGAGTTCTCATAAAACACATCAGAAAAATTCTATGTGAGGTTTTTAGTTGGATGTTTTGTTTTGTTTAAGAGTTGAGTTTGTAACACTTTGTATGACCTTGTGTGGTTGCTAAGTCAATATAAAATAAATAGAAATTTACTCACCAAACTGGCATTGCCTATATATCTCTATATTATCATTGCCAGTTATTAGTTCTAACAGGAAGTTTAGAACTTCCATTTTTAAATGAAATTATTATATTTAATATAATAATTAAATAATATTTTATATATATCTAAACTCAGTAAACAAATACTATATAAAATATAAGTATATGAAAGTGTCATACATACATATATATATAATCTCAACCACTCTTACCCATTTCTTCATTTTTCATTTTAATGAAAATGCTTAGAACTGAAAAAAATTGAATTAATCAACTTCCTTCTCTCTTCATCTCATATAATGATCTGAAATTTAGTCTTAAAACTGCAAAGATATATCACTACGTATCATATAGATATTAAATGATAATAAAGGAAGCCTTAATACCAGTAAATTTGACAAATAGATGAAATGTACATGTTTCTTAAAAATATAACATAAAAACTGACACAAGATGAAATAGAAAATCAGAAGAGTACAATATCTATAATGAAAATTGAATTCATTATCAAAAAGTTTTCGACAAAGAAATCCAGGCCTAGATGCTTCCACTAATGAACTGTGTCAGACATTTAAGAAATAAATAATATCAATTTTATACAACCTTTTTCAGAAAATAGCAAAGGGAACACTTTCCAACTTATTTTTTGAGGCCAGTGGGACCCCAATATCAAAACATGACAAACGTTGCAAATTTAGGACTAAAAAAAGTAGAAGGTAGGAGTCAAGGACAGTCTTCTGTCAGTAAAATACTAACTAAAATCAAGTTTACTAAAAATGCACTTCCATGACCTATGACATGATTAAAATTATTTAAAAAATCTCATGACATTTTGTTATTCAATATGTCAAATTTTGGTAAAGAAGAAAAAAGGGGGTTTTGATAACCTTGTATAAAAGTGAAAATCCTTTGTATTCTTAGTTCTTCCGCTGTTTTAAATGAACATTGTGCAGGACTTCCCTGGTAGCACAGTGGTTAAGAATCTGCCTGCCAATGCAGGGGACACGGGTTTGAGCCCTAGTCCGGGAAGATCCCACATGCCTGGAGCAACTAAACCCGTGTGCCACCACTACTGAGCCTGCGCTATAGAGCCCGCAAGCCACCACTACTGAGCCCACGTGCCACAACTACTGAAGCCTGTGTGCCTAGAGCCCGTGCACTGCAACAAAGAGAAGTCACTGCAGTGAGAAGCCCGTGCACCACAACGAACAGTAGCCCCGTTCGCTGCAGCTAGAGAAAGCTCCACGTGCAGCAACAAAGACCCAATGCAACCAAACATAAATAAATAAATAAATTTATTTTAAAAAAATGAACATTGTGCATTTGCAACTCTCTAATCTTAGGAAAAAAGGACAAGAGATATATAAACCAATCACCATACAATGCCATTATTTTTATATTTTAATGTGTATAATCAGGAGCTACTTATCTGGAGGTTATTATAAACCATCTTGACAATTCAGAGAATAATTTCCACCTTGAAATATATAAAACGCTTTACTAGCAGGACAGGACCATTTAGTGTAGTTAAGGAGAGCTAAGGAAAGATGTATATTCCCGGAAGTGGGATTGCTGAATCATACGGTAGTTCTGCTGTTAGTTTTTTAGGAACTTCCATACTGTTTTCATACTGGCTGTATCACTTTGCATTCCCACCAACAGTGCACAGCATTGTTTTCTACAACCTCAACAACACTTGTTATCTCTTGTCTTTTCATGACAGCCATTCTAACAGGTGTGAAGTGACATCTCATCCTGGTTTTCATTTGCATTTCCCTGATGACTAGTGATGTTGAACACCTTTTCATAACCTGTTGGAAATTTGTGTATCTTCTTTGGGAAAATATCTGTTGAATTCCTTTGTCCATTTTAAATCAGATTTTTTGTTTTTTTTTTTTTTTTGCTATTGAGTTGTATGAACTCTATAAATTTTGGATATTATACCCTTATCCAAAATATGGTTTACAAATATTTTTTTCCTATTCTGTAGGTTACATTTTCATGGTGTTGATGGTTTCCTTTGCTGTCCAGAAGCTTTTTAGTTTGATGTAGTTCTATTTGTTTAGTTCTCTGGAGTATATTAAGAACAGAATGTTAACTAGGATATTCTTCTGGGATATTCTCTAGTCCTATATATTTGTGACGTGGTGATTATTTTGATCATGATGAACTGAGTCAGCAATAAATGATGAAATTGCGTTAAAACATTTTATTTAAGGTAGAGTAACTGCTTGATATATTAGAAAGATTTGCCTCCAATTAACCATTATTTTTACTCTTTTGGAACTTAGGCAGACATTAAAAATTTGACACATATACTTATATGACAATTTTTGGCAATGACAAATAAATGAGGTATTTGGTTTTTAATTTGTCAGTGTGTGTGTGTATATGTGTGTCATGTGCTTCCATGTATATACTTATTTGTTTTGGCAATATTACCTATCTTTAATTATCCTAATGTTACTTGGGATAGTAATTTATTGAAAATCAGCTCAAATATCCTATGTATTAATTTCTAGCTTAGAAGGGTAACTGAATAGCTTGTTGAGTGTCAGACTGTATTTATACTGGTTTAAACTTCCAAGATTACAAATAACTTTACAAATAGATACATGTTAATTTTAACTTCACAAAGAGAATTCCGTATTAATCTTACACTCTAATGGGTAGTAACTTAAAGCAAATAGTTTTAAAATTGTTTCCATATGCTTCTCCTCTGATCAAAATTCCCCAGTGTTTACAAAGAAAGTTTCAAATTCTCTACAAAATTTTTAAGCCTCTCTACCACATTCTAGCCCCACCCTTCCCAATTATTTTAATTTCCATGTCCTTAAAACATTTAGAACAAATTTTATATATGTATGGGTGTATGCATACCTATACATATATAAAAACATATATATATATAATTATAGCTGATGCTATTCCTATTGTGTCTGAATTACCATCCAAAATTTCAAATTGTTCTTTTATGATTTCATAAGCATGTCCCTAACTACTACAACCCACATTGATCTAATATTACTCAAACCTCTACGATTATATCTTTTACTTAATTATATACTATTTTATTAGAATTAAGGTAAGTATGATCTATTTGCAGTTAAAATATACTTTAAATAAAATGTTTTATTGTAAGACAGCATACAGAAAAGAACGTGCAATCTATGTGTAACACATAAAGAATAATGATTCAAAAAGCACTCATGAACCCACACATTTATTTAAGGGAAAAGAACATTACAATTATCTTTGAAATCCACTAGGTAACTTCTCCCAAGTGTACCAAGAGGTAATTTGCGCTGAAATTTTGTATTTTTTCATTCCCTTTCTTTACTTTGTAGCCCCTCAGCTTTACTTTCTCCAGTCTTAGAGGTAAAGCTTTTGGTGTGTCACCATTGAGAATGATTTTAGCTCTAGATTTTTTTGTAGATGTCCTTTATCAGGTTGAAGAAATTCACTTCTATCCTTATTTTACTGAGATGTTTCATCAGGAAACAATGTGTTGGATTTAGTTAAATGATTTTTCTTTGTCTCTTGAGATGATTATGTGGTTTTCCTTTATTATTTTGTTAATATAGTGAATTACATTGTTTTGCATGTGAAATCAAAGTTGCATTCTAATCAACTTTATTGAGATATAATTTATATACAATAATATGCACTCACCTTAAGTAAACAGTTCAATGCATTTTTTTAAATTAATTAATTTTTGTCTGTGCTGGGTCTTCGTTGCTGCATATGGGCTTCTCTAGTTGTGGCAAGCGGGGGTTACTCTTTGTCGCGGTGTGCAGGCTTCTCCTTGTGGTGGCTTCTCGTGGAGCACGGACTCTAGGTGTGTGGGCTTCAGGAGTTGTGGCACACGGCCTCAGTAGTTGTAGCTCGCGGGATCTAGAGTGCAGGCTCAGTAGTTGTGGTGCACGGTCTTAGTTGCTCCGCAACATGTGAGATCTTCCTGGACCAGGGCTCGAAACCGTGTCTCCTGCATTGGCAGGGGTATTCTTAACCACTGCACCATCAGGAAAGTCCTCAATGCATTTTTCAGATGTATTCCTGCCTTGTAATTACAACCCCAATCAAGTTTTAGAATATTTCTATTACCCCCAAATTTCCTTTGCGACTCTTTGCAGTTATCCCCCAACAGCCAACCCTTGCCCAATGCAAGGCAAACTCTGGTGGTCTGATTCTTATTACTATAGATTCATTTAACCTGTCCTAAATGCAAATGGAACCATACAATTTATACTCTTTTGTGTCTTGTTTCTTTCACTCCACATAACATTTTGGAGGTTATTTTGGTTATCTGTAGTCCATTTCTTGTTGCTGAATATCATTTTATTATATGGTTACACCACAGTTTATCATTTTACCTGCTGATGGACATTTGTGTTGTTTCTATTTGGGGGTAATAATTGTTGAAATTTTTATGTACGTTGATGTACAAGTCTTTGCATGGCTATATATTTTCATTATTCTTGGGGAAATAGGAGTGGAATTTCTAGGTTATATGTGATTTATATGTTAAGTAGATGTTAAATTTTATAATAAACTAACACACTCTTTTTTAAAATGGTTACATTTAATCTTTTCACCAGCAATGTATGAAAGTTTCAGTTGTTTCATATCTGTACTGGTTATTGTCAATCATTTAAATTCTAGATATTCTAATGAATATGTAGAGGAATTGTATCGTGATTTTAATTTGGATTTCTCTGATTTCTAGGAATGTTGAGGATTTTAATACCTACTTATTGGATATATATATATGTATATTATTTTTTGTGAATTACGTGTTTAAATGTCACATTTGTCACATTGAGCAGTTTGTCTCATTATTTAGTTGAAATGTTCTTTATGTGTTCTGGTTACATAGCCTTTATCAGGCATTTGTATTTAAATATTTTCTCCAAGTCTGTGGATTGCATTTTGATTATTTCAGTGTGTTTTAAAGTACATTTTTAATCAATTCCAAATTATCATTTTCTCTTGTGATTTGTGTACTCCTAAAAATATTGTCCACGAGATCAAAAAGAATTTCTCCTGTTTCCTTCTATATATTTATTTTATTTGTCTCTCCTAGAATTCCATTTACTTCTTTTTTTTATTTCTATTTCTTTGCTGAGATTTTCCATTTTTTGGATGAAATTTTTATTGACTGAATAAATGTTCTTTTATTTCATTAAGAATGTAGTAGCCACTTCTATATTCTTTCTGTTAGTACTAATATCTGGCTTCTCTTGGATTTGGATTCAATTGATTTCCTTTTCTCTAATACTGTGTTCCAATTTCTTGAGACTTGGTATGTTATGACCTTTTGGATTGTGTCTTGGGCATTATGAATATTACATTGTGTGGATTCTTTTTTTTTTTTTTTTTTTTTTTTTTTTTTGCGGTATGCGGGCCTCTCACCGTTGTGGCCTCTCCTGCTGCGGAGCACAGGCTCCAGACGCGCAGGCGGAGCGGCATATGGGATCCTCCCAAACCGGGGCACGAACCCGTGACTTCTGCATCGGCCGGCGGACTCTCAACCACTGCGCCACCAGGGAAGCCCCTGTGTGGATTCTTAATTCTGTTATTATCCTCCAATGACTATTATTATTATTTTTTTTTAGTAAGTGTTTTTCTTAGCTGTGCTTGACCTTTAAATTTTGTTTCTTGGGAAGCAAGTCTGGTCCTAGTTCAGATTTTTTTTCTTAGTTACCTCTCCTTGAATCTGTTCCACACATGTGTAGTTGAGGGGTCAGTCAGAGATATGGGTAGAAAGTTTGAAGATCCCCTCTCTGGCTCCTTCCCATGCATGATTCCCCTACAGTCTTTGTACTTTCTGGCTTCTGGACTTCATTTTTCATTTTTCCCAGGCAGAAAAACTAAGGTCTTTTACAGGTGTGCCCCCTGTTCCCAGTATGCATGTCTTGCAGACCTTACTTAAGGCTGAAAGTTGTGGAAACTGTAACCTAACTGTATAGCTACACATATTCCATTCTCCAAGAAAGTATGCCCTCCTAACCAGTCTCTTTGCTTCTGTCCACAGTGCAGGACAATTAAATAGTTGCTTTTTGCATTATGTCCATGTTTTTGTATTGGTTTCTGCTTTGGGGGTCATCTGAGACGGTCTTAGTGCATCAGATCCAGAAGTGATAATCTATTTTTGAATACTTATTTTTTTTAACACCAGTAAACATTATGAACTGTTACTAATTCTAGTAATCCATCTGAAAAATTTTGAGGATCTTGCATAGAGAATTATATGATGTGGAGTAAGGTTGTACTTATTCCCATCAATATTTACACCTTTAAATTTTAAAAATCTTTCTTCAAAGAATACGTACTTCAATACAATTTTGAATAAAAGTGGAGACGGTGAACATTCTTGTTCTACATCCTACCATTGAATATAATGCTTACTGTATTTTTTAAAGGTATCTTTTATAAGATTAAGAAAGATTCTACAATTCTTAGTTTGCTATGTTTTTTAAAAATTGTGAGTATATTCTGAATTTTATCAAATTTCTAGATTAATGATTGATATGATTTTATTTTCACATTGTAAAGTATACTGTTTAGATATCTAATTCTATTCTTGCATTCATCATATAAAGTTTAGTATTCCTTTATATGTAACTAGTGTTAATTTTTTATTAGTTTATATACGGTTTTTGCATGTAAATGTATAAGTGAGGTTTGCCTATAATTTTATTCCTTGTTAGGTTTTGGTAGCAAGGTTTTACTAGCCTCACAAAAATGAGTGGAGAAGTTTATGTCTTTTACATGTAATGGTGTTTGTGGAAGTGAAATTACTTATTCTTTTCCCCACCCCCTAACCCCTGATAATTACCATTTACTTCTTGCTTCTATGAATTAGACTTTTTTTTTTTTCAGATTCCACAGATAAGTAAGATCATACAGTATTTGTTTTGCTCCGTCTGGCTTATTTCACTTAGCATAATGTCCTCTAGTTTCCTCGAGTTGATGAAATGATGATGTAATGAAAATGTCCTCGAGTTGTTGCAAATGGCAGGATTTTCTTCTTTCTCATGGCTGAATAATATTCATTGTGCATATACACACCACATCTTCTTTATCCATTCACCTGTCAATGGACATATTTTGGCTATTACGAACAATGCTGCAGTGAACATGGGGGTGCAGATATCTCTTTGAAATAGTGATTTCATTTCCTTTGTTTGAATCCCAGTAATGGGATTGGTGGATCATATAGTAGTTTTATTTTTAGTGTTTTGAGAAACCTCCATACTGTTTTCCATATTGGCTGTACCAATGTGCATTCCCATCAACAGTGTGCCAGGATTCCTTTTTCTCTACATCCTCACTGACACTCACTATCTCTTGTCTTTTGATAATAGACATTCTAACAGATGTGAAGTGATATCTCATTATGGTTTTGATTTGCATTTCCCTCATGGCCTCAATAAAGCTTGAAGAAAAGAAAAAGCTATATATTATTGTGAGCTTTTTGCCAGGCCAACAGCTGTGGAAAATGTAAACAAAACAGACATTGACTCTGCTCTGAGGGGGTTACAATCTATATGTCTGTTGTCCTAGAATAACATTTAAGGTAGTTGATCATTAGAACATAAAAATTATTCATATATATTTTGAATGAAAGAATAAAACCTAAAAAATAAAGTGAATGAATTTTACCTGAAGATAAGTTGCACTTTTTTTGTCTGAATCACATATGGACTCACCCAACTTTACAGGGTCAGACAGTCTAATGGATATAGAACCAATTCATGATGAGGTACTTTCACCTATTGAGACAGGAGTGTAATCATTCTCTCGTCTCTTATGGAGTTATACTAGATAACTATAGATTGGGGTGAATAGAGTAGAAGATATTACTTGTACTGAAGAAGAAAACATGTGTGGATAATTTCTTTTTCTGGGGCTTTGTCAGATTTGTGATTACACTGATTATCTTGTCCTCAGCTGTAACCCTGTTCTTCTGCGGGTGTGAATTTTCATCATTTTATTATGGACCAATCATAATCTTATTTATAAAATGATAGAATATGCCTTTATTTTTCTAAAAGTTATCCTGAAGTCTGAACAGTTTTGTAATCCCAAAATTATCTGGTGTTATTTAAATCTTTATTGTTGTTGTTGATTTTAAGGTGGTTGTAATTCCACTTATTGATCCTTCTGAGTTGGTTTTCATGGTAAGAGGTAAGTACACTTATATTTACATAAGCAATTTTCATTTTCTCATTTTTTATAAAACATATTTCTAATGAGGATAGACCTCTTTATTAGCTCTCCCTTTTCATTCCTTTCATTTTCCAGCTGCCATTCTCTTTCATTTTCCATGTTAAATTGTATGAATAATTAAAGTTGGACTTTTAATTTTCTTTTCTGGGCATGATTCCGTTGTTTCATTTTATGAATATTCTTAGTGGTAAATATGGGGAAATATCCCTAGAGTCTAAAAATTAAAATCAGACAAATCCTATTCATCTTGTGCTCTAATCAAGCATCGAACTCTAGCCATTTGCTCCCTCCTAGCAGCAGCCTCCCTTATATCAGGTGCGTTATATATTGCTCTCTGCCTTTTCAACTCTGATGACTTTGTGTTTTGACAGGTAACCAAAGTGTGTATTTATATTTTCAGCAAATGAGGTGCTCTCTTTAGGAGCCCCTCAAAAATTGACAGACGTTGGGTCACATGATTTCTACCTGAAGTATAAACACAATGCAACTGTTTATATAAAGTCAAACCCTTTGATTCCATATAAACCTCTTCAAAACACTACAAAGTATTCCAAGAGTAATACTATCCCATTTGAACTCACCAAAGTGCTTTAAATACTAAACCGTTTGAGTATTAAAATTAACATTCACTCTTTGTATTTACTAATCACAAATGAAGTCCATTTAAATTTTGTTGAAATGTCATAAAATTATCTGTGTACTGTCTGTGCATGAAAATTAGTGCAGGCCTCCAATGGGGCAGTGAAATATTGAAGACCACTGGAGGCACAGGGGGGATTAATAATCTCATCTGAATTTGAAACAATTGTAAAGATATGGAACATTTTCAGGAACAGAAGCAGATGATTTGAGTGACAAATCAGATATAACATACAACATTTAAAAATATTTAGTAAAGATCATTTACAGCAGTCTTAGCAGCAGGCTTCTTCAGTTGTATCCAGTGAGCTGAAATATAATCATCAACCTCAATTTTTATTTTCTAAAAGACCCTTTTTTTCACTCCTGATGTTGCACATTCTATGAGTTTTGACAAGTGCATGACAGGTATCCACCATTATAGTATCATACAGAAGAGTTTCTCTGCCCTAAAAATCCTATGTGCTCCGCCTATTCATCCCTCCTTCCCTCCTAACCTCTGGCAACCACTGATTTTTACTATCGACATAGTTTTGACCTTTACAAAATGTCATATACTTGGAAATCCTACAGAATGTAGCCTTTTAAGATTGACTTCTTTCACTCAGTAGTAAGCATTTAAGATTCTTCCGTGTCTTTTTATGGCTTGAAAACTCATTTTTTTAGTACTAAATATTTATTGCCTGAATATATCAGAATTTATTTATGCATTCACCTACTGAAGGACATCTTGGTTTGTCCAAATTTGGGCAGTTATATATAAAACTAAGTTTATATATAAAACTAGTATAAATATCTTTGTGTAGGTTTTTGTGTGGCCATAAATTTTCAACTCCTTTGGGCAAGTAAACACCAAGGCGTTCAACTGCTGGATCGCATGAAAAGACTATGTTGAGCTTTGTAAGAGACAGCCAAACTGTCTTCCATAGTCTCTGTACCATTTTGCATTCCCACCAGCAATGAAAGAGTTTCCACTGCTTCACATCCTCACCAGCATTTGATGTTGTCAGTGTTCTGGATTTTGGCCATTCTAATGTGTGTAGTGCTTTGTCATTGTTGTTTTAATTTGCATTTTCCTGATGCCACATCATGTGGAACATCTTTTCATATGCTTATTTGCCATCTTTGTATCTTCTTCGGTAAGATGTCTGCTGAGGTCTTTGGCCATTTTTTAATCAGGTTGTTTGTAATTTCCACCATCCCCAAAGGCTTCAGATTGTCCCTTAACTGTCTCTCGGTTCTCCTTTCCCCGCTCCTTTCTGCCCTAGACAATCATTCATCTGATTTCTAACATTATATATTAGTTTTACTAATACTAAACAGTTACGTAAATGAAATCTTAACGTTGTGATTTGTGTCTGGCTATTTTTGCTTAACATAACATTTTGAAGATTCATCCATGTTTTTTGCATGCACTAAATGTTCCTTTTAATTGTTGAGTTGTATAAATATACCACACCTTGGTTTTCCATGCTTCTCTTTGGTTTCATAGGTTTTTAAAATCAATTTCCTCATTTCTCTTTGGTATTTTAGAGTGAACATGTGTTAAGCTTTATTTCTAATCTTTTGGAAATTTCAAAACTTTGTATCCAATTTCTTATGCCAAAATATTTGAATTTATTCTTGACTCTTCTTATTCTTTTACTCTCCTGATAATTATTGTGTGTAGACTAAACCCATTAATTCTGTCCAAACCAAGTGCTCTATTTCTCCAAAACCACTGATGCCATTTTAATTTTATCTACAACTTCTGCATAATCAACCTCCTTAAATATAGGCTAGGGGTTTCTAATCCGTTTTTCCCCATCTACCAGTGTGTGTTTTTAAACAGAAAATCCTTCCCTGCTTACAACCCTTCAATTACTTTTTTCAGTTATAAGTAAAGTGACTACCATGAATAAAGTGTACACAACATTGATTACCTCAGTGACCTAATGGACTCTCATCCTTCTTCACTAAACTTTAGCTCCAATAACCTTCATTTAGTACCTTCCTTACTCAGGACCTTTGGACAAGTTTCTTATCACTTTTGTACGCATAATTCCTATTCACGTTTCAAATTTCAGCCAAAAATTACTTTATCAGGGAGACTTTTCTTGAGTTTACTGGTTAGATGAGCCCCTCTTATTAAAGGTCACATACCATCCTGCATCCTGATTTTTTTCC
This sequence comes from Orcinus orca, assembly GCF_937001465.1. Taxonomy (NCBI): domain Eukaryota; kingdom Metazoa; phylum Chordata; class Mammalia; order Artiodactyla; family Delphinidae; genus Orcinus; species Orcinus orca. Next base: position 130,831,644 of record NC_064560.1, read on the forward strand.
ATCCTGCCTTTTGACCATTATTCAATTATTAATGCATTTGCTTAATGTCAACGTCTTTATATAAATGACTTTATAAAGCGAGATGCCATGTTCATTTCATTCATTGCTATATTCATAGCACTTAATAAAGTACTTGAGTATTTTAGGTTCTTAGCATTGTTTATTGACTGAACTGTGATGGAAATGGGTATTTGCAATTGAGTATATCAGTGATCTGCACTGAGAGAACAAGGGGTAAGAGAAAGAAGGCAAGACCTGGGGAAATATGGAGAGAAATACGGAGAGAACAGAACTTACTGAGGTGGAGAAGAAAATGTTCTGCCTTAAAAAAAAATTATACTCATTGTTTACTATCATCAGAGGAGAAGATACGCCAAAGCACCTACATTCAAGCACCCCCAAAATTCTTGTCTTAATAAAGTTAAACTAATATTTTATGATATTTAAAGAACAATATTTTATGATATTTAAAGAACAATAAATATTTTATGATATTTATAATATTTTATGATATTTAATATTAGAAAATTATGAAGTAATAATTCATGTCCTAAACAGAACACAGACATTAACCTGTTTTGAACACTAAAACTAGAAGGGACCAGCACACTGGCTATTTTTTGTTTTTGTTTTGCGGTACGCGGGCCTCTCACTGTTGTGGCCTCTCCCGTTGCGGAGCACAGGCTCCGGACGCGCAGGCTCAGCGACCATGCTCACGGGCCCAGCCGCTCCGCGGCATGTGGTATCTTCCCGACCAGGGCACGAACCCGTGTCCCCTGCATCGGCAGGCGGACTCTCAACCACTGCGCCACCAGGGAAACCCTGTACTGGCTATTTTTGACCTTTGTCTCTAATAAGAAGTTTTATGTTGAGAAGCATCTAAGTTTTTGCTCTGGTACTTTTTTACTATGTGATCTAGGATAGTTATTTAAACCTCTCCCAGCCTCAGTTTCTTGCTTTGTATAATATTTATTTCATAGTATTGTTATAAGGATTAGGTGAGGTAATACATCATCGTTAAGCCCACATCATAGGGATTTTCACATACGTGTTTGGAAACTCAAGGCTATTGTATTTTTGTAATGTTCTTATTTTGTCATCATCACTGCCATTACCACTAGAAGAACATTTGGCTAAGGGTAAGGAAATTGTATTATTTTCCAATAATGGAAAGAAGAATCTTTGGGCAAATGCGTTAACAAATGGCATAGTGGTATTCACCTTGTCAACAGGAAAGGGTTCTTGTGAGTAAATGCAGGTGAAGGCAATTTGAACATTGGAAGTTATTGTTGTTAAGATTAGACCATAACTTGGAAGCACTGATTTGAAGCAAAGTTCTAATGAGGATAAGTTTATACTTTTAATTCCTTTATGCAAAATTTTGTTCAATGGCTTAGAAGGGTGTTACTTCCTGGGGACTAGCCAGTGTTCATCTGTTTTCTCTAGATTACAGAACAAAGATGATAATTAAAAACTGCATGGTATATGCATGTATATCAGCCAAATATACAACCATTTTGAGTGAAAACAGTATTCTAATTAGAGGTCTGAAAGTATTTAGTCTCCATGACTTTAATGTGCTAATTTGATCACCTACATTATTTTGTGTGAATTTTCTTGTGTTGTCTTGTCTTATCTCTATTCATTTCCAATGTTTGTCAGTCCACCTTTGGCCTGTAACCACTGCTTTGTCATCTTCCTGACTGATACCTTTGAAAATCTGTCAACAGTTATTGTGTTTTACATTTTAACATACTGCCCAACATAGCATAACATTTAGATTCCCTGTACATAGAGTCTTTCCTTGTGGGAAAAAAAAAAAAAAAAAGTCTGGTTTAGTTAAGACTCTTACAGAATTTAGTCAGTTTCACACAGAACATCTTTCTTTATTCATTAGCGACAATGGAATGTGGTGGAAAAACACAGACCTTGAAGTCAATGAAATCTAGATTTGAGTACTAACTCTGTCATTTAATGGTTTTGTGACCTTGAGGAAATCATCTATGCTTTTCAAGCTTCTGATCCTTTTTCTGTAATATGGGGATGATAATAGTCACTTTACACATGGATATTGTAGAAATAAATGAGATAACATCAGACACAAACATTAGTGCCACACAAAAACCAAGACTACGCAGAGAACAACGGAAGTAGATTCTATCTTATCTTCGCTCCAAGTTATATGCATACAGAAGGGAATGGGGCCTAATTTCACCCCCTCACCACGCTCATTTACTTATAGAGCAATTAAACGCAAGCACAGTGGGGATTGTCTGTTTAGTTCCGGGGATAAGGGAATGACATACTTTACAGACCAGTGCAGGGAGAAAGGCGTTAACGGTTATGCATACAAGTTATCTGCATGTAAACCAGTCAGTTGGGCTGCTTGATCTAGGTAAATTAATTTTCATATAGAGATTACTCGGGTATGTGAGGTCTTGGAGTTTGAATCTGCAGTTTAAAAGATATTGGCAAGTTACTCCCCCTGAATGGGAAGAGCCTATTCATTTTTAGAGCTGGATCCTGTTGTGACAAGACCCACGTGCTCGTTGTAGTTATGCAGGTGTTAGGAAAATCCCTGCCTGTTGTGAGGGGAGCTAGGAAAATCCCTGCCTGTTGTGAGGGGAGCAGTGCAAAGAAACCCATTCTTTAGATTGGCACTGGTCAGGACCAGGGCTATAGATACTTTTGGAGAATACTATGTTTGAAACTTCTTACAGAGTGAGGCTTTTTACCTCCTGTTCCAGTAGGCTTCTGGGAGTAAAAGTATCAATATCCACTCTATTTATAAAGCACTTAGGAATGTGCCAGGGGCTGTGCTAAATATGTTTAATGAATTTTATGATTTATAAAACGAGTCATTATTATATCATTTTTACAGAAGTATCAACTGAGGCTCAGATAAGCTCAATAATGTACCCAATATTCTCATGGTGAAAAACTGGTGGAGCCAAAATTTGAACTCAGGCAAGCTTACATGAGATTCCTTTCTCTTGTGCATGGCTGGCAGGGAAGGAATTAAAGGGCCATGAAAGGAAAGTCACCATAAGGAAGAACAATAGTAGAATGGGTATGGATAAAATAAATAAGTTACAAAGAAATATTGTACAGCACAGGGAATATAGCCAATATTTTACAATAACTTTATTTTTTTTTACATTAACTTTAAATGAAGTATAATCTATAAAATAGTGAATCACCATGTTGTCCACCTGAAACTAATATAATATTATATATAAATCAACTATATTTCAGTTTACAAAACGTGGACTGGGATCAACATCAGGACTTAGCTGTTTCTGGACACGTCTGAAGTGACAATTTAAATAAATGATGGAACATTTACATAACAGAATAACATACTAAATCTATATGTATTGATATGGATCAATATGTAACCTATGGTTTTCAAGAAAAAAAATTCAAGATGTTTCATGTTGGAATTTCTATAAAGCAATATTTATGTAGCACAGAATATTTCTGGAAGTTCATGCATGAAACTGACACGGTTACCTGTGTGGAGCATACTGAGTAGACAATAGTGATGTGGTAGGGGGTACAGACTGTTCTCAGATTTTTTTTTTTTTTTTTGCGATACGCGGGTCTCTTACCGCTGCGGCCTCTCCGGCTGCGGAACACAGGCTCCGGACGCGCAGGCTCAGCGGCCATGGCTCACCGGCCCAGCGGCTCCGCGGCATGTGGGATCTTCCCGGACTGGGGCACGAACCCGTGTCCCCTGCATCAGCAGGCGGACTCTCAACCACTGCGCCACCAGGGAAGCTCTCAGATTATTATTTTTTTTTTTTGCTCTATGCGGGCCTCTCACTGTTGTGGCTTCTCCCGTTGCGGAGAACAGGCTCCGGACGCCAGGCTCAGCCGCCATGGCTCACGGGCCCAGCCGCTCCGCGGCACGTGGGATCCTCCCAGACCGGGGCACGAACCCGCGTCCCCTGCATCGGCAGGCGGACTCTCAACCACTGCGCCACCAGGGAAGCCCTCAGATTATTTTTTATACTTAAAATAGTTCAGCCTTAAAGTAGTTTAGCAAAGAAAACTATATTTTAAGATTGAGAGGGCACTTTAAACCTTATCTCAAAGTGGTCTACATTTTTTCAAAAAACTTGGGAAGATTAGTAATATAGGTAGAGGCAATATTGATTTATGCATAGTGCTCTCCCCTTAGTATTCTAGATAATCTCCGGGTTTATTCTGTCTTTGTCAGCGGAAAGTATGATTAGCATTTAGTGAAGGTATTATTTTTCATCTAGAAATTGAAAATGTGAATTCTTTTAAAAAAAAGAAAGGACAGAACATTCACCTATTTTACTCAAGCAATTTACACTTTCAAAGTGAGGAGGCCAGATTGATAACACTGAACTGGTACATCAAAATAATTAAGCTTTAATCTCTGATTCAAAGACTTCAGCTTAGGGGTCATGAGAAATCAAGAAGACTTTTTCTTTGTAATCAGTCTGAGATGATTAGTAGCTTTGCTTGTAGAATGATCATTTTCCAAATACAGCAATGCAATGTTATAGTAAAATAGGGGGAAAAGATTAAGGAGTTTAATTTACTTGGTGTGTTATAACTATGTTTATTAAAACACTAAGAATTACAGCAAAACTTTATTATTTGTTAATATTACTTTTGCCTCAATGGGGGTTATATTGAGAAAGTAATATTCTAGACATAAAGGCCACTGCCAAGCTGTATTTTTTAAAAATGTAATTTTCTACTTTCTTGTACAATAACCCCCTGGGTACTTAAAATGAAATCTACTTCTTTGTTGGAATGTAATTCCTCCCCCTCCCTCAATAAGCTTTCCATCTCTGGTTTATTGTTGCAATGTTGTTCAAATAAAAAGACAGGTTTAGAATACTGATGATATATTAATCAGCATGCCTTATACCATAAGAAATAGGATAAAGGGGGCTGTGAATTATTTCTCAACAAATGTTTTGCTTGCATAATGCCACACTTGGGATCTTCCTTCTGGTTTTATCATGAAATTAATTGAATTCAGTAAATACATACAAAAACCAAAACCTGTTTTAAATGTAGAAAATCCATGTCAAATAAAAAAATACCTTCCCCAAAATAGGATTGAAGCTTTTATAAAGAGGTCAATGATTTTAACTTACCAGGTCTTATAACTTGTGCTTGTTTTAGTAGGCAGAGAGTCTTTTTCAGAATAAATAGGTAATCTTTGGTTTCCAAGAATGAAAGTTGACAGAAAGTTGGTTTTAATAGCGTTGAGATGTGCAAAACAAATACCAAGAAAATATGGGCAGTTTCCTAAGCATTTCTCATGACAGTAGTATGTTATTTAATAATACCTTATGATGGAAACCATCTTTACTATGAGAAAAATGGTATATTTAGAAATGAGAAGAATATATTTATCAGGCCCTGAGAGGTTGGTAGCGTTTCCTGAGAGTTTAAAGAAAAAAATGTACTAAAAAAGTTGGTAAAGATGTATGCTTTGCTTCCAAACAGCAGCTTGTCTTACCAGCCTGCTCTTGCGATCTATGCCCTTCGTGGTAGGATCCATAATGTTTTTGTTGTATTGAGAATTTTATGTCATGTACAAAATCTATGAGACACTCATCTTTTAGTGGACTAATTACTGTTTGTTAGAGTTTTCAGAACTCCCCAAGTTCCCAAATGGACTACTTTACAGACTGCAAAGAAGCGTGCAGCACAAACTGACAAAAATAAGACTGAGATATGGTTGTATTTGGAATGTTGCCTAAATTTTATGTTTGCTTTACCTACAAGATTCATAAATAATTGTGATTTGGGGTCTAACAGATCCAGAAATAAACTTTAAATGAACAAACAAAATGGTTTCTTTATCTTCACATATTATGAAGATGCCAAAAGGATTGTATAAATATTACTAAACTCACATCATTAAATAAGATCAGTTTACTATAAACCATCTATCATCTTAACTCAATATAATTCTTATGAATACATTTATAAAATGTAAACACTACATAGTGCATGGATATATATTTACATATATAAAAGTCTCTCTATAATGCATTCTCAGGGATAAACATTTTCCCTTTTTAATTTTATTGATTACTTCAATAACTCTAAACAATATGGTTATATTACTATTTCTCTTTATAAATCAAATATAAACATCCATTGACTCATTATTATGGTGTTTCCTCAGCAGTTTTCCTGCTCTCCAGTTTTATCATTGATAATGTTTAATAATTTAAGTAATATATTTTAAAATTTCCCTGTTAATTTTTGACACATTTTAAATTTACATACAGTGAAATTCACTCTTTTTTTTTTACCAAACTCAGGTCTGGCTATTCACTGTTCAAAAGCCAACACTTGAGAGACAGGTGCTGGTAGGAATGGAAAGATTGCTCTATTCAGGAGGCTGGCAACCTGGGGAGAAGGCAGATTTGTGTCCTGTTCCAGAACAGGAAGATTCTGCTCAGCCATGAAAGTTTTTAAAGGGAAAAGGGGGAAGTAATCTCAGTTAATCGTTGAGTTAGGGGACCAGATTATTTGCTATTGCCCACTGTGTACAGGCTTGTTGACTCCTTGTGATCTTTCTTTAGATGCTATATTGTTCATACCACCTGCTCGTGAGCTTACTGAAGGGGAAACTGGGGAAAAGATCTAGTCATCCGTTAATTATTTATTCTTAATTTCTACTTCTTTGATCTAAAAGAAGAATCAACGGTTTAGGCAAGGTATCGTGTAATCAAAAAAATTGAAAGTTGTGCTTGGGCTGGAGGTTAGTTAAGCATGGGGGCATCTGGTATAAACGTTAGTTAAAAATATAGCTTTGCTAAAGTGACAAGACAAAAGGGGCCTCCTGCACAGAGCTGCTGCCTGCAAAGAGCTGTTTACAAATCCCCACTGTCAGACATTATTCCATTTCTGTGGGATTATGGGTGAAGGTCTCTCTTCTGTAAATTCTTCATGCTGACACAGGGCACCACATTCTTAGAGTGGAAGGTGTAGATGTGGGTCTGTAGCATCTCTTTGCTAACAATTTTAGTTACCCACTTATATATACTGGCAGAACAAGCTACAATTATTTTGATGCCCACAAAGATACAGATTATTATGAGCGATAGTGTTTATTAATCCTATTCTCTTGAGGCCAGTTCTTGGAACTGTGCTAGCCAAAGATTCAGTACTGCTCAACATGGAGCAGCTTATGTCATGGCTATAGTCTGGTCATCACACAATTAGCTTTTTCCCTCTGGTGACAGTTATAGTATCTGTAAAACAACTCAGGAATGCGCATCAGACGCTGAAAGATTCTGTGACTCTGTTGTCCAAATCATTAACTGTTCTGAGCATACTCTTTTGTGACTCAGGAGGCTTGAGAGACTTCAGCTTTTCTATAAACTAGAGACAGGGGACATGGAGGAGCCTTGGTACTTGGGAGGGCCCTGCAGTGTTCTACTTGGTTTCCGTTTTGGTATATAGTATTCCTTGAGTTTTGACAAATGCATAGAGTTGTGTAACTACCACAATGAGCAAGGTATGGGTCAATGCCCTTATCCAGAATATTTCTCAATGCTGCCCTAGTAATCAACCCCTTTCCTTATCCCTAAGGATAAGCATCTACTATTTGATTTTGTTCTCTGTAGTTTTGCCTTTTCCAGTATGTCATACAAATGGAATCATGAAGCATGTAACCTTTTGAGCCTGACATCTTTCCCTTCTTATAATGCACTTGAAATATGTATGTATTGTTGCTTGTATCGATAATTTGTTCCTTCTTATTGCTGAGTAATATTGCATTGTGTGAATTTACCAAAGTTTGTTTATCCTTTCACCAGCCGAAGAGCGTTTAGGTTGTTCCCAGTTTGTAGATCACATGAATAAAACTACTGTGAACATTCATGTACAGGATTTTCTTGAACATAAGTTTTATTTCGCTTGGGTAACTACCTAGGAGGGAGATTGTTGGGTCATATGGTAAATTATGTTTAATTTTATAAGAAAATGCCAAACTCTTGGCTGTACCACTTTTACATTGCTACCAGAAATGTATGAACGTAATGGTTGCTTTGCAAACTTACCAGCACATGTGGCTTTATCAGGTTGTTGTTGTTTGCTGATCTAATAGATGTGCAGTGGTATCTCTTTTGGTTTTAATTCACATTACCCCTAATGACTAATGATATTGAACATTTTTACATATACCTATTTGCCACTGGTATATCTTCTTTGGTGAAGTGGGGTTTTTTTCTAATATTTTTCTTATTTTTTTATTGGATTGTTTTCTTATTTTTGAGTTTTGAAAGTTCTTTATGTTTTATGGATCCAAGTTCCTTGTGAGATATCACCTTTGCAAATATTTTTTCCCAGTCTGTAGTTTGTTTTTAAATTCTTTTAACAGTGTCATTCACAGAAAAAAATATATTTTTAATTTTGATGAAGTCTAATCTATCAATATTTTCTTTGGGAATCACGCTCTTGATATATATATATGAACGCTTTGCCTGTTCCAAGGGTCACCAAAATGATTTCCTATGTTTTCCTTTACAAGTGTTAGAGTTTTACATTTTACAGGTTTATGATCTGTTTTGAGTTAATTATTATATAAGATGAGAGGTCTGGTCAAAGCTTTCTTTTTTTTCTTTTCTTGCATGTGGATATGCAAATATTCCAGCAACTTTTGTTAAAAAGCTTGTCTTAAACATTGGCTTGCATTTGCATATTTGACAAAAATCAGTTGACCATAGTTGTGTTTCTCTGTTTCTGGATATTCTGTCCCATTGATCTAAATGTTCATCCTTTCACTGATACCACCTGTTGTGATTATTGCAGCTTTATATCACACACTGTGAGTCTTCCAACTTTGCTCTTTTTTGCAAACTATTTTTGTTATTCTAATTCTCTTCCCTTTCCATATGAAGTGTAGTCATCTTGTCAATATTTACAATAATCCTGTTGTGGTATTAGTTTGGATTGTATTAAATCTATAGGTCAGTTTGAAAAAAAATAACTTTAAGAATATTGTCTTATGATCCATGAACATGATATATCTCTTTTTATTTAGAGATGTTGCTTTCTTTATTGATGTTTTGTAGTTTTCATCATGCAGATCCTGTACATATTTTGTTAAATTTATATCTAACTATTTTATTATTTGGGGGAACTATTTTAAGTGGCACTTTTTAAATTTTGACTATTATTTGTTTATTACTATCATGTAGAAATACAATCGATTTTTGTATATTGATTTTGTTTCTGGTGACATTGCTATACTCACTTATTAGTTCTAAGAACTTTTATGGTATAGTCTAAAGGATTTACAGCATAGAAAATCACGTTATCTGAGAATAGAGACACTTGAAACAATTCCTGAAAAAAGTGTATGGCCAGTACAAGCCCACACTAAAAGCCAAGACTACAGCCAATGTCACTACAGTGCATTTGTTGGAGAGCTACTGTAGCGTTAATTGGACATTGATACTGACCCAAACACCATCTGACAACGTATGTCACTGATGACATTACTGCCACTGGATAATGGATACCATACCACCACCAGTGGAATGACCTGCAGAGTTGTTGATCTGTTACTATGTTCCCCCCAAGAGTAACATATTAACACATTTCCTAAATGAAATAGGAGGTTCATATGCTGGAAGAAGAAATAGAAAAGATGGACAAACGTACACTAAATTTTTCTAATTTCTTTGTAAGCTGCACTATTGTCATCCTAGAATTCTTTTTATTACATTTGTAGATTATGCCTGCTCTTTCATTGATATTGCATCATGTACATTCTTTGGTACTTTTAATGTTGGGGTGAGGCACATCTTCAAATATTTCTCATATTACAAGTGACTGATACTGCTTTCCTCTACCTTTCTGTAAGTCAGATTCCCCAAATTGTTACTCTTTTGGATGGGAGGGCTGACTCTCAGCATTTCCAGTAATGACATGTGAGTAGGGAGCCGATAGAAGAGCTAGCTCTTGATCTAGTTTCCAAAAATAAATAAATAAAATTGGATTAAATAAAAAGTGGAAAATATCTGGCATGCTAACACCAACACTAGAATCCCTAGTCCTCCCCGATACATTGTTCAGTTTCTTTTGAGAGTTCTTTAGTTGTGTCTGGGAGTAACCAGTGTCTCTGCCAATTCAGGGCTTGCATGTGGACAGCTTGCATGTGGCAACCTAGTCTTGCAATCATATAGAAAGTCTTTAAATTATTTAAATTGTTTTTGTCCCATTCAGACTTCTGCACAATGTAACCACTGTCACTAGGTTTGTACCCCTGAATCCTTTTCCCAATAAAGAGCATTGCTCCCATGTCTACTGTTTTCACTTGCTCCTTTTTGTGGACTGTGGCTTTCTTTACTCTATTTTATCTGTTATTAAGATCATATCTACTGGTCTTCCTGTTCACAATGCTTGTATGTGTTTGTTTTATTTTTTAAAAATGTATCTGCCATTTAAGTGGGCTTTTGGTAAGGAGGAGGAAAAGACATATGTGCTAATAACTTCACTGTCTGAACCAGAAACACCTAGAGGAGTTCTAATATGGACTTATAACCACTCATAATAAGGAATTAGTGAAACTCCTTTGCCATGTTTGGCAAATGAATCATCTCTGGGGGGATGAACTTTCCTAAACTTTTCTGTTATATTATTTTTCTTTCTGTGTTTCTCATTTTTCAAGTTTCCCACGTCAGAACTAGTATGTTGATTGTGTTCATTCCTCCTATCAGGATTCCTATAACTAATTGCATAAATGTTTAATATTCTTTCTAGTTATCATTTTTAATGTTCTCATTTTAAATAACAAATTTGCTTGTTAATTATCTCAAAATATTTCCATTGATATGGAATGAACAGTGACATTAATCAAACTACTTAGGGCAGAAAGTTAACTTAGGGCAGAAAGATAAACTTGGAGCTTGCATTATTAACCATTATTGTGTATGGTTTTCCTTTAAATCATTTTAATGTTTTAAAAGAGTTAATTTTTCTGCCAAGTTACCTGTCTTACACTCATATAATAGTTTAAGGACAGGGAGAGCGTACTTCAATCCACAGACTCCTATATTTTCAGAACTGGAAAGTACAGTGGTATCACTCTAGCTCAGCCTCACTTTCTCACACATGCTAAACAAATCCTAGAGCTTAAATTATATGTTGATAAGTTCAACTATTACGAGAACTATTACAAGGTTCTTCATTCTCATAGCCATTGTTCTTCTAAAACTTCTATTTTCTTTACTTTTGTTAGAATACCACCACTACCAAAACAAACAGTGCATACTCTTATAGCCTCATCAGTCTCTGTATTCTGTGTTGATGTGCAAATGCCAGATCTATTAACCATCTGAGGTAAGGTGACTAAATTCAGGTGCATATCACATGCAGTCTGACCATTAGTATGTAAAATGCTAATTTACATTTACATAAAATATTCATGATCCAGTGGTTTTCTGAGCAGCATTAGAATCTGTGTCATGTTTACATGTTTCAGACTTTATGAATATATTATTTGCAAATGTTTGAGCAATAAGATAATAAAATTATAAAGTACTTTCTGTCAGGATCCTCAAAGCACTATGTATACATAATAATTAAAACATTATAAAATTATAATAAGCAATCACCCACTAAGATAAATTTAGGGAGGAAAAGTTTAGAATAGTGTTACATAAATGTAAAGAGGATTAATTGTAAATTCATAAAAGGACTGCAAACATGATTAAATGCAAAGACAAACACAGATCTTGCTGAACACATTTGTCTTTGGGAAGGAGATTATAAAAATGTTTGGCAGTAAAGTGAAATTGCTTATAAATCATTTCAAAATAATAATACACCCTGGATGACTTTATTGTTTTTATAACTTTAAATCTGTGACCCAGTGCCTTGTATGTGCTTTCTTGTAAAGTTACAATCTAATTATGAAGTGACCAAATATTAAAGAGCTGCTGTGAATCTGCTGCTGCCTCCAAATGTTACTTTTGCTGTTTAAAAGTCTTCTAATGAAAATTGCATGCACTAGCAATAGAAAAAGATTAAATACTATAGTGCAGTGAAATGAAGCAGAGAGTGGTTTCTCTCCCTGTTAAGGTTATGATTGAATTATTGTGAACTTAATATTTGTTCCAAAGGAAAATAATTTCTTTCTTTAAATATACATTACAATGATTGAATAAACAAGGTTATTCCTGGAAGTTAAGGGGTATTTTAAAACCATTAGAAATAGTTGTGTATTGTATCTTCCCTCTACTCTAAATGCCCCTTTCCCTCAACACCAACTCTGCTGTTATTTTATGAAAACACTATACAATGCTCCAGGGGAAAGAAATAGGTTTTTCAACTGCAACAACTTATTGGAATATTTTCTTGTACCTCTATTTCTATTTAGGCGTGTGTGTGTGGTGTTTGAGTTATTGATAAAAGAGGAGGGACATCTAAGTTCTGCTTAACTTACTTAGCTCATTACTATCATTCACATCCCATAGGAAAACTGCTTTATGGTTCTTTATTGTCTCTGTCCCACTCATTCTTCTACTTTCTGGAATCCCTTTCAAGAATGCCACATTTCAGTATTCCACTCTTTAGCTTTCCTCTGGGAAATACCTCTCCATGCTATAAAATCACACTTTCATCCTATATTTTCCTTTTCATGTCTACAGTTCTTATTCCTTAGGGCAAATTTCAGTTTTTAAAAGTTAATATTCTTACTTAACTCACACTAAAATGTGAATGTGAATAATGACTATATTGTCATGTTTAGGAATAATAATCTAATAAAAGTCTACTTATATATTCAAATAAATATATAACAGATGATGAAATTTCAGGCAAAATGCATATGACAGGTGAGTTTGGCTCCCAATAACATTCTACACCCCAGTCGCCAGGTTGTGAATATGTTAACATGTCAAAAAGAACTTTGTAGATGTAGTTAAATTTCCTAATCAGGTGAATTTAAAACAGGAAGATTATCCAGGATTATCCAGCAGCAGGGGCCCAATATGATCACAAGATCCCTTAAAAGCACAAGACAAGGCAGAAAGGGAATTTAGAGAAATTCAAAACGCAAAAATAATTCAATGCTCCTTTGCTTGAATTTGAAGAGAGTAATGTGTCAGGAAAACAGGGACTTCAGTTCTACAACCACAAGAAGGTGAATTCTGTCAACAACCTTGAAAGAAGCTAATATGGTACTCCAGAAGAGAATCATAGCCCTGAGAGGTATCCTAATACCTTAAGACTACTGCACCATTCATCCGTTTAAAAATACAGCTTGTTAAAATATAAGCTAGTTAAAAAATAAATCAGTTAAAGCTCCAGTCCTTCAAACTTTCTAGAGGAACAGAAGAGATAAAGTACATGTTAAATATATGGAACCGCTGAAAGACAATTTTTTTTCATAAAACAGGTATGACTAAATTGCTCTGAGACCCCAGAAAAGTGAATTATTACTTAAAGTTGGAACATGTTGGAAGGCTTCTTGGAGTAATTGGAGTCTAGGCTGAGTTGATTCAAGTTTCACCATTTTATTTTATTAACGTGTACAGGTACATAACGTATATAACATATAATTAGCACTGAGTTGGTAAAATGACATTTCAATATATTAACGTTCCATATTTTCCACTGAAGATATTACAATAAAAAAGTACTTTTATTAACTAAATAATATTATTTAGAAAGGAAATCTGGTTCATGGTATCATCGTAAGACTTTGTTTTATGGATTGATACTCTCTTCAAGGATATAGTACAATCAAATTATTATTCAGTAATTGGGATTTAACTGAGTACAATAGTGCTGATTTAAGCCATGCACAGAAGAAGGTACATTAACAAATTCATGATAGCTATCCCCCTTTTTAAAAAATAAATTTATTTATTTATTTTTGGCTGCGTTGGGTCTTCGTTGCTGTACGCAGGCTTTCTCTAGTTGCGGCTAGCGGGGGCTACTCTTCGTTGTGGTGTGCGGGCTTCTCATAGCAGTGGCTTCTCTTGTCGCAGAGCACAGGCTCTAGGCACGCGGGCTTCAGTAGTTATGGCATGCGGGCTCAGTAGCTGTGGCTCACAGGCTTAGTTTCTCCATGGCATGTGGGTTCTTCCTGGACCAGGGCTTGTACTTGTGTCCCCTGCATTGGCAGGCTGATTCTTAACCCCTGTGCCACCAGGGAAGTCCCCCCCCCCCCGCTTTTTTTTAATAGAGCAAGTTTGCACAACACCTCAGGTCGAAAGACAAGCACAGCCTGGTTAATCTCTGCATGGTCTCCCCTACATTTCTAACTCCCACTTTACCTGCCAACTAAGAGAGGCATAGGTACCTTTGTGTAATCTTTTCTAAATTTATCCCTAACATGTTTTTATGTGCCAACATTCATATTCATATCTTTTGTTTTCCAATATTATCCTGACCGATGTGTTTATTCAATTCTGTTATATATAATTAAACATCTAAATGCTGAGCATTTGTGCCAACTTGTGATAGCTAATCTATATTTATTTTTCAGCATCCTCATATACTCTTTCAGAACTTTGTCACCTCTCTATTTAGCTGGAAAGACTTATGAACAAAATCTGAAGACTAATGTTTGCAGAACAGAGGGTTTCATACTACCCATCTCCCTGGCTGCATATTTTCAAATTTTATGCCTCATCTGCTAAAATCTCTTTCAACACAAACTCCGACTGTGCAGCTGTGTAAATCATGCTTTCCTGTGACCAGGTGCGGCAAGGATGACTGTGGAGATACCCCTGTTAAAGTAATCCTCCCACTAGAAGAGATACTGATAACATTGATTTTCAGATGTTGACGGGCTGGATGGCTTAGAAGCCAGATAGTTTAAGATTGTTCCAGAATGTTTTCATTTGAAGCATGATGACTAACAGTGTGTTATAAAGTTTGGGAATAGTAGGAGCATCTTCTCTGTGCTAATAATTACTGGAAAGCATTGTCCTTTGCAGACTCAGGAATCCTTAACACATAGGCTGCTCTTACCCTGCTAAGATTTAAGATTTTCCTGTTTTCCGTCTGCTGATGCTGAAAAAACAAATAAAAAAAATCATAGGTTTTTGTCTAATGAGCATCAGTTACTCAACATAATCAAAAGAAGACATTCATTTTTTTTTTTGCGGTACGCGGGCCTCTCACTGTTGTGCCCTCTCCCGTTGCGGAGCACAGGCTCCGGACGCGCAGGCTCAGCGGCCATGGCTCACGGGCCCAGCCGCTCCGCGGCATGTGGGATCTTCCTGGACCGGGGCGGCAGGCAGATTCTAAACCACTGTGCCACCAGGGGAGCCCAAGACATTCATTTTTAAAAATCTCTTATCATCTATATCTATCATCTATCTATCTATCTATCATCTATCATGGAGCTACCCTGAGGCCATCAGTAATTATGCAAGTTGTGTTATTTATTTATTTTAGTTTTACAACATGACTCTGAGACATGGTTACCTTGGGTGTGCCTGTGATGGCCACAATGAAGTAAAGTGACACTGCCTTACTGTCTTGAGGTGAGAGGAAATCACTGACTTTTATTGTAATAGGGTAATTTATACTAGTGTTCTCTTTCAGTGAAGATCTAATATGAAAGGTGGTGTTGGGGGGAATATTTTTATTTATTTATTTATTTTGCGGTACACAGGCCTCTCCCGTTGTGGAGCACAGGCTCCGGACGTGCAGGCTTAGCGGCCATGGCTCACGGGCCCAGCCGCTCCGTGGCATGTGGGATCTTCCCGGACCGGGGCACGAACCCGTGTCCCCTGCATCGGCAGGCGGACTCTCAACCACTGCGCCACCAGGGAAGCCCTGGGGGGAATATTTTAAATCGTTGTCACAGATCAGTATATATTATTCCATCAGCTTGATGTTTAGACATATATTACATATTTTCCTTTCAAAAGAGCTGACAGGTAATAATGCCTTTTGTTGTCTGGATGTTCCTAGCCTATGATAATAACATCCTTGCTTATGTCTCTTCTGTAATGTTGTTTACTCTGAAGTTCTCAGAAGTTAAAGAGAAGTAATGGTTTTCACTGAGAGTTTTTCTGTTGTTGTTTAAAAAAAACAAACTGACACTAGCAAATAGTGAAATGTTAAATCAATTGAATATGGAAAGACATTTAAAAGCTTTCATATTGGTAATACAAGCTAGGAAATTAAAGGAAATTAGGAAATTAAAATTTGTGGTTGGATTCTGATTTTACTCAGAAAGTCACTGAACTGCTTTTGAAATTGCAACTTTTAGCAACTATTAAGCAGGATAATACTATCTGTTTCTAATCCATATCAGAGACCTATTGTTATGTGGATTAATGCAATAATTTCTACCAAGACATTTGATGTATATAAAATGGGCTGGGTGAAGACAAAATAGTGCTATTGTTTGTCATGAAATTGTGAGGTTTCTGTTTTCGTTTTTGTTTTAGTTTAATTGTATTCAGTTTCTTTTAAATCCCTCATTTTTCATTTTCCTTAAGTTAGCTGGTTGCTGTCTTCTTGATTCAATATTAGCCTAGATTCTTCTGCTGATGTCTATTTCTGTTCTTCGACCCACCATCTCTTGAAACAATCCTCACTCTAAGTCATCAAAGTGTCACATCTGGAGGCTTAGAAAAACTTTTGCCTGCAGTTTTAATACAATGAAGAGCACATGGAATTCCAATCAACGTATTGTATAGAAACTTACAGCTAAACATGTATTAAAAGAAACCGTTGGTAATTTCTGAAGGTATAATCTCTCTTAAATTTTATTTTGAGAAATAATTCTGGTGTAATGGTCAAGGCCTGTACTTTCGGCTTCATATTTATCAACCTATGTCTTATTTTGCCTATTTATTCTCTGGATTATTGTTCACATTGACAAATAATAAATTTTTCCTTTTTAACGTTTTGTTCTTGTTCATATTTCTAAAACTGGAAATTACAGACCACTTCCACTGGAAATTACAATCTACTTCCAGGATTCTGCATATTGCAATTGGTATAGGTATGTTAAACAGTTTATTGTTTTCTATATCTGTGTATTTGTCCACTAACTTTGAGAGTTGGTTAGGAGAGTCTGCAACTTATTATGTATGCTCTTTTTTTTTTTACTTTTTTATTGGAGTATAATTGCTTTAAAATGGTGTGTTAGTTTCTGCTTTATAAAAAAGTGAATCAGTTATACATATACATATGTTCCCATATCTCTTCCCTCTTGCGTCTCCCTCCCTCCCACCCTCCCTATCCCACCCTTCTAGGTGGTCACAAAGCACCGAGCTGATCTCCCTGTGCTATGCGGCTGCTTCCCACTAGCTATCTACCTTACGTTTGTTAGTGTATATATGTCCATGCCTCTCTCTCGCTTTGTCACAGCTTACCCTTCCCCCTCCCCATATCCTCAAGTCCATTCTCTAGTAGGTGTGTGTCTTTATTCCTCTCTTACCCCTAGGTTCTTCATGACATTTTTTTTCTTAAATTCCATATATATGTGTTAGCATATGGTATTTGTCTTTCTGATTCTGACTTACTTCACTCTGTATGACAGACTCTAGGTCTATCCACCTCATTACAAATAGCTCACTTTCGTTTCTTTTTATGGCTGAGTAATATTCCACTGTATATGTGCCACATCTTCTTTATCCATTCATCCGATGATGGACACTTAGGTTGTTTCCATCTCCGGGCCATTGTAAATAGAGCTGCAATGAACATTTTGGTACATGACTCTTTTTGAATTATGGTTTTCTCAGGCTATATGCCCAGGAGTGGGATTGCTCGGTCATATGGTAGTTCTATTTGTAGAGTTTTAAGGAACCTCCATACTGTTCTCCACAGTGGCTGTATCAATTTACATTCCCACCAACAGTGCAAGAGGGTTCCCTTTTCTCCACACCCTCTCCAGCATTTATTGTTTCTAGATTTTTTGATGATGGCCATTCTGACTGGTGTGAGATGATATCTCATTGTAGTTTTGATTTACATTTCTCTAATGATTAATGAAGTTGAGCATTCTTTCATGTGTTTGTTGGCAATCTATATATCTTCTTTGGAGAAATGTCTATTTAGGTCTTCTGCCCATTTTTGGATTGGGTTGTTTGATTTTTGTTATTGAGCTGCATGAGCTGCTTATAAATTTTGGAGATTAATCCTTTGTCAGTTGCATCATTTGCAAATATTTTCTCCCATTCTGAGGGTTGTCTTTTGGTCTTGTTTATGGTTTCCTTTGCTGTGCAAAAGCTTTGAAGTTTCATTAGGTCCCATTTGTTTATTTTTGTTTTTATTTCCATTTCTCTGGGAGGTGGGTCAGAAAGGATCTTGCTGTGATTTATGTCATAGAGTGTTCTGCCTATGTTTTCCTCTAAGAGTTTGATAGTGTCTGGCCTTACATTTAGGTCTTTAATCCATTTTGAGCTTATTTTTGTGTATGGTGTTAGGGAGTGATCTAATCTCATACTTTTACATGTTGCTGTCCAGTTTTCCCAGCACCATTTATTGAAGAGGCTGTCATTTTTCCACTGTACATTCCTGCCTCCTTTATCAAAGATAAGGTGACTATATGTGCATGGGTTTATCTCTGGGCTTTCTATCCTGTTCCATTGATCTATCTTTCTGTTTTTGTGCCAGTACCATACTGTCTTCATTACTGTAGCTTTGTAGTATAGACTGAAGTCAGGGAGCCTGATTCCTCCAGCTCAGTTTTTCATTCTCAAGATTGCTTTGGCTATTTGGGGTCTTTTGTATTTCCATACAAATTGTGAAATTTTTTGTTCTAGTTCTGTGAAAAATACCAGTGGTAGTTTGATAGGGATTGCATTGAATCTGTAGATTGCTTTGGGTAGTAGAGTCATTTTCACAATGTTGATTCTTCCAATCCAAGAACGTGGTATATCTCTCCATCTATTTGTATCATCTTTAATTTCTTTCTTCAGTGTCTTATAATTTTCTGCATACAGGTATTTTGTCTCCTTAGGTAGGTTTATTCCTAGATGTTGTTTTTGGATGGAATGTCCTATAAATATCAATTAAGTCCATCTTGTTTAATGTATCATTTAAAGCTTGTGTTTCCTTATTCATTTTCATTTTGGGTGATCTGTCCATTGGTGAAAGTGGGGTGTTAAAGTCCCCTACTATGAATGTGTTACTATCAATTTCCCTTTTTATGGCTGTTAGTATTTGCCTTATGTATTGAGGTGCTCCTAGGTTGGGTGCATAAATATTTACAATTGTTATATCTTCTTCTTGGATCGATCCCTTGATCATTATGTAGTGTCCTTCTTGTCTCTTCTAATAGTCTTTATTTTAAAGTCTATTTTGTCTGATATGAGAACTGCTACTCCAGCTTTCTTTTGGTTTCCATTTGCATGAAATATCTTTGTCCATCCCCTTATTTTCAGTCTGTATGTGTCTGTAGTTCTGAAGTGGGTCTCTTTAGACAGCAAATATATGCGTCTTGTTTTTGTTTCCATTCAGCCAGTCTGTGTCTTTTGGTGGGAGCATTTAGTCCATTTAAATTTAAGGTAATTATCGATATGTATGTTCCTATTCCCATTTTCTTAATTGTTTTGGGTTTGTTGCTCTAGGTCTTTCTCTTCTCTTGTGTTTCTTGCCTAGAAAAGTTCCTTTAGCAGTTGTTGTAAAGCTGGTTTGGTGATGCTGAACTCTCTCAGCTTTTGCTTGTCTGTAAAGGTTTTAATTTCTCCATCAAATCTGAATGAGATCCTTGCTGGGTAGAGTAATCTTGGTTGCAGGTTTTTCTCCTTCATCACTTTAAATATGTCCTGCCAGTCCCTTCTGGCTTGCAGAGTTTCTGCTGAAAGATCAGCTGTTAACTTTATGGGGATTCCCTTGTGTGTTATTTGTTGTTTTTCCCTTGCTGCTTTTAATATGCTTTCTTTGTATTTAATTTTTGACAGTTTGATTAATATGTGTTTTGGCGTATTTCTCCTTGGATTTGTCCTGTATGGGACTCTCTGTGCTTCCTGGACTTGGTTAACTATTTCCTTTCCCATATTAGGGAAGTTTTCAACTATAATCTCTTCAAATATTGTCTCAGTCCCTTTCTTTTTCTCTTCTTCTTCTGGAACCCCTATAATTTGAATGTTGGTGTGTTTAATGTTGTCCCAGAGGTCTCTGAGACTGTCCTCAGTTCTTTTCATTCTTTTTTCTTTATTCTGCTCTGCAGTAGTTATTTCCACTATTTTATCTTCCAGGTCACTTATCCATTCTTCTGTCTCAGTTATTCTGCTATTGATCCCATCTAGAGTATTTTTCATTTCATTTATTGTGTTGTTCATCGTTGTTTCATCTGTAGTTCTTCTAGGTCCTTGTTAAATGTTTCTTGCATTTTGTCCATTCTATTTCCAAGGTTTTGGGTCATCTTTACTCTCATTATTCTGAATTCTTTTTCAGGTAGACTGCCTATTTCCTCTTCATTCGTTAGGTCTGGTGGGTTTTTATCTTGCTCCTTCATCTGCTGTGTGTTTTTCTGTCCTCTCATTTTGCTTATTTTACTGTGTTTGGGGTCTCCTTTTTGCAGGCTGCAGGTTCGTAGTTCCCGTTGTGTTTGGTGTCTGTTCCCAGTGGC
This sequence comes from Orcinus orca, assembly GCF_937001465.1. Classification (NCBI taxonomy): domain Eukaryota; kingdom Metazoa; phylum Chordata; class Mammalia; order Artiodactyla; family Delphinidae; genus Orcinus; species Orcinus orca. The sequence continues at coordinate 130,852,213 of NC_064560.1, forward strand.
TAAGGTTGGTTCAGTGGGTTGTGTATGCTTCCTGGTGGAGGGGACTAGTGCCTGTGTTCTTGTGGTTGAAGCTGGATCTTGTCTTTCTGGTGGGCAGGTCCACGTCTGGTGGTGTGTTTTGGGGTGTCTGTGGACTTATTATGATTTTAGGCAGCCTCTCTGTTAATGGGGGGGGTTGGGTTCCTGTCTTGCTAGTTGTTTGGCATAGGATGTCCAGCACTGTAGCTTGCTGGTCATTGAGTGAAGCTGGGTGCTGGTGTTGAGATGGAGATCTCTGGGAGATTTTCACCGTTTGATATTATGTGGAGCTGGGAGGTCTCTTGTGGACCAGTGTCCTGAAGTTGGCTCTGCCACCTCAGAGGCACAGCACTGACTCCTGACTCTAGCACCAAGAGCCTTTCATCCACATGGCTCAGAATAAAAGGTAGAAAAAGTAGAAAGAAAGAATTAATAGAAGTAGAAAGAAAGAAAGAAAGAAAGAAAGAAAGGAGGGAGGGAGGGAGGAAGGAAGGAAGGAAGGAGGGAAGGAAGGAAAAAAGAAAGAAAGAAAGAAGATAAAGTAAAATAAAATAAAGCAAGATAAAATATAATAAAGTTATTAAAATAAAAAAAATTAAGAAAACAAAACAAAACAAACAGAAACGGACGCATAGAACCCTAGGACAAATGGTGGAAGCAAAGCTATACAGAGAAAATCTCACACAGAAGCATACAGATACACACTCACAAAAAGAGGAAAACGGGAAAAAATCATAAATCTTGCTCTCAAAGTCCACCTCCTCAATTTGGGATGATTCGTTGTCTAAAGGAGGGAAGGAAGGAAGGAAGGAAAGAAAGAAAGAAAGAAGGAAAGAAAGAAAGAAAGAAGATAAAGTAAAATAAAGTTATTAAAATAAAAAATAATTAAGAAAAAAATTTAAAAAAAAAAGGAAGGATAGAACCCTAGGACAAATGGTGGAAGCAAAGCTATACAGACAAAATCTCACACAGAGACATACACACAAAAAGAGGAAAAGGGGAAAAAAATCATAAATCAAGTCCAGCTCCTCAATTTGGGATGATTCATTGTCTATTCATGTAGTCCACAGATGCAGGGTACATCAAGTTGATTGTGGAGCTTTAATCCGCTGTTTCTGAGGCTGCTGGGAGAGATTTCCCTTTCTCTTCTTTGTTCTCACAGCTCCCAGGGGCTCAGCTTTGGATTTGGCCCCGCCTCTGCGTGTAGGTCCGCGGAGGGCGTCTGTTCTTCGCTCAGACAGGACAGGGTTAAAGGAGCCGCTAATTGGGGGGCTCTGGCTCACTCAGGCCGCGGGGAGGGAGGGGCACGCAGTGCGGGGCGGGCCTGCGGCGGCAGAGGCCGGCGTGACGTTGCAGCAGCCTGAGGCGCACCGTGCGTTCTCTCGCGGGAGTTGACCCTGGATCCCGGGACCCTGGCAGTGGCGGGCTGCACAGGCTCCCCGGAAAGGGGGTGTGGATAGTGACCTGTGCTCGCACACAGGCTTCTTGGTGGCGGCCGCGGCTCGCGCCCGTCTCTGGAATTCCTTCAAGCAGCGCTCTTAATCCCCTCTCCTCGCGCACCAGGAAACAAAGAGGGAAGAAAAACTCTCTCGCCTCTTCGGCAGGTCCAGACTTTCCCCCGGACTCCCTCCCGGCTAGCCGTGGCGAACTAACCCCCTGCAGGCTGTGCTCACGCCGCCAACCCCAGTCCTCTCCCGGCGCTCCGACCGAAGCCCAAGCCTCAGCTCCCAGCCCCGCCCGCGCCGGCGGGTGAGCAGACAAGCTTCTCGGCCTGGTGAGTGCCGGTCGGCCCTGATACTCTGTGCGGGAATCTCCCCGCTTTGCCCTCCGCACCCCTGTTGCTGCGCTCTCCTCCGCGGCACCGTAGCTTCCCCTCTCCGCCACCCGCAGTCTCTGCCCGCGAAGGGGCTTCCTAGTGTGTGGAAACATTTCCTCCTTCACAGCTCCCTCCCACTGGTGCAGGCCCCGTCCCTATCCTTTTGTCTCTGTTTATTCTTTTTTCTTTTGCCCTACCCATGTACGTGGGGGGTTTCTTGCCTTTTGGAAGTCTGAGGTCTTCTGCCGGCGTTCAGTAGGTGTTCTGTAGGAGTTGTTCCACGTGTAGATGTATTTCTGGTGTATCTGTGGGGAGGAAGGTGATCTCCGCGTCTTACTCTTCCGCCATCTTCCCAGAAGCTCCTAACGGAGCTCTATGTATGCTCTTTTAGTGAACAACTAAGAAGTAATCTCATCTGTTCTTTCAAAACTATTTATTAAGTGCTTTTTGTGTACCTTTTACATTTAAGAAAATAATTTTATAACACACTAATGTTTATACTTTATAAAAGGATTTATGTAATAGTAACCAAATGTCTTGACTGTGGTTTTTTTATTCAAAAATAAGGAGACTGCTGTCATGCAGAATATTAAAAAACTCTGCTGGTCATGTGGGTTCCCATTTGAACGTATCTCAGAAGGAAATTATTTGCAGTTTTTATAAGCCAAATTTCTCCGATCTTCTCCTAATTCAGTCTCCTCCTACCATAATACTATAACCCTTCATTTGCAAGGGATGCAGTTATTGTGGAGGTGCTGATGTTAGTGGTGTTTCTTTGGGTAGCTGGAGAGAGATTAAAAGGAGATACTCTTTTAGAACATTTGCTCTTTCTTATAAAAAAATTCCTATGTATTACTTTATTAATTAAAATAGATGACAAACGTATGGCTTGCTAAACCATGTGATACCCTAAAAATCCCAAGTTATCAAGGATAAACATTAAGGGTGATATGATTGCATCATCGTTGTGCCATCATTTATATTCACTTTAAACCTAGATTTATTTGCTTAACAGATATGTAATTAGACAAGAATAAAAGAAGCAGAGAATTGAGGCATTCAAAATTACCTTATGCTAGAGAGCCTATTCTGAGACTGGAACAAAGCATCCCATTTGAGTTTTCTGCCTAAATTTATAAAAATTAATATTTAACATGGACATGGCATATAAGTATCATGCTTCCTTATGATACTAAGGATGACAATGACAATGACGTTTCTTAGCAGTGGTGGTAGTAAAATTTGGAAAGTACCTTAGAGTTCATCTGCTCCAACCTCTCAGATACTGCAAACTGTCTCTGAAATCTCAGATATTTTTTTCTTAGCCATTTCTGTAAATAGGAACTCACTATCTGCAGAGAAAGAAAAAGATATTTTTTAAAATATATATTGTGACAAAAGGCATGCCCTTGAATCTTTCCACCACTTTAAAAAAAAATTCTTTCCATTGGGAGAAATTTACGTGTATTATATATACATAAAAGTGATTAAAAAGAACTTAAAGTGCTAGGGTAATATTTGTCTGTTTTGTACATTTTCTATTTTTCATTAGACCCAAAATATAGTGAAGAATGATTCTCGATTATTCTGCAATGATACTGTTTTTTCTTTTTCAGTTAGTTATATAACTAACCGTGACATAGATCTGTAAACTAAGCACCAAGGTGATCTTTTACTGTGTTATTCTTTATCTTGGAATTGTCTATTTTTCATTTTGTTTTGCTCTTTTGAGTGTAATGTTCATTTGGAGAAGATTCAGTAACTTGATGCTTTCTTTTTCTTGTACTGAAAAAAGCTAAGATATGCCTTTTGTTTTCCTGACTTTTTAAATACTTGTCGACTTATTCTGTAACATAAAAACTCATTCCAGCTTCTGATTTTGTGCCTTGGATGACATGATGTAACTTCAGAAGTTCTAGATTCTCCCTAAGATGGGCCTGAACCTGGTACTGGTTGTGTAGAGCTACTTTTATTTTTTTTTCTATGACTTGTGTTTCTGTTTGTCAATAACTTAACAGATTTTTATTGTAAACTCCAGTTTGAAATGGCTAGCTACAGCCCGGCAAGATTGGTGCCCTGATTTTATGCACATATCTTCGTTGCCAAAGCAGAAATTACATGAGAAGAGAGCAAAATGTAGAGACCCCATTTGGGGGCACTGTTCTAGATGTACCCAGTCAACATGCTGTCTTTGATTTATGACAAATTCTTGGTCTCCATTGATATCCACACCTAAACATGCTTCAATTTTCTCTTCCTGCACAGATACAGGAATCACATTAGGTACCAGATGGTTGAGCTTCAGCCCTATTTCTTCCTTTTTATGGTGGCAATATTTCCTTGTCTGTATCTTAATCTGCAAGTAATTTCAAGTCTGGCTATTATTGGTTAGTTTCACTTATTAAAATAACCATGGTTGGGCGTTGGTTTGAAACTCTTTAATGTTTATTTTACGCATATAAAAATTTCTCTATCATGTCTGCTAAAGGAGCAAATAAGGCCCAAGATTATGTAAAATCTGTAACTTTCGTTTTCTTTTAATAAGAATATTCTTTTTAGCCTTTCATGTATAATCTGGTCTGTTGTATCAGGATCTCTTCATTCTCTATAATAAACCAACAAACAGAACATTGTCCCTTAAACTTGTTCACTTCCCATGTCAGAGTGACCAGTTTGTATTTATAGCACACATCATCAGTACCTCCCTCAGACAGGGATGACCTATGCAGTAAATACCTTACGGACAATGGAATAATAATTTCACTGTTTCCCTATGAGTAACATCAAGGCTACAGTCTTTTTTGCCTTCTAGAATTCCCAAGGAACATTTTTTCCTAAATCTTGTCATGGCAACTTATTTATTTCAGTTGTTTACTGGAGGCTCTTTGGCACACTGGTCATTTTTTTCCCTTTCCTACTGACTGTTAACCTCAAATGTCTTACAGGTTTGCAGCCATTTGCTTAGCCAGATATTATTAGTTAGGATTCTTTAATATATACAGAACACAAAAAGAATAAAGACTGAACTATAATCCTTTCTTTCTTTGTGCCAAATGAACACTAAATTAAGGTCTGCCTTTTACCCAGGTCATGCCACTTACTGTTTCTTATTCTCAAGTTCCATACAGGTAAGAAGAGGTAGTGAAACTATATAATTCCCAGGTATGTGGTATAATGAAAGTTCAAATGCTTTGGATATATATATATATATATATATATATATATATATATATATATATACCTGAATTTAACTTGTTGGTGCCATTTATGAATTGTGTGGTCAAAGGAAACGATTGATAGGAAGACTTATGTCATAAATAATGGAATTCAGCAGAATAATATTTTCAAGGTATGAAGTGACTGGCTCAGGGAATACGTGGAGAAAACAGTATACTTATCCTTACTCTCTCCTATAGCTCAATATATTCATGTATTTGAGAGTTGACTATATGACAGCCACTGTGTCATATTTTTCCACAGGACGATATATGTATATTTAAGTAAAGTGTTTGACTATATGGTGATAAATCCTGTTATAGAGGCATATACTGATACGCATGGAAGTACTGTTGACCCTTGAACAATGCAGGGGTTAGAGACACTGACTTGTGCATTGAAAGTCCAAGTATAACGTAATTAGTCCTCCATATCCATGGTCACTCCTTATGTACAGTTTCACATCTAAGGATTCAACCAACTGCTGATTGTGATCTAGTATTTACTGTTGGAAAAAATCCACATACAAGTGGATTGATGCCATTCAAACCCATGTTGTTAAAGTTTCAATGGTATATACATATTCTACTTTGCAGTACTTTACTAATTGACCATTACATTGGCTTCTAAAGGATAAATATGGTTTATTAAATCTAGTCTGAGAGTTGACATCCTAAGGTTGAATCTTCCCAGCTTTAATAACACATTTTGCCTCTAACCATTTATGGTACCTTCACACTCTTTTTTTCTATACAATATATTTTGCTTAGTAATTATGAAATAGTCATATCTAATTTAGCTGATGAATGTGAAGTAGATATATTTTGGTTCATATTCTGTAAAAAAACACATTTGTTTGAGTGATCTTGATGTAATTGTGTATATTTTGGTTAGTGATCATTTATCTTTAGAGGTTGTTTAAAACAGACCTGAGATTGATAGCCTTACATGAATTACAGTCAGTGCCTTATCTTTGTTTTTGTTCTCCCTCCCTTTTGTAGTGTAATTCACTTTGCAAGAGGATATGCATCTATTTTAAAAATTAATCAAAAACTTACTCTCACCTCCAACTGAATATGCCCAAAGCTGTTTATGTGATTACCTTACAGAAATTTCAATTTCTCTGTGAAATCACTTTTTTTAAATGTATCAAGTTAGATTCTTCTGCTTTATCTTTTAAAAATAGACTTTAATTTTTAGAGCAGTTTTCTATTTACATCAAAATTGAGTAGAAAGTACAGAGAGTTCCCATACACTTTCTGCCCCCTCCAATCCCCCTTCCCCACTATGGCTATTCTCCACCAAAGTGGTACATTTGTTACAACTGATGAACTACATTGACAAATCATTGTTTTCCAAAGTCCATAGTTTATATTAGAGTCCACTCTTGGGGTTGTACATTCTAAGAGTATTAACAAATGTATAATTACATGTATCCACTGTTATAGTATCATACAAAACAGTTTCTCTTTCTAAAAATTCTATGTGTTCTGCCTATTTATCCCTCCCTCTCCCCTAATTCCTGGAAACCACTGATCCTTCTACTGTCTCCATAGTTTTGCCTTTTCAAGATGTATTTTTGGAATCATACAGTATGTAACCTTTTTAGATTGGCGTCTTTCATGGAGTAATATGCATTTAAGATTTCTCCGTGTATTTTTATGGCTTGATAGCTCATTTATTTTTAGCACTGAATATTATTCCATTGTCAAGATATACCATAGTTTATTTATCCATTCACCTACTGAAGGACATTTTGGTTGCTTCCAGTTTTTGGCAATGACGAATAAAGCTAACATAAACATCTATGTGCAGATTATTGTGTGGATGTAACTTTTCAACTCATTTGTATAAATACCAAGGGGTGTGATTGCTGGATCATATAGTAAGTGTATGTCTAGTTTTGCAAGAAACTGCCAAACTGTCTTCCAAAATGACTCCACAATATGCATTCTCACCATCAGTGAATGAGACTTCCTGTTGCACTATATCCTCTCCTGCAATTGGTGTTGTTAGTGTTTTGGATTTTTGTCATCCTAAAAGGTGTGTGGTGGTATCTCACTGTTGTTTTAACTTGCATTTCTCTGATGACATATGATGTTGAACATATTTTCATATACTCCTCATTTGTGTGTCTTCTTCGGTAAGATGTCTGTTAAGGTCTTTGACCCATTTTTTAATCAGATTGTTTTCTAAAGGTTGAGTTTTAAGAGTTCTTTGTATGTTCAGAATAACAGTCCTTTATCAAATTTATTTTTTGCAAATATTTTCTCCCAGTCTGTGGCTTAACTTCTCATTACTTCATAGTGTCTCTCACAGAAGATTTTTTATTTTAATTAAGTCCAACTTATCAATTATTTATTTTACTGATCATGCTTTAGATGTTGTATCTGAAATGTCATCACTAAACCCATTTTCTCCTACCTTATCTTCTAGGAGATTTATAGTTTTGTGTTTTACGTTTAGATCTATGTTGTGAAAGGTGTAAAGTCTGTGTCTGGATTCATCTTTAGTCATGTGGATATCTACTTGTTCTAGCACCATTAGTTAAAAAGATGGTATTTTCTCTGTTGTACTGTGTTTCCTCCTTTGTCAAAGATCAGTGTTTTACTTGAAACCCTGCATAATAATTAGTCGAATCCATTTCATCTGCCTTTCAGTAATCAAGGTCATTTTAAGACTTGCCTGTGCTCCAAGAGGCAAGTAGCCTAAACAATAAGACGTTTGCCCGAGTTGTTTTCCAGAAACTTGGAGTCAGCTGTGTCTAGTTGAAGCTGAGTTGGTTAAGACGGGACAGACCCACTGACCCTACAACTGGGCATGCTCAGTGACCTTTTGAACGTGCAGAGACCTGTAGCTTGGTTATGTCTGTGTGCAGAACGATTACTGCACCTTTCCCCACGCCTCAGACCACCCTGCTTCTTTATTTGTTATCCATAAATACTCTGAGCTCCTTACCTTTAGGAAGGCAAATTTGACAGTAGTTCTCCTCTGCTTGGCCTTGCGGAGAAATTCTCTTTGCTGTAAACCTCGGTGTCTCACTGTTTTGGCTTGCTGTGCACGGAACGAAACCAACCTGGTTTGGTAACATACTTTTAATTGTTTCTCTTTATTTGTTTTCTATATGCAAAATACTACTGTGTCTTCATGTTTTTTCTGTAATTTAAACTTAGTTTAAACTTGCTACTGCATTAGCAGTAACTAATGCCAAATAGAAATAATTCTGCTCTTTAGCTTTTTAGAAGTTACTTCTAAATTCACTGATCTTTTAAGTTCAGTACAGCAGCTAATTAATGGAAGCAGAAGCTAACCATACCTAAAAGGAGAAGAGTCTTATATTTCAATGAAGATGCAAATATTGATTACAGTTTTGAAGTGAGACTTAATATTTCTGAGTTGAAACTGTACTATAACCTGAAACGTTGAATGTCTGAGACTGAGGAATGAACTAAAAAATGATGAGGGTTACCGAATTATTAATACAATGGTAGGAGAGAAGCCTCTCTCTCTACATGCATTTTAAACTGGTAGTGGGGGACTAAACATATTTGTATTTTGATATCATCCAATGTGAGGTGCTTGTTCAACACTGCACTAGTAAACTAAATGTGGTAATTTCAGTCAAAGTTAACAATGTCAGATATGGTATTGGGAACAGAGAAAGTGGCTGAGAGAGAATGCATTTTCAAGACTTAAAAATAAAAGTAAAAATAGTGAAATATGTGAAAAAAAGCTTGTCTAGGAGTCAATAGACTTAGGTTCTAGAACCACGTTGCTCTCACTTAAAGTTATGTCTCTTTATTTGTTTTATTTCTTCAGCCATAAAATAGAGAATGAATAAGTAGTTATTTTTTCTCTTCTTCAACTTGAAAATTCCAAGCTTCTAGTACAAGAAAAGTCAAATACAATTCTGGGTTAATGTGGTTCAATTAGCCAGCTTTAGTGACTCATTTAAACACATGTTTACTTGAAATTAAATGCATTTTAATAAAAACATATGTAAGAAATTTAAATCTTAAGTGGACTATAAAAGCTGACTTTTCCCACTATTTTTCTTTCAAAAGAAAATCAGTAATAAACACACATGCAAATGATTGTAATCATTTGAATGCTCTACAAATTTGTGATTTTATATTCTGCATTTATTTTTGAAATCCAACTCAAGTACTTGGAATTATAGGATTTTAGAATTAATAGGGGCATTTTAATTCCATGCCTATCCCAACCTCAATTTAGGAAAGTGTAAACTGTGGTCCAGAGAACTTAAATGATTTGTACAGGGTCACACAGCTAATTTATGGCACAGCTGGAAGAATTAGCTAGATTTCCTGATCTTCAGCCCAGTGACCTTTCCACAATAAGCTTAAAGTCCTTAGCAATTAGTATTGCTTCAGTAATCCATTGATAAGACATTTAATGCTTATTTGACAGAAATAAGTTTTGACACACATTAATTCATTTTATCCTTTCAACATCCCTGCAAGGTTATTATCATTCTCATTTTTATACACACACTAGAACAGATTAAATAATATGCCCAAGGTCATATAACCAATAAGGGGTGAAGTGTGAATTTGAAGAATCACTTTTGCCTGACTCCAGATCCCAACCTCTTTCAAGGCATTATGTTAACTTCTTCAAGTTTCCATTGAGCATTAGTATTATAATTATTCTGAGGGCACCTTATTTATGTCTTTCACATTAGTCTTTATCAGGGCTGAGTAATAATCCAAATTTATCATGATTATTTTCTAGTACTGCTCTATCATGAGGCTTTCCTTAAAGTGAAGTTCACATTAGGATATGTGCAATAATGAATGGGGTGCATATATAAATTATCAAGTAACCTTTACGGTTGATTACTCTAGAAGTGATTCACTCATTTCATGCTTTAAACATATTTTTATTGTATTTGTGTGTTTGCATACACATATGAGAATTGTACTGATTATCTTCTTTTCACCATATCAAGATGGTCTTAAATGCTGATCGACGGTCCAATGTATAACTTTTCCGAGAATCCTAGCATCAACTTTCAGAATAAAAAGTTGTCACTAGAGGCATTTCTCAATGCCTTTCTACTGCATTTCTGAATTAACAACAAATGCAGATTTTTCTTTGATGGCTCTTTTATAGCTGCATGCAGCTGGAGAAAAACTAACTGCCAAGGGAACTCAATTTTCTTTATCATCAATTTGACATTGGTTAACAGATGGCTTCTGGATACCATGGTAGTCTTCTTAATTTGTCTTTTTATGTAGTGCTGCAAATACTCTTGGTTAATTGCTTGATTATTACATTTAATTCTTTGTCAACAATATACCTCATTGTTGTGGAACATATCCTAGGATATAGGTTATAAAAAGCAGATATTTGAGTGTTGAACTTCTACCATGCCTTTAAAACATAAAGCAGAATACTAAAGGTAGGCAAATATGTTCAAATATCCCCGTCTTAAAATACAGGATGCTTTCTCTGAAATATGCCATTTCTCCAGAATACAGTGGATTCTCAAGAGCTAATGTAATACAAAAGGTAGAAGAAAGGAGATCTACAAAAAAAAAAAAAAAAAAATTGGAAACAAATTTAGAGACATTTTAAGGTAAAACATCTTTGCAATTGAATATTAAACTAAGGTTAACTGCAACTGAAGTCTTTTTTTCTTTTTTTAGAATTTAAGTTGAATTTAAATGTTATACTTGGGATAGTGAAAATTTTTCCACTGTTTCAAAGAGTATGTAAAAATCAGCTTACAGTTGATTGAATCTTTGGCATTCCTTAAAATGCAAATGTGAACCCTTTCTCTGACTGCTTTGATAATTCAAAGAAATGAACAAACTTTTAAAATATATAGGGTTTGAGAAAGCTAATTCAATCAGAAAATATTGCATACAATATTACACATACATGCATTCTTATACATATAGAAAGACAAGAGTTCCATATATGATAAGAGAATTCATTTATCATTATAGTATTACCTTATGTTATCAATTCTGACAGTAGTATATTGACCAACCAAACATACCAGTTAAAACAATTATTAATTTTTTATTTTAATCCTAGTTTTTTATTTTCATTTGATTGTTAAATAAGGCTAAAGCTTTCTCAAAAAATGACACAGAATTAAAATTTTACTTACTATTGTACTTTAACAAAATAAATTACTCATTTCCTTCTTTAAGCATTTAAATAGATTAAAAAAATGGACTCAATGAAATCAGAAAACCTTCAAAGTAGTACGTTGCTGCCATTATGATAGAAGATCTGAACTATTGCTAATAGTGAATATTCTATTGAAGTTTATGCTGCCACCTATGGGAAATGAAAATTCTTAGCAATTAATCTAAAATGTAGAAATTTCTGTTGCCAATTATGAAAAAAAATTGAAACTTCTAAGTTGATTTTATTACTGTTTAACTGTCAAAGAAAGGTCCATTTGGAGAAAGCTGTAAATTCTTAGCTGTTCCTTAGAAAACCCAGATTTAGAAATTGAGCTACATGATCCACAGGGCTCATTTCTAAGGAATGTCTTCAGTATCAAAGCAGTATATTTGCAATTAAGTAATTAAAAATAGTACAAAGAGAGTTAACTATTCATTGTGAAATCTTATGTAAGATTTTGATTACATAAGATTTTGATTTGTATCTTGATTTAATAATGCTTCTATTGTCTTCACATCCCTTTCTTTTCACTTCTGCCCTTTTAACATATAGCATCTTATTCAAAGTGATGAGCAAATGAAACCATTTTACAGCCTCTAGCCTGCCGATATAATAATGTAGTAGAATGGAAAGAGAAAAGCTTTGATTAGAGGAAGTCTTTGGTTAAAATTCATGCTCTAACACTTGCTACTTGTGTCACACAAGGAAAATAACTGAGTCGTTATCAGAAAATAGCACTGGTAGTACCTATTTTATAGGAATGCCATAAGAAATACTATATGCAAATATAGTGCTTAGCAGAGTACAAAATTGTCTCAATAAATATTTTCTTTCCTTCCAAAATATAATCTCTGTTATGTCAACTAGATCCAGAAAAACTGAGTCATAACTCATCCTGTGGCTTTCTTTTAATCAATAAAATGTTGGAAAGGTAATGAGATGTCACTCCCATGATTATGTTATGTAAGACTCCCTTGCTGCTTTTGAAGAAGTAAACAACCATTTTGGGAGGCCCAGTTCACAAGGAACTGAGGGAGGCCTCTAGGAGCTGAAGGCACCTTCCAGCCAACAGGGAGCAAGAAGTCAGTTCCCTTAGTCTATAATCACAAAAAAATGAAGTCCTCTATCAATTCAAGTGACTCTGGAAGCAGAATTTTCCCTAGTCTGTTCTCCACATGAGAACACAGCCTTGCTCATTACATTAACAGCATTCTTCCAGAGGACCCAGTTAAGATATGCCTAGATTCCTGATTCACAGACACTGTGGGATAATAAATTTATGTCTTTTAAGCTGCTAAATTTATGCTAATTTATTATGCAGCAATAGGAAAACTAATCTAGTGAAATAGAGATTTAAAAATTATTTATTTTAAGCTTTTTCTAATATTTGTCATGTACAAAGGTGAAATTTTTTATTGGTCCTTGGTTTTAAAGAGATTTGAAAGCTAATGCAAGAAACTACCATACTGTATACATTGTCTTAAATTTCATGGACTGTCTGTGTGAACTGAATAAAAAGGGAAGCAATGAACCCAGCCAGTGGAAGACTATTTTAATAAGCTTAGGTTCTTATGCAGTATTGCTGCCAACTGGCCATATATTACAGAAACTACTTCTCTCTATACCCTTAATTTACACATTTCAGATTTCAAGTTACATTTTTTAGATACATGCACTTTATGATTTGTGTGTGTTTTATCTTTCGTAATGGGGCCTGGTGATTTTCAAACCTGGCTGATCACAGAAATCATACTCAAAGTTTATTATTCTTCTTCTCATTATTGTTGATGTTATTATTTTCATCATTATCAACTAGTTGTCATCTCTGGATATTCTGATTTAGTAAATTTTGGATGTGGTTATGGAATCTGTGTTACAATAACTTCACAGGTTATTCAGATCAACTTGATTGGGAAACAATTTAGGTATTTTATTTATACATATAAAACACTGTAAGATAATGGTCTTCAATTCACTGTAAGCTACATGATAGAGAAAGCAATCACTCTGGTTATAGACTATCCGAAAAGGCAATTGCAAATGAAAACAGTTAAATCTTCATTTAATCTTTGATTCTCCTGTCTCATTTGTTTTGTTTTTATTGATTCTTGGTCTGGAGGTTACTTTTGTGTCCTTAACAAAGCACGTATTCTCCTTGTCCCCTATCCAGAAATCCTCCTCCTTCCTTTAGAAGCTCTGATGCTGGGAAGACATGAGAGTTCTTCTTTGGAAATGTTTATAGTCATCAGCCAAGGTTGGAGCATGCAGGTAAGTGTTTCCAGTTTTCCTTTCTTGTTTTTGGCTTCCTATTCTGGGTGGATCAAACCAGGGAGCTGACAGCATCGTCTGGTATCCTGATGTAATTAAGTTCTTTAGCTATACTTCTTATTGAAAAGTTGCTTTTGACTTATACATTGTTAACTTATGTTAATTTTTTTGACATCACATTCTTCAGACATAGCAAATAGTGTCTGTACTTTGTTATAAATATGCAATGTGTTGGCTATACATGACCAGGAAATGAAGATGGTAGTGGCTGTTTTGTAGTTTTTGAGACTGAAGCAATTATAAGAGGATCTAACCTCAAATATAAGAGGACTGTAGCTGCCTTCCTCTCATCTTCCCTAATTCTTTTAAATAGGTAGGTAGGTAGGTAGCTAGCTAGAATTCACATACCATAAAATTTACCCTTATAACTCATTGGCTTTTAGTATATTTAGAGTTTTGCAATTATCACTGCTATCGAATTTTAGAACTTTTTTTTGCCACCCCCAAAAGAAACCCCATATCCATTACTCACTTTCTGTCTCCCAAGTCTCTGACCACAAATCTACTTACTGTCTCTATGGATTTTACTATTCTGGAAATTTCATATAAATTGAATCATACAATATGTGTTCTGTTGTGACTGGCTTATTTTACTTAGGGTGTTTTCAAGGTTCACCTATATAGTAGCATGTATCAGTACTTCATTCCATTTTGTGGCAGAATAATATACTGTATGAGTGCACCACATTTTGTTTATCCATTCATTAGTTGATGGACTTTAGGTTGTTTCCACTTTTGGATCATTATAAACAATGCCTCTATGAACAGTCATGCACATGGTTTTTAATGTACATATTTGTTTCATTTATCTTGGGTATATACCTGGGAGTGAAATTGCTGGTTTATATGGTAACTTTATGTCTAACATTTTGAGGAACTACCAAAATGTTTTCCAAAGTGGCTGCACCATTTTACATTCCCATCATCGATGTATGAAGTTTGTAATTTCTCCACATTCTTGTTTACACTTGTCATTGCCTACCTTTTTTATTTTAACCATCTTAGTGGGTATCTCAGTGTGGATTTCATTTGAAATCCCCTAATGACTAGTGATATTAGCATCTCTTATGCAGTTATTGGCCATTTGTCTATCTTTTTTGAAAGAACATCTGTTCAAAACCTTTGCCTGTTTTTTAATTGGGTTGTCTTTGTATTGTTGAGTTCTAAGAGTTCTTTTTTTATTCTGGATATAAATTTATCACATTCTTGATGGTGTCCTTTGAATCAGGAAAGAAATTTCATTTTGATTAAATCCAATTTACTTACCTTTTCTTTTGTTACTTGTGCTTTTGGTATCATCTGTAAGAAACCATTGTCTAATCCAAAATCACAAAGATGTCTGTGGTTTCTTCTAAGAGTTTTATAGTTTTAGCTTTTTTCATTTAGGCCTGTGATCCATTTGTAGTTAATACTTTGTATGGTGTGAGGTAGGTGGTCCAGATTCATTCTTTTGCATGTTGGTATGCAGTTGTCCTCGTACAATTCAGTAGCTCAAAAGACTATTCTTTCCCCTATTGGATTGTCTCAGCACCTATGTCAAAAATCAATTAACCATAAATTAATCTATATGTTACCCTTCCTGTATTTACCACTTATATGTTCCTTTATATATGTACCATACTCTCTTGATCACTACCTTTTTAGTAAGTTTTAAAATCAGATAGAGTGAGTCCTCCAATTTTGTTCTTCTTCAAGATGATTTTTGCTATTCTGGGTCCCTTGAATTTCCATATAAACATTAGGATCAATTTGCCATTTCTTACAAAAATGCAACTGAGATTTTGATAAGGATAGCTTTGAATGTATAGATGAAGTTTGGAAGAATTGACTTACCAATATTGGGTTATTTAATCCATGAACATGGATTATCTCATTTATTTAGATCATCTTTATTTCTTTCCTCAATGTGCTATATATACTTTTCTGCATACAGATACCATGCATACTTTTTAGGTTTACACTTAAGTATTTCATTTCTTTGGATGATATTGTGGTTGATTTTTTTTTTAATTTCAAATTCCAATTACTCATTGCTGGCATATATAAAAGCAATAGAGCTTTGTATATGGCCAGTGTATCCTGGGACCTTGATATAATTACTTAGTTCCAAGAGTCGTTTGAAGATTCTTTGGAACCTTCTACATAGACAGTCATGTTGTTTGCAAATAAAGACTGTTTTATTTCTTTTCAAACTGCATATTTTAAAGTTATTTTTATAGTCTTTGTGCCATAGCTAGAACTTCTCATACAGTACTGATTAGGAATGGAGAGAGAGGTGATTATTGAATTGCTCTCTAGAAGGGAAAGCCTCTTACCATTAAGTAAGATGTTAGCTGTGTTGTTTGCTATCAGTGTTTTAATTAGTTTAATATGCTACTGAATTTTGTTTGCTAGTATTTTATTGAGAATTTCTGCATGTATGTTCACAGGAGTATTGGTGTTTAGCTTTCTTTTCTTGTGATGTTTTTGTCTGGTTTTAGTATGGTCATATTGACCTAGTAGAATGAGTTGGGAAGTATTTCTTCCTATTCTTTTATTTGGAAGATTATGTGAAGAATTGATGTTGATTTTTCTTTAGATGTTTAAGATTCACCAGTTAACCATCTTGACATAGGCCTTTCTCTGTGGAAAGTTTTTAAATTACAAATTTAATATCTTGTTACAGTTTTTTTCAGGTTTTATATTTTATATTGAGTCACTTTTAGTAGTCTGTTTCTAGGAGAATTTCCTTTCTACTTTGTTGGCATATAGTTGATCACAGTATTCTTATAATTCTTTTTACCTCTATAAAGTGAGCAGTGACAACTCCTTTCTAATTACTTATTTTAGTGATTTGATTTCTCTCCCGTTCATTCTCTCTCTCTTTGGTTCAGTCTAATGAAAGATGAGTGACCCAACTTTTGATTCCATTGATTTTTCTCTATTTTTTTTCTATTCTCTATTTATTTCCACTATAATTTCTATTATTACCTTCCTTGTACTTGCTTTGGGATTAATTTGCTTTTCTACTAGTTTATTAATGTGGATGGTTAAGTTGATTAGATATCTTTCTTTTTTTATTAATAAGTATTCATAAATATAAATTCTCTCCATGCACAGTTTTAACTGAATTCCTTAATTTTTGGCATGTTGTATATTCATCTTCATACATCTCAAAGTATTTTCTAATTTTTCTTCTTCTTTAACCCACTGGAAATTTAATAGAGCATTGTTTAATTTCCACATATTTGTGAAGTTCTCTAGTTTGCATCTGTTATTTCTAATGTTATTACATTGTGGTAAGAAAACACACTTTTCATGATTTCTGCCATTTTAATTTTGTATAATTAATATGACTTTACATTTATTAAGGCTTGCTTTATGGCCTAACATATGGTCTATACTGGAGAATGTTCTATGTACACTTAAGAACACGTTTACCTCTGTCATTGGGTGGAGTGTTTTTTAGATGTCTATTAGGTCTACTTGGTTTATAGTGTTGTTCAAGTCTTCTATTTCCTTGTTAATCTTATGCCTAGTCTTGCTATCCATTATTCAAAGTGGGGTGTTGAAGTTTCCAACTATTATTGTTGAATTATCTATCTATCCCTTCACTTATGTCAGTTTTTGCTTTATGCATTTTGGGGTCTCTCTTACTAAGTACATATGTGCTTATAATTGTTATGTCTTCCTAATGATTGGCTCCCTTTTTCATTGTAAAGCGTTTTTTCTTTTTTTCTAGTAACAATTTTTATCTTAAAGTTTATTGGATCTGATATTAATATAGCCACTTCAGCTCTCTTTTGGTTATTGTTTGCATGGTATAAATTTTTCCATTCTTTTATTTTCAGTCTGTGTCTTTGTATATAAAGTGTATCTCTTATAGGCAGGACAGAGTTGGATCATTTAAAAAAAAAATTCAGCCAATTCCTGCCTTTGGATTGGAGTGCTTAACCCACTTATTATATTTAATGTAATTACTGGTGAAGTAAAGTTTAGATCTGCTGTTTTGCAATTTGTTTTCTACATGCCTTATGTCTTCTTTGGTTCTCTAGTCCATCATTACTGCCTTCTTTTATGCAAAATAGGTATTTTTCTTGGGTACTGTATTCATTTCTTGGTTGTTTATTTTACTGTGTTAGAGATATCTTTTAAAATTTTTGCCCTGGGGATTACAGGTAACATCTTAATTTAAAACAATCTAGTTTAGTTTAATGTCAACTTAATTCCAATAGTATACACAAATTTTGTGTCCAGAATCTGGATGTAGAATTCTTGGTTGACAGCCTCTTTCAGCACTTCGAATATATAACCCCACTGCCTTCTGGCCTCCATTATTTCTGATGCAAAGTCAACTCTTAATCTTCTTGAAGATACCTTGTATATGATTCCCCCCCTTCTTGCTGACAACTCCACAGATTAAAGAGTACAGTTTAAGAACTGCATTGAAGGCATTGAATACTCAAAGTTAATAAACAGTAGCTCTGACCTTTCAGTAGGACTTTCTAGGCCCATGATTTTAGTGCTTTAAAATATAGATTGTGTTTATCTAAATTGCATAGATTTCTATTTTATGCCCATTATTAAATAGTGTGATTGGTACTATGTGTACTAATCACAGTATCTATGAGATCTTTTCTTAGACTATTATTTCTTTGAGGACTGAGTCTTCAGCGTATTCAGTTATTAATACCTCATGTCTTGTAAAGTGTCGGGTACTTTTGTTACTTACTCAATATAGAAAATATATTAAGAACCTAGTATATACCACTCACTGTGAATTATACCAGAGATATAAGATGGAAAAAAGTCTAGTCTTGAAGCCCTCATTTCTCTTAGAAATTTAATGAATAATCTTCATTTGTATCATCAATACATTATACTCCTGTAAGTGTTTAAATGTTCCTGCATCTTACTGAGTACTATGAGTAACCAGAGAGACCGAATGAGACCATAATAGAACATTGAATGTAAAGTATCACAGTGTGCTTAATTTGTACATTTATGAAAAGTGCATAGAGATCCATATAGAGACTTGTTCCAGGTATCAGAATTATCACTACATTTAGCTGAAATGATCCAGCTAATTTGCAAGTTCATCAATAATAATTGCTGAGTCCTTTTAATACTGAAATATTATAAAAATATAAATATAAATAAAGAATATAACATGCTAAGTAAATTAAATACAAATTAAGTTATTAAATATAAATTAGGAAAAATATTTTGCTGTCTTCCAGAAAGTTCGGTTATTAAAAATATCCTAACTTGCATGTAGATTATTATGTTCTTCAATTGAAAGAGACAGAAAACTTTATGGAATTTTTAATTGACATATTAAAATTGTGTCTTTAATTGACACTTTAATTGTGTCTTTTCTGTAAGAGTAGGGTATAGAATATAGTTTCAGAATTAGCATTTCATGATAACAGGAATATTCCATTCCCATGGGTAGAAGAAGGAGGTGTAGTTGAATACATGAAATGGATGTCATTTGAAGGAATTCACAATGACTAAAAAAATGATTTTTATGTTTAAGGATCAAAAATGTCTTAGCTCAGGCTGCTGTAAAAAAATACCGTAGATAGACTGAAAGGCTAAAGCAATAGACATTTATTTCACACAGTTCTGGAGGCTGGGAAGTCCAACCAAGATCAAGCTGCTGACATATTCAGTTCCTGGTGAGAGACTTCTTCCTTGTTTACAGATGACTGCGTTCTAGCTGTATCCTCACATGGCAGAAAAAAATATTTTCTTAATTTATATTTAATAACTTAATTATATTTAATTTTCTTCTTATAAGGACACTAATCCCACAATGGGTCCCTACCTTCATGACCTCATCTAAACCTAATTACCTCCCAAGGGATCCATCTCCAAATACCATCACAACAGGAAGTTAGGGCTGCAACATATGAATCTGGGGGGACAAAAACATTTGGTCCATAACAAAGCATAATGTAAATGAACATATAGTTTTATAACTGAATGCAAAAGATAATTCTTGAGATTTAACATTTTACAAGCATTGAGGGGAAAAAGATAATCAGACAAGGAAATGAAAGACATTGGTTTGGTCCTCGAGTTTAGTTTCCAGTTTAGTGTCCAGGTGGAAAGACAGAACAATCACAGAACACAGTGTCATATGCATCCCACAATATCAATAATGTGATGCTTATGATGTGGATATACTGGAGACCACTTTTGGAGTTTACCTTTGATATTTTGAGGGAATCCTTTCTAACAGCTCTCCCCTATCCCCTATGCACCTTCTCCTAAAAATGAATTTCTGTGCTTACAGGAGAACATATTATCCGAATGAATGAGCAAATACTTTCCAAATATCAAGGTTAAAGAGTGTTTATTTGCAGTCTTGTTTTATTTAGGTTTTAACAATTTTTGTTTATAACTTTATACAACTGCTTAATTTGACTTTTTATTACCATATCATCCTCAGGTTCTCTTAATAATATCATAAAATATAAAACCAAATATGTGTATTAATAAAATATATTTCCCCTTTAACATTTAACATATGCTTTATGATAGGTCTCTCATGGTATCTCTCCATGTATTTATGTTTATGAAACCTTAACATAAAGGGAGTTTCTGTAAGAACACTTAAAATATAGACTCTCAGCAAAATTCCTCCTTCATTAACACCCTTTCGAGGCAAGAGAAAACATATTATAAGTAGAGCAAGTTTAAAACCTCACATTTTGTTCATATTAGGATTTGCTTTGATTTACTTGTTTTTTTTAAGTAAATGAATACAATCCAGGGATTGATGATACACCTCTGGGTTTTCTTGATGCAAATTTATAGAATATTTAAGATGTTTAAGACCACACTTGTTTAACTAAGTATTGGATCCATCTTTGAAACCCAGTTAGCTATAAAATTTATGTGTCTCCAAACTCTATCTTCCAACACTGAGAAAATCTGAGACATGCTGTGAGCACCTTCATTTCACATGATTGCTTTGAAATGACTACTACAGGCTTCTGTTAAGGAGGCATTGTGGAAAGAACAGTTTAAAGAATTATAGTGGGGAAAAGTCATGGAATTTGATACTACTACTTATTAATTGCTCTAGGTGCTGAGTGTGAAACTTAATTTGTCTTAATCAATGTGAGGTGAAGAGAGCACAAATTAATTCGACATGCAGATTTCATGCTTTTGTAATGATGCTGAAAGTATTCTGGTCTCAAGAAAAAAGCAGTATATTCATTTCATAGCTCAGTGATTGTACTATGTCCTGTCTGTAGCAACATCGTACACATCTTTCTTAAGGCTGAACTGGGTGAAATCTCTAATCTAGTCCTATTGGTCTTCTTGATAATAAACTGATAAAGCGAAACTGACCTCTTGCCTCACAGCCCTTGGGACTAAGCATGTCATATACCACAGTGCGGGGTCAGGAAGCAGCACATTGATTCTGGAGATAAACTTACAAAAAGTAACTGTACCTTAGCTAGCAATAGTCCTCAAACAAAACTTTGAGCCTTTTCTCACTACTTTCTGAGTCCTTAGTGAAAGCAAAGAAATCCTTGACTTCACCACTTCTGACGTCTACAGATATGATAAGCATGTGATGAAACTCTTCCTTTTACAGTTTGAACAGCCTTGTTAAATTAGTAATTATGTGTGTGTGTTCCTGTTAAGAAAAAGTTACTGTGAACTGTGTTCAGAGAGCTCAGTATTTTGAAATCTGTACTCCCTTAAAACATTGCAGGTATTTTATTAATGTCTATGACTCAGTTTTCCCTTTCAGAAAAATATAGAGAACTAAAAATAGAGGAGAGAAACAGACCTGCCTAACATAATGCCTGTTCAGTTAACAGCTATTTACCATAATAGCTCTTGAATATTTTTACTATGTTTTCAACAAAATCTCCTTTTGTTCCATTGTGATGACTTTTCAGTTAAAGGCACACTAAATTAATATGCTATAAAAAGTGATACTTTGACATTTTAATTTCAGGCAAAGACACAGTCAATAATTTATTAGACAAAACAGTTCCTAGAAAAATAATAGAAAAAAATAATTGAATTGTATCCCATGTCTGGATAAACTCCAAATAATTTTCTTTTGTATGTATGCCAGTAAAAGGGATGAAGAAATAGCATCTTTTGTTTACTCTTGCATCTCTTGTGCATGTGAACAATTTCCATGTATTTCAAAGTGCTCTTATGTTTGATTGGCTTTTCTGTTTGCTCTAAATGTATTAAGTGAGGTTTGAGTGCAGGATAACCGTGAGCCACAGAGAGGATGAAAAATTAGCGATGTGAAAATGGTACAGGGAAAGAATGCACCACCCAAAAAAAGCCTGCATCTCATATTTTTTTCACAACTACTATCTTTTCCTTCTTAAGAATAATAAATTTATGTTGTATAACTTTTAGGTAAAATACATATTCTTTTGCAAATTGTTTTTTCCTTATATAAACATATTTTATTGTCAATTGATTTTTTTCTATGTGTGAATATATTTGTGTATCTATATATATGTAATTTTTCAAAACTTTTCACTTAGTGATGAGGTTTCCAGCAATGAATTAAGGCCCTTAAGCAAGAGATGGATGAATTTCCAAAGGTCATGGTGAAGAATATTTTTATTTCTTTTGATCTAGAATCATACTTTGATTCACAGTCTGAAACACTCTTCATGAAGAAATGAGATACTCCATCCAACTCTGCCTCCAGTGTTTTCTATATAATTCTCTCAGGTGAAGTCATTTTACTTTTGTAAACCCTTTCATCCAATTCGTCATCCATACCAAGATTCATAGCACCTATGAGATCTTAATTTCAGTAATTATTCAGATATTAAAAAAGTAATTATTGAACACTCTTGCTGTGTCAGTAATCACTCTAGGTGGTTGGGGATATGCTTAGTAAATAAGACAAACAAGATCCCAGTCCTCAAGAAAGAAGAACATACCAAGTTTTAATAGGTGCTAAAAACAACATGCTGGTGAGATAGAGAATAACTGTGTGAGAGAACTTATTTCTGGTCATACTATCCTATACTTGCAAATTTCTCACTTCTTTATTTCTATCACTTTGATCACATCAGAATTTTCATTTCATAGATATTTTCATTTTCACATAGTGTATTACTACACCCATTATCCAGTTTCACTTATTTTCTTATATAGTAGAGCTTCTATAATTCAGTACGTCAACTAATTTCTAACTAAATTTTTCATTTCCCATATTTTTCTTTATTTTTCCTTTGCCCTTCTGACAACCAACCTTGGACTAAAACTATGAACTACTTTCTGGAGAAGAATTATACCATGCTGACTGACCCATTAAAATGTATTATCTCTATCTTCAGTTAGGCCTTTAGCATTTCTCAGCCATCTTTGTATTTGTCTCTGATCAGCTCTTTGTTCCTGGTTCCCATATTGCTATTGAACAACATAATTGCTTTTCTCATAATCTCTACCCCTGCTCCTTAAAGTAACAGGTGATTTTCTTACTTTACTTAAAAAAAAAACAAAAAAACACTAGATATAACATAAAAACTTTCTCAGTGGTGTGCTCTTGATATCAATGACATTTTCAACTAGTTCTCATCTTCTTTCTTCTGCCTGCCCTGCACATTTTAGAGGGAGTAATGTCCTTCCTTCAGTTTACTTATACTATATCCATACATCCTTCTTTCTTTCCATGGGCATTTCCCCATCCATAATGCAACTTTTTCTTCTAAGCAAGTACACATGCTTATACCACTCTGGAGAAAAAATAATAATGATAATGAAATTCTCAACATTTATTCCTATTTCATTTTGGTGTTTTTCCTTCTTCATTTCTCCTTTGAATTAGATGTAATTGGAAAGAGTGTTTATTGAGTGACCTTAAAGCTTGAGGCTATGGGGTGCTGCAAGCCAGATAATTCTGTGGTCACTGTAGGGTGGAGTCTGTCAGGCTGACCAGAAACTTGTGTCCGCTGGCCAGCACCCGTCTCCCCTGGGCAATGCTAGAGGAAAACAGAGTAACCCTTACTTTTTGGCTAAAGCTTTTATAACCTCACCCTTCAGATAGCATAAACCTGCTTAGTTTGAAACCTCACTAAACTAACTTGGGTATTACTAAATGTCCAGACTCATATTTATAGATAATTACCTTATTTTCATTTATAAATTCCTATATTTCTGCATAAAAATTATGTTGATAACTTTAAGCTCTAGGTTTTGTTTTTTTTAATAGCTATGTAATGTAAGATTAGACAGTATTCAAATACTTATTTACTAAATTTCCTGATGGTGGACATTTAGGATATCTCTCTTTTTTTTTTTTGTAATGAAAAACCACTCAGTTATAAAGATTCTTATTCATGAATTCTTGTATTAAATATCTGCTTTCACTGTAGAATTTCATTTGTTTATGTTTATTTCATTTGCCAGTCTGTATTTTCCCTTCAGCTACTTTCAAATTTTATCATTGTCTTTGGTTTCTGTAGTTATATTAGTATCTGTCTAGGTATCTATCCTGCTGCATGTTTGTTTCTCAAATCTAAAAATTCATGTGTATCTTCAATTATGGAAAATTCTTAGCCATTATGTCTACAAATCATTTTTTATCTCAGCCTTTTAGTTCTCCAGAATCTCTCTTTAGGCCTTATTCTGTTTTTCATGTTTCTTAATCTCTCTTTTATTTAGTTATTTTATATCTTAATGTTAGAGTCTAGATTTCTTTATATTTTTACTTATCTCTAATCTGCTGTTTCACCCAGCTATCCAGTTTAAAAAGTTTAAAGCAGTGTTTCTCATGTCTAGATTTTAATTTTGCTTCTGAAACTTCTAAAACTAAAGGTACTCTATCTCCATAGCTTCCTGCTCTAAACCATGAACTTTCTTGATTTGGGGAAATATATCTTTATTTTAAAAAGCTCTGATATAACTTTGATTATTTTCTCCCTTGTACTCTCTCTTCATCATAGATGACAGATGGAATTTCTGGAACTAATCTCTGTGAATCTCAATTTGGTTTTTTTAGTTAATCATTTTGTTTATTTTCATCTTATTTTTCCAGAGACTGCCCTTTAACTGTTATAATTTACTAATCTTTTTCAGCTAATTCCTAAGGTAGTTATATGCAAATGACTGTTTTTAGTTCTAAAGTCCATAATCTTTTTTTTAATAACTACAGTGTCATGGATTTAATATTCTTCTTAACCCACTAGATGTATTATTTACAGGTTTTACATTTTTGTTATTGTTCTAATAACTGTTTTCTCTGTTAGCTCTTCTGATTATTGAGTTTGGTGCTCATTTAATAATATTTTTAAAACTTTGCTTATATGCTCATCTTTGTTTTTGAGTTTTCCCCTAGTTATTTTCTGACGCTCTACTAGTTTCTCAAATCCTTACTCAGTGGGTCATGAATAATGGTGAGATGTGTTACCAGACACTAGAATTTTGACTTCTGGGTATTAGACCTCATTGCTTTTCCGGAGTCTTGCCATAGGCCTGTCACTTCAATGAAAATTGCTATCACTGTTGCTCCAGTGAAAGGGCAAGTGATTCTCTTGCCAACACTTAAGTACAGTGTTCAGTAAGGGGCTGACCTACACAGCTGATAGGGCTTTCTCAAACTCTCTAGTCTTCTGATAGTACTTTGCTTATTTGTATTTCAAGTATATTACAGCTCTTTTTATTTTTTATTAAAAAAATATGTACTTTGAAGCTAGAGATTTAAGACTATGAGTTATGCTTTTGTAATCATTTTGCCAATTTAGTCTGTTCTCTTATTGTGTTTTCATCACAGTATCATTAAGAATAATTAAACAATCCTTTTTTCTTTAACACAATTGATTTTTCTGTTGCTAAGTCCTCTTAAATTGTCTCCTAATTTCCAAAGCTTCTTTACCCCTTGTTTCCTTTCTTTGACTCATGTGACTTTTGGATTCTCCTTCCCTAATTTTTTTTTAGTTGGTTTGTTTATATGTTTTACTTCACTTCTGACACAATTCTCTTTCTTTGTATTTTTTTTTCTTTTTTTGCCTTCTAGTAATTTTTATTTTTATTTTACTTTTTTTTGGTCATGTAAAAAGCTTGAACATATTTACTGTATACAGTTCAATGAGTTTGGGGTAAGTATACACCCATGAAAACAGCACCACCATGAGGGCCATAGATATATCCATCAACTCCCAAAGTTTCCTCCCAACCCCTTTATTATTATTAATTTTTTTCTTTGGAAATAACAGTTAGTATAAGGTCTACCTTCTTAGAAAATTTTAAGTATATAATACAGTATTGTTAGCTGTAGGCACTATGCTATCCATTAGATCTTCACACTTGAAGATTTATATATTTGCATAACTGAAACTCTCCATATCAAAAGGGAAGATGTAAAATTGTCTCTTTTTGCAGTTGACATAGTCATATATAGAGAATCCTAAATACTCTACTAAAAAACTCTTTGAACTGATAAATGAATTTAGTAAAGTTAGAAGATACAATCAGCATACAAAAATCAGTTGTGGTTCTGTATACTAACCATGGACTATCTGCAAAAACATATTAAGAAAAGAATCCCATTTACAACAGCATCAAAAATAATAAAATACCTAGGAACAAATTTAACCAAGAAGATGAAAGATCGGTACACTGAAAACTATAAAACTATGATGAAAGAAATTGAGGACAGAAATAAATGGAAAGACACACCATGGTCATGGATTTGAAGAATTAATATTGTTAAAATATCCATACTAACCAAAGTGATCTACGGATTGAATCCCTATCAAAATCCCAATGGCATATTTTCAGATACAGGAAAAAAAAGAACAAAACAGTCCTAAAATTCATGTGGAATTACAAAAGACCCTGAGTAGCAAAAGCAAGCTTAAGCAAAAATAACAAAGCTGGAGGTATCACACTTCCCGATTCAAATTATATTAAAAGCTATAGCAATGAAAAGTGTATGGTACTGGCTTAAAAGTTGACATATAGACTAATGGAACAGAATAGAGAGCACAGAAATAAACCCATACATGTACAGTCAACTAACTTTTGATAAGGGCTCCAAGAACACAAGGTGGGGAAAGGATAGTTTCTTCAAGAAATAGTGTTGGGAAAACTGGATATCCATTTGCAAAAGAATGAAATTGGACACATATCTTACACAATACAAAAATCAAGTCAAAATGGATTAAAGACTTAAATGTAAGACCTGAAACCACAAAACTCCTAGAAGAAAACATAGGGGAAAAACTCCTAGACATTGGTTTTGGCAATGATTTTTTTTGAATATGACACCAAAAGCCCAGGTAACAAACACATAAATAAAAAGTGGGACTACATCAAACTAAAAGATTTCTTCACAGCAAAGAAAACAATCAACAAAATGAAGAGGCAGTCTACATAATGGGAGAAAATATTTGCAAACCATATATCTTATAAAGAGTTAATATCTAAAATACATGAGAAACGCCTACAACTCAATAGCAAAAAAAAAAAAAAGTACCTGATAAAAATTGGGCAAAGGTCTTAAACAGACATCTCTGCAAAGAAGACATACAAATGGTCAATAGGCATATGCAAATATGTTCAACATCAGTAATTATTAGGAAAATGCAAATCAAAACCACAATGAGATATCACCTCATGCTTTTTTAAATGCCTTTTATTAAAAATACAGCTACAAGTGTTAGTGTTGGAGAGGATACGGAGCAGAAAGAACCATGGTATGTGCTGTTGATAGGAATGTAAATTGGTACAGCCATTATGAAAGACAGTCTGGAGGTTCCTCAAAAAATGAAAAATAGAACTGTCATATGATTCAGCAACCTCACTTCTGGGTATGTATGTAAAGGAAATGAAATCAGCATCCTGAAGGTAATATCTGCACTCCCGTGTTCATTGCAGCACTATTCACAGTAGCCAAGATAAGGAAACAACCTACATTTACGTCAATGGATGAATGGATAAAGAAGATGTGATATATACCAGGGAATATTAGTCAGCCTTAAAAAAAGAAAGGAAATCCTGCCATCTGAGACAGCATGGATGGACCCAGAGAACATTATGCCAAGTGAAATAACCCAGACACAGAGAGTCAAATACTGTATGATCTCATTTATATGTGGAATCTAAAATAGTCAAGTTCATAGAAGTGGAGAACAGAATGGTTCTTTCCAGGATTTCGTTGGGGCAGGATGGGAAGATGATAGTCAAAGGATACAAAGTGATACAACTCTTCTGAATCACCTAATTTTTTCTCAGAAGTTTTTCTCATCATTTTTCTCCATGTTAATAAATGATAAAAATACCCAGAGTTTTATTCCTCAATTGGTCATCATTGTTTTTCATATTTAACAACCGTCCATGATAATTTGCTCAACATAAATGAATTACCACCTAAACCTAGATCTTATTATCTAGTACATCTTCAACTCAGTTATATACTCTAAATTATTACCCATTAATCTTGTGAATTTGTTTTAAATATATGATCACATGACAACTTTGCAATGTCTAAACTTCTTACTTTAGATTCTGGGATTGTGAGAATTCTTCTATAAATACTAATAACAAAGCAATAGAAACAATATACCTGTAATAAAAACATGTCCTTATAACAGTTAATGTCTGAGGAGTTCATGAGATCTGAGTAATTGAAACTGCTGTAATATTATTTCAGACATAAAACACCTGCAAAAAGAGCCATGGTTATCAAAAATAAATATTATTCTAAATAGCAAAGGCCATGCCATATTTTGTCCAACTATTTGAATTTTACCTGAAGGAAACATTAACTTGGAGGGACTGGTATAATATAGGTACTATGCCAGGTATGTATGACAGATTATACCTTGCTGATGGTACTGTTCTCATCCAAAATGGCATCCAGAATATTCGTCACTAATGGCCGTGTATTCCTTGCATACAATTCTGGCAACTGAGTAGAATACTCTGTGTGGGTTTTCAGAAACAGAATATTTACATTCTTGATATGAGGGACACTCTTCTTTCATTTCTGAGTCTCTGTGGTTTTCTGTTCTCTGTTATCATAAGCTGTTTGCAATTTCTTTGGACATTGAGCCATTCAGGTGTGGTGTATAATCTGTTTTGTTCAGCAGTTTCTCATCATGCAAAGATGAAATGCCTTTTTTAATCAGTCATTTAAATTATTGTTTTCCTCTTGTGATGGATTTTTGCAGCTTCTGTATTTACTTTATTACTAGTGACTAAGGCATGTTTTCTCATCAGGAGCCCATCAGAGGTTTGCATTTAGTATTACTTCACCATCATTCAGCACTACATTCTTGACAATATCTCTAGTCAAAGCGAGGCAAGGAGTCTGTGGGTTAAATAGTTTCAGTGAAATAACTCCTGCCTTCCTCATAGCCTCAGACTGCACTGCAAATTTTTTTAGGCTACTACTACCTATATTAACACAGTTAATTTATTTCCTGTGTCCTGCATTTTATATGGTTATGGTTTTGCCTTGAACAGAAAGAAAGAAGCTATAAAGTAACATTAACAGTTTTCTTCCCATCTTTTCTTTCCAAACTCAAATATGGATATAAATTTCTTGTGGACAGCTAAACTTATCCCTGAAGATTTAAGTGAGTGAATAAACTATAGCCAAACTTTTGGAAATTTCTCTAAATCAACTGAGGATCTTACATCATTCACCAAAAAAAAAAAAAAAAAAAAGGAAAGAAAGAAACCATAAAAATTTTGAGATATATTCTTAATAGCTGTATTTCTTCTAAATTTTCTTCTTAATTAATTTCACTGGACCCAAATTTCTTCATTCATTCATAAAGTTAAATAACTGGAAAGAAATTTTAAATGTTTTTAAATTCCATCCCCATTCTTCAGATAGAACCACTTGGAAATTGTTGTGGAAGATAAAAATCTGTCCTGTTTGTTAAAGATCCTCAGAGGTGAAAAGTCCACTTCCTTCTTCAATAATTATTCTACATCTCTCATCTCTTACTGTCAATATTTTCTAAGGCCTAACTAAAATTTTGATAATAATTGAAGTTTATGTCACTTATTCAGAAGCAAATATAACAATTGTTTTTCAGCAAGTCACAGTGCTAGTGTATGTGTATTTCAGTCAGACACTGATCTTGCCATTATAAAATGTTTTAGCCTTCTAAAATAAATAAGCTAAGTAATTAAACAGCTGTGGAAACTAATGACAAAAAATATGCACATAGTGGCATTATTGTTCATAGAAATGTTCAGTTCCTTTCAGTTGGAAGGACAAGGACACACTCTTGTGAAGAGATGAGTTGAAGATGTGTCAGTGCTTGAAGAAGAGTTATATGAAACCCAGGGCATTAGGACGTATTAGTTAAGATCTAAGATGCCGGAAGAAAGAAGTTGGAGTTTATTCTGGTAGGAGCAGAGCAAAAGCTTATTTGAATCCAAGTTCTGTTTTACGGCTTCAGGCAATCTACAGAAACATCTCTAAGCCTCAGTTTCTCATCTATAATCTAATGATAATAACATAGATTTCAACATATTTGTGAGGATAAAGTGAGATAGAATGTTCAAGGTGTTTATTACAGTTTTTTTTTTTTTTTTTTTTTTTTTTGCGGTACATGGGCCTTTCACTGTTGTGGCCTCCCCCGTTGCGGAGCACAGGTTCTGGACGCGCAGGCTCAGCGGCCATGGCTCACGGGCCAAGCCGCTCTGCGGCATGTGGGATCTTCCCGGACCAGGGCACGAACCCGTGTCCCCTGCATCGGCAGGCAGACTCTCAACCACTGCGCCACCAGGGAAGCCCTTATTACAGTTTTTGACACATAGAAAGTGATCAGTAAAAGAAAAGAAAGCTGATATCAATAATGATGACATTATAATAATATTTTATGGTGGCAATAGGAAACCATCAAGAAATTTTGAGCAGTAAGTGTGATTATAGCCATATTTCAAGAAAATTAATCCAACAGTAGTATGTAACTGTAACTAAACAGTGGAGATACAGGAAGTAAGGGGCTTAGTTTTATAAAAAATAGATATTTTAAAGGCTCAATTAAGGTTAGTGACAATAATGAAGATGGATATAGGGAAGATTATGGAGACAATATTAAATCAAGGAGAAAAGTTTTTCATTCTAAGTATAGTGAAGTTTTATATATTTAATTAGTTTTTATTTTTTAAAAAATCCAATTCCTTTTGCTTACTGCTTATATTTTGTAAACTATTTGGTCACCCCTGAAACTTGTCCTGTCTCGCTTGTCCTGTGGATTAAGTAATTAAAACCTTCATCTCGATCAGTTTTCATAAAGCTTTTCAAAAGTTGGCAGTTGGCAGTTCCTATCCATTGAATAATTGAATTTCACAAAATTTAATTTAGGACACATATTAACTAGTAAATAGATCATAATAAATTATAACTTTACTTTCCTATAATTCTTTCAAGAAATAGTCATTTCTAGGACATGAATGGAAGGAAGAATTTCTTCAGGGAAATTCCTCTACAACAGAGTAGTGTAAACTTCATTGAATTTTGGTAAATGTATTTCATAGCAGTTGAGAATTTATCCTCAGGTATCAAAAGGACTTATGTTTAATTCAAACACCGTCATTTACTTGAGCAAATTTACTTTTTTATTTAAGTCGTAGCTTATTTATCTGTAAGTTAGAGGTAACGAGAGTACTCAACTCATAAGGTTGTGAGGATTAAATAAAATATATATTTATCACATTGCCTGGTACTCAAGTACGCAATAGTATAATTGCTATTATTATCATTAACATTAAGCTTCAAAGGATGGTAGATACTCTCCATTTGTTGGCGCTGAATTGTTCATGGTCCTATTTTGCTCCATTTACTTTAATTCTTAACCACCAATATATAAACAAATAAGAAATAAACTAGTTTTGTATTATCAAGTTTGTTTCTAAAAGGCTCAACGTTAATATGTTATGTGTTGTCAAGATCCAAGATTGTTGAAGAATTGCAAAGATATTCAGAGTTCATGAATCAAATTTCTTCCATATTGGTGACTAGAAAGGAGTTAACCTCCAAATAATCTTGGATTCCATGGTAAAGAAATTGAGTTTAAAGACATGATCTCAGTTGACTTTGGACTCAACTCCTATTCTGCTTCCTGAGGGCAAATATGAAATCATTGTTATTGTTTTGAAATCTGTTGCTTTTCTTCCTCCTCTGACTGCTTAAATCTTACTACTAGTTTGGCTTTTAGTTAATCTCTCAAGAAATCTTGTTCCCAATTTATGCAAATAATCAGAGAGAAATAAGGCAGGAGGAACCCTCAAACAGATCTGTATCTAAACAGCATCAGACAGATGTCAGAGACTGCGTAATTTCCTTTGGTGTTCTGCTGTTGTGCTTATATTCCCTTATTTTCTGAAAGTAATGTCTGTCCTTGATCTCTCTGGCTGAACTTTAAGCTGATTTAATCTTGTTCTTTCCACTGTAGAGATCAAGAACATCTGGTTACCATCTCCTCCTTACTAATCTTTTACACATTTGAAAACTATTAATATATTATCACTAAATTTTTTCTCCTGCAAGCTAAATTATTTCAACTTCTTTAATCTTATCATTACTCAAAAGACCTGTTTGCCAACTCCTTAATCATTTCTGTGGCTTGTATATAGCCTCTTGTTTACTTCTCCAAGCTCACTCAAAATTAGTAACTTTGAAAAGACAGGATTTTCTGAAAATTATAGGCATCATTCATGAACAGGTGGAGAAATTATGCTTTCCAGAGTTTATGCTCTGGAAAAATTTTAACTGTGACCTAAAATATGCTATATCACTTCTAGGATAATTCTTTCCAGCATGAGCTTAAAAAAAAAACTCCCTACTTCTCTTATTTGTCCTCTCCCTCTAAATTCCATAAACTGCAATCCATACAGTCTTCAGAATGAATTGCACACTTAGAGGAAAAACTGTTCTAGCTAGAAACTTAACATGTTTATATCAAATTATAAGTTTTATAATAACCCCAGAGTAAGAAATAGAAAAGACCATTAAGTGAAATTTTGGGTTAAACAAAATCATATATTAAGTGCAGAATCATTTATGAGTAAATCTTTCTCTCTGTTCTGTTCCCCCAAAGTCTCACCTTTAAAATTTTTCACAGAAGCTTGTGCTTTATATTTATGGAATTTATCACAGTTTGGAACGTTCTATATCTTTATGTGGTTAACATCTAGACTCCCACCATACTTTAAGCTCCATGAGGGAAGGAGTCTTGGCTATTTTTCTCAGACTTGTATCTCTGGTGTTTAACATGTAGTAGATAATCTAGATTTATTTGTTGATTGCATAAATGAATGATGTGTTATTTGTGGTTGCACCTGAAGAGATGTACAACTGCTATTTTCCTAGTAAGCCTGAAACTATTTTATTTATTCCATTAAGGTACATGATTATTAAAAGGAAACACAGTCTAGGAGAAGATAATATGTCATTATTGAAAGTAAACATATTAACCCAAATTTATCGACCCATTCTTAAGAAGAAAGCAAAGACCTAAAAAAAATGGGAGATAGCAGAGGTCAGTTCTGATGAGTGTGAGGTGGGAAAAGTAGATGAGAAATCAGTGGTCTTTTGCTACTTTAGTTGGAATCTGTAACAGGAAGACCTAGATAGCAAGATATGTCTTCTTTGAAATGTCTTCTCTCTTTGGAATAAATTGGTCTCGAGAGTTTTAGGGGTGGGGAGAGCACTATATGGCTGAGTAAAACTTTAGTAAAATAAATACTATAAAAGTGAATGGCTTTTTATCAAAGAGTCAACATCAGGATTTTAAAATAACCCCTCTATAATAATTTATCTGCTTGTAGCAAATTTTCTATGATAAATATGCAAATAAAATATTCTCAGTCTCTATCACTACAGGATAATTCTCTTCACTTTCTAATCTTTTAGAGGAAGCCTATACATTTTGTTTACTTCTTGTTTCTGCAGGCTAGAAATGTAATTTCCAGTAATATTCTTATAGTATATTAGCATAAATATACCATAACTATTTTGAAAAATAAGAAATAGTAGTAAAAATAATCTAAAACTTACTAGATTCTAGATTTCCTAATCTTCATGCAACTCAAAAGAATTTACTATATCTATAAAATATAAATTCTTATTAAAAATACATGTATATAAATTACAATATGTCATGGAAATGATATGTGAAAATGGTATAGTACCAGACTAAGAATTAGAAAATGAGTTTGGTCAAGGCTGTGTCACTGATGCTTTGTAAAGTTGAACACATCTCTGACCTTTCCTATGTTTTAAATCAGGAAAATCAGGAAACTGGTTTTCCTGATTTGAAATCAGTTTCAGATCAGGAAACTGATCTTACAAATACTTTAAAACTTTCACAGGCTGGAAAATGTGTAATCTTCACTTTTCTCTGTCCTTTAACACCTGTGTAAAATGGCATCCTGTTCAGGTATGGAAATATCTCCTCTACTGTTTCCTTATCTCGATCAGTACACAAATACAGGCTCTCGTTACATTTTATATGAGATGGCAACATTGTTTTAGGTCATTCGCCTGCCTCCTTCCATGATCGCCTCTCTTTTTTCCATATCACTGCTGCCAAACTCAGTTTTATGAAGCACTGCTTCTCTTCCCAATTGCCTTGTTAAGGAACTTCTAATAGTTCATTACTACCTATTGATGCTGAGAGCTCGGCATCTGTGCACCAGTGCCAAATCAAATCTTGGAGACAGTTTGGGTGAAGTAGAAAAGAATAGTTTTATTGCTTTGCCAGGCAGAGAGGGGCACAGCGGGATCCTGCCCTTGAAAACTGTGTGTCTCAAACGGGTAGGATTTAGTGAGGAGTTTTATAGCAATAGTTCAAGGGTGGGGTTGCTGACAAGATTAGGGTGTGTGCAGGGCCTGTACTCCTTTAAACTTCTCCCAGGTAATCTTCTTGATGAGCTTCTCTGGTTCCTTTAGTTTGGCCTCAGGTGGTCTTCCCTGGTATAAAGAATGCTGACATCTTCCATTTGCTGGGTTTTTAATTCTATAAAGGGCTTAAAGACATTGTCATGTGTATCCCTTGAGTTGGAGCCAGGACCCTGCCCCAAGGCTGCACTATTGTTTCTTGGCTGTTCCTCCGTTGACTCTGCATCCCTTCCCTTCCCCAGATTAGCAACTGTTCGAATCTGCCCTTTGGAACTCAGGGAAGGTCATGGAGGCTGGAGGCTGTTCCCTACAAGAAATGGGGGACACTGAAAGGCTTTTGTGCCCAGGAACCCCACAGGGTCCTGCTTGGTTTCACCATCACATTGCATTTCTTTTTTTTTTTTTTTTTGAAACTTTTGGACCTATCTTAAGCAGATACTGCATGTTGCTTTGTGAATATGCATTTTCCCCTTATTCCTTCTTCTCTGATGCATAAGTATGCCACTGTAGACTGTTAAAAATAAAATAGAACATGTTTTCCCAGGTCCCTTGTACATGGAGGTGACCATGTGACATAACTGGATAATGAGAGGTGAGTTTACTGGAAGCTTTCAGGAAGGTAGGTTACTCTTTGCCTTTCATCTGTCTGGAACACAGATACTCTGCTGGCAGTGCTGGAACTAAGTTGTAACCAGCTGGCTAAAGATGGTAAAACTGGCAGAATAGAAAGAGAGAAGGATCCAGGATGTAATAGTGCCTTAGAACTTCCGTACTATCCCCAGGCTGTCTACCTCTAGATTTCTTGTTTCATGGGAAAAGTAATCCCTCTTTTGGTTAAGCCACTGCTATCAAGTCTCTGTTACACACAACTGAGCATAATAATAAACTGATGCATGCTCCTGACCCAAGTCTCACCTTTTCTGTGAAGCCGCCTCTAACAAACCAACCAGTCTTTGATTTCTGCAGCACATATGCTTTCTACTACACTACATTAAACCGTTATTTGTTCTGTAATTTTGTTCACTTGTAATTATGTTAACTTTAACACTCTGCTAGATTGTACATTCTTTAAGGGCTGGGGCTATTCCCAAATTTATTAGAATATAAATTCCTGAGAGGCAGAGGCAAATTTTACATCCAAATCTATTCACCACTTTTCTCTTCCTTCAGCACCACTTGTACATCATAAGTACTCAAAATAGACTTTGGGTATGTGTGTGTGTGTGTGTGTGTGTGTGTGTGTGTGTGTGTGTGTGTGTGTGTGTGTGTGTGTATATTTTATATATGAGATTTTAATTAACTCAGTGATTAATGCTTAATGATATTTATTCTAAATTTATTTCTTTAATCAAGAAATTTATCCTTTAGCCATATCCGTTATTGGGGATGTTCTCACTCCAAAATGTGTAACAGATAATTAAAATAAAACAAATCTTGTATGCTCAATTTTTTTTTCCTCTCTTGTAATTGTATAGGAATTTTGTGAGGAATTATAGATGAAATTGAAAACAAAATTAACCTTTCTGTCTGGTTATTGCCCAAAGTCAGGTAAAACATAATGCAAAAATAATAAATTAACATGTTTGTTTATACTTCTATCCCCAATCAATTACCTTTGAATAAAGGGATACTTAAAGTACAAACCTTTGAAGAGTGAAACAGCTGCAACTTAAAGATTTTCTGACAATCTTAAGTCTTTCTAATAAAGAATCTTGTGTATTATTTTAAAACTCTAATCACTCTCTCCTAGGTCTGGGTGAACAGATTGTGTTAGTATTACAATCACAGCAGTCATTCTAACATAAAAATCACCAAGGGAAAAATGAAGATATGAATGCAATAGGATTTTTTCACACTCTATAAAGTTTTCCTCTTGTTAAGCTTTAAAGATTTTCTAGTGTGTGCCCATATTAGCACTATTTCTAAAATATCTGACAGTTGTTACACTGCCTATAATAAATGAACTAGTATTGAAGATAGAGAATGTGCCTACACTAGCCATTTAAAATGAAGTACTTTGGAGAAAGTGGAATTGCTTCCTTCCTAAGAAAGCCTTTACCATCATCTATATAGGCACGTACTGTTTTATGTGCTTTGTATTGTGCAAGTTTGGAATATGTTATTTTGTGTTCAGTCCTCTTAATTTTACAAAGCACACTCCTGCTCTTGTTGGAAGAGAGTGGTCTGAAGTCTATGGCAGTGCTAACATAAGCTTGGGCTTATGTTAGCCCATAACATAAGGCCCGAGTATCACACTACTTGGGCCTTACTTGGTTTCCTGACTAATCACCTGTGAATGCCCACTCACATATCTCTTCCCTACACTCACCATCTTCTCTACCTTACCTTTCGTGTTTTGTGCTGGATTAGGCCCATGCTGTAAAGTTTATATTGTTACATTATTAGCTTGATGAGTAAACTTGAATCTTTCTGGAAAAAGGTCTTTCGGATTCTGTGGGTGGGTAGTGAACCAGGATATTATGAGAACTTTTCCCTGGCACAATATACCAAAGGCAAACGGAGGCAAAGAAGTGTAGATCCTTCCCTCCTAAAGCTGGTTGTCTGTGGCAGTTCCGTGGCTCCATGGCTTCATGGTCTCTGTGAAGACCAGGAGGCAGAAATGTCCAGATGAGCCTCATCAATTTGTATAGCAGCTCTGATTGGCTGAAGCTTCTTATTAAGTGTCTTTGCTTTGGAGTAGTGAAATGAATCATTCATCTATTACTTCAGAGTTTAAGCTGTACCCCTTTTAAAGCGATCTGCTCCTCCATAATTAAAAGAGGAAACCTTGTATTAATACTGTAAAGAGTATGAGTTTAGGAAATAAAGTAATCTTTAGGCTAATTACATTTCCTAAATCTAAAATACTCAAAGGTCCATGTGATTTTTACTCTTGGCCTTTGGTGATCAGTAAGACGTCATTAAGAATCTCAGAGCAAGTGATACTCACAGGTCCTTATAGAATTAAGAGGATTTGGGCCATTAGGAGGTTCTGGCCATAAAACCCAGATTCAGATGCAGAACTCCAATCCTTGAAGTGACCTCATTCAGTAAACAAATACTCCATCCCAGAAAGACTTGTTATATGGTGGGTTATCAAGTCAGATACTCAGGTACCAGAACTTGACACACCAGAAGGGTTTCTTTTTCAATGTGTGCCCAGAGCTTAAAGTTAGGGTCAGATTAGCCCCAAGGAAGCTTCAGTTTTGAAACAGAGCTAAATAAATTCATCCATATTATAAACATGACTGATTTGTGAGTATATATTTGGGATCAAGGTGATGAGCGATTCAGTGACTAAAACTAGGTGTATATATGTGTGTGTTTAGGTCCATGTGTTGAAATACTGCACATGCTTAGGCTTTTGACAGCTTCTACTCCCACCAAATATTCAACTTGGATAATAGAGGTATATTTTTCAAAGATATTTACATTTTGCCTACCTACTTGATAGCATTGTATTTGGAAATGACATTAATTTTCTGAAAATACAAACTACTTGTGTGAAACTCATAAGTTTTCCTCTGATTTTTAAGTGTATATAAATCATTATTATTATCTCTAAAAGGTGGTTCTCAGGGTCAAATTCTGCCAGCAGAACAGCAACAGAGATAGAGTGCATGGTAAATACAGCTGCAATCCTAAAACTGCACACACATCTTTAATGCTTTCCTTTGTACTTTTTGTTGTACAGTGTTGAGGGAAAGTGATTGCTTTCTTCCTTTTATCAGTTTCTATTTGTATGGTAAACTTTGCTTTCTTATCTTTCCTAATTTACTAGCCACAATGAGGTTAGCTTACTTGCTGATGATTGCACAATTTTCTTACTTCCTATAATGCTCTCTGTGATAACAAGGATAATCATGAAGATCTGAAGGTGCTTTCTGTGATTTAAAAACAAAACCAGATCGTTAGTTGTTCTGTTAATTGAGGGCTTTGCAACTAATTTTCTCCTACTTTACTTCTTCTGTATCCATGAAGTCTGTACAATGCCATCCATATGGTTTTAAATTTTTAAAATTTTATTTGTTTTACACATGAGACTCATCACTAAATTGTAAACTTCTCACGGGTAAAAATTAATGTTTTTGATGTAAGGGGGTAAGTGAATAAGATTTTATCCACATACCATGGTGTTTTAAGACCTAAGTCTAACCCTCTCAGAAGCAAGTAAATGGGAGGATACTGAAAGGTTCTGAGAAATCGAAAGTCAAATAAACGGTTATTTCATTGTTCACTGCTGTTTGCTAATCCCACTGTCTGTGGCTGAAATATCAGTCAAAAAGCATCTCCCGAGGACAAATCTAGTTGTCGTATTTCTATATCCATGGATAGAATGTTCACTACCTGCATGTTGACTTTAAATATAAATTGTCTCTCTGAAAATCAAACAAAGACATGATGACTTGTCACTTTTGTTTCTCTAGCAAACTAGGAAAATTAAAAAGAAAGTTTAATGACACTTATTTTTGAAAAGAGTGGGGAGCAATAGGTACTCCAGTATAGTTTTGATAGGTGTATATATTGGAACAATATTTTAGAAGTCAGTTTTTATCTATAAAAATTTCCCAAACTTTATTACCCAATAATCTTAAGAAACTGTTTTACAAAAATAATAACATGAAAAATAGAAAAAGTAGAAAAATATGTGCTGTAGCATTTGTTGTAGTCTTGATTTTAATAAAAATTGGAATCTGTCTAAATTGACTTTAGTAGGAAATTGGTTGAATAAAGTATGAACATACATGCAATGTACTATATCAATTAAAAGGAATGAATCTGTGTATATACACTAATTTAAAAAGGTGTACACAAAAGGTTTTAGCTTTAAAAAGCATCAGGAATAGTTTGACTTCATTGTGTTGAAAAACTTTGAAAAAATATATGTATACATACGCACATTTGTGTATACCTGACTTATTTACAAAATATAAGAAATATGAATTTTGCAGGCCTAGAGAGAAATTTGGAATAATGTATATCAAAAACTTAGAAATTATTCCTTTGGTGGAGAAACACCAAGGCAAATTTCATTTACTTCTTTTATTTACAATGGGTAATTTTTACTTTTGGAGGCATTTTAATGTGTGTGTGTGTGGCGGGGGGAGGTTCATTTTCAAGTAATAATAATAATAAAAAAATACCACCAATTTTGTACTTAAAAATCAGGTAAACATATCTCTCTTTACTATTTGTATGAGCAAAAGCAATTACATATGTAAAAGGCATGGCATATGTTTGGCTTTCAAATTCACAAATGCATTGTTATCAAGCTGTCGTGCTCAACTGTTGTGATGAGGACAATCTTATAATCAGTTTGCTGTTCAAACAATTCACAATTATTGTCAAATACCCACAGCACAAAATTCTTTTGTAATTCTTAAGATGATTATTAGAACCTTCCCTCATCTTTCTCAGGATTTTAGGAGATTATAAAATCTATAGTTCTGAGATTGTGTGTTGAGCCTATACTGGAGAATAATCATGCATCTATTCTGTCCTTTGACCTCCTGATTCCCACTGGCAACCTTAATATACACTTCTAAGAGTATCTGTTAACTATTACAAATTCAGTTGACTTTAGCTATATCCAATTTGTAAGAATTGCTTAGTGAAATCTCAAAGCTCTGTTTTTCTTGAACTTCATCTCTCACAGAACTCAAGTTCTCACCAAATACTCATTGCATTTATTCAATCATTTATACAGTCATTCATTTTGTCATTCA
Source organism: Orcinus orca (assembly GCF_937001465.1). Taxonomy (NCBI): domain Eukaryota; kingdom Metazoa; phylum Chordata; class Mammalia; order Artiodactyla; family Delphinidae; genus Orcinus; species Orcinus orca. The sequence goes on from NC_064560.1 coordinate 130,892,333, forward strand.
AATCTTTATTTCTTCACCATTGAAAGATAAGGCATAATTGCAAAATTATACTGGGAAGAGGATGATAACAGAATCAAAACATATTTCAAAGATGAGGAAATCAAGGTAAAGAAAAATTGAGAGACTAAACTCAAGATATGTGATCTATTTTGATATAAACGTCACATTTTCTCAGTATTAATATGCTTTTGAAAAGTTGTCACAATTGCATTTAGTATAATACACATTAAAGATCAATTAATTCAGCTTACATAGAAATAGCTCAGTGACATTTAAAAGTTTTAAAATTGTTTTGTCACACCCATAAACTAAGTTCAGACATCCGGATCAATGAGCCAATGAAGATGCTTTAATAGAGATTAAAGCATTAACCCAAAGCATAGCTAGAGTATGTAGGAAGCTGCTTTTACTGATTAAGAATAGAGCAACTTCAATGAGAAAGGCTACACTGTATCAGATTACTGGTAGAATTTTTGAATTGAGAGTCATTTTTTTGTTTAATCTGATTTTCCTTTACTGACTTTTCTCTGTAGGTACAGAATTATTGATAAAATAGTATACAAAACTTAATTCATTCTTATGTTCACATAATCTTTATGTTTGTTGAACCGTTGTTGATGGATGATGTCTAATATGCTAGAGGCCTTAAAAACTATAGAGCCAATTGACTAGTGACTGAGTTCCCAGTCATCATCTAGCTCCAGGTTTGAAATATCAGAGAGCTGACCATCTTTTTGGCATACTGTGCTCACTGCTTGGAACCACACTTTACATTGTATATAGATAAACTGAAATGTGTATAGAGAACCTTAGCCAACATGGTCAAAAATAAGAGTAAGAGGTAAAGATATAAGGAATGATTAAGCTGGAAAATATGAATATGATATTTTTCCTCAAATGTTCAGAGGGGTGTTACATAGAAGAAAGATTGAAAATATTCTGTACACCTCCAGATGATCAAACTGGGATCCAAAGATAAAAGTTATAGAAAGAAAAAAAAAAAAAAGTTATAGAAAGACCTTGGTAAGGAGATTCTTCCTAGCTAGCAATGCTCTGTTTCTTTCCAGAGATCATAGATGCTCTACCAGTAGTGCCTGTGTTGTTATCTGGGTTTCTTATTTATTTAATCCTTAATATAGGGTGGCAGGCTTCTATAGCATATCACTGGAGAAAACCTCTTAATTTGGCATTATTACCAATTGTCAGTTATATATTTACATAACTTTATTATTCCCTAAGACATATTTTCCCCAGTTATGCACACTATAGGATTTTTGAATGCCCTGTGGAAGTTTAGAAATCTGTTCTTAGCAATTTTACAGCATGATCAATATAGGAAATTATAGTTAAATCTGGCTACACTTGGTATTAATGAACAGATGCTAATTATGGGTGATTAATCTTTCTCATAAGTGAAATTCAAAATATTTAGAAATGTATTGCATAACTTTTCTTGGGATCTGTGTAACATTTATTCATCTTACTTTTCAGAACCAAATATGTTTTTATTTGTGAAAGCCAGGAATTTTTTTTACCTTTCCTTTTTGACTCTTCTCCAGTTCTCTGCTCAAGATCTTTGCACAGGAAGAACATTGCTGGGGAAGCGTAATTCTAGAGTACAGATGTTGCAGAATTAACAAGTATTTCTTATTCCTCTCTTCCTTTCCTCCTTTCCTTCCTTTCCTTTCTCCCTGCCCCCTTCCTTCTTCCCTCCCTTCCCTTCCTCCCTGTCAGTTCGGATAATGGATAGCTCCTTCCTTTCCTTGAGATTTCAGCTCAGAGAGTCACTTCCTCAGGAAGACTTTCCCTAACTCTAAACAAAATATCTGATCACTCCCTACCCCATTGATTTATTGATTTTATTTTATTGAATTTATCAAAAGTTGTAAATTTTTTTGTCTTTTTAAAGAACGTGTTTACAATTTTTCATTCTCTCTGGAATGAAAGTTCCATCATATCTAAGATAATGTTTATCTCATTCATCATTGTGTTCTCTGCATTTTAGCACAGTTCCTGATGTATGTGCAGGGGTGTATTTCAGTATATATGCGTATTTGGACAGATATTGGACATATACTTCACTAATTAATCTTTTCGTTTATTCATTAAACATGTGTTTATTGAGGACCCTCTAGATTCAAAATTGACTAGATCCAACTAGGGTGACCTTTCAAATATGAGGGAGAAATGGAGTTATTGATAGATTATGCCAAAATTGAAATGGAATTTTTTACTATCTAATCAAACTCATTACTTTTTCCCAAAGGCATTCAAGGTATCCTTTTTTTTCTCAGCCTGAGATTTATTATAAAATACCCAAACCCAGATCATAATTTAATTTTGTTTTTATCATTTCTGGATATTAATTAGGAAACAGTGGTATACTAAGTTAAATTTCCTGCTTGAAGCAAAAAGAAAACATCTGTGAAAGATCTGAAAGTTAAGAAATACAATTTTTAAAGAGAACATAAGGATTTTTTACATAAATCTCCCATCAGTTAATTACCTGTCTCAGATGCTTGTTTTATATTAAAGCTTCAAAAATGAAAGAGAATAACTGTTAGAAGGTGACTATGAGAATTTTTCTTGTTTCTAAGCCTTTTTTTCTTTAAAATAATAGGCTTAGGGGAATCTCTCTTGTTATAATTAGAGAAAAACTGACTTCAGTCTAGATTAGAGTCACTAAAACTGATTAAAAATAAACCGTGCAAGTCTCACAAATATTTTATTTGGGAGACATATCTTACATAGCCTGGACTTTTTCTGTCCTTCCAAAAGGAAATCCTGAATAGAAAGAGAAATAGATGCCTAATGTAGGAAGAGTACCTTAGGCATATATTTCATGTGATAATTGCTTTTCTTTTGCATTTAAGAACTACAGGCGAAAGCAAGAAAAATGTAGCTGGTTTTATTACCCAGAGGAAAAGCAATCACTATGCTTGTCAGGTCTATCTATGAATATTTCTCCCATCTTGGGAAATCTTTGAAAAATAAAATCATGTTGCTGGCTATCTTGCAGTGCACTCAAAGTTGTTGTTAGGTTTTTCCCTAAGAAATGTCAGCCACTGCCATTACCAAGTATTGACCAGGTCACATGGAAAATAAATGTTTTCACACTATACTATCTGCCTTTGTCAGGAACTGAGCTAAAAAGAAAGACTGACGAGAATCTCATGGATATTTATTCTAATTTCACTCTGCGCAAATTATATTCATCCTGCAAACTCTTTGACCACAAACTATTCTCTGTTGCTATTTCATTTACCTCTAAAATTTAGTACAATACAGAATTTTATAATTTAAAAGTGTAGATCAAATGCAACTGGTTTTTGCCTAGGCAGGATGAAAATTTGAAGAAATCTGCTTCATCAAACATTAATTGAAAATGGATGCAATTAGATACTGGCTGCCCTGCTGAGACCATAACTATATCTCTGAGTTTAGTTACAGTAAAGGAGAGTAGTAGAAAGAAAGAATGAGTGAATGAGAATGTAATTGGGTTTCTCAGATTGTTTTATCTGGAAAATGTCACATTTCAGAGATTTTGCTGTCTTCCTTTTCAGGATAGGAGGTTAGATTCAGGAAAGCTTGTGTGGATATAGAAAGGGCAAATTGCCTCATCAGTCATCTACCCCATCTTCAACCACTCTAATCACTCTCATTCCAGTACTCAGCTAAGCCACAGACCCAAGGCCAAGTCTACTGCTGAGACATGTGAAGAGTAGCATATATATTTTAGATCAAAGAACTCGAAAAAATTAAAATGAAAATTACTGTCCTAGCTTGAGATATGTTTTCAGAATGAGTTTCTCATGTACTTTCTTAAACCAAATCCTCTGTTTGTCGATGTTTGCTTTTGTGATTGAGTTTACTCTAATTTATCCATTTGCACCGTATGATATTATTTCCAGTTATTTCAAAGAGCTCTGGAAATTGCCAAAGCTATCCAATGAACATTTCTTATAGACTATATAACTTTATCTGCCTGCTTTTAAATTTTTATTGAAGGGTGGTGACATCATCTGCAAATGACTTCAATTCCAGTGGCTTTTTTTCTGTAGATTTGTGCTAAAGATGTCTGCTTGATTCCTAGAGAGATGCAACTATTATTAATTCTATAACTATTCAATGAATATTTATTATTATACTTTTACATTACTAAAAATTCATCTCCCAAGAAGGAACTATTCTATCACTGTTTTGTCCATTCATGTTTTCAGATGACTCTCACTTAAGAATATCCAACAGAATTAGTTTTACAATTATTACAGCTATATTCAGTTTTTACAATTTTATATTATCCTGACTAAATTTCCATTTTTTTAAACAATATTTTACTTATCACAGGTTTCATTTGTATGAGAAACAAAAAGAAGTTTGCACAGATTTGCCTCAGACAGTTTGCCATGTCTGATGATATTAAATTCATTGAGCAGAGGAAGCAGTAGTGACCAAAATGGAACAAGGATGGAAACAAGGAAAAGTTCTTCATTATTTTCTTCCTCTCTCTCAAATGAGTAAGTCTATTTATATTACTTTTGATTTGTTACTTGAGATTTTTTTAAAGCTCCGCAGATGAATGCATTTTACTTGGAGTTACTTTGTTTCATTGTGACTGAAAATATAACCTATCTCAGCAAGGTGATATAGCATCAATGCCAAGACAACATGTACACATAGACTCTTCAGGAAGAAACTAGCTTAGCAAAGGAGTCTCATAATAAATGTACACAATACATTACTTAAAACATAAAACTTGTTTAACTCAGAAGGCTTTCCATTTGAAACCTTGAATATAATCAATACAAGTATTTGTGGGAAAAAAGTGAGGCTCTGGACTCCAGATGAGAAGTGGAACCATTGCTTGTAATGGTCAATTTCTTGGTAGTAATGGCTGAAATTGATAGTATGGAATAAAAAGCTAAAATGTCCAATTGTAAACTCTATCTTCTGGAACTTTGGATTCAAAAGATTAACTACAAATTATGGTGATTTGGGGCTTTGCTTATTACTCCTTGTTTATATTTTTTTTCATTTTAAAAAAATACATAATCAGAGAATTACAGAAAGTTAAAGCTGAAATTGTACTATGATTTATCAAATCAAACGGGTTCATTCTAGGAGCAAACACACACTGATACCTCCTCTGTGTTTAATTCCACAAATATCAAATATGAGTTCAAACATTCTTCAAATATATGTTTGTCTATTAAATATATGTAATTGTTTCAAACTTACATTGCACACATCTTTCTAATAATGTAGTGTTTGTTTATTTGTTTTATGCTAAAGGCGATCTCCAAATATTTCTATCGTCTTGTTAAATAGGGACATGACTATATATGGGGGAAGAGATGGATAGTGTGGGTGAATAATTTGCCTTCAAAACAGGTAAATCTAATTTCCAGATCACACACTAAGCCTATATCACTCTTCAGGTAATATTTTATTGGAAAATAATAAAGAATCTGCCTTATAGCATAACCACAGAAACTAAGACAAAAATCTGCTTAGATAACTGGCTAGGCATGCTGCCAGTTTGAAGTAGGGTCATTTGGGGTAACTAACTATATGGAAGCTGTAAGAGATGGAGGGAATACCTTATATTTTCACACAGGATTTATTTTGTGGGTTGAGTTTTGCAAAAGAGGAAAAAAAGTTGGTAAGCAAAAGCACCAAAAATGTTTTGGACTATATTTTTGTTACTCTTCCAAGTTTTTTTTTTTTTCCTCAGACAATATCTTGAAGAAGTTAAAATCTGTATTTCATATCTGTAATGAACATACCAAGTAAAAAGCCTATGCTATATAATATAAAGTATATACAGGTGAAAAAGAATATGATTGTGAAGTCTCCCTTTTATTCTGATACCTTATCAGGGATAAGTTCCTTATCAGGGAACTTCCCCTGAAGGTTGATATTTACAGTGAATGTAGTTATTCTTAGTTTTCCATTGTCAAGGGCAATGGAAAACTGAGATTTTAATTGCATGGATATCTGCCCACTCCCAAACCCCTCCTCAGATATCTTTAAAGGTATTGTCAATCAGCACATGTTTCTATCATCTGGATAAAAAGAATCTCCTTCTTCAGCAAAATAGCTGCTGCTTCCCAGCTGCACACTTTATGGTACCGTTAAATATTTTACTTACCTGTCCCATTTTTTCATATCCTGTTCTACATAGATTTCTAGTTTATTCCCAATAAAAATTATATTGCTGTATAAATATTCAATTGTATGAATTAAGGTGGGAAGGCTCACCAGCTTGCTTGGGTCTGTTTATTTATTTATTTATTTTATTGTTTTTTTCCCCTAATAGTAACACATGGCTCTGTCCCTGAGTTCAGACGATTGGGCAGATTTATTTTAGATACTATTGTACAGTCCTAGTGTTCAATATGAGAAAAGATGTATACTTGAATCAGCGTTGGTGATTGGAATCGACATATAGAAATTGACCTAGTTTAATAATCAGTTAAAAAACAGAATATCAGTTTAACTACCTGTTATTCCAGTAGGCCAGGGAAAATACTCCTTAATTAGGAGAATATGAACTCCACTATCTTCAGCATATTTTTTTTAAATGTAAGCTAGTTTATTGAAAGCCTTGTTACTTTCCTGTTTTTTGTATGTTTCTGTATATGTGGTAAACACATAACACAGAACTACAGGCATAAACACAAGATTTCAGGGAGTCTTAAATGCCAGCGTAGTTTTGTCTCTAATCTTTTCTACTAAAGATAACTACCTCTATTTCTTTTTAATAAAGTCACGTGGTAAATTCGTATAAAGCAATGCAAATAAAAGACTTACACTGACATCACACATCTAAGTCCTTTTTAATCCATGAAAAAGCAGATATTTCTCCCTGTACTTTTAAGAAGGTTAATTCATGGAAATCTCTATAGGACACTTTAAAACTTGCAATTCTTGATGGAGAAAGACATGTAGCCCTTTTAATATTAGAGCTGTGCCAGAATGTCCATAAATAATTCCTACTCTCTCACAAACCGGAGTGCTAAGAAATGTGCAGACACTGCAGATTTTTACTGTTTTCTCCACTTGCATTCATATTACAATAAATGAGAATAGATTTTTAATATCCATTTCTATTACATGCGTTAACTGAAGCTGTGGGGATAACATGAAAAATTTCCTGTGATTTGAGTCTCTAGGGAGGCCCATATGCTTATGTGTGGGCAGAACATTCAGCATTTCTGCTTTTTTTTCTTTCTTTTTTTTTGTTTTTTAGAGTAGCTTAAAATGTTCTAGGGATTGCTAAAGGTCACAGAGCCTTCAAGCACTATTTTGTTTGTTCAATTGTAACCCTTACCATTAATATTTTTGGAAGGATGAACTGGTTTCAATTAAAAAACCTGAACTGAGAAAAGTTAAGCCAAACTGAAACATGCATGAACAAGTTTAGAGTGTACACTTCTTGGCATTATTTTCTTTCCAGTGGATAATTAATATGAAAATGCACCATAATACTGAATAATAAAGTCCTTCTGTCCACACTTGAAATTAAAGTAGGTACTTAGAACAACATAATTTTCTATAAACGTTGATTTGCCTATGTCTAAATTGATTTATTTACTGTGGAGGAGTATAAAGATATAACTTTCCACAGCATATACTTTTTGGTGGAGTATATACCTGTATAAACCTATTATTTGGCAATACACATTATAGATACTTGCCAAAAAGGAATTAGAAAATCAATGACAAAGTTGGAATGTGGTCTCTGAAGTCTTAAATTAATGGAATTCTGCTAGAGACATAAAAGTTGATTCCCTGCTGTTCACATCTGTTGCATCCTGGATAGAAAAGAAAAGAAAAGAAAATGTTATGGGAAGAGCTGATGCTTGCATCTCTGACTCTTCCTGATTTGTGCTGATGACAGCTGAAGTTGCAGTCTTGTCATCTTCTGCCGCATATTGTCATCAGGAAGGTGGGAACACATCCCTGAATTAAATTAGAATTCAATGTGAAAATCTGATTAGTTTCACAGAAATTCACTTTCTGGTCTAACCTGTAGAAATGCAACTGTTTTAAAAGTTACTACAACAATATTTGGAAATATTATTCAATGTAATCTACCTGTAAGAAAGTAGTTTTTGAAAAGTTTCCTCAAAGAGAGGAAAAGAAATCATAAACATAATGTGAAAATTAAGGCCACAGTCAAGGTAAGGAAGAATCTGGTCACAGCCACAAAGGCGTGACGAAGAGACATAATCAAATGTTCTATAAACCGTGAGTTTACACCATTTCCAACACACTAATATTTTTTTCTTTGTCTTTTTCCTTCTTTTTACTTTTCTTTTTCACTTTACAAATAGATTTGCTAGTCTTCTACCTCCTTAAGAATAAAAGTAGTATGTATCAGAGTCAGGAAATGGGCTGAAAACAGTTACATGTATTGCATCAATTAACACTTTATCCTATGACTTAGATACTACTGTTATCTCCAGTTTACACATGAAGAAACTGAGGCTTACAGAGATTAAATAAATTACTTAAGTATTCCACTAATTGGTATAGAGCTGGGATGTCTTTCTCAAGACAGAACCTTGAAGCCCCTGCTCTAGGAATGGAAAGGAGTAGATACAGAGAAAAGACAAGAGTAAGTTGCAGTAGGTTGCAGGGATCCTGTAAAGAGAGCTGTGAAGAAAAGCTCACACACGCAAAAATCATCAGAGTGATTCCCTTCTTTAGGCATTTCTGTAACAGGATAAAGAGCATAGAAAGAGGAGAAGTTTAGGTAAAATGATGAATGAAGGGTGAGGATTCTGAGAGAGCCAAATTCTAACCTGGAGGTCTTTGGAAACCCCTGACCTTGAGATATAAAGAGGATAAATAAATGTAGGTGGCTACATTAGAGCTGCAGGGATAGGTGAAATCATTTAGCAAAAAATAAATAAATAAATAAAATAATGATAGATAAAGTAGAGAAGAAAAAGAGCCAGCAAAGATACTGAGAATAAATAGCTATATTGGAACTTCCCTGGTGGTCCAGTGGTTAAGACTGTGCTTCCACTGCAGGGGGCATGGGTTTGATCCCTGGTCCAGTAACTAAGATCCCACATGCCCCGCAGTGTGGCCAAAAAGAACAAACAAACAAACAAAAACTATAGTGGCAGGAAAAGAATCAGTGTCCTGGAAATTATGAAGTTAGAATTTAAAGTGAAAGGTAATGGCTACTAGTGTTAAATGCCACAAAGAAGTCAAGTCAGGTCAAGTCAAGATTAGGGTCATAAAGTGCCTATCTGATTTGAATATTACCAGTGTGTTACATAATTATTAGGTGGCAAAGTGAGTTAGAAGGAGATTTTCAGAATAGAAGAAGAAATAAATGAATGTTACTTGAGCAATTAAAAATAGTGAGAGTAGATTCTTAGCAAATCTGGACATAGATGGATGTAAGGATGATAAACTGAAAGTTGATCTTCCTCAATGTATCATGCATACAGGCTGCTTGGAAGGAAGACATGTGGAGGAGGGATCGAAAATCTTGAACCCCAGAAAATGTGTGCAACAAACTGTTCACTTCAATGACTTGAAATTATTCACTTCAATGGCTTGAAACTTATTCCTGCTTGAGATTGTTATCAATAGTGGATTTAGAAGGAAACTTGTTTTGATATAAAGCAAATGTAAAAGGTAACAAGTAAAGTTCCTAGACTGGATACAAAAATAATTCCGGATGAAATCCAGGAAGAATGCTATGCTGAAAAAGTTCATGATAATCCTCAGCAGCATGGCAGATGAAAAACAGTGATAAAAAAATGGAAACAAAAGAGTCAAGGACTAGTATAGTTTCCTCACAAATTATAAGATGTTTTCAAAATTTAGAAGAACTAGCCCTTCAACTTCTAATGGAACAATAATGAGATTTTGCAGTCGCGAGAAGTTTGAAAGAATGGAGTTGTTAACCTCAGGAGGAAAAGATAACTAGTGATGTTGGTTCCAAAGGAAAATGGGCATAGACAATTTCCTGGAGTGGAATTATGGTTGGGGGCATGTGCCTGGCAAACAGAGGCCATCCTCAAGTACATCAGTCCTCTTTTGTGTATTTGTTTAGAAGTTTTTACTTTATTCAGTTATCCTTGCACATAGTAAAAAGTGTCAAGTATTTCTAGAGGTTAATTTTGAGAAACAGCATCCCACTGCCATTGTTTCTCAGCAACAGTGGCTTCTATTTCTTTTAGCTGATTACTTTGAAAATTGACTCAATATCTCTAGATAATGACCTTCTATTATTAGATCTTTTTGTTTTTTTATTGTTGTTTGGGTTTTTGTTCATTTGTTTTTAGTTTTGGAACATTATGTTTTGACTTCCAACTATAGAAAATAAGGGCTTAGCTTTTTTCTTCGCTGTTTACTCTTTGATTTTTTTTTCTGGAGTTAATTTTGCTTTCTTGTTTGTTTAGTTTTATGTGTATGTCTCTAATTCAACCCAGACTTTTGTGTATTACCTATATCATCTCTCAAGACATTTTGGTGCAGCAGGTATTCTGAAGATTTAATCTTTATGAAAAAGTGTCTTTCAGAATCATCGCACCTGTTATAATCTGGATGGGCTACCCCATGTACATGTACAACTATCATCCTGGAATCTCCTTTCCAAATCATCTGAGGACTCTATCACACTCCTTTGTCTCTTTCATTTATCCATCCATTTCATCTATTCACATTTATTGACTGTGTGGGTAATTTGTTAGGCACTATGTATCAGAGGGGCAGGGGGGAAGAAACAAAATTCATTGCTCTTGTTGGCATTATATTATAATGATTGTCAAAAGAGAATAATAATAATATTATATTAATAATAATAGTATTCTCCACTTCTATATGGATGCCTAAAGCCAAGTATAAGAAAAAACAGAGACTCATACTCATGGTATTTGGTAGAGAAATACATGATCAGAGCTTATCTTGCATTGTTTAAAAACAATTTGAGAAATCCAACAGAATTTCTTAACTTTCCATCTTACTAGTCCATTCTAGAGTTTATTCCACTGTCCAAACAGTGTTTTGGAGGCACCAAAGGTGAAACCTCTTTCAAAAACTTTGGAACCCACAGTAAGATTTTGCTACAGAAAGTATTAATGAACTTTTCTAATTACTAAAAAAGAGTTATGTGAACTTTGAGGACCATGGAAAACCTGTATTTATTTAAATAATTTTATTTATATATATTTACTGAAGTGAAAAAAATTACCAATAAGCTAAATAGAAAAAGAAAACACAAAAAAGCAAAGGTGTCATTAATATTGTCTTCACCTTCAAGTATCCTTGAAATCAAAATCAAAACCCCAAAGCTAGATACAAGTTTGGATTAAAGAGAACGGTACTATATCTTACATATTTACTTTTGTCCTAAATAAATATTTTGAAGTATAATATTACTAATTAACTCTTGTTTCCCAGGTAGTTCTCTGACTCTTTCTGAGAAAGGGGTTTTTATAGGTAACTTTTTGCAGTTTTGTACATATGAAAATATCTTTATTCTCCAGACACACTTAATTGATAAGTCAGGTCATTATAAACTTTTAGGTAGGGAATACCATCTTTCATCAATTTCATTTCTAGAAATGTAGAGGAGTAATGCCATTTTGATTCCTGATCTTTTGATTAGGACTTATTTTCTTTCTCTAGAATCTTTTAGAAGTTTCTCTTTGCCCCCCATTTTCAAAAATTCCTGAATGATGTTTGGGTCTGTCTTCCCTGAGCAGAGCAATTGTTGGGTACCTTCAATCTGGACCTTATGCCCTAGAGTTCTGGGAAATTATCTTTATGAATGTTAATAATGTATTCCCGTACTTTTTTTTTATTTTTTCTTTTTATTCTATCCAATTATTTGGACATTATTTGGGCATGTTGGGAAGGCCCTCTAATATTTTGCTCTTTTCTCTCCTACAGTCCATCTCCTTCTCTCTTTCCCATAATATCTAGGAGATATCTTTAGCATTTTCTTCCAACACTTATTAGTGAGTTTTTTAGCACTGACACCAAAATGTTAATGTCCAAAAGTTCCTTTCAAATTTGTTGAATGTCTCTTTGACAAGGGATGCCTTTCTTGTTTCACAGTTCCTGTATCATATATCTTTCTGGTATATTTTATTTTTATGTTTTCTTTCCTCTATATGTAGTGATTTTTTCCAAATGTTTTCTTTCTTGTTGTTTGTTTTGATCAGCATCTTGCCCATTAGTAGCTTTCAAATCTTTCTAGTTATTCTTTGTTGTTTTCTCGTATTTAAGACGGTAGCACTACAAAGCTTGTGAAAGCACTGAGCATATGAGTGGAAAATGCAGATACAAGCTTTACGATGGGGTGATCTAACTGGATATTTTAGTTGAGGATGTGCTATCATGGTCTTTCTTTTCTTTTCCTTTCTCTCCCTTCCCTTCTGTCCAGAACCGTCCCATCTCTTCTCTTCTCTTCGGCTACTAAGCTTCCTGATAGAAGATTCTTCAAATATTTTTCTTGGAGAGTAAAGACCTGGCTTCAGTGTTTCAGTCACCCAAGGAACCCAGTGAAGGAAAGGTGCTGCATGTAAATCAGCACCTTTTATATGCACGCTCATATTTTCTTCAGTCTGAAGTATGGTGCCTAGCAATGAGACTCTGTTGCTGCTTATTCTTTTTAACTTTTTCATCCACAGAATAAATATCCAGTTGTTTTGCAAAATGAAGAAGAAATCATCTTGCTAAGCAAAGCAGAGAAAGGGATTTGTATTCTCGAGTGACTCTTGAACAGGTTTTCAGTCTAGCCTTCTTGTCATTTACTCTGCATCCAAGATGCCTAGTGACTTTTAGGATTCTATGGAAAAAATTAAATTGGTTCTGAATTGACCCTTTATGGATTTATGATTCAGATTTCTTGGTTATGTTAGGTATATTTCCACTCATTTTAATGCTTTCCAGCTTCCACAATTGTGATACTATTGTATTTTTTTTCTTTCTTTTCACTTTTGTGGGTTAATGACTTAAAAATTCACATTATTGTTGGTTTGGTAGAATTTCATTAGATAACAAAATAGATGTTTGTATTCAGTCAACTATCCTTACTTTAATTTCTACTCACCTTCAGCTTTTTTTGAATTGTACTGGGAAGATTATACGAACACCATTACAATGTCTGGCAGAGTTAGTAATACACATTTGCTAAATTAACTAACACATGAAGAATGAATGAATAAATGAAAACAGAAAACTTGACTGTCTTTCTAGTGATATTGATGAGCAAATTAGTAAATATAATAGTAAATAGAAACATTTGAGAACATACATAGAATATTCACCACTTGCAATTGAAGGTTAAAATTTGAAAGAACATGTATTTATGAGCAGTGAACAGATGGCTGTGGATATGAAGTTAAAAATAGGATTTTAAAATTCTTATTGTTGAAGACATTGGATCTTACAGTACTCAGAATAATGTAGTTAGCAAAACATTCCTGTCTGATCACAGTAATTTAAGCCGAAATATCAGATGAGGGAATTCTCAAAACAAACTAGATTTTGTAAAAGAATGAGGTATGTCATGTAATCACTGTAGAGAGGATGCATAGGAAGTTCATATAGAGATATAAAGATATTGATATATAGAGCTTCAGTAACTGTTTATCAAAACTATGCAAATAAAGTGAGGACCTGATATTTTAGTAAAAGTAGGTGGATGTGTTCTCGTGGTTATGCCAGAAATTCAATAGAATAGAACTCATTATTAGAATATGGCTGTTGCTTTTAAGAAGCAATTCTGTCAAAGAAGTTGGATGTAAGGAAGTACATAGATGCAAAGTAATCCACAAACCCAGATAGGGACAGTGATACTCACCAGATATCCAATTTATATCCCAATTCTTGCAATTAGGCAGGATTAACTATATGCCTAGTTCTGAGCAATAAATTATGGGCAGAAGTGATGTGTAATGTTTCTGAGACAGAGCATTGAAAATATGCACATGATTTTCCAGCCAGCACACAGTGAATCAGTGAATTGTGAAATTCCGGGTAGTAGAGATACTGTCAGCCTGGGACCTTGAATAACTACATGGAACAGAAGACTCTCCCCACTACCAGGTCTACTTGAGCATACATCATGAGCAAGAAATAAACTTTCTATGTTGTTGCTTGTAAGCAATTTACATGTTATGGTTAATTTACTAGTGAAGCATAGCCACCCAATCAAGATAAATTCATGAATGAATTTAGTGATGATTATTAGAATGATAGAAAGCACAGTTTAGCAAAATTTTAGCAAAGAAAGAAAATGCACATGTGAAATGAGAAAATCTTATCCACATTTTGACTGGAAATTTTATTCAATTAAAGCAGAAGAATTGATCCTTTTTTATTTGCCTGGCTGAAAAGTCAGGAATTTGAAGATCTGTCTTACTAATGAACAATTACTGAACGGTAGTTAGAGCATGGAACTAAATTATTGGCACAAACTGATCATGATTAAAAAATATAAATAGGAATTAGGATGTATAATCAGAAACATGAACTTCAGGAAATACGTTAAGAACTTCACAGAAATAAAAGGCATCACACCATGGATTGAAATAAAGAGAAAGAGATTGAAGACAGGGAACATTTGTAAAAACACATAGTAAAGAAATGTTAAAATATCTAAGAAATAGTAAAAGGAAAACAAGCTGCTAAAAAATTACCATAATCATATAGATTACTATTCTATCAGTTTAGATTTTTAAAGGATCAAGAAACATACAAGCAAATAAAAAATACTGACTTAAACTTCAAAGGATATTGACAATGAGATTAGATTGGAAATGAGACAAACAGAAACAGAAGGTTTTAAAATTTTGTTTTGATCATAAAAAAGAGAGACCAACAATTGAGGTAATATTTACAGAGAACAAAATTAAACAGAAGTCAGTTTTATTTTGCTGCATCAAAGAAGATGGTCTTGAAATTGAGAAACATAGCATCTTGCTTTAATGAGAAAAATAAATGAGATATTTAGGGGTATATGAAGAGACTACATATGTAATTTAATTTCATCATAAACACCAGACTTGTATAAATTAACTAATAGAATAGTGTAAGAAATATATATGTATATCCATATCTGTACCTCTCTTTCTCTCACATCATAGAAGTTGTCGGAAATATTAGAGAAATCGTGGAGGATAGGAATAGAACAAAAATCATGGAGAATGGAAATAGAACCAAAAAATGAAGTTTGCAGTTTTCAAAAAATATGGATTCCAAAAATTATAATCTAAGTAAAATGAGCATCTTTTAAAAATTTTTTAGGTTTCTTCCTTCTCTAGGATTAAGATCTCATTTGTTATTTGACAGATCCTCAGTGTACAAAGTTTCTGGCACATAGTAGGCAGTTATAAATATCTGTATCTTAGAGTTTGAGTTTGAGTCATCCGACAAACCTTGGATTTTCTCTTGCTCAACCTTACTTCAGTCATTCCACATTTATTCAAATAGAGGGATTCACTATTGCAGAGCATTAGCATGATTTCTGAGCTGTGTCATTATAAAATTCAATAAGCATGTTTTTTATGATTCATCAAAATCATGATAATTTTGAGGGGGCCAACTATAGAACAAAACAGACATCTGTCCATTACTCTCACTAGTATTTGGCAAAGAGGTTAGAATGCTCATGACTTTATTTACTGATCAACTTTTATAAAAAAATGTGTTACTATATACATTATATGAGAATATGTTAAACTTTTCTAAAACTCAGAAATACAATCCCAGTAAATAAGTAACATTAGTTCAGCAAGGCTTGCTGTTACTGAATTAGTGCTGGTTCCTAGTACCCCTAAAATTCCTTTATGATTACTCCAATACCTTTGTTTAATAGTCCATTTTCTAACATTTCTTTTTCAGGTTTGTCAGATGACTCAAACTCAAATTTATAAAATAGAAGCATAGTGAGCCTAGGAAGGGAATTTTATTTCCATTCTACATGATTTGAAGAAGCTGTCCTTCATCCAACAGATACTTATAACTGCCTACTATGTGCCAGAAACTTTGTACACTGAGGATCTGTCAAATAATAAATGAAATCTTAATCCTAGAGAAGGAAGAAACCTATAAAAATTTAAAATATTTCAGGGTCTGTAGTTCATAAGGGAGATTATACTTTTCTGTTTAGTTCTAAGAGATAAGAACCAGTGGCCTAAGGCATAAGTATTCAATATAAACAAATCCTTTTTATCCATTGAAACTGCTCATCAACAGAATAGGATGCTTGGTAAGGTTTGAGCCCCACCTCTTTCTGGCAGATTCTTATCTGGTATGGATGTTGATTTGGGGTGAAGGATGCTGCTTGAGTTTCTCAAAAGATGATCTCTATTATCCCTCCCAAGACCCTATAGTGGTATTATTCCTAGCAGGCATGCCCTGAAATATATAGCATGGATGCTTTTATTTCTTTAGAAATATCGGTTCATGGCTAGCAGAAAATTGGAGAGACAGGGTAACAGTGGATATACTAAATTTAAGTAACTTGGATTTCAATTACAAAAAAAGCAATAGAGGAGTTGTGAGAAATAAAGCAAGCACTTCATAAGAGTATTAAATTAGCATACTTTTATACAATAATGAGGTGTTATTGTCACACTTTGTTTTACTGCAAGGTGTGCATTTAAAGAAAGACACATAAATTAGGCTAAGCTCAAGGTGCAGGGTTTTCAGTTCTTTTTTTCTCACAAAAATACCATAGCTCTAAATGGGAGTCCATTGGGACATGAATAAGTTGCTTGTTTTAGTTAAGGGAGAAATCTGCCATAGGAGGGGAGTTAGAGGTATGATTTTGATTCCCTGCAGGATAGAAGAGTTGACATCATTAGAATTAAAAACCCATCAATGCCCAGCATGTCGTTGAGGCTGTAGTTGGAAATGCTAAGTGATACTGATACACAAATATTTTCAGGGTCATTTGCAAAAAGAGAGTAGAGTCAGAACTAGACACTTTTAGATTTACTGAATAGAAAAGGAAAATGAAACACAAAATAGTTGAGTCTGCAGAGGTATAGTCCTATTTCAAGGTTACTGTTAGTTAAAGAATTGACACTAACTCTAAACCGTTCCCCACAAACAAACAGCACAGGAGAGACATGAGGTATGTTAGCTGTTCACTCTGCTAAAAATTTAGCCAATTGATTCCATAGAGATTCTGGCTTAAAAGGTTACAAAACCTTGCTACTCTAATTCTAATTTCCCAGGGTGACCACTATAAGATTAAGTGAGAAAGAACAACAATGAAAAAGACAGCACAGAAAATCTGAGCAATAATTCCACTTTAATTAGACAAATTTTTATTTGAAACAGAAAATCCAAAGGGAGAATGTAATTCACTCTACAACAGTTTATATTATTTTTAAGTTCATACATTTTAGTTGTAACTCCTTTACAAAACGTGCCAATAGTAATTTAATTAATTTAATCCTAGATCATTTAAAGGGAAAATTCCTAGATCAATATTTTGGATGGTTTGATTTAATATGCTAATATCTTTATATCAATATTTCTCTTTGCAGTTTCCCAGTTCCCAAAACTGTGAAGGGTAGCAGAACTTGCCACCCCAAAATATCTCTGTTATAAGGATATTTTGAGCTGGTTATTTTTTTTTTTTTGATTTTTAAAAAAAAAATCTTTATTGGAGTATAATTGCTTTACAATGTTGTGTTAGTTTCTGCTGTATAAAAAAGTAAACCAGCTATACATACACATATATCCCCATAACCCCTCTATCTTGTGCCTCCCTTCCACCTTCCCTATCCAACCCCTCTAGGTGGTCACAAAGCACTTAGCTGATCTCCCTGTGCTATGCAGCTGCTTCCGACTAGCTATCTGTTTTACATTTGGTAGTGTATATATGCCGATGCTACTGTCTCACTTCGTCCCAGCTTACCCTTACCCTTGCCTGTGTCCTCAAGTCCATTCTCTACGTCTGCGTCTTTATTCCTGTCCTGCCCTTAGGTTCATCAGAACCATTTTTTTTTTACACACCATATATATGTGTTAGCATACGTTATTTGTTTTTCTCTTTCTGACTTACTTCACTCTGTATGACAGACTCTAGGTCCATCCACCTCACTACAAATAACTCAATTTCGTTTCATTTTATGGCTGAGTAATGTTCCCTTGTATATATGTGCCACATCTTCTTTATCCATTCATCTGATGATGGACACTTAAGCTGCTTCCATGACCCGGTTATTGTAAATAGTGCTAATGCATATTGTTGTACATGTCTCTTTTTGAATTACTGTTTTCTCAGAGTATATGCCCAGTAGTGGGATGGCTGGGTCATATGGTAGTTCTGTTTTAGTTTTTGAAGGAACTTCCATACTGTTCTCCATAGTGGCTGTATTAATTTACATTAACAGCAACAGTGCAAGAGGGTTCCCTTTTCTCTACACCTGCTCCAGCATTTATTGTTTGTAGATTTTTTGATGATGGCCATTCTGACCAGTGTGAGGTGATACCTCATAGTGGTTTTCATTTGCATTTCTCTAACGATTAGTGATGTTGAGCATCCCTTTGTGTGTTTGTTGGCAGTCTGTATGTCTTCTTTGGGGAAATGTCTATTAAGTTCTTCCACTCATTTTGAATTGGGTTGTTTTTTGATATTGAACTGCATGGGCTACTTGTATATTTTGGAGATTAATCCTTTGTCAGTTGCGTCATTTGCAAATATTTTCTCCCATTCTGAGGTTTGGTTTTTTGTCTTGTTTATGGTTTCCTTTGCTGTGCAAAAGGTTTTAAGTTCCATTGGTCCCATTTGTTTATTTTTATTTCCATTTCTATTGGGGTTGAGTCAAAAATGAACTTGCTGTGATTTATATCATAGAGTGTTCTGCCTATGTTTTCCTCTAAGAGTTTTATAATGTCTGGCCTTACATTTAGGTCTTTAATCCATTTGGAGCTTATTCTTGTGTATGGTGTTAGGAAGTGTTCTAATTTCATTCTTTTTTTTTAATTAATTAATTAATTTAACATCTTTATTGGGGTATAATTGCTTTACAATGGTGTGTTAGTTTTTGCTTTATAACAAAGTGAATCAGTTATACATATACATATACATATGTTCCCATATCTCTTCCCTCTTGCGTCTCCCTCCCTCCCACCCTCCCTATCGCACCCCTCCAGGCAGTCACAAAGCACCGAGCTGATATCCCTTTGCTATGCGGCTGCTTCCCACTAGCTATCTACCTTACGTTTGGTAGTGTATATATGTCCATGCCTCTCTCTCGCTTTCTCACAGCTCACCCTTCCCCCTCCTCATATCCTCAAGTCCATTCTCCAGTAGGTCTGTGTCTTTATTCCTGTCTTACCCCTAGGTTCTTCATGACATTTTTTTTCTCTTAAATTCCATATATATATGTTAGCATACGGTATTTGTCTTTCTCTTTCTGACTTACTTCACTCTGTATGACAGACTCTAGGTCTATCCACCTCATTACAAATAACTCACTTTCTTTTTTTTTTATGGCTGAGTAATATTCCATTGTATATATGTGCCACATCTTTTTTTTTTTTTTTTTTTGTGGTACGCAGGCCTCTCACTGTTGTGGCCTCTCCTGTTGCAGAGCACAGGCTCCGGATGCGCAGGCTCAGCGGCCATGGCTCACGGGCCCAGCTGCTCTGCGGCACGTGGGATCTTCCCGGACTGGGGCACTAACCCGTGTCCCCTGCATCGGCAAGCGGACTCTCAACCACTGCGCCACCAGGGAAGCCCATGCCACATCTTCTTTATCCATTCATCCGATGATGGGCACTTAGGTTGTCTCCATCTCCGGGCTATCGTAAATAGAGCTGCAATGAACATTTTGGTACATGACTCTTTTTGAATTATGGTTTTCTCAGGGTATATGCCCAGTAGTAGGATTGCTGGTTCATATGGTAGTTCTATTTGTAGTTTTTTAAGGAACCTCCATACTGTTCTCCATAGTGGCTGTACCAATTCACATTCCCACCAGCAGTGCAGTAGTGTTCCCTTTTCTCCACACCCTCTCCAGCATTTATTGTTTCTAGATTTTTTGATGATGGCCATTCTGACTGGTGTGAGATGATATATCATTGTAGTTTTGATTTGCATTTCTCTAATGATTAATGATGTTGAGCATTCTTTCATGTGTTTGTTGGCAGTCTGTATGAGCTGGTTATTTTTAAAAAAACAGCAGAGGTGGGGGAAGCTCTGAACACCAAGTAGAAGTTACCCTTTTGTAAGAGACATTTACATTTATTAGGGAAATCTCCATTTGTAAGGGTGCCTTCCTGTCTGTACCAGGGAGAGAAGGGTGGCTAAATCTCTAGAAACTTATCAATGAAGAGGGCAAGGACTTAAATCTGCATAACAACTATACCCTTGTTTACTGTGCTTTACTTGATAACCTCCAGTAACTGGCTTCTCCACCCCCAACATCTTCCTTTTTTCCTTAACTGGAGATGGTATTTAAGGTGGTGGCTTGGGCTGTTTTAGGGAGTCACTTGGTTTTCCATTGTCTCTCCCAAGTATACAGTAGGTATACATGTTATCAAACTTCTGATGTTTTTTTCTTTTCCTATTAATCTGTCTTTTACTATAGGGTGGTCTCAGCAAGAACCTAAAAAGGGAAAAAGAAAATTATATTCCCTCCCCTACAACTGCCTTTAGCTTTCATTGTTACGCCTCATTCATGAAAATAATAGAGAACCTAAATAGAGCACCTTTTTGAAATTTCTAACTGCCAGTGCCATTCAATGGCATGTATTAACCCAGGTGAAGAATAACTTAACTTCCTTCCTTTTGTTCATTTCTTTGGAGATAAGAGTAGCAAGTATTTGCCAAGTAATTTAATAAGCCTTTAAATTTTGCAATTGAGGATTTATCATTGAACTTAAATTTCAAGGCATAAATACTATTTATTTTGACAATCACAAACTTTACAAATACTAAGAAAAAAGAAAAGCTCTAAATAACTCAGCAGTAAATTCATCAGCTTGGCATCTCATTCCACTTTTCTTTCCAAGCTAAGCCAGTAGAACCACTGTTGCCATAACTCAAGCATAAGAGAATGAAGAAAGTTGGAGAAGCTGAAATGAATATATGTATTCTTTTTTGTCTTCTGTAGTCTGAGCAAGTGTTTTTTTACTCTCAATCATTAATATGCATAGGAATCGTCCGGGGATTCTGTTAAAATGCAGATTCAGATTCAGTAAATCTGAGCTGGGGACCTGAGATTTTTATTTCTAATTAACTCCTAGGTTATGGTAATGTTGCTGGGCCTAGATTACACTTTTAATAACAAGAGTCTTCAATCTTAATTTCTTATTCTTCTCTTGATGTTGTGGACCTAAAGTAAAAGGAACAACCTAAGAGCTGTAATCAGGGGGCTTACTGAGGACTATAGCCTGAGAAACAGCCTCTCAGTAGCTCTAAGAAAACTGCTCCAAAGAGCCAGAAGGAGAAGCCTAGTTTATGTATGATTTTTGTCTAGGGAATACATGCAGTTAAGCATACATCTTGGTAAAAGATTACTGCTATTCACAAAAAAACAGATTAATTCAACTTAATGATTTTAGTGCTTTTATTTGTATGAGAAGATGCAAGAATCTGGGTTCATTAAAAGTCTTCCTGAGATATACATCTAAGGGGGCTGTTTTCCCAAAGCACAGAGTCCCTCATCCTGTTTCTATTCCCAGATTCCTCTCAGGGTACACTATCAATCAGTGACTACAGTGGCTAATGAATTAAAGCTGGGTGCTAAGCAATACTATTTGTTCTTCTTGGTTTACATTTACATTTTCCTCCTAATGTTATTGTTTGAGTTGTTCTCATTTGAGTCCTCTCAGTATTGGCTAGTTTATCTTGGTGTTTCTACATTAGATTTATTTGTCTTTTTGTAAGAAATGCTCTACTCTTTAATTTTTTTGAAGCCCAAATTGTGGTATTAATGGAGAAGGGTGGAGAGTATGATGCAATATGATGGTTTCGTTAATGTTTCAGAACAGGCCTCCCGAAAATGTGCAAATTTTGGCATGTGGATTATTTTGTGCTAAAGGCATTGGAGAGCCTGTGGCTCAAGAGAACTACTGCCTCTTCCTTAACTATTTAGAAGAATTTAAATTGGGGATTTTTCCCCAAAAAACCACTATTACCAGAGGTAAATTTTATCTAAAGGGCAAGCATTTATACCAAACATCTGCTCTTATTATCATCCTGTGAATGACCCTCCTGTCCTTGGAAGCCTTAGGCCTCCATCCAATTCCTTAGCTCAGGATGGCATATATACCTCATTTTATGAAATTGAAATTTGATTTTATCCTGTTAATCTGTCCCATGTCAATTTAATTCTTAGACCAGCCAGAAGAACCTAGAAGGATAGAGGAAAATTTTCTTTCTCTCTGACATTATCATGGGTAAAGCCTGTAAGTGGATGTATCATGAGCTTTGGAGGAAGCTTCAGAGCAGAGTGCAGAAGAGAGGGACACCGCTGAGTTTAGCTTTCCCTCTTTATTTTGGGTATTAAATCTATATAAATAGCTCTAGTTTCCATTCATTGAGCATCTTCTCTATTCTAGGTCCTTATTTAACCCTTTTAAGAATTTTTGTTTTTAAATATTTTAATTAACTTAAAAGCTTATTATCCTTGTTTTACAGATAGGGAAAGGTCATGAATCCTATTTAAAAGGTGAGGGTTAATAAGTCTGTACAAAGTTAAATAAACACTTCTAAATTCAATTTCTGAGGCCAGCGTTACCTTAATTCCAAAACCAGGTAAGAGATTACAAAAAAGAAAAAAAATTAATTACAGACCGAAATCTCTCATAAACATAGATATAAAAATCACCAACAGAATATTAGCAAATTGAATCCAGCAAAATAGAGAAAAAACATTCTACACAACAACCAAGTGAAATTTATTCTAAGTATATAAGACTGATTCAAAATATAAAACTCCATCAATGTAGTCTACCATATCAATAAGATAAGGAAGAAACTCATATGATCATATCAATTGATACAGAAAAAGTATTTGAGAAAAACCAATACCATTAATGATAAAAACTATCAGCAAACTAGAAAGAAGGAAACTTCCTGAACTTGGTAAATGCATCTACAAATAAAATCTGCAACTGACATAATAGGTAATGGTGAAGGACTGATTGCTTTCCCTGTAAGATGGTGAAGATTGCAAAGATGCCCATTTTCACTGCTCTTATTCAACATGGGACTGAGAATTCTAGCCTATACAGTAAGGGAAAAAATGGAAATGAAGTCACACAGTTTGAAAAGGAAGAAATACAACTATCCCTGTTTGCAGATGACGTGATTGTCTAGATAGAAAATCTCGAGTCTTAAAAAAAAACTTGAATAGGTAGGGTCTACAAGATTGCTGAATACAAGATCAACACACACACACACACACACACACACACACACACAAATTATATTTCTATATACTAATAAGGAACACATTAAACTTACATCAGAAATGCAGTACCATTTTAAATTCTCCAAAGAATATGAAATGCTTAGCCATACATCTAACAAACATATGCAAGAGCTATAGGCTGCAATGTATAAAATGTTGATGAAAGAAATAAAAGAAGACTGGAGTAAATGGAAAGACATATCATGCTCAAGGATTGGAGGATTCAACATAGGACATATAAATTTAACACAATTCCTATCAAATTCCCAGCAAGATTTTTGTACACATAGATAAGCTTATTCTAAAGTGTATTTAGGAAAGGCCCTAGAGTACTGAAAGCAATTTTGGAAACGAAAAATAAATTGGGAGAAATCACTCTTCTACTGTTAAAACTCACTATGTTATAGTAGTTATATAGTAAAGTGAAATAGACATTGTAACACTGTTACAGAGGAAGTTACATAGATCAATGGAACCAAATAGAGGAACCAGAAATAGATCCACACAGGTATATGCAATCATTTTTTGACAAAGTTACACAAGCAATTCAATGGAGGAAATAATTGTTTTGGAGAAATTTTATATACAAAGGCATTAAAAAAAACAACCTTCTGCCTATGTCTCACATCTTAATAAATATGAGTACATATATAGCTGGTGAAATATGAATAAACTCTAAATCATACCAATGATAATTACCTGATTTTGAGATTGCATTATTATTATACAAGATGTCAACACTGGGGGATACTGGATTCATGGTAAATTGGACCTCCTTTTACATTCCTCTTCAACTTTTTATACATCTATAATTTTTTCAAAATAAACATTTAAAAATTGTCAGTAGTTCATTTAAGGTCCTACACAGCTTGAAGAACATGCTGCTGACTTTCTAACCTCTCCAGAGCTAGAGTTCCTATCTGCTGCTGCATGCTATACTCTTCTAACTTCTAGCAAACAGCGTTCTGGCGTGGAGGTAGGAGGGCAATGCCAGGTTGTGGAAGTTAATATAAGGTATACAAATTCTGTAAGTAAAGATATATCCTGACTTACTGTTCGGGAAACCCCATCTTACTTGGAAAGTTGGGTTTATAACCTCAGTAAAACACCAATTCCTCTTTTGTTTCCTGACTCACATTTTCTGTGCTCACTACTAAGTATAAACTATGTTGAGATGGAATTCTAGGGGAAAACCTTCAATGTACCTGTTTGCACATCTTCTTTCTTAAGGGTTACGTTCTACCCTCCTGAAAGGTTTTTAAAGGACAGAACTGTTTCCTTACTCTAATTACAATTTCAAGCAACCACTATTGTAAAGACCTTTTTCTAGCTTAGTTTTCAGTTATTTTTCACTCTAAAATGTTTAAAGTTGTTTCTTCCTCCCTAAGTGAATTCTTTCCATATTGCTAGTTCTGTTTTTTGTTGTTGTTTTTTGTTTTCTCTTCCTCCTCTCTGTTTTAAGCATATAGAATCACATCTGCTTAACTCAGGGACTGTTGAGATTTCATGGGGATTTGGGGAGTAGCAGGCATCCTGGCCTGGAGATTGTTATTACTTTTTGATCCATCTCCAGTAAGCAGTCTAATAATTCCTCTCACACCTTCCACCAAAAGTTTTCTCCTCAGGCTAATTGACTGTTAATGGAAGATAAGTAAGGCATTTAAACATCCACATCTTCTCAGTATACATGATTTATATCACCCTCTTAAAAAACAGGATTTAGGGAGCAGTCATTCTTTTTTTTTTTTTTTCCTCTGTCACATCAGAAACTGGGTTTGTGGGATGGATTGGGAGACAGATTTTATTTTCTACTTGAGTTCTTCCAGGAATAGTAGTGAACTGCTAAAGTTGAAGTTACAGGGGTATAAGGACAGCTAGTTTTTTACATAACTAATCTATAGTTGAATTTTATTTGAAAAAAAAACTACATTTTCATTTGAAAATAGAGTGTTAGCCAGATAAATATCACTTCTTTTCTGTGAAAATTAACTCATGAATTTAGATTTTGGTAGATTAGGAGTCTATATGCATAGCATCTAATCTCTGAACCAGTTTTTGGCCTCTTTAATACAATAACTTTAAAATTACAAATTACACCCTTTAGTTTCCCTGGCTAAATAAAATAAATAAAGATAAGGTCATTTAATTAGACTTGTTTCAGACTTGCTATGGAAATAGCTAGTCATTAATGAAAAATGAAGTAGAATCTCTGGAGTAGGATGTGCTCTGACTGAGTATTGTCTTACAGTCTATTCCCTGATGGTGATTGTTACAAGATGGACCAAGAAATGAATGAGTGGCTCCCCAAGAGAAATACATTCTATGCACATAGTTATCTGAGCCAGTTGTTTGAAAACAAATATTTTATAAAATATAAATAATTCAGTTAGCTTCAGGAAGCAGTCCCTTATCCTGTAACTCTCTCGAAGCTGTTCCTTCTCTCAAGTTACACTTATTGTTCAAGCATCAATCAGCTCTTACAATAACCTTCAACCTGCCCTTCCGAATTTCCCCAAATGCAAGTTGTAGTCATTATCACCAGAGTTAACTTTCTCGAATGCAAATCTTACTATGATACCCTCTTTAAAAGTATCTCATTATGTTTCAGCCTTGCTGTCTGTGCCATGAGTAGCATCTTTACTTTGGCTTGCTCAAAGATTACTCTGTAACATGCAGACTGTATGTGAAACCAGATTATAAACAACTGCACTTATTCCAGGAATGGCAGTTTTACTTAAATGTTGGGTAAACTCTTTAAATAAAAAATACCGATTTATTACAGAATAGCATGAAATGCCATATGAATTTTGAAATAAAATAAGAAACCTTGAAGAAATGTCATGCTTGTAAAATCAATCTTCTTTGGATTTTGTGTTCAGACTCCTTATCATAGTGTATAATTCTTTTAACAATTGGACCCCAGCTAACACCGTATCCTGTGACTCCTTACTACTTACATTTCTCTGAGCTATCTCTGATGGACTACTAGTACCGTTCCCCAAACTTCCCATGCTCTTTGTGCATCTCTGAATTCTTTCATGCTGTTCTCTCTGCCTAAAATACCATTTCCCAGTTTCTCTGAGTTGTAAATTGCTATTCATCCTTAAAGTTTACAAATTCATTCAAACTACATAAATATATTATTCTTTTCTCTGTATCTAAAAATAATACTTCCCATAAATCTATTCAAGTATATTTTATGTTGTATCGTGCTTATTTTATGTATTTGTTACTTTTACTAGTTATGAAAGCTTTAAAGTTAAAGGATATGTCTTATTCAATTTTTGTCTTCCTGCAGTGTTTACACTCCTCCTTCCAAAGATTTCATTTAGATCCCCTTTCCTTGAGTGTGGGCTGTACTTTATGACTCCCTGATAACAAACTGAATGTAGTGGAAATCACAGAGTATAACTTCCAAGACTAGGTCATAATCAACACAAAATTTAGTACCTGGAAGTGATCCATCATGCTGCCATGACAGAGATGTAAAATCTCTTTGGCTGGACAATGAATAAAACTGGTAGGATTTTGAAAAGAAAAGTGGTAAAGGTTTTAAAAGCATTGAAAAAAACTCTATGTAGAAGAATGGTGACAATTCATAAGGCTTTGTGTGAGGGCTAAAAATAAAGCTATCAATGATTCCTGCAAAAACATGGAAAGTAGAAAAGATACCTAATGAACTGGGAGATCTAGCTATGGAGCTTTCCAGAACAAGTGTTGGAAGATGCCATCTGATTTCTTTTTGATACTTACGGTAAAATGTGAGAAAAGAGAGATGAACTAAAGTAAATATTGTTAAACACAAGGAAGCAAGATTTGATTGCTTTGAAAATTCTCAACGACTCCAGATAGTAAACACTGCCACGAAAACATGCTGTACAGATGAAATCAAGACTGGGACTGTAAAATCTTTGTTAAGATCTCATAAGACTCTGAGGTGAAGCTTCAGAATACCATTCAGTCAGAAAAAAGCTCCTCCAAATATTTTAAGGGTATGCCTTGCAGATCCTCTAAATCAAATAATAGAGGTACTAAGGAGCTTAAGGAAATTGCCCATCAGCAAAAGTCTAAAATAGAAAAGGGCATATGTCAAAAGAGGTTTGTCAGTGTGACCTTTGGCACATTAAGATTAACAGGAGATCCAAACAGTTTTAAAAGAATTATTTTGGTGGAAACAATGTCACCTTGGACTGAAAGGGACATTTTAAACTGGTGGTAATTTTGCCAATATAATTTTGATCCTCAAAAGTTCTTGCATGCATTGGACAATCTACCTGGCATGTTGTAAAGACATTCCAGCAACTATATAAAGTCCACATTTTGAGGTACTGAGATATTCTACCAATAACCAGTGAGAAACTGAAGTCTTTAGCCAATGGCTATGTGATTGAGCCAACTTGCTAGGGTATCATCTAGTCCAGGTAAACCTTAAAGTGACTGAAGCTCCAGCTAATATCTCAACTCTAACATTATGAGACACTCCAAACCAGAACCACCAGTAAGTTGCTCTTGTATTTCTGATTCTCAAAATCACTGATATAATATTTGTTGTATTCCATTAGGTTTGGATTAATTTGTTACACAGCAAGAGATGACTAAAACAGTTCTTTTTGTCATCTACTGTATTGTTTGGTGTGTAGTTCTCAGTTATCAAATATTTGCTGGAAAAGAAAAGGAGAGAAAAGATGAAGACAGAGTGGATGGAATACAGAATAGAAAAAATATGGAGAGAAATCATGATATTTAAAATAATTTAAAGGTTTCTCAATGACATTTTTTTCATAATATATGTTAAAAGTTATTTGGCTTTAAAAGTAAAAATGTCTGAATTTATATCAACAAATTAAGACAAAGGTGGTGGGCACTGATACTGACCTTTTCTGCACATCACATAGGCATTTTGTTATGATTTTCATTAAAATTTGTCATTTAATCTTAGCAAAAATTCTGGGAGTTAGGTTTTATCTCCAATTTATATATGAGAAAACAGCCTTAAAGGTATGAAATAACTTGTCACAATCATAAACCCAGTAAGTAGCAGAAGTAGAATCTGATCCCACATCTATCTGATTCCAAATTTTCTAATGTTTTGCTGTTGTATGAAACATATATTATTAATGATGCCTAGTGGATCTGGCATAGCAAGGAACTTTCTTTTTTCATTTATGTATTATTGATTATTTACTAAGAAGTTAAAAGTATTTATTAGCAGAATATTTGGGAATATTCTGGAGTCGACTGTGTTCAACTTTATTTGCACATCAGCTTTGCCTCAGGAGACTGTTTTAAAAAATACAAGTGTGGGGTGCAACATAAGTAGGCCTAGTAATCTGTTTTTTATAATCTCCTTAGAATGAAAAGTAGGGAAAAATTGTTCTAGGCATTAACTCTAGACAATTCTAACTTTTCTTCTCTTCCAACTCACGTTGGTGTTTCAACTTTGCCCTTCCCTTCCTTTTTCTTTCTTATAAAAACATCTATTGACTGTCTCTTAGATGCTTAACACTTTAATAAAAAATTTCTGCATATAACTAAGAAGTAGAAGGATTAGATCATACATTGAGTAGAATTCTGAGATCCTTTTTTGAAAATAATATTGACTGTTGTCTATAATGACGATACTGGGAATAAAGGGTTGAACTGGTGGGTGATGCACATATGAAACAATCTGAGAAAAATTGACTATTGGCTTCTTACTCAATTAGAGTTTCTCCTACGGTTAGCCCTTCAGTATATACCACAAAATTTTTATCCAAAAAAATTATTTTTCTTATATTCCTGTATACTTTAAGAATCTCTAAACAAATACTATTATTTATCTATAACATTTATAACTTTATGGTTTAAGTATCAGCCACAGAAATATTGTACACATTTGCTCATTCACTTAAAAACAATCATTTTACTTTCTGGACCTTTATCAGTTGTGGGTTTTTGTTTTTGTGTATGTGTATGAACTTTACAAATTTATTTTAAAAGTTCAAAAATTTCTTTTAGGTCACCCAAGTAATTGCTGATTATGTTATTCTGGCCTGTGGGATTGTGAAAGCATGTTGATGATATCAAAACAAGAAAAATAATCACTTCTATTCATAGAGCCCTGAAAATGTTACTTTGTCCTTCTCCTGACATTCTCCATGACTCTTCTGACTCCATTGTTTGCACTTGAGCTGTTCTCACTGTGGAGAGAGCCCTGGATTCCCTTAAATCTAATAAAGTCCAATTAAGGACTGTTAGTTCCTGAGTTGCATACCCTAAGGACACATGTTAATGATGAGTTTAAAATGGTGTCCTATTAGAGGCTTACAGAGTGCCAGCCACCTTAGCACTTCATTTTTAAAATGAGTGATAATTGGTAAGACTTTAGCATTCCTATTTAAAAGATAAGGAAGTACAGATTCAGGGAACTTCAGGACTTCATCAAGGTTGCCCAGACAAGCCACACTTAGAGCTTCTTAGATTATGAGTAGGTTAAATAATTGAATGACAGAGCTAAGATCCATTTCAATAAGACCCACAGTTTTAGTGTTTGGAGATGTGTGTGTGTGTGTTTGTGTATAGATATATATTTGGATTTGGGGAAGAGGATGTTTCTAGTTTTGCTTTCATTTTGAAAGATCTGTCCAGATTTTTATGAAATGGAATTGATTGGAACATTGACAGAAATTCCATTTTGTGCTATGGAAGCGTGCAGAAAATTTAGGGCCTAATTCTGTGATTTGCAGCTATGATGAAGGTAGTTCTTCATGAATCTTTTGAACTGTAAGATTATACAGGAGAAAATGAAACTATTTGGTCACCATCATCACATTCTTAGAAATGAAATTTTCAGCATGAACATTTGATACCTCACACCCTTCTTCCACACCCTGCCTATATGGGGCCTTTTCTGTGTGTAATAATATATGAATAGGCCCAGAATTAGTACAGTTAATCTCTTCTACGTCCCAGGGTACTAAATCCTCCATTAACTCAATTCTTGTTGAGGCATAGAAAGAAAATGCCTGGAAAATATCCTGGTGATTATATTTTTCCTTATGCAGTCTGAACCCAGGTATCACTTATATAGGCAACATACGATTATATAGGAAAACCTCTAAATACCACAGGCAGACTTTCATAGATTCAAAGTATTAAGGGATAGAAAGTGGTCTTAAAATGAATCTAACAAAGCCTATTATATGTATATAGTTTTTATTTAAGATATGAAATCAGCTAGATTCCTATCTTTTCAACAAGAGAACATCCTAAAAAACACAATATATTTAAATTAAAATATCATAAATGTTAATTTTCTGTGAAAAAATTGGAAGGAGTATGTCTAATGATAATATAGTAATTGGAAGGGGAACTCTTCAAAGAAATGAACCAAGGGATAGTGCAAAAACATTATCATAATGAGAAATGAAACAGCACACCAGAAATTAGAAGCAGACATTAGTAAGAATTAATGTACACACACACAGACACACAAATAACAACTTCAGAATGAAATCACATGACAGCATATGTCCTTAAGTGTGTAAAAGGGTCTCTGACTCATACCTGTGGTCAGGTTAGCTCTGAAGATGGAATAGGGTCAGATGAGGATAGTTCTAAGGGCATTAGATTCCAAAAATCCATGAAGATGTTCAGTCGGAGTTCTTCCCTTTGGGGCCATGGTTATAGGTTACATACATGCTTCCCAGAAATATATCTTAGTAATTTGTCTGAAGAAGAGATAGGTTGGCAGGTTTCTACTTTGGGGCATAAAATATTTAGAACATTTCTAGGATTGCTGTAAAATTTTGAATTTCCTACCATTTTCATATGTTATGACCATTATCCTCTTGATCACAAAATTATCCCAAAGGTGGAGCCAGAAGGAAGTTACTTTGCAATCCAAGTCATGTGTTAAGTAGTAGAGAGTGGTCAAGAAGCATCGACAGGAAAGTGCTCACTGGTAGTCTCTTAAGTATATTATTCTTTCATGGAATTCTTTTATGGAAGTGTAGTGATTAGGTCTTATCTTCATCTTATAAATCCCACAATGCCAAATCCCAAATTCTGTCAGTCATTCGTTCAATAATTAGCACCGACAGTGAGATTTATTAATTCCCTGATGTATCAAACTTCACCAGCTGTCTTGAAGTTGCAGAGCATAATGGTAGGATCTCAGAATCATACCTGTGCCTGACTTTCACATGGGGATAAACACTAGATGTTGCAAATTTAAATTTTTTTTAATGAATTAGATCTACTATACAATTTTTGGGTTATCTTAAGGTGATCTGAAGCTAAATTTCTGTGATAATAACTTCCATTTTGTGTTTTCTAGATATTACTGGAATAGATTTATAAAAGAAAGTGAAAAAAGTAAATAATTAAAGAAAAACTTGTGCTATATTTTTATCCACATCAAATTTCACCTGTTCTTGTGATGAATACACAATTTGTTCAGGCTTTTCCTTATTACCCAGCTCTGTTTAGGGAATATTTCCTAAAACAGTGATATTTTTAGAGATATTTCTTTTGCTATTTGTGTAGTACTTTATAAGAGATAGATATTTGATGAAAATTGGAAATTTGAATTCGTCATTTTAGGGTTTCACCCTGGAAAGCATTTGTGTGATAATAATACTGTAAACTATATTGTTCTGTCTTTATAATAATCAGTATTCTCACATGTTTATGGTTTATTTACCTGGTACTGAAAGGGAAAGTGTCCTCTGTTAGACAAAGTGTATATGACTCTATACTCCAATTGAGAAGCTTTAGGAGTTTCCACAATTTATTAAGATGTTTTCATAATGGGTCAGTTTCCAGAAGACATCCACTAAGGTTCAGCTCTTCACATGAAAATTAAGAAAAAAAATACATTTAGAAAGATGGCACTTTAAATCTGTGACTTTAATGCAGCAGCAGTGCTGCCTGAATCTTTGTAAAAGCAAGCAATACTGAGAAAATAGATATGGTTAAGAGATTACATAAAATATTTAAAAATAAGGCTAAAGAAGGCAAGGTCTTCTCCTGATTCTCTGTTGCCTCATAGACTTTGGTTTCTGTTTTATGCCATGCAATGTTTACCACCACAGTCAGTGAAAAGAATTTGTGTATTTAAATGTTTCTACTGTTATCCAGAAAAACTGCGAAGTGCTGCTTCAAGAGGTAGATGAGTATGATTTTTATCTTGGTGAGTACAGTTGTACTAATACGATGTCTAGTTAGGGCAAAGGATGTTTATTAAGGCCTACTGCAAGTCTGTGATTAAATTCATGCCACAGAGAAGCAAATTTGTTTATTCTGAAATTTATTTGCTCATGTGAAATTTTTCCACATCTTTTCCAATTTGGTCCTGGAGGGCTACTTTAGTCTTTTTTTTCTGCTACAGTGAGGTCCGTTTCAGTAGTTGCCATGGGATAAAGAAGTTTGCATATTTAGTAATTATGAGAATTCCCACAAGATCATTCACCACTTATTCTACCTTTTTGTCTTGGGTTTTGTTTGCTGCTCTGTGCATGGTGTTTTTTCCAGCAGACAATGTCAGAACAGGATTATTCCTCACTCTCTCTTATTCTCTGGAGTGAGAGTCACAATAAAACAGAACTCGTGGACTTCCCTGGTGGCGCAGTGGTTGAGAGTCCGCCTGCCGATGCAGGGGACGCAGGTTCGTGCCCCGGTCCAGGAAGATCCCACATGCCGCGGAGCGGCTAGGCCCGTGAGCCATGGCCGCTGAGCCTGCACGTCCGGAGCCTGTGCTCTGCAACGGGAAAGACCACAACAGTGAGAGACCTGCGTACTGCAAAAAAAAACAGAACTCATAATCCATTACATTTTCTAACAATTAGAAAAATAACTGGTAAGCCTCTATCTGTGCTCTCTCTTCCTCCTTCCTCACCGAAAATATATTACAGCAATTGGAAAGAACAGTTTGTCTCCTTGAAAGCAGAAGACGAACAAGGATACTAGCTCCTGTATTCCTATCTTTTAGTTTACAGCTGGATAAGTATGAAGAAATAAAGATGATAAAAGGCAATAAATGTATGTGTACATCTCAATATGAAATAATGTCTTACCGAATGATAAAGTGGCTTTTTCTTTAAAAGGTCACTTTGTTTCCATAACTGTTATGTATTGTTGCAAAATCCTTTAGAGAAAACAAAAGACATGATGCTAAGTGTACCCCATTGCCCACCTGAGAAAACAGAGGCACAGACTGATAAGGAACTCACTCAAGAGGATGCATGTGACCGTGACAAAAGAGGGATTCAAACCTTTGGAGTTCCAGCTTGCTTGTCTTGATACTGCGCCATTTTGCCTCGTAATATATATATTTTTCACAGTCCAGGAAAACAAGCATTGTTTTCAGTGAGCTAGTAATGTAAGAAGTTAATAAAGGTCTAAAGAGGCTAAACTGCAGTAGTGGCACAGAATAGAATATCTAACTTAACCTTTTGTCGGCATATTTCCAAAGGCAGAGACATGCTTTATAAACTAGAACAACGGCACATAGCAAAGGAATGACTTTAATTCATCTCACTGCAGATGGAAATATAATGTGCTAGTGTTTCCATATTTGTATTTCCTCTTTAGTTGTAAACTCAGCTTTAAAATCTTACTATAGTGAAATATTAAAATATACTGAGAATATATGATATGTATATATTTGACTATCAAATCTATGCACATAAAAATGACTGTAATCTGAGTGATGGGATTAATGTAAATGATTTCTTCTGAGTAAAACATGAGGATATATTTAGAACCATTTAGGTTTAACTTTTATGTATGGAAGCAAACTTAGAGAGCTCGTATAAACACTTCATTTGAAGAAGAGAAAAATAAGGTCCAGAAAAGTGAAATGAGTTACCAAAGACTATCACATCTATATGTCTACCATAGATGTAATTTATAATAGAAATTAGTTAAGTATTGCATCTGTATTTTGAAGTTAAGAAGAAGTTTCTGAGTTTCTGAGAAGATCTGATAAACAGTGGTCTGGAAATTTCCCATTCAGTACTATTTTTGGAGGGGATTTCTTCCAGGAAATGTTTTTCTTTGTAAGTAGTAGGAAGAACAAGTCTTTAATCTCTCTTTTTCTGTGTAAGCAAGAGTGCATTTATGTGCTTGTGTAGATAGATAGATGAATGGATAGATGATAGATAGATGGCATATATTAAGGTCTTAGAGGTCATAGAAACATTGTTTTGGAAGAAAAAACATTTTAATTGATTACTGAGGAGTAAATAGATGATTCCAAGTGGAATAATAAGGAGAAGAAATGTAAACATGGAGCAGTAATATGTACAAAGACACAAACATAAAAACACTAGTTTATTCAAGATATTCAAAACAAAAGGTTATTGTTTGAAATGTCAGGTATAAGTAAGAGACAATGAGATGGAAGAAGTAGTTTAAAGGCAGATAATGAAGGATCTTTTATGAGAAGTAATGGATTTGAAATTTATAACTAGCAATGCAGTAGAATTAGGTTAGGTTTTCTTTTTTGCGGTACGCAGGCCTCTCACTGTCGTGGCCTCTCCCGTTGCGGAGCACCTGCTCCGGACGCGCAGACTCAGCGGCCATGGCTCACAGGCCTAGCCGCTCCGCGGCATGTGGGATCCTCCCGGACCGGGGCACGAACCCGTGTCCCCTGCATCGGCAGGCGGACTCTCAACCACTGCGCCACCAGGGAAGCCCTAGGTTAGGTTTTAAACAGAGATTAGTGTAGCAGCAGGTAGGGGAAAGACCAGAAAGGGGAAATATTGACAACAGGAAGTTCAAAAAGGAAGTTGCTATAATGATTCAGACAAGAAATGATAAGAATCTGAACAAAGGCAGTAGCAGTGGGGGCAGAGCAGGATAAACAGAAATAAGAGATGTTTTAATTGTTGAATGTGTTAAGACTTCTTTGCTAATGTTATATCACCTGTGAAGAGCATAGAGGAATCAAAGATGATACCACCATATCTAACTGGATATCAGAACATCAATAACTGAGATAATGAGTACGGGAGAAACAGTTTGGAGTGAGAATGAAGGTACTGAGTACCATATTTGATGTCCTAAGTTTTGGTTGCCAGTATTATTGGATTGGGAGCTCAAGAGCTCAAGAGCTCTCTCGAGCAAAAGAAGAGATAAAGATCTGAGAATCACTAGTCATGTTTTGGTAGAAGCAATCATGAAATTATCCCAGGGAGTGTGTACAGAGAAATGTAAGAAGGCCAAGGACAAAATCTCAGAGAATACTAAAATGTGATAATGAGTGTTGAAAGTGGAGCCAATAAATGAAAAAGAAATAGTATTTTCAGATAATAGGAAGTAAGCTAGGCAAACATGATGTCCAAGATTCATAGGAGAAGAGAATTTCAAAAAGTTAGAATGGTGGGGCTTCCCTGGTGGAGCAGTGGTTGAGAGTCTGCCTGCCGATGCAGGGACATGAGTTCGTGCCCCGGTCCGGGAGGATCCCACATGCCATGGAGCGGCTAGGCCCGTGAGCCATGGCCTCTGAGCCTGCACGTCCGGAGCCTGTGCTCCACAACGGGAGAGGCCACGACAGTGAGAGGCCCGCGTAGCGCAGGAAAAAAAAAAACAAAAAGTTAGAATGGTGAACAAGGACAATTGTGTTAATAAGAGTCAAAGAGATTAACGATTGAATATAGATCATTTGGGGATCATTGTAAAGTGAGTAAAAGCATTTCCAGACTGGAAGGAAGGAGAAAAGATTGTAATGGATTAAAATATATTAGCATATGAAGTATATAAACTAAAGCTAGACTTTCAGTAATATTAGTCAATATGCAAAATAATGAGTATTAATTAAATTTTCTTTTTATTTACTGTAGATTATTGCATGAATGAGGAACAGATCAAGGAAAAGGTATTATCAATTAAGAGAGATATTCCCACAAATTATATTTTATGTAAAGTTGGATATTATAAGTTAGAAAGAATTAGCTGACAACATTGTTGGTGGGTTGAAAAGTTGAAATTATGTCAAAAATAGAAGATAACATCACAGTTATATAAAAAAAGGCAAAGAGTTCTCCTTAGGGAGAAGGTGATAATTATTTCTAATGGTCTATAAATGAAAAAAATTTTGTTTTCAATAACTTTTTAGCTTAAAAAAACTATGAAAATAAAGTTCTTCAGTATGAGGCTGAATTATAGAAAGTACCTAAAAGCAATCTTGTCAGTCCACTCAGTTATTTTTGCCTTATTTTATATATCTTTGAGGTCTGTGTGTTTCTCATGTATAATAAGAAAACTGAGATTTTTGAGATTTATGAAAATGAGACAGAGTGACATGGGTACTTTCTTTCTGCATCAACTTTGGCACAGGAGGACGGGTTAGAGAGTGGGCCCGATCAGCATGCAGTGGGCTGCACACTGGAGGGGGAATTCATTTTCTTTGCCATAAGAATCTACTTAGTTTTCATAAAATTGGCAACTTTCTAAAAATAAGATAAAAAATATATGGCTTATTCTTTCTTAAACTAAGGAGATAGACCGAACCACGAGTTATTTTAAGTTTGGTGCATGAATACGCGTCATAGTAAAACACTGATAATAAAATATTCCACATTCTTCTTTTTTTGGCTGTGCTGCATGGCCTGTGGGATCTTAGTTCCCCAACGAGGGATCTAACCTGTGCCCCGTGCAGTGGAAACATGGAGCCTTAACCGCTGGACCACCAGGGAATTCCCAAAACATTCCATATCCTTAACAGTGCTAATTTGTTGGAGGACCACATTGTATCACTGAGATGACACTAGATTATAATTAAGGAGTCTGAACTTTAGCCCCAACTCTGTAAAAAATTCTGAATAGAGAGGAAATTATAATATTTTAAGGACTTAGTTGTCCTTCATTGTATATCAAAAGCTTAGGATGCAATAATATGCAAGAATCCCTCTAATTCTAAAATTTTGCAAGTTACAAAACCCAGGACAGACATCATATTTTCTAAAGGCAGTAGTATTAAACTAGGTTAGTATTTTTTTTTTTTTCCATTTACCAGAATGTATTGGGTTGGCCCAAAAATTTGTTCAGGTTTTTCCATAACATCTTACAGAAAAACCCAAATGAACTTTTGGGCCAACCCAATAACATACATAAAATAAAATGCACAAATTATAAATTCACAGTTTGATAAATTTTGGCAAATGATACACCAATCAAGATATGAAACACTTCCATCACTTCAGAAAGCTGCTTCTTCCTCTTTACAGTACCCATCCTACCTCAGGCAATCACTTATCTGCTGTATCAGTATAGATTAATTTTGGATATTCCAGAACTCCATATAAATAGAAAAATATCATTTGTACTCTTCTGTCTCTGGCTTATTTCACAGAGCATACTATTTTTGAGATACATTCATCCTTATGACTGCATTTATCAATAGTTTATTCCTTATTGTTGAATAACACACCATTGTAGGAATATATCACAATTTGTTTTCCATTCTCCTGTTGATGGAAATTAGAATTGGTTCTAGTGTAAAGCTTTTCATTTATTTATTTATTTGACTGCGTCAGGTCTTAGCTGTGGCACGCGAGATCTTTGTTGCAGCACACTGGCTTCTCTCTAGTTGTGGCGCTCGGGCTCT
Organism: Orcinus orca; assembly: GCF_937001465.1. NCBI lineage: Eukaryota > Metazoa > Chordata > Mammalia > Artiodactyla > Delphinidae > Orcinus > Orcinus orca. The sequence goes on from NC_064560.1 coordinate 130,930,343, forward strand.
CGAGTGCATGCGTTCAGTAGTTGCAGCGCGCAGGCTTAGTTACCCTGCAGCATGTGGGATCTTATTTCCTTGACCAGAGATTGAACCTGCGTCCCTTGCATTGGAAGGCGGATTCTTAACCACTGGACCACCAAGGAAGTCCCAAGGCTTTTCTTTTTTGAACTTATATTTCATTACTCTTGTCTAAAATGCCTAGGATTAAAACTACTAAAATACTTTGCAGCATTGATGAATCTTCTAGTTATACCACATGCTTGCCAGCACTTAATTTTAAATTTTTATTAAATTATCAAATGGTTGCCATTATTTTAAAATTTAATCATTCTAGTAAGTGTAAAAAAATATTCTCAGAGTGAGTTTAATTTACATTTCTCTAATGACTGAAGTTGAGCATAGTTGTGCTTAGAGCTGTTAATGAAATTTGTGTCCAAACATTTTGCCCATTGTTTTATTTAGTTATTTGTCTTCTTATTATTGAGTTTCTAAATGTTCCTTATGGATTCTGGGTACAGTTGTTTGTGTGTGTGTGTGTGTGTGTGTGTGTGTGTGTGTGTGTGCGTGTGTATACATATATTACATATACATATGTGTATATATTTTTTCTTCCAGTCTTTGGTTTGTATTTTTAATTTTATAATAGTATCTTTAAAAGAAAAATAGTTTTTAAAAAATTTATTTTATTGAAGTACAGTTGATTTACAATGTTGTGTTAATTTCTGCTGTACAGCAAAGTGATTCAGTTACACATATTCCTTCCCATTATGCTTTATCACAGGCTATTGAATATAGTTCCCTGTGCTATACAGTAAGACCTTGTTGTTTATTCATCCCATATATTATAGGTTGCATCTGCTAATCCCAAACTCCCAATCCATCCCTCCCCCACCTCCCTCCCCCTTGGCAACTACAAGTCTGTTCAAAGAGCAATAGTTTTTAATTTAAATTAAATATACTTAAGTCTCTAATGGTTAATACTCTCAGTGGTATTCGTCTCCTGCCTATGTTATGCAGTGCTTGCCTACCTCAAGTTTGTGAAGATTTTCTCTTTTCTTATTGACCCATTTCAAATTACTTTTGACAATGGTCAACTTAGGAATTGAGGTTCATTTTTTTTTTTCTGTGTAGATATTCAGTTGCTCTAGAGCCACTTTCTGAAAAGACTATTCTTTTCACATTCACTTACTTTGTAACCATTGTCAAAAGTCAATTGGCCATATATCATTAATTGACAATATTTCTATACTGTTTAATTGACCTATACTTCTGATAGAATACAAAGTCTAGATTCTTATTTTTTGTAATGTTAAAAATAAGTCTGAAGATCAGGTAGTATAAGTTCTTTAATTTAGTCCTTCTTTTTCAAAATGCTTGCTAACCTATATTCTTTGCATTTCCAAATAAGTTTTAGAAACAGTTTGTCAGTTTCTATAATATCTGCTGATATTTTGATTGCTATTTTGTTGAATCCATAGAAAAATTGGGGCATAATGAATATCATAAAAATAATAAATTTTCAATACATGAATATGGTATATCTTTCCATTTATTTAGATCTTTATAAATTTCCCTCAGCAATGTTTAATCATTTTTAGTATAAAGGTATTCTATATATTTAATATTTTCCATAACAGTTTGTGTTTGATGCTATTGACTTTTCAAAATTTTATTTTCCAATTTCTTTTTGCTAGTATTCAGAAGTAAAATTGATTATTGTATTTGACCTTGAATCCTGTGATATTGCTAAATTCAATCAATATTTTCTTATATTCCTTAAGACATCCTAGTTAGATAGATATACTATCTATATAAATACAGATAATTTTCATTTTTTCTTTCTGATTTTTAAAAATGAAAGCTTTTCTTGCCTTATCAAACTAGATAATACTCCAGTTCAATATGTAATAGGAGGGGTGAGAATAAACATTCTTGTATGATTACATGATTTTTCTTTTTTATTCTGTTAGTATGGTGAATTGCAATGATTGATTTTCATAAATTGACTCAATCTTATAATCCAGGGAATATGATTATGTGTTCGTGATGGATTATCCTTTTCATCTATTTTATTATTCAATTTGTTAACATTTTGTTTTAGATTTATGTGTCTATTCTAATGAAGGATATGGTAGATCACTGGTTTTCTTTTAATAATCTCTTTGTCAGATGTTGGTATCAGGTTTATGCCAGTCTCATAAAATGAAATCAGTTCTGTTTTGTTTTCTGGTAAAATTTGTGAAAGCTTGGAATTAAATCATTTAAGAATTTTATTTATAGGATGATTTTTGTTTTGAATTCAATTTCTATAATAATTTTTAAAGTTCATTTTCAAAATCTGTGGGGTCTTTTTGCATAAAATTATTAATATTCTCATTTTATTCTTTTAATATGCATAGGATCGTTTGTGATGTCTCCTCTTGCATTCCTAATATAGATAATTTACGTTTACTCTTTTTATTCTTAATTAGCATTTCTAGGTGTTTATAAACTTTATTAAAATTTTCAATGATTGGCTTTTTTATATGTTGACTTTCTTTGTTATCTGATTTCTCTTTTTTGGCTTTTATTTATAGAAACTTACATCATTTATCTTAGCTTATATAGGCATTAAAAGTTCTAAATTTCCCTCCAAGTACCTCTTTAGCTGCATCCCAGATATTTTGACATACTTTATTTATATTATTATTCATTTCTGAATATTTTCTCATTTACCTTAGAATTTCTTCTTTGATCTATAGGTTATTTGGAAATGTTTAATTTCCAAATATCTCTTTCTTATTGGTTGCTAATATAATTTTGTTGTGATGTAAAACACTACTTTATAGGATTTAACCTTTAAAATACATTTAGACTATTTCATTGGCTTAGCACGTTTTATCTTGGTGAATGTTCCAAGTGTACTTGAGATTATGTTTGTGTGTGTGTGTGTGTGTGTGTGTGTGTATGTGTATGTGCTCTGGAGGTGTAATGTTCTGTAAATGTCAATTAATTCCAGTTAGTTTTTAATGTTCAGACTTTCTAAACACCCACTGATTTTTGGCTGGAATAGGGTGGGTATTGCCAAAAAGATTTTTTGTTGTCAGACTGCCCTTTTCCCTGTCCTTTGGTTAGGAGGAAGAGGCTTTCCTTGGAGTGTTTTGTTTGTTCCTATTGACAGGTCCAAGATAGAGGCTTCTCCTACCCCCGCGCCCCCTCCCCGGCCAGGCTGTAAGGATGACAACAAGGAAACTCAGAAAATGTACCACTATGTTGTTCCTAAAATCTCAAGGTTCTAGGAAGCCTATCATCTTCTTTTACCTTTGAAAGTGTTTCTGTGCTAATTTGCTGTTATGCCAGAGTTTTTTAGTTATCAGAAGGAGATCCTAGGAGAAATGGGGTCTATCTTGGTCAATCAGAGTCCAATAATTCTTTGTAATTCTAGTCCTCCAGCTGCAACACTCAAAAGACTAGAACTTCCCCTCCATACCCCACATGGCTTTGGTGGGCGAGCAGGGAGCTTATTTTCCATCCCCTACCCAAAGCAGGCAGTGCCCCTACGTAGCGTTTGCAGTGCTGCTCAGGGAGGTAATCTTCCGTCCTCCACTCTGGGTAAACAGATTGTGCCCCAGTTTACACAGTTTAGTGTCAGTGGGGTCTAACAGTGATCTGAACTTCCACCTTAGTCTGGTAACAATATGACTAAATAAAGCAGCTGGAAGCAGCGCTGGTTGGCATCCCTATCCCTGGTGTCTGCGTGCCCATAGGAGCTGATCTTCAATAGGTGAATGGTTGAACTAATTGGTACACGTTATAAAATTGCATAGAACTAAAACACACACGCACACACACACAAAAGTACATGCAAACTAGTGAAATCTGAGTAAGGTATATGGATTTTATCCACATCAGTTCCTTCGTTGTGACATTGTACAATGGTTATAACCAATAGGGAAACTGATACGATATCTAGAATCTCTTTGTATTATTTTTTACAACTGCAAATGAATCTATAATTAAGTAGAAATACAAACAAAGTTAAAAAATAAACAAGCCTATGATCATGCCCAACAGCAACAACAGAATATCACTAAAATCTCTCTACTCTGTCTGGGACAAAATTCCAACATCTACCAGCAACACTTAACCTCTACTATCTCTGTTCTCTTCTCAACTCTGTAGCATCTGCTTTCTGGTAATCTTTTTATAGTCTCACCCTGTGTGTTCATAGCCCAGCCCCCAACGCAGGATTCCCAGGAAACCTCCTCACATGGATTTCTGTGGCTCCAATACTATACCTCCCTCCTCTTCCAAAGATCAACCCTGAGTGCTGTGGTGTTTACCTCCGAGTTCCCCTCTTTTAGGGACCACAGTGTTCTGCTGCTTGTAATCCAATGCCTAAAAACAATTGACTCATAATTTTATCCACTTTTATGATTGTTTTTTGTAAGAAGGCTATTCTAGTAGTAGTTAGCAATTATAGATGTTAACAGAAAATTCCAGGTTAGTTCTTAAATAGTTTTCTAGTACCAGTTAATGTTAGGAGTTTGGGCACATCACCGGAGTTTCAGTTTCCTCATTTATAAAATAATCCAAAAATCCCTTTAAAAATCAATTTCTATGATCATCTAAATGAGCTACCATTCCTACTAAATACTACCCTTATAACTTTGTTGTGGGATTAACATTTTGCAGAAGGTGAATAAACTATTTTTGGAATTTAATTGTGTAATTCTAAACTGGAGGTTAAGCTAGAATATACATGAGTCATAACATCTATACATTCAAAGTGTGTCATGAACTTCACAATGCATGGATTTATTCTCTTAATAGCAGTAATGTTTCACAAAGTTATATTTTCATTAAGAAAACTTAAAACATTACCACATATTATAGTATTGTAATTTAACAAAAAGAAGTGTGAAGTCTTCCATTATAACGACACATTTGAGAGAAACTGCATTTTGGTATGAATCATCCCACTAACACAAAAGAAGTTCTGTAAACAAAGATTACTTCTCTTGTTCTTCTGTGAGATATTAATACAAATTTGAAGGAAAATTATTAGTTTGCTCTGACAGTCTAAATACATATTTCTCCAGGAAAAAAAAAATAAGGCTTAACCAATACTTTTCTCAAATCAAATTTATTTCAAATACAGTTATTCAACTAGAGTTATTTGGGATCATTAAATTCCTGCTTCAAAGTTACAAGATCAAAAGGAAAAAAAAATCTCTGATATAAACAAATTCTAAATTATAGATCATCAGCTTGAGAACCTGAATATATTGAATCTCACTGGGCTGAAAATGCTTTCTAGTTGATTGATGTATAGTTCACCTTTATTTTTCCAGAATCCAGTGGGTGTACTGAGCTAAGCACCATGGTAGATACTAAAAGTATAGTAATTAGTACCTTTCCTTAGGTAGTTATAGTTTCATTAATGACAACAACAAAAAAGATGTGCTTACTTGAAAAATTACATATTAGACAGCAGATGTCTTAGGGAAATAGCATGTTTAATGTCAAGAATGTTGTACAGGCAACAAGTGCTGTATCTTCAATATTTATATCTAAAGCTACTACCTCAACCTTAAATTTTCTCAAACTATTTAACCCTATGACCTTCATTCCTCTTCAGTTTAGTCACTTGGCAGTAGATTCATACTGGCAGCATGTCAACATATGGAACTGTTCAACCCACAAAATTTTGAATTTGCAATGTCTTTATTCTGTTTTTGTTCTTTTCATAACTTCACTTTCTCTGTAACTCATCTGCCTCTTCCTAGCTACACGCATTTCTCTATTGTACCTGGATCTCATAGTCAGTAAACAAAGCCTACTCAAAAGCAACTTTTCTAGCTGCTGCTGAGGGGCCAGAAACAGTTTCTTTTATACTCTATATGACTTGGCTATTACACCAAAAATAAATAAATGAATAGATTCACAAACTTCGGCTAAGCTACCGACTAGGCCCTCAGAGGCTGGGCTGCCCAGATACGAATCGCTCAACACATTGAATATCAAGTTAAAAGCATTGAGGCCTAAATGCAAATGCCTTTGTCATAATTGTGCTCTAGCATGTTTAATATCTAAACATAGGCTTCAGCTACTTTAGAGGACAGCCTTAAGACAAAGGAAAAAAAAAAAAAATCTCACTTTTAAGTGGCATTCACTGAGGAGTCTTAGACAACAAAAGGGAGATTGATCTCCTTACCAATTCAGGCAGCTGTGCCATTCATTCAGTTACTCAGCAAAATTCCTTTACCTTGTTTTGGGTGTTGGTCACTATATAAATCACACAGATTACAAGAACTACAAAACTCTTATAAAGCCTTAAAATAAATTGATGATGTTTGTTGAATAGTTGAACAATCACATACAGATTTAAAAGAGACTGTATACTCTGAAATCAGAATAGCAGATTTTGAACCCTAACCCTACCTTGGTCAAATTAATATATCTGTCTGTACCTCTTCTTCTTCAACTCTGTATATTGATAATTATCTACTTCTTACTCTTGCACAGATAAAATGAGAACATATATATTAAGTTATTAGAATGGTGCTTGTTCTATGTAAAGTGCTTAATGTATTTTGGCTGTAATTATCATCATTGTTATTATTTTTCTAATACTATATTACATAAATATTAATTTACTAGATACAGGGAGAAATAGATACATTTCCTCCTATCCGATAAGTTTCTCAGAGAACACAGCACTAGAGCTGAGACTTGAGAGGTATATGGGAGATCTTCTGATGGATGAATAGAGAGAAGACAAGAACAAGCCAGAAAAGGAGTTAAGAGCCCATCACAACATTTGTGGGGAAAGGTGACGTGTGCCTAAAATAAAGAGAGGAGGAAATAAGTTAGAGATATTTATGATGTATACTGATACCTTGTAGGCTTGATAAGTTGGAGTAAGTAAATGGGAGCAAAATCCAAGGCCCCTGTTTTCTGGCTTAAGTAACATGGACAGTATTTTTCTTCATTGCAATTGGATACACAGGTAAGGAGGATATTGATGAGAAAATTAGAGGAGAAATAACTAATACTGTCTGTGTTATATTGGATGCATATATCTGCAATCTGTTTTGTTTGAGGTGTTTAATGGATGCTTACTGGGATGAGGCAGGTAACATAAATGAGGGAGATGGACTTTGTGCCAAATTGGACAACACATGCTCCACTACAGGGCACAAATATGGCTCAGCTCGAAAGGATCATTGCCGTGCTGGAATGTGGGGTCAATGCTGCTAGATTTCCCTTTTTTTCCAAAAGAATTTATAATCTGCATTAAAAATATTCTAAATATTGGTATGCAGTATATTTTAAATTATGTGATCTCTAAAATGTCCATGGTTCACATTCATCCCAAAGGTTTCTAGGTGGTGATAGATTCATCCATCCACCCATCTGTTTATTCAAAACATATTGATTAAATACTTCCTTAGCACCAAGAACTCTTGTAGGTGCCAGATATACATGAATGGTTGATCTGAGAGCATGTGGTAGTTAACATTTTTGCCCCCAAAAATTACATAAGGAGAAGAAATAGATGGTTTGATTAGGTACTTGGGGAAACACCAGTGGGAATATTCTTGAAGGAATGCTCATAGAAAGGATAGGAAGAGAGTCAGGAAGAATTTGCATGATAGAAAATGATAACCTATTTTTAAGATAGATGCCGTGGTTAACAGAGGCAAAAACTGAGAAAAGACGAGTATACTTAGGATTAAAATGTATGTGTAGTTGATTAAGTGTGTTGATGGAACCCTTGGAGAAAACGGTTCAGAAAAATAATGGGGATGAAAGTCATATTTTAGTGATTGGAGAATGAATGGAAGGTGGAGAAGTGGACATGATGAGTATAGCTTATTATTTCTCGAGGCTTGACTAGGAAAGAAAGCTTGGGAATAGTGCAGCAGGGAGTTGTAAATGCAAGGTTAAAGGAAGAATAGTTTTGTGAGATGTGAGAAACTTGAGCATATTTTATATAAAGTCAGTGAAAAGAGGGATAATGATACAACAAAATAAGGGAGAAAAAAAAAAAACTTAAGAAACTAGAATTCCAGAAGAGACTACTTTGTAACAACCAAAAGACTCCTTTCCTCTTAATCTTCTCTGTGACCTTCAAATTATAATGCCTTGGGCTTCCCTGGTGGCACAGTGGTTGAGAGTCTGCCTGCCGATGCAGGGGACGTGGGTTCGTGCCCCGGTCCGGGAAGATCCCACATGCCGTGGAGCGGCTAGGCCTTTGAGCCATGGCCGCTGAGCCTGCGCGTCCGGAGCCTGTGCTCCGCAGTGGGAGAGACCACAGCAGTGAGAGGCCCACGTACCGCAAAAAAAAAAAAAATTATAATGCCTTATATCACTCCTACTCCTGATTATTGCTTCTAGAACTACTCAGTTTTGCTAAAGAAAATTGAAAATATCATATATATGCAGTACAGTTATGGATATTTTATAGATGAGGAAACAAAAGTTATGCCACCTGCCCCAAATCTTAAACTGGTCAGAAGCCAACTGGGTAGACATGTATGGGTTTATAACATTTTATCTGAATGTTTAGCCATCAAATTACACTCAATTTCAGAGTCTGTATGTGGTGACAGTACCAAGAAAATATCACTTGTGAGGTGTTGCAGCAGCCAGCTGGACTTTCTCAGTGTGTCATCCATCCGTTCATTTATCCATCCGTCAATCCAAAAAACACTTTTTGAGGACTTTCTCTGTCTAATTCTGAGCTGGGAGATGATTGAATATAGACCTGACTAGGATCCACCTGCAACAATCTTCTTTGACAGCAAATCCAAAAACTCATTTCACCACTGGATTGGGAGATCCCTTAGAGCAAGAATCGTGTCTTATTTGTATTTCTGTGCAGTCCCTGGCATAAAGTAGGCCTTAGGTAAATTTCATTTTGATATGGCTCCTGTCTTCCTCTCCAACTTTATTTTTCATCAGTCTGCCTCTTAATCTCTAGTGTTCAGCTCCATGGGTCTCCGTTTTGCTTCTGGAACATACCAAGTTTTGCCCTAGTACATCAGCAATTGTTCTTCCCTTAGACTCCAATATTCCTCCCCAGAAATTCTGTTACTTGGCTGAGATATATATATTACTTCTTAGCACCAATATGAATCCTCAGAATGGCCTTTCCTGACCACACTATCTAGAAAGAGACATCCTTTCACTCTCAAAGATATTACAAGTATCAATGCATCCCCACAATCTGCCTGCCATCGTTTACTCTCCAGAGACTTAAGGTAGCTTTTTTGTTTTGTTTTGTTTTGTTTTGTTTGTTTTGTTTTGTTTTCTGCAGAAAGTTTGATGTGCTTGGAAACATTATTAACATGTTTTGATTTTTAAAAAAATTCTGAAAAGATTTTGCATCACTAGAAAAGTGCATTTTTAGATGTTTTCTTAAAAATAAGACATTAAAAGTTTACATTTTTAATAATAGTCTTCAAAATAAAAAATGTGGAGATCTATTTCCTGATAATACTCTGCCTCTAGGTTGCTGTTACATTTTTTTTACAAATTTCTATTTCTGCTTCAATTCAATTAGTAAAGCTTTTATATATGGCTAAGAAACTTACAGGGAGAGGCTTAAGCATTAGGAGTATCTGACTCATTGACTCAAAGACTGCAAGGACTCTGCAATAGCAGTACAGGTCCCATTTTCAGAAAATATTTGAGTTTAACAATTTTCTGAATCAAGAAACCTATCCTGTCTATAACCCATTTTTCTTTTTCTTAATTACATTTTTATATTCCAAACTTACAAAAGTGATTAGTGCACATTATGAGGTAATTACCTTCCAACTTCATTTTAATTAACGATGCTATTTTTGGAGATAGCAGTGACACACATAACTCACATAGCTTCGATATTTATATTTTTGTTACTCTCTTTTTAACTCAAATGACTATTTTATTCCCTTCAGATTTATCAAAATCAGAGCTCTCCTGGGCTCCAACTTAGTATGCTAAGCTTTATTTTAGAGCAGAGTTTTGTAGTGGAGAACATTAGAGGTTTATAATGGCTAAGTCAGCAGACCTTTAACTATAGTTACAATAAAGGGCATCTCAAGCAGAGAGATCATGCTCCTACAGAAATCTCCACAGTAATATCTCCAAGCTAAAGAGGAACAAGAGCCCCTGATTGGCACTTTGTTACTTGAATGGTCCCCCACTGATGAGGCAGAAAGGACATTAAGGATGGTTTTAGCACAATCTAAAATCTCGCTGATGTCAGACTTAAAGCGGTGAAAGCCATAATGCCATTTCTAAAATATGCTCTGGAATCATGAAAGCTTTGCTTTCCAAGACACCCAGGACTTATTCTTCTTCCTACTTATTACTTGTAAAAGACCCTCTTCATCATTATGTCTCCTGTCTTCCACCGCTCAAGACAAACTAGGGAATCATCTTCATTTATATGCAGCACGTTCTTTCTGCTGCTGGTGCCACAATATAAATGTGTTTTATTAAAAATTAAAAATGTTGGTTTTACTCTCCATCAGGATGAAAAGTGAAGTCTCATTTTCATTTTCTGTCCTGTTTTCTCACTCCCATCCTTCTTGCATTGTCCCTCAGGACACTGCTATTAACAGATAGGCCACATTCCCAGAGACCTTAAATTATGTCAGCCTTTCCTGAACTCTCAGTCATGAGACAATAAGAGAAGGCAAAGGACTTTTCAAAGGATAGGTAAGGAGATGCCATGCTCCACTGGGATTAAACCTTTTTCTTGATCTTGTGTCAGAATGATGCGGAGAGAAATATATGTGGTGTCTTATCATTTTACAGCACATGGCTCTTAAAAGTTGAAAAGGCTATTATACATTGAGGAAAGTTAAAGGCCCAGAGAATTACCTCACAGTATTCAATTCTCTTTGAAAAATAAAAATAACAGGGCATATTCTGGATGGTGTTCCCATGGAAGTTTGTCTGCTACATTGCATGCTTGTTTCCCTTTTGTAATGCTAACTTTCAGGCTCCTGTTGGTATTTTTGGAAAGCAGAGAAGCATGTATTCTGTTAGTTGCCAAAACTGGCTCCACAGAGCAGCATGCTTTGCCATTTGAAGGTTAAATTCCTTTCAAAGAGACTTGTTGGAACTGTTCTTCTCACTCCTATTAACTAGTGGAACTGTCTGACCTTTATAAGTGCAAGTCAATATTCACACTGTCAGAGGAGTATCAGTGGGAGTAATCTTTTCAGTCGCAGAGAGAAACAGTTTGCCACAGGCAGATCATGAACAGAGAGGGGGAGATGGTGAGCAATGACATAAAACACTTTTAAGTGAATTCGAACAATGTCTTTGACACAGCTAGGAATTTTATTCAATTTTAGTTATAACAGTGCCTACTGGTCCGTCTAAACTGCAAAGGTGTCATTTTGAAGTAATAAAGACATAGAATGTGAAACGAAGCCTGTGAAACGAGCTCATCCCTTTTTATTTGTACCTTTGAGAACACAGGTGGCTCTTTCTCCCAAAATATACATCTCTGAAAACCATTCAGAAATGAACATTATTATTTTTAATGAGCACCAATGATCCTTCTTCCCTCTACACAAGACTTAATACTGGGGTGATATTTTAATAAACTTGAAAGAGGGAATTCTTTTTTTTTCTTTTTTGCCTTTTGTACCCCAAATTGCCATGAGTTTAACTTCAAAGCAATTTTTTCGAGTAAGTCATTTTCCAATGTGATAGTCACAAAATAAAAGTAAGGAAGGGAACACTATAATGTTGGTTTAAATTTCAGTTGGCTTTCTCTTCATTAATATATCATTATAATTACATTTGTGATCAAGTATGCTATTACAGGGCTTATTTTAATAAAAGCATCTATCAACAGGCTTATTTTTTAAAGATTGAGTAAAATATTCAGTTACTATTCCTATCAATGGATAGAACATACTTTAAGAATGAAAAGAAATCTTGAATATTACTTAAGTGTGTTGTTGTTAGTGGAAATAATGCAGTAAATTTGAAACTATTTCATTTGTATAATAGAATTGAGCAAATGATTTAATATATCTGTATCACTGGGAATTAAGTTCTCGCTATGGAAAAAAGGAGATATAATAGAAAATGGAAGGAAAAAGAAAACTTTCGTGTCTTTATTTGGAGATCAGAATAAAACATAATATATATGTATAATGCATATAGGTAGGTACACAAATATACATAATTCTAAACATTTATGAATGTAATTTTATAATTATATAGGAAAGTACTCAAACACTGATGGGAATGAATTGACAGATGAAAGATGTTAATAGGACTCTCACTGGCCAAATTTAGGACATACTAAGTGTGAAAATAAGCAATGATGGAAATGGATGATGATACTGAATTACAATCAATCCATTAATTTATACTGACAGCTATTAAAAAAATAAAATTTAGGGTGACAGATAAATATCTTATTTACAAAAAAATAAGGCCAAATAAAGCATTAAATATAGAAGAAATTATAGAGATAGCACATCACCATTTCACAACCACCATAGTAATAATAGACTCAGGAAAATGTCATCAATAGATGATAAAAACACTGATAAGATATCAGTAAGATTTGTAAGATATCTTTGAAAAACAGGATATGCATGCAGGCTCAATGCATCGTTTTATAAATTATTTATTAATTACCAAGGGAAGAAGTACCTTTTCAACAGATATATCTGGTGAAGACCATTTTAATCACATGACTAAATATCACCTATAATACAAATTGACATCATGTGCTTTGCAATATGATGAACTATTCACCCAGGTAGTACTTCCACCTAAATTTCTTAATCTGAATCTAATCAGGAAAAAAATGAAGAAACAATTATAAAACCCAAATTAAGGGGTATTCTGTAAAACAATCTAGAATAGACTCTCTAAAAATGTCAACATTCTGTTGTTTTTAAAAAAAGAAAAAAGTCTGTGGGAAGTTTATAATTTAAAGGAAACTAAAGAATATATGATAACTGCATGAAATGTGCAAACCTTATTTGCATTCTGGATCTTAAAAAAACTTTATAAAACACATTACTGGGATAATTGATAGTAGGTAGAATTTAATATAGGCTATGTATTAGATAATAGTATTGCATCAGTGTTAAATGTCCTTTCTATGACAATTTTATTATGGTTATGTAAGAGAATGTCCCTCTTCTTAGATGATTAATATTTCATGCTGAATTAATTAGAGATGAAGTGTCACAATATTTGCAACTAATGCTAAAATTGTTTATTAAAGAATATGCAAGAGAGAGAGAGAAAGGCTGAGAGAGAGAATAGGACTGAAAGAGACAAAGGGAGAAAATTAGTAAAATATTAACAATTGACATATATAGGGAAAAGGTATTTGCTGTTCTTCAAACATCAAAAAGTTCCTGCAACCTTTTGATAAATTTAAAGTCTTTCAATATAAAATTTGTGAAAAAAAGAAAAAAGCACAGTGATTTTTTAACTGTTGTATATCCCCCATAAAAGAATAAAAAGGATTGTTAATGTATCACATTATATCTTTGTATTACTTATAATATGATGTCTAACAATAAATTCCTTATAAGATATAGTAATTTATGTAGACAATTCAAATCACCATAGAAATTTAGAGCTACAAGGGTTTTGAGAGTCAGAGAAAATTGTAGAATCATAAATTCCCACTTGCTATATATATTAACCTTTTGATCAGGTTTTCTCTTTCCTGTATTTTAAATCTCTCTTCGTTTATTTTTCTTTTCAATCAGCATTTAACATGCTCTAGTTTCCCTCAACTTAAAAAATAAAAATAACCTCCTTTTCTCAATCCAAAGCCTGCCTCCAGATGCCACTTATCCTGCTTTCCTACTTCACATTTAAACCTTCGATTCACTCTCCTCACCTGAGACCCCTTCCACACACACAACTCACCACTCTACTGACACAACTCTTGTCTAGGACACCAATGACTCGATTGTTGTTTGATCCAGTGACTACCTTGCAGTCCTTTTCCTTCTCTTGCTCACACTCTAGAGATCATTTAACAAGGTTAATTTCTTTCTTCTTCAGGAGGGAAAAATCAAAGGAAAAGAAAAAAAAAGAAACTTCCCTTAGCTTCCACATTTCTTTCATTATTTTAGGTCTTTTATTATCAGTCTCCTTTGCAGTTTCTATAACTGCCCTGGTTCCTTAAGTGTTTGTGATTGACGGATATCTGTCCTAGTGGTGTTTTTTTTCTCTCATAATATCTAGAAAATATTTCATTTGATCTTATGTTTTCAGTAACCACCTATATGCAGGAGGCTATGGAATCTAAGCAGAACAAACATCTGTTGTAATTCAAAACTTTTATTTCCTGTTTACTATAAGCTATTTTCTTTTGGATATCTTGCAGATATCTGAAATTGAACATGTCCAGATTTTGTAATTCCATTAATGTACTCTATAGTAATGGAATGTTTCTTATTCAGAAATAATTATAAAATGCCTACTACAGGCCAGGTTCTTTACTAGGAGCTTGTATTCAACAGGCAGCAAAAGAGAGATTCTTGACCTAGCAGAGCTTACATTTAATTGTCCAGAAATCTGAATGGCATCTTTAATGTAATTCACTGCCCCATCAAATCAGATATGCCCTCAATTCACTTTTAATCTGTTCATTTCTCTCTGAGAATAATATATTCCTATTCTCCTTTTTCTATAATATTAAGTAATTAATAGAATCAGTTTTAAACTCATGCCAAGTTTAAACCCATGCCAGTTGATCAATTATAACTTCACATTAGTAACCATGCTTCTGAAAACCAACCAATTAGTAGCAGACAGTTATCAGTGCCACAATCGACATCCCCCACCCCCTTGAAAGTCTGCCAAGTCCTGAACATGTTATTTTGCTCCATTTTTTTCCCTCAAAGCCTATGAAAGATCAAGAATTTGTTTTGTTGAGAGGTACTATGTCTTACATGCACAGCTCTCCCTTGATTACCAAGAAAAAATTCAGCTTTTTTTTCTGATATTGAATGTTGACATCTTCCTTCCACATTTCCACTCTCATTATCATTACTTTAAGCTGTACATTAGTCATATCCACCAGAGTTATTGCAATAGCTCCTTCGTTGGTCCACCTGGCACTATCTGTTTCTCTTCATTCTTTGAACCTCAAACAATTCATTCTGAGGCCAGTATTACCTTGATACCAAAAGTAGGCAGACACATCACCAAAAAATAAAATTGCATAACAGTCTATCTTATGAACAGAGAGGCAGACATCCTCAACAAATATTAGCACACTGAATCCAACAATATATAAAAAGTGTTATATATCATGACCAAGTGCTATATATCCCTTGGGAGGATGGACAGGTTTAGCATATGAAAGTCAACCAAGGTAGCCCATATTAATAGAATAAAGGACAAAACAACACTGTCATCTCAATTGATGCAGAGAAAGCATTTGACAAAATCCAACACCCATTCATGATAAAAACACTCGACAAACTAGAAATATAGGGGAACTTCCTCAACTTTATAAGGGCATCTATGGAGAACCAATAGATAACACTATGATTAATATGAAAGAGCAGATACTTTCTCTCTAAGATCAGGAAAAGTAAAAGATATTCACTGTTGTTGCTTTTATTTAATACTGTATTGGATTTCTAGCCAGAGCAATTTGTCAAGAAGAAGAAATAAATGGTATCAAGATTAGATAGGAGGGATTCCCTGGTGGCTCAGTGGTTGAGAGCCCGCCTGCCGATTCAGGGGACGTGGGTTCGTGCCCCGGTCCGGGAGGATCCCACATGCCGCGGAGCGGCTGGGCCCGTGAGCCATGGCCACTGGGCCTGCGTGTCCGGAGCCTGTGCTCTGCAACGGGAGAGGCCACAGCAGTGAGAGGCCCACGTACTGCAAAAAAAAAAAAAAAAAAAAAAAATAGATAGGAAAAGTAAAACTATCTCTGTTTATGTTACCAACCAGGTCCTCAGACTCCTTAATCAGTTGAAATTGATATGATGAATTGCCAGATCAATTCAGGCAAGGCTTTACTGGGGCTCGTGCTGTAGCACGAGGGAGCAAAACCAAGTAAGGGGTGCCCTTGCTGGCTCCCCAAGGGGGCAAGCTGACCCCTTAAATGGGGTGAGGGTAGGGGCAGATCGGTGGGTTGGGCTGGAGGGGTGGCTCCAGTGGTCTGCCCACTCCCTTGGTGGTGCTGTGTGGAGGGATCATGCACAGTACCCTGCCTTTGCTCCTGACACCTCAGAAGTGGCAGTTGGGTTTTGGTCTTTTTGTATCCTGTTGTTCATAATTTGCCATAATTCGGGCATACATGCAGTTATGTTTAATTTCTTATAGTTTCTTTGTATTTTGTTGCTGAAGGAGATGTTTGTACAGGTGCAAGCACTGCAGCAAAGGGTCCCAAGTCCCAGCCTGTCTCATTGACGCAACATGAATGACATGATTTATATATGTACAATCCAGGGTAATCCACAAAAAAACTTTTAGAACTAATAAATGAGTTCAGCAAGGTTCTAGGATATAAGATCAATACAGAAAAGTCCATTGTATTTCTATATACTAGCAATGAACAATTTGGAAATTATATTAATAAAACAATTTCATTTCCAGTAGCATCCAAAACAATTTAAAATTCAGGGATATATTTAATAAAAGAAATGCATGACTTGTACACTCAAGACTATAAAACATCATTGAAAGAAAATAAAGAAGCCCTGGGACTTCCCTAGTGGTCCAGTGGTTGGGAATCCACACTCCCAGTGTGGGGGCCCCAAGCCCCAGGATGCCTGGTCAAGGAACTAGATTCCTCATGCCAAAACTAAAAGATCCCACATGCTGCAACGAAGATCCCACATGCCACAATTGAGACCCGCCACAGCCAAAATGAATAAATAAATAAATAGTAAAAAATAATAAAGAAGCCCTAAATAAATGGAAAAATAAATCTTATGTTTATAGATTGGGAGACTTACTATAGTTAAGAGAGTGATACAACCCAGATCTGATCTGTGGATTTACCAAAATCCTTATTAAAAAATCCCATTTTCCTCTTTTGGCAGAAATTGACAGGTTGATCCTAATAGCCAAAACCATCTTAAAAAGAACAAAGCTGAAGGACTTATACTTCCTGATTTCAAAACTTACTACAAAGTTTCAGCTATCAAAACACTGTAGTACTGGGATAAGAATAGCAATTAAACCAATGGAACGTAATTGAGATTCCAGAAATAAACCCATACAATATGACAAATGATTTTCAACAAGAGTTCCAAAACCATTTAATGGGGAAAAAAAATGGTCTCTTCAACAAATAGTGCTGGAACAATGGAATATCTACATGTCAAAGGATGAAGTTAGACCCCCTACCTTACTCCATATACAAACATCAATTCAGAATGGATAAAAAAGCTAAAAGCAAGACCAAAAACTATAAAATTCTTAGAATAAAACATAGAGGAATACCATTGTGAACTTGGACCATGCAATCATTTCTTATATATGATAACAAAGTATAAGTAACAAAAGAAATTACAAACTGGACTTCATCAAAATCAAAAAGTTTTATTCTTCAAAGGGCACCATCAAGAAAGTAAAAGCACTAGAGACTTTACCCCAGAATATATAAAGATCTCTTTCATTTCAACAAAAAGACAAATAACTCAATTTAAAAATAGGCAAAGACCTGAAAATATATTTCTTAAAGAAAATATAGAAATGGTTAAAAGCGCAAGAATGATGTTCAATATAATTAAATTGTCATCAGAGAAATGCAAACCAAAATCACACTGAGATAACCACCCCTAAGATGGTTAAAGAAAATTTTTAAAGATATATAGTAAGAAGGCTGGCAAAACTGTGGAGAAAATGGTAACCCTCATACATTGTTGGTGGTAGTGTAAAATAATACAGCCATTTTGAGGCGGTTTGTTCCTCAAATTGTTAAATCTATAGCTATCATAATCCAGAAAGTCCACTCCTAGGTACTTTTCCAAGAGAAATGAAAACCTACGTCCATATAAAATTTTGTATGTGAAAGTTCATAATGGTATTATTATGATAGCCAAAAATGAAAACAAATATTCATCAACTGATGAATGGATAAACAAATGTGATATATTATTCAGCCATACAAAGGAATGAAGTATTGATACATGCTACAGTATAAATGAGTCTTGAAAACATGATGCTAAATAAAATAATCCAGTCATAACAAACTCATTGTATGATTCTATGTATATGAAATGTCCAGACTAGGCAAATGCGTAGAGACAGAAATAGATTAGTGGTTGTTAGGGGCCGAAAAGAGGGACAGATGCAGAGTGAATGCTAATAAGCATGAGGTTTCTTTTTTTAGGATGATGAAAATATTCTGGATTAGATATGACGGTTGAACAACTCTGAATTTCCTAAAAACCAATGAATTGTATATTTTAAAGAGTGAATTTTATGGTATATGATTTATTTCTCAGTAAAGCTTTCATAAAAATAAAAACAACCCAAAGTAATTGTCTAAAGTGAAAATCTAACCTTGTTAAATCTAATTTTTAGAAAACGCTTTCCAATGGCCTCTTCTTGTATTTAGGATAAACTTCAAAGGCTTTGACTTAGGCTTCTTTTTTTGTTTGTTTTTTTAATAAATTTATTTATGTATTTATTTATTTTGGCTGTGTTTGGTCTTCGTTGCAGTGCGTGGGTTTCTCATTGCAGTGGCTGCTCTTGTTGCGGAGCATGGGCTCTAGGCACGTGGGCTCAGTAGTTGTGACATGCAGGCTTCAGCAGTTGTGGCTCATGGGCTCCAGGGTGCAGGTTCAGTAGTTGTGACGCACAGGCTTAGTTGCTCCGTGGCATGTGGGAAATTTCTGGACCAGGAATCGAACCCATGTCCCCTGCATTGGTAGGCGGATTCTTTACCACTGTGCCACCAAGGAAGTCTGACTTGGGCTTCTTGTACGCTTTGTATGGTGATCTCTGAGTAATTCTAGTTTCATTTCTTGGCATTCCCTGCCCCAAATATAGATACACCAAACTCTATGGTTCTGTCATATTCAACCTCCTTCAAGTCTGTACCTCTAGAACTTTGAGTTCTTTATGCTGAAGTTTTCAAACAGCCCTTCTCCATCTTTTAGTCCACTATGAAACTTCCTTTGTCCATCACTCATTATTAATAGGTTAGATATACTTGTTCAATTATTCCATAATATACTAATAGCTACTCTACTTGACTATAATTGCTTGTTTAATTTTTTGCCTCTCCCACTAGACTGGAAAATCTATGAAGGTAGAAATTGTGTCTCTTCTGGTCCCATTTTCATTCCCAGTGCTAGAAGTAACAAAACACATGTTTGTTGAATGAATGTATCAGTGAATGAGCTCACACTAGTGTTATTTTCTGAGTACTCTTTTGGATGATGGCTTTAGAAATAATTCTAATTAATGAAGCTGGACATTTTTCTAAAAAATATTAAATTTTTCTTACAGAAAATTTACCTGAATTTGTATTCCATATTTATGATGTTGCAAAACTGCTACCTTGATAGACATTATAGTAGGACCATGGGTACATTTCTAACTATGAATATCTGTGTCTTCACAAGCATCCTTAGTCTTCATGCAAATAATGCTTAATCATCTGAATAATTAGTTTCTGCTTAATAAAAAAAATAATAATATAAATAAATTTTCACAGCATCATATAGCTTGAAGGATGAACAAGAATTTGAGTTTTCTTTTCAAAACAGCTCTATTCTTCCCGTCTAACATCAAAAACTTATTTTGGTCAAACAAGTCAGTTTCCATAATCCTATGTCTGCTCAAAGTCAGCTATGCAGAGATCAAGATTACATAGGCCTCTTAACAGATTTCCAAGTCAGCTCTGCAGTTTGTTTTAATAAAAGCATTTGTGTCAACTTACATTTTCAGGTGGGTTATATTATTAAAACAGACAGGCACAAAGATGGTAGAATGCTTGTTTAAAACCAATAAAGATGGGACTTCCCTGGTGGTGCAGTGGTTAAGAATTCTCCTGCCAATGCAGGGGACATGGGTTCGATCCCTGGTCCAAGAAGGTCCCACATGCCACAGAGCAGCTCAGCCTGTGCGCCACAAGTACGAGCCTGCGCTCTAGAGCCCGCGAGCCACAGCTACTGAAGCCCGTGTACCTGGACCCCGTGCTCTGCAACAGGAGAAGCCACCGCAGTGAGAAACCTGTGCACCGCGGTGAAGAGTGGCCCCCGCTCGCAGCAACTGGAGAGGGCCCGCTAGCAGCAACAAAGACCCAGCGCAGCTTAAAAAAAACAAAACAAAACAAAAAAAACAACAAAGATGATGATGTTTTCCATCTAAATAATGGGGTTTATTTGATAATGCTGGATTAGTAATTAGTGATTTGTTAGATAATGCTTACTTGGTGATTAATGTAACGTACTGTGATACAATCACAGCTTAACAGGTGTATTAGTCAGGGTTCTCCAGAGAAACAGCCAATAGGATGTAGAAATGAGAGAGAAAGAGATTGACTGATTGATTGGTTGATTATAAGGAATTGGCTCATGCAGTTGTGGAGGCTGATAAGTTCTAAGATTGGTAGCTGGCTAGCTGGAGAGCCAGGAGAGCTGATAGTGTGGTTTCAGTCTGCAGACCCACAGACCTGAGACTCAGAAGAGCCAGTGTTTCAGTTTGAGTCTGAAGGCAGGAAGAAAACAAAACAAAACAGAACACTATGATCCAGCTCAAAAGTAGTCAGGCAAGAGGAATCCCCCCTTATTTGGGAGAAGGTCAGCCTTTTGTTTTATTCAGGCCTTCAACTAATTGGATGAGTCCTACTTACATTAGGGAAGGAAATCTCCTTTACTCATTTTATTGATTTAAATATTAAATTCATCCAAAAATACTCTCACGGAAATGCCTGTAATGATGATTGACTAAATATCTGGGCACCCCATGGTCCAGTCAAGCTAGCACATAAAAGTAATCATTACAACAGGCACTTATTATGTGCATCTATTAGGTATTTTCCTTTTTGTTATTATTTTATATTTTTCTTTTTTGAGGAGTTGATAATAGGTGGACTTTTGAGGAGGTGGTAATAGGTGAAACTCCTTGTGCTTCAGTTTTCAAATTTGTATCTGTGGTAGGCAGAATTCTAAGATAATCCCCAATGAGTCATGCCTTTGTATAATCATCTTGAGTGGGAATTGAACTTGTGACTTGCTTCTAGCCAATAGAATATGGCAAAGGTAATCGGAAAGTCATTCCCTTGTTGTTATACAGTACCAGATGCTCTTCTGTTTTAGCAGACTGGAATAAGAGTTTCTCCTGCTGGCTTCGAAGAAGTAAGTGGCAATATTATGAGAGCACTAAGTAGCAAGGAACAGCCAGGGCCTCTAGTTGCTGAGAGTTGCTAACAGCCAGCAGGAAAGCAGCGACCTCAGTCCTACAACCACAAGAAATTAAAATTTTCTGACAATCATGTCCACAGCCTGGCAAACAACTAGATTGCAACCTATGAGATGCTGAGCAGAGGACCCAGTTAAACCATGCCTAGACTCCTGATCCATCAAAACTGTGAGATAATAAATGTATGTTGTTCTAAGCCTCTAAGTTTATAATAATTTGTTAAGCAGCAATATAATTAATGCAGTATCCCTGCTGCAAAACTCTGCTCTGACCCCAGCATTAAAAACTTTTCTAGTCATATTTTGTAAAGTGGGTGGGCAAATTGCATTTAATTACAGGGCAGACATAGAAGGTCCAAAAATCAGATTGAGAATTGAGACCTGTGCAGGGGCAGGGCTGAAAGAAATTCCAGTCTGATAAACAGTAAAGATTTGACTTAGAAATTTAACATGAAGCAAAAGCGTGTTGGCAACAAGTGCAAAATGTATTCAAGTATAGTATGGGGGATAAGAGAGTAGGCATATTTTGATATCTAAGCAGGCTCTTCATGTTGCCAAGTTTGTAAAATCATAGCAGGGGTTTGGCTTCCAGGCATAACACTCAAATATCTAAGAGAAACTACACAAAGTCAAGGCTCTATTCTAATGAAAGCCAGCAGCCTAAGCAAGCAGGAGCAGGATTTAGGGCTGTTAATAAGACAATTTCTCACTTATGAGAACCGGATTACGTGTAACAAATTCTGAAACTCCAGTATCTGTAGTATAGTTACTTTTAATTAGGTTTAATTCAGAGAGTTCTAGATTTCTTCCTCATCTCTGACAAAATAAATATCATTGACATCTAAACAGTTAAAGCAAAGATCTTTGTACTAAATTGCAGAGTAGAATACAAATACATATATACATAAAATGACCCTTTTATTCCTGAGTAGTCCACACGTGTTATAGAATGAGGACCTCCCTTAGAGGTTCCAGCTGCCTGATTATCACCGAGTACCCATAGTAGGGGAAGGAGGGTTGCACTAAAAGACAGATTTGGGCCCAAGCCCATGTCTCTGATACTGTTCAGAAAACATCCACAGCAACAACCCAAACTATTCTCACAAGATGATTTAATGAAAAATATTAGCAGTTGAATGAAATATTATGAATGAAAAATATTAGGCAGTTGGTCACTGCCTACCTCGTTCCAAACTGAATCAGTTCATGAAACATTTGGAGTTCTTTTTAACTTTTTTTTTTTCCTCATTTGTCTAACAAATCCACTTATCTCTGTTTGCCTTTATTCAATGAGCAGCAACCCTAGATTTTTCTTGCTACTCTTAGATGCACATTTACCTAATAAGTGATTGTAAAGTTATACAAGTTTTTAAATGTTTGCTGAGGAATTCTCAATAAAAACTCATTTTCACATCATCTCTTAATACCGAGAGTACATAAACAGTACAAGCATGCAGGTACAACTGGATGGAAAAAACAACCTAAGATTATTTTGTCACATTAGGACTCCCTGTCTCAGGTCAGGCTGGTCCTAGAGAAGGAACCGAACAAGTCAAATGGCTGCGGCTTAGAATAAAAGGAATATAGAGTCTAATAATGAGGTTCCAAACAATATTACTGGAGCCAGCTCTTTGTAAGGCCAGCATTCAACTAAAATTTCTCGTTTAGGTTCAGACAAAATTATAAAATTTTCAGCATCATATTCCCAATTCCCCGCGATCTGGACACACTGTATATTTCTAATCTTAAGTGTTGCTTTTGATTTTTGTACTCCAGCCAAAAATAGATACTTTTCATTTTAGTCTAGGATGTCCTATCATTTTTGACCCCTTTATATGCGCTCTCTCTGTTCTTTTTGTCTGGAACACCCTTTATCTGATATTACTTGCTGGAATACTTCAGTTTCCTTAAGTTTTACACCTTATATTCTGCCTAAAAACATGGTAAAATGTTTTTGTCCTAAAAGAAATATGTCCTAAATGCTGTTCTTGCTTTAAATTATTTCCCTATCTTTCTTTCATTTATACCAAAAATCATCTTATATTATCACTGCCAGCAAGATAGCTGACTAGATATCCTAGAAAAAAAAGTTCCTCCCACTGTAGACATCCTAAAAAATGCTAAGTAAAATACAACCACCAACCTTGTGCTCTCAAGAAAATAAGTGAAATCTGCAGGTGGTTAGAGTGATAAAGTAGAAAACAAGTTTGTTATGAGGATGCTGAAACCACAGGTGCCTTGAGGCTGTTTACAGATCTTACTAACCTAGAATCTTGGGAAAGTAAAATCTTTTTCTGAGATTTCACATGTGAAGGTCTTTCTCCTTTTACTGGGGATTGAAATTTGTTATTTATATTACCTATATGGTCCAAGAAACCCTAAGTTGGAACATTAATTTAAAAATTATTATTGCCTAGTGGTGCCTAACAGAAAGAAATAAAAATATTCTCTGAAGGGATTCACCTCCATTTAGGACACATAGATTCCCACATGTAAAATCCTGCCAAAGTTGAGCTCACAATAAAACATTTCCAAAAGTAGAAATAAACAAGCCACCATAACTAAGAATTACTGGAAATAACAAGCAGCAAAATGAGAAGCCAAAAAAACTACAGATACTGAAAATTTGGAAACAGAATATATGCTGTGTTTAAAAGATATAAATAAATAAAGATTTTACTTGAATAAATAAAGAAGAAACTTTGAAAACATACCTAGCATTATTCAGTGTAGGAGAAAGAAGTTACGTCCACACGTCAGAAAAATAGTCCAACTGGAAAAAGGTTTCCATGTAATATATGAAATAAAGTACTAGGAGGACTCATGGAAGAATATTTTATAAACTCTGAGTGTATAAATTCTTTCTGAAAATAAAAAAAAAAAACATTAAAGAAAGGACTGAAAAATTCCTCTATAGAAACGTAGAAATATTCTGCATGGTAACATCCAACAACAACAGATTGAAAAGAAAAATGACAATGTGGGAAAAAAATTGTGACTCATATCACAGAAAAAGAAAGGTGAGACAGCCTCCCTTATATTAGTAAAGTATGCCTACAAATTGAGAAGAAAAAGAATAAACTTCAATATAATATGAGTATAGGATATGAACATGTAGTTCTCAGTAAAAGAAATATAAATAACTTTTAAACATGAAAATGTCTTTCAAACACCAATAGAAAGGCAATGCCAATCAAAACAACTAGGAAGTAGCGTGTCTCAGATATCAGATTAATAATCTTGCAAACATCTGATGATACACTGTACTATTTAGACTGCAGGTTACTAGACTCTGTCATACATTGCAGATGGAACTGCAAATGACTTTAATCCTAAGAGAGTGCAATTTGACAGAATTATTAAGACAATAGAGTCATATAACTTTGACCCAGCAAATCTACATGAACATTGATTTATACATTAAGTTATTTATTGAAAGATCACTAGTAATAACATGATATAAATAATCTAAATATCCATTATTAGAGGGTTGAAAAAATTAATTAACGTATATTCATAAATGGACTACTGTGCATTTATTAAATATCACAATGAGGAAGCTCCCTATGTACTGGCAGGATCACCACCATAGTATATTATAATAACAAAAAAAAAAGATACCAAGTTGAAGAAAATTGACTATTGCATATCAATATTGTATATGCCAATGGTGATAATGCTTCTCACCATTTGTGATAAAAAAAGATGAGAACTCATAGTTTAACTGCTTTAATAGGTATAAAAATATCTCTATATTAGCTCCAAATAGCATTAACAAAAATATTAATAGTAGGTAGTGGGAATCGGGTGAATGGGGTTCAGAAGAGAGTTTTCATAGTATTTCTTTGTATCATTCAAGGTCATGTCAAGAAAGTGAATTCAATAGATGGTTAAACTAAAGATATTTTTAACCAGGAGGTTTCAACTAAGCATTAGGCAAAGTTGAAGAAATTAACAAGAAAATTTGAGGCACCTGGAGATTAGCAACACTAGGAAGCCATTATACCTGCTACCAATAGAAAAGGGGAGAGAATAGTTTTGTAGGAATTCAATGACAGCCCCTGTAATAAAAGACCACCTGATCAGATCTGTGGTTGGAGTGGGACTCAGCAACTGGCAGAATCCCTATGCCAAAGCAGAGAAAAGGGGGAAGAAATATTTATATTTCTCTTCCCTCCAGACCTCTCATCTTCTCCCTGTACCTTTCATTAGACAAACTCAACCAGAAGCCAGATAGCAAGGAACCCTAGCAATGCAGTCCGTAAGGGTAAGTTGGAGCACAGAGCAGGAGAAAGAATAATAAAAATATATTCTTATATGCAAATTAATATCAGAATTACATACTGTGTGGCACAGAGATTGAAAAACTTGTCTGACAACTCTGTGTTAGTAAGACTTTGGCTCAAAAGCAATTCTTGTACATGACCAATGGATAGGTAAGTTGATAGACCCTTTGGAAAGCAATTCAGCAATATCTAAATAGTTAAAGTTGAAGACGTACATTCTTATGAACCAGGAATTCCATCCTACAATAAATCATTCTAAGGAAACCCACTCATTTGCACCTGGAGACATGCACCAGAATGTTCACCACAGTTTCTCTGTAATAGTATAAATGATGACAAATCACTTGAATATCCATTAACAAGACAGTGGAAATTTGTGCCATATTCATTTCATACAACAAGAGTGGACAGCAGTGAAAGTGAATGAATTAGAACTACATCTATCAAACACAAATAGCACACAAAGAAGACAAATTGCTGATGATATTATTTATGTAAAGTTTAGCAGCATGCAAAATTATATATTGTTTAGGGATAATAATAAGGATAATGCCATATTCAGGATAGAGGTTAGCTCTGAGACCTGAGAGATAGGTATGCAGAAGATTTTCTTCTTTGAAAACTGTTTTCTTTTTTCTTAAGTTATGAAGTGAATATGATAGTGCTCATTATATTTTGATAAGTTCTTAGGTGTATCTGAAATATAATAAAATTTAAGAATATATTAAATAGGACCAAAGTAAAAAATATGTGTATATATGAGTGTATATGTGCATATGTGTGTGTGTGTATATATATATATATATATATATATATATATATATATAATAAAAGAATACATGTGTTATAAACTGAATTCTGTCCCCCCAAATCCATATGTTGAAGCCCTAACCTCCAGTGTGACTCTACTTGGAGGTAGGGCCTTTAAAGAGGTAATAAGTTTAAATGAGATCATAAGAGTGGTGCCCTAATCCAAGAAGACTAGTGTCCTTATAAGAGCAGGAAGAGATACCAGTGCGTGGGGTGGTGGTGAGGGCACACAGAAAAAAGGACATATGAGGTCGCAGAAAGAACGCGGCCGTCTGAAAGCCAAGGAGAGAAGAGTCAGGAGAAACCAAACCTGTCAACGTTTTGAGCTTGGACTTCTAGCCTCCGGAACTATGAGAAAATAAATTTCTGTTGTTTTAGCCACCCAAACTGTGGTATTTTGTTATAGCAGCCCTAGCAAACTAATACAGAAATACAGCAATTTATTTTTTGGTATCCACAGACATTACCTCTGAAATTCTGACATTTCTCTGCCTTTCTATTGAATTTCCTTTCATAATGCTTCCTAACAGTAAAATTCAGTGGTCCTTTAGGTTTTTTTTTTAATATACCTCAATGTACCTCTGAAGAAGTGACTGCCATTACACCTTCTTTTATATTCCTTTTTGTTTGTGTTCATCCTGTTGAGTTTTACTGATTCTCCTCCAAAATCTATAATCTGCTATTTACTTCCACATTTGTTCATTCTCCATCTGCTGAAAGATAACTTCCCACAAGTCTATGTCTCGCCTCTCTTGTGTCTCTTCACTTTTCTTCATAGAATATCATTAAACTAAATTATTTTTATTATCACACTCATGTAAATAATTCTGAAAGCCATATCTGAAAGCCTTTTCTCTCTCTTATTTCCCAAGGACAGAAACTGACTTCCGCTGGGCACTATGACTAGGTACTAGGTCATTTTATTATGCACTGACATATAGTGTCACTTAGTATCTACAACTACTCTAGGAACATTGAGGGCTCTTAGTCACTGCTATTACAGTAGCAATGGGTGATACAATGTCACAAATAATGTAGTTTAACCAAAAGGTAAAATAATCCCAGCTAATAATGAGAAGACAAAGGCAGAAAGGATCTTAGAGCTAACCACACATAGAAATGTGTTTCAACCCATACCCTTTTTTTTTTTAATTGGAGTATAATTGCTTTACAATGTTGTGTTAGTTTCTGCTGTACAATGAAGTAAATCAGCTATATGTATACATATATCCCCTCCCTCTAGGATCTCCCTCCCAACCCCCCCATCCCACCCATCTAGGTTGTCACAGAGCACAGAGCTGAGCTCCCTGTGCTATACTGCAGGTTCCCACTAGCTATCTATTTTACACATGGTAGTGTATTTATGTCAAACCTAGTCTCCCAATGTGTCCCACCCTCCCCTCCCACCCTATGTCCACACGCCCATTCTCTACATCTACATCTCTATTCCTGCCCTGGAACTAGTTTCATCTGTATCATTTTTCTAGATTCCACATACATGCGTTAACATATATTTATTTTTCTCTTGCTGGCTTACTTCACTCTGTATGACAGACCCTAGGTCCATCCACATCTCTACAAATGACCCAATTTTGTTCCTTTTTATGGTTGAGTAATATTCCATTGTATATATGTACCACATCTTCTTTATCCATTCATCTGTCGATGGACACAGGTTGTTTCCATGTCCTGGCTATTGTAAATAGCGCTGCAGTGAACATTGGGGTAAATGTGTCTTTTTGAATTATGGTTTTCTCAGGGTATATGAACAGTAGTGGGATTGCTGGGTTATATAGTAGTTTTATTTTTAGTTTTTTAAGGAACCTCCATACTGTTCTCCATAGTGGCTGTATCAATGTACATTCCCACCAACAGTGCAAGAGTGTTCCCTTTTCTCCACACTCTCTCCAGCATTTATTATTTGTACATTTTTTTATGATGGCCATTCTGACTGGTGTGAGGTGATACCTCATTGTAGTTTTGATTTGCATTACTCTAATAATTAGTGATGTTGAGCAGCTTTTCATGTGCTTCTGGCCATCTCTATGTCTTCTTTGGAGAAATGTCTATTTAGGTCTTCTGCCCATTTTTTGATTGGGTTGTTTGGTTGTTTTTGATACTGAGCTGCTTTTGAATGCAGATTTTGCTATTGATTCTCAACCTCTGCTTATAATTTCCAGCTCCACATTCCATTAATACCTCTAAAGACATATTCTAAAATTGAATTCATAATTTTATCCTCATATCTGTTTTTACATTTTCTTTACCACCTTTATTTCCATTGCTATTTTCTGAGTCACTCAAGCATAAAAACTTTGTATCGTTTCTAATTCCTTTTCCTCTTTCTTGCTTTCCACATACAGTAAATTACTTCCATAAGCCCTTAATATTCATTTCTATCTTTCTCTTCCTATTGCTTTATTTCTTATAAGGCCGTTGAAATCATATTTTAACTGATCTTTTCTTTCCAGTTCCCTTCCTCTAGTAGCTTAATTAGCAGAGTAATCTTCTTGAAACCTAACTGCAATCCTACCAAGCCCCTGATGTAAAATTTCTATTTCAGGACTAATACATTCCAGTGCTCCAGGGAAAATTTTCTTTTAAGGCTTTGCCACAGTTTCTTGACTGTCTCACCAATCCATCATGATCTTATACATTCACTTTCATACCAGTTCCTGCTCGCTTCCCAATGGCCTTGAATTTCCATTTGTGAATGCCATTCGTGTCTTGGTTAAAGTATGTCCTTGATTTATGATTTATTATGAACATAGCTTAATTTCTGTCTTCAGGTCCTATGTATTAAAATATTTTCGTCTTGGTATCAACCATATATTTGTAACATCTCTTCAGTCACTGAGGGATTTTTCCAGCTTGTTTATAAACTTGACTATTGGAGGGAGACTCAACAGTTGGTTTGGGATTTTAATACATGTGGTCAGCAAAAACAGTTCCTTCACAAAACAGTTATAACATACTTTAATATTTTCTCCAACTTTTCCCTCTTATGTACATGATTCTTCAACTTTTTATAACATAGCACATGCAGAAAATTATATTTGTGTTTATATGGACTAATATCATGAATGAAGGCAGATGCTGCAGAAATGACAAGATGAGGCCTTCTGCTAATCCACACAAATTAGATGCACATTTTGGCACACAGTTAATTCATTCAAGATATGCACATCAATTTCTGAAGCTCACCAGTTAGGAAGATTCTCTTTAAGTAACATATTGATTATTGAACACTATATTTAATAATTTAATTAAAAACGGAAAAAGTTACAAATCCTTTGTATTTTGACATTTTTAATATTTGTGACACCTATACCAGAATTATCAACGTTCACCAACATTAATTTCTCCTCAGCTCTTGAGTACAGGAACAGTGCCACTATCTATGCACTTAATTCATTGTCAAGGGGATTGTTTCCATATACCATTGTTTGTTCATTTTAAGATGCCAATGATTGCAGGACACTCTGTCTCTTTAACAATAGCATGTTGGTGAAACATAAAGAAATATTACATTAAGTGCATTTATTGACTGTCTGAAAATTCTCAATGTCAGAAATATTTATTTAAATAAACAGTTATGTCTGTAATCAAGGAAATACAGTGTTTAGGAATTATCCATTTATTCAAGGGAGAATGTATCTTTACACTTTGTTTCCAGGTGACATTTTCTGGTGGACAGAAGCTTTTAATTTTCTTTGTAAACTGACAAACCTAGTAGCGGTGTAACCATGTCTATTTAACTAGCTCTGTGTATTGCCTGTTTGAGCCTTTTGTGTGACACGTATGTTCTCTTTGTAGCTATGTGAAAATTAAAGTAGACCTCCAAGTGGCTGTTAAAAGCCATGCATGAAATACCCAAAGATATAGGACAGAACAGGATTCCTTCCCAATCATAGTACATATGATTTCCCCTCTTTCACATTTGTGATCTCCATTTGAAAAATGGTAGGTAGGTACACGTGTGAGTGCAAGTACCAGCACCAGGGCTCTAGTTGTGAAAATTAAGTTCACTATCTAGACAATATATGTACATTATCATGTACAGTTTCAAAATTCTCAATACTATTAGTGTCAGCAAAGCGTTGATTTTTAAGCTTACTTTTTTTTTTTTCCCTGAGGGCTTGCTAGGGTTGCCTCACTGAGAATTCCAGATGGAGAAGGACTGCTCTCTGGCTCACGAATGGAAGCCCGCCAAAGAGGGAGAGGCTGTAGTTTAAATTAATCTTCAAGGGGGTGGGGAAGACCTCAACAGTCCCCTGGAGGGTTTGAAAACATATTTACACCTCCTGTTTGCCAACAGCGACAGCAAAACAAATCATTGCTCTGTACAGACAGCATGATGGAAGCATATTTAACTGAGGGGAAGTTAAAAACAACAGTTGCTCAGATTACCTCAGAACAAGGCATTTTAAGAAGGCACTCCATTTTTTTCTGTCCCTTAATTTTTTCAGAGATAACAGAACATTTTCCACCTTATTCTCCACCCCTCCCCCATTCTAATCTAAAGGATACTCTGATCTCAGAAAGGGTTCTTTCCTAATACCCTTTCCCTAGTCCCTACAATTCCAAAGCAAATATATCATTGACATATTGTAATTGTCAAAGGGGTAAAGACTTGAGTCTGGCTTCTGTAATGTCTTTGATTCTTAATCCAAAGTTAACAGATGCAGTACTGAGTTCATGGGGATGTTATTGCTAAGAGTCATAATGACCCATTCCTCTTCCCCGTCCTTGTTTTCTTCATTCAGTTTCTTGGTGTGGGATGGTAAGGAATGTGTCAAGATTTCAGGAAAATGTTTCATGCATTTTATCTCATCTTTTCTCTGCTTATATCCATTTACGCATGTATTTAACTCTTATGTTGTATTTCATGTTGCAAATTTGCCAGCCTGTTCTCTCAAATCCTCAGAAAGCCAATCCACATGACAGTTTTGTGAATTTCAACAGTCCTGTAGACATCTGTGATATTACTACATTTGTGAACACGATATCACAAACAATTCCATGGAAGTAAAAACTTACATTCCATTATGCAAAGTCTCCTTTTGTTTAAATTTTGTCATAAAACTATACTGATACATATTTCTGATAGAACTACTTAGTCTTCAGAATGGAAGAGCCCTTAGTGACCTCATGTTTTTTTTTCAATATAAGAGATTGGCTGGTTACTGGCAGATCAATATATCAGTTTTCCAGACTTATAATCAAGTGCTTTGCCTACATTAGCCTTGCTTTGGGACATATTTAATATTTCTCAGGTGCCCCCAGTTATAATTTATCAGCTTTGAGAAGCATTCATTCTGAAATGGTGTACCAGGTAACCAGAATCAATTCTGGATGATGGCAAATTAACAGGCATTTCAAAACTGGACTTTGGAGAACTCTTTGGAGCAGTTGGTGATAGAGTCAACTCATGAAGTGACAAAGAGAAGAGAACGCCAAATACTGTTAAGAAAAAAATCAAAGTCTCATGCAAATATGCACTCATGCCAAACATTCCAAATACCCACTCCCCGTTGATCACACAGATTGTATAGCATGCCCTCCCACTCTGCTGTGTACCACCAGGCTGTATGATTACTCTCTGTAGCATATTTTCTCATTAAAGGGTATCCTTTATCTTGATTTAATCTGTAGAGTCATAAAATTGTTGTAGTCCATAAAATACAACTTTAATTAGAGGAAATGTTCAGAGTTTGACTAAGTAATCAGACATTCCCAATAGTGCTAAATATTTATCCATAAAGAAAAGTGTACATTAACTATAACAGGAAAATCTTTATTTAAAAATTTACTACCATGAACCTTAAATGACCCTTTTTCATTAATTATTTGAGAAGTGAAATCTTTTTGGAAATATATTTATCATCTAGAGTGTCATTAGGATTATATTTAAAGTAGAGGATTAATCCATTTAAAATAGCCTTGAAAAAGTTAAAAATACATTCTCAAGAACCTGTTTCACCACCCGAGTTACTAGTTCACAGAGGAAAGCAAAACATCCTTTAGTCATTCAGATAACAACTGAATGTTGAACACTCTCAGAGTTCCAAGTGGTATGGGGGACGCTTGGTATAAATATATAAGGACAGATACTTTCCTCTAAAATCGAACAGTGAAAAGAAAATACAGGCCTACCTTGTTTTATTGCACTTCACTTTATTGTGCTTCACAGATACTGTGTTTTTTACCAGTTGAAGGTTTGAGGCAACCCCACTATGAGCAAGTCTGTTGGTGCTATTTTTTTCCAACAGCATTTGCTCACTTCACATTTGATAATTCTTGCAATATTTCACTTTTTCATTATTACTGTATTTGTTATGGTGATCTGTGGTTAGTGATCTTTGATGTTACAATTATAATTGTTTGGGGGCACCACGAACTGTGGTCATATAAGACAGCAAACTTAATTGATAAATGTATGCATTTTGACTGCTCCACTGACAGGTTATTCCCCCATCTCTCCCCCTTTCTTTGGGCCTCCCTATTTCCTGAGACAACAATATTGGAATTAGGCCAATTAATAATCTTACAGTGGCCTCTAGATGTTCAAGTGAAAGAAAGAGTTGCATGTTCTTTCACTTTAAATCAAAAGATAGAAATGATTAAGCTTAGTGAGAAAGGCACGTCGAAAGCCGAGGTAGACCGAAAGCTAGGCCTCTTGTGCCAAACAGCCAAGTTGTGAATGCAAAGGAAAGTTCTTGAAGGGAATTAAAAGTGCTGCTCCAGTGAACACATGGATGATAAGAAAACAGAACAGGCTTATTGCTGATATGGAGAAAGTTTTAGTGATCTGGATAGAAGATCAAACCAACCACAACATTCCCTCAAGGCAAAGCCTAATTTAAAATAAGGCCCTAACTGTTTAATTCTGTGAAGGCTGAGAGAGGTGAGGAAGCTGCAGAAGAAAAGTTTGAAGCTAGCAGAGGCTAGCTCATGAGGTTTAAGAGAAGAAGCCATCTCCAGAACACAGAAGTGCAACTTGAAGGCAGCAAGTTATCTGGAAGATCTAGCTAAGATAATGAAGGTGGCTACACTAAACAACAGATTTTCAATGTGGACAAAACAGCCTTTTGTTGGAAGAAGATGCCTTCTAGGACTTTCATAGCTAGAGAGGAGAAGTCAATGCCTGGCTTCAAAGTTTTGAAGGACAGGCTGACTCTTGCTAGGGGCTAATGCAGCAGGAGACTTTAAGTTGAAGCCAACACTCATTTACAATTCTAAAAATCCTTGGGGACTCCCATGTTGGTGCAGTGGTTAAGAATCCACCTGCCAATCTAGGGGACACAAGTTCGATCCCTGGTCTGGGAAGATACTATGCCACAGAGCAACTAAGCCTGTGCGCCACAACTACTGAGCCTGCGCTTTAGAGACTGCGAGCCAAAACTGCTGAACCCACACGCCACAACTACTGAAGTCTGCATACCTAGAGCCCGTGCTCTGCAACAAGAGAAGCCACCACAATGAGAAGCCCACCCACCACAATGAAGAGTAGTCCCTGCTTGCTGCAACTAGGGAAAGCCCACGTGCAGCAATGAAGACCCAATGCAGCCAAAATAGTAAATTTAAAAAAAGTCCTTGGGACCTTAAGAATTATGCTAAATCTACTGTGCCTGTGCTCTATAAATGGAACAATATAGCCTGGATAACAGCACATCTTTTACAATATGATTTACTGAATATTTTAAGCCCACTGCTGACAACTGCTGCTTAGATATCTTTCAAAATATAATAGCTCATTGACAATGCACCTGGTCACTCAAGAGCTCTGGAGGAGATGTACAATGAGATTCATGTTGTTTTCCTGCCTGCTAACACAAAATCCATTCTGCAGCCTATGGATCAAGGAGTAATTTCGACTTTCAAGTCTTATTATTTAACAAATATATTTTTTAAGGCTATAGCTGCCATAGATAGTTAATCCTCTGATAGAACTGGGCAAAGTAAATGGAAAACCTTCTGGAAAGGATTCACCATTCTAGATGCCATTAAGAACATTCATGATTCATGTGAAAATATCAACATTAATAGGAGTTTGGAAGAAGTTGATTCCAATACCCATGGATGATTTGAGGGGTTCAAGACTTCAGTGAAGGAAGTAACTGCAGATATGATGGAAATAGCAAGAGAACTAGAATTAGAAGTGAGCCTGAAGATGTGACTGAATTTCTGCAATCATGTTAAAATTTTAATGGATAAGGATTTGCAAGTGGTTTCTTGAGATGGAATCTACTCCTTGTGAAGATGTTATGAAGATTGTTGAAATGACAACAAAGGATTTAGAATATTACATAAACTTAGTTGATAAAGAAGCAGCAGCGTTTGAGAAGATTGACTCCAATTTTGAAAGAAGGTCTACTGTGGGTATAATGGTATCAAACAGCATTGTATGCTACAGAAAAGTGGTTCATGAAAGGAAGAGTCAGTGGATGTGGCCAACTTCATTGTTGTCCTATTTTAATAAATTGTCACAGTCACCCCAGCCTTCAATAATCATTATATGCAGAACCAAATAAATAATGAAATTACGGGGGGAGAGAGGAGGGGGGGGAGGGAAATCTTAAGTTGCAGGCATATCAAATAGAATTCAAGAAAAGGAAGTATAGTTGAATCTCGCAAGGCCCAAATCCAGCAAAGTGCTGAAAAGATATCAAGAATTAGGGGTTCCAGCTTCTCTTTCTCTCACAGGTCACAGGGTCTCCTATGACAGCTTACAGCTTAGATCTTTGGCATTGTTTTTCTCTTTCTCTACAAATCAGTTTTCTCTCAACTTACACAAGGCCCAAATAAAATTCCTAATATACCTTCATACCCAGTAATAACAGCTAATTGATAGAATCTCTTTGTGTCTCAATTCCAGACTCCTAAGACAAGTTTATCATCTTAGTTTGGTGCAGGTGACTGCCCTTCATCAGGTTAGACTTGTAAGCTATTTTTGAGTAAAAATTATCTATGAAATTGGCACACAGATAATTAAGAAGAACTCACTTCAGGAGATAATAATTGGCTGGCATTTCTAACATATTCTGATATAGTCTCATTTATTCAATTATTAATTGAGCACTTCTATGGAAAAACACTGCTCATTTGACAGATATAGAGATTAACAGTTCATAGTTCTTGCATGTAAGGAGTGGGGTGGAGGAGACAAAAGAAAACAAATTACCAATTTCGGGGATATATATGATACCAATGGTCCCCACACTTTAGATATAGCCACTCTGGTTGTCTCTTGTTGACTCTTCCCAACAGAGTGAGGAGTACACAGAGCCCAGATGTCACAGAACTCTCTTTGCATATCCTGGGACAGAATTAGCCTCCCAGATGGCCTGAGGCCATGTGTAGGCTTCATCTACATGATTGTTTTCTAGAGGATTGTCCCACCAGTGTGCATTTCCCCTATGCCTGAAAGGTAAGGCAAGGATAGTTGTTTGGGGAAAGGGTATGTAACTCAACTTTGGAAGAAACCTGTGTTTAAGGCCCCTGGAAAGGAAGGGTGTAAAATAGAGATAGGGTGGAAAGCTAAAGAACATGGAACTTGAACTGGGCACCTTTCTTTCTACTCTGTCCTAGATAACAAATGTTAGGGGCTAGTCTGGATACCTACTAAGGGACTATGATATAGATATTTTCTTTGTGTTAAGGGAAGACAGAAGACAGTAAAAGCTGGTCAAGATACATTGGAAAACAAGGTGACATTATATCTGAGTTTTAAAAGGCTATTAATAGTTATGTGAACAAAGTGATGAATTTCTTAGAAGGTGCAGCATGTGAAAAGGCAGGCAAATCTATATTTATCTGCTGTGGTATGACATTCATAAGGATCTACAGAGGGACTTTATGCATGGCACAGAATTCATACATGTGAATGGATACTAAAAGTTGTCATCTTCCTCTGATATCAACAGTGGCCTAAGTTATTCCCCTTCCTTCCCATCTGTGGCCTCACAAGTTTTCTAACACTCCTTAGTTGATGATTTCCTAGGAGTAAAAAATATTCACCTATTCAGAATATTTAACAATCATTACAGGACAGACACTCCATTCATCTGAGCTTTTCCTCTGGCAATTATTTATGGGCTGGTTATTTCATTTGCTATAAGTGTGAATATAAGAGCACCCTAAGGAGTAGATAGTCTACGTGTTCTCCATACAATAAAGTAGAGTTTCAATTAATGAAGATTTAAATAAATATTAGGGCATCCAGTTAAATATGGTGGATTTGTCATACACATTATCTTCCGTCCCTTCCTGAAATACCAATAAATTGACAACAAGGGAACTTATAAAGATACTGAAGCCAAAAAAGGCAAAGATGTTAGAGTATAATAGTGCAATGTTAAGAAAAGAAGGAACCAGATGTATACATGGTATGATGTTTAATTTTATGTGTCAACTTGACTGGGCCTCAGGATGCCTAGATACCTGATCAAATATTATTTCTGGGTGTGTCTATGAGGGTGTTTCTGGAGAAACTGGCATTTGAGTTGGTGAGCTGAGTAAAACAGATTGCCCTTCCCAATGTGAGTGGGCATCATACAGTCTGTTGAGGACCTGAATAAAACAAAAAGGTGGATGAAGGGAGAATTCCATTTCTGTGTGACTGCTAGAGCTGGAACATTGGTCTTCTTCTGCCCTTGGACTGGGATTTATACCACCTGTGCTCCTTGTTCTTAGGCCTTTGAATTCAAACTAGAACTACACCACTGGTTCTCCTGGACTTCCAGCTTGCAGAGGCAGATCATGGGACTTCTCAGCCTCCATAATTACATGAGCCTCATAATAAATCTCATAATCAGCTAGTCTCTCTCTCTCTCTCTCTCTTTATCTCTGTCTCTATGTATATGTGTGATGTGGGGCTTTCTGAGGAGAACTCTGACTAATACATATGACAAATTACTTTAGAAACCTAAGAAGGATGATTTATACCTAGAAATGAGCAAAGCTGATTTTTAAAAATCTGATATTATACTTTGGAACCCTCAAAAAGGGATACCGGAAAAAAAAAAAAAAAAAGAAGAAAAAGGGATACCCACGTGCCTTTTTAAGTGGGAAAAATGTAAATCCAAAATAAAAAGATTGTTGAAAATTTCATATTTAAAGTTGGACTCCCTCCATCTGTTGTGAGCCACTACTCAGCTGTCAATACCATTTACGTATTTATGAATTGTATATAGGGAACATTTATGTAATCTAAATGACAATAATATATCAGGAGGAGGAGGGTTTAGGAAGTGTGCATGGGTGTGGGGGGGGGTGATGGGGGAGGTGGTGGTGTGCAAAGGATATCTAGATCCTCATTTTTTATGAAGGGATGTCAACAGAGAATGCCTAAGAGTAAAACATTTTAAAATAGTAATATAAATATTTATTTACATATATGGGTATTTATATATCCATATATATTGATATGGATATGTCAGTAGAATAATTTTTTTTTTTTTTGCGGTACGCGGGCCTACCACTGCCGTGGCCTCTCCCGTTGTGGAGCACAGGCTCCAGACACGCAGGCTCAGCGGCCATGGCTCATGGGCCCAGCCGCTCCACGGCATGTGGGATCCTCCCGGACCGGGGCACGAACCTGTGTCCCCTGCATCGGCAGGCGGACTCTCAACCACTGCGCCACCAGGGAAGCCCAGTAGAATAAATTTTAAAAGATGAAAGTGGTTGCCTCTGCAGAGTGGTAAATTGAAGTGGGGATTAGCATACTGTTGATTTTTGCCATAAGTCATATAGTATTATTTGAGCCTTTAAACTGTATGTAACTATTGCTTAGAAGTAAAAATAAAATCAAAAGAAATAACATCAAGTTCCCATAAATTTGATATTTTCCCAGAAGAGTACTTGAAGTGTTAACGTTCCATGTTGTACTTTTATTGTAATCTTGCATCTTTAATAATCAAGTGAGCTAAAGGTACATTTTTGCCCTTATTTGAACCTTCTTGGTTTCTCCACCTGTAAAATAAATACAGTTGTGTGCAGTCTTATATTCCTTGCATGGATGTTCTGAGGATACTTGATATACCACAGGACAGAAATATAATCTATTTAGGTCAACTGTAGGTAATTTAAATTTTATCTATCATTTGATCAGTGTTGAGAGGAGAAATAAATGAGACCATTGGAGGTTAATGACTTGCATGAGAAATTTCTATTGGCAAATAATCATAATGATAAGAGAGTCCTTTAGTACTGTCAGGTGCTTAACAGAGGCATCCAAATTATAATTTTTATTCTCTTGTTCACACCAAAAAAAAAAAAAAAGGAAGAGAGGCTATACTTAAATTTTAATTCTGATTGCTTTCACAAAAAAATGGAAGCAGTATCTCTATAGAAATATCCTGGAATATTTCATAAATATACTGCATGATAGTTCCATTAATTTAATTTGAAAGTGTCAGCATGAAAAACTTCGATTCATAAAGAATTTAAAAAATATATCTGATGTATATTTTTGTTTTTGTTTTGACATGTCATTGTTACGTGAGTCTGTGAGCTCATAGCTAGATGACTGGAGTCAGCAGAGCCAACTAGCCAAGGATCATCCTTGATCCTCCTACATCCATGCTACACAACACTTTCCTTATCATCTGCTCCAGGAAAATGCTATTTATCAAGCCTCCTCAGGCAAAACCTCCCTAGGGTAAGGTGAGTTCCAGAGTCAACTTTAACAGTACAGGAGAAATCTAGCTGAAATAAATACTAAGGAGAAATTCAAACAAAGAAATAATTCACAGAAGTGCTGAGGTACAAAAACAGAGGAATATAAGGTATTTAAGGGTTCTTTTGCAGGTCTTTTATTTTTTCACTCACTGCAGAGGGAAATTCAAGTATCTCTAAGCCCTCTACTCTCTCCAAGATATATCAGTTATTGGTAAGAATGTTTATTTTTACTCAAGCACACAATTTCTTCTTGACAAAATTAGGTTGCTGTAAATCTTCAGTATTTCTATCAGATGATTCAATCAAGGTTTTTTTATTTAAATCGTAAGAAATATTCAGTAGACAGTACTTATTGATAGAAGTAAAGGTTAGCTTAGATCAAGGTCTTAAGTCTCTTTCTGTAAAGGATCAGGTAGCAAACATTTTCAGCTTTGCAGACCATACAATCTCTTTGACAGATACTCAACACTGCCATTGTAGCATAAGACCAGCCAGAAATGATACACAAATGAATGGGCATGGCTAATTTTCAATAAACATTTATCTATAAAACAGACATCCAGTGGAATTTGTCTCATGGGTAGGAATTTGCTGACATCCTGGATTAGGTGGTATTACAGCTAAGTAATCAGAGATGATTGAATCGCATGTCCACTACTTCCCAAGAAGTCGCCAGGAAGAATATACAAAGTAGTCGCAGTCATATGGGAAATTAAATACCAGTTTAGGAGGGCTGAAGTCAGGCAATATCCAATACAAAGCTGTGGATCTATCTGGGTGAATCACATGAATAAGGCTATGGGCCAAAATGGGGGTTTCTTTTCTTCTTTTTTTTTTTTAACATCTTTATTGGAGTATAATGGCTGTACAATGGTGTGTTAGTTTCTGCTTTATAACAAAGTGAGTCAGCTATACATATACATATATCCCCATATCTCCTCCCTCTTGCATCTCCCTCCCACCGTCCCTATCCCTCCCCTCTAGGTCATCACAGAGCACTGAGCTGATCTCCCTGTGCTATGCGGCTGCTTCCCACTAGCTATCTATTTTACATTTGGTAGTGTATATAAGTCCATGCCACTCTCTCACTTTGTCCCAGCTTACCCTTCCCCCTCCCCGTGTCCTCCAGTCCATTCTCTATGTCTGCGCCTTTATTCCTGTCCTGCCCCTAGGTTCTTCGTAACCTTTTCTGTTTTTTTTTTTCTTTTTAGATTCCATATATATGCGTTACCATACGGCATTTATTTTTCTCTTTCTGACTTACTTCACTCTGTATGACAGACTCTAGGTCCATCCACCTGACTACAAATAACTCAATTTCGTTTCTTTTTGTGGTTGAGTAATATTCCATTGAATCTGATTCTTTGATCTCCTTCTGGTCACACCCCACAAAAAATAGAAACAGTGGCAATCACGCAGAGGTAAAGAGTGTTGGTGAGGCTCCTGAAAGCAGCTGAGCACCCACTAAGCCACCATGCTGAATGTAGTAGGAAGGGATGGACCGGCAGCTCCAGCACAGAACTGGCCATAGTTTAATTTACTGAGATAGCTAGATACTCAGAGAAAGTATAACAGAAATCATCCATGAATTAGTATGAATTTGCTTTTCAGAGAATGGAGATATAATTAGTAGTGAATGTGGAATAATATATCATTAGTTGCTAATCATTCAGGTTATTAATTCTTCTCCCTGTATGGCGAGCCAAGGAGTAGAATAAAAAGGACTGAAACTCCTCCCAGAGAGAGAGAGAGAGAGAGAGAGAGTTTAAATGAGATTAAAAAAACAGTCTTTCAAAGCAGTTCATAACACTTGATAATGCCTCAATAAATGTTGTTTTTACTTTGCCCTGAGATCTAGCCTTGGCCTTTCCACAAATTAGCTGCATACATGGCAAATTTATAAACATTCCTAGGCCCTAATTTTGTTATCTGAAAGATTTGATAGTATTAAAACAACCTTACTCAAAGCCTATTCCCAACTTCAGCTTTGTCAGGAAAGCCTGGTGTGATCTCCTGACTTAGGGAAGTCAGCCTAATATATATTTCGTTGTTCCATCTACCACAGTATCATGTACCTCTCCTTTATAATCACACAGTAATTACCATGTTGTTTTATATTCACTTATGTAGTTATTTGCTTAACCTCTCTCTCCTCACTAAACCATATGTCTACTGGGGGAGACACCTTTTCCACTCGCTAGTGCAGATTTTGGAACTCTTTTCTATTAGTAATTCCAAGGAATATGCACCCAGATATAAAACTATGATTCTGTGATTCTCAAGAATAATAAAATATTATTCAATTTTGTATTTATTCATCCTTATATTCTTTCATTATGGAGGCACTCCCATTCTATGACCATGCATTGTGCTAAGTCCTGGTGGGACAGGCATGGAATGGCAGAAAATGTCACCCTCTCATGGAGCATCGAGTCAAGAGTAGGAAACTGTACATGTCAACATACAAATACTTATTCAAGTATAGTTTTTAAAAAGGTGTTAAAAAACAAGTATAGAGTGTTATGGGTGTATAAAATTAATAGATTTGACCCAGTTTGGGAGTGAGGTGAGTAGGTGTTAAAGAGGAAGTGACATTTAAGCTTATACTTGAAAGATGAATGCGTAAGTGAAAAGACATTAAATAGACAGATTAAGTACACATATACAGACACACACACAGTCCACAAGGCAGTGCATGATAAATGCACATACCATAATATAATAACTGTAGATTTTAATAAGAAAAGAACAGAATGTCCAGAAGTAGTCTAAGCTTAGATTTGAGGCATGATTTTTTTCAGATCAAGACAGTTAGGATCAGAATATTACCCTAGTAATGAATTTAAAGGCAATCCAGATTAGCCTGTGATCTTCTCTCTCTCTCTCTCTCTCTCCCCCTTCCTTCTGTATCTCTCTCTCTCTCTCCACAAACACACACACACACACACACACACACACACACACACACACACACACAGAGACATACATACCCACACATTTACCACAACTCAGCATGGAAAGTCTAAAGTACTATACCTAACAAAAATAAAATTTCTCAGATAATTTGAGATTTTACAGATATAAAATACCTTATTCGTATTCAGACATAGCTTAATTTTTTTCAAGTCCCTATTTTACAATCTTTATTGTATGAGAACTGATCATCCACATTGTCTTCTCTCTGAATTTTAATAAAGGATAATTTAAGACACAAGTGTTCTCCTTTCCTGTCTTAGATAGTTTTTCAAGGATAATTAAAGTCAATGGGGCAAAATAAAGAAAGAATATAGCTTCCAACCAAGAGTTTCTAAAATGGAAAAAAAAAACAAAAAACCTAAGTACTTTCGACTAAGAGAAGGCCAGTCTAAACTGCAAATTATTTTAAACATATATATTTTACTTATTTTACCTACATTCAGTAACTAAAATTGGATGTCAGGACTATGTGTTGGAAGTTGCTTTAAAGAACAGATAAGAATGATTTATAAGTAGACACACTGATAAGATAAAAATTACTTTGAAATGCCAGAGAGTACTTAAAAGCAGTTATCCAGATAATAGACTATATGGATCTAATAATCTATCTACAATTTTTTTTTACTATCATAAATACGTAGGGAAAATTTTCTTCACAATTAGTAAAAAGATCAGTGTCAACTCAGACATTTATTTAGTCATCTGAAATTACAAAGTAGTGAGGTTTCTTCTTTGTATTTTTATGCTATAAACCTGCGGCGTTCCTCTAGACATATCACCACCTCTAATATGTTCAAAAAAAACCATGAGCAGTTTTAATGCATGCACTACTTTCACCAAATCTAGTAACAAAATTTCAAAATGTTTAGCAGTTTTCTCGTTTTGTTTAACCCTGCTCCAAACATGGAGATTATTTGATTGCAAAACAGTCGGATTATTATTATTCTTTCCTTTTAAACAAGTGGATGAGTCATTGAATAGGAAATACAATTTTACACTTATTTTCAGGGAACCCTTTGTGGGTTTTAGAGACAAACCTTGGGGAGAGGAAGACACCCTTGGGTGCTGACATGTCAGTCCAAAGATAATAATAACACGTTTTTGGAATACTGCTGGCTCAGAGATGTTACAATGTGTCAGAAGAAAACAGTCCCACTCATTCTGGTAGCTTTATTGCTTATGGCATGTTATGATTAGAGATGTGTGTGGTTTTAAAACTACAAAGATTAAATTGCCTAACACACTATGTATTGGAAGGCCTGGACCAAATGGAAGCTTAATCAGCATTTTTCTTCTTTCTAAATGTAAATGGTATGATGCAGTGTCCTGTAAATGATGCTGTTTATCATATACTGTCAGAAGATGCTGCTGAAAGATGCATTTCCATTTGTTTCCTTACTTGAGTTTGATTTGTAAAATCAGATTTAAACAGTGAATGAAATTGAATTTAAATTTCAAGGACAGACAACCTAATGATATTTATCATAACTGGAACAGAGTCTAGAAATGTTTATTCTAAGTCCAACTTCCACGATTTGGAGAACAATGTGTCTTTATTTTTATCTTTAAAATAATTAGTCCAAATGTAATTAATTTTATGGTAATTATAGGCATTAGCATTGGAAACCTAATCTTAGCCAAAATATCCCTGTGTGTACTGCATTTTGTATACTCTTCTTTTTTTATTATTTATACAGCAGGTTCTTATTAGTTAACTACTTTATACATGTTAGTGTATATATGTCAATCCCAATCTCCTAATTCATCCCACCACCACCCACCCCACTTTCCCCCCTGGTGTCCATACATTTGTTCGCTACATCTGTGTCTCTATTTCTGTCTTGCAAACCTGTTCATTTGTTCCATTTTTCTGGATTCCATATATATGCATTAACATATGTTATTTGTTTTTCTCTTTCTGACTTACTTCACTCTGCATGACAGTCTCTAGTCCATTCTTGTCTCAACAAATGACTCAATTTCGTTCCCTTTTATGCCTGAATAATACTCCATTGTATATATGTACCACATCTTCTTTATGCATTCATCCGTCTGTTAACATTTAGGTTGCTTCCATGACCTGGCTATTGTAAATAGTGCT
Organism: Orcinus orca; assembly: GCF_937001465.1. Taxonomy (NCBI): domain Eukaryota; kingdom Metazoa; phylum Chordata; class Mammalia; order Artiodactyla; family Delphinidae; genus Orcinus; species Orcinus orca. The sequence continues at coordinate 130,974,568 of NC_064560.1, forward strand.
GCAGTGAACATTGGGGTGCATGTGTCTTTTTGAATTATGGTTTTCTCTGGGTATATGCCCAGTAATGGGATTGCTGGGTCATATGGTAATTCTAGTTTTAGTTTTGTAAGGAACCTCCATACTGTTCTCCATAGTGGCTGTATCATTTTACATTCCCACCAACAGTGCAAGAGGGTTCCCTTTTCTCCACACCCTCTCCAACATTTGTTGTTTGTAGATTTTCTGATGATGCCCATTCTGACTGGTGTGAGGTGATACCTCATTGCAGTTTTGATTTGCATTTCTCTAATAATTAGTGATGTTGAGCAGCTTTTCATGTGCTTCTTGCCCATCTGTATGTATTCTTTTGAGAGCTGTCTATATAGGTCTGCCCATTTTTCGATTGGGTTGTTTGTGTTTTTAACGTTTAGCTGCATGAGCTGTTTATACATTTTGGAGATTAATCCTTTGTCCATTGATTCATTTGCAAATATTTTCTCCCATTCTGAGCATTGTCTTTTCACTTTGTTTATAGTTTCCTTTGCTGTGCAAAAGTTTTTAAATTTCATTAGGTCCCATTTGTTTATTTTTGTTTTTATTTCCATTACTCTAGGAGGTGGGTCAAAAAAGATATCGCTGTGATTTATGTCAAAGACTGTTCTTCCTATGTTTTCCTCTAAGAGTTTTACAGTGTCTGTAAAACTCTTACATTTAGGTGTTTAATCCATTTTTAATTTATTTTTGTGTATAGTTTTAGGGAGTGTTCTGATTTCATTCTTTAACATGTAGCTGTCCGGTTTTCCCAGCACCACTTATTGAAGAGACTGTCTTTTCTCCATTGTATATCCTTGCCTCCTTTGTCATAGGTTAGTTGACCATAGGTGCATGGGTTTATCTCTGGGCTTTCTATCCTGTTCCGTTGATCTATATTTCTCTTTTTGTGGCAGTACCATATTGTCTTGATTACTGTAGCTTTGTAGTATAATCTGAAGTCAGGGAGTCTGATTCCTCCAGCTCCGATTTTTTCCCTCAAGACTGCTTTGACTATTTGGGATCTTTTGTGTCTCCATACAGATTTTAAGATTTTTTGTTCTACTGTACAAAATGCCACTGGTATTTTGATAGGGGTTGCATTAAATCTGTAGATTGCTTTGAATATTATAGTCATTTTCACAATATTGATTCTTCCAATCCAAGAACATGGTATATCTCTCCATCTGTGCCTTCTTTGATTTCTTTCATCAGTGTCTTATTGTTTTCTGCATACAGGTCTTTTACCTCCTTAAGTAGGTTTATTCCTAGGTGTTTTATTCTTTTTGTTGCAATGGTGAATGGGATTGTTTCCTTAATTTCTCTTTCTGATCTTTAATTGTTAATGTATAGGAATGCAAGAGATTTCTGTGCTTTAGTTTTGTATCCTGCAACTTTACCAAATTCATTGATTAGCTCTATTAGTTTTCTGGTGGCATCTTTAGGATTATCTATGTATAGTATAATGTCATCTGCAAACAATGACAGCTTTACTTCTTCTTTTCCAATTTGTATTCCTTTTATTTCTTTTTCTTCTCTGATTGCTGTGGCTAGGACTTCCAAAACTATGTTGAATAATAGTGGCGAGAGTAGACATCCTTGTCTTGTTCCTGATATTAGAGGAAATGCTTTCAGTTTTTCACCATTGAGAATGATGTTTCCTGTGGGTTTGTCATATATGACCTTTATTATGTTGCAATCGGTTTGCTCTGTGCCCACTTTCTGGAGAGTTTTTATCATAAAACGGTGTTGAATTTTGTCAAAAGCTTTTTCTGCATCTATTGAGATGATCATATGGTTTTTATTCTTCAGTTTGTTAATATGATGCATCACATTGATTGATTTGCATATATTGAAGAGTCCTTGCATCCCTGGGATAAATCCCATTTGATCATGGTGTATGACCCTTTTAATGTGTAGTTGGATTGTTTGCTATTATTTTGTTCCGGATTTTTGCATCTATATTCATCAGTGATATTGGTCTGTAATTTTCTTTTTTTGTAGTATCTCTGTCTGGTGTTGGTATCAGGGTGATGGTGGCCTCATAGAATGAGTTTGGGAGTATTCCTTCCTCTGCAAATTTTTGGAAGAGTTTGAGAAGGATGGGTGTTAGCTCTTCTCTAAATGTTTGATAGAATTCACCTGTGAAGCCATCTTATCCTGGACTTTTGTTTGTTGGAAGATTTTTAATCACAGTTTCAATTTCATTACTTGTGATTGGTCTGTTCATATTTTCTGTTTCTTCCTGGCTCAGTCTTGGAAGGTTATACCTTTCTAAGAATTTGTCCATTTCTTCCAGGTTGTCCATTTTATTGGCATAGAATTGCTTGTAGTAGTCTCTTATGATGCTTTGTATTTCTGTGGTGTCTGTTGTAACTTCTTTTTAATTTTATTGATTTGAGCCCTGTCCCTCATTTTCTTGATGAGTTTGGCTAAAGAGTCTGGCTTATCAGTTTTGTTTATCTTCTCAAAGAACCAGCTTCTAGTTTTATTGATCTTTGCTGTTGTTTGCTTTGTTTCTCTTTCATTTATTTGTGGTCTGATCTTTATGATTTCTTTCCTTCTACTAACTTTGGGTTTTGTTTGTTCTTCTTTCTCTAGTTCCTTTATGTGTAAGTTTAGATTGTTTATTTGAGATGTTTCTTGTTTCTTGAGGTAGGATTCTATTGCTATAAACTTCCCTCTTAGAACTGCTTTTGCTGTATCCCATAGGTTTTGGATTGTCGTGTTTTTGTTGTAATTTGTCTCTAGGTGTTGTTTGATTTCCTCTTTGATTTCTTCAGTGATTTCCTGGTTATTTAGTAACGTATTACTTAGTTTCCATGTGTTTGTTATGTTTTTTCCCTGTAATTGATTTCTAATCTCATAGTGTTGTGGTCAGAAAAGATGGTTGATATGATTTCAGTTTTCTTAAATTTGCCAAGTCTTGATTTGTGTCCCAAGATATGCTCTATCCTGGAGAATGTTCTGTGTGCATTTGAGAAGAAAGTGTATTCTGTTTTCAGATGGAATGTCCTATAAATATCAATTAAATATATCTGGTCTATTGTGTCATTTAAAGCTCGTGTTTCTTTATTAATTTTCTGTCTGGATGATCTGTCCATTGGTGTAAGTGAGGTGTTAAAGTCCCCCACTATTTTTGTGTTACTTTCAATTTCCTCTTTTATGGCTGTTAGCAGTTGCCTTATATATTGAGGTGCTCCTATGTTGGGTGCATATATATTTATAACTGTTATATCTTCTCCTTGGATTGCTCCCTTGATCATTACATAGTGTCATTCCTTGTCTCTTGTAACATTCTTTATTTTAAAGTCTATTTTATCTGATATGTGTATTGCCACTCCAGCTTTCTTTTGATTTCCATTTGCATGGAATATATTTTTCCATCCCCTCACTTTCAGTCTGTATGTGTTCCTAGGTCTGAAGTGGGCATGTTGTAGACAGCATATATATGGGTCTTGTTTTTGTATCCATTCAGCGAGCCTGTGTCTTTTGGTTGGAACATTTAATCCATTCACATTTAAGGTAATTATCGATATGTATGTTCGTATTACCATTTTCTTGATTGTTATGGGTTTGTTTTTGTAGGTCCTTTTCTTGTCTTGTGTTTCCGACTTAGAGAAGTTCCTTTAGCATTTGTTGTAAAGCTGGTTTGGTGGTCCTGAATTCTCTTAGTTTTTGCTTGTCTGTAAAGCTTTTGATTTCTCTGTCAAATCTGAATGAGATCCTTGCCGGGTAGAGTAATCTTGGTTGTTAGTTGTTCCCTTTCATCAGTTTAAATATATTGTGTCACTTCCTTCTGGCTTGTAGAGTTTCTGCTGAAAGATCAGCTGTTAACCTTATGGGAGTTCCCTTGTATGTTATTTGTCGTTTTTCCCTTGTTGCTTTCAATAATTTTTCTTTGTCTTTAATTTTTGTCAACTTGATTACTACATGTCCCAGCATTTTTCTTCTTGGGTTTATCTTGCCTGGGACTCTCTGCCCTTCCTGGACTTGGGTGGCTATTTCCTTTCTCATGTTAGGGAAGTTTTCGACTGTAGTCTCTTCAAATATTTTCTTGGGTCCTTTCTGTCTCTCTTCTCCTTCTGGGACCCCTATAACACGACTGTTGTTGTTTTTAATGTTGTCCCAGACGTCTCTTAGGCTGTATTCATATCTTTTCATTCTTTTTTCTTTATTCTGTTCTGTGGCAGTGAACTCCACCATTCTCTCTTCCAGGTCACTTATCCATTCTTCGGCCTCAGTTATTCTGCTATTGATTCCTTCTAGTGTATTTTTCATTTCAGTTATTGTATTGTTCATCTCTGTTTGTTTTTTAATTGTCCTAGGTGTTTGTTAAACATTTCTTACATCTTCTCAATATTTGTCTCCATTCTTTTTCCGAGGTCCTGGATTATCTTCACTATCATTATTCTAATAATTTTTCTGGAAGGTTTCCTATCTCCACTTCATTTAGTTGTTTTTTTGGAGTTTTATCTTGTTCCTTCATCCTGTACATAGTCCTCTGCCTTTTCATTTTGTGTGTCTTTCTGTGAATGTGTTTTTCATTCCACAGGCTGCAGAATTGTAGTTGTTCTTGTTTCTTCTCTGTATACTCTTTTTTCTGACACATTTATAGTACCACAAGCAATTTTAAAATGTGACAGAGACATTGCTTTGATTTATAAGTATTTTTATAATATAGTTATTTTTATGTGAATTCTTCAGTAACTTGGAAAACACATGGCAATGTATGTATACAAATCTTTCTGGCAGATAATCATGTGCTTAAAAAGGTTAGGAAACCTTGATATACTTTATCCATGTTCTCAGTTGATTGTACCCAGTCTGAAATCATTGTGAACCCCCCAGGCATGCCAAAAGCCTGGGATCTTTTAAGACTTCATTCTGAGTATTGTTATAATAAATATATTACAAGATTGCAGACTTTAGGCATCAGGGAAGTGCCATTCTTAGTTACAGGCCTCATTAGCAACCCACTTTAAAGATCTTCTGCAAATCAGAAACACTGAAGTGTCAGTCATTTTTTCCTGTTATGCCCAAATGGAAATTTTTTTTAATGTTTGCTAACAAATTCCAGTTTTGTTAAAGAGTCACTCGAACCGAACTACTGCCAAAGAAAACGTGTGGAGATAACTTATATTTGGGAGTTAATAGCTTAGAGATCATGTGCTGAATTATGGGAATAGAAGGAAATCCCTTTGGGGGACATATAGAAGGAGAAAACCTGAGGGCTATAAGCAAACTCTGAAGAGTATACCATCATAGAGGGGGGATGTGCTACAGAGGGAGAGGGAGAAAAAAATTGTCAAAATGGTATGAAATAGCCAAAAAAGAGTGCTATGATAGATGTCTAGGAAAGAGTTTGAGAAATATGAGATATTCACTAGGGACCAATGTTAGAGTGAGGAATATTACAATAAGGAAAAAAGTGAGATTACTGTTCTGGACAATTAATAAACCTTTGGTTACTTTAGCAAAAACATGTTTAGAGTAAAGCAAGAGTGGAAGAACTCAGAATTTAATTTGTTGAGGAGTCAGTGAGTATTCACGTAGTTGGAAGAGAAAGGAATAAATAAATAAGATGGTACATTAAGAATACAGGGGATGTTTTGTTTGCTTGTTTTGTTTTTGTTTTTTATTTTCACAGGAGAATTCAGCTTGTTTTTTTTAGCTAGGGAAGCCAGAGGAGATTGTAGCTCTCAGAAAGAGAGGATATAATTAACTGGGCAAGATCTCAGAGGGAAGACTGGAGAGAATAAAGCCCAGTTAAAAGGTTATCAGGAGTAGAAAGAAGGAAAATCACCTTTTATTTGACAAAAGGAAGCATTAGCCATAGATCATTCTAGTGCCATTTCAATCTAAAATTCATAGAAACATTAATGAAAGAAAAACAAATTGCCTTCTTTTAAAATGTTCATAGGCTGCTGACATCCTATTCCAGCTACATAATTAAATTACATTTATAACAACGGACATAGGCTGTGGCTATACTGAGACCTTATATATACTCTCCCAAATACAGAGATAATTTTTAATATTAATACGTACAGAATAGAACTCCATATAAGCAGAGATTTCATTAGCTGCTAATGAGAATTTATGTCCACACCTCCCACATAGTACTTTAAAGTATATGATAATATTAGTACTAATGGGAGAGTGGAAGAAATATATAATATGTTGATGCTATCTTGTAACATCCAGTGTAGCAACAACAGAGCTAGGAACTCTGACACTCGTGTATTTAATGAACGTCTTTTGGTTTTGAGAAAATTTGGAAAAAACTCTCAAATATTAATTGCACTTCTTCAAGTGATTACATTGAAAAGTTGTTAGACATGGCTGTAAAGAACACAAATATCATTATGTTGTAACAACAAAACTAAATTCCCACAAGTTTCAGAATTTTGATATTAATATAGAATGTGCAAACATAATGGCTTTTGTATAGATCTATTGTCTCTATTTTTCCTTATTTTGCTTGTCTTCCTTTCTTATTTGTTTTCTTTCATTGCATGTATTTTGTTTCCTAAGCTGACTTTTGAAACCAGTCAAATATGTCAATGAATAAAATAACATGTCCATATCAGAGTTTTACATTCACTTTATAAATGCAGAACCATTCCTTTATTTATTCTAATGAAGATGAAAATTAGATTTTTTTCTACATTATAGATAATGCTGCTGAGAATGTTTTGTCCACACATCATGTATACATAAACACACTTTTGGTGTATATAATTTCAACATCACTAGAAATGTCTATACTGCTTTCAAAAGAAACTATACCACCTACAGGGTATGGATATTCCTAGTAATCTACATTCTTACCTATTCTTGATATTGTATTACTTCTTACTTTGTACTAAGTTGGTTGTATAGTAGTATTTCATTGGAGTTTTAATTTTCATTCTAGCAATGATATATTTCTGGCCCCCTCAGCACCATCAATGGATATGGAGGGCCGTGGTTATGGTTAGGAAGGTCCCTTTGATACTGCAAATGGGGCATTTTCCCCCATGAGAATATGAGGTTTTTATCTTTCCAACACCAAAGAGCATATTGGGCATTGATATCCTACAAGATCAAACTCTGCAAACCTCTGTTGGTGAAATCCACCTCCTGGTTAGAGTAATCAAACCAGTACCTGAGGGGAAAAGCCAACTGGGAACCAGTAAGTCTGCAGTCCCTGGAAGAGTGGTAACTGTCAAATAATATAAATTGTCTGAGAGACATAGGGAAATGGGAGAAACTATCCAAGAACTGCACCAAGTGCATATTGCACCTTTCATCCATAGTGCTTTCAACATCTCGGTATAGCCAGTAAGAAGCAGATGGCTCTTGGCAGATGGCTACAGCTTACTGATCATTGAACAACGTAGTGCCCTCCATTGGTGCAGCTGTGCCAACATTGCTGCCATCTTAGATACCTTGGTCTTGGTTCTAGGAGTGCACCAAGCTGTATTGGACTTAGCAAATGCTTTTTCAGTACAGTATACCCCTGGCTGCTGAGTCACAAGATGAATTTGCCTTCATGTGGGACGGGCAGCAATGGACCTTTCAAGTGCTTCCCCAAGGCCATCTACACAGCCCCGTGATAGATCGTGTGATGGTAGCCCGAGAGCTGTCCCTGTTCTCCTTCCCCACATCAGTAGAATGGGCCCATTACATTGATGACATAATGTTGACATGGGAAGACTTGTCTCTGCTGCAGGCCACTCTGTAGATTTTGCTGGAACATCTGTGAGCAAATGGATGGGCAATGAACCTGCAGGAAATTCAAGGCCCAGGCACTGCTGTAAAGTTCTTGGGAGTCATATGGGTGCGTGACACAAGTGTTGTCCCAGAGGCTGTTATCAACAATGTGCAGGCCTATCCAAACCCTAAGAATGTGGAAGAAGTGCAAGCTTTTGAGAGATTTGGGTTTGGGAGGACTTTTATTCCTCACTTGGCACAGTGCATTTGTCCATTATACTGCCTACTGCCTGGTAAAGAAAGGGCACATAGGGGATCAGAGCAACAAGCTGCCTTTGAGAAAGCAAAAATACTAGTGAAGCAGATTAAAGCTCTGGGCATCTCCAAAGCGGGGCTACAATTTGAGTTAAATGTGCCCATGACTCTGGAAGGTATGGGTTGGGCACTTTGGCAGAAACAACAGAAGGAGAGAGGATCCCTAGGATTTTGGTCCCAGCTCTGGAAAGGGGCAGAAAACTGGTATATTCCTGTAGAACAACTGTTCTTGTCAGTGCAGACAGCACCCCTCCAGGTAGAGTCTCTTATGAAGGAACAGCATATCATGGTAAGAATGTCCCTTCCTGTCAAGAGGTGGATGGAGAATATGTTCCATCAACCCATCTCTACCAAGGCTCAACTTGTCACTTTGACTAAGTAGCATGCCTCTTTGCATCAGAGGAGTATCCTGTCTGCCAGCCAACTGTCTCTAGAAGTGCAGGTTGTACTAGGCCCTGCAGAATATGTATCAGTAGATCCTTCAAATGCCCCCACTTCCTATGGCAGCCTTTGTGGCCTGTAGAGAGGGAAGGGGGGAGATTCCCACTGATGCCTGGCATACAAATGGGTCTAGTCTGGGCAGACCACCTACATGGACTGCAGTCACTATTCAGCCCAACACTGACACCATCTGGATGAAAAGAGGAATGAACTGAAGCAGCCAGTGGGCTGAACTCAGAGAGATTTGGCTGGTGATCATCACTCATGAGCCTTGGCCATTAACCCTTTGCACTGACAGTTGGGCTGTTCTAAAGGGGTTAACCCTATGGCTTAGACACTGGGAAGACGAGGTGTGGGTGATCATCAAGGTGTGAAAAAGCCCTTGTGGGGTCAGGATATGTGGAAAGACATTTGGGTTTGCCTGCAAGGCCTGAGGCAGTCCCCACTCTCTTCCAACTCCCAGCTCATAAGGTGCTGACTCCCCTTAGCAATCAGGAAGTTAGTGCCCTAGCCCAGGTATGAGCCTAGCAATGGACCCTTCAGTAGACACAGCAGACTGGGTGCATAGGAGGAGCGGCCACCATAGTACCTGGGTGGGATGGTGTATTGCTGAGGATGCCAGATTGCTCTTGAAATACAGTGACTTCATTAATGCAGTAACAGCATGTCCTGGGTATTCTAAACAGTGCCCAAGGCAATTGCCATAGGAATCTTGGGGCCATCTACCAGAGTTCCCAATCAATGAGAGATTGACAAATTGATTATATTGGTCCCCTCCTTTTGAGTGAGGGTTCTAAATATGCCTTGGCTTGTGTGGACACTGCGTCTGGCCTAACCCAAGCTTTCCCCATCACCATGCAAACCAGGCTGCCACCATTAGGGGATTAGAGAAGCTGGGTACCATGAAGAGATACCCTCATCCAGTAGACAGTCATTGGGGATCATATTTCAAAGGTCACAATATACAAGACTGGGCAAAAGAACATGACATTGAATGGAGGTTCCATTTCCCTTGTAACCTATAAGTAGCAGGGTTGGTAGAAAGGAAGAATGGAAAATTAAAGCAGCAAATTAAATAACTAGCTGGTAAAACCACCTTGGCCAGGTGGACTAAAGTACTATCCCAGGCTTTAATACATTTGAATGATCAACCAGTAAGGCCTGTTGCCCCATATGTCAGACTAGGGACCCCTACACCCAACACCATAAAGATATGGAGTCTTGGGAGATGGTCATTGTCCCAAGTCTCACCATGGATCACTGTGCTGTGCTGCTGAGAATACTCAGCTCCACCACGCCTGGCAAAGGTAATCTACTGGAATTTGCAATGGGTGAGTTATACCCTTGGGTGAGCAGGAACTACTCAATATCCACTCGGATCCCATTGTCCTGCTGCAAGCTGGACTTGTTGAAATGCACAGTGCCTAGAATGGAATATACACTACTGAAAGAGGGGAGAAAGTGAGGGTGCCTGTCTGGCGCACCCCACACCCAGTCCATCTCCATGCCTGAAGTGCTGTTTCCCCAGCCAACATGTATGGTATGCACAACCAGGTCAGATTCCTAAAGCTGCTGCCATACTAACATCTAAGGATTGGGCCACAAGTGTAATTATTATAGAAGGGGAAGACCTTCCCATACAAGTTCCTATTAAATATCTATCTTTTTGACCTAAGACTCCCTCTGCTCCTGTGGCATCCAGTCATGGAATGGGCACCTAATGAGAATACCTTTCTACAGTGGGCCTCCTCTTAGTAAGCCTGGCAAAGGAATCCATCCAGCTGTTGAGTATGTGGTCAGTTACCCCTCTCTAGCTCATCAGGATTGCCATGGAGGGTATCACCACTCTAGGAAGGGGACTGGAATGCACTAAAGCAATAAATTAAGGAATAATAAGCTAAGATTAGGACTCTCAATTCATCTGATATTACCAATACTGATCCAGAAGCCTGGCCTGTGTCACACACTATTAATAAGGCTAGGTATGGGTATTCTTTTCCTGTCGATCAAGCTACCTAGGCAGCCCATCAAACTGCTGACCAGAAGGTCCTAAAAATACCACCATCAGAGTCATGGGTGGCTACACTCATATTTGGGATGGATTCATGTGGCCTACCCTGGGTTATGGACATTTGTACACTAGTGCACCCCTATGATGGGGACAGAAAAATCACTCTAAACAGAACCAACCCAAGTGTACAAGGGATATGAGCTAGATATCACCAGAACTGTGTAGTCATTCTGTCACATGAAAGAATGGTGACTGGCTTGGCACTGACTGGTTGTGCTGGCCAGGTATTTATTGGGTAGCCCTGAATGGGATCCAGTAGTTGTGTGGCAAAAATCTTTGGGCTGTTGCACCCTGGGTTTTCCCTGGACATAGGAGACAATCTGCCCCATGGTAACAAAAGTTGCAAACCACCATCTCCTCAAGGCCAGATGGGCATATTCTGTTTCCTACTGGAATGATCATTTGGCCACCATCTCTGTTCCCTCCATTGGCCTAAAGGACATTAATAGCACTCATAGAAGGCCTTACTAAATTCACCCAGAAAGTCTTAAATGATAGATGACAAAGTCTGTTCTTACTGAACACTGAAGTGTCTCTAATGAGAAAATCTGTCCTCCGAAATAGGATGGGCTTGGACATTGTTACTGTCTCTCAAGGAGGCATCTGTGCCGTTATCCAAACAGAATGTTGTGTATTCATACCTGATGAGTCCACTAATACCTCATCTTTATTAAATCACATGGGAACACAACTGAATGCCATGAGTGACTTGACCCCCAGCCTAGGGGACGTAATAAATCAGTGGTTCAGATCCTGGGGTGGAAAACATTATTATTTATTTTGGGAATTATTATCTTAACCTGGTTTTTCTCTTGCATGTGCCTGTACTGTTGCTCTGGTATCTGCCTGCAGGACAACCAGATAGCTGCCAAATGAGCCACCTCCATGGTAGTAAAACCTGCTGACTGCTCAGGGCACGGTATGCTGGGGGAAGGGGGCGGGGCTTGTAAGGCCAACAGCTGGTTGATCTTCTAGCCGGACCCGGGCAATTGGAGACTCCTTACCCGCTCCTCTGTCCCTAAAATGTACGTTCTTCACTAGGAGCTGCTTTAAGGACGCAGCCTTGAGAGAGTCTGTGTTATTGAGACCATCTGGACTGTATACAAGACTGAACCCTGTTAAGGCCTCTATATAAGCTCTTAAGATTCTGTTGGGCAGGTGCAGAGACCTACTCATCTTGCAGCCGCCTGCCTACCAATCTGGAGTGGCCCTCCTCTTTCTCCAATCTCTCCTTGCCTTTCACGTACATGGGTTAGTTGTGAATTTCAACCGGAAAATCCCAGGGTTGCAAACCCCACCAGGTCAAAGTTGTACACATCTCCCTTCACTTCCTCACCCTGATGATGTTGTAAACATAAAGAAGCACCTTGAATAGAATATTGTAAACAGCATGGCACCAATGGCCCCTGTAGTCATGGCCTTCATATTGGAAAGCGTCTACATTTTTTTTTAACACCTTTATTGGAGTATAATTGCTTTATAATGGTGTGTTAGTTTCTGCTTTACAACAAAATGAATCAGTTATATATATACATATGTTCCCATATCTCTTCCCGCTGGCGTCTCCCTCCCTCCCACCCTCTCTATCCCACCCCTCCAGGCGATCACAAAGCACCGAGCTGATCTCCCTGTGCTATGCGGCTGCTTCCCACTAGCTATCTACCTTACGTTTGGTAGTATATGTATGTCCATGACTCTCTCTCGCTTTGTCACAGCTTACCCTTCCCCCTCCCCATATCCTCAAGTCCGTTCTCTAGTAGGTCTGTGTCTTTATTCCTGTCTTACCCCTAGGTTCTTCATGACATTTTTTTCCCCTTAAATTCCATATATATGTGTTAGCATACGGTATTTGTCTCTCTCTTTCTGACTTACTTCACTCTGTATGACAGACTCTAGGTCTATCCACCTCATTACAAATAGCTCAATTTCATTTCTTTTTATGGCTGAGTAATATTCCATTTTATATATGTGCCACATCTTCTTTATCCATTCATCCGATGATGGACACTTAGGTTGTTTCCATCTCCGGGCTATTGTAAATAGAGCTGCAATGAACATTTTGGTACATGACTCTTTTTGAATTATGGTTTTCTCAGGGTATATGCCCAGTAGTTGGATTGCTGGGTCATATGGTAGTTCTATTTGTAGTTTTTTAAGGAACCTCCATACTGTTCTCCACAGTGGCTGTATCAATTTACATTCCCACCAACAGTGCAAGAGGGTTCCCTTTTCTCCACACCCTCTCCAGCATTTATTGTTTCTAGATTTTTTGATGACGGCCATTCTGACTGGTGTGAGATGATATCTCATTGTAGTTTTGATTTGCATTTCTCTAATGATTAGTGATGTTGAGCATTCTTTCATGTGTTTGTTGGCAGTCTGTATATCTTCTTTGGAGAAATGTCTATTTAGGTCTTCTGCCCATTTTTGGATTGGGTTGTTTGTTTTTTTGTTATTAAGCTGCATGAGCTACTTATAAATTTTGGAGATTAATCCTTTGTCAGTTGCTTCATTTGCAAATATTTTCTCCCATTCTGAGGGTTGTCTTTTTGTCTTGTTTATGGTTTCTTTTGCTGTGCAAATGCTTTTAAGTTTCATTAGGTCCCATTTGTTTATTTTTGTTTTTATTTCCATTTCTCTAGGAGGTGGGTCAAAAAGGACCTTGCTGTGATTTATGTCATAGAGTGTCCTGCCTATGTTTTCGTCTAAGAGTTTGGTAGTTTCTGGCCTTACATTTAGATCTTTAATCCATATTGAGCTTATTTTTGTGTATGGTGTTAGGGAGTGATCTAATCTCATACTTTTACATGTACCTGTCCAGTTTTCCCAGCACCACTTATTGAAGAGGCTGTCCTTTCTCCACTGTACATTCCTGCCTCCTTTATCAAAGATAAGGTGACCATATATGCGTGGGTTTGTCTCTGGGCTTTCTATCCTGTTCCATTGATCTATCTTTCTGTTTTTGTGCCAGTACCATACTGTCTTGATTACTGTAGCTTTGTAGTATAGTCTGAAGTCAGGGAGCCTGATTCCTCCAGCTCCGTTTTTCGTTCTCAAGATTGCTTTGGCTATTCGGGGTCTTTTGTGTTTCCATACAAATTGTGAAATTTTTTGTTCTAGTTCTGTGAAAAATGCCAGTGGTAGTTTGATAGGGATTGCATTGAATCTGTAGATTGCTTTGGGTAGTAGAGTCATTTTCACAGTGTTGATTCTTCCAATCCAAGAACATGGTATATCTCTCCATCTATTTGTATCATCTTTAATTTCTTTCATCAGTGTCTTATAATTTTCTGTATACAGGTGTTTTGCCTCCTTAGGTAGGTTTATTCCTAGATATTTTATTCTTTTTGTTGCAATGGTAAATGGGAGTGTTTTCTTGATTTCACTTTCAGATTTTTCATCCTTAGTGTATAGGAATGCCAGAGATTTCTGTGCATTAATTTTGTATCCTGCTACTTTACCAAATTCATTGATTAGCTCTAGTAGTTTTCTGGTAGCATCTTTAGGATTCTCTATGTATAGTATCATGTCATCTGCAAACAGTGACAGCTCTACTTCTTCTTTTCCGATTTGGATTCCTTTTATTTCCTTTTCTTCTCTGATTGCTGTGGCTAAAACTTCCAAAACTATGTTGAATAAGAGTGGTGAGAGTGGGCAACCTTGAATTGTTCCTGATCTTAGTGGAATTGCTTTCAGTTTTTCAGCATTGAGGATGATGTTGGCTGTGGGTTTGTCATATATGGCCTTTATTATGTTGAGGAAAGTTTCCTCTATGCCTACTTTCTGCAGGGTTTTTATCATAAATGGGTGTTGAATTTTGTCAAAAGCTTTCTCTGCATCTATTGAGATGATCAAATGGTTTTCCTCCTTCAATTTGTTAATATGGTGTATCATGTTGATTGATTTGTGTATATTGAAGAATCCTTGCATTCCTGGAATAAACCCCACTTGATCATGGTGTATGATCCGTTTAATGTGCTGTTGGATTCTGTTTGCTAGTATTTTGTTGAGGATTTTTGCATCTATGTTCATCAGTGATATTGGTCTGTAGTTTTCTTTCTTTGTGACATTCTTGTCTGGTTTTGGTATCAGGGTGATGGTGGCCTCGTAGAATGAGTTGGGGAGTGTTCCTCCCTCTGCTATATTTTGGAAGAGTTTGAGAAGGATAGGTGATAGCTCTTCTCTAAATGTTTGATAGAATTCACCTGTGAAGCCATCTGGTCCTGGGCTTTTGCTTGTTGGAAAATGTTCATTCACAGTTTCAATTTCAGTGCTTGTGATTGGTCTGTTCATATTTTCTATTTCTTCCTGATTCAGTCTTGGCAGGTTGTGCCTTTCTAAGAATTTGTCCATTTCTTCCAGGTTGTCCATTTTATTGGCATAGAGTTGCTTATAGTAATCTCTCATGATCTTTTGTATTTCTGCAGTGTCAGTTGTTACTTCTCCTTTTTCATTTCTAATTCTATTGATTTCAGTCTTCTCCCTTTTTTTCTTGATGAGTCTGGCTAATGGTTTATCAATTTTGTTTATCCTTTCAAAACCAGCTTTTAGTTTTATTGATCTTTGCTATCGTTTCCTTCGTTTCTTTTTCATTTATTTCTGATCTGATTTTTATGATTTCTTTCCTTCTGCAAACTTAGGGGGTTTTTTGTTCTTCTTTCTCTAATTGCTTTAGGTGCAAGGTTAGGTTGTTTATTCGAGATGTTTCCTGTTTCTTAAGGTAGGATTGTATTGCTATAAACTTCCCTCTTAGAACTGCTTTTGCTGCATCCCATAGATTTTGAGTCGTCGTGTCTCCATTGTCATTTGTTTCTAGGTATTTTTTGATTTCCTCTTTGATTTCTTCAGTGATCACTTCATTATTAAGTAGTGTATTGTTTAGCCTCCATGTGTTTGTATTTTTTACAGATCTTTTCCTGTAATTGATATCTAGTCTCATAGCGTTGTGGTCAGAAAAGATACTTGATACAATTTCAATTTTCTTAAATTTACCAAGGCTTGATTTGTGACCCAAGATATGATCTATCTTGGAGAATATTCCATGAGCACTTGAGAAAAATGTGTATTCTGTTGTTTTGGATGGAATGTCCTATAAATATCCATTAAGTCCATCTTGTTTAATGTATCATTTAAAGCTTGTGTTTCCTTATTTATTTTCATTTTGGATGATCTGTCTATTGGTGAAAGTGGGGTGTTAAAGTCCCCTACTATGAATGTGTTACTGTCGATTTCCCCTTTTATGGCTGTTAGTATTTGCCTTATGTATTGAGGTGCTCCTATGTTGGGTGCATAAATATTTACAATTGTATATCTTCTTCTTGTATCGATCCCTTGATCATTATGTAGTGTCCTTCTTTGTCTCTTCTAATAGTCTTTATTTTAAAGTCTATTTTGTCTGATATGAGAATTGCTACTCCAGCTTTCTTTTGGTTTCCATTTGCATGAAATACCTTTTTCCATCCCCTTAGTTTCAGTCTGTATGTGTCTCTAGGTCTGAAGTGGGTCTCTTGTAGACAGCAAATATATGCGTCTTGTTTTTGTATCCATTCAGCCAATCTGTGTCTTTTGGTGGGAGCATTTAGTCCATTTACATTTAAGGTAATTATCGATATGTATGTTCCCATTCCCATTTTCTTAATTGTTTTGGGTTCGTTATTGTAGGTCTTTTCCTTCTTTTTTGTTTCTTGCCTAGAGAAGTTCCTTTAGCATTTGTTGTAGAGCTGGTTTGGTGGTGCTGAACTCTCTCAGCTTTTGCTTGTCTGTAAAGGTTTTAATTTCTCCATCAAATCTGAATGAGATCCTTGCTGGGTAGAGTAATCTTGGTTGCAGGTTTTTCTCCTTCATCACTTTCAATATGTCCTGCCACTCCTTTCTGGCTTGCAGAGTTTCTGCTGAAAGATCAGCTGTTAACCTTTTCGGGATTCCCTTGTGTGTTATTTGTTGTTTTTCCCTTGCTGCTTTTAATATGCTTTCTTTGTATTTAATTTTTGACAGTTTGTTTAATATGTGTCTTGGCGTATTTCTCCTTGGATTTATCCTGTATGGGACTCTCATGTGCTTCCTGGACTTGATTAACTATTTCCTTTCCCATATTAGGGAAGTTTTCAACTATAATCTCTTCAAATATTTTCTCAGTTCCTTTCTTTTTCTCTTCTTCTTCTGGAACCCCTATAATTCGAATGTTGCTGTGTTTAATGTTGTCCCAGAGGTCTCTGAGACTGTCCTCAGTTCTTTTCATTCTTTTTTCTTTATTCTGCTCTGCAGTAGTTATTTCCACTGTTTTATCTTCCAGGTCACTTATCCGTTCTTCTGCCTCAGTTATTCTGCTATTGATCCCATCTAGAGTATTTTTACTTTCATTTATTGTGTTGTTCATCATTGTTTGTTTCATCTTTAGTTCTTCTAGGTCCTTGTTAACTGTTTCTTGCATTTTGTCTATTCTATTTCCAAGATTTTGGATCATCTTTACTATCATTATTCTGAATTCTTTTTCAGGTAGACTGCCTATTTCCTCTTCATTTGTTAGGTCTGGTGGGTTTTTATCTTGCTCCTTCATCTGCTGTGTGTTTTTCTGTCTTTTCATTTTGCTTATCTTACTGTGTTTGGGGTCTCCTTTTTGCAGGCTGAAGGTTCGTAGTTCTTGTTGTTTTTAGTGTCTGTCCCCAGTGGCTAAGGTTGGTTCAGT
This sequence comes from Orcinus orca, assembly GCF_937001465.1. Classification (NCBI taxonomy): domain Eukaryota; kingdom Metazoa; phylum Chordata; class Mammalia; order Artiodactyla; family Delphinidae; genus Orcinus; species Orcinus orca. Next base: position 130,991,787 of record NC_064560.1, read on the forward strand.
TGGTTGTGTAGGCTTCCTGGTGGAGGGTACTAGTGCCTGTGTTCTGGTGGATGAGGCTGGATCTTGTCTTTCTGGTGGGCAGGTCCACGTCTGGTGGTGTGTTTTGGGGTGTCTGTAGACTTATTATGATTTTCGGCAGCCTCTCTGCTAATGGGTGGGGTTGGGTTCCTGTCTTGCTAGTTGTTTGGCATAGGATGTCCAGCACTGTAGCTTGCTGGTCGTTGAGTGAAGCTGGGTGCTGGCGTTGAGATGGAGATCTCTGGGAGATTTTCGCCGTTTGTTATGTGCAGCTGGGAGGCCTCTTGTGGACCAGTGTCCTGAAGTTGGCTCTCCCACCTCAGAGGCACAGCACTAACTCCTGGCTGCAGCACCAAGAGCCTTTCATCCACACGGCTCCTTAATTTGGGATGATTCGTTGTCAATTCAGGTATTCCACAGATGCAGGGTACATCAAGTTGATTGTGGAGCTTTAATCCGCTGCTTCTGAGGCTGCTAGGAGAGATTTCCCTTTCTCTTCTTTGTTTTCACAGCTCCCAGGGGCTCAGCTTTGGATTTGGCCGTGCCTGTGCGTGTAGGTCGCCAGAGGGCGTCTGCTCTTTGCTCAGACAGAACGGGGCCAAAGGAGCCGCTGATTCGGAGGCTCTGGCCCACCCAGGCCGAGGGGTAGGGAGGGTCACGGAGTGCGGGGCGGGCCCGCAGCGGCAGAGGCCGGCGCGACGCTGCAGCAGCCCGAGGCGCACAGTGCGCTCTCCCGGGGGAGCTGTCCCTGGATCCCGGGACCCTGGCAGTGGCGGGCTGCACAGGCTCCCTGGAAGGGGGGTGTGGGCAGTGACCTGTGTTCGCACATAGGCTTCTTGGTGGCGGCAGCAGCGGCCTCAGTGTCTCATGTCTGTCTCTGGGGTCCGCACTCTCAGACGCGGCTCACGCCCGTCTCCGGAGCTCCTTTAAGCAGCGGTCTTAATCCCCTTTCCTCGCGCACCAGGAAATAAAGAGGGAAGAAAAAGTCTCTTGCCTCTTCCGCAGGTCCAGACTTTTCCCCGGACTCCCTCCCGGCTAGCCGCGGTGCACTAACGCTCTGCAGGCTGTGTTCACGCCGCCAACCCCAGTCCTCTCCCGGCACTCTGACCGAAGCCGGAGCCTCAGCTCCCAGCCCCGCCCGCCCCGGCAGGTGAGCAGACAAGCCTCTCGGCTGGTGAGTGCCGGTCGGCCCCGATCCTCTGCGCTGGAATCTCTCCGCTTTGCCCTCCACACCCCTGTTGCTGCGCTCTCCTCCGCGGCCCCGAAGCTCCCCCACTCCGCCACCCGCAGTCTCCGCCCGCGAAGGGGCTTCCTAGTGTGTGGACACTTTTCCTCCTTCACAGCTCCCTCCCGCTGGTGCAGGACCCGTCCCTATCCTTTTGTCTCTGTTTATTTTTTTTCTTTTGCCCTAACCAGGTACGCGGGGGGTTTCTTGCCTTCTGGGAGGTCTGAGGTCCTCTGCCAGCGTTCAGTAGATGCTCTGCAGGAGTTGTTCCACGTGTAGATGTATTTCTGGTGTATCTGTGGGGAAGAAGGTGATCTCCTCATCTTACTCTTTCGCCATCTTCCCGGAAGTCCTGTTTAAATATTTTCTAATAGAAGTTCTAGAATATCAGAGAAGATGGGGTGGGAAAATTGACAAAGAAATAATTCATGAGAGTCCCTAGAACAGAAAAAAAAAAATTACTCCATATTGAAAAGTTATTAACTGAGTACCAGCCCAATGGATTAAAATGTTCCCAACCAAGATATACCATTATCATGCAATTTTGTAATACCAGAAATAGGAGAAAAGTTTTCAGAGGGAAAAAAGAAAACACACCAAAACACAGGATTGTGTGATTATAGTATTCTAGCAATACAGAGAAAACTCTAAAATGTTTCTGAAGAAATTTTTTAAAAGTTATTTACAAAGAATGACTTAAAATTACAAAATTAGAAAATTACAACACTTTCAAAACATGTCTATATTTGTAAGTCTTGAGCATAGGCATATGTCTCCAAAAATGTATCAAGATTCTTTTTCATGATATGAAGCAAGGTGTTATGCAGTTGATTTAGCGCGCGCGCGCACGCGTGTGTGTGTGTGTGTGTGTAAAATGCTTCATGAATTTGCATGTCGTCTTTGTGCAGGGGGCATGCTAACCTTCTCTGTATCATTCCAGTTTTAATATATGTGCTACTGAAGCAAATACTCATTTAGGATTTTGATTAATATAAATACTAGTAACTAAAATAATCAGAAAAACTATTTTAAGTGTTGCAAATAGGGATCACATATTACTGCAATAGGAGAGACAATAAATCTTTCTAAATCACTAACTACCCTGTGCTGGACCTAAGGACGCTAGAAAGTAAAATATTGATGTATTGACAACTATTTAAGTGTTACATGTTTAGAAAATATTAAACATTTTAATTTAAAAAAAGGTAAATTGTGGAAATTTACCATTTTGATCACTGCAACACGTGATAGTGACTGGATATCATCCCTGATAATTATGGGTTTCTATGTAACAGTGAAATGTAATCACAAAGAACGGCCATCACAGGAAGCAGAACTTGAAAAAAGGTATTTATCATTATATCACTTGATTCATTCCTATGTTATGCAGTCTTGGCACCTGTGTGCCAGAGAATTTAGCCTCTACATTTCCAAAAAATATTTTGAAAGTCACTATGAATATTCTAGTTTTTATTCCTTCTCAAAGAAAGTCATCTCTTTCCTTTTCCTCTTTTTTATATTGCATGATATGCACCTTGGTAGCAGGGAATAGAGAGGAGAAATATGTTTCTTTGCTATTAAAATAGAGACTCTCATAAACAATGTGTTTCTATGGCCATAGTGCCTGTGCATGCGCCAGTATATGTGTGTTAACCTCATCAGCGTTTAATCCTTAACTGTACTATAGGAGATTACTTAGTACAGGATTTCTTTTTATAACCTCATAGAAGTGAGTTTTGAAGGAGGAATACTTTTTGTTGTATTATTTACTGCATGCGGTGCAGCTCAGTAAATAAATTGTACACAGATATAGTTTATTGTATAAAGGAGAACTCTATCCAGTGCAAAGATGACTACACTGGCGTGCTCCACACTAATCCCTCATGCTTTTTGTATTTGTGCCAAAGTACTTTTGGTAATATTAATTGAGAGGGAACCACATGGTATTTTAAATAGAGTCATGGGAATTTGTCCCATTATACAGCTGAGTAACTGTACAAAACATCCATCAGTAGTGACCACAACATAGAATATTGCATTGTGGCATCAACCCAAGACATTACATTTACCTAATCATTGACTTCACATTTATCTCAATCTATTTCAAGACAAGAAATGAAATGTTTGCTGCAGAATTACATTTCCAGCAATTTCTGATAAAGGAAGGAGATGAACTTTGGAGCAGTTGTTTTCTAAATGGATTTTTAAAACATGTTATATTGGGTCTTGAGTTCATTGATTTGTATTGGACCAAAAGGCACAGGTTGAAAGGGGACAACTCTCCAGTAGAAGAGAGAGTTGGAAGGAGATTGCTTGTTCCCTGAATCAGAGGCATCAAGCCAAATTTAAAAACCTGCTCACAGAGCAAATTTCTTTTGATTCCTTAAAATAAAATTTCAAAACCCTATAAGCACAGTGACATCTTATATCTTTTGGGACATTTTAAAGAGAAAAATGCATTACTTCAGTAGATAGTTCAAAGAATTGGAAATGGGATATAGGACCTTTTATCCCTGGGTTACCATATGATGAATGCCACCCAGGTTTAAAATGATCACAATTCTTTCCATTGTGTTGCACTGTGGTCATTTAAGGAGTAGTCATAAGATTTCATCAAGATAGAAACCCTTGGATTCCTGGATAGGAGGCTATCATAGGTCATTTATTTTGATTTCTGAACCTGAAAAAAAACTATGCTAGTTGTTTGTGAGAATATATTGACTTATCGTAAAGCAGAATAAAAGGCAAAGCTCTCCCCAGCTTAGCATTTAAATTTTATTAATGAAGCACACAAACATAAAGCCTTTAATTGTTTTATCCCCAGCTAAAATAACTACAGATTCTCTTTCCATTCACTAAATCAAATCCATTTTTTAATTCCATTAAACTATTTGCTTCAGTATTATCCTGTGGAAATAAAATGCATTAATAAAAACAAAGTTTAATTCTTGTCTCTTAATACCATTAACTGTTTTTCTCATCCTTTTAGCAGATAAAATGTAAATAAGAAGGCAAATAATAATATACAGATAGCATTTTCTCTTCCCTTTTCATAATTTTGGTAGTTATATTTCTCCACCATTAAGGACGATGAGTTTGCTGTTTTTGGTTTTGGTTCAGTGCTTCCCTTTGGAATTCAATTTTAAAACATTTATCAACATAAAGCATCCATACAAATGGGTTGCATGGAAATTCCAAGCTATTTTGAAGAGAACCTGAGAGGTTCTCGTGCAGTCAATAACCAATCTTATCCCTATCTTGCTTTCAAGCTATTGAATTCAGGGAATGGTTGTGTCCCAGGAATCTCTCATCAAGGGATCTTGGTTTTAAGAGCATCTGATGGGACTAATCAGTGATTCTGTGGTCGCCTTCTATTCAGAGTATCAGGTCATGCACTACTCTGGCACAGAGAGTTGCTTATTTTTCTAGAGAAAGAATGTTAGAAAAGAAGTGGTTTAAAAAAAAGAAAGAAAGAAAAACAGAAACACAAACAAAACAAAAACCTTGCAATGTTCTCCTTTTGAATAAATCCAGGGTTATTCATTTGATTTTGAATTCAAGATGCCATGGTTCAAAAAGTGTTTATTTTTAAATTTTTTTTTTCCATTTCTCTCTCCAAATTATAGATAAAATAGCTGGCTTTAAAATGGAAAATAAATTGTTATTGGCCATTTCAGACTTGTAAATAATCTACTCAAAGGCTTACAAATGGATGGAATGCAAATTCCTATTTCAAAGAGAACCTGAGAGGTGTTATTTTAATGATTTATGAAGGAAACTGGTGTGATGATATATTCAAAATGCATCTGAGCCTCTCATTTCTTCAGTCTCCAATATTCAGACGTTCTTTCCCTCCTTATCTTTCTTATTCTCTTTCTTCCCTCTATCCCTCTCTCTCATTCTCTCTTTAATGCTCTGAAAGGAAATCAGCATGTTTTTGACTTTTCCATTATTGCTTCAGTTGTGGGAGAAGACTAGATGATAGATATCCAACTGATTGTAAAAATAGAGTTTAAATCTGTGGAGTTACAAGCAGGTTGATATCAATAAATTATATTCCTGAAGAGCGTAAGCACATAGCAAACTAGAGTGCTGAACAACTTTTAGGTGATGGTATTGAATTTCATATTTCATGGTAGAGTCATGAGTTTGAAGCTGGTAAAATTTATAAAGATCATACTCTAATTGAATGTGATGATTTCAATGCATAATTCATCATTTCATATCAAATCTGCATCCCAGAAGACAGTCTATATCTATGAAAAAACATTATTAATGGGTAAATATGAGATTAGATGATCAGAGACTACATTGTACCACATGAAGCTATCATAAGTGATAACTAATAATATACTATATGCACTATACTTTCTTCTTCTTTGGTTTTGACTGAGATTATGTAGGATGTGTAAAGATATTAATGTCATCTACAAATAAATGTATGGAAATACTTTTTTTAGCATGTTCCATATGTGGAGTTACTTTTGCAGTGATTTTTGTTTTGATATTTTGTTTTCATTTAAATGAGTTTAGCTCTTATCTGTTGGCACTCCACCTTAAATTATCCATGATATTGACTCAGATCCACATTTTACATTGTGTAAAACAAGTCAATGACAATCTACACCCCCGACCTCTGCCTCAAGATTAGGGTAATTCTCTTTGTGGCTTACATCATCATAATCCTCTCTGGCTCAGAGCTGCTTCTTCAACAGATTAATTTCATGGATCAACTCAGTATCCTATCCCTGCTTCCCATTCCACACACACTTGGATGTAAACTGTCCACTCGTGAAACTACACACACAGTCTCATGAGATATTTGTGTGTGCTGCATAGTTTACTTATCAATTTAGGAAATGGTAAAAACATCCCCCACATTGTCTATTTCTGACTAAATAATAGCATTTGTTCTAAAAGTAGGTTTTTTTCCTCCCCAAATTTTCACTGGTAATTATTCATTTGCCATGCTGCTCAAATAATGTCTGTCCTCATGACATCTTTTTGATTGTTTTTCCTTCCTTTACTCTTCTCACTTTTCATGGTGGAGAAATCATTAGGGAAGCAAACAAAAGATTCTATGTATTCCTCATGCAAAGGAATTTAGTACTCCCTCATTTTCCCCTTTCCATCTAGACTGTGACAGTGACCCTTTTCTCCATCAAAGATGTTTCTGAGCAAGGACAGTTAACCCTCAGGACAACTTCTTATTATGTTTTTTCAATACTGTAAGTATTTATATAGATAAAATGTGAGACAATGGAATCTGTTACCCATATACAATCCAGTTTGTCAAGATCATATTTTCTTCCAAGAATATAAGAACCTGGTAATCACACTCAGCAATTTGTCACTGGTTGGTCTCTCACCAAATAACATGTAGTTAATTATTATCCTGAAATCAATTTTCTTCCAACCCCAAGTATATGGGAACACCACCAATGGAATTTTTGCTAAATTCACACGTTAGGATGCTGATGACTTCAGTGGTACACTTTTTAAAAATTTAACTCTTATTATGTACCTACCAAAGTATGAGACACTGAGATTATAGCAGTGTAGACAAAAAATCACAGAACATCTCTTATAGAGCTCACTAACAGAAAAGTTAGATCTTTCTCAAAGCTGTATCCTTCTGGTGATTTAGCTTCCAGTGTCCTAAAAATTGATGATTTCAGGGCCAGGGAGCTTCAGTTTGAAATCTTGATATAGCTTTTGAATATTTCCCAGCACCAGTTGAATATAAATAAATAATAATACTGCTAAATACACCACTGGTATCAGTACATTACCTGTATGATGAGATTCCCCAAAAGATCACCAAAAAATTATATTGAAGTATAACTAAGTTTATTACACTTTCTGCAGTAAGACAGAACATTTTGAAATAGCTTTAGTAGTGTCTCAGAAGAGGGAATTCAGGAGAGGGTATGTATAGGATTTTTAAAGCCTGGGCTAGGTGATTACATGATGACTCTTCTAAATTGAGAAATTGGTTGGTGTTGATAGAGTTTGTGAGATAATTGCTTTGGATTGGAGAGCAAGTGTCTTTGAGCAAGACTTGAAAAGTCACTTTTTATACGTAAGTTATTTTAGTTGCTTCATAGTTTTCCAGGAGTATGTATTTCATGGAGCAGCTAACTAAGTTATTTTTGTTTATTTTCAATATTATTTAGCCTAGGAAAAGTAGTGTATGCCCAATATCAGCCATGTATAATACAGGACTCAAATTATGTTGTTTCAGGTTTTGGCTCACTTAGGAAACTAACATATTAGAAAGGTGTTAGAACATTTTTAGTGAGGCATATTCGTGAAACTTTTAATTATGATAGATTTTGCCTTTGAGACTTTATTTTGCTATATACTTTAGTGATATAGGACCTAAAGTCAACACCATTTACTTCAATTGGGAAAAAATATATATATACACACACACATACATATATAATATTGCATAATACATAATATATAAATATGTATAACATATTTATATATTAAACATATATGATTTTCCTTTCTTGTTTTATTTCTTTGCGGGGGGTGGGAATCTTTCCACAGTATTGTACCAAAGATCCTGCAGCCCTACTACTATCAAATTCTTTTCTTTATAATTAATCCTGCATGTTTCATCTATGGCGAGTCATTTCAGAAAAATAAACTCAACATTATTGAATACATTTTTCCCTATGTTTTTCCCTCTTCATGAAGTGCCCTTCTTTCTCTGTGTGCCTAGTTTTTTGTTATCCTTCAAGACTCATTACAGGCATTTCATTCTTAGGGAAAATTCTAATGACTTAAGGCAGAATGAATTTTCCCTAATCAAATAATGCATTATAAATAGTTTTGGAAAATTCATAGTTTCCTAAGGGAAAAAAAAAAACCTTAACTAAATGATTAATAAACATGAGATACATTTGTTGGTAATACAAATAATGGCAAAAAAATGTTTTTAAAAATTCATTTGTCACAGATAAAGCAAAGAAGGGATGAGATGGTCTCATAGAAACCAAACGTAGAAAGCTGCACTGGGATAAATGAAACTAAAAGAAAACCTGTTTCAAAGTGTCAAAAACTGCAGGATAGAAAAGTACAATGACAGTGAGTTGAACATAAAGTTTAGAAGTTTGAGGTAATAACAAGTTTGTCAAAGTAGCTTAAATGTAAGGGTGGAGATAAAAACAGGATTTAAGGGGGCCGAGGTGTAATTGAGAAGAGAGGAATAATTATAGACCATACTCAAAAGGTTGGGTGTGATAGTGGAGAGAAATTATGTAGAAGGACCCATAGTTAGGGCTGGGACCTCTTTTGCTTTGCAGGATGGGAAAACAACAGATGGAATATTTATAACTTGGGAGGGAAAGAAAGAAGGTAAAATAGTTGTATCAAAATCCAAGAAGATGTAAAATGAGGTAGTAATGAGGTAAAACATGAGTAGTAGTATTATTCTTGAACTGGAAAAGTGGCATAGGTTACAGAGATGGGGAGAAAGAGGGAAAGAATGGCTGCAGATGTAAATAAGTGCCTGAATCAAGATTAGTATATATGTGAAGATGGACCTAAGGCAATCAGAGAAAGAAGTGTGTGCTGGCTGAGTAGGAGACTTAAGGGAAGGAGGTCTGGAATAGCAATTACAATAATAAAAGTTGCTCATCAAGGATAATTAAAAAGATTGGTAAATTGCTTTGAGAGGTCAACTAAGTTTAGAAACTGAGAATTTATAATGGCAACAGAGTACAAATTTATAATGGGAACAAAGTAAAAATTTCTGTAATTTTTATCAGAAGCTCTTAGAATATGAATTGATTTCAGTTAGAGAAAACCATATTTCAGGATGGAGATCTTTTTGAGGACATTTTTTCATGTGAGACAGAAAATCAAGTGGGAAGAGAGTTAGGATGTTAGTGAAAAATATACTCAGCCAAAGGGGCTAAATTTGGGTACGTGAGTCAGCTCTCCCGGTGGCAACAAACAGTCCCCAAATCTTAGTGGATAGTGGCAACAAGCTTTTAAGATTTGCTGACAGATCTGCGGATCAGCCTTGGTTAGGCTCTGTTCTACTCTTTGTCTTCTTAAAAGAATCTTCTCTAACATGGCACTTGTCATGGCCAGTGGCATCTCACTGGCCAAAGCAAGCCATTTCACATGGTCAAGCCTGACCATGGGATAGGTTAATACACACGTCCTACAGGGAGGCCTGGAAAGTGTAAGATATATAAAACTGTTCAGGGAAGGGAGTGGATAATTGGGAAGAATAATAAAATATATCACATTGAACAGGAGCAATGTGAGGCTCAGTGGTAATTTATGGGTTAAAATAAAATGAAGTGGAAGAGGACTGAAGATTAAAACGGTAATGAGTTTAAAGAGAAGAAAGGACTGAGGCAGCTCAGAGATTTATATTGGATGGTAGCTAAAGTTTCTGACGTAGACAACATTCTAGACCTTTCCACTGATGCTAAGTGGTCTACCTCAGAAACATTAGCTACCATCCAATGAAAGGTCTACATTGAGGTCTTGATAAAATGTTGCTGAGGTAGTAAAATGGCGGTGGATTTTATTAGGGGTAATTGTGTGACTAGAATTTAGGGTTGTCACCATATGAATGTTGAAAATATCTAATTTAATAATGAGCAATAGGGGAAAATAAATCAGTGAAATTCCTGAACCTCCAAGAAAATGGAGGAGTAGCCTGGAGGGGTAAATAAACATCTACATGTAGAGCGGGTGTTGAAGACTTCCAGTTTTCATTTTCTGCAAGTAAGGAGCTTGAAAGTCTCCACTCTGTCTTAACAACAAATAAAAAGCTAAACAGATTGAAAAATTAACAACTTTTCTTGGATGCTTAAGAGAGGGGAGGACACAGGGCAAACTACTGCCCTGAGAATGGAAAGACAGACCTGCAAATATAGCAGGTCTCACCTTACCAGAGAGCAGAGACTCATGAGCAGAAACTGCTGTGGGAACCAGCGCCAGGAACCAGTACCTGGGTGAGAACACCAGAACTGTAATTGATGAATTGCTGGAAGCTAGGTGTGGACAAATCTGAGAGTTAAAAAATTCATGAGCTAGTGGCATAGTCTTTATTTAAACGATAGTATAGCTATATTTCTCCTTTCTTGAATTGTCTGTATCTCATTATATTTAAGGATGGCAAAATCTTTAAGAATTTTATACAGTGAGCTCAATAAATACTTGCTATCAAACAATAAAAAAACAAAATCACGAGGACCCACTGATCAGCATCCCCCACAGTCTTGTGAGGTTTACCACTAGGAGCTGAACGAGATTCCCACAATAAATATCAGAGAAAAAATCCCCTCAAACCGCCTGCTGGATGAGGCGGAAAGGAACCATTTTGAAATAAGCCAGAGCACTCAGCTCTTCTCAAAAAGGCTTGCCCTCACGCGAAGCTTGTTAACCAGAGCCTAAATGGCTGGGATATGATCTGAGACTGACTTACCTGGGGAAGGAAGGTACCCAACTCGAAGCCATTCTAGCCATCCTCTCTCACCTAAGGGGAGAGAAAAAAAAAATTAAACATTTGTGAAATTCAAAGTCCAGAGGCATAGTCTCACTAAGAGAATGAGACCTAATCATAGGACTATAGGACCCTTCCTCTCCCCCCACACATCACCACCACATTACTAAAGAGCTATTTATAACAGTTCCTTTTACCCATTACATCATGTCTGGCTATCAAGTAAAACTTTACAAAATGTACGGAGAGGCAAAAAAACACAAATGTGAAGAGACAGAGCAAGCATCAGAAGCAGATGTAGCAGGGATGTTGGAATTATTAGACTAGGAATTTAAAACAACTCTGATTAATATGATAAGGGCTCTAATGGATAAAGTAGCATACAAGAGCAAATGAGTAGTGTAAGCAGAAAGATGGGAAATCCTAAAGAACAAAAAAGAAATGCTAGAAGAAATCCTAGTATTTTAGGATATGTAAGGGTCAAAAAAGGAGGATAATAATTTGGGAAATTGTTACACACACACACACATATGTGTGTGTATATATATATGTACACACACACACATATATATATATCATATGGATAGAAAACAACTCAAATGTTAAAGTAAGAGGTAGCAAAACCTATTAATTCAGTTTGTTATTTATATTAATTTGGGTCAAGTCTAGATTTATTTCCCCTTTACTTTCTGGTTGGCCTAAAATATATGTAAATGGGCATGCTGGAAGGTAGTCATAAAAGTGGGTCTGAGAGAGGACATGCGCTATTTCAAATAGGATGCACAAGGATAACACAAGGGAGTTTAATACAAATGATCACTATAGAGCCAGTCTAAGCCAAGTCTCTCCACTGGAAGAAAACCTGCCTCATAGAGATATTATTGTTTGAAGTTATTCATAGCAACTTTGAATGTACTCAGGAAATCAAGGCAAGTTTTAGAGTTTTTCTCAATATTTTTACTAACATTCTAAGGTTATTTTATATCAAAACGAGTTTCAGCTCTCAGTGTTCTTTTATAAGTTAAGCAAACACTGTAATGTGTGTCTTGGAAAAGTTCAAAAATCCTTGTCCAAGCTTACGGCTGTCTAGGCAGACTGTGAGCTTTTAACATTGCAAATTACATAACTTATTTTTTTTTAGAAAAAAGATCTTAATAGTATTACAATTCATGGGTACTGGCTTGGTTCCATTAAGTTTTTACAAAACTTCTTCAAATACTTACTAGTCACATACTCATTAAAAAATCAGTTCCAAACAAGCATCCAAACATAAAAGACACAATAGATATCTGTTGCTGCTTAACAAATCACACCAAAAATTAATGGCTTAAAAAACTTTTTATTATATCATAGTTTCTGTGGCTCAGGCATCCAGGTATGTCTTACATGAGTTCTTTGCTGTAGTCTCTCACAAAGTTGCAACCAAGGCCAAAGTCTATGGTTTTATCTGATGACTCAACTAGAAAAGGGTCTAATTTCAAGTTCCCTCAGTAGTTCTTGGCAGCATTCAGTTCCTAAGGGTTGTTGGACTGAGGACCTCAGTTCCTCAATGGCTGTTGGTCAAAGGCCCTTGTAGTTCATTGCCATGTGGGCATTTCCTGCATGGTAGTTTGCTTCATCAACCCTGTAAAGCAAGAAGATAACGGGAAAGTCTGCTAGCAATACAGAAGTAACAATCTTTTATAATACAATCACAGAAATGAGATCCTTCTCCTTTGCCATAGTCTATCGGTGAAAAACAAGTCATATGTTTCACCAACACTCAGCACATGAGTGTTGGTAAGGACATAAGTACTGGGAGGTAGAAATCATTAGGGACCATTTCAGATGTCTGCTTATGACATACCTTTCCTTAGTTTTATTTATTTTTTACTTTCTATTTTTAATTTTTTCCAGCTTTATTGAGATATAATTGACATATAACATTGTGCAAGTTCAAAGTATATAATGTTATGACTTGATATGTGTGTATATTGTGAAACGTTTACCACAATAAAGTTGGTTAATACATCCATTGCCTCACAGAGTTACAATATTTTTTCTTGTGGTGAGAACATTTTAAGATCTACTCTCTTAGCAACTTTCAAATGTGCAATATAGTATTATTAACTAAGTCATCATGCTGTACATCATATCCACATAACTTATCATCTAATAACTGGAAGTTTGTACCATTTGACCACTTTCACCCATTTATCACCCAACCCCCCCAACACACACACACACACCCCTGGCATTTACCAGTCTGCTCTCAGTTTCTATAAATTTAGGATTTTTTTTTTTAAGATTCCACATATAAATGAAATCATACAGTATTTGTCTTTCTCTGACTTATTTCACTTAGTGTAATGCCCTCAAGGCAATCCATGTTATGGAAAATGGCAGGACTTCCTTCTTTTTGTGGTTGAATAATATTCCATTGTATATATACCACATTTTCTTTATCCATTCATCTGTCTGGCACTTTGGTTGTTTCCATGTCTTGGCTATTGTGAATAATGCTGCAATGAACACGGGAGTATGGATATCTTTTTGAGATAATGGTTTTGTTTCCTTTGGATGTATACCCAAAAGTGGAATTGCTAGCTCATATGGTAGTTCTATATTTAATTTTTTGAGGAATCTCCATACTGTTTTCCATAATGGCTGCACCAATTTACATTCACACCAACAATGAACAAGGGTTTCCTTTTCTCTACATCCTCACTAGCACTGGTTATCTCTTGACTTTTTGGTAATAGCTATTGTGACATGTGTGGAGTGATATCTCATTGTGGTTTTGATTTGCATTTCCCTGATGATTAATGATGTTGAGCATCTTTTTGTATACCTGTTGGCCATCTGTACGTCTTTGGAAAAAAAGTTTGTTCAGATCTTTCACCCATTTTTTAATTGGATTGCTTTTGTTTATTTGTTTTATTTTGGTATTGAGTGGTATGAGTTTCTTATGTATTTTGGAGACTAACACCTTATCAGCCATGTGATTTGCAAATATTTTTTCCTGTTTCATAGGTTACATTTTTACTTTATTGCTCATTTATTTTGCTGCGTTTTTTAGTTTAAAAGTTTTTTAGGGCTTCCCTGGTGGCACAGTGGTTGAGGGTCCGCCTGCCGATGCAGGGGACACGGGTTCGTGTCCCTGTCTGGGAGGATCCCACATGCCGCGGAGTGGCTGGGCCTGTGAGCCATGGCCGCTGAGCCTGCGCGTCCAGAGCCTGTGCTCCGCAGGAGAGGCCACAACAGTGAGAGGCCCGTGTACGGCAAAAAAAAAAAAAAAAAAAAAGATTTTTGGTTTGATGTAGCCCTACTTGTTTATTTTTGCTCTTGTTGTTTGTTCTTCTGGTGCCATAACCATAAAATCATTGCCAAGACCAATGTCAAAGAGGTTGTCCCCTCTGTTTTCTTCTGGGAGTTATGTGATTTCAGGTCTTACATTTCAGTATTTAATCCATTTCATATTTATTTTTGTGAGTGGTCTAAGATAGGGGTCTAGTTTCATTCTCTTGTGTGTGAATATCCATTTTCCCCAATACCATTTATTGAAAAGACTATCCTTTTCCCACTGGGTATTCTTGACACCTTTGCCGAAAATCAGTTGACTGTACATGCATGGGTTTATTTCTGGGCTCTATATTTCTTTCATTGATTAATATGTATGTTTTTATGCTGGTACTAAACTGTTTTGAATACTGTAGCTTGTAATATATTTTGAAATCAGGAAGTGTGATGCCTATAGGCTTAGTGTAATGCATATAGGTTTATCACCATGATTTTTGTTCAACATACGATGTTATTTAACATTGGCTATGAATAGATCCAGTTTATTAGTACATTTAAAGCAGTCTGTCTTTGGGTTATATATCCTGTATTCCAGAAAAGAATATGTTTCAATAATGATCGCTTAGTGTTGAATTGCTTCTTGAACAACTTGGCCTATCACACTAGGCAATCACTGTGAACAGGTTTTCAAAGTTCAGTTTTATTTTATTTTATTTATTTTATTTTTTTGAAGAATAGTTGATGTACAATGTTCTTTTAGTTTCTGGTGTACAGCAAAGTGATTCAGTTTTATACATATATAGATATCTATCTATCTATACACACACACACATATACATATATATATATATAAATATATATGTATTCTTTTTTATATTCTTTTCTATTATGGTTTATTACAGGGTATTGAATATAGTTCCCTGTGCTATAAAAAAGGACCTTGTTTCTTACCATTCTGTATGTAATAATTTGTATCTGTTAGCCCCAAACTCCCAATCCAACCCTTCCCCACCCCCCTCCCCTTTGGCAACCAGGAGTCTGTTCTCTATGTCTGTGGGTCTGTTTCTGTTTCATAGATTTTTCATTTTGGCATATTTTAGATTCCACATATAAGTGATATCATTCGGTGTTTGTCTTTTTCTTTCTGACTTATTTCGCTTAGCATGGTAAACTCTAGGTCCAACCATGTAGCTGCAAATGGCATTATTTCATTCATTCCATTGTATATATATACCACATCTTCTTAATCCATTCATCTGTTGATAGATATTTAGGTTGTTTCCATGTCTTGGCTATTGTAAATAGTGCTGCAATGAACATTGGGGTGCATGTGTCTTTCAAATTATAGTTTTCTCTGGATATTTGCCCAGGAATGGGATTACTGGATCATATGGCAACTCTATTTTTAGTTTTTTTTTGAGGAACCTCCATACTGTTCTCCATAGTGGCTGCACAAACTTACATTTTTGCCAACAGTGTATGAGGTTTCCATTTTCTCCACACCCTCTCCAGCATTGGTTATTTGCAGACTTTTTAATCATGGTGTGAGGTGGTACCTCATTGTAGTTTTGATTTGCATTTCTCTAATGATTAGCGATGTTGACCATCTTTTCATATGCCTGTTGACCTGTTGGCCATTGGTATATCTTCTTTGCAGAAATGTCTATTTAGATCTTCTGTCTATTTGTCAATTGGGTTGTTTGTTTTTTTGTTATTGAGTTGTGTGAGCTATTTGTATATTTTGGAAATTAAGCCCTTGTTGGTTGCATTGTTTGCAAATATTTTCTCCCAGTTTGTAGGTTGTCTTTTCGTGTATGGTTTCCTTTGCTGTGCAAAAGCTTATAAGTTTGATTAGGTCCCATGTGTTTATTTTTCCTTTTATTTATATTGCCTTGGGAGACTGACCTAAGAAAATATTGGTACAATTTATGTTAGAGAATGTTTTGCCTACGTTCTCTTCAAGGAGTTTTATGGTGTCCTGTCTTGTATTTGAGTCTTTAAGCCATTTTGAGTTTATTTTTGTGTATGGTGTGAGAGTGTGTTTTAACTTCACTGATTTACATGAGGCGTCCAACTTTTCCAACACCAGTTGCTGAAGAGACTGTCTTTTCCCCATTGTATATTTTTGCCTCTTTTGTCAAAGATTAATTGATCATAGGTGTGTGGGTTTATTTCTAGGCTCTCTATTCTGTTGACAGTTCAATTTTAAAATGTGACATTAGGGGCTTCCCTGGTGGTGCAGTGGTTGAGGGTCCGCCTGCCAATGCAGGGGACACAGGTTTGTGTCCCGGTCCGGGAAGATCCCACATGCCGCAGAGCGGCTAGGCCCGTGAGCCATGGCCGCTGAGCCTGTGCGTCTGGAGCCTGTGCTCCGTAGCGGGAGAGGCCACAACAGTGAGAGGCCCGCATACTGCAAAAAATAAATAAATAAATAAATAAAATGTGACATGATTTGACAACAGGTTACACAAAAATACACAAACAAGCAACTATCATCCAAGAATTTGATCTCTGTTAATTTATTCTGAATAGTCTATTAAATGCTGACATTCCAACTGTAATGGGCTCCCCTCTTTTTCCAGATACTCCTGAAAATTTCATTGATGTAACTTCTAAAACACTTTCTACTATAACTATTACAAACAATAACAAATACAAGCATTTGCTAGGATCTTACCAAGAACCAGGAACGTTATATACATTATCCTGCTTAATTCATTACGCTAATCTACAATACAACAAACTGTGTAGTGTGAGGATATTAACTGAGAAAAATTAGCTACGGGTCAAGATTGGAACAGATAACTTTGAGAAAACTTTTGTATACTGGAAAAGTCTCTTTTCTAATTCAAAATCCTTTAGATATGGCATTAAAGGTAAATGCAGAGAATAATTACAATGAAGTACCTTTGTAAAGCCACCATACGTATGAATAGCTCAAAGCACTTTTTATTGCATTACTTGATTAATCTTTGTGGTATCCTACTGAGTGAGGGTGAAAGGAATTTTATTTCTCTTTTATGGATATTTTATAAAATGAAACAAGAACTTTAACTTCCAGGTGCTTTCTCCATAGCATATCTATGACTGCTTGAACTAAAAAGTGGTAGGCAAGCTTAGATCTCCTATACAAAATACTTCATTAACTTATTAAATCATACTTTCAGCTAATAGTTTTGAGTGCAAATGTACATTATATGACTTAAAATGAAGGATCTGAAAGAAACCTACAATCTAACAGACAAAGGTCTTAAATATTTGGCTAAGTGGACTTAAATTGGAGCTGACATAATAAAAGCTGCAACCTAGCATTTTATTTTATTTTATTTTATTTTTTATTTTTTTATAGATCTCTACTGGAGTATAATTGCTTCACAATACTGTTAGTTTCTGTTGTACAACAAAGTGAATCAGCCATATGCATACATATATCCTCATATCCCCTCCCTCTTGAGCTTCCCTCCCACCCTCCTTATCCCACCCCTCTAGGTCATCACAGAGCACAGAGCTGACCTCCCTGTGCTATGCTGCTGCTTCCCACTAGCTAACTATTTTACATTTGGTAGTGTATATATGTTGCTGCTACTCTCACTTCACCCCAGCTTCCCCCTCCCCCGCCATGTCCTTAGGTCCATTTTCTACGTCTACGTCTTTATTCCTGCCCTGCCACTTGGTTCCTCAGTACCATTTTTTTTTTTTTTTTAGATTCCATATATATGCATTAGCATATGGTATTTGTTTTTCTGTTCCTGACTTACTTCACTCTATAGGACAGACTCTTAAGTCCCTCCACCTCACTACAAATAACCCAATTTCGTTTCTTTTTATGGCTGAGTAATATTCCATTGTATATATGTGCCACATCTTCTTTATCCATTCATCTGTCTGTTGACATTTAGGTTGCTTCCATGTCCTGGGCTATTGTAAATAGTGCTGCAGTGAACATGTGGTACATGTCTCTTTTTGAATGATGGTTTTCTCAGGGTACATGCCCAGTAGTGGGATTGCTGGGTCATATGGTAGTTCTATTTTTAGTTTTGTAAGGAACCTTCATACTGTTCTCCATAATGGTTGTATCAGTTTACATTCCCACCAACAGTGCAAGAGGGTTCTCTTTTCACCACACCCTTTCCAGCATTTATTGTTTCTAGATTTTTTGATAATGGCCAATCTGACAGGCATGAGGTTATACCTCACTGTAGTTTTAATTTGCATTTCTCTAATAATTAGTGATGTTGAGCATCTTTTCATGTGCTTCTTGGCCATCTGTATGTCTTCTTTGGTGAAATGTCTATTTAGGTCTTCTGCCCGTTTATTAATTGGGTTTGCTTTTTTGATATTGAGCTCCATGAGCTGTTTGTATATTTTGGAGATTAATTCTCTGTCTGTTATTTCATTTGCAAATATTTTTTGCCATTCTGAGGATTGTCTTTTCATCTTGTTTATGGTTTCCTTTGCTGTACAAAAGCTTTTAAGTTTAATTAGGTCCCATTTGTTTATTTTTATTTTCATTACTCTAGGAGATGAGTCAAAAAAGATCTTGCTGTGGTTTATGTCAAGCAATATTTTTTCTGTATTTTCCTCTAAGCGTTTTATAGTGTCTGGTCTCACATTTAGGTCTTTAATCCATTTGGAGTTTATTTATGTGTATGGTGTTAGGGAGTGTTCTAATTTCATTCTTTTACATGTAGCTGTCCTGTTTTCCCAGCACCACTTATTGAAAAGGCTCTCTTTTCTCCATTGTATGTTTTTGCCTCTTTTGTTGTAAATTAGATGACCATATGTTTGTGGGTCTATCTTCGAGCTTTCTATCCTTTACCATTGATCTATATTTCTGTCTTTGTGCCAGTACCATACTGTCTTGATTACTGTAGCTTTGTAGTATAGTTTGAAGTAAGGGAGCCTGATTCCTCCAGCTCCGTTTTAATTTCTCAAGATCCCTTTGACTATTTGGGGTCTTTTCTGTTTCCATACAAACTGTAAAATTTTTTGTTCTAGTTCTGTGAAGAATGCCATTGGTAGTTTGATAGGGCTTGCATTGAATTTGTAGATTGCTTTGGTTAGTATAGTCATTTTCACATTATTGATTCTTCCAATCCAAGAACATGGTATATTTCTCCATCTGTTTATGTTTGATTTTTTTTCATCAGTGTTTTATAGTTTTCTGAGTACAAGTCTTTTGCCTCTTTAGGTAGGTTTATTCCTAGGTATTTTATTCGTTTTTTTGAGATGGTAAATGTGATTGTTTCCTTAATTTCTCTTTCTGATTTTTCTTTGTTAGTGTATAGGAATGCCAGAGATTTCTGTGCGTTAATTTTGTATCCTGCAACCTTACCAAATTCATTGATTAGTTCTAGTAGTTTTCTGGTGACATCTTTAGGGTTTTCTATGTATAGTATCATGTCATCTGCAAAGAGTGACAGTCTTACTTCTTCTTTTCCAATTTGTTTTCCTTTTATTTCTTTTTATACTCCAATTGCCATGGCTAGGACTTCCAAAACTATGTTGAATAAGAATGGTGAGAGTGGGCATCCTTGTCTTGTTCCTAATCTTAGTGGAAATGCTCTCAGTTTTTCACCATTGAGTATGATGTTTGCTGTGGGTTTGCTATATATTGCCTTTATTATGTTGAGGTAAGTTCCCTCTGTGCTCACTTTCTTTTATTTTTTTAAATTAATTAATTTGTTTTATTTATTTATTTTCGACTGTGTTGGGTCTTCCCCACTGCACACGTGCTCTCTCTAGTTGCAGTGAGTGGGGGCTACTCTTCGTTGTGGTGCGCGGGCCTCTCACTGCACTGGCCTCTCCCGTTGTGGAGCATGGGCTCTAGGCACATGGGCTTCCGTAGTTGTGTCTCACAGGCTCTAGAGCACAGGCCCAGCAGTTGTGGCGCACGGGCTCCATTGCTCTGCATCACATGGAAACCTCCTGACTAGGGTTTGAACCCCTGTCCCCTGCATTGGCAGGTGGACTCCCAACCACCGCGCCACCAGAGAAACCCTATGCCCAATTTCTGGAGAGTTTTTATCATAAATGGGTGTTGAATTTTGTCAGAAGCTTTTTCTGCTTCTACTGAGATGATCATATGGTTTTTATTCTTCAATTTGTTAATATGGTATATCACATTGATTGATTTACATATATTGAAGAATCCTTGCATCCCTGGGATAAATCCCACTTGATCATCGTGTATGATCCTTTTAATATGTTGTTGGATTTTGTTCGTTAGTATTTTGTTCAGGGTTTTTGTGTCTATGTTCATCAGTGATATTGGTCTATAATTTTCTTTCTTTGTGACATCTCTGTCTGGTTTTTGTATCAGGGTGATGGTGGCTTCGTAGAATGAATCTGGGAGTGTTCCTCCCTCTACAAATTTTTGGAAGAGTTTGAGAAGGATGGGTGTTAGCTCTTTTCTGAATGTTTGGTAGAATTCGCCTGTGAAGCCATCTGGTCCCAGACTTTTGTTTGTTGGAAGATTTTTAATTACAGTTTCAATTTCATTACTTGTGGTAGGTCTGTTTATATTTTCTAATTCTTCCTGGTTCAGTCTTGGAAAATTGTACCTTTCCAAGAATTTGTCCATTTCTTCCAGGTTGTCCATTTTATTGGCATATTGTTGTTCGTAGTAGTCTCTTATGATCCTTTGTATTTCTGCAGCGTTACTTGTGATTTCTCCTTTTTCATTTCTAATTTTATTGATTTGTGTCCTCTCCATTTTTTTCTTGATGTGTCTGGCTAAGCGTTTATCAGTTTTGTTTATCTTCTCAAAGAACCAGTTTTAGTTTCATTGATCTTTGCTATTATTTTCTTCGATTCTATATCATTTATTTTTGCTCTGATCTTTATGACTTATTTCCTTCTACTGATTTTGGGTTTTCTTTTTTCTTCTTTCTCTAGTTGCTTTAGGTGTAGGGTTAGATTGTTTATTTGAGATTTTTCTTCTTTCTTGAGGTGACTTGTATTGCTATAAACTTCCCTCTTAGAACTGGTTTTGCTGCATCCCATAGGTTTTGGGTCATCTTGTTTTCATTGTCATTTGTCTCTAGGTACCTTTTTTTTTGCGGTACGCGGGCCTCTCACTGTTGTGGCCCCTCCAATTGTGGAGCACAGGCTCTGGATGCACAGGCTCAGCAGCCATGGCTCACGGGCCTAGCTGCTCCACGGCATGTGGGAGCTTCCTGGACCGGGGCACGAACCCGTGTCCCCTGCATCGGCAGGTGGACTCTCAACCACTGTGCCACCAGGGAAGCCCTCTAGGTACTTTTTTATTTCTTCTTTGATATCTTCAGTGATCTCTTGGTTATTTAATAGCACACTGTTTAGCCTCCATGTATTTGTGTTTTTTAACGTTTTTTTCCTGTAATTGATTTCCAGTCTCATAGCATTGTGGTCAGAAAAAATGTTTGATATTATTTCAGTTTTCTTAAATTTTCCATTGCTTGATTTGTGACTCAAGATGTGATCTATCCTGGAGAATGTTCCATGTGCATTTGTGAAGAAAGTGTATACATCTCACTTTTGGGTGGAATGTTCTATAAATATCAATTAAATCTATCTGGTCTATTGTGTCATTTAAAACTTTTGTTTCCTTATTTATTTTCTGTTTGGATGATCTGTCCATTGGTGTAATTGGGGTGTTAAAGTCTCCTACTATTATTGTGTTACTGTCGATTTCTCACTTCATGGTTGTTAGCATTTGCCTTATGTATTGAGGTGCTCCTATGTTAGGTGCATAAACAATTATAATTGTTATATCTTCTTCTTGGATTGATCCCTTGATCATTACATAGTGTCCTTTTTAAATGTTCATTTTTATGAAGTAAATAGGGAAGGAATCTCTGAAGAGCTTTGTGAAAAAGCACTCCCTCTATCCAAGATTTTTTATCTAGACAAGGCTTAAGGAGATTTGGTCTATCATCTTAATTCAAGATATATTTAGCAAGCCCCTATAGTGGCCAAGCTGCTGAATATAGAAGTAAGTGAGAATGTCTGTTCCTAGAAAATATTCATTCCCATAGGGAGGATGAAACAAGTACTTAAATATCTGTAGTATGTGGCACATAATAAACATCATTAGAGAGGTGAAACAAGGTGCTATTGGGGTATAAAGGAGAAAGAAAAGTCATGTGCTGGCTGCAAATCAAGAGAGATTTCAGAAAGATAACTCCTCCTGTATGACAGGTACACCGGTGAATGAAGCCATTTGTCTGTGTTATACCCACGGTGATTTTGAATAAACAGAATTTCAGCATGCTCATATGAGATGGATGTGAGAGGGCATTCCTCCAAAGGAAAACATTTTTTTAAAAAGGCAAGAATAAACATTTACTTTGCAACAATTACTAGTCATGTAATTTACCTTGAGAGCAAATACATGGAAAGAATCTATCACCATCAGGAAAAGATGATTTTGAAGGACTTTTAATACCAGATTTACTTCTCCTGCAATATATATGTATATATGTATATGTGGTTCATCACAAAGCAATTTATAACTAATATGTTAAATAATATTATTTTTTATAATGATCCCTTCATAGTATCTAATTGCTTTATTTTATATTGCATTTTCAGTCTTTGTTATCCTAATGATCTGCTAACACCTCACCTCTACTATCAAGACACTATTTCTTCTGCTTTCAGTTGCACTGTTTACTCTGGAGGCTTCATGCGTAACTTTCACTGTGCACTTCTCTTCAGTGCCCTCCTGGCTAGTATTTACTTTTCCCTGGGTACCCCATCTTCTTCCTTTTGAGTTACTCTTTCAGTTTGCTTGTGTACATCTGCAAGTAACTTCCCAGTTAAAGATGGATAGCAGATAAGATTTCTTATGTTTAATCCTGAACTCATACTTTAAAATTTTATTTTAGTGGACATATAACTCACAGAGAAAATGACTTCCGTTTAAAGCTTTGGAGTCGTTTTCCATTTTCTATTGTCTTTTTTGGTATGCAGTTTTTCTGAGGCAAACTCAGATGCCATTCTTACTTTTGTTCAGTTTTTGTTTTCTATCTCAGTATTTGTTTCTGTGATTGTTTTTTCTTTCCTTTCTGTAAGCTATTTGTTATTTTCTTCATCCCTGTTATATGGAAAAAAAAATCACTGAGATTTTAGTTGAAGTCATTGTGTCCATGTGTGTTCCTGTTGTGTGTATGCGTGTGTATACTTAATCCTTTTCTGTGCTTAGGGATCCTGTCAATTTTAAGTCTCCTGTCACTTTTTATTACTGTAAAATTTTCTGCTATTAGTTTCTTATAATCTGTACTATATTTTCTCTTTCCAGGAATTCTATTATTTGTGTATTTGACAACATGCAGTATGCCTTTATGTCTCCCAAATTTTTAGTTTCTTGTTTTGCTCTAAATTCTACAAGGTTTCCTTAATTCTTCTGTCACTTTTTCAGCTCTCCTAATTTTCAAGGGGTATTTCTTTTTTTGTAATTTTTTTTCTGACTTTTCATAGAACCCCATTCTATTTTTTATGAATATAAAATCTAGAATTGTTCTAAGGAAACCTATTAGATATAGTTTTTTTTTTTTTCTCCAGTGTTTGAAATATCATTCTTTCATCTGGGACCAGAGGTTAGCTTTCTTATTTGTGTTGAAAGCTTTTTTCACATGTTTGGTGATCCTTGAATATCCACTCATTTCTAATAGTGGGTGGGACTTTCAGGCTGGCAGACTTCAGCTAGTAATATGCTGGCAGGAATTTAGCTATTATGTAGGTATCCCCAAGCCCATAACATGAAACATGCATGGAGACTCTATAACTGTGACAGGTATTCCATCATTCGGTTTCTTCTAAGACTATTTGTTCAAACTCTTTAGAGATAACTTATTTTGGATCTTTATGGTTTTCCTTGTAATTGGACTAGAAAGACTGGGTCAAGAGTGGGTGGACCATTGCACTTACATGCACTCAGTACCTCAAGTTCCCACCCCCTCTTCTCATACCTACCTCTGCTGTCACTATATTTCTGGAGTCCAGCATTTCTTGATATTCTTCAGGGCCATTCTACTATATCCTCTGCTACTGTTAACATTTTTTTTTTTTTTTTTTGCGGTACATGGGCCACTCACTGTTGTGGCCTCTCCCGTTGCAGAGCTCAGGCTCCGGACGCACAGGCTCAGCGGCCATGGCTCATGGGCCCAGCCGCTCTGCGGCATGTGGGATCTTCCCGGACCGGGACATGAACCCATGTCCCCTGCATCGGCAGGCGGACTCTCAACCACTGCGCCACCAGGGAAGCCCTGTTAACATTTTTTAAACCTTTGTTTTTATCAGTCCACCCATCTCTGTCTATTTTTTGTCTTCTAGAGAAGTTTTAGAGTTTCTTACCCACATCCTACATATTACATTCTGTTTATTGATGTATATACTTTTCTGTTTTCTACTTCACCCTTATTTTAGTGTATTCTTAAGTGGGACAGATTATAAGCACATGTTCTTGATTTGCCATCTTAAATCATAAGTTGACACCATTGTTTTTCTTTTTTAATCAGGGAAGTGATTATTATCTGAGATGTGTTTTAGAAAAATAACATAGTAGTGTGCAGTATGGATTGGAGTGGGTACAGGGAATATAGATTTTGAGGTTGAGTCTACTCAGTGTGTCAAAAGAGATATAATAAGGATGGGAACAGAGGAAATGGAAAGGTAGAGCTTTTTAGAGTTGAATTTATGGAATCTATCAACTTTATGTGCTTTGGACCAAATTTTGCTGGTCTATAAGTGCTGGAAGTTAAAGAAAAAGCAACGTATCAAATACCATGTAAGACAAAATAGAAAAAAAGCTACATGATTAAAAGTCTGATTTTTTAAAAAAAATTTTATTGTGAAAAAATATATATTGAAAACTTTATGAACCTGTTAGTAGTTTAATAAATTGTTATAAACTGACCACTTGTTCTAATTACCATGAAAACATAACAAATAAACCTAAAACTTGCAGTCTAAAATATCCATTATTATGCTTATGAATTCTGTGAGCAAGGAATGTAGACAGGGGCACCAGGAGTTGGCTTTTCTCTTTTATACTGTGTCTGACTTTAGCTAAAAGGCTTGAAGGCTTATTCACTCGTGAGCTTGGTGATTAATGTTGGCAGTTGGCTGGATGCCTCAGATCCTTTCCAATAAGACCTCTCCATGCAGTCTCTCCATGAGGTCCCTTTTCATGGGCTAATTTGAACTTCCTCACACCATATTAATTGGATTCCAAAGGCAAGTTTCCTGACAGAGAGCAAGGCAGAAGCTTTATCCTATTTATGACTTAACTCACTCCGTATACTACTGGTCTAAGCAGTCACAAACACCCATTTTCTA
Organism: Orcinus orca; assembly: GCF_937001465.1. Classification (NCBI taxonomy): domain Eukaryota; kingdom Metazoa; phylum Chordata; class Mammalia; order Artiodactyla; family Delphinidae; genus Orcinus; species Orcinus orca. The sequence continues at coordinate 131,017,109 of NC_064560.1, forward strand.
TTAGGGGTGTTAGTCACAATGGAAGGTCATAGAGGTTAGTGTTTCCATCTGTGGAAAATATCACCCTGATCAAGAATTAAAACATTGCTAACAGGGTATAATCTACTTCTTTATCTTTCTTGATCCCAAATTTTTGCATTGCCTTAGAGGTAATGACTTTCTTGATTTTTATAGTACTTATTTACATTTCTTTAAAATTTTGCTACCTTTTTGTTTATCAATAAATAAATACTTTACTTTTGGCTAGCTTTTAGACACTATGTGTATAAAATCGTACTGCGGTTATTCTTTTGTATCTTGTCTTTTTAAATTAACATTATGTATGTGAGATCCACGTTGTTGCATGGAGGTCATTCTGAAGCTTACTGTGTATTAGAGTACATTCAGCTCCAGTATTAACCATAGCTGTCACCTTTTGTTTACTTCTGGGGTACCAGCAAATAATGAGCTCAACATGAGGCATCTGATGGCCCCCAGCGTCCCTCATCTGGATGTGATCTTGGCCTGTGTCCTATATGCAGGGTGTAGGAGACACCTAGCCAAACAGGACTGTATCCCTGAGGCCTCTGCTGGAGCAGGTGCGGCACTAGAAATAGTAGGGGTGGTAGGGACTGGCAGGTCTGAATTGTTGTTCTAGTTGTAAGGTTTTCCATAGACCAACCAACACAGCATTGGGTTGCCAGTTTATCTTTTTAGGTTGGGTTCCAGTAGCAATGAAGTCAAACCACATTTGCTTCCTGGTTACCTTTACTGGACCCTTTACAGCAGATTGGGATAGCCTTTTGGCTTCTTAAGCTCCCTCTGTCTCAGTTCTTTCCCACAGCCACCTGTACCTATTCCAGGGATTTGTCAGTTTCCCCCTGATCAGCAATGAATTGTTGCATCATATGTATCTTGTTCCACACTGAGCTCAGCATGGATATCAGCATCCCATACCAGCTACTGACGGTGGACTGGAGTAATTTGGCTTTCATTCCTATAGTGAATGTGGCCCAGTCAGGGCCTTCGAAGACAGGAGTATGGATGGTCTGTCTCATTCCCAATGCCCTTAGAGTTTGTCATACCTCATCTATAGATTTCGAGGGTCCCACATGCCTGGAAAGATCCCCGGTCATTGGGCCAGGCTGCCTTGCAGGCTAGAATAATCCAATCTATAAGGGAGAGAGTACATTGAACTCCCTAAATGCCATCCAGGTGCTGTTGGAGGGCAGGGTGTGTGATGATGTTGCTCCTCCTCTGTCTTCTGCCTGGTCAGAGAAATGCCACAGCTCCCTGTATCCCACAGCTGCACTAGCCATACCTGGTACTTTCCCTGGTCTTTTGTTGGAACTTGGCAGCTATATCAGTAAGCTCAGCAAGTATATATTTTCTCATCATGAATGTTTCCTGACTCTTAGGCTGCCCTGCTGGCTGGGGTTGTTTTCTCTGGGCTTTTGCTTTCCTTCGTATTAGGGATCAGATGGCAGGGGGGTCTCCATTTGTTACACTGTCAACCACCACAGCATACTTCTCTGTTCTTCTGACTTTCCCAGAGATTCCACCTCTTAGCATCCCAATCAGGCTTTGTAACAAATGCTCAGACCTTAATCCAAGGCAGTTTGTATCCCCCTAACTTTGCAAACGACACACTTATTATCCTACTCTCCCACTTTGTCTGCCAGCCCTGAAGCTGGCAGAGTAGTGGACAACTTAAAGTCCTTCTCTAACTTCAGCTCTTCCAACTTTCTAACTTGAGCTTTAGCCTCTCATTGGGCATCAGGTGTCCAGCTGAACTGCCCATGGTGAAGGCCAGCCTACTGTTGCAGCCATTGGTTTCCCTTCTTTGCTATAGTGTGCTACGTGCAGTTCCTCAAACAAGTGTATTAAACCAGCTGGCATTTTGGGGGCATCCCCGAATTCACATGGTGACTCATCTAACATTCAGGCCACCTCTCCCCACATAGAGGTCAATAGCCAACTCAGGATTTCACTCCTCAGTTGCCTCTTTCCCAAGACCCATTTCTTTAGTCTCCTGGCTGGCTTACCAATTGTTGGTTCACAACCTCACAAGTTCCCTGGGGGAAATTCAACAATGGCGTGCATATACAAAGAGACCAAAGGAAGAGGCAGACTGCTCCAGATTGATAGGGTGCAGTTTTATTAAGCAAGGGAACTTACATATGAGGCTTGTCTTGGATGGCTGCAAAATGAATTGATCTCTGCACCCACTCGCCAGATTCTTATGAGTTTTATACAGAGGCCTTAATGAGGTTAAGTCACATACATGGGCCAGATGGTCTTAATAACACAGTACTTCCTCAAGGCTGTGTCCTTGAAGTAGCTCCTAGTGCAGGAACAATGTGCAGACTATACATTCCAAGGACAGGGGAAGGGGCAAGGTGCCTCTGTTTGCCCAAGACAGGCTAGAAGGTCATCTGGCAGTCATATCCTCTTGAAGATCTCGATGACCTCCTTCAACAGGATCCTAGCAGAGAGATTCCTTCAAGTCTGGAGACTCAGCAAATACCACACTACTGCTCCTGCTTGACAACCAGGTTGGTTTTAAGAACACACAGAATGTGGAGTGTATCCCACTGTCCTTAGAGCCATGTGGCTGGTAAGAAACATTTTCATTTCTGCAACTGAGTGGGATGTGTACACCAGAGACTCACTCAGGATCTGCGCTGTGACCAAAGAGAGCATCAGGAAGGAGACTGTTCCCCTGAGGAAGGATTGATTTGTGTGCTGTTATCAATCAGTTCAAAACGGGTTAAGAACTAATTTGTTTTATTAAAAAATAAAATCTGAAGTACTTACTATGTCACAAACAGAATATATATATATATATATATATCTCCCTACCTAGGAATATTAGCTTGGATTGGTGTTTTCAGCAGAGGACAGGAAGAGGGATTTGGAAACTCACTGTACAGTGTGTAGAATTGTACTTTATCTCCCTATACAGGGACAGATAGTAAATATTTTTGACCTTGTGGAACATATGGTCTCTGTTACAACTACAGTTGACCCTTGAACAATATGAGTTTGAACTGCAGCGGTCCACTTGTACAAGGATTTCTTTTTTTTTCAATAGTAAATAACACGGTACTACACGATCCATGGTTGGTTGACGAGGATCTGTGGATACAGAGGGTCAACTATATGTTATATGTGGATTTTTGATGGCACAGAATGTCAGCACCCCAACCCCTGTGTTGTTCAAGGGTCAGCTGTACTCAATTCCACAGATAAGCAGCCATAGACAATATGTAAAAGAATTGGTGTAGCTATGTTTCATTAGTTATTTACAAAATCAGTGTAGGATAGGTATGACCAGCATGTTGTAGTTCTCTGACTTGTGATCTACAATATAAAACTCAAATTTTCTGAATAATGAGAGAGAAATAGTGTATGGAATGTAGATGGAAGGTTAACTTCTTTTCCACATCCCACTGAAAATCTGAATTTTAACCTCAAACTCACTACCACTCTCCTATACTTCCTGAGCTTCTCTGAGATTCTGCAAGAAAATTTGTTTATGTCCTATCAGTTTATGCCCATGTAGGAACTTAAGTATTCTCAAAAGTTCTCAGAAGTTATTTGTTCTGAAAAGTCAGTAATTTCTCATATACCTGTTTTCAGTCTTTGCAAAAGGTAAAGGATACAAAACAGACTACTTTTATTGACTCTTTTTTATTTTATCTCTTGCCTTTACCCTTTTGAGTTTGCACTTTATACCTGTTCTGTATTTTATTAGAGTAATCAGAAAGAAGTAGAAGGAAAAGCACGTCTTGTCTTCTGCCAGAAGCTGACCTCCTCCTCTCTGAATCCAGATTTCTACTGGATAACTTCTGCAACTTTCAAGTGTTAATTTTAGTGTAGTAATAGCTATTCAGTGATAATCTAATCTCTTTATGAAGCACTTTTTTTTAAAAGTGAAATTGTATTGAGTGCATGGTGAGCGTGACATTTGGCAACTACTTATTTGTTGTAACTGAATCATGAATGTTGACATTGCCCCTAATCCAGAAGATTTTCTTAATCTTTTCTTCTTTTAGAATGGAATAAATATAGCAAACGTGAATAATAACTAGAGATTGAGGCCTGTGTGGCTTTTTTTCTACCTAGTTAAAGAAGATAAATTATTATAGCTACACTAGATTTTGCAAAGGCATGTGTTAATAATCAAACCAATTTGACTCAATTTGATAACTACTACTGTAATAAACAATGGACTGTTCCAATTTACTTAATTTTTTTTTGGTATCGCTTACACCATGATATTTTTTGACTTAATTTTTAAAATAAAATATTTCAGATTGTTCACCTTGGTTATCATCTGGATATAATCTAAGTTTATATAATGAAGGTTGTATATTAATTCTATAATAATCAGTTGTTTAATTTTTCAATATCTTTGCATCTTATAATTTTGCCAGTAGGCTTCTTACCACCAAAGAATATTAAAGAGAAACTAAGATGAAAATAAGATCCTCTAATTTTTTTTACTTCCCTCTAATAAGAATAGTAGGATGATATTTCAGAATACGAACAAGTACCAAAGTTTAACTGTCCACAGGAGTTTATGTACATCTTGAGGGTTTGTTTTTCCATTTTAGAGCAATAAGATAAATTGTATAAATCAAGTTTAATCCAGTCTATTTCCCATCTTTACTCGTGTAAACTAGGGTGACATAATGTGTCTAGTTTTATTCTATCCATTTTATTCTGCTATATGGGGAAGAAACCTTACATTAAGGTATATTTATGATCTAAAAGGAACTTTTCCATCTCAGCAAGCTGTAGGGGCTGATAAGTCCTTCAGCTGGTCACCCATAAATGATCGTGCAGTGACAAGTTTTCTCTCACTGAGATATTCTGTAGCAATCTGCACAGAAGCCAGTGCACTATAGAAAGACCTGAGAAATGGTAAGCTCAGTCATGAGACCAATTGCTCTCATGGTAAGAATCTGAATAGAGACCCTAAGTCTAAAATCATTGAATTTTATCTTGGTAGCACACACATACATTGATGGATGATTTACTGACCTGCAGTATAAACTAGACATTATACCATATTCTTATTTTCCTTATGAAGAGCCTAGGGCCCAGTAAATCTCCTGAGTTATTATACACATTTCTAAGAAATGTGTTCATTGTTTTCTGTAAAATTAAGCCTAGAGTGTAGGCAGAAGATAATTGTATCCCATACAATATTACTCCCAACCAAAGAGGTAATCTTAGAGGAAAAATATTAAGGTAATTAGTTCACTCTCTAAGTTTCAGAGGTTTTATCACTGTGTATCATCCTATCAAGCAGAAATGGTTGACCTTATAGAATGGTGGATTGACCTACTAAAAGTTATATTGGGTGGGCCAAAAGTTTGTTCATTTTTTCTGTAAGATGGCTCTAGTAGCACTTAGTTGTCTTTAACTTCATTTAAAAAAATTTTGTTAGAGTGTATGTGACAGCTGTCATATCAGCGTGCATTTAAAAAAAGGCCTATCAAAATTGGTAAATTTTTGTGTAGCCATTTTAATATTGAAGGTGGAAGGAAAAAAGCAACATTTTTGGCATATTATGCTTTATTATTTCAAGAAAGGTAAAAACACAACTGAAGCACAAAAAAGGTTTGTGCGGTGTATGGAGAAGGCGCTGTGACTGATCGAACATGTCAGAAGTGGTTTGTGACATTTCATGCTGGAGATTTCTTGCTGGACGATGCTCCATGGTTAGGTAGACCAGTTGAAGTTGATAGCTATCAAATCGAGACATTAATTGAGAACAATTAACGTTATACCATGTGGCGGGAGATAGCCGACGTACTCAAAATATCCAAATCAAGCATTGAAAATCATTTGCACCAGCTTGGCTGTGTTAGTCGCTTTGATGTTTTGGTTCCACGCAAGTTAAGCAAAAAAAAGCTTCCTGACTGTATTTCCTCATGCAATTCTCTACTTAAATATAATGAAAACGTTCTGTTTTTAAAACAAATTGTAATGGGTGATGAAAAGTGGATACTGTACAATAACGTGGAACAGAAGAGATCGTGGGGCAAGCTAAATGAACCACCACCAAGCACACCAAAGGCTAGTCTTCATCCAAAGAAGGTGATGTTGTGTATTGTATATGGTGGGATTGGAAGGGAGTCCTTTCTTATGAGCTCCTTCCAGAAAACCAAATGATTAAGTCCAACAAGTACTGCTCCCAGTTAGACCAAGTGAAAGCAGCCCTCAACAAAAATCATCTGGAATTAGTCAACAGAAAACACATAGTCTTCCATCAGGATAACGCAAGACCGCATGCTTCTTTGATGACCAGGCAAGAACCATTACAGCTTGGCTGGGAAGTTCTGATTCATCCGCCTCATTCACCAGACATTGCACCTTGGGATTTCCATTTATTTCAGTCTTTACAAAATTCTTTTAATGGAAAAATTTTCAGTTCCCTGGAAGACTGTAAAAGGCACCCGGAACAGCTCAAAAAGATAAAATGTTTTGGGAAGATGGAATTATGAAGTTGCCTGAAAAATGGCAGAAGGTAGTGGAGCAAAAGGATGGCTATGTTGTTCAATAAGCTTCTTGGTGAAAATGAAAAAATGTGTATTTTATTTTTATTTAAAAACCAAAGGCACTTTTTGGCCAACCCAATATTAATATGCTTACTGAGGGTGGAGGAATGTCCTACAAATTCAGTGTATGCTTTGAGCCAGCAACCAGTAAATAGTTTTCTTTCTCCTCTTAGTGTAAAGTATGAGTCCAGAAACCAAGGATAAATGTGGGAGTGGCACTCTATTGATTCTAATTATCACCAATGTTGCTTTCCATCTTCACAGGGTTAAATACTGTTGGTCTAAAAATTTTACTTTTCAAAGAATAATATATCCACTAATATAAACAGTGTTTTCACCAGACTGCATACTGAGACGACCACCTGATCCCTTATGACATTGAACTAATGCAGAGGTACAATGTACTCCAGTACTCTAACATTAGTTTAGTTTATTTTAAAGCATATCTTCATTTACCCCTCCTGATCTGCTCTTCAATATCCCTACTCTTCACTCTGTTCTGGGATGCTGAATGGTATAAACCACATCAGTAATCTCTGATTTCAGGGTGGTTTCAGCCAATAGAAGGGTCCTGGCAGAAGATCCAAAGGTTGGAGAGAGCGAGGTCAGGGTATTTGTGTCCCAGAACTCTCCCTTTAAGATTGCCTCATGCTAACTACTCCCCTGTAATAAAGGTCACTACTTCTTTGGAGATAGGTGATCTTACAGATCCTTTTCAGTTTATATTCATTACATTCCTTTGTCCTCTTGGCATGAGCATGGTAATAGCTCAATTGCAATTGAACCACAGGTTAATGTACTATTTTACTTGGAGTTGTCAAGCAAGGGTAAGCATGTCTTCATTTGTTTAAGGATACTGTGTTGAAACGTGGTTACATCATAATATTGAAGAATGCTGATACTGTAATTGTTATTTGGAAGGTAATGTTATTTGGGATGTAAATATGGATAGAAGGAGCTGGAGGGATGCTTGTAGCCAAGGAGGTGGAATGTGCCTGATTGTCTCTTGGCAGCTGGGCAGCAAAGTCCCTCTTCTGCACTCTCTACGTTATCACAAATAACGAAAGATTGGGAATTATGTTGTCAGAGCCCTTGCTAGCAAGAATCTAGGTTAGATTCTGCAAGATACTCATTTGAGATTTGGAAGGCAGGAAAGAAGCAAAAACCATGTAAGAGTAACCTCAAGCAGTGGCAAGCATGCTCCCGAGCACTGGTGGACGTGCATCTTATGGGAGCTTCCTGGAGATTACCTGCTTTAGTTCTGCGAGTTGCTGTGACCTAACTGGTGGTTTTCTTGTGGTTTCTAAAACTCCCCAATTTCATCAAAACCAGCTGGATCAACCTTCCTGATCATCACTTTCTGGTCCTTCCAACATTTTTGGAAGCATCTAATTCTCTCGATTGTATTTTTTTTCTGTGTGGAAGGCATAGAGTAGTTTCTATTTTCCTGAATATTCCTGATTAATACAGCTGATATATATTTCCTTTTACTATGTATACACATATATTTATATATACATGTATGTGTGTGTGTGTATATATATATATATATATATATATATAAAACCAGAATAAAGGCACTAAGGAAGATGAATTATTTATACTTTCAATTAATTCATGGTACGCTGTGAATAGAGAAATAAATTATAATGCCATGTTAGAAGTATGCCTAGGCTCTGTGACTGACTAGAAGATAAGACTAGTGTCAACTGAAAAAAATGCACTATGTGAGAGTTGTGAGTTAAGTTTTATTTGGGGCAAAATGAGGGCTATAGCCCAGGTGATAGCATTTCAGATAGCTCTGAGAAACTGCTCCTTGGCAATAGTCCTCATTTTGCCCCAAATAAAAATTAACTCACAACTCTCACATTGTGCATTTTTTTTAGTCGACGACACCAGTTAGAATACTCCAGTTAAGAAGTATCAGGGTGGGTTCACTCCAGGTGAGTTTAAGCTAAGTCTTACTGTATGACTAAGAATTAATCAATTGAACAAGAACTAAAGAGAGCCTCAGTAGAGGAACACTATGAGAAGTGTGGCGTTGTAGGAAGAGGAGCCTAATGTGTGAGAACTACGTGCATTTTGATGTTGCAGGAACATTTTGGAGTGGTGAGAGATGATGCTGGGCCTAGGTCATGTAAAGATGTGTTGCCATTTTAAAGCTCTTGGAGTTTGTCCTATATGTAATGTGAAACTAAAACTGGAAGTTTTCCAGCTGGAAATGAAATAGATGGATTCAAGGCTCATGAATTAAGCATCATCACAGGTTTTTCTTATAAGCATGTCAGCAAATTATATCTCGCTATTGTTATAATTATTTTATTAAAAAAATCACTACCTATAGGACATGTTGATTGTCCCTTAAAATATTGCAGATTAATTTATATATGAGTAAAGGGCTCCTTCCCTAACTATACTATAAATTAGGAACTGACTGTAGTTATGAAATATGATGGCAACACTTAGACTTTTCATTGGTTAATTAAATTTAAGTTCTGTTTTTGAACTTTTGCTCTACTTGGCCATTCATCACAATTATCACAAAACATTCAGAAGAGAAACAGTTCTAACTTGAAAGCTCTCACAGGATACTAAGTTACAATTCTAGACATTCAATCTAATTTGGTTCATGAAGTCACTGTGAAGACTTTCTTAATCATTTAAATATTTATATATCATAAGCAAACATTATTCTTTGATTTTTATTCTTTTCACTCATGCAGACAGAAGTAGTCTATTTTTCACAGAATATCTAAGAGGTAAAATAAAATCTTAAGGCTTTAATTTTCTTTTTTGAAAATTTGTACATGAGTGGGTAGAAACACATCGTTGATTTTTCTATTAATTTTTTAAGTTGAATAAGCACATAGGTTTAAAGGAAGAATATTTAAAATACTGATATCAAATTCTCAAAATACATTTCTACACTGAAACTTATTTAAAAATCACTGGCTATTGTTATCTGGTTACTTAGAAAGTGATCTATGAATATTTCATAAATACTATTTAGTTTAGTTTTATTACTTACCCCATTCATAAAATTTCATTTCCAAAAGAGATATGTAATTCAGTATTTATGCAAATTCATACTGATCCAATTTTTATTAGTTGGAGAAGTTTTATATTAAATTTTACTTAGTTTTCTATAATAACTACATATAACATTAAATTTATTTATTTGGATAGCTGGTCCAAGGTGTTAGCAAAAAGCATATGGGAGGCATTTGACACCTAGTATCATGTATGAGAGGTTGTTAATTAAGTCATGTCAAAAATACAAACATTTTAATTTTGAAGAATCCGGTGTTATATTCTCTTTGGAATCAATTTATGCATGAACATACTAGAAAAATAATTGCATTGTGTAGATTAAGAGATTGAAGCAAAAATCATCCATATGAAAATATCTTCAGGATAAGCATTATAATTCTTCTGTTTGACAACATAAAGATTAGGCCAAAACTTGGCCATCATCCTGCTAATATGTCTCACTATAATTTATAGCTCTGTCTAGGCCAGTGAGTTGAATAGGTAGATGTCATCTATCTAGTAAAACAGAGTCAGCATTAAGAACACTGTTATATTTGGAATACTATTTTCAAAATTAAATTTTCTAAACTCATTCTCGGCAAGCCCTTAACTTTTCTTGGAAGCAGGCAAAAGTGGTTATGTATTAGCATGAGAGTGAAAGTGGAATGCAGAAATGAAGGTCTTTGCAGAGAACAATCAATAGAAATGAGGTAACTGAATGAAAATCAATCAAGCTATCAATTCATCAGTAGATTTCCCTTGGTAGTCATGGAATTTAAAGTTTTGACCTTCAATATAAATTGTTCCAAATTGAGAATTAACTGAGATCCTATTAGAAAAAAGTTCATTATACTGTCTCTGTGTATATTAAAAACATACACATGCACAAACTAACAATATCTTAATAACCTAGTTACATGAACAACTAACACAACTAACTTGAATATAATATTATGTAATTTTGTTTTATCAATAAAATAAAGGGCCAAAATTGATATAAGGAAAAACACAAATCAAACTTTAGATTTGTTTTTATGTGGAGTAATAATATAACTCCCTTTGCCTTTCAAGCCAGTACAATATCATCTTTAACTTTATAAGGAAAATGTTTGATTTTCTACAAATATTTTCTACAATTGAGTCAAACTACCTTTTCAATTTACTTTATGTCTTATCCTAGTTTATCTCATGTTACTTACAGAACATTCTTAGAGGAGTTTCTCTAATTAAATAAATCTTATTGAAATAATTTCATTTGGGGGAATAGGCCCTTCCTTCTTCCTGAAATCACTGTATTTACTCAAATATCTAATGTGCATCTAATTTGTGGAATGAAATATAAGATGATATTTCTGCCACACAAATATTTCTCTAATCTGGCTGTCATAGTCAGGTATAGCAGTTCTAAAATCTAAAGATTTAGAAGCAGCAATTTAAGAGGTGCAAACTGATGAATTAAATGTCCACATTACTGTGTTTTGCACATATTTAACTATTTTGTCAAGATCTTAGAAATATCACTACGAAAATATATCATCGATGGGATTTCTGGTAAATGGTCAATCTGACCTACATGTTAGCGCTCATGGCTCAGGTATTTCCTAGCCCAATTTATCAGGAAATATATGTAGAGAAAATAAAACTATGCTATAAAATTGGACATACTCAGTCAATATTATTAAGCATCCAACTATGTATCTTATTATAATTAATAGTTACTTCCAGAAATTTTGAGAACCAAATGTGATCTGATGACTCAAAGCACAAGTATAATATTTTTGAACACAGAGATGAAAACACTAAGAAGTTAGTAGAAAATTTTAAAAAGTAACATTTCTGGAGCTGATAAAATTTACTTTGGTAGAGGCTTTCACATGATACACCTGACACGTAATTATAAAGAAAATTCCATACAACATAAAGAAATGCAGTTGAAAGTCAAATTTTTTAAAAGTTTGATGGCTCAAACTATAATATAGAACAATAATAAATACATATGTTTCTATATATTTGACATAACCATAATTATGTTTAAAAACTGAAAATGATAGATTCTGATGTGAATTTCTAGTTTTCTGTCATTTTACATAAATTATTTAAAACACTCACATAGGAGTAGCGAGGAAATGGCATTTCTTCAGTTTAGGTCTTCTGTGTTCTGTTCATCATCTTCTGAGAATCCTGAACTGTTGTGTATAGTATCCTTCATACATGTCTGGTTCATTGTTGAGTCCCCAGGATTTGATAGGAAACCTGGAATATAGACTGCACTTAATAAATATGGCTGAGTGACAAATTCAAATTTGGAAGTGGGTGCCACTTTTCATGTTGAAAGTAGCATAGTCTCAGTCATTAGATCCATAATTATTCAAAATGTATTAAATAACTTGGAGTTTATATCTGATATTTCTAAGGAATTTTAATTAATCTCTGCAAAATGCATGTCACTACCTACTCAATATATAGGTTACGATTGTATTTTCTTTTTGCAAGGAATTAAGGTAAATGAGTTTAAATATGTGATATTCTTTGGCCAGAGCTTGGCAAATATTTTAATTGCTGCTTTTTACTAATTGCCTTTGACCTAAGCATGCTGGATCCTATGTTTGTGCACAGTGATGAAGGAGCAGAGAGTTGCTTTATTTTTTGTTTGTTTTGGTAAGAAAGAGTAAGTTCCTGAATGGGGTCTTAGCAGAAAATGGATCGACTACTCGGTAAAAACATGAATTCTATGAAACTTTTATTTTGCTCATTGAAGTCAATATTTTTGTTTTTGCTTCTGCTTTTTAGTGTAAAAATGGTTGCTGCTGCTTTGTATTGAGCAACTGGTGCATTAAATCACACCAGTGATGGGCATCTTGTATAGAATGAAGACTTACCCTCCCAGGAAGGGATTCTTATACTAACCAATTATTCCTGCCATGGCATCAGTTACCAATTCATTCTCTAACAGCATTATAGTGCAGGACTCAGGGTAGCAGTCCATATTATAACCTTTTTGGTTACTTTGAAATACTCTTATCTGCTTCAGATAAATTAGTCTTGATTCTATTTGGAGGAAAAAAATGGAGTTTATGGAATCTCAGGCTCATTCCCATCTTGTCATTCTATGATAAATCACGTTGGTTACAAAGCCAATTGTCCTCTGGGGGCAAATATAAAATTGCTCTACAAATATATCTGAACCATGCATCTCTTGCTTCCAATAAATGTTTGCTTTTTAAACTCAGTCTCAATGTAGATGTTTTTCAGAGATGCAAAGCAACCTATATGTGTTAGTTTTGTAAAAACTTATTCACTTAGTAATACACTTATACATTAAGTGGTATAACTAGGGCATTAAAAAAAAAAACCTTCATATTCTTTCTTAATCAGAGCCTTCAGTCTCAGCCAATATATTTGGAATTGAACCCTGTAAATTTTTTCGAACCCTGTAGTTTTAACCTGTTTCTTTTATCTATCCTGACTGCTTTAGAAGAAAATGAGACTCTTGCTCTGACAACCACCTTACCAAATTAAAACAAGAACAACAACAGACCCCAGGCTTTGATTCTCTTTATGTAAATAAGCACACCAATTAGTAACTTTAACTGATATGGATCAGTTGTAAACCGTGGCTAATGTGCTCTAAAATTACCATAGTTGGAGTTAAAGATATTGTAATTCTATAAATAAAAAGGAAATAGTCTTACCTATGCTGATTTTCTAATATCTATGTAGCCAGTGCTTTGGTTTGGGACTGACAAATATATATATTTCTATCCTAGTTTCAATACCCTGGATGTGTGATTTATAATATTTTTTGTGGGAATTAGCTTAAAATACTCTAAATTGCCTGGCATACTTTTTTTTTTATATTTTACTCAGAAAACCATAGTTGTTATTGTTGTTCCCAATTATTGAAACCATTCTCTTCCACTATAGCCACAATGATTGCAATAAGAAACTATTAAAATGACATGTGTTTTCTATTTTTGCAGTGGAGCAACTGTCACTAAGAATAATGTCTATGAAATACAAAGTACAGTCAGTGCTCTCAATAAATCTATAATCCAGTCATGACACAAGTAAATATCTGTATGTCAAGTGACACATGAAACAACCAACACAGAGACTAAGAGATGGGATCTTTGTGAACCTGAAGAGTAAGATAATAGTAATAGCTAACATTGAGGACTCTCTCTATATTACCATACTTTAAAGACCCAAAGAAATAAAGCTGAAATATTAGTTCTTAATTTACAGAAATGGAAATTGAGGCTTAGGAAAGCTAATTGTCTTATCCAGAGTCTCTCAGTCACTGAGCAAGATTTGGAATACAGGGAGTCCAATTTAAGAGCTTACGTTCTTAATAATCACAAAATAGAACTGTTTTTTGGTTTAAGATTTTTAGGCAACAAAGGCGGCTTCAAGAGCCAGAACAAAGCAATAGTATGCTTGAACATGTGTTATTGTGGGAACAGTGAAGTCTCATCCAGTGACAGGGGAGATTTTAGATTGGGTTACTCAAGATGGGAATGGTAGAAGTAGCCTGAAGACACCTTTGAATTCAGAAAACAGAAGAATTTGTTCGAGCCTCAGCCAAAAATATGCACACAAGTATATACCGTTTCAGAAATTCTAATTGAAAGTATACAGAATTATTTTGTTTATCCAGTACTTTGACATCATCTTTCTCTTATTCAAAATCAGCTGAAAATATCCGTCATTCACTGTTATTCATTCCATATTGCCATAATAGTGATAGAGCTTACTTATATAGAACCTAGATTCAGTAAAAACTGACCTATTATATTGATAACTGATAATCATAATGATTACTCTGAGGCAAAGTAATATCATAAACGTATGGAAGAGATTTTATAACTTAGCAATGTGCTATTTTTTAAAAAACTGGATTCCACTGGTAGCATATTGCATACAACTTGTAATAACACCATTTAAAATTGGTATTCTAAACATACCATTTCCAGACATGTTAACTATAGTTTTTTTTGTTGTTGGGATGATAAGAGAGTTTGAGTGGAGAAGGAAGGTCCTTCATATTACTATTATTTTCTTGATATCATACAGTATAGTGGGTGACGTTAATGTAAATAGTATAGATGTAGAAAGTTCAGACGGGTTTTCAAAGAAATAATAACCTTGAGTTACACTCTGGATGCCCTCAAGATTTAATATAATCATATGTAAGTTGAAAATATATTAACTGTATATTTTAAGTGTATAGTGATTTCATTTTCATGAACTATTCTTGTATTGCCTTTTGACATCAGTGATTTTGGTTATATATAATCAACAATACACTCAGCTAGTCTATTGTTTAGGCAACAGAGAGAGGGAGGGGGAAGGGGGGGAGGGAGAGGGAGGGAGGGGGGAGGGAGAGGGAGGGAGGGGGGAGGGAGAGGGAGGGAGGGGGGAGGGAGAGGGAGGGAGGGGGGAGGGAGAGGGAGGGAGGGGGGGAGGGAGGACTGACTTCATAGGATTCAGTTTTATCCAGATAAGTTCTTTCCCTTTTTAATGTATGATTATCAAGATTCTTAGCACTTATTAATGCCTATGGTTTTATCATATCATGTACTCTTGGTTTTTAAATGATAAATCTATAAAATTCAATAAAGCTTCCTTAGAGTCCTTCTATGCAGCACCTGTTATTTTTGATACTTGTATGGAGTTTTATATTTTCTGTAAATTATCAAGCCAAATTACATAAGCATATCTGCTCATCTAAGATATTTCATAAAGAATAAAGATGGTTACAATAGGATGGCTAATTTCCCAATATTAACTGCAGGATAGTCTCTGATTTTAGAGCACAAGAGCAAGATTATACTTTCCAGTAGGAAATAATTTGAAGGTATTTGCAGAACAGCTTTAGTCTTTGTTTCAGTCTTTTAACAGCAATATATTAGATTATAACTGACTGATTCTTAATGCAAAAGCAAAATATGAAAATCTAACTTACATGTCAAAGCAAAGACAAGATGGTAAGAGAGGTTGAGAGGCTAAATTAATCATTTTATATTTATAATTAGAATGTGTCTGTACCTATAATACATGACAATATGCATACTTTTATATGAAAATAGTGATTATATCAGATCATGAGTTTGCTTTTCTTCCAGTGAAGGGGCTTCCCCTCATTGGCTTCACGTTATTTTCACTAATGAAGGAAGACATTATTGATGTCTTCGGAGAAACTTTCTTCAAAACCAACTCCTTGAAATTTGAAACTTATCTAATCAAAATATTCCACTTTAGAAGCAATACCCACTCATTTTATTACTATAAGCTTAATGGTTCTAGAGGAATTGCATTTAATATTCCCTTTGAATCTGATTTTTCAAAATCAATTAATTCTTAATTCTAATTTCAGTTTTTCTGGGCCATTGATTCTTTTCCTCATTAGGCTCTTTTAATCACTTGACTTCCTCAAAAAGCAGCAGTTGAAGTTTCTTAGAGAAAAGTTTCCTATGAAAAAAAATTAAATGAATATGAATGTATCAACCTAAATATGCCTTCACGACTAACGCTTTTTTCTCTGCATTTTTCGTGCAAAGAAGTGTACACCAGACAAACAAAATGAGTAACATCTCCAATTCCTTCTGCACATATCTCTCCAACCATCACTAGCACTCTTGGAGCCACCTGGCACTTTATAAGAATATTAAATGCAATGTTAAATTTTGTACTGTGTGCTGCAGTGGGTGTGGTAATTTTTTCAAAACATTGAAACAGACTAGAAAAAAATTATTTTCATATACTGTCAAATGTGTGAATAACTATTTTCTTAAATGTTTGTAGTCTTTTACTTAATTTGGATTGTGTGTGTGTGTGTGTGTGTGTGTGTGTGTGTGTAAATTTTTTTACTACCTTTTTGGGACTGATACTTACCCTTCTCATTTTTGCTATATTTCTCAAAAATATTTCTATCTTCACAAACGTTCCTATTTTAAAAACATTATTTTACAAAGTTGTTTCTAGAGCCAGTGTTCCAGAGTCTGTCAAATTTAATCCAATAATCCATAAATTCACAAAGCTGCCTGAGATTTGGGGACAAATAATTATTCGTCAGGCTTGAGGAGACTGACAAAGTCATTGCTAGGTGACTCAGAACACTCATTTACTCACTGATTCATTCTTTCAAAAGTTTGAGCATCTGCTATGAATTGAACAAGTGGTTTGGATCTTTGCATGATCTTGTGGAGTCAATTATCCGTGTTAATGACATTCAGAATCTGGAGCAGCCAAAACAATATTTCTCTTCCCATCCTTCTTTCTTACCCCCTTCTTCTCCCCATAAGCACTTTCTTTTCTTATGTGTTGAGTCATAATAAGAAATGGAAATTTGTTTGTTGGCGACTTATTCCTTTAACTGATGAATGTCATTATCAATTTTTCTTTCTTCTCCCATAGTATATTGCTGATACCTCTATTAAAGTGCTGGTTCTTATTACCTCTATTCTCATCATATTTTTGTCACTAATTAGTTTTATATTGACCCTGTCCCACCAATTATAGTGAAAGCTCTCTGAAGGCAGGATGTTTTTCAAATCCAATTTAGTTTTGGTACTTGGTGCCTCACAAGGGTCTCAGATGAAATGGAGGCTTGCCAAAAAAGAGTCAAAGACATAATGAGAGTGAATAATGCCAAAAGTGTTCAAATAACTTCAAGAACACTTTCTTTGGAGGCCAAATTTCTATAACTATAATTTAAAAAATAAATATAACACTTGCCTTTTTCTAAGTCATTTCTCTGCTTTAGTATCATTTCAATCTCTGTTGCCAGGAGGCTGGTGCCCAATATTTTTTCTCTCAAGGACTGTTCTCAAGATAGAATCCCACAGATGTAGAGAACAAACGTATGGACACCAAGTGGGGGAAAGTGGTGGGTGGTGGTGGTGGTGGTGGTGGTGGTGGTGGGATGAATTGGGAGATTGGGATTGACATATATACACTAATATGTATAAGATAGATAACTAATAAGAACCTGCTATATAAAAAAATAAAATAAAATTCAAAAATTCAAAAAAAAAAAAAAAGAATCCCACAGAGAACATGGAGGCACTGTTGGAAGGGAATACACTCTTGATAAGGATAATGTGTCACCATTCTAAAGTAGATGTGAAACTCAAGCAGGGGGTATATTATATCCTTAACCATAAGAACAGGCCTCCAATTTTGTAAGTTTCAGCATTGACAGACTAGTGTGAAATGTATTCTTGAGTCATAATACCAATTTGGTACCCTCAATTTTATATGAATTACCTAATTTTGTTGAGCAACCTTAAGATAATGTGATTATTGCTTTACATAAATTATTTCATGAAATCCTCAAGCAATACTATAAGAAAGGGATTATCTCAAGTTTCTAGAAGAAACTGACATCAAAGAGATTAAGGAATTTGCCTGAGGCCACACAGTAAGTAAGTGAAGGACTCATATTAGCACATAGTTTTTGTTTTGTTTTGTTTTTACTCCAAATCTATGTTCTTTCTACTGATTTGCATGTTTTCTGGACTCAGACAATTTCTTTCTAATAATTAGTTAGATGATGGGCTAGAAGTAAAGAGGAGTTGTTGATGTTTATACCTATATTATTATTATTGTTGTTACTGTCACTATTATTATCATTTATTTTAAAAACATATACTCTATCTATCTATCTAAAATATTTAATTCCCAGGATTGAGAACCACTGCCTATGTAATACAAATGTGCACACAATGTAATGTGTAAAGAACCTTTTATAAAAATCCTTGATGTGGTATATTTTTAGAGTAGTTTTTCCAAAAAGTTGCTTAGTTATCTGTAAGCACCGTAAATATGAACAGCATTTGTTAACTCTCCCTATGGTCTGAAAGCTCAGAACCTAACAATATCAGAGTAGGCTAGGATATTCTGCAGTAACAAACAACCTCAACATCTAAGCAGCTGAACACAGCAGTTCATTTCTCACAGGTTCAAAATCCACTGTGATTCCCAATACCGTTCCAAGATTTTACATAGTGACAAAATGATCCTCAGCGCTTCTTGTTGCCTTTTTTAGGCACTGTGACGAGGGAAGAAATCACAAGGAGAGCTCAGCTCCACTATTTGTCAGAATGGGTGTGTATTAATCAAAGGCCATTTGTTAGAACTATTCACAAGTCCTCACATAATTTCAGGGAGGCTGGGTAATGCAGTGAAGCACATAGACTATGTGGTTGACAGTACTGTCTCTGCCACAGTAACTGAACTAAAGGGACAAGTTCATTTGAGTTTAATTAGAATATTCAGGAGGGGAGTTGAGGTGCTGGAAGGCTGTGGATAGTAGTACAAGCAGTAGAATTTGAAATGTCCTATATAGCTTCACTCTCCTGAAGATACAGGTTTTCAGAAGATGCTTTTTTTCCTTCCCCCCCGAATAGGCTGCTATTTCTGTTCCTGTTTTCTTTCTTGAAAAATTATGTCTTGAAAATTTTAGAGTTGTATCTATATTAGAGTGAAATGAAAGCAAGAAATTTCCTCCTTGCATTGGCAATATAGCCCAAGAAACACAGCGTACGTCAAATGGCAAGAACAGTGTATGTCAGACACGGGGGGATGAAAGATTGTTTGACATTATTTCAATGTGACTGCCTATGATAAAAAAAGGTGAGTTAATTTGGATCTCCTTTATAGTACCCATTAGATGAAAGTAATCTTACAATAAAAACCTCTGAATGCATGGAACGTTTGTGTTTTTTTCCTATCCTGGTTACTTTGGCACATACCTATGAAAATATACAGAAGCACATGATTCATCTAGGGAATTTGTTGTTAAGAGCAGCACCTCTAGGTAGTTTCCAGGCTATAATGGTTAATGACAGTAAATTTTTATAACTTTTCCTGAGAGTCACATGTGGAGAATCTTTGGCTAGTTAAAGGAGGAGCACCATTTTGAGCAACAAGAGGAAGCAGATAATTTTTTTCAGTGTCAGGTACTAAAAATCGGTTGTTTTATCTGTTAGCAATTAGTTTTCTCTGCTGAAGTTAGGTGTGTTTTATGGAATAGTCTATTCTAGGGGTTGTTCTCTTTTTACAAAGTCTTGCCTTACATTTATTCCTTAGTTTGCTTTTCTCTTGGTCCTCTATCCAAATTCTAATGTCCGTCCAAATTGTTCAACCTAATTCTTAAGCAGTTATTCAATTCAGGTAGCTATTGAGTTATACAAAGCTTAACAAAAGAGGCCTCCTCACCTTGATGGCTGATAATCAGTTGATGAAGAAAGCCAATATTTGTGTCATGTAAGAATATAAATATCATACAGTAACATAGAGGCTGAGAAAACATTTGATAGGAGCTGTTAAGTGATTGAAAGGCATAGTGGCATGTAAACGGAACTGTAAAGGTTGGTGAGATTTTTCACAACTGGAGGTGGGAGCAAGGAGAAGTTTTTAGAGTAGCAACAAGGTAAGTAATTGTATAGATATGGGGAAATATTTAGAGTGTGGGGTAGATTTTGATCTGATATAGGTCAACAAAGTCTGTATGAGAAGGCAAATTTTCTGGAAAGTATATGTTATAGCCTGTTCAGGAAGGATCTACAATTTTCATTCTAAAGGGTAAGCTCAGCCTGTAAGCAGTCAATGACTCTTGGACTATGGGTGATATGATCATGCCAGGCTCTGTGGAAATGAATTAAATATGGAAAAGAAATTTAATAAGGAAAACATTTAAGAGGTTATTGAAATTTCTTGTGAGAAATGATGAGAGGTGAAATCAAGTCAATAACATAAAGGAAAGGGGATGAATGTCAAAGATGTTTGTGGGTAGATGTCCTTTCTGTTTACCATAGAAGGATGTGAAGAATTAAGACTTGTCGACTTAAGGATAAATAATTGGGTATTTTTGGTGGCTTTGTCAAAGACAAAGCTAAAAGCACAAATAGACTACATTTTTTGGTACATAAATTTATATTTATGTGGTACATATTCATTTATACATAAATAACTTTATGTATTTCAGAATATGGGTTTGGAAAAGAGAATTACTTCAATTCAGCAAGCAGACTGGACTTTGCTTTACCTGATTAACCACACTCAGTGAATCCTATTCCAGCAGGTTGTAGTAAAAATCGTGTACGTGTGAGGTCAGATTTTTCTTGAACCAGAGGTCATCTAATCTCCTGTGTGCTAGATCTGATTCTCTTGTCCAAAACCTTATCTGACTGACAGAATTGATCTCCATTTTAGGCATACTTCTTCATATCTGAATGTTAGATGGTTTTTGAGCAATATTTCCTTCTTGACCTCTACTGTTTTCAAACTTCCTAATCTGTACCACTCTACTGACTTGCCATTTATTACCACCTCTCCACTATATCTGTCTTGATTGTTTTGATTCTGGATTTCATCCTATTACCCTTTACTTACCACTGCCTCTGACCCAGAAATAGGGCTTATACCTCACTCTTAGATAATATGATACATAATAAAGAAGCATAAAAGTAGAATTAAGATAGAAACAGCCATGCTGGATAAGTCTATAAGACCAATTCACTTCTTGGTAACTTTTTTTGTGTAAATGGAAGTTATGAGTGAACATTTGGTGAGGGAATTGTCCAAAAGTCAGGGACTCATTTAGTGCTTAGTGTATAGATCAGGCATAAGAGCGAACATCGGGGAAACTTAGTTATATGAAAGTAACAACTTTTCTAGTTCTCTTCAATGCCCTAGCCAGTCATTAAGGCAACTAGTATTAATAGTGAAGGGAAAACTTAAAAGCACCATTTGTTACAGTTATTGGAAATCAGTGTATACCAGGATACCTAGACTCATGGCATATTAAAGTTGGTACTTATGTGTGATATTATCCTGTAATTTACTTGCAGATAAGATGGCCAATTTTATTTTTTCCATTCTGCTGCATTATGTCTACTTCTCTATATACAATAAACAGTAAGGGATGGGGTCATAAGTGTGACTTGTATTGATGAAATAAATATAATATTTCAGCCTGAATATCAGACTTTTTTCCCTATTCTTATTTTATGAAGAATTTAAAACAAACTGAATCATTTTGAGAGAGAGTGTTTCACTCCATATAGCGCATACAGTTCTCAGAGGATGCTATTTATGTTTCTTTGAATGGCAGTCAACACTGTAGAAATTTAGTTAGAAGAATTATAGGTCAAGGATCTTGGATGTGAATGACACTGGCAGCCTCAAGAGATGATCAGGGGATAAGTTTTTTTGAACTTTGCCAGTCAATTTTTAGAAGTCAGAAATCTTACAAAGAACCCTAAGGAAAGGTTTGTCAAATGCAGTTATATTCTAGAAAAATGGAAGCAATATAAAACAAGACAGAAAGCAAAAGACAAGTAAGGTGAACTTCAGGTCACAATTAGTGATAAAGAGGAACTTCTTTATGTTTTTATTTTTTTACTTTCTATTTTGAAATAATTTTAGATTTACTGAAGAGTTGCCAAAATAGTTCAGAGAGGTCCTGTATGCTCTTCATCCAATGTTCATGGCTCTTATGATCTGGTATATTTATCAAAACTAAGAAATTAACATTGATGCAATGCTATTAGCTAACTACAAACTTGTATTTCACAAGTGTTTTCAGTAATATCCTTTTTCTGACCCAGGATTCAGTATAAGGTACCATGATTCACTTGGTCATCATTCTCAGTCTCCTTCAACCTGTGATTGTTTTTCAGTCTTTCCTTGTTTTTATTTGTATTTATTTATTTATTTATTTTTGCCTTGTCACTTTTAAAGCATACTGGTGTGGTAGAATGTCTCAGTGTGGGTTTATCTGCCGTGTCTCATAATTAGACTGGGCTTGTGGATTTTGAGGAAGGATACCACAGAGACTAGTGACCTTCTATAATATCTACATTAACTGTTACTGTTAATTTTACCCTTTATCATTTGGTTAAGATGGTATTTCCAGGTTTCTCCATAATAGGTTTTACATTCCTGGTATTACCTTTGAAGTCTTTTTAAAGATAAGTTGTGTATGTCCAGATCTTTTGCTGAAATACATATGGTGATGCTTTGAAGGTATATATGGTCTAGAAATGCATTTTACCAGACAATGAGGACTAGACTAACTGGTCACGGTGTTGCATTCCTTTTAATGCCAGAGCTTATGTTTCAGTGATGTTTCACTGATTGAAATAATAATGGTTACCATTCATTGGTCATCTAACTAACTTTAATTTGCCAAGCAACCCCAGAAGGTACACAACATTACCATCATTTTACTATGAGATATATGACCTTCAGAACTGTTTGAAATTAATGACTTAAAATACCACTGGTAAATCTAAGTTCAACATCTGATGCTTCCATAATTTCTCACCTTTTCTCATGAAGCAGTATTCATTTATTTATTTCAACGTTTAAAAATTTTTACTTTATTGAAATTCAGTTGATATATAATGTTTTGTTAATTTCTTCAGTATAGCAAAGTTATTTATGTGAGACAATAACGCTGACCAGGATTGTTAGAGAGGAGAGGGGATTAGACTCCACATTCCACTCTCCTTGTAGGGTGTTGTTCTTTACTAAACAAAAAATAGAGAGCCAATGCTACATTCCGTGGACTTCATTGCAACATGGATTTAGATGTAAATTGGTTCCACCCTTTAAGTGGACTCATACAAGGTTTGGTCTTCTTCAGCTTATTGAGAGTCAAGAGCCATTTGCAGTGGAGGCAATAATTGCATGGGCTTGATTATGGATTCTTGACACTTTAATTAGTTTAAGAACTAAACTAATTCTTAAGGACTACTCTTAAGCTCTTCTTTCCAGGACAGTAGCTTTCCTAATGGGTTGATTCTGTTCTGTTCTGGGAGGTTTTCCTCCATGGCCACATTTTGAAACACCTGCTCTTACAATTACTTTTGCTGATACTTAATCTCTCTTGATGTAGTTACCTAGGGAGCTTCCTGTTATTAACAATAAACCTTGGTAGCTATGGTTAATTAATAAAGAGTCAACTTGATAGATAGCATTTTAGATAGTGGAAAAAATAAGTGCAAAGGCCCAGAAGCAAGAAAGAGCACAGCTTGTGTTGGAAACAAATAAATAATGCCTGTGTTGCTAGAGGGCAGAGAGATAAGTTAAGGGTACCTTTCCAGGAGATGAATGAAGAAAGCTTGGATGTGGTTGTCCAGGGTTGTATTTTGATCCTTATGTCAAGGGCAGTGTCAGACATAAAAGTTAAGCCTGGGAATAATGTGTGTGTGTGTGTGTGTGTGTGTGTGTGTGTGTGTGTTTTAAGGATCATTCTAATGCTTGTGTAAAAAATGAATTTTCAGTTTTTAGAATAGTGCTGGGACTTGAGTTGAATCTTTTGCAAATAAACACAGAAAATAATGGCAATACTAGTATGTTAGCAATAAAGGTCGAAGAAACTCTGTGGATTAAAGAGATAATTAAGATTTGAAGTTCCTAGGACTGTTAGTCAAATAGCCATGGGAATTGAAGGGAAATGGGGTTAAAATATGATTTCAAGTTTCTAGTTGGTAAAATGGAATGGAAGGTAATGACTTTAATGGGGACATGGATCACTGAAGTACAAGGATTATTAAGGAGGATTAAAAACTCATATTTAAACATGTTTAATTTGAGTTGCCTGTGGGAAAGTTAAGAAAGAGGATGAATTTGACTTGTTACATTTACAAGTTAAAGCAATGGAGATAAATGGTGAAAAAACATAGACTTAAATAAGTGTCATCTTAATTAGGTTATTAAGTATTAATCATAAATAGTAAAATCAAATTAAAATCTTAGAATTCTAAATTCTGTATTTTAGGTGTCAGAAGGTAAAAATCTAGGTAAAATAAAATTATTAAACCAAAATTTAAAAAATTATGAACCAGATTAAGTCTGATTTTTAATATCTTCCATGAAACAATGCAGTGTTTCTCAGAAAATAGTGCAGATTACACATCAGTTTTAGTCTGGGAATATTTGTGCCCTGAAAAAGGAAAAACATGTGCAGAGTTCAAAAGTGTCTAAAAATAAAACAAAACAATATAAAATTTTTTAGGATTATAATTAAACAATAAGGGGCACAAGTTCATTTGGATTAATAGCTAACAAGATAGAAAATAGATATTTGGCTATTTGATTTTAAATTAAAGAAATAGTCTTTCATGAAAACTAAAACTGAATCTTAATACAAAAACATATGATTAAGGCAAAAATTTTAAACTACTAAAAGGAATAAAGGTAAAAATAAGTTAATTCTTAAAGAGATGCAAAGATAATTTCTTTTCATTAGTTTGCTCATATTTGGCCTTTTTATATCCTTCATTCTCTTGACAGCACCATGAAATGCCTTGACATCCTCTGGGCTTAATAAGATGTATACATCAAAACCCACATTGCCAGTAATATTTCTCATATTTCACAATGCAATGTTTTAATCATAAAGGAATAATAGAATGAAGGAAAATATACTCTTATATAGGATGTGATGATTCATGAATTCCAACATACCAATGATTTGTATAAATCAAGGTGAATGAATATAAACTACATAAAATAATAGAGGTTAAAGAGAATTTACAGTAACTCACTTGGTGTCTAATGAATTTTTAATTCATGCAAGTTTTTTTTTAATGTTTTTATACAGCAGGTTCTTATTAGTTATCTATTTTATAGCAAGTTTTAATAGAAGGAAAATAGCAAAGGCATTTCAAAATTTATGTTGAGATACACTCAGTTTAAATTAATTCATTGCCCCACTGGAGCAGAAAACAGTAGGCTTTATGAATATTAGGAATATTGTCTGATGGGTAGTATCATATATGTTACATTTGACTTCTGCTACATTGTGTAGCAGGATGGAAATAAAATGAATTCAGATCCTACATAAAATGACTGTAACTATATATACAATGGCTGTTTTGATGTAACTTAAAGTGAAGCACTGTATTTTGTTTGATGATATCTTAATTTGTGTCATAGTTTGTTTTGCTCTATGCTAAAATTCATTTGAAAGAAAAGAAATAATTGGGTATCTTATACAAACATGAATATAAAGTTGTGAAAAAGATATTTTTTCTTAACAAATTATTGACATTAGTTTGGATATTTTAAATACTATGTAAATAATGAGCATGTTAGCCTATTTATTGATGTTGGTTTGCATATTTTATATACTTTCTGTACTAATACTGATTGTTTTGTAGTTGAAATATTTGAGACTGTACTTCAATAATATTTGTTAAATTAAATTGCTATTGCCATAGATGTGAAGTAGGTTTTGCCAAAAACACTGGCTTTTCATTGGTTATATTTCATAAATTCTGCTCATTAAGTTGTGTTAATGTAAGGATTATTCTACTTTTGAGGAAAATTGCACAAATGCATTTGTTTTTAGATATTTTAAAGGAATAGCTAAGAATACTTATTAAGAAGTAAAGCTAGATTTTTTCCTTCTTTTTCTTTAATATTGTTAATTATTTCTTTCCTTCTGTGTATGCATATTCTATATTCATCTTTAAATTCATGATATTGATTGAATACCTGCTAGGTTCACATCACTTGTTTAGGTGAAAAGAAAAAAAAGATTTGTAAAGTATGGAAAATTATTTACCTGCCCTTATGCACTCAATTTGCAAGGTTGTATCTTATAAACTGTAAATCTTACTATTCATTTCTTTATTCCTTCATTGTGTGCTGAATGAACAAGCAGGGCCAAAAATGGTGCTAACTTCTGAAAAAGTTTATGTATTTTTCCCATACACTGTTTCATTTTGTAGCCCCTCCTCTATCAAATCGTACAACAGTTCTCTAGTACCTATTTCCTTGTAGGTCTCAAATATCATTACATATTTGTCCTACTCAAATTACCTTTCCAAGCTTATTTCTAATACTCTTTTAAATAGAAATATTTTTCATCAAAATTTGTGACCTTGCTTAGATTTAAAATGTGCCTGTCCATGGACAGTGGCTCTCAGAGCCCTTTAAGACCCACATCATTGACGTAATCTTCCCATCAAGAAGTCATCTCCTCCCTCTCTGAACTGCCTCAGTTCTTCCAGGCTGTCATCTTAAGATGCTTGAATTACAACTATTCATGTACTTAGACTCATAGAAAATTAGAGTTTACAGAAATATTAGAGACTTTCTGGTGCAATACCCTCACTTTGCAGATGTGGAAACTTACATTTGCAGAGGAAGAGTGACTTTGAAATAGTAGGTTAGAAATTTGCTTTATCTAACCATCTATGTAAAGAATGAAACCTTTAAACTCAAGGCACGTTTGCTATCGATACCTGACATCTGTTAGTGACACAGGGCTTCATCAACTCTCAAAATGGTCCCACGTTACAAGGACAGTAGTGGGGCCACACCTTCTCAGCCAGTTCATGATTGCATTTCTTTGAGACACAATGCATTTTAACATTATTAATCAGAGAAAGTTTCTTACTTCCTTTGCAAAATGAGAGAATAATGCCACATTTCTCTCAAAGCTCAATGTAAATGTGTATGGTTCTCTTACTCTAAGAAAAAAGCCCTAAAAGCATGAGTTTTATGGATAATACATATAAGTACATTAATTCTTCTTAACACCAGGAGATTTTTAAGGTACTACAAATACGGCATTACTCTATTAAACAACTCATTCATGCTTTACTTACAAACCAGAATCCCTGGTTGATGAATCCATTTTAACTTCTAATGTATATGCTCCCTCTGTGTAAGGGAATGTTATATTCAGTTTTAAATCCTCAATTTAATTGTAACACTATTGCTTTTAAAAAGTCAGATATCAGTAAATTGTGTAGTAAATATGCATTAGATGACATAGGACAACAAATTGAATATTAAAAGGGATAATAAATAATTTTTAGATCTATACATACACATAATACAGTATAGTATGCAATGATTATGCACAATGGCTGATTTTGAGTGGATAGATGTATCCTCATGAGATACTGTAAATTATTGGAAGAACTGATCAGCTTTCATTTAATTAAATACTCTTAAAAACAATAAAATATTTCAGTAACTCTGAAAGGCGTAGAACACTATTTCCATGTTCCAGGAATGTAGGGGGACCATGAAGTGTTGAAAGGCTTTGAGTGAAAGTGTTATAGGAGGCCAGGAAATGAATGGTGAATGTATATACTTGGCTGGTATGAGAGTGTGCAGATCTGTAGACTGTGTTTATGAAATCACAGATGTTTGGAGCTGAAAGGCTTTCAGCTTTTCACCAATAAGTATGATGTTAACTGTGGGTTTGTTGTAAATAGCCCTTATTATGTTACGATACGTTCCCTCTCTACACACTTTGAGAGTGTTTATCATGAGCGTGTGTTGAATTTTGTCAGTGCTTTTTCTGCATCTATTGAGATGATCTTGTGATTTTTCTTATCCTTCATTTTGTTAATGTAGCGTATCACATTGATTTGTGAGTGTTGAATAATCCCTGGAATAAATCCAACTTGATCATGGTGTATGATCCTTTTTATGTATTGTTGGATTCAGTTTGCTATTTTGTTGAGGATTTTTGTGTCTATATTCAATAAAGATATTGGCCTGTAATTTTCTTTATTTGTAGTGCCTTTGTCTGGTTTTGGTGTCAGGGTAATTGTGGCCTCGTGTAATTAATTTGAGAGTGTTCCATCCTCTTCAATTTTGGGGGAATATTTTGAAAAGGATAGGTATTAGTTCTTTTTTATATGTTTGGTTGAATTCCCCTGTGAAGCCATCTGGTCCTGGACTTATGTTTGTTGAGAGGGTTTTTTTTTTTATTACAAATTTAATTTCACTGCTAGTAATCAGTCTGTTCAAATTATCTGTTTCTTCTTGATTCAGTATTGGCAAGTTGTATGTTTCTAGAAATTTGTCCATTGCTTCTAAGTTGTCCAATTTGTTAGGATAAAATTTCATAGTATTCGCTTATGATTTTTTTGTATCTCTGTGGTATCAGTTGCTATTTCTCCTCTTTCATTCCTCATTTTGTTTATTTGGGTCCTCTTTTTTTCCTTGGTGAGCCTGACTAAAGGTTTATCAATTTTATTTATTTTTTCAAAAATCCAGCTCTTGGTTTCATTGAACTTTTCTATTGTTTTTTGATCTCTATTTTATTTCTTTCCTCTCTGAACTTCATTATTCCCTTCCATCTGCTGACTTTGGGCTGTGTTTGTTCTTCTTTTTCTAATTCCTTTAAGACATAGGTTAGGTTGTTTGAGATTTTTCTCGTTTCTTGAAGAAGGCCTTTATCACTATGAAGTTCTTTCTTTGAACTGCTTTTGCTGCATCCCATGGATTTTGGAGTGTTTTGTTTCCAGTTTTGGTTGTCTAGAGGTATTTTCTAATTTCCTTTTTGATTACTTCATCGACCCATTTGTTCTTTAGTAGCATGTTGTTTAGTCTCCACATGTTTGTTATTTTCCCATTTTTCTTTCTGTAGTTGATTTCTAGCTTCATACTTCTGTAGTCAGAAAAAAAATGCTTGATATAATTTCTGTCTTTTTAAATTTGTTGAAACTTACTTTGTGGCCCATCATGTGATCTATCCTGGAGAATGTTCCATGTGCACTTGAAACAAATGTGTATTCTGTTGTTTTTGAATGGAATGTCCTATAGATATCTGTTAGGTCCAACTGGTCTGTTGTGTCATTTAAGACCACTGTTGCCTTATTGATTTTCTGTCTGGATGATCTGTTTATTGATGTAAGTGGGCTGTTAAAGTCCCTTACTATTTTTGTATTATTGTCAATTTCTCCCGTTATGTCTGTTAGTATTCACTCTATATATTTAGATGCTCCGGTGTTGGGTGCATATATATTAACAAGTGTAATATTTTCCTCTTGTATTGAGCTCTCTATTATTGTATAATACCCTTCTTTATCTTTGACTTTACTTTTAAGTCTATTTTGTCTTATATGAGTATTGCTACCCCCACTTTCTTGTTGTTTCCCTTTACATAAAATATATTTTTCCCTCCCCTCACTTTCAGTCTGTGTGTGTCTTTAGCGCTGAAGTGAGCAGCACTTGTAAGCGGCATATAGAGGGGTCTTGTGTGCGTTTTTTTTTTTAATCCAATCTGCCACCCTATGTTTTTTGATTGGAACATTTTGTTCACTGACATTTAAAGTAATCATTGTTAGTTATGTACTTATTACCATTTTATTACTTGTTTTCTGGTTGTTTCTGTAGTTCTTTCCTGTTCATTTCTTCTTTTTTGTTTTTTCTTTGTGGTTTGATTCTGTGGTAGTGTGCTTGTGATCCTTTCCTTTTAGTTTTGTGAATCTATCATAGGTCTTTAATTTGTGGATACCATGGGGTTCATGTGTGTTGACCTATAACTACATCTACTTGTTTTAAACTGGTAGACATTTAAGTTCAAACACATTCTAAAAGATCTATATTTTTTACTTCCCTCCCCCACATTCTGTGTTTTTGATGTCATATTTTACATCTTCATGCTTATCTTTTTTTTTTTTTTTTTTTGCATTATGCGGGCCTCTCACTGTTGTGGCCTCTCCCATTGCGGAGCACAGGCTCCGGACGCGCAGGCTCAGCGGCCATGGCTCATGGGCCTAGCCGCTCCGTGGCATGTGGGATCTTCCCGGACCGGGGCATGAACTCGAGTCCCCTGCATCGGCAGGCGGACTCTCAACCACTGCGCCACCAGGGAAGCTCCCATGCTTATCTTTTTACTGTTTATTTTAGTTATAGTTGCTTTTACAATTTTTTAAATATATGTACTGGCTTATTTAAATGATCTTCAATCTTTACTATATAATAGCCTCTCCTGTTGGAATTTTCCCTTTCCTATACGTTCTTGCTTCTTTTCTATTTAGGGAAGTACCTTTGATACTTCTTTCAGGGTAGGTTTATTATTGCTGAGTTCTTTTAGTTTTTGCTTGTCTGATAAACTATTTATCTCTCCTCCTATTCTAAATGATAATCTTGCTGGGTAGATTGTCCTAGGTTGCAGATTTTTCCCTTCCAGGACTTTAAATATATCCTGCCACTCCCTTCTGACCTGTAAAGTTTCTACAGAGAAATCAGTTGATAGCCTTATGGGGTCCCCTTGTATATGACTCTTTGTTTTTCTCTTGCTGCCTGTAGAATTCTCTCTTTGTCTTTAACTTTTGCTATTTTAATTATATGTCTTGGTGTGGGTTTCTTTGTGTTCATCTTGTTTGGTACTCTCTGTGCTTGTTGTACCTGGATATCTGTGTCTTCCTTCAAGTTTTGTAAGTTTAGCCATAATTTCCTCAAATACATTTTCAATCCCCTTCTCTCTCTCTTCTCCTTCTGGGACTCCTACAAGTGAATGTTGGTATGCTGACTTTTATCCCAGAGATCTCTTAGGCTGTTGTCATTTTTTAAAATTTGCTTTTCTTTTTGCTGTTCTGATTGGGTGATCCATTATCCTATCTTCCAGGCACTTAAGGCATTCTCCTGTATCACTTAGTGTGCTTTTCATTCCTTCTAGTATGTTTTTTATTTCTGCTATTGAATTATTCATTTTTGATTGGGTCTTCTTTAATATTTTCTATTTCCTTGTTAACGTGTTCACTGTGTATATCAATTCTTTTCCCTAATTCAGTTAAACATTTTTGTTACCAATGCTTTGAATTCTTTATCTGGTAAATTGTTTATTTCTGTTTCATTATTTTTTAGGGGTTTTCTCTTGCTCTTTCAATTGAGAGTTGTTTCTCTGCCTTTTCATCTTGCTTAACTTTCTTTGCCTCTATGAATTTAGGTGAAACATTTGATCTTGTGATCTTGAAGGGGTGATCTTATGTGGGCACATCCTAATACAGACTTCATGTTTCTAATGCCTTTGGAGGGGAAGCTGGATTTGTTATGGATACAAGTCACTTCTTTCCTCAGAGTGTGCTGACAGCTCTCACCTTGGTAGAGGGTCAGGCTGCAGGTGGAGGGACTAGGGCTGATGCTTGGTGTGAGGCAGGACTGCTCAGTGGCCATCACTGCCCTTAGGGGGTGGGGTCTGATGCAAAGTTGCTGGAGCAGAAACCCTGAGAGTCAGGCCTAAGCTGGCTCTGTCCCTTTAAGTGTGTGTGTTTTCCCTTTCCCCACATAAAGACCTTCGATCCAAAGAGGGGGAGTGCTGATGCAAGTGGGGCTTGTGTGGGCTCTTGGCTTGTGTCCATTGCAGACAGTTCTGATGAACTGCCTGTGCAGGCATCCACAGCTCTGCACAGATGCAACCTCTGGTGTAAGTCCCCTTCGTTCCTCATAGCTGATCACTACCTTCAGCCTCTGCTGCCTCCATCCTGGTGTGGAATCTCTGCAGTACAGGTGGCCTGTTGCAATGTATCAGGGGTGTGCTGTGGTTGAGTGTCTAATATCAGAAATCTGGGCTGCTTCACTGGAGCTGTTACCTGAAAATTGGGTTTGCCTCTTGGTGGGTGTCAAGCCAAAAGACACAACCAAGCCAGAGATTGGGAAAAGGAAGGATTTATTACTTGCAGCAAGTAAGGGGAACACCAGGGGTCTTTCCCAAGGCAGTGTCTCCCAAACAGCAAAATCTGGGTAGTTTTAAGCTAAGGGCATATTCATGAAGTCGCTCGGGTGGTTGACAGAGTCCAAGCTTTAGGTGACTGAAGTCACAAGGGTCAGAAAATGTCGACATCATCCCTTAGGTTCCAGTCGATCTGCTGGTTGAGCACTTCAGGCTAATCTTTACCACTGAAAGAGAACTGGGAGTTTTTACAACCGATATTTTTATCTTTGCTATTGTTATTTCTCTTGCCTGATAATTGTCATTTGTTTCTACGTTTTTTTGTTCCCTTAAGATCATTTATTATTGAGACCAGTTGAAGGGTAAGCATTGTGGCTAGGCTTAGATCACAAAATGGCTTAGGCCAAAAATGGCTTCTCTTATGTCAAGAAAGTCATGTCTGTTTTTTTCTCCAGTGATCATGCTCCCGCCCTATCGGCTTACAGAGCTGCTTGAGTAAGGGCCAATGATAGCTGCTGCTCCACCCCCCAGGATCTGCCCCGGAACTGGGTTGCCTCTGTGTCCCACAGTCGAGTCTTTTCCTTGGTCTTGGCTGCCCCAGATCCAGTCCCTCACTGTGACACAGAGTGAGCAGGTCTAGAGCATTTGCTTGCCTTGGGCTGGGGCAAGCCAGGAGACAGTCACAGGAAACCCTGCCAGCACTAGAGCAGATCTCTCTCCACCTTGCCTCAGGGGCAAGTCTGTGTGTGTGTACTCCTCATGAGCAGAGTCCAGGCTTCCCCTTCTGTTAGTCCCAGTGATCCTCTAACCAGACAAGGGGGCTGTCTCCCCCACATAGGACCCTGTGTTTGGAGTTTCTAATCTTTGGCTTGAACTGCTCACTTCCCAGGGAGATGTCCACCCCTGTAATCTCCCTCTTCCTCTGAGTCCCCACCCAGAGGCACAGTTCCTGACCTGATGGCTTTTCTTCTCTTCCTGCCCAACTACGTGTGCATCTTTGTTATAGCCTTGGTTGTTCAGGGGTCCTTCTGCCAGTTTGTTTTCAGTGAGAATTGTTCCATACGTAGATGTATTTTGATGTGTTCGGGGGATGGAGGTTGAGGTGAGTTCCATGTCCTATTACTGTGCCATCTTGATCTGTAACCGACAGGTATTGTTATTTTCGAACTCACTCTACAAGTTTTACCTAAACATTTAGCCTATTTGCATTTAACCCAATTACTTATTAATTTGGGTTTATATGTAGTATCTTAGGATTTGTTTATTCTTTGTCCCACTGGGTTTTTTCCCCTCTTTTTCTCTCTGTGTTGTCTTCTCCATGGATTGTGAATTTTAATTTTCATCTTGTTATTATTTTTTCCATAGTTGTGAGTACTGAGTTAACAAAACTTTCTTTTTATATGGGAAATTGACCTTGAGTTAACTTTCACTTAGCTGTTTTTTCACTTAGCAGAGCCCTATGATAGCAGTATTTCAGTTTGTAGACTATTTAGTAAACCTCCGGTAGCTGGACTAGGGTTTGGGGAAGATGGATTAATTTATAAATATCAGGTTGGAAGACAGAGCTTCGATATTCCTTGTGTGTTGAATTACTTGTAAAGAGGGTTTTTTGTTTGCTTTGCTTTGTTTTGTGTTTTTGCAGGGATATGGAATTATGCCCAAGGCTTCTTATATGGAGCCTACAGCCTCTGAGATAAAGTTGTTTCCATACTCCAATGTGTTGCCTCAAACCTAAGTCTTCACTTGGTAGGCCAAAGAATTGTCCCTGAATTTTTGCAAAAATTCCCACCAAAGAGGCACTATTGATGCTGCCCATTGGTATCCTTCGTCTTCTGTCATCTATCTTCCTTTACAGCTGAGTAAACTGAGCTAGGATAGTCTGTATCTAGGGTGTAAGAGGTCTTGCTAATGGTATTCTAGCAGAATGCATACTGTCGTGGTTACCCCATATATTATAATATGCATCCTTGACTTATAATAATGTAATGACACCATTTATCAGATGGCCTTGGAACATTTTAACTCCGTTTACCCTGACTTTCTCTTTTTGCTATTTTTGCCATGCATTAAATTATGCATATATTTAAAACATTGTTATATTTGTTATTTATAGTATTTTCTTTGCTCTTTATTTACTTTCCTGCACTTGTATACCTCACTCTGGGATCATTGCTCATCTGTGTGAAGACATTGATTTAGTATTTGTGTAGTATCAGGTTTCTGGTAGTGAATTATCTCAGTTTTTAATCATCTAAAAATATTTTTATTTAGTTTTTACTTTTCAAGGATATTTTTACTGGCTGTGAATTCCATACTTGCAGTGATTTTATTTCAGCGTTACAAAGCTGTTACTCCGTTGTTTACTAGATTTGATTATTACTCTTAAAAGTCTATTTTTGCAGGATAGTACGCTGTTTGTCTGAAGCAAGATAATTCTTCATTAACCATACGTGAAAGCAGAAATCTGTACTCAATGATATGTGACTTTTAAGCAAAGTCTTGTTTTTTTTTTTTTCTTTACCTTTCCACTTAAGTTTATAGTTGACTGCAAAAGTCCCTGACTAAGGGGGAAACAAAAGGGGCCACTAGCATATTCTTTGCCTTGCTACAGCTGCTATTTCAAATAATGGGAATTTGTGCTAAATCATTTGTATTAGGTCTTTTATGGCTCTAAACTGCCAAATTCATACCTTGGGTCTATCACTTATTAGTTCTGTGACACTGATCAACTTGCTAAATGTCTCTATGTCTCAGTTTACTCTTATATTAATTAGGGATAATAATAGTTTTTACATCTTATTGTTTTTATGATAAATGATTCAATCTATGTTGTTAACTATTTTGATGATGATGTTATTATAACTAAAATATTAACTGCTATTGATATTATATATAGAAAACTAAAGTTAATATTATCCTGTAGAAGATAGTTATATATTGTTATATAGTTATATATCCCTATACTAAGTGCAGGTGTTAATACTAGCACAGGTGTTACAGCAGCTAATTTCTGTAGATAATTTTTCTAATACACTCATAGATATAATATGTACTTTCACCCTAACCAGAGTTTTATGTTAATATTTCCATTTATCATTTAATAGTTTATACCTGTTTCTGGTATGGTACAGGATTACTTTTTAAAAATATTACCATTGTATTGATTATTAATTCTATATATCTAGGAGAAGAAACCTTATGCACTTGAAATTTTTATCATAAATTAAAAACACCTAGTTTTTCATTCTTCGTATATATTCCTAACAACATTTCTGTTATCTTGTTCAGCTGTTTTCCTCATTCAGTAGTAGTTGTTTAAGAAGTACTAAGTTATGAATTACATTCTTTGATATCTTTGTGAAGTTCTGTGGTATGAGAATATCAATTCACTGCAGTAGTTATGCAATTTCTATGCATTGAGCATGAAGTAGCAGCTCTAATTAGCAGATTTTCATAGTCAAAACTGTTATTTCTCTACCAACATCTCTAATTCAAAATGCAAGCTGCTTGTTTGCAAACAGAGAAATTGGAACTTGCCAATTATGTTAATCATCGTTATAAAAATCTCTTGAATGTCTCACATACTAAAGAACAATTGAAAATTCACTTTTTTATGTGTACAACTATTTTTATGTGTACAACTATTTATCTGTCACATTTCTTATCATTTTGATTGAATTACAAAGGCATTTTTTAAAAAAAGCCATTCTTTGCAGTCAATTAATATATATTATTAATTTTTAAGAGATTTAGCTGGGTTTTGCCCCAGTCAGAATACTTTAAGATTCCTATAGATGTATAGAAATTATGGATTATTCTACAGAAGCTTGGATTACTCTTTGCCATCCTCTATCTATAATGTCTTGCCTAGAAATATGACAGTCATAACTTAAACCTTTAAGATGTTTTAAGTCACTAATTTAGTGCAATATTGTGAAAGTTTTAGATTGTTATTCTTTCTTTAAAATTTTATTTATATATTTATTCATTTATTTATTTATTTGGCTGCGTCTGGTCTTAGTTGTGGCATGTGGGATCTTCGCTGCGGCATGCAGGCTCTTTATTGCAGCGCACAGACTCCAGGGAGAAGGGGCTCAGTAGCTGGGGCGCTCAGGCTCTCTTGTTGTGGCACGCGAGCTGTAGCGCACGCAGGCTTAATTGCCCTGTGGCATGTGGGATCTTAATTCCCAGACCAGGGATCGAGCCTGCGTCCCCTGCATTGGAAGGCAGATTTTTAACCACTGGACCACAAGAGAAGTCCCAGATTGTTATTCTTTTCTAAAAGGCCAGAATAACATAATAATATATTAATTGTCAGCACTAATGATATTACTTTAATATTTGTTACACATTAAATATCAATGGAAAATAGATTACCTTTGTTTTCTCATTATACCAAATTAGTTTTATAGCTAAGTCATATTGTCTATCTTTTAAAAAGTATCTTTGACAAACAAAGGAAAATATATACATGCAGTACAATGTGACTCTTTATTAGCACAATGCCAGTATTAATTCTTTAAATCAAAGTAAGTTATTAAATGTCTGAATGCTATGGATACTCTCATCTTTTTCAGTATTTGCTGCTTTCCTAAAAGGAAACATACTTAGAAAAATAATGCAAGTTTGAAATGAAACATTTTATATATTTCTTCCTATTTCTTTGTTTAAAAATACTTTTTTCTACCTTTCAGAAATGTCTATAATCATTAGATTACTCTGAGTGATCTTTAAGTGCTAGTATCAATAAAGTAAGCTTATTGTATAGAATTTTAAATTATATAATTTTAAATTATATATACCATTTTCAGGGAAATTCAGGAAGCTAGTATATCATTCAGTGTATGCTTTGAAAGGATATTAGTATTATAATAGTAATAATTTTATGCTACCCATAACATAAATGAAGTAATGTATGCTGGTTTCAGTGTATTATGTATTTGCCATGATAGGGATAAAACTAGTCCTTAGTACATTTAGAATTCTGATTTACAGGCCCATGGAAAATGCAATATTATTTTCCTCTTCTTAAAGTAGTAATAATCAGCCCTATGCCCCATCACTTGTGAAAAACTCGGAAGGGGGTTTAGAAACTGGTGCACATTTTAGTGAAGAGACATGTGGATCTACAGTCTTTTCATCTGGAGATCCCAGAGAGCTTGACCTCAGTTTTGCAGTTTCTGTATGTCTAGAATGGTATCCCTCAAAAAAGCTCTAAGGTCATTGCAAACATGATTCACTGTGAATGACAGTAAGTAAAGCCAAAGACTGACTGTTATTTGAAGAACTTACGGCAAGAAAAATAAGCAAGGATGGTAGGTTAGTTAAAATTCCAAAGAAATAGCAGGTCTAGGAGTATAAAACGTGACAATTCCTTATTATCTATTAAGGCATTTCCAAAATATTTCTATAGGTTGAGAACTAGGTAGAGGTTGAAAAAGAAAAGTTAGATATATCATTCTAGAAATTAGAGAATATACTTCTAGAGCTCTATGATTTTAATAAACTATAACCTTGGAGTAACACAAATAAATATGTTACTCTTGTACTATTGGCATATTGTCAACCCTAAAAGGTTCTTCAATTCTACTGTGCCTTAGTTTCTCCATTTGTAAAATGTCAGTCTCTCATATAACTGTAAAACACACCCACTGTGTGACACAGTTTGTAGTAGACATATAAATGTAGATAAATAGTAAAGAAAAATCAGATCTTAAGAAGTGAGAAAAAAATTTTGGGTCTCTTGAGGGTTTCTGTGTGTGTATTAAGCAAAGGAAGTTCAGGAAGAAATGTAAGTACAACTTTTTAAAATGTTTAATGTTACATGGTAGCTTCCTATAGATATAAAGCGATGTTTTTATCAACAATTAATGTTTTAGTGTTAAATATCCTCATCTTGTTTATGGAACAGAAGTGAGAAAAATAGGAAATTTTTGCTACTCTTTCCTGCTTTGAGCTTAGAATTAATTGTCTGGGGTAAGAAATCATGATATCAGATGCATATGCATATGTTTAACATGCACATGTTAAACAGTGCATATGTTTAACACAATGCATATGTTTAAGCACAAAATTATAGATGTAGGGTGGCAGTAAGGTGATATGGAGACCATCAGTATAATGGATATATGAATTAAATTGTAATCACAATAAATGATAATCATAGGGAGAGGCAACTTCCTTAGGAGGCTAAATAGTGCCAAGATAGGGAAAGACTTGGGTCCAATCTTAAAGTTATTAATACATGTAAAGAAAGAATACATATCAATAAATAAAGTGGGGGGAGAAGCATGATGGTGTAGAAGCTTAGGGGAAAAAAAAGACTTTGAAAAAGTGTCCTTAGGAGTGCTTTCCCAAACTGCCCATAACTGAGGGTTCTATACCCCAAGAGTCAATAGTATCTTGTATCAGAAACACATTCCAAATGGCATTGATGTATGCAAGTTTGGTGCGCTAAAGTACCAATTCTCCCTACTCTGGCCCATACTTACCAAGAGATTGACAAATTATAATTTGGTTCTCCCAGTGCCTTATCTAAACAGAATGTTAGTGCTCTTCAGGAGGTAGATTTTAAGGTAAAAATCACCACTGTTACACATTTTAGCTTCTGTTTACTAACAATGTGAGTCAACTTTCCAAGAGTAGTCAAGTCTGGAGCTTGACAGCATTAAGTCTGTGGACCAGATGAAAACATTAACAATCATTTCACACAAAAAATAAACATTGGCTACCTAATGTGTGTGTGGTATTGGAGATAAAACATGAGAGAAAATATTCAAGGGAAGTTGATACTTTGCATCCTTGTATTCCTGCTTCATGTTCAGAATCCTTCCAAAAATTAGCATCTCTTGAAAAATTAAAACTATTGATATATTCTTATCTTAACATCATGGTTTCATATCTCTACTTGCATTGTGAATTGTAGTCAGGGAATACTATTATATTCCATAAGAATTTCTGTGAGGAAGGATCATAAGACATGCCACAGTGAGTGGAGATAGAGTAACATTATGTTCCAAGTCATCAAGGCTTTTAATTCTCTAGGACAGTTTTACAGTTCACAAGTCATAGTGAATCCTTAGACCATCAATAAAGATTTATAGAAAATCACTACACAGGTACTCTGGTATAAAATATATATATATATATGTATATATCATTCTACTTTACCATAAATCAGACCCAGAGATTCTGCCTCCTTATTTATTTTGCTTTTTTTTTTTTTGAGGCCTACACTAACTTAATCCTGTTCAGAAAGGAAATCTAAATCTCACACTACTTTCACAGCAAAAAAACTGGCTCTAGAAGCTCTCCAGAGGTTGGGGCTTGACAAGCAAATATAAACAGATTTCCATTAAAAGAAAGTATTCTGTATGTGAGAACTTTACTGAGATACAGCCAATTTATCATGTTTTCCCATGCTTGCATTAGCTTATATATAATATAGTTTTACAGACATAGTTCTATCTTTGAAAATTACACGTCCTCAACTTTATAATATGTTATCAAAGATAAAGGGATTTAATTCCAAAATAAAAAAAGGAACATGGTCAATATATCACTGTTCAAATTATTTTTGAATTCTCTGAATTTGATTTTGTTCGTTGGCATGAAAGATAGTAAATTCTGTGAAAAATGCCCCCTCAGAAATGTTTTCACATAAGGTGTATAGTGCAGAGAGTAACTGACAAGGTCTAAATGCAGACACACAGTTAATCACATTATGATTGATTTTCTATTTTTAGTGAAAATGAGTTGGTTATGCCTTAAAACTGAAATCATCATCAGAAGATATGCTAACACTTTGACAATACTTACCAACCCAGAGGGAAAGTGATATGATAGAACTAGGCCAAAACCCACTCCCTAAATACGTGGTTGGTTTGGCACTAATTAATCCCACTACAGAGGCTTGTTCTTACTGGTGATCAGTAGCTCCAAGGCACAAATAACTAAGAGATAAAGTGGGTTCCATTGTAATTCAAGCAATCATAAAACCTTTAGGATTTATCCGGGGTGTGAGTCAGAGCAGAGGCAAATCCATGGTTCTATCAAACATTGAGCAACTCGGTGAGCAGCACCCAGGATTCTGAGAGATGTTTGCATAAGAAATAGGGAGGTGCAGGTGTGTGAGTTACTGGAGCAAAGGAACCTGGCAAGACCTACCTAGTTTGCCAGGGTCTAACCAAGTGTGCAGTGCTAAGGGCTTGAGTGCCAGTCATAGTGGGGAACTAAGGTATTAGCCTAGGAAATTAGGACAATTACAGTCAAAATTAACCATTAAGGAAAAGGATAAAAGCAATAGGAGAAATGTTTTGCCTCAGAATCTGTTCAGGAGCCTAAAGCTACTACCTGGAAAATGGATCCTCAGTTTTCTTTCAAATAGAAATGATTTAGCTAAGGAAAACATAAAGGACATTTTAGGTTATTGGTAAGCCAGGTAATACCAGAGATGATCAATTGCAGAGACATTAACTTATTTTTCCTGATTTTCTAAAATATAAGCCAAAAAAAAAAAAAAAGGTTGATGATAAGATTGATCTAAGGTATTGTATGCTTGGTCCAGTAGATTTAACAAGAGATGAAATTATTAATGGAATGTCTCACTTCCAATCCACCATGATACAAAAATCCTTGGTGAACTAGTGATTGTTAATAGACTTCTGCTATGAAACATCTAACTAAATGGTTAAAATGCATTAAAAGCACTTGGTGACAGACTTCAATGTAGTCAAACTAATAATTTAGTTAATGCACCCTCATCCTTTATTGAACTTTTAAATCTGTACTATATACTCACTACCGGATGGCTCCACGTTGGTTAAAAAAATGGCTTGGGGGAAAAAAAATAAAGTGAAAGGGTCCATATATAGTATTTTCTCTATTTTGCTTTGCAAACCATTAATACCACAGGGTTTAAAATCTATTCTTGTAAAGGTTTAACTAAACTTTATCAATGTGTTTTGAACAATACTTTGGTTGGGGGGGCAGTTCCAAATGATGGATAGCTTTTGCAAAGACTAAAAATTAAAATTATTAACAGTATCCTTGGGAAGAATCATTCAGATAAGTTGCTACCTTTTAATCTAGTTTCTCTAGTCAATAGTTTATAAATGTTGTTGTGAATCATTGGAGGAAAATAAAGCTTGCCAAAACTAAGACATGGTAACAATTAATTGTATTTTTAAATGTTTCTAATGTGCAGTGTTTCTCTTTCAAGGAATAAATATCATTTAATTTACAAAAACTAATACTAATTTAAAGGTCAGAGACTCCACTGTTTTTTTCTCTTTGACACCTTTGTGCATTCATCTCATTGTTTGACTGTTTACCTCATGCATTCAGTAATATAAATTCCTTGGCATTTAGCTGGATCTTTTTTCCCCCCGTGGTTTGAAGTTCTTTCCCTTTTTTAATTAGATTGACCTTTTGGTTCACTTGAATGCCCTCAACCTGACAAAGAATAACTGTTCTCTTCTAAGGCAACCAGAAATGAACAGAGAAAGAGTGAAAACACTGACATAAAACGAAAAATTTTGATGCGGTGATCTGGGTGTTATAATTGTATAATTGTTACTTTGTATAGTCACTAACATAGAGAAATACCCAGCTCTGCAAAATTCTCAGGGCTTTAATGTGATAAGCTGCTTCTTATCTACCCAAGAGGACACTTTTATAACGTTCTTTAAAACTAATGTCATTCAAGTGTTTTTTAAATGTCTGGTAACAGCTGACCTGCCTTACCTTTCTAAAATCCAGTGAGTAGTCTTGAAGAAATTAAAATTGTGCCTGGTTCTCATTGTCATCCTGTCATTCTGTGTATGTGCATATGATAAACGTACACACATGTGTGTGCAAATACACATTTCTTCTTTTGAAAAGTAAGTTTTGAAGGACATTTGAAACTATAGCTATCTGTTGAGGTTGAATCCACACTGCCTAATTATTCAACAAACTATGAGATTCAGATATTTATTGTATACATTTCTACACATGATCCATAATGTGTAACTCATATGAGCTTATGAGACTAGATAGTAACCAATCCATTTTGACTAGTGCCTATGTGTCAAAGCTTGAGACATAGAGTAGGTAAGAATTTACTCTGAAAACTGTTGAATACATCAGAGCCATAGTAATACTAACACAAGTTACTTCTAGTATTCTAAGATGTCGCTTTTCAGTCCCCCCATAAAAAAGATCACTTTAAAAATGTATAAGAGGGCTTCCCTGGTGGCACAGTGGTTGAGAGTCTGCCTGCCATTGCAGGGGACCCCGGTTCATGCCCCGGTCCGGGAAGATCCCACATGCCGCGGAGCGGCTGGGCCCGTGAGCCATGGCCGCTGAGCCTGCACGTCCGGAGCCTGTGCTCTGCAATGGGAGAGACCACAACAGTGAGAGGCCCGCGTACAGAAAAAAAAAAAAAAAAAAATGTATAAGATAGGTATGAACTGACTGATGCATACTCCATTATTTCTGAGTTATCAATTGACAATTTAGGTAGTAGCTTGGTCAACTTGTCCTGAATACAAGAAAATATGATAATTGAATCTCAAGATAGGTAAAGCAATTATAAAAGAGTAGCAAGGTAAAGGCATTCTGTTCAAATTTTTAGGCTTTATGAAATTATATCTGGGATATTGAACTGAAGATTGAAGAGATATCAGAATGTAATCTATTTTAAAAGAGTGGCATGTAGACACTGATGCCAGAGAAATACCCTATAATAGAAAATTAATAAAATTATATTGCAAGCTACACATTATAGAACACTGCAAAGCCACAAAAAATGATGTCTATGAATACCAGTTACATGGAAATACATTCATACTTTATTTTTGAGAGAAAAGAATATCAGGATACAGAGCAGTGTATCCTGCTGTGTATCCAGTATGTAGCCGTAAGGTGTGTGTGTGTGTGTGTGTGTGTGTGTGTGTGTGTGTACTGGCATGTACATAATTTGGGTATTTATTTCACCATTTATAATTTGAATGTATAAAACAAGTTTAAATACTTAGGGAATAGTGTTTGTGTCAGATGAATAACTTTTGATTATAAAAGAATTATAAATCAAAGATTATTCTAGCTCTGGAAAAGAAATTGGGTAGGTGACTTAGGTGTTTGAATGGCTTTGTGCATTTGAAATAGAAAACACAGGTGACAACACTAATGAGTCTGTGTAAGGTCCCTGTGCTGACATAAGGTAGGATACTACATGCTAGCAGAAGCTGGGTGTAATCATAATAAGAGTAATTCTAATAACAACATCAATAACCACAACAAAAATATGTGCTTGATTACTCTAAAGGTGATTAAAGATGTTTCCCAGTGATGCCAAGGCAATTCTATGGAGGTGTTATCTGAGACAATCAGATAACCACATGCAGAGTAATGAATTCAGCATACATAAAAATTAACTAAAATGGATGATAGAACTAAACGTAAGAGCTAAAACCATAAAATTCTTGAAAGTAAACACGGGAGTAATTTCTGTGAACTTAAAGTGGGCAAATATGTCTTAATCGCAACAACAAAACTATAATCCATAAAGAAAAAAAATTAAATTGGACTTCATGGGATTAAAAACTTTCACACTTCAAAAGATACCAGTGAGTCAATGAAAAGACAAGCCAGAGACTTTGAGAAAATAATTACAAATCATATGTCTGATAAAGTATGTGTATCTCAGAAATTTAAATAACCTTACAATTCAATATAACAACCCAATTAAAAATGTAAAGATTTAAAAA
Organism: Orcinus orca; assembly: GCF_937001465.1. Taxonomy (NCBI): domain Eukaryota; kingdom Metazoa; phylum Chordata; class Mammalia; order Artiodactyla; family Delphinidae; genus Orcinus; species Orcinus orca. The sequence goes on from NC_064560.1 coordinate 131,060,881, forward strand.
TTCAAACATTTTATTAGACATTTCACCAGCAAAGGTATTCAAATGGTAAACGAGGACATAAAAATGGTCAGCATCATTAGTTATTAGGGAAATGGAAACTAAAACCACAATGAGATACCATTTCACAAGCAAATACTGGCCAGATTATGAAGAAACTATAATTCTCATCCTTTCTTACGGGAATGTCAAATGTGTCAGCCACTTTGGAGCACAATTTGGCAGTTTCATGGGAAGGTAAATATAAATTTGTCATATAAGCCAGCAATTCTACAACTAGGTATCTCTCCAAGAGAAATTAAGGCATATATTAACACAAATTCTTGTATATTAATTTTTATAGCAACATTATTTATAATAATCTGAAACTGAAAACAATCCAAATGTATATCAGTTGGTGAATGGATAAACAAAATGGGATACTACTACTGATGTATTCCACATGGTGGATGAACTTCAAAAACATTATGCTAACTGAAAGAAGTCAGGTACAAAATATGACATATGGTATGATTTCTTAATATGCAATGTCCAATAAAGGCAATCTGTAGAGACACACCATAGATTAGTGTTTGCCTGTGGCTGTGGATGGGAATGGAGAGTAACTGAAAATGGGTGGAGGGATCTTTTTGGGTCAATGGAAATGTTCTAAAGCTGGAATATGGTTATGGTTGCACAGTTCTGCAAATTTACAGAAAGCCATTGCATTGTACGATTGAATGTGAATTTTATAGTATACAAATTATTCTTAAATAAAGCTATTTTAAAAAGTGAACAAATTAAATTTTCCCTGTTCACATGATAATGATAACCTCTGTCACCACTTTTATACTACATTGTAATAGAAGTTGTAACCATTGCAATGAGGCAAGAAAAATAAGTAAAACATAAAGGCTCAAAAGGAAGAAATATTCACTATTTAAAAAATGGCATGATTAGAGTTAGATCAGTGAAAATGATAGAGTTGGGAATTCTAAAACTCCTTGCCTCCAAATAAGCAATGAATAAGCTTGCAAAACTGTCAGAATAAACTTTTTCAATTCTAGCATTTAATCAAAAACTTAACACAATCAAGAGGGTGCTTAACAAAGAAACAATAAAACAGCAGGATTTTGATGAGAGCTCTGTGATTTTAAGATACTCTATTATCATCTCTCACTCCTCAGCTTGGGGAAACCTTGAAGATGGCAGCCTCCATTCCTGGTACTGGTTGCTCTTACAGAGGGAGTAACTGACCTTTTTCTCCAAATCTTTATTGTGATTGTATCTTATGACCTGTCTATTGGTTCCCTGAAGGATCCCTGAAGGGTTTGCCTTCATTTTGTCTACCTTGGACCTTCCCCAGAACTGAGATCATTTCCAGGGCAGTGTGTGTTGAAAGCATTTAAAGACAAATGAAATTAGGCAATAACACATGGGGTTTGGTAACATTTGGGGCAAACAACAGCCAGAACAAAAAGTTTGAATAGGAGGAGGCTTGGAAAGGAGATTTATGGAGGAACTGGGCTTTGAAAAGCCCCCGCATGTTGTGTGGAATGTAGAAGGCCATGCATAAATCTGGACACATGCTCAGAAAAGACCTGACAGACCCTATGTTTCCACCTTTGTCCTGAAGAAATAGCAGATGACATCTTTAAAGTCCTGACAAAGGACTTTCCTAGCTAAACAAAAAGAGAGAGAACACATTGCTAGTAGGCCTTCCTTATGAGAAATGCCAAAGAGAATCCTTCAGGTTGAAATGAAAGGACAGTAGGGAGTAATTTGAAATCATATGAAGAAATAAAGAGTACCAGAAAAGATAACTCCATAGGTAAATATAAAAGCCAGTATTATTAGGTCTTTGGTTTGTAATTTCTCTTTTTTAAATATATGATCTAAAAGACAGATGCATAAAATATTAACTCTAAAATGACTTCAAAGGGCTTACAATCTATAAAGGTGTAACTTGTGACAATAAAAATATAGTGTGCGTGGGGGAGTATGAAACTATATATGAGCAAGTTTTTGTATACTATTGAAACTAATTTGTTATTAATTTAAGCAAGATTATTATAATTTAAGGTAATTACAACCCCCAGGGTAACCACTAAGAAAATAACTAAAGACTACACAGTAAAAGAAATAAGAAAGGAATCAAGATGGTGTGCACAAAAAGAGCAATTAAACAAAAACAAGAGAGAAGTTGATTAGCAACCACAAAAGACATAAATATATAGAAAACAAATAGTAAAATTGTAGAAGTGTTTCCTTATCAATAGTCACATTAAATGTAAATAAATTCTCCCCTTAAAAGGCAGAAGTTGACAGAATAGAAAGAAAAACAAAACAAAACATAATTCAACTATTGCTATTTCTAAGACATCCACTTAAGAATGAAATATAAATACTTTGGAAATAAAGTATGGAAAAAGACATTCCATGTAATATACAAAATATATTTGTATATTTAAAGCAAAAATTTTTACAAGAGACAAACTTGATAGAATTAATCCATCTAGAACTATTAATAATTATAAAATATACACATCTAACAACACAGTCTCCAAATATATGAAATAAAAATTGATGAAATTGAAGGGATAAATAAATTGTTTTATTGGAGCCCACTTTCAATAATGGATGAAACAACTAGACAAAATAGCAACTAGAAAACAGAAAACTTGAACAACACTATAAACCAAATACACCTAACACATATATGGAGCACTCTACCAAACAACAGAAGATTACGTATTCTTCCCAAGTACACATGAAACATTATCTAGGATAGACCATATATTAAGTCACAAGACAAGTATCAATAAATTAAATAATAAAAGACTAACATCATACAAAGTTTCTTTTCCAACCACAATGGAATGAAGCTAGAAATTGGTAACAGAAGGAAACCTGGAAAATTTACAAATCTGTGGAAAGTAATAATTTAAAAAACACTCAGACAACCAAAGTATCAAAGAAGAAATCACAAGGGAAATTAGATGACATGAGTGAAAATAAACATAACATACCAAAACTTATGGGATGCAGTGAAAACGTTGCTTAGAGGGAAATTTTTGGTAATAAATGCCTACATTAAAAAGGAAGATATCAAATCAGTAATCTAACTTCCCAACCAAAGGAAATAGAAAAAGAAGAGCAAACTATAAACAGAAGGCAAGCAGAATAAAATAAAGATGGAGATCAATGAAATAGAGAATATAAAGACTATAGAAGTATCAACACAACCAAAAGTTAGTTCTTTGAAGACATAAAAAAAATTGATAATTTTTAGCTAGACTGACCGAGAACAAAAGAGGTAAAACTCAAAATACTAAAATCAGAAATAAAGTTGGGGACATTACTAATAGCCTTACATAAATTTAAAGAAAAGGATTTGTAGATAGTATTGCCAAATTATATTCCAGTAAATTAGCCAACATGAAACAGACTTATTCCTAGAACCACAACGAATACTGAAACTGACTCAATAAAAATTAGAAAGTCTGAATGGATGTATAATAAGAGAAAAGATTGAATAATCAAAAACCTCCCAACCAAGAAAAGCCCAGAGTGAGCTGGCTTCACTAGTTAATTCTACCCAACATTTAAAGAGGAATTAGCCATACTGCTCAAAAGCTAGCAAAAAGTAGGAAAGAACACTATCTCATTAATGTGATAATGAAGTGATTATAAGCAGCCATTATTGAAGGCATTACAAGAAAATAAATCTCTTTTCTTTATCTTTTCAGTATCTTTTATGAATATAGATGCAAAAGTCCTCAGTGAAATGCTAGCAAACCAAATCCAGCAGCATATTAAAAGAATTACATATACTATGACCAAGTGGAACTTATTCCAAGAATGCCAGGGTAGTTCATAGTATGAAAAATAATCAATGTAAAATAAAGGGATGAAAAAAAAATGCATGACCATCTCAACTGATACGGAAAAGGCATTTACCAAATCTTACACTTTCATGACATATAAAATTAAAAAAAAAATCAAAACACTCAGAAAGCTGGGAATAAAAGAGAATTTCTCAACATGACAGAATTTTTATGAAAAATCCACAGCTACTCAATGGTGAAAAACTGAAAGCTATCCCCATAAGATTAGGAAGACAAGGATGCCTACTTTCACCTCTGATATGCAACATTGCACTGGAATTTCCATCCAAAGCAATCAGGCTAGAAAAAAAAAAATAAAGACATCCCAACTGGAAAGGAAGATGTAAAACTATCTTTATTTTCAGATAACATGACCTACATATAGAAAATCCTAAAGAATCCATGAAAAACTACTAGAATTAATAAGTAAATCCAACAAAGTTGCTGGGTATAAGGTCAACATACATAAATCAGTTGTATTTCTATACACTAGCAATGAACAATCTGAAAAGAAAATTTAAAACCAATGCCTTTTACAATAGCATCAAAAAGAATAAAACCCTTAAGAATAAATTTAACCCAGGAAGTATAAACCTTGTATACACAAACTATAAAACACTGCTGACAGAAATTAAAGATCTAAATAAATGGAAAGATACTGTATTCATGGATCAGAAGACTTAAATATTGTTAAGATGGCATATTCTCCCAGAGTGATATACAGATTCAATTTAATCCTTATCAAAATTCTAATGGATTTTGTTGGGAAATTGGAAGAGCTGATTCTAAAATTCATAGGAAACTTAGGGTGATGGATGTATTCATTACCATGTTAGTGGTGATAATACACACATGTGAAAACTTAAACAGATACAAAGCATTTTACCTCAATTATATCTCAATAAAGCTGCTAAACATGAACATATTTTTTTCTTTGTGCCCTAAAATTTAGGAATAACATGATAGAGAATTGACTTGAGAATCAAGACACCATTTTTATAGGAGACTCCTCTGATGTCTTGTAGTGCGGTGTTCCTGTTACTTTATCATTCTGTTAAATGTTTTGAAATTTTCAAGGGAAATATGCTATTCAAATAATTTATGCTTGACTTTATTGATACGTTTGAAATTTTAACTCTTTCAGTAATATATTCTGAATGTTACGCTATAATTAATAGTTGATATGCAGCTAAAGTATTCAGTGCTTTCCTCTATCAGAGTCACTTTGACTGATTTATTTGTGAGGCCTCATTCCCTCTGTTATCCTTTAGGTGATATGCTAATGAGGGTTGAAATGATCAAAAGTTAGGAAGAGAGCAATAAAGTATAAGCAAAGGGGCCTGGACAGTGCCCATAGTGGGTATGTTTTCGTGAATAATCAATGATTAACTATGGTCAGAGCAATTGTAATACTAGCAAAGCAGGCTACTTCTACCCAGCATCAAACTAGTAAGCTTTTTGAAATCTCCTTTGCCATGATAAAACCAGTGTTACTTAGTGTTATTTTTCTTTATTTTTACATAAATAATCATTTAATCTAAGGCTGATACTGTATATGGTATTTTGAGTTCTCTGCTGGACATAATGTTGTTTTTTGCTGTTTTACAGCATCTGTGTAATTTACTGCTGCAAGACTCAGCAGTTATCAGAATGAGATATAAATGGTAATGACGGTGATTAACTTCCCTGCTTGTATATATTGAGGTTTTAGTATCATGCTAGGATGCTTTCATAATATTCTTGACTACAAGGAATACATGTTAATTGAACTTTCCATCTAATTTCAACTCAATTCATTAGTAGAATATCAGCTCATTTAAAGAAAAAGGAAAAGAAAAAAAATTAGAACCCTTATTTTGGAATCATAAGAAATTTATGATTATTTTAAAGTCATCTTAGAAGAAAGAAAGATTTCCACATTCCATGTTACTTTTTAATGCTTTTCTTGGATATATTATCTTATCTCTCTATCTATATTTTTCCCAAGACAAAAGATACTTCATTGTCATAGCTTTGTCCTATAATGTAGACAGAGCACATTGTTTCTTTTCACTTTTGTAGTTTTACAGACTGACCATCTTTTCTGTTAACTTCCCCTGTCATGCCCCCTGCTTCTTGCACAACCCTGTCCAAACATCAAGCCTGTAATACCTTACATTTTAAAAAGGAAGAAAATGGCTTACACAAGTTACGAGATGAAAATTGTGTAATGTATTGGAGGAAATAAAAAACAAAACCACAATGTGCTTTTTAAATTAATGTATTCTTTGGCAAAAATGTAAAATGCTAGAAGAAATTGTTTTACTTTTTAAAAAACTTATTTCCCCCAGGACCTTACATTTTTTGTTCACTAATTCTGACACTTCTTGCTACCTACCTAATTTTAATCCCCCCAAAACCATTTCCTCCTTCCTAAAAGAAAACTGATTTGTTTTATCCCTTTTCTGGTGGCTTGTGCCTCAGGGGAGACTGGCACAATCCTTTGCTCCAGGTAAGCTAATCATGGTGGTCCCTTTCTTCTTGCTAGTGAATGATTAAACTGTAGGCATATAGTATCACTCCAACTTAAGAAACATCACTGGCATTCTGCTTCAAAGAGAGGTATACAAATTAAACCTATTACTCTAATTTTTCTTTCTCGTTTCTGGAAGTGACACATAGATTTGCCAGAGTTGTCTAGTCTGAGGAAACACCTACAATTCTAAAATGAATACAACCTGGATTGAACACTGAGTTAAAGGAAGTCTAGATTCTTCCTATGCCTGGACTTCTTGTCCGAAATTTCCTTATTGGTAAAAGTTTGAACTCTTAATCATGTTTCTTACAGCCGAATGTATCCTAACTAGTAAGCACCTACTAAATATTTTGTTAATTATAATAATAATAGTTACTCCAGGCTATTCTTAGAATTATTCTGCTGAAAAAAGTCACTCTGATACGTAAAGAAAAATATGAATCTACATTCCAAATATTTCTGTAAATATATCTGTATTATTTGAATGGATTTTTGCTAAAAATTTATGGAACATCCATTTATTGGTAATAAAGTGATTACAAAACAGACACAGGTTCAATATTATTGGCAGCTAACGGGTATATAAAAAGGCAGACACAGAAAAAAGGAAAACAGTAAAAGCAAATTTATCATAGTTGTGACAGTTGCTATGAAGGAGTAGTTTAGTGTGTTTTGGGAAAGCACATAACCAGGTGCAGTGAAAAGGAGACTGAGGTAGGGCTAGACATAATTGAGTAGATGTCTTCCAGGTAGTGGAATTGGAGAGGTATGATTGGATAATTTCAGATGGGGGGAATAGGATTCATGAAGGCCTTGCAATCAGAAGGAACATGGCATTCTCAAGAAATTTAAAACAAGTTTGCCAGGTTTTAGTTTGGTGGCAGTCTGGCCACATGAAGTGATGGGGGAATCATGTCATGTGCCTTCAAAAGCAGCAGTGTCTCACTGGATTCAGCATGCTCTTTCACGAACTCAGGTGATTCCAATCATACTCCACTCTGAGAAATGAAACAGTTTAATATATTTTAATCAAAACTATCCTATAAAGGCTTATCGGGTCTAAAAAATATAAGGCAGAAGTGGTTTGATTATACCTTACCAAAAGTCAGCATATGCTTGTCTGCAGAACTGCTGCTGAGGGCGAGAGAAACTGAAACAAAGATGAATCAGGGTGAATCTGGAAATTGAACAGCTGCTCACATAAATGCACTCTTTTTCTTTTTCTTATTGATAAAGCACTGCTTAATTTCTTAGGGATTGGATATATCATGTGAGTAAGCCAAGTACTTCAATTACATAATTTCCAAAATTAAATCATTTCTTAATATATTGAATATTAAACATACCAAATTTATCTTCCAATTGCTAGAACAATCTTTTTATTTCACTAGAAATGAACTTTGAATAAAATATTTAATGCCTTAATGAAAATTAGCTTAAAAATTAATTCCGTTGAAATAAATACTGTCTTTCGACTGGACTGTTTATTCACTTCAACTAAAATGTGGTAGACACAGGTATTCTATATGTGGGAGGTTATAAACTTGTCTTAAACATATACAAAAATATTTTTAAATGCCTGTGTGTATTTAGAAGGTAAAACATGTGAAATCAGCTGGTTTAAAAAGAAAATAGTTTCAGTGGCAGTGGCTTCAGTGGATAATTTGATGTTTCAGAGGTGATTCATTTCTGCTTGATTTCCAAGAAACCTACCCATGATCAAGATAAAACAATAGAATGTGTGAAGTCCATTGAGTGGACAGGTATTTCTAAAGGAATTCTTTGGTTTTCACATCGTGAAGCTTGGAAAAGACATTTGTATATTGCCTCTCACACAGCATATTTAGGGGCATCATTTATTAGATGTACAAAGGGGGTTCAAACACAAGATACGTAGTTGGGTGGGATCTTTTATGAGTCCTGTTAACCAAAAGAATCAGGTTTGAGAATAGGAATGTGGTGGTAATGAATATCCCTGGAGAGTTGAATTTGGGAGCATTTTTAACGCCATTAGAAGTTATCTATTCAAAATTGTTAATTTGAAGATGCAGTGTTTCTTTCAATAAGGAGAACAGTTGGAAGGGTGACCGTGACATTTTCTGAGAGGTATTTACTACGAAACATGGTATCTCAAGAATTAGTGAGAAGGATAAAATATGGTCTCTGTACTCTTGGCAGTGAGAATGAAGTCTTGAAATCTCTAAACTAAATTTTTCTGAGGTCACATCTGAGTACTCTCCAAAAAACACTTTTTCTGTTTGATTTAAAAAACAAAACATTTGTTTCCCTGTTTCACTAATGCCTGAAATATCAAGATAATATCTGGGGAATTTTCCATTTTGTAAAGTCAGCTAAGAATTATAAGACCCCAATATACCTCTTAGAAGCATGTTATTAAAGGGCAGCTAAAATGGGTTTTTCCATTTGGGTTCCTATTACCTTATCTTTGAAAATCAGTTTAAGCAATATGAAAAACTTGCTAGATGCTTTTTTTAGGAGGAGTTGAAGGTAATGGGAGAACATGAACTGATAAGAAGAGGTAATATAACTTGAAATTACTAAATTTTTAAATGAAAGTAGGAATTTATTCTGAAATATCCAATAGATAAAAGAGATCAAATTTATTCTTCAGCTATGAGTAGTAAATCAAACTCTGATGGAAAAATATAATGTATTCTTCTGTAAAATGATCATTTGAAATGGAGAAAGTAGCATGTCTGAAGGCATTAGTTTATTCTTAATTACGTCTGGAATGCAATCGCTTGGAAAGCTTGCAGTGATATCAGAGCAAGGATATTTTATATATTGTGACAGACTGAACAACCAGCAGGAAGCTGAGCAAAACAGTGTAGAGCCAATTTGCCACTGAACCAGTGCAAAGTCTATGGGAATAATTCTTTCTTTAAAATAGGAATTCCCAGCCCAAAGTTCTGTTTCCTCTTTAAAGTGAAGAGATGTTTTAATCCTGCTCTTACCTTGTCTGATGTAATGAGAGTACAGAAGATGCTCAGGGAAATGCATCGTTGCTTAGAGAGTTTATAATTCATAGAAGAGAATGTAACAGTTGTGATTCCTCTATGAAATGCATTTGTGCAACCATCCAACTGGAGAACTAGATGTTTTCTATATACTTATTAGAGCCATTGAAGTTAGGGTTTTAATTTGTAAATTTCAGTGATTTCATCAGAGACGAGTAGAATCACCCCAGACCTCGGACTCCGTGAATGTGTATGTGTATGTATATATTTAAATTGTTTCTTAAAAATTCTGAAATCCTTTAAAAGTCATATGTATCTGTGTACTTAAAGATCTCAGATATTAACCAATAATAGCAAAGCTAGTAAACTTTTGAAATGGATTCAGCAAGGAAATAACATTTAAAATAACCTAATTTAAATGAGGCAAGTCATTTCAAGTGAAAAATATCATAATGTTAACTCTCTAAAAAATGAGAATAAGAATTTACAACATGAATGGGTTTAATATTGCTTTTTAAAAATGATGTCTGACTATTTGAGTAATTTTAATTATTATGCTTAAAGAAGCATCGATATTTAGAAGATTAATATCAATGCATCATTAACAAAAGGGCATGACAGAGAAAATCAAATGCTAATAAATTTTTTAAAAGCATTAGCAATGAAATCCAAGTTCCCTAAAATTACCTAATGATATAGGTTTATTTCATGAATACCCATTAAAATAATTATGATAGGATTGTACTTCTGAAATTTTTTATTTCATTTATGTTTTAATTTAATCTCACAAGAGCCCTTTTCTTTAAGAATATTGTTTTATTTGATTAACATATGTATGTATGAAAAAGCCCACAAAGCTAAACTTTAAGTGGGTTTTGCGTGTCCTATTCACTGCATATACACCACAGAAATGAGTACAACAAGAATGTGTATTAGAGTTGTTTCTAAAGTGTAGAACTCTCCAAGTGTGTACAGTATTTTCACAAAGCTAGCTCCTTCAGATGAAGGAAAAAAAAGTTGTAAGCTAATAGTTTTTCATTAAATTTATCTTAGCTTCTTTTATCAGGCACTGGCCTTTGTTGTAGTGTTCTTGGCATCTTTTCTGTCATGAATAACCTTACACCATTTTCTATCCTATTTAATTATTCTCTCTGTCTTAAAGCATAATCAGCATTAAACCAGCTGTGCAGCCTTGAAGGAATACCATTTCAATAATACATTGACTTTTTTTTAAAGCACAGGTGGCTATTAATTTTACTTGAAACTCTCCCTCATGACTATTGTCTGTACAAAGTTTTGGAAGCTGTATGTATGTGCTATTAAGTAGTACTACCCCTAGAATACTCATTATACCAATGGATTCTCTCAGTGTCTGACACCGTGGCTGGCCAACTATGAACAGCCAGGAAAGACAACTTTTGAGGAGAAAGCATCCTTATTATTATGATGAACTGAATCATGGAAAATCTTTCTAGTAGCACAAGAAACAGACCAATTTCTAGAAAGAAAGAGGGAAATTTTTTCCTGCAAATCCTTTCTACTAGGATATAAGTAGTCTATCCATTAAGATGACCTGCGTGTGAAGCACCCAGTCCTGAGAGAGAGGCGTGATAATTCATTCAATCAATAGTAAAGTTAGATTGCTGGCAGAAAAGGCATTAAACACTCCCCAAAGCAGCACATTAATCATGAACATGTGGCATCTAAGTCTGAATCTTGGCCAATGATGAAGCATAGGACTTACAGTAAATGAAGTCCATGGGTTTTGGCATGAATTCTAAATATCAGATTTCACCTTGCATGACCCATGCAGCTTTATAGAATTATGAAGTTCTAAAAAATGATTCTATCGTTTTTAGAATCATTCTATCCCAAAGATGTCATAAAATCACTGATTATTAATGCTGGAAAGAACCTGGGTGATTCAATCCAATTCTTTTTTTTTGAATTTTATTTTATTTACTTTTTTGTACAGCAGGTTCTTATTCTTTAACCAATGAACAAACAAACTAGGGGAGCTCAAGTGAATTACTAATATGCAGACCCTATTTCTTTTTGTAATTTTTTTCTTATCATCATTACTACTGTTATTTTGAACTTTGGATAAAGTTATATAATGTCACATATATATGATTTATTGTCACATAGTTAGCATAAATAATATTGCCTTCTGTTTATAACAAAAAAAAAACTCTCAAATCTCTATCCCTTAACACAAAATGGGTTCATTTTTTTCCTTATAAAAAAATCCAAACTTAGATATTGCTTGTCAGGTGACAATATTCATCCTGGTCATTTAGGATCCAAGGTTTGTTTAACCTCCTGGATTCACTGTCTTTTGCTGGATCATCTGTAACAGGCAGTATGTGTGGGGAGAAGAGTGTGGAGGATCATGCAGGGGAATTTTATTAACCAGGCCTATAAATTGGGCATATCCATTGGTCATGTAGCCACACCTGACTGCAAGAGTGGCAGAGTAGAAAATGTAATTTTGCTTTCTGCCTTGGAGTATAGTAGATGTTGTCCTTCAGATTCCCCCTTCAGGACCGAGGTGCTTATTTCTACAGCTGCTTGAAGTACTGGTAGGGGTTAACTTTCAACTAATTCTTTCTCTAAAAATTGCCCTCAGGTGAAGAGATCTGACACAGCTCGTTCTTGCCCCATCCTCAGAGGCTGCCACTTCTGAGTGGTCAATGTGGGCTGTAAAGACCTGGCCAGCTTTGCCACAGGCAGGACAACTGTGAAGGGCCCTCTCAGTTCCAGTGTTTCCTATGGGATGACCAAGGCCTTTGTGGTGATAACAACAGTTCAACTGCTTCCTTTATAGAATCCCACTTCCTCTACTCCTATGCACCACAAACCCACCTGTAAATCTGCATCTCAGAGTCTGTTTTGGGGGAACTCAATCTCAGACAGGAAAGTAGCAGGAAAAGCAGTCTCTGCATAGCCCCTGACCTTTAATCAACAAATACCTGTTTTACTCTCCCCCTGACATATAGGACACACTAACCTTAAGAGACAAGCCAACATCCTATCTAGTTGTTCCATCCACCTTAAAGCTTTTCTGGTGATACTGTGTTCCCTCCATCAGGTCTGGCCATAATTCTTTCTGGCCTAGACATCAATGAACTAGAAAAAACAGGTTATCTGCCCCTAAAACATCAAATACAAGGTGATGGAGAAGATCCAGAATGACAAAATAAAATATGGAAATTGAAAGACACAGCATCATAGATATATTTCAGTGTTTGATATCCTGCTAGACATGTTTTAAGAAGACTCACATTTGTGGTGGAGGTTGATGAGGAAAATTTCGTCATTAGACTCTGATTTTGATTTTGGGGAGAAACATCCTCAATCTCTCTAATCGTAGTTCTCCTAGGGCCTTAGCTTCACCATATATGTAGGGCCTTTCTTGTTATCCTCTGTGATAATATCTTATGTGAATAAAGTATGTCCTGATTGGGGTCTACACGTGCTTGCAGTTTACTTACTGGCAGGGTTTTTTAAGGCTGGAAAAGCCACAGGCATTTTTAGACAACACTCTCAGTTTCTTTTGGCTATATAATTCCTGTGAAAACTTGCTAACCTCCTGATCTATTTGAATCCAGTCAGTTCCATGTGTCAATAAGAGCACCCATAGTTCTTTCCCAGACAAAGTTCTTAAATACACTTTGCTTATATATTCTTGTTCAGATTCTTTTCCATTATAGGTTATTACAAGACATTAAATGTAGTTCCCTGTGCTATACAGTATGTCCTTGTTGTTTACCTAATTTATACATAGTATTGTGTATTTGTTAATACCAAACTCTTAATTTATCTCTCCCCCACTCCTGCCATCCCCTTTGGTAGCCATAAGTTTGGTTTCTATGTCTGTGAGTCTATTTCTGTTTTGTAAATAAATTCATTTGTATCATTTTTTAGATTCCACACATAAGTGATATCATATGATACTTGTCTTCGTCTGATTTACTTTACTTAATATGATAATCTCTACGTCCATCCATGTTGCCACAAAATGACATTATTTCATTCCTCCTCGTGGCTGAGTAACATTCCATTGTATATATGTGCCACATCTTCTTTATCCATTCATTTGTAGGTGGGCATTTAGGTTGCCTCCTGGCTTGGCTATTGTAAATAGTGCAGCTATGAACACTGGGGTGCACGTATCTTTTCGAATTAGAGTTTTCTCTGGATATATGCCCAGAGTGGGATTGCTGGATCATATGACAACTCTATTTTTAGTTTTTTAAGGAACCTCCATACTACACTTTAGTTTTGAGTTTCCTAGCTGTCTCATTCTCTGTTTTTCTCTCTCAGCTATTTAATTTTTTTTACCTATCTAATTTTCACTGAACTTTGTTCAACTTTTTTTCCCCCATACTTAGCACTTTCTAGAAGAGAGTCTAAAACAGTTGCCTTTCCAATCCTTAATGACTTTTGATCTCTGGACATTCTCCAATTCTTTTTATACTTTGTAACATATCTTTCTAGAAACATTTTGGTAAAGGCAGCCAATAGTAACCAACACACCTTTTTATTCTGCCTTTTTCCAATCACTTTCTCTAGAGCAGCTGTCTCATTATGTATATGACTTACCTTCCAAGTTATGGCAGATAGAACTTTTGTTACAGCTCAACAGAAATCTCTAGGTTTCTGTTTTCTTTTTGTCCATTCCTCAACTATTAAACAAATGCCACACAGTTCAGTTTTTTAATGGCAGCATATCAATTACAGATTTTTGTATTATTTAGGGTAAATAATTGTTTATGGTAAGTGGGTATTATAACAAACACCTCTGAATTTCAGTGTTTTAACATGATATGTTTATTTCTTACTCACACGAAGTACAATGTGGATATTTCCAGTCTTTACACAGTGCTGGACTTGGTCTTCTAGGCATTTAGACTCCGTTCATGTTTTGTCTTTGCTATCCTCAGGGCCTCAGAGGCTTCTGATAGCTTGTCTGCCTCTGGCTGTCAGTTAGGGAAAGGGAAGACATGGACATTACTTGGAGGAGTTCTTAATAGGCTACATCTGGAAGTGATGTACTTCAACTCCAAGGACAACTTGGCCACAACTAGGTCAGATAGTCACATCTAAGTGTAAGGGAGGCTAGGAAATGTAGTCTGGTTTCCCCAGCAGGCAGTAGAAACACCTTTCATAAACACAGAATATCTGCTACAGAGTCTTAGTGTCTGTGTATTGTCATCTATGTATTATAAAAAACATTGTAATAAAAACTCTGTAACAAAGATCATCATGTGTCATCACTGTCATTGACAAATTTCTTGAACACCCAGAGGTAATCATTTTATTCCTCAGCAGCAATATTCTTATACTGTAAAATAAGATATGCAACATATTAGGAAAGTTATATCATGTTAAAAAATTCTTCTGGGACAACTCTGTAACTTTATCAATTGGTTAAGGACAGGGACAAGCAATGTACTCTATCCAAACAAAACGACTTTTGCAAAAAACTATTAACTCCTACAGTATATAGATATGCAAAACCAAATTTCACTTTGTTTCCATTCTCCTGAAATGCACCCTATAATTACATTTAATAGTCCCTAAGTAAATACCATGTAAACTAGAGTCGTCTTTAAAGGAGAGAAGCAATCACATATTCACACTGTAATGATGGGGTATTTACATGGCAATTACCAAGCCATTATATTGTCTTTCCTTTTAATTTAGTCAACTCCATCTCCTAATCTTGTTCAGGCAAAATGGTTGAGCTAGATAACTTTTAACTACCAAAGTATATATTTCTTAAAGCAGTTGTCCTTGGCATTTTTGTAATTATTCAGTTGGTTGTTTTCCTTATTTGAATAATTTGGGAAAAGAACATTTTAGACATCCTTATTTGAATAATTTGGGAAAAGAACATTTTAGACATCCATTAAGCAGTTATGCAAATCTATCAAACTGGTCATTTAAAAAATATCCTGATCATAATAATTACTCACCTTCACTATTGAAAATTAAATATTAAATTATATATAAAGAGTATAAGAGAAAATTCCAAAATACAAACTTGTATAAAAGTAAAGATTAAATTATAAAAAATCCTTTCAGTTATGTGTATGAGTGACATATTGCTTTTAAACTAAATTTTTAATTGAAATATGATGTGCATACAAAAATGTACAGTTTATAATTTTATAACTTGAGTAATTTCCATAAATTGAACTTACCCCTGTACTATTTCCTCACATCATGAATAGAGCATTACGAACATCACAGAAACCCTTTTCATGTCCTATTCCAATCATCATCCTAAAGTTAACTTCTATCCTGATTCTATTGCTATAGATTAGTTTTACCTATTTTAAAATTGTAGAAAGATAGAATTATACAAACTGTAATATAGTGGATTCTGGGTTGTGCTATCCAAATCTCCCTTCTAGACTAAAGCTTTTACTATCATGGCTCTCAAGAATATCTGCTGCTGACAGTTCACATATGTGTTCCTCTCAGAGAATTGTCCTTGGAGGAAAGAAGCTGCATCACCCAAGATTATACATTCTCCAGGAAGGCAACATACATCTAATATCACTTGGGGTACAATAACCAAGCCCCCTTACCTGAATTTGGGACCAATATAAAAGGCCATCTCAGCTCCAGAGTTCTCAATGGAATCATCACAGATTTCTGTTGCAACATATTGCAGTAGAACATCTTCCTATACTCAGACTAATTTCTCTCAATCCCTTCAAATATTGTTTCTGAGATCATCCTCCAAGAAACTTCTTTCTCTACCTCAGAGACCATTCCAGAGAACACATCTAAGAGAGTTGGTAAAGGGAGTGTTTCCAAGAAGAAGTCTCTAAATTGAGTTTTTGAAACTGAATTATCTCCTGTCAGGCTGACAGTGAGAGCCATTATTGAAAGTAGGTAGAATGCTGATAACTCCTGGTGTACACTGATAGTGTAATTAATTGTCAAAACTCCCATCAGTGGTGAATGGGATAGGAGAGAATGCACTAGTCATTCAGTGCCTGGTGTGTTAGACAAGTATGGGAGAAGGACTAATTTAGAGTACTGTGGAATCGAACTGCTATTGCTGGGTAATCTCATGGCATTGAAGACAGACAATGGAAGTCTGAGTTTGATTAATCACCAATTAAGGCTAAAATTGAAAGCCAGAGGGCCTCTTTGGCAGCTTGGAGACTCATCTCTTGCAGTTGGATGCAGAAAGAGTTGAGGTTGAGGCAAAAGGCTAATAGAAAGGGAAGCAGAACTCCAGATACAGTGAATTCTCAACCCATGTAGATCTCATAATCCAAGGTTAGGGACCTTTATTGGGAAGAATAGGGACCATGATATTTTGGCATGAAAACATCTGGGTCAGTTTACTTGAGAACTTTGAAATGCTGAATCTCCATTATTCTTTGGGTCTTATCACATTTAATACCATATCAGCTTGTCCAGATGTGGGGCACATAAGGGAAGAAGGAGGAGTGAGGCATAAAAGTTGTAAGCAAATGGCAAAAAAATGAATCAGGGTCCTCATTAAAAATATTGAACTTATTTATTATTGATTATTTGTTATTTTTAATGCCCATGTTAGATAGAAATAATTGGAGCATCTGTAGGTCGTTAGTTGATTTTATAGTCCAAGACTTGCTTGAAACCTTTGTATAATTTGATCAATGTCAGTTTTGCCCAGTCTTCAAGAGTTTTCCACTGACCCTGTGGTATTTTCAAGGGTTGCTTTCCGAACTCATATTTTTGTCACTTCAGAATGGTGAAACTGCTAAAAATCCACTGGTTTTCATTTTATTTATATTTAAATTTTGATATTTAGAATATTAAATTCTAAATATAGAAAGATCCTCTGGTTGGTCTTTGTATATTTAGAATTTGGAATATGCCTTACGGAAAAAGCACCAAAATAAAAGACTCATGCTTCTGTGCCTCTCTTCTCTTTGGGATCTTGACCCATATGTATCAGATGCTTCTGTAGCCCAGAACTCCATTTTCTGCTTTCCAAGTCTTATAAGGCTACAAAAGACTCTGCAGGTTCGTTTTTTCCTCAGCAGTAGCCTTCTGCTTAGATTTGCCAAAAACAGGCCACTGGCCTTGAGGCAAGATTGACTTATGTCTGTTTGATTTCCTTTTTTTTCGAGATCTTAGCACTTTAAATCTTTGCTTTCTCAGCAGGGCTCCAAGAGTTTTTTTCTATCTTTATATCTATGTATATCAAATATCAATCTGATTGTTTCAGTGGGAGTATTGTACTTCTACAAGTTGTTCATTTTAACTAGAAAAGAAAGTCTCTCATTGACGTTTTGAAATTAAAATTCCACATTTTCTGTTTAAGCCTAGATACAGAGAGAAACATGAAGACAAATATTGTGTCTAAAAAATAAATGAGTGAGGTCAAATGCAGTTTATATAAAAAAGCTATATTAAGTTTGGGCAGTTGTGAATTTTAAGTCAGTGCATCCTTTCTCTATTTGATATTGTTCTTCTACCCATTTTGTAAATAAATTTCTTTTTCCTAACCAACTAAATGATTTTTAGATAATGTCATGATGATTCTGTTGGTTGAGTTCAGGTCCAAACTTTTTCAATCCAAGTTTTTATGTTTTAGCATTATCTCCAGTCAGATGCATGTTTAGAGTATTTTTACACCGTATTTTATTATCCTGAAAGTTAGTGAATACATCACCTAATGTAAAAAATGAGTGTTTGGGAACACTGTAACTTATTTTTTTAAACCATTTAGTAAAAAATTTTGCAAGTAGAATCGTCTTATATCTAAACTTGAAATATATTGTACATTTATAACTAACAGACTGCATTTTCTACCTATAGAATCGTATCACCTACTTTTTAAAAAAACTTTCAATTCATATATAATTTTTTGTGTGTTCCATTAGAGAATGTTTGATCTTGTTAAGTAGAATCAATTATCAATTACAGCAGAAAACCAAATGTTTTATTGTGATATTTTTTATATTGAAAATCAATGTCACAATATAGCACTAACTCATGAAATGTAGATACATTTTGTGTGCTTCATGGGTCTTTTGAGGTAAAAACATCCCTAAAATTATTGGATATGTTTTAGACCTCACAGCTTTTTTGTTCAAGACGCATCAATATATTTATTATCTTAAGGTCTTAAATATGTATGATATTTAAATTTGGTGAACTTACAGCACATATACGTTAAAGATTAGAAAACCTTAGTAAGAGCAGTGAATGAGATTCTAAGGACTTGATAGAAGGTATTTTGTTTTAATTTTTGTGTTTTCTCTTCAATTATTTTTATTTATTTAATTCTCATTTTATTTTATTTTTGCTATTGAAATTAAAGCACAGGTGTTTTGTTCCTGTTGTTACACCTAGAAAATTAAGCTTTGCTTTTAGGCCTTGAAAATAAAGCAGGAATAAAGTAAATTTAAAAGCTGCAGGGTACCATTAGAAATAAACAGAGGAATGTTAAATGTTGATTAAAGATCAAAGAATAGTAGCAGAATTAATTATGTGGAAGCTGTGAAATCACTTATAAACTACATAAAGCCAAGCCAAGGGAATTGGAAACTTATTACTAATTAATTCTTATAATGCATTAATAAAACAGACAAGGCACATCTTAATATTTTGGTGGAAATATGGCTGTATCCAAATTCATTTCTGAAAGGTATATGATTCAATTGATTAAACCCTAAAAAACTGGCTTTAGAACATGCACATACAAATGGAAAATGTTGCAATACAAGTGTAAGTGCTACTGAGTTACTAAATCTGGGATTGTGAGGGGGTTTAAATGATATGAATGTAACAGCATAGTTATAATGAAGTGTGCCAATTCCAACAACTCTATGGGGAAAGTAGAGTAAATCAAACCTAACCACCAATTTTTGCAGAGCGAATCATATAGAACAAAATGAGAGGCACTTAAAAATAATTTAGAGACAACGTGATACCACGCATTTAGAGGCTTTAAACAGCTCCTTTCATTCTATATGTTTAAAAATCTTAAGTATTTATAAATTATGCTTTCTGTTGTGTGATTTAATTTATACAATGACAAAAATTATGTATATAATTAGCTAGTTTCTGATTCCTGGATTTTACTCTGATGAAGAGATTGTAAATGGTTATACTTCATATTTATTATTCATTAATTTTTTATCTTAGAAATATTCTACACATTTCATAGAATCTTAAGCTTGCCTCTTCTGGAATGGTTTTATACCTTGTTGTTTAATGGCAGCACTTTTGTCCTATAGCTGGACATCAGCAAATTTTGTAGAAACAGATTTTTAAGACTTGCTTTTACTTAGTAAATATATTTGAATGCATATGTAAAAATTTCTTCCGAAGTTCTAAGGGCTCAGAAACAATAATGATAAAAATTTTATTGAAAAGTATAAATATGCAATTAATATTTTGAAAAATACTCAACAATAATAATAATGACCATCATTTAACAATACTCTAAAAGATTCACAAAAGGATAATGTGTATTAGTAGTCCCAGGTTTTGCTGACTGCTAGAAACATCAACAGATCAGAAGTGTTCACTTACAGAACACCTTATGGATTGAATCTACTGCAAGCCTCATGGAATCAAAGCATATCTAGATGTCCAGTATTAAAACTCTGATTTAGGGGAGGATATTGAGATGGTGGCATGGGAAGCAGTTTCCTCTTCCCTTCAGTTGTGAGAACTATAAAGTGAATACTGTGGGGTTGTCTACCAGCACATACATTAGAGCAAAATGGAGGTGGTTATTTGGGAAAATAATGAAGTATGAGTTTGTACATCCTGAAATGGAAAATCAGTGTCAAGTGACATTTATACTGACTACACAGAAGCAGCCAATAATGAGGGAAGATGCCAGACACCATATTAGAAAGATGACATATGGAAATTATGTTTCTTGGTTTGATGGAATATGTACACATAGCACTTAAATTCATCATACTTTTCTTATGGTACATGCAGCGATAGGTAATAAAACTCTCTCTCTGTCTCTCTTCCCTTTTTTTCTGTGAGGATGAGGCATTTAAATTCTTTTATTCAATAAACAGTCATTGATCCAGTCCATGAAGATCTTGTTCTAGGTTTTGAGTTGCAGTGGTGAAAAAATAGTAAAAGTCCCTGCTGTTATGGACATTGCAATCTAGTATGGAGAAAGGTAATAAACACATAAAAATAAATGCATGAAATACATTTAGATAGTGATAAGTGCTACCAGGAAATAAAACAGGGGGATGTGATAATGTCAGAATATCCTCAATAAGTAGGCATCTCTATTAGGAATGGTTACAACATAGCAGCAAACTTTCCCCAGGAAGTGAAGAGAGACAGAGACAGAAGTAGAGAGGCCTCAGTGTCTTTCATAACAATCTCAATGGTACTGTTTCATCATCTCTGCCATATCCTATTGTTCACATAGACAACCCTTTTACAGTCAAATGTATGAATGCCAGCAGGCAGGGATTGCTAGGGGACATTTGGGAACTGGCTGCCACATACAGTAGAGGTCAAGGAAAATGGAAAGTGCAAAAAGGATGTGGGAATCATTTTTTTTTGGCTGCTCATGGGATTTCTCTAGTTGCAGCGAGTGGGGGCTACTCTTTGTTGCGGTGTGCGGGCTTCTCATGCAGGCGGGTTCTCTTGTTGCGGAGCACGGGCTCTAGGCGCGTGAGCTTCCGTAGTTGTGGTGCATGGGCTCAGTAGTTGTGGCTCACGGGCTTAGTTGTTCCGCGGCATGTGGGATCTTCCTGACCAGGAATCAAAACTGTGTCCCCTGCATTGGCAGGCAGAGTCTTAACCACTGTGCCACCAGGAAAGTCCAGCATGTGGGAATCTTTTGATAATTTATTTTTATTTCTGAAATGTGGTTATGTCAGAAGCAAGACTAAATTAAGAGAGAATATATGTGTGATCAAGAAATGGAAACAATGTCTATAAACTGAAAACTTGACTGAGAAGGAACAGGGAAGCATATGGTAATTGCAAGGTAAAGAGAAAGAAAATATGAAAATCTGAAACTGCAGACAAAAAGTCATTGGAAAGCAAGAGATTAAAAAGGTTTCTGAGAATGAAAAATGAGGGAGCTATAGGTGTGGAGAGAATACAGAGGTAAAACATTTAGGCATGGGTGGAAAGGTGGGTACTACTCCCTGTATGAATGTAGGGATTATTAAAGGATAGGCACAAAGACTAAGATGTTTCAGTATGGAAAAACAGATTGATGCAAGAATTTATACACTGTGATCTTCAAGTGAAATAAGGGCTCTCAGAGTAAGAACCTTCTAAACCTGGGTTCCAGACTTAATAACAACAACACTTTTCCCCCCAAGACTACCAACAGTCTCAACTTCATGTTTATCCTTAAACTCTGACTAGTCTAAGCATTGAATAAAACAAGTCATCCGTTTTCACCTTTAATACTGAATATTTTAACGTTGCTTGACATTGCTGACATTGCTAGAGAAAAGTGCACAACCTTGAAACTGAAGCCATAAATCCATACTTTCCAGACATACCTGGGTTCTAAGCACAGTCATAAAGATCTTTGTAGTGCCATAGGTTCTTTGTAAAACCCATTGACACCATTTTTAAGTCTACAGAAACACTGCCTCCCTCCTGTAAAGGCAATATTCATACCTCATATTTTAGAGATTAAAAATAATGTCAGAAAAAAGAAAAACACACTTCCATCCCCTTTACTTCCTAATCATACCTATTCTACTTTTTCATTCTGTCATAGAGACTGTACTATCTCTCATTTTTCAAAACTCATATCTCTTCTTTCCTTCTGCCTCCTACAAATCTTTTTCAGGAAATTTACACCCCTAACTACGACATTATTACATTATTCATTCATATTCATTCATTCATTCTCATCCCCCCCGTCTCTCTCCCTCTCCTCCCTCCATGCCTCTCTCTCTCCTTCCCCCTGTTGCTCTCCTTCCTTCCTTTTCTCTTTGATCCTTGTTCTCTGTCTTCCCTCTGTATTTGTCCCAGTTCTTGTGTACAAGCATTCTTTCATAATGAAAACAACCAATCAACCAAGAAAAAGCCTATCAAAATCCATTTCCTTACAAAATGCATCCTTCCTTTACCACAACATCATCTTGAAATAGTGTTCTGTACTTATTTTCTCAACCTTCTCATATTACTCAGTGGCATACATTTCTTAAGACACTAGTGTCTGGCCATTACACAAACAATTTTACCCAGTCCCTTTTAAATTATATTCAAGATCAACTTATGGTTTTTAGCTTTTTATAAAATTATACTTATTGATTTATGTAAAATGTTTAGCATATCTTACCTCTCTACAGTTTTTGACAGTATTATCCATATGCTGAGTTTTACAACATGTTCTCCCTTGGCTTCTGCAATTCATTTCTTCTGGTAGCGGCTGATTCTCCTGCTACATTTCTTATGTCCCTGCCTTTGCAGGTCATCCTCGTGTACCCACACATTAAATGATGGACTTCCTAGCCATTTTTAATTTGATTACTTTTTATTTTTACTTTAACTGTTACTCAACAAATCTTTAATGGCATATTATTAACTCTAATAATTTTATTTTTTATTTCAAAGCTGGACACTCTTGAATCAGTATCTATTTCTCTAAACTATACTGAATTTCAGAATGACATTATTGAAAGTTCACACAAACATTTTCATATATAATTCCCATTTAGAATTACTTTAATTCAAACTTTTATTGAGTTCATGATTTACCCTTCCAAGATATAATGTAATAAAAGTAAATTCTCTTGTCAACAAGCTCCACTTATTCTCTTCTCCTTTTTTCTTATCATAGTCCGACTTCATTGACATTTTTATAGTTGTTTTCTCAAATCTATTAGTTAACTTCCTCTTGAATAGATTCCCCCCTGTACTACACTGCCACTGTTTAAATCATCACTGATTAGCCTTTACTTGAACTAATCCAAGAGAATTATCAGATCTCTTTACCAATAATCTCTCTCCACACTGGCTTACCATGTACTGTATGGCCAGATTTCTTCTTAAAAGAAAACAACAAAAAAAAACTAGAGGTGTGTATACCAACCAGGTTTAACTTATATGATTATCTGTGCCATAAAAGATAGTATAAATTCTTTAGCTTAATCAAGAGACCCTACATAATCTCTCTCCTAACTTACTCCCATGCGTCACACACCCTGCCCTCTTTTATATCTTGTGATCGTCAAAAATGTTTCTGAGATATAAAAAGCTATTTAATGACTCAGTGTTTCTGGTCTCTCTTACTGAATGCTCCTCTTGATTTCACTTTCAACTTGTAAAATTTTTGCATGTCCAAAGTTCTTATTGAAATGTTTTTCCTTCTTTTATTTCCCAAAACATATTAAGTTTTTATATTCTTTACAACAATTGTGTTTTACTCTTCTTGTCTCCTGAGAAACCTGATTGAAAATCAAGATATGCTTCCTGAATGATTTAGATTGGGCATGTCAGCAGAACTAGTGGGATAAATTTTGCAGGAAGTTTATATGAGGACTGTTATGAGGTCCTTGGACCTTGTGAAATGTAAATTTATTTGAAAAGAAAGAGTTCCACACATTTAGAGTACTACACTATATCTTTTTCAAATCGCACGTTAACTTCAGACCATTGCTATGAGTTAAGGATCTGTGCTGCAGAAAACAAAGATGACTTGTCTGTTTGGAACATTCTTTAGTTACATCTGTCCTCCAGTTCTGTATTTTGGAAGTATGTTCCTTATTGCCTCCAGTTTATTTCCCAATTTCCTTTATCACTTATCCTTAGGCAAATTGTTTCTCTTGACAGTCTTTGCTTATCTAAATATTATTAATAATAAAGACAGCACAGCATGAAGTGCATCCATTGATAGGTTAGTAGACAAGAGAAATATAATGAATAAAAGTTAGGTAAATGGTAAAAATAAGACACATGGAACTTTTATATAATAAAACAATCAGATAAATACTACTCTCTATCATAAAACAGAGAGTATGACTCTTAAGAAAGTAAAGGCAATGAAAAATATTTGATAACCGAGAAGAGAGAATATATTAGGAAGTAATAAATGTTTTCACTTTTGTAAAGGATACCTAAATTTTAAATAAAGATATAAAATAAGTGAAACAAATTAAAAGCAATAAGGATTAGAAAGGATACATCTTAAAAGTGAGTTAAGGAAAGAAATGTCACTTTTGAAAAATCATGTTAATTTGCAGTAGATAATGAATGAATGAAACCCAAGAGATGGTAATATATAAAGATGTTAGGCAAAGGTGATACAACTTAAGACATAAGTGAAGCTCCTGAAAACTATTAACACTACGAAAGAGTAGTTATAGTCATTAGATTAAAATTTGAATCTCCAGATCAAATGGCATACTGATGAAAGAGGAATTGATAGAGGGCTGTAAATATTTACTATATCCTTATATAGTATTGAAGTAGTAGAGTGAAATAATGTATTCTGTGGAAACTTGGGATGGGCAGGGAGGCCTCTGCTTTCAGTTATCACTAAGATAAAGTTTTATGGGTATTCAGGTGAAGACACATTACAAAAAATATAGGAAAAAATCTAGTTTGTCTCAGTACTTTGCACTAAAACATTCAGCATAAGATGACTGAGGAGCATTATCTTACAAATCTTAAGAGAGAATAAGCATAAACCAAGATTTTTTTTGGCCTCACCAAGTTCTCCTTCAAATATAAAGACAAAAAAATCTCAAACACATAATGTGCTTGGACATGACAGCATCCAAGCACTCCTGACAAAAATTGAAATTTTTAAAATTCAGCCAACTGATGTAATATAAATTAAAATAAATCAGGGATGATAAAACTATGGTATGAAAGGACTTTCAGTAAGCATTGAATACATTTAAATATATAACAGAATGGAGTATGATATGTCCTATCAATGGGAAACTAGTTAAATAAAATATGGCAAAATGAAATATTATGCAGCCTTTACAACAGTAAAATAAATTTTTTCTCACCAGTATGGAAAGATATGTAGGATGAATTGCTAAGCAAAATTTCCTCTTTCTATAACCTATGAGTGTGGGTGTTTGAAATTCCACCATATGTAAATGATCTTTATAAGCATTTGTATTAAAGTGACATAATCTCACTGAAACAGAAAGTGGATAAGGAACAAAGCAGAACAGAGCTTTATGATTTTCTGTGTAAATGACCAAAGGTAGGTACTTGAGATCAACAGAAGGGTGATTCTCTATATGGTCATTCAGAGAGGCAGGCTATCGCAGTCTTTACCTTCCTCGATGTATATTCTCCATGGTCAGCGTAAGCACTTCTACCCTAACCTGGAAGAAGAAAAATAGCAAAGAGGACACCAAATGGTTTTACGGTCTATGGCCTGAAAGTGACACACAACACTTTCAGTACCATTTCTTGATAATAATCAGTCATATGGCTACACATATCTGTAACAGAGGCTGGAATGTATGTGCAAGAAGTGGAGAACACAGCAGAATATGTCAGTTTCTTCCATAGCACTCAGGATAAGTAAATGAGGAAATAGCTTGAGGATTAAAATATTGAGATATTGAAATCTGATCAAAATATGTTTATCAGCTTTCCTTTTTAAGGTTAGAGGGGAAGAGAATATTAAGGCCTAAAGATGCATGAGGAGTGCTGTTCTGGGAGATGTGACAGAACACATGAGAAGGAAAAGTTGAATAGAGAGTTCAATTAAAATTTTACCTATTCTGGGTTTTGCTGATGCTGTTGCTGCCACCGGGAGACATACCAGCCTTAGTCAACCTCACCGTACTTTTTCTACATCGCCATCAACAATGAGTCCCTGGACAGTGTCCCCTTTGAGCTTTTTGAAGACAAAATTCCAAAGACAGCAGAAAGCTTTTGTGCTCTTAGCACTGGGAAGAAAGGTTATTAGGATTCCTGCTTTCACAGAATTATTCTGGGGTCTGTGTGCCTGGGTGGAGACTTCCTATGCCTTAATGGCACTGACAGCAAGTCCATCTGTGGGGAAAAGTTTGATGAGAGCTTCATCTTGAAGCACACGGGCCCTGGTATCTTGCCCATGGCAAATTCTGGGCCCAACACAAACAGTTCCAACTTTTTATTTGCATTGCCAAGACTGAGGGGTTGGTCTTTGTCAAGGTAAAAGAGTTTATAAATGATTTAGAAGCCATGGAGCACTTTGGGTCCAGGAATGGCAAAACCAGCAAGATCACCATTGCCCACTGTGAACAACTGTAATAAATTTAACTTAGGTTTTATCTCAATCACCAGACCATTTCTCTTGTAGTTCAGGAGAATACCCCTCCACCTCCATCTGCTCTCATTATCCTATAACTTTTGTGCTCTTGCTACTGTTCCTTGGGTTCCATATTTTCTTTATCCCCCTTCAAGTCTAGCTAGGTTGAAGAGTTAAGTTTATGATTATAAAATAAAAACTAAACAGCAATTTAAAAAATCTTACCTATTCTGCAGTTTTATCCAAATCTGATCAAAGAATAAAAGTATCTTTCAAATACCTTATACCATTTAATATACGCAGCTTTGTGAATGAGCTCAATCATTTGACTATATGAGGAAGGGAGTTGCTTGATCCTTTGCATAGTACAAACAAAAATTCTGAAATAAAGACATTGAAATTTATCCAAATCTGTGTTGATATTCAAATGCTAAAACTCTTTTTATTTACACTTGATTTTCCTCTTGTGAATGGGTTTTTCAAGTACTGTGTTTAAATATCAGGTCTGATCCCTCACTAAACTGGAACTTATCCTGTAGGGAAATAATTCTTTCTCTTCAGCTCTCCTTATGGTAAGGTATTGTCATTGCAGTCAGTATACTTGATGTTGAAGTCCTCATTTCCTTACTCCTTTCTTTGTCAATTATTTTACATATCCATGGAACTAAAATTGTTGAATAAGATAGTTTTGGGCCCTATATGTTTAAATATAAGAAACCTTTTCTGAAAAATATGGTTTAAGGTACACCACCAACTTGAGATTTAACAAAAACATTAATGCATTTTACATTTTATCATGTTTATTACTGTCTAGCACCTTATTTACAATAAAAAATAATGAGTTGTGGAGATATCTATTAAGGGATTTCATGAGAAATGACTTCATTTTCACTATGAGACTAAATGTAGGCAGCAGCACAGCATTGTTCAGGATAAATGACTGTTTGATAGGCTGATTATACCAGGAGGAATAACCTTCTCTGTAGTGCACAAAGATTCTCAGGCTCAGAAATCCAGCCAAGTACAAGTAGGAATATCCCTGAGAGACCTTTTCTGGCAGTGGATGAGAGCTTTTTCCTTTAGGACGTTCAGAGGTCACTGCTTACAATTTCACCAGTAACCAATGTCTATTTAAAGTGTCTCTTGTTAGCGAAATGATGGTGATATAGATTTGTCTCAAATTTAATTCCAAAAGATAGGAAGCGCTGTCAAGAACAAGTAAAAAAGAATAAGGCAAATGTACATGACAGTGTAAAACTGAGCACAAGTTCTTCTACTATATACTTATAAAGGCTTCACAAATAAAAATGTATATGGTAGTCAAGTAGAAATCAGACCACGGAGCTTAAAACTAAAAATATTCTGTGTGCTGAGAATCATCTGTGCCCTTTCATTTCTAGAAGTTGTCATCCATGTGGCATAACTTTGAAGGATTATTTTTCAAGTCTCTCTCTTTGTTCTCTTAATTTCAGACTTTGGGATACTGATGGGTAGAACTGGTGATGAATAAGAGAATGCATATAGTGCAAACTTAGGGACAATAAACTTTTATATAATAATAATGATATTGAAAAATTTTACTCTTCCCAAGATTCACATGTACATATAATCCCGCATCATTTTTAGAGTCACTTAGCTTACTTTTACACCTTGGGGAACTCCGGAATAAACAGGAAATTTTTTCTGAAACTTATTAGAAGATGTTTATGTGCATTTTGGGAGCTAAAGATCAGGGAGAGGGCTAGGTAAGGATTTAAGTGAATTTGGAACTGTTTTTAAATCACTCTAGATATAGTAGTGAATTCAAAGGTTATACTGCAGAAAATTTAGACAGTCTATTCAGGAAATGTGAAAAGGCTGTTTTAGTTGAGGACTCCATTTTTCTTACTGCTACACAGGTGACATATGCATTATTTATACATAAAATACAGAGTTACCTTTTAATTTTTAAGTGAATCACAACTGGAAAAATTTTAATGAATAAGAATATGTGTGCATATGTGGCAGAGTCTCTAAAATCATTAATAAAAGTCATTTTGAATTGAATGTAGTTATCTGCTGTACTTGATAGAACAGCAATTTCTTAAGCGTCAGTCCTCAAATCCATATTTCCTTCAACTCTGGAATCATTACAAATGAGACATTTTACTTTGTCTTCATCTGCTTCCACACTGAGAACTGAATGAACATTTGCCAAGTAGCAGCAGAATATTATTTTTTTAACACACATATCCTTAATATTTCTCTATGATAGTTCATAATCTTTTACCGAGTTTACTGGTCACAGTTATAAAACCCGTCTTCAGTTGTACATTCTCTATCTCTCCCTTGTTCACGTGTTTACTCTTTACTGGCATTACTCTATGCTTTCCAAATCCAAATGAATCTATTTAAAATACTTGGGCCAGGCACATTTTCAAGCTGTTGATTCTCTCTGTACTCTTCTTGTAGAACAAGCAACATAGACATATTGTCCATCTATACAAAACAGGGTTAACTCACAATGGTTCCTTTGTAAAAGACTTATTTATTCAATGAGAAGTGATCTAGGTTGGTCAGAAGAACCCAGAAATCACACCGAATGAATGATTCTTCAGAGAATTCCAAACTCTTTTGTACCTCAGCATGTGTCTGAGGTCAGGGGCACTGTGATCTCCAGCTCAGGAAAGAAGTCCACCTCAGATTTCTCAGAATTATTGAGTGATGATGATCCTTTAAAATAATAAGCATGGGAAAGTTTTTAAATTTCTACCAATTTAATTATGTTTCCTTATTCTTAAAATATAAATCATATTTACAAGAGGCACACTTTTTATTGGGAATTTAGACAGGAAATTTCATAAATCTTTTCAAGATTTTTTCAAAGTTGGGTCTTCTAAATGCATGCCATTTTCCCAAGCCTTATCTAATTTTTGTAAAGTATTATCATAGGTTTTCTATTGTCTTCACAAGTTTGGAATTTGGGAAGGCAAATGTCATTCTTTCTATTTTACAGATTAAAAAATGAGACACAACTTAAATAGTTTATCATTGGTCATATCTAGAAAGTACTTATCCTGATTCTTATTCAGTG
Source organism: Orcinus orca (assembly GCF_937001465.1). Taxonomy (NCBI): domain Eukaryota; kingdom Metazoa; phylum Chordata; class Mammalia; order Artiodactyla; family Delphinidae; genus Orcinus; species Orcinus orca. The sequence goes on from NC_064560.1 coordinate 131,090,552, forward strand.
CTATTAACTATGTAGTTATTTTCATTTCATATTCTGGGATCTTATTTATTTGGGTTCACCCATGCATATTTTTCTTGTAGAAAACTTGTACAAAGATAAAATCATTTAAAAGATTACTTAGTCATTTTAAAATACCTATTTAAGTGCCTCCTGTGAGGAACCATGGAGACATACAGTAATAAAACAGAATATAGATTAATTCTGGCTAGGATATATTTCAGTTAAATACAAGACAGAGAGACCCTTTAGGAAAGTTTTGCCATACTCTTACTCCACCTAGCAGAATATTCCCATCATTTGCAGTATGAAATATGCCTTGGTCAAGGCCCTACCAATAATAAGCAGCAGAAGAGTGTGTTGTGGATATTGGTTCAGTCTCAAACTAAACTCCTTTGCTTAGAGAGACTAATTTTATTTGTTCTTTTGTGGACTTTTTATACTATCTTTTTATCATTTAAAATCTTGAAGGTATAAAAATACATGAACCCATTTTGTGCATTTCAGCATTACTCAAGTTCTGAAGCTTTTAGTCATGTCATGTTGTCCATGAAATATGTGATAGATATGCTCTTTCCTTGAGCATCATATTTGCTTCTACAAACATATCTCAAAGTATAAGGAATTTGTAATTTTCAACATAACTGACAGGACTGGCAGACACACTTCTCAGTTGACGTGGTACATGTTTTGATATACATAAATTATGAAAGCAGCAGTTATTTCTTTGCAATCTTAAATTCTCAGAGCAGCAAAACAGATTATAACATAGACTAGTTCAAACTTAAATGAAAATAATATTAAAAGTATTTTAGAATGAAACACTTTGCATTTTATTGTTGAAAGTACTTGAAGCAACAGAAATGATGAAGTTTGGTAGAAATGCAAAGCCGATAAACACTGTAAGTTAAAAACAACAATTTGTGCTAATAGTACACGTACTGCTTTCAATACACAGTGCTAAGCTGCCTTAACATCAAAGAGTATTCTGCTTTGTAGATTCAAGGTAGTAAACTGTTTTATGTTTCAAGTTTCAGCTTGGTGCAAATTGAATCAACTGAGTTGCAAAATCAAATTTATCATAAAAGTGGTAACTGACCATTAACTACAATGTAATGCTGTAAACATGACCCTATTGTGAAACTACAAGACAGCCTGTTCTAGAACATGACAAACAGTTAGGAGGAACAGGAAAAGTCATTGTATTTGTCACTAGGAACAAGAAAGATAAAAGGAACATGATCCTGTGCTGTTTCGTTGTTTGCTTCACAGTTTTAAGACACGCACTATGCTCTTAATGGCAAATGCCTAGAGGAATGGTGCCTTCATTTTAAATTACAGCTATGTATGTTTAAGAGATTGTATCGGCATTTTCAAGGAGTTGCTTCTCTATATTAGATATTTTGTTTTAAGTGCAGCAAAAGGCCAAGCTCAAATTCATTCCTAATGAGCCATGTGTTAATGTCAAAGTCTCTGCTGTCCAGTCAAATGCCAAAGAACACATCTGACTTTATAATGAGCCAAACAGTTGTCTCTTCATAATCTCAGTTAGCCTTCTGTTAGATAGCTGCATCCAAAATTTATAACACAGTGGTGGAGGTTGTGGCTGGGATGGCTGAAATCCAATCCAAGATGTAAAACTTCTCATATTGTGTCAGTATTATCGCCAAGGCTTTACCATTCAATCTCCATGTTGAATACACTGACCCAACGGATTCCAGATGGAATGTTGCCTGAATCTGATCTACTCTGTACGCTAGTTGAGAAGAGATCAAAACCAGATGACAGGCATCAAGGAAACCAGCCAGTGGCGGGGTGGTTGGAATGTAGGTAAAAGTTTGAAATGACACTGCCAAACTTTTCTTTTCCCTGGAGGACACTCTTTCCAGTTGACCAACTAATTCCGCATACTTCTAGGCTCTAAATTTTGTTTGGTTTCTGATTTGACACTTGCTGACATCCAAAAAGTTTAATGTTTATCTTGGCTATTCTCTACGTAATATGTTATACCTACTTACCATGACAATGAATGCCTTTACATAGTCATGGGTAATGAAAAGGATATCAAGAAATAAGAGGGTTTTAGGATGTTTTGGATAAAGTGTCATACATACACATTACAGCTGTGTGTTGAAATCAGATAATTCAGGGAATCTATAAAACTGAGGAACATTTGTATTATATTTTTGTTTCATTTCCTAGTGAGTCGGTTATATAAGTTCCTACATTGATTTTTTCAAGTATTTACTCTTAAGTGTAATAGTGAAATTAGAATATTCATACATTAAGATCAAAAATTTTTACTTTAGTAGTGATAGAAATACATCAGAAGGAAAATGAGATAAGTAGAAAAAATAACATTAGAAAGAAATAGAGTTAAATGTTACTGTCTTTGATGAGCTTATAAGAATTGTTATCTAACTTTCTTGGATTTTCCAAATTGTCTGTAACGAGACTGCATTTTTTAAAAGTTTCAGTTGAAGTAGATGAATATCCAGCTTCTGGCACCACACAAATTAAGCCCCAAGTGTGTTCTGCTCAGTGAAAGAAGGGAGAAGCATATTAAAATAATGTCACTGTCTGAATTCCCTTGCTACATGCTTTAGGGTGTTAGTTTTGGGGTTTTTTGCTTGTTTTTTAACAAGCTTTATTTAAACAACTTTCAGTAATAGACTTAGCAACTAAAGTGGTGGTCTAAATAAATACAATTTCTTTCAGTGTATTTATTGATAAACTATATCATTTAAAACAATATTAAATATGTCAGGTACCTAGGAATTAATATAACAAAACATGTGAAAAACCTGTATGGTGAATTTATAGAAAATGACAAGCTAATTCTAAAATTGGTATGAAATTGCAAAGGAGCAAAACAGCAAAGGTGGATTTGAAAAGGGGAAAAGCTGGAGGACTTACACTGTCAGACACCAAAACTAATTCCAAACTATTGTGATTAAGACAGTGTTGGCAAAGAAGAGAATATGATCATTGAAAAGATCGATTTGCTTCAAAGCTAAAAGTGGAAATTGGCATAGTGATGCATCTACAGATGGGGAATAAAGAAGAGCGAGAGAAAGCAAGAGCAAGAGCAAGAGAGAGCTTCACAAACCTATGTCTTTGGCTCTAATTTCTTTCTGGAATTACAGATGCATGTATCCAGCTATAACTAGGTCACATTATTTACCTCAAATTTAGCATGTTCTAAAGAGAACTCTTTGTTTCCGTCTACTCTTCTCCCAAATGTATGTCTCTATCCATTAGTAAATGGTTTTACAGTGCAATTCAACCAAAAATATGGGCATTATCCTTATTTCCTTTACTATCCTAACTCCATCCTATGTCTAGTTCTATCCTACCACTGCCAACATAGTCAAAACTATGTTTATCTCTTGAATAAAACAAAGCAATAGTTTCCCAGTTGATGTCCTGATTCCACTCTTGTCCACCTCCTTACAATCTATTCTCAGCATAATAGACACACATTTTAAAAACATAAATCAGGGCTTCCCTGGTGGCGCAGTGGTTGAGAGTCCGCCTGCTGATTCAGGGGACGCGGGTTCGTGCCCCCGTCCGGGAAGATCCCACATGCCGCGGAGCGGCTGGGCCCGTGAGCCATGGCCGCTGAGCCTTCACGTCCAGAGCCTGTGCTCCGCAACGGGAGAGGCCCCAACAGTGAGAGAGACCCGTGCACCACAAAAAAAAAAAAAACAAAAAAAAACACATAAATCACACTTCTGTACAAAAATATTAATAATGGTAAACATAAGAAATAATTGGCTCCTTTCCAACCTCTGTACATTCTTTCTTTTACCTATTATATTTCTGCACACAGAGTCACTGAGATTTTTTTATTCTTTTTCTAATTCTGTGAAGGTTTCTACCTTAAATCCTTTGAACCATCTGTATCTTTAACCCATAATGTCCTTTACCTTGATCTTTGTTTGGCTGTATCCTTACTGTTATGACCACAGTGCATGCTAATTTCTCTACCTGTCAATCCATTTAAAGTAAAATCCTGTATACATAGGCTATTTAATTTTCAATATAATACTTATCATAATCTGATATTTATGATATCAGAATATTTATAAATATTCTTTATTTATACAACACCCAATAGAATGTAAACTCCTCATAAACAGGACCCTTGTTCTTAACTGTGTCCCTGGCACCTACAGTAGTGCCTACCATGTGTTAAGTTTTTTATATTTATTGTTAAAAGTAGAACGAATGATGGGTTGCAAAGAAAAGGCATACTTTGACAAGACCAATGATTGGAGTAGGGCTAGAATTTTAGTCCTGGAGTAAATAGGAAAAAGAGTCAAAGCAAGATAAAATATTAGAATAGCCACATTGAGAAGAACTAGTAAAATAATCACAGGTGGAAGAGACATGTAATAAGAATATACAACAACAATATTTTCCTTGCATCTATAAGAGGAAGATTACTTTTCTTTTCACTAATACAGAAAAGCTAGAGGTTGTGGACGTTTTTTCCCTAGTATTTGTACATTGCAGACCTAATGTTGGTGGCTATATTTCTATCTTCTAAACCTCAACGTTTGCTAGAACATTAATGATATTGGTCTCATTGGGGTTATTAGATGATATCATGAGTGAGGTCTGTAACTTAGCTAAATATATTTTCTTTAAGGGAAGTAATACAAAGGCAAGAATATTAAATTTTTAAACATTTAAATTGAAGAATTCAGTATTAATGAGGCCCTTATTTTTCCATATACTGGGTAGGAAACTAAAGCATCCCAAACGTTAAGTATGAGCTTCAGTTTTATACAATACACTGCTTTCAATACACAGTGCTGAGCTGCCTTAACATCAAAGAGTATTCCACTTGCTTTGTAGATTCAAGGTACTAAACTGCTTTATGTTTCAAGTTTCAGCTTGGAGCAAATTGAATCAGCTGAGTTGCATTTTTTTTTTTTTTTAACAAAACCAATATTTAGATTGACTGTAAATTTTCAAGGTGTTTTCTTCTGTGTGTTCCCAGAACCTTAAAATAGTGCCAGGAACTTAGGAGGCAGTCGATAATGGCTCATGAGGAGATTTATTTGCTTTTTGAATAGAGCCAAACTGGTATATATTCAACTGCAAAGTTATGTTTGACAATGGACAAACTTCTCAGCTGTTTATCATGTTACTTGACTCATGCCCTCTCTCGGCTTCCTTCCATGGGAGGAAAGGCACAGGAGGTAGAGATTATGCCAGTGATGTCAAGATTCTCTTAGGTAGGTTAGTAGTTTCAGGATCTGTGAAGAGTGTGGGGCCTGTCACTGTTTCATGGATGCCAGCAGAAAACACAAGATGCTTTAAAAGGCCTAGATCCTTTAAAAGGCTTTATGTTTTTTACAGTGTGGATAGAGGACAACACTAAGCCAAATTAAGAAATGCCTAGTGGGAAACTGGATTACCAGTATTTCATAAAATCACGTATGGAGCTGTATTTTGATATTTTGTTCAGGTCAGTTTTAACATTTCAGCATGAAATTCTGGTATATACATAACTGATGAAGTAGAATTCACCCATGATTTTTATTTTTCCTTTCTCATTGATATTTACAAAGGCAGATGCCAAAGGGGAAACTTACAGTGTTTGTCCTCTTTTAGAAATTTGTTTCAGATTGGAACAAAATAATTACAATTTTTCACGTATTTTGAGTAGCTGCATTGGTATAGGACCTTGATACCTGTAGTTTTTTACCACCATACTAACCTGGTTCACTTGTATTAAGATCCTGATTTGTCCTTTTGCTCAGACCTAAGCAGATGTAATAGAATAGAAGAATAGAATAGAATAGAATAGAATAAACCTGCTATTTATTCTAACTGGAATTTAGACAGTCAGGATGCCCTGCTTTAATTGAATCTCCTTTGCAACCATAATAATGAAAAATAGTGTACAGTAAACACTACTTATTTTCTTTTTAATATAAAAACATAGCCTGTTCAATGTATTTTTATTTAATACTTATATTGTCACTAATTTATTTTAAGAATTGCTGATAAACCCATTAAATATAAATATTAAAGCAATAGAATAAATGTTTTAAGATAAGCAACATTCTAACTATGATTCAAAATTATGATTCAGTGTTCATAAATTAAACTTTTCCCTTTAGGAAAAAAGGGTTGTATTGTGTTATGACAATGCAATGTAAATGACATTAAATATATGGTTTAGATTTACGATCTAATGAATAACTTGTAATGGAAGACAAGTAGACCTTAGCTTCAGTTGTAAAAGTATAGGAAAGATAAATAATGATCAAGTATATTTAAATATGTGTAATATTTTATCTAGGACTATATTTGAGGATGTGGTAGTACTGCTAATCATAATAAGAATTGTAAATTACTGTCTTTGATTTTCTTTTTTTCTTTTTCTTTTTTTGAACACTTGCTCAATAAATGTTTATTAATATATTTAGGCACTCTATTTTTTTAACACTTTTATTGGAGTATAATTGCTTTACAATGGTGTGTTAGTTTCTGCTTTATAACAAAGTGAGTCAGTTATACATATACATATATCCCCATATCTCTTCCCTCTTGTGTCTCCCTCCCTCCCAGGCTCCCTATCTCACCCTTCTAGCTGGTTGCAAAGCATGGAGTTGATCTCCCTGTGCTATGCGACTGCTTCCCACTAGCTATCTATTTTACATTTGGTAGTGTATATATGGACATATATACACTACCACTCTCTCGCTTTCTCCCAGCTTACCCTTCCCCCTCCCCATGTCCTCAAGTCCATTCTCTAGTAGGTCTGAGTCTTTATTCCTGTCTTGCCCCTAGGTTCTTCATGACTTTTTTTTTTTTTTTTAGATTTGATATATATGTGTGTTAGCATACAGTATTTGTTTTCCTCTTTCTGACTTACTTCACTCTGTATGACACACTCTAGGTCCATCCACCTAACTACAAGTAACTCAATTTCATTTCTTTTTATGGCTGAGTAATATTCCATTGTATATATGTGCCACATCTTCTTTATCCATTCATCTGTTGATGGACACTTAGGTTGCTTCCATGTCCTGGCTATTGCAAATAGAGCTGCAATGAACATTGTGGTACATGACTCTTTTTGAATTATGATTTTCTCAGGGTATATGCTCAATAGTGGGATTGCTGTGTCATATGGTAGTTCTCTTTTTAGTTTTTTAAGGAACCTCAATACTGTTCTCCATAGTGGCTGTATCAATATACAGTCCACCAACAGTGCAAGAGGGTTCCCTTTTCTCCACACCCTCTCCAGCATTTATTGTTTGTAGATTTTTTGATGATGGCCATTCTGACCGGTGTGAGGTGATACCTCATTGTAGTTTTGATTTGCATTTCTCTAATGATTAGTGATGTTGAGCATTCTTTCATGTGTTTGTTGGCAGTCTGTATATCTTCTTTGGAGAAATGTCTATTTAGGTCTTCTGCCTATTTTTGGATTGGGTTGTTTGTTTTGGTATTGAACTGCATGAGAAGCTTGTAAATTTTGGAGATTAATCCTTTGTCAGTTGCTTCGTTTGCAAATATATTCTCCCATTCTGAGGGTTGTCTTTTCGTCTTGTTTATGGTTTCCTTTGCTGTGCAAAAGCTTTGGAGTTTCATTAGGTCCCATCTGTTTATTTTTAGTTTTATTTCCATTTCTCTAGGAGGTGGGTCAGAAAGGATCTTGCTGTGATATATGTCATAGAGTGTTCTGCCTCTAAGAGTTTTACAGTGTCTGGCCTTACATTTAGGTCTTTAATCCATTTTGAGTTTATTTTTGTGTATGGTGTTAGGGAGTGTTCTAATTTCATTCTTTTACATGTAGCTGTCCACTCTTCCCAGCACCACTTATTGAAGAGGCTGTCTTTCTCCATTGTATATTCCTGCCTCCTTTATCAAAGATAAAGTGACCATATGTGTGTGGGTTTATCTCTGGGCTTTCTGTCCTGTTCCATTGATCTATATTTCTGTTTTTGTACCAGTACCATACTGTCTTGATTACTGTAGCTTTGTAGTATAGTCTGAAGTCAGGGAGCTTGATTCCTCCAGCTCCGTTTTTCGTTCTCAAGATTGCTTTGGCTATTCGGGGTCTTTTGTGTTTCCATACAAATTGTGAAATTTTTTTTCTAGTTCTGTGAAAAATGCCAGTGGTAGTTTGATAGGGATTGCATTGAATCTGTAGATTGCTTTGAGTAGTATAGTCATTTTCACAATGTTGATTCTTCCAATCCTCTTTTTTACTTTTTGCTTAGCAGTTGTTTTCATATTCTTATCCTGTTTTACTTTCCATATGGAGATAATCCAATATGAATTTCCCTTCTCATGAAAGATACAAATATTTGCTAAGAAATAAGGAGTGAAATCTTACTATCTCTTATATAATACTCATGTAAGTTTACGGATGTGTATTTATTTAATTACCATAAATACTTACGTGTTTATCATATACTTTTAAACCAGGATTCAGGTACATTTTCAAAGTATCAATGTGATTTTATAATTTAAACTGAGAGCACTTAGTATAAATATTACTCTCAAATATACACTAATGCAAAAATTCATTTAGTAAGATTAACTGAGCAAGATAAATGATATTTAGTAAGTTTTTTGCATTTAATGCTGTTAACAATTGTTAATATACTGTAGTTTCAATAAATACACTAAAGCTCATATTTTAAGGTGAGATTTAATATAATGTGAGCTATACTTCATGAAGTATATATTCAGCTATACCATGAAGTACAGCTCATATTTTACAAAGCATTAAAATTCAATCTGACTACTTTATGGGATGAATTAATCAATTAAGAACCATGGTGTGGAATGTCATCCAAATACTCTTCTTCCTTAGAATCAAAGGATCAGCCTTGGCAAAAAGGTTTCAGATTATGTGCAGCACTTAAATATGTGATACATAAGTTTGTGACTGCCTTGTATAGTTAACAATTCTTAACATATTTAATAAGGATCTCAACCTAGATCTCAATTAATGTCATATACAATAACAACTATAGAAAATTAAAGGAATCCACTTACCTTGTGATTGGCCCCAGACTTAAAAGACCCTGTAATTTCCTGATAAACTTACATAATAACTGAAGAAAAGAAAGATAGCCTTCTACATATTTCTTCCTTCTTTCCCGAGAGAGGCATCAGTTCCTTGTAGAATGAGTCTTAAAAGTTGGTACTGAGCTGTCAATATCTATTTGCTATGAGATTGTCATGGATATTTCTTCTAAACCCATCCCAATCACTGACTACCTCATCTGTGCTGTTTTTGAACTCTATCTCAACGATTCCCAATCTATTGCCTGAACTACCATGGTTGAAACCCTGGATTAGACTTCCCTTTTTCAAATCTCTGGTCTGCCTCAATAGCTATTTGACTTTTGGTGTTCTACTTTATTTCTCTGCATCTCAACTTTCCTATTTATAAGAAGGAGATAAAAATAGTATCTAATTGCTATATTTGAATGTTTGTGTCTTCCTCAAAATTCATGCATTGAAATCCTAACCCCCAAAAATCATGGTATTAGGAGGTGGGGCCTTTGATACGTGCTTAGGTCATGTTGGTAGAACTCTCATGGATGGGATTCATGCCTTAAAAAAGAGACTCGAGTGGGATCCCTTGTCACTTCCACCATGTGAGGACACAGTAAGAAGGCAGGAAACCAGGAAGATGACTCGCACCAGGAGGCAACCATGCTGGTGACTTGATCTTGGAGTTTTCAGACTCCAGAACTGTGAGCAATAAGTTTCTGTTGTTTATAAGATAAACAGTCAGTGATATTTTGTTATAGCTGTCCTAATGGACTCATACACTAACTAATAGGTTGGTTATGAACATAAATGAAATAATATATATAAAGAACTTAGCAAAGTGCCCAGCATATACTAAGTACTCATTAACTGTTATTATTATCCTCTGCTCCATTTCCATCTGTTTTCTAAATAAAGATTCTTGCTCTGCATAATTATTATCATGTAATGATACATGATCATGTATTATTTACTCACCTGTATAGTTCTTCATGCCAAAAGATTGGACTTTGATAGTTGTATCAAACTCTGCGTCTCATTAAATTGTACAAACTTTGAGGGCAGAGCTCATGACACATTTATTTTATCCTCCTTGTTGGAAGCCATAAGCATTTTTTATTTCATTTTGCAAAAATAAATATAAATGAATAGATCTTAATTATGATGGACATGGTTTTTAATGATCAAATTAACTTAATGGAGTGGATGTACATTTCTAGGTCAAAGTTTCCTGAATTTGAGCTATCTGTTAGAACTAGTAGTTTTTAATTTTATAATGTGGAAAAGATAGAAAAATAGAAATATACAAAAATATATGCATGAGTTATTACACATTCACATGTTTAACAGCTCTGTTCATTAAGAGGCACTAGAAATAATGACACCACATTAATAATGAGCATGCTTATTTCCTATATCTTAATTTCTAAACAACATACTTCAATAAAAGGAACAAGTTACTTTGGAAAAATGGCTAATTCCAGTGGTTAATTTCTAGAGCAGAGAAAATTCTAGATGAGGTTGGAATTTCTCGTAGAGTCAAGAAGTAAGGACATGTTAAAAAAAAATGGGCTGGAAAAAATTGAGCTCAAAATATATAGTGATACAGAGGGCAGAGAGCAGAAGCAAGAAGAACTACAGTCCTGCAGCCTGTGGAACAAAAACCACATTCACAAGATAGACAAGATGAAAAGACAGAGGGCTATGTACCAGATGAAGGAACAAGATAAAACCCCAGAAAAACAACTAAATGAAGTGGAGATAGGCAACCTTCCAGAAAAAGATTTCAGAATAATGATAGTGAAGATGATCCAGGACCTCGGAAAAAGAATGGAGGCAAAGATCAAGAAGATGCAAGAAATGTTTAACAAATACCTAGAAGAATTAAAGAACAAACAAACAGAGATGAACAATACAATAATTGAAATGAAAACTACACTAGAAGGAATCAATAGCAGAATAAATGAGGCAGAAGAATAGATAAGTGACCTGGAAGACAGAATGGTGGAATTCACGGATGTGGAATGGAATAAAGAAAAAAGAATGAAAATAAATGAAGACAGCCTAAGAGACCACTGGGACAACATTAAACACAACAACATTCGCATTATAGGGGTCCCAGAAAGAGAAGAGAGATAGAAAGGACCACAGAAAATATTTGAAGAGATTATAGTCGAAAACTTCCCTAACATGGGAAAGAAAATAGCCACCCAAGTCCAGGAAGCTCAGCAAGTCCCATACAGGATAAACCTAAGGAGAAACATGCTGAGACACATAGTAATCAAATTGACAAAAACTAAAGACAAAGAAAAATTATTGAAATCAGCAAGAGAAAAACAAAAAATAACATACAAGGGAACTCTCATAAGGTTAACAGCTGATTTCTCGGCAGAAACTCTACAAGCCAGAAGGGAGTGGCATGATATACTTAAAGTGATGAAAGGGAAGAACCTACAACCAAGTTTACTCTTCCCAGCAAGGATCTCATTCAGATTCGATGGAGAAATCAAAAGCTTTACAGACAAGCAAAGGCTAAGAGAATTCAGCACCACCAAACCAGCTCTACAACAAATGCTAAAGGAACTTCTCTAAGTGGGAAACACAACAGAAGAAAAGGACCTACAAAAACAAACCCAAAAGAATTAAGAAAATGGTCATAGGAACATACATATCAATAATTACCTCAAACGTGAATGGATTAAATGCTCCAACCAAAAGACACAAGCTTCCTGAATGGATACAAAAACAAGATCCATATATATGCTGTCTACAAGACACCCACTTCAGACCTAGGGACACATAAAGACTGAAAGTGAGGGGATGGAAAAAGATATTCCATGCAAATGGAAATCAAAAGAAAGCTGGAGTAGCTATACTCATATCAGATAAAATAGACTTTAAAATAAAGAATGTTACAAGAGACAAGGAAGGACACTACATAACGATCAAGGGATCAATCCAAGAAGAAGATATAACAATTATAAATATATATGCACCCAACATAGGAGCAGCTCAATACATAAGGCAGCTGCTAACAGCTCTAAAAGAGGAAATTGACAGTAACACAATAAGAGTGGGGGACTTTAATACCTCACTTACACCAATGGACAGATCATCCAAAATGAAAATAAATAAGGAAACAGAAGCTTTAAATGACACAATAGACCAGATAGATTTAATTGATATTTATAGGATATTCCATCCCAAAACAGCAGATTACACTTTATTCTCAAGTGTGCACGGAACATTATCCAGGATAGATCACATCTTGGGTCACAAATCAAGCCTCATTAAATTTAAGAAAACTGAAATCATATCAAGCATATTTTCTGACCACAATGCGATGAGATTAGAAATGAATTACAGGGGAAAAAACGTAAAAAACACAAACACATGGAGGCTAAACAATACGTTACTAAATAACCAAGAGATCACTGATGAAATCAAAGAGGAAATCAAAAAATACTTAGAGACAAATGACAATGAAAACACGACAGTCCAAAACCTGTGGGATGCAGCAAAAGCAGTTCTAAGAGGGAAGTTTATAGCTATACAAGCCTACCTCAAGAAGCAAGAAAAATCTCAAGTAAACAATTAAACCTTACACCTAAAGGAACTAGAAAAAGAAGAAAAAACAAAACCCAAGTTAGCAGAAGGAAAGAAATCATGAAGATCACAGCAGAAATAAATGAAATAGAAACAAAGAAAACAATAGCAAAGATCAATAAAACTAAAAGCTGGTTCTTTGAGAAGATATACAAAATTGATAAACCATTAGCCAGACTCATCAAGAAAAAGAGGGAGAGGACTCAAATGAATAAAATTACAAACGAAAAAGAAGTTACAACAGACACTGCAGAAATACAAAGCATCCTAAGAGACTTATACAAGCAACTCTGTGCCAATAAAAGGGACAACCTGGAAGAAATGGACAAATTCTTAAAAAGGCGTAACCTCCCAAGACTGAACCAGGAAGAAATAGAAAATATGAACAGACCAATCACAAGTAATGAAATTGAAGCTGTGACTACAAATCTTCCAACAAACAAAAGTCCAGGACCAGATGGCTTCACAGGTGAATTCTACCAAGCATTTAGAGAAGAGCTAAGACCATCCTTCTCAAACTCTTCCAAAAAATTGCAGAGGAAGGAACACTCCCAAACTCATTCTATGAGCCCACCATCACCCTGATACCAAAACCAGACAGAGATACTACAAAAAAAGAAAATTACAGACCAATATCACTGATGAATATAGATGCAAAAATACTCAACAAAATACTAGCAAACAGAATCCAACAGCTCATTAAAAGGATCATACACCATGACCAAGTGTGGTTTATCCCAGGGATGCAAAGATTCTTCAATATATGCAAATCAATCAATGTGATACACCATATTAACAAATTGAAGAATAAAAACCATATGATCATCTCAATAGATGCAGAAAAAGCTTTTCACAAAATTCAACACCCATTTATGATAAAAACTCTCCAGAAAGTGGGCATAGAGGGAACCTACCTCAACATAATAAAGGCCATATACGACAAACCCACAGCAAACCTGAAAGCATTTCCTCTAAGATCAGGAACAAGACAAGGATGTCCACTCTCACCACTATTATTCAACATAGTATGGAAGTCCTAGCCATGGCAATCAGAGAAGAAAAAGAAAGAAAAGGAATACAAATTGGAAAAGAAGAAGTAAAACTGTCACTGTTTGCAGATGACATGATACTATACTTAGAGAATCCTAAAAATGCCACCAGAAAACTACTAGAGCTAATCAATGAATTTGGTAAAGTTGCAGGATACAAAATTAATACACAGAAATCCCTTGCATTCCTATACACTAATGATAAAAAATCTGAAAGAGAAATTATGGAAACACTCCCATTTACCATTGCAACAAAAAGAATAAAATACCTAGGAATAAACCTACCTAGGGAAACAAAAGACCTGTATGCAGAAAAGTATAAGACACTGATGAAAGAAATTAAAGATGATACAAACAGAGAGAGAGATATACCAAGTTCTTGGATTGGAAGAATCAGTATTGTGAAAATGACTATATTACCCAAAGCAATCTACAGATTCAATGCAATCCCTATGAAATTACCAATGGCATTTTTTCCAGAACTATAACAAATCATCTCAAAATTTCTATAGAGACACAAAAGACCCTGAATAGCCAAAGCAGTCTTGAGGGGAAAAAAGCGGAGCTGGAGGAATCAGACTTCCGGACTTCAGACTATACTACAAAGCTACAATAATCAAGACGATATGGTACTGGCACAAAAACAGAAACATTGACCAATGGAACAGGGTAGAAAGCCCAGAGATAAACCCACGCACCTATGGTCAACTAATCTATGACAAAGGAGGCAAAGATATACAATGGAGAGAAGACAGTCTCTTCAATAAGTGTTGCTGGGAGAACTGGACAGCTACATGTAAAAGAATGAAATTAGAACACTCCCTAACACCATACAGAGAAATAAACTCAAAATGGATTCAAGACCTAAATGTAAGACCAGACACTATAAAACTCTTAGAGGAAAACATAGGAAGAACACTCTTTGACATAAATCACAGCAAGATCTTTTTTGATCCACCTCCTAGAGTAATGGCAATAGAAACAAAACTAAACAAATGGGACCTAGTGAAACTTAAAAGCTTTTGCACAGCAAAAGAAACCATAAAGAAGATGAAAAGACAACCCTCAGAATGGGAGAAAATATTCACAAATGAATCAACGGACAAAGGATTAATCTCCAAAATACATAAACATCTCATGCAGCTCAGTGTTAAGGAAACAAACAACCCAATCCAAAAATGGGCAGAAGACCTAAATAGACATTTCTCCAAAGAAGACATACAGATGGCCAAGAAGCCCATGAAAAGCTGCTCAACATCACTAATTATTAGAGAAATGCAATTCAAAACTACAATGAGGTATCACCTCACACCAGTCAGAATGGCCATCATCAGAAAATCTACAAACAACAAATGCTGGAGAGGATGTGGAGAAAAGGGAACCCTCTTGCACAGTTGGTGGGAATGTAAATTGATACAACTACTATGGAGAACAGTATGCAGTTTCCTTAAAAAAATAAAAATAGAATTACCATATGATCCATCTATCCCACTACTGGGAATATACCCAGAGAAAACCATAATTCAAAAAGACACATGCACCACAATGTTCATTGCAGCACTATTTACAATAGCCAGGTCATGGAAGCAACCTATATGCCCATGGACAGACGAATGGATAAAGAAAATGTGGTACATATATACAATGGAATATTACTCAGCATAAAAAGGAATGAAATTGTGTCATTTGTTGAGATGTGGGTGGATCTAGAGACTGTCATACAGAGTGAAGTAAGTCAGAAAGAGAAAAACAAATATCGTATATTAACGCATGTATGTGAAAACTAGAAATATGGTACAGATGAACCGGTTTGCAGGGCAGAAGTTGAGACACGGATGTTGAGAACAAATGTATGGACACCAAGGGGGGAAAACCGCGGTGGGGTGGGGATGGTGGTGTGCTGAATTGGGCGATTGGGATTGACATGTATACACTGATGTGTATAAAATTGATGACTAATAAGAATATGCTGTATAAAAAAACAAAATAACAACTAATACTAAACTTTCTTTGGGTTATTTGTATGGAAATATGTTAATATAAATGTTTCAGACATTATATGACATTTCTAAAGATCTTGTATGTTCTGGTATAATGTTATAAATCATAATTCTAGTTATTACTTTAAAATGTATACCTCAGAAAAAAAATCTTAATAAAAAAATGTATAGTGATTTTTTTGAATTATAATCCCTAATATAAACTAAATATCCATGAGTGCATGCTAATATAAACGATATCATAAACCCTGTAATTTGGTGGATTTAAAAGGACACAATATCATTTCTGTGTTATTCTTGCAAAAACGCATACTTAGTCCAATCATGAAAAAACAGCAGAAAAATCCATATTAAGGTATTTCTACACAATAACTGAAAAATGTTCTTCAAAACCATCAGTCATGAAAAAGAAAAAAGACTGGAGGAAACTAAGGAGAAATAACAACTTAATACAATGTGGGGACTTGAATCGAATCCTGAAACAATAAAAGGACCTTAGTGGAAAAATTTGGTAAAATCTGAATAAATTCTAAAGTTTTGTTAATAGTATTACACCAAGGTTAAATCTCTATTTGTGATACTTATACCATAATTTTATAAGATGATATAACATGAAAGAAATCTGGGAGGGTTACATAGAAAATATTTGTATTACTTTTGCAGCTTTTTGTATGTCTAAAAATTAGTTCAAAATAAAAATATATATGCAAACCATGTATCTTATAATAGGTTAATATCCAATATATAAGGAAATCATACAACTCAGTAGCCAAAAACACAAAAAAACCCAAAAAACCACATAACCCAATTAAAAAATAGACAAAGGACCTTAATAGACATTTTTGCAAAGAAGACATACAAGATAGTCAACAGGTAGTTGAAAAGGTGCTCAACATCACTAATCAGGGAAATGCAAATCAAAATCACAAGGAGATGTCACCTCACACCTGTTAAGATAGTTATTTTCAAAAAGACAAGAGATAACAAATGATAGGGAGGAAGTGGAACCCTTGTACACTGTTGGTGGGAATGGAAGCTAGTACAGCCGCCATGGAAGATGGCATGGTGTGTCCTCAAGAAATTAAAAATAAAACTACCATATGAAATAGTAATTCTACTTCTGGGTATATATTAAAAGGATATAAAACCATTTCCTTGAGGAGACATCATACCCCCATATTCAATGCAGCACTATTCATAATAGCCAAAGTACTGAAATGACCAAGGTATACATCGACTGATCAAGAAAATATGAGGAAATGTATATATTGGAATAATATTCAGCCTTAAAAATGAAGAAACTCCTGTTATTTGTGGCAATATGGATGAACCTGTATGGCATTATGCTAAGTGAAATAAAGACAGAGAAAGATGAATACTGCATGGTATCACTTATATGTGGAATCTAAAAGAAAGGAAGGAGGGAAAGAAGGAGGGAAGTTGAATTCATAGAAACAGAGTAGAAAAATGGTAGCAGGGGCTGGGGTGGGGTGGGGTGGGGAAGACAGGAAGAAGCTGGTTAAAGAGCACAAACTTTTAATTATAAGATGAATAAAGTCTGAGGATCTAATATATAACGTAGTGACTATGATTGATGACTGTATTGTATAATTGAAATTTCCTAAGAGAGAACTTAAATCTTCTCACTAAACAACAACAACAAAAAGGCAGGCAAATATGTGAAGTAAGGAATGTGTTAACTCTGTGAGGAGAATCCTTTCACAATGTATAAGTATTTCAAATTATCACATTGTACACGTTAAGTGTCTTACAATTGTATTTGTCACTTATACCTTAATAAAGCTGAAAGTTTTACTCCTGTTTAAGGAATGAATAATCATTAATTATAGAGCTGTTAGGGAGTTTCAAGTTCTGTGTCATATTCAAGTTTGATTAGTCAGCATAGGCTAGGATAGATGCTTCACAAATGACTACAAGTTTTTAATGGCTTAATATAACCAAGGTTTATTGCTCACTCACTGTCTTCTACAGGCCTTACCAGTTCTCTAGGAAAGTCTCCATGGGATAATACAGATACCTAGGCTGGTGGAGGCTTTGCCATTCTGGGTGGGTACACTATTTGGAATATGTGACATCTTTTGTCAGTATGGCATGGGATGAGGGAACATGATTGCTATAAATTCTTTACTTCTAAAGTGATATTTGCAGCATTTCATTGGTCACATAGCCACATCTAACATCAAAAAAAGACAGTGATGTTTAACCCATCATGAATTAGAAAGTAAGAGAAATAATATACTAGTAAACTTTTATCTCAGGCTCAAATTACTCATGAATTGGCACTGATCATTTTTCAGCAAAGAACACCTTCTGCTGTGGGTAGAGCATCATCTTGGAATGAGATCCTAACTTCTCCACATAATAGCTGTGACATTGAGCAAGGTATGTAATCTTTCGCACCCCTGTTTATTGCTTTGTTGAATGATCATGGTGCTCTTCCTCTTGCAGTGCTCTTATGGACATTAATTGAATTAATGTATACAAATCTTCTGGTACAGTTCCTCACATATTTAGTAAAAATATCTTTAATAAATTGAGGAAGTATTGCGAGTCTGGACACATAGTTGCACCAGGGTTAGGATCTGATTTGTATTAAGTTCTTCAATCAGTAGTCCCTGATCTGTGAAAAGAGCCATACGGTGGTGGTTATATCCTGATATTTCCCTTTTCCTGTATGTGTGGGCACATGTATATGTGTATCAGATGGTGATGATAGGATATATATTTATATATATTCATATATGTATATATCTCACTGAACACGGGGAAAGAGCATGAGTGCCAGCTGAAACCCTAGATTCTTCTATGATATTGTTGGAAATTGAAAATCATAAAACCCCACAAGGAGAAGGTAAGTTATCTCAGAAAGGATGAAGTAATATATCTTGTTGATCCTGTAATTTTTCCTCTGTGTAGAGCTGTTTCCTATCTTTGAAACTGGCAGGTATCACAGGAGTCTTTAAAAAACTTATCCAACTGAGTGGGATAAGTTTTATATTCTTATAAAACTTATCCCACTATATTCTCATTTCCATCATATTTTTTATGATGGAAATCATAAAAAATGATTTCCATTTTTTGATGGAAATGATTTCATTTCCAACATTTTTTTTCACAAATATCTTCATTTATTTCAGCCAAGATCTCAAAAACAATAAAACCAAATTGTACCAGAAAGTGTCAGCAAAAATTATCCCTCTCCTAGGAAGTCTGTAAGATTCCAAAGTGATGGGGTGTGAGCACAGCTTTGTGTGCAGGAGCACATCATGCTGCCAGGTGTCTTCTGGAGGTGGATATCTAGATGAGGGACAAGGGGAGAATCCAACTCTAGGATCTTGAGCTGTGTTAAGACATGGTCACCTCTTGGGCTGGAAAGTTCAGACGCCAATTCCAGAGATGAAGCTGTTCAAAAATGGTCTGAGTTGAAGCTTAGCCATAGGTTTGGAATTCTAGGAAGATTTGGTAGTTGTATTCTTGGTCCTGATCTCTGAATTATAAACTGTTATTTGGTTAGGCAACAGAACTGTGAAAAGAAGGACTATGGCAGAAAAGCCAGTAGTTGGTCGGGAACGTCAAGCATCCACTTTCCATGTCCTTATGCATCACAGGTGCGGCCAGCTGTGAGCAAACCAGGTTCATTTCTTCTTTTCAGCCATCTTCATCAGCCGATGCTCTAAGTCTTGATTTTTATCTCATTTCCATCATATTATTTAAGCCATAGGTCATTCATATATCCTCATTTCCATCATATTTTTTAAACCATAGGTCATTCAACTTTTCTAACACTCTGTCAGCTAAAAAATTTCTGTCTTAATTTATATTACTCTGAGACCTTAGGATCTATCATTTGGGTGTGGTAAGGCATTAAATTTTATGTCCAAGGTATCAGCTCATTGATTTCCTGGGTATGCATTGCAGTTAGGACGTTGCAAACTACATAAAAAATTCCATAGAATACAAATTTACAGAGTTGAAATGAATAGTGTGTTTTGTGAGGATACATGGATATAAAGAAGCAAATATGACTATTTATTCACTACTGTTATTCACTTATTCAACAATTAGTTTTTTAACCATCTATTATGTGCCAGGCACTGTTAAATATATTGTAGATACATGTGGAAACAACACCAACCAAAATAAGCTCCCTGTCTTCTTGAAGAGAGAGATAATAAGTACATAAGACCATAAATAAGATTTTTTCAGAGAGTGACGAGTGCTATGAAAGATGTCAGAGAGGGTGATTGGATAGGAAGAGAGGGAAAGGAGAGTTATCTTTAATAGAGTTTAGGTCAGGCTGCTTTGAGGAGATGACATTTCAGCTGAAAACTGATTAATGAGATAGGTTCAGTCATGTGAAGATCTGCGGAAGAGTGTTGCAGGCAAAGGGAACACCTAGTCATGCTAGTGAAATAAAAATGACCTTATCTGGAAAAGGAGTAGAAAGAAGCTCTTCGTTCAGCGTAGCTGGAACAAAATGAGGGAAGAAAATCTTAGCAGGAGATGAAATTAGAGGGGTAGGAGACATATTTTGAGAAGTCTTCTTAGTTGTGATAAAGCGTTTGGGTTTATTTCTAATTATAAGAATATCTTAATTCTCCTGAACCTCATAGATAGACTGATAGATTAGTAGATAGATAGATGGATAGATAGATAACTGATACATAGATAATAAATAGATAAATACAATTTTAATTAAAATAAGTAACATGGACCAAAACTGCTTTTAAAAAAAAGAAACTTTCACAGTCACTAACTTTGACAGTATCAATGGTCAGTGAACTGTGGCCCGTTCATATCTTTAATATTCACCACATATTCTGGCACTTATTTTCCTACCTTGCCAAATTCAGCACTACATGCTTCACTGTTTCCCTTACATATTAATAGAATAAAACACCTGGATAATTTTGCTCTTGGAGTCTTGGCACCACTATTATTCACTATTGAATAGTGTTGACTGAAAAGGATATGACCTGAAAATCTATGCTAGAAGCCAACAGTATCCATACATCATGCTCATAAGCTTGTTAATGTATGCCAATACTTATCCTAAAAATGCTGGCTCCCTCTCTGCCCAAATGAGGGCATATGGTTTTCATAAAAGTTATTAGTACTGGATGCTGAACTACTAGGTCATTGTTTTATTTATTCAATAAGCACTTATTATAGCTAAATATATCTGATTCAATATTATAATGCAGAAGAATATTATAATGCAGAAGAAAAAATCTTATGGTAAGTTGCATAGTAAAGGTATTACAAATTTAAGTGTGGAGAAAAGAATGTGGCAAATTACATTATAAAGATATCTACAAATTCTATGAGGGTATAAAATAAATATCTCCAGTATTGAAAGAAGAATTAGAGAATCTCAGGAATTCAGAAAAGTTAAATTTATCTGTATCTCTAACCCCTTTCCCAGTGAGGATGTTGGACCCTGTTAAGAAACACACACATATAAAGTATCTTTCATAGAGTACTTGCTCAATAAATATTTGAATATATATGTAAATATATTTCAGTTGTTGTGCTAAGGCCTCCCCTGATTGATGCCTTGCCTGCCTTTTGTAATGCCCAGTTATACCCTTGTTTGTATTGATCAAGACCTTGTTCATTTGATCTCTTGCTCAACGGTGAAGTCTTATCTACATTTTTTGGCTGTCTGCTTGGTATTGCTTTCTATTTAGCATCATTCATATTCACTGTTAATGTGCTGGTCTAACTGACCATTCAGATCTCTTGAGACATGCTCATATTTCACGCTCTGATTTTGCTGTGGCCAATATGGTGAGGTCTAGTGAACACGTTTTGTGATGTGTTTCCTGTTTGGTTACTGGATGGTTTTGGCTTAGAAATTCTGTTTTATTTCTAGCTTCTTGTCATACTAGTGTTAATTATGGATACTAGGCAGATACCTTGAAATGAAACATGTACATAGCTCCTTTTACCCAAAATAAACACTTGAAAAACATGATTTTGATGCATTTATTAATTACAATATTTCTTTACAAGCCATTGTTAATTAGACTACTTGTTTAAGATTTTATTATTTTCTGTTAAAAATTTAGTTGGACTTATGTAATGGATATAATTCTAGTATAAAGAGTTTAATTCTGTAATTTTTTTTCTCTGCCATATTAAGAAAAGATAATTGTTTTTACCTCAGCATACATATCTATGGCAATCCTTATTATAGCACTTAAAATATTGTAAGTAATCTGTTATATACCAATATTAACTCATAGATTGTAAGGATAGTAATGGTCATCATTCATCCATTCTAGCTGTACAATACAGAGTGTTACGTTTTTGTGGAACATAAAATGTGCTCGGTAAATGTTGGTTAAAGTGATGGATAAATTAAAAAAAAACATATTAAAACTTCTGTCAACATAGGTAACAAAGTAACATGGCATTCTGTCTTTAAAAATAGCAAGTTATTTTTTTAGAACTTCAAGGACAATAATTCTTTCTAAAGACTAGACAATGTATTACTTTCTAATCTTTCATAAATACTGATAGTTTCAACTATTTATTACAACTCACATTGTAATTCTCTTAGGATTTTCTGATAAATACCATCCTGTCCTAATCATTTACTATAATTTCTCATCTGGATTCATAATTTACTTCTTTGAGAATTTTGACTTTGGAAATTGCTTAGTCAGTTTTCCTTAATATACACCTTTGGCGTAATGATTTCTGTATTTCATATTACTTTAAAATAGAAGGCATATATTTTTTCTACAGTCTTAATTCTCACCATTTTCTTGATGCATTAGGGGATATATAACACATCACTTCTTATGATATTACTTCCCATATATGGTTGTTCTTTATGCAATATAATGTTAAAATTCTTTCTGAGCATTTAATTTTCTTCATTAATTTTAATCTTTATATTTTGCATTTTTACCCATTCTGTTGTCTTTATTTCTAAATTTCATAAACATGCATTTTATGTGTCTTTCTTTGTTTTGTCAACAGTCTTTTTCTTCAACTGATCTATCACATTGTATATGGGAACAAAATTTACACCTTTCTGAATGATATCATTTTGAGCACTTAAAAGTACCATTCATGAGCTATCCCTTTCTTACTCTGACAGTTTTCTGATTTCCAAAAACAAACCAAAAAAACCACAAAAGAAACCCCCAAAACCCTCGAAAAAACAACAACAACAAAAACCTCAACAGAGAAAGAGGAATCAGAGAACAGGTAGAATATTATTTATCATCACTTGAGACTCTCAGGAATACCTTAATCCACAATAACTAATCTTGACCTTGAACACCTTTTTCTTTTTCTTTAATGTCTTTATTGGAGTATAATTGCTTTACAATGGTGCGTTAGTTTCTGCTTTATAACATAGTGAATCGGCTATACATATAAATATATCCCCATATCTCCTCCCTCTTGCGTCTCCCTCCCACCTTCCTTATCCCACCCCTCTAGGTGGTCACAAAGCACCGAGCTGATCTCCCTGTGCTATGCGACTGCTTCCCACTAGCTATCTGTTTTACATTTGGTACTATATATAAGTCCAAGCCACTCTCTCACTTTGTCCCAGCTTATACTTCACCCTCCCCATGTCAAGTCCATTCCCTATGTCTGCGTCTTTATTACTGTCCTGCCCCTAGGTTCTTCAGAACCTTTTTTTTTTAGATTCCATATAGATGTGTTAGCATACAGTATCTGTTTTGTTCTCTCTGACTTCACTCTGTATGACAGACTCTAGGTCCATCCACCTCACTACAAATAACTCAATTTCATTTCTTTTTATGGCTGAGTAATATTCCATTGTATATATGTGCCACATCTTCTTTATCCATTCATCTGTTGATGGTTGCTTCCATGTCCTGGCTATTGTAAATACTGCTGCAATGAACATTGTGGTACATGTCCCTTTTTGAATTATGGCTTTCTCAAGATATATGCCCAGTAGTGGGATGGCTGGGTCATATGGTAATTCTATTTTTAGTTTTTTAAGGAACCTCCATACTGTTCTCCATAGTAGCTGTATCAATTTACATTCCCACCAAGAGTGCAAGAGGGTTCCATTTTCTCCATACCCTCTCCAGCATTTATTGTTTGTAGATTTTTTATGATGGCCATTCTGACTGGTATGAGGTGATAACTCATTGTAGTTTTGATTTGCATTTCTCTAATAACTAGTGATGTTGAGCATTCTTTCATGTGTTTGTTGGCAATCTGTATATCTTCTTTGGAGAAATGTCTATTTAGGTCTTCTGCCCATTGTTGGATTGGGTTGTTTGCTTTTTGGATATTGAGCTGCATGAGCTGCTGATAAATTTTGGAGATTAATCCTTTGTCAGTTGCTTCATTTGCAAATATTTTCTCCCATTCTGAGGGCTGTCTTTTCATCTTGTTTATGGTTTCCTTTGCGGTTCAAAAGCTTTTAAGTTTCATTAGGTTCCATTTGTTTATTTTTGTTTGTATTTCCATTTCTATAGGAGGTGGGTCAAAAGGATCTTGCTGTGATGTATGTCATAGAGTGTTCTGCCTATATTTTCCTCTAAGAGTTTTATAGTGTCTGACCTTACATTTAGGTCTTTAATCCATTTTGAGTTTATTTTTGTGTATGGTGTTAGGACTTGTTCTAATTTCATTCTTTTACATGTAGCTGTCTAGTTTTCCCAGCACCACTTAAAGAGGCTATCTTTTCTCCATTGTATATTCTTGCCTCCTTTATCAAAAATAAGGTGACCATATATATGTAGGTTTATCTCTAGGTTTCTATCCTCTTCCATTGATCTATATTTCTGTTTTTGTGCCAGCACCATACTGTCTTGATTACTGTAGTTTTGTATTATTGTCTAAAGTCAGGGAGCATGATTCCACCAGCTTCATTTTTCTTTCTCAAGATTGCTTTAGCTATTCGGAGTCATTTGTGTTTCCATGCAAATTGTAAAATTTCTTGTTCTAGTTCTGTGAAAAATGCCATTGGTAGTTTGATAGGGATTGCACTGAATCTGTAGATTGCTTTGAGTAGTGTAGTTAATTTAGTAGTGTAGTGTTGATTCTTCCAATCCAAGAACATGGTATATCTCTCCATCTGTTTCTATCATCTTTAATTTCTTTCATCAGTGTCTTATAGTTTTCTGCATATAGGTCTTTTGTCTCTTTAGGTAGGTTTATTCCTAGGTATTTCATTCTTTTTGGTGCAGTGGTAAATGAGAGTGTTTCCTTAATGTCTCTTTCAGATTTTTCATCAAGAAATTTCTGTACATTAATTTTGTGTATCCTGCTACTTTACCAAACTCATTGATTAGCTCTAGTAGTTTTGGGGTAGCATTTTAGGATTCTCTATATATAGTATCATGTAATCTGCAAACTGTGACAGATTTACTTCTTTTTTTCGGATTTGGATTCCTTTTATTTTTTTTCTTCTCTGATTGCTGTGGCTAAAACTTCCAAAACTATGTTGAATAATAGTGGTGAGTGTGGACAACCTTGTATTGTTCCTGATCTTAGAAGAAATGGTTTCAATTTTTCACCATTGAGAACGATGTTGGCTGTGGGTTTGTCATATATGGCCTTTATTATGTTGAGGTATGTTCTCTCTATGCCTACATTCTGGAGGTTTTTTTTTTTATCATAAATAGGTTTTGAATTATGTCAAAAGCTTTTCTGAATCTATTCGGATGATCATATGGTTTTTCTCCTTCAATTTGTTAATATGGTTTATCACATTGTTTGATTTGCATATATTGAAGAGTCCTTGCATTCCTAGGATAAACCACACATGATCATGGTGTATGATTCTTTTAATGTGCTGTTGGATTCGGTTTCCTAGTATTTTGTTGAGGATTGTTGCATCTATGTTCATTAGTGATACTGGCCTGTAGTTTTCTTTCTTTGTCACATCTTTGTCTGGTTTTGGTATCAGGGTTATGGTGACCTCGTAGAATGAGTTTGGGAGTGTTCCTCCCTCTGCTATATTTTGGAAGAGTTTGAGAAGAATAGGTGTTAGCTCTTCTCTAAATGTTTGATAGAATTCGCCTGTGAAGCCATCTGGTCCTGGACTTTTGTTTGTTGGAAGATTTTTAATCACAGTTTCAGTTTCAGTGCTTGTGATTGGTCTGTTTATATTTTCTATTTCTTCCTGGTTCAGCATCAGAAGGTTGTGCTTTTCTAAGAATTTGTCCATTTCTTCCAGGTTGTCCATTTTATTGGCGTATAATTTCTTGTAGTAATCTCTCATGATCCTTTGCATTTCTGCAGTGACAGTTGTTACTTCTCCTTTTTCATTTTGAATTCTAATGATTTGAGTCCTCTTCCTTTTTTTCTTGATGAGTCTGGCTAATGGTTTATCAATTTTGTTTATCTTCTCAAAGAACCAGCTTTTAGTTTTACTATCTTTGCTATTGTTTCCTTCATTTCTTTTTCATTTATTTCTGATCTGATCTTTATGATTTCTTTCCTTCTGCTAATATGTGGTTTTTTTGTTCTCCTTTCTCTGATTGCTTCAGGTTTAATGTTAGGTTGTTTATTTGAGTTTTTCTTGTTTCTTGAGGCAGAATTGTATTGCTGTAAACTTCCCTCTTAGAACTGCTTTTGCTGCATCCCATATGTTTTCGGTCATCGTGTATTCCTTGTCATTTGTTTCTAGGTTTTTGTTAATTTCTTTGTTGATTTCTTCAGTGAACTCTTTGTTATTAAGTAGTGCATTGTTTAGCCTCCATGTGTTTGTATTTTTTACAGATTTTTTCCTGTAATTGGTATCTAGTCTCATATATTGTGGTTGGAAAAGATAGTTGATATGATTTCAGTTTTCTTAAATTTACCAAGGCTTGATTTGTGACCCAAGATATGATCTATCCTGGAGAAAGTTCCATGAGCACTTGAGAAGAAAGTGTATCCTGTTGTTTTGGGGTGGTATGTCCTATAAGTATCAGTTAAGTCCATCTTGTTTAACGTATCATTTAAAGCTTGTGTTTCCTTATTTATTTTCATTTTGGATGACTTGTCCATTGGTGAAAATGGCATATTAAAGTTCCCTACTATGATTGTGTTACTGTCAATTTCCCCTTCTATGGCTGTTAGCTTTTGCTTTATGTACTGTGTGCTCCTATGTTTGGTGCATAAATATTTACAATTGTTATATCTTCTTCTTAGATTGATCTCTTGATCATTTTGTAGTGTCCCTCTTTGTGTCTTGTAATAGTCTTTATTTTAAAGTCTATTTTGTCTGATATGAGAATTGCTATTCCAGCTTTCTTTTACTTTCCATTTGCATGGAATATCTTTTTCCATCCTCTCACTTTCAGTCTGTATGTGTCCCTAGGTCTAAAATGGGTCTCTTGTAGACAGCATATATATGGGTCTTGTTTTTGTATCCATTCAGCCAGTTTATGTCTTTTGGTTGGAGCATTTAATCCATTTACATTTAAGGTAGTTATTGATATGAATGTTCCTATTACAATTTTCTTAATTGTTTTGGGTTTGTTATTGTATGTCTTTTCCTTCTCTTGTGTTTCCTGCCTAGAGAAGTTCCTTTAGCTTTTGTTGTAAAGCTGGTTTGGTGGTGCTGCATTCTCTTAGCTTTTGCTTGTCTGTAAAGGTTTTAATTTCTCCATTGAATCTGAATGAGATCCCTGCTGGGTAGAGCAATCTTGGTTCTGGGTTCTTCCCTTTCATCACTTTAAATATGTCCTGCCGCTCCCTTCTGGCCTGCAGAGTTTCTACTAAAAGATTAGCTCTTAACCTTATGGGGATTCGCTTGTATGTTATTTGTTGATTTCCCCTTGTTGCCTTTAATATTTTTCTTTGTATTTAATCTTTGATAGTTTGATTAGTATGTGTCTTGGCATGTTTCTCCTTGGATTTATCCTGTATGGGACTCTCTCTGCTTCCTGGACTTGATTGACTATTTCTTTTCCCTTATTAGGGCAGTTTTCAACTATAATCTCTTCAAATATTTTCTCAGTCCCTTTATTTTTCTCTTATTCTTCTGAGACCCCTGTAATTCGAATGTTGGTGTGTTTAATGTTGTCCAAGAGGTCTTTAAGACTGTCTTCAATTCTCTTCTTTATTCTTCTCTGCAGTAGTTATTTCCACTATTCTATCTTCCAGGTCACTTATCCGTTCTTCTGCCTCAGGTATTCTGCTATTGATTCCTTCTAGAGAATTTTTAATTTCATTTATTGTGTTGTTCATCATTGTTTGTTTGCCCTTTAGTTCTTCTAGGTCCTTGTTAAATGTTTCTTGTTTTTTCTCCATTCTATTTCTAAGATTTTGGATCATCTTTACTATCATTACTCTGAATTCTTTTTCAGGTAGACTGCCTATTTCCTCTTCATTTGTTTGGTCTGGTGGTTTTTTACCTTGCTCCTTCATCTTCTGTGTGTTTCTCTGTCTTTTCATTTTGCTTAATTTACTGTGTTTGCGGTCTCCTTTTCACAGGCTGCAGGTTCGTAGTTCCAGTTGTTTTTAGTGTTTTCCCCCAGTGGCTAAGGTTGGTTCAGTGGGTTGGGTAGGCTTCCTGGTGGAGGGCACTAGTGCCTGTGTTATGGTGGTTGAGGCTGGATCTTGTCTTTCTGAATGACAGCACCATGTCCGGTGGTGTGTTTTGCGGTGTCCGTGACCTTTTTATGATTTTAGGCAGCCTTTCTGCTAATGGGTGGGGTTGTGTTCCTGTCTTGCTAGTTGTTTGGCACAGGGTCTCCAGCACTGTAGCTTGCTGGTTGTTGAGTGGAGCTGGGTCTTAGCGTTGCAATGGAGATCTCTGGGAGAGCTTTTGCCGTTTGATATTATGTGGAGCTGGGAGGTTGCTGGTGGACCAGTGTCCTGAACTCAGCTCTTCTCTCTCAGAGGCACAGGCCTGACACCTGGCTGGAACACCAAGAACCTGTCAGACACATGGCTCAGAAGAAAAGGGAGCAAAAAAGAAAGAAAGAAAGAAAAAAATAAAATAAAGTTATTAAAATAAAAAATAAATTTTAAAAAATTAGAAAAGAAAAAATAAGAAAGAAGAGAGCAACCAAACCAAAAAACTAATTCACCAATGATAACAAGCACTAAAACCTATACTAAAAAAAGAAACAAAAACAAAAAGAAAAACGGACAGACAGAACCCTAGGACAAATTGTAAAAGCAAAGCTATACAGACAAAATCACATGAAGAAGCATACACATACACACTCACAAAACGAGAAAAAAGAAAATATATATATATATATATGTCTATATATTAAAAAAAAAGGATGAAGAGAGCAACCAAATCAATAAACGAATCTAACAATGATAATAAACTCTAAATACCAAACTAAGATAAACTTAAAACCAGAAACAAATTACATGCAGAAAACAATCCCCAAGTCTACAGTTGCTCCCAAAGTCTACTGCCTCAATTTTGGGGTGATTCGTTGTCTATTCAGGTATTCCAGAGATGCAGGGTACATCAAGTTGATTGTGGAGATCTAGTCCACTGGAGATTTAACCCACACAGCTCCTGGTGTTCAGCTTTGGATTTGGCCCTGCCTCTGCATGTAGGTCACCTGAGGGCATCTGTTCCCGCCCAGACAGGGCGGCGTTAAGGTAGCAGCTGATTAGGGGGGTCAGGCTCACTCAGGCCGGTGGGAGGGAGGAGTACGGAATGCAGGGCGAGCCTGCGGCGGCAGAGGCCAATGTGACATTGAAACAGCCTGGGCTGTGCTGTGTGTTCTCCCGGGGAAGTTGTCCCTGGATCACGGGACCCTGGCACTGGCATCTGCACAGGCTCCCAGGAGGGGAGGTGTGGATAGTGATCTGTGCTTACACACAGGCTTCTTGGTGGTTGCAGCAGCAGCCTTAGTGTCTCATGCCCGTCTCCGGTGTCCGCACGGATAGCCACAGCTCGCGCCCGTCTCTGGAGCACGTTTTGGCAGTGCTCTGAATCCCCTGTCCTCACACACCCCAAAACAATGGTCTCTTGCCTCTTAGGCAGTTCCAGACTTTTTCCCGCACTCCCTCCTGGCTAGCTGTGGTGCACTAGCCCCCTTCAGGCTGTGTCATGCAGCCAACCCCAGTCCTCTCCCTGGGATCTGACCTCCGAAGCCTGAGCCTCAGCTCCCATCCCCCACCCCTCCCAGTAGGGGAGCAGACAAGCCTCTCGTGCTGGTGGGTGCTAGTCGGCACCGATCCTCTGTGCTGGAATCTCTCTGCTTTGCCCTCTGCACCCCTATTGCTGCACTCTCCTCCATGGCTCCAATGCTCCCCACCACCACCCGCCCCCGTCTCTGCCATGAAGGGACTTCCTAGTGTGAGGAAACTTTTCCTCCTTCACGGCTCCCTCCCTGATGGGCAGGTCCTGTTCTTCTTCTTTTGACTCTGTTTTTTCTTTTTTCTTTTGTCCTACCCAAGTACATGGGGAGTTTCTTGCCTTTTGGGAAGTCTGAGGTCTTCTGCCAGCATTCAGTAGGTGTTCTGTAGGAGTTGTTCCACATGTAGATGTATTTCTGATGTGTTTGTGGGGAGGAAGGTGATCTCCATGTCTTACTACTCCACCATCTTGAAAGTCTTCCCTGAACCACCTTTAAGGATAAGAAAGAAGAAGGAAATTTTTGATATTACTTTCTAACTGTTGACTTTGTTGTCATGACAACTATATGCTTATTTTTGTTTACCCTCTCCCCTTTCCAATTAGTACAGTTAAAACAACTATCATGCATGGAATATAGTTGTGATTAAAAATGGGTAGGTTTCAATATAAATATAATGTAATATAAAATCGTATATTAACTAATATTGGACAGTTTCCAAGTTAGGCCATAACTTTATTAGCATTACCCTTTCATTTAATTTTCCTTAAACATTTTCTAGGATGATTTGGAGTCAACACTCATAGCTATCAAACCAACAAACAAAATTCTAATAATGAGAGTTCCAACTTCTGGAATGTTTTAGACTTTACCCACCAAGATATTTGAGTTTGTCTTTTATTATTTTATGAGAGCCCGAGCAGTTTCTTACTCCTATACAACCATGACCTCAGTACTAGGTCAGATCTTGTTATTTATTAGGTTCTAAATAAAAGTTATACAATAGTGAATACATCTGGGTATTAATAAATGGTATAACAATCAGAATTTTTATTTTAATTTCAAACATTTAATCAGGCTTGTAATTGGAAGATAACCAATCTGTAACTAGCATATTGCTGTATCTTTTATGATTTACCATCAACAAATATGAAAACAAATTAAAAGGATATGATTTTTAGTTACTCTTTTACATCCTAGAATAGCAATTCCCAACCTTTTTGACACCAGGGACCAGTTTCATGGAAGACAGTTTTTCCACGGGGGGGTGGGTGGGGGAGGGATGGTTCAGGCAGTAATGCCAGTGATGGAGAGTGATCTGGAGCGGCAGATGAAGCTTCCCTTGCTCTGGTTCCTAACAGGCTGCGGACCACTATCACCAGTCCATGGCCCAGGGCTTGGGGACCCTTTTCCTAGAATCTTCAAAAAATTTTAAATTCTGTGTTTCTTAACAAGTTTATTATGGGTTTGACTGAATACTTTATCAAGAAAAAAACAAGCACAGAGCATTCCTTGACTTATTTCTCAAGGAGCCCAGGGAGAGTGGTTCTCTTTTTTTATTCTTCTTCCAGTTTTATTGGGATATAATTGACATACAGCACTGTATAAGTTTAAGGTGTACAGCATCATGATTGGACTTGCATACATCATGAAATGATAACCACAATAGGTCTAGTAAACATTCACCATTTCATATAGGTGCAACAGTAAAGAAATAGAAAAAAATTATTTTTCTTTGTGATGAGAATTCTTAGGATTTGCTCTCTTAACAACTTTCACATATAACACACAGCAGTGTTAGTTATATTTATCTCATTGTACCTTAAATCCTTAGTCCTTGTTTATATTATAACTGGAAGCTTGTATCTTTTGACTACCTTCACCCAATTCCCCCTCCCCTCACCCCTCACTTCTAGTAACCACACATGTGAATTCATTTTCTATGAGTTTGCTTGATAAGTCCAGTTTCCATCTGCCCCATCATACAAAAGATGTTTCATAACTATTGAATATATTACCCACACTGTACATTTCATATCTGTGACTCATTTGTTTTGTAACTGAAAGTTTGTACTTCGTAGTCTCCCTCACCAATTTCTCTTCTTCCCCCACCTCCTCCCCTCTGGCAACTGCCTGTTTGTTCTTTTTATTTATGACACTGTTTCTGTTTAGTTTTGTTTGTTCATTTGTTTTGTTTTTTAGATTCCACATAGAAGTGAATCAAAATTTTTCTTTCTCTATATGACTTATTTCACTTAACATAATACTCTCTAGGTCCCAAATAAATAAATCAGAAATGAAAAAGGAGAAGTTACAACTGACACAACAGGAATGCAAAGGATCATAAATGATTACTACGAACAACTATACAGCAATAAAATGGAAAACCTATAATAAATGTACAGATTCCTAGAAATGTACAATCTTCCAAGACGCAACCAGAAAGAAATAGAAAATATGAGCAGACCAATTATCAGTAATCAAGTTGAATGGGTAACAACAACAATAACAACAAAAAACTCCCTACAAACAAAACTTCAGGACCATATGGCATTACATGTGAATTCTACCAAACATTTAGAGAAGAGTTAACCTCTATCCTTCTCAAACTATTCCAAAAATTACAGAGGAAGGAACACTTCTGAACTCATTCTACAAGGCCATTATCACCCTTATAACCAAACCAGAAAAAGATATCACAAAAAATTAGAAATCAGTATTGCTGATAAACATAGATGCAAAAATCACCAACAAAATATTAGCAAACTGAATTCAACAATGTTTAAAAAGGATCATATACACCATGATCAAGTGAAATTTATCCCAGGGATACAAGGATGGTTCAATATCCACAAATCAATTAATGTGATATGTCACATTAACAAATTTAAGAATAAAAGTTATATGACCATCTCAATAAGAGAAAGCTTTTGACAAAATTCAGCATCCGTTTATGATAAAAAAATTCTCAACAATATGGGTATAGAGGAAACATAACATAATAAGGGCCATATACAAGTCCACAGGTAACATCCTACTTAATGGTGAAGAGCTGAAAACATTTCCTCTAAGATCAGGAATAGGACAAGGATGCCCACTCTTGCCACTTTTATCCAACATAGTATTGGAAATCCTAGTCACCACAATCAGACAAGAAAAATAAATAAAAGTAATCCAGATTGGAAAGGAAGAAGTAAAGCTGTCACTGTTTGCAGATGGCATGATACCATATGTAGAAAATCCTAAAAGTGCCACCAAAAAACCTACTAGAATTTATTGATGAATTTGGTAAAGTTTTAGGATGCAAAATGAATGTATAGAAATCTGTTGCATTTCTATACACTAACAATGAACTGTCAAAAGGAGAGAGATTCTCTTTTAACTTTATTTGCTTTTAACTTTCTCTTTTAACTTTGTTTATATCTTCAGTTTGCAGATATCAATTGTTCTGCCTTTTGTAGTCATTTTTTATTATACTATAGAATGTTTCCTTAGATTATTTTAAAAGACAAGAGTGACTGATAAGACATGGATCAAGTATTATAAAAGGCCATAATTTAAACCTAATCTAACTAAAAATAAAAGAAAATAAATCACATATCAACGAAGTTTAATGTTCACACACTCCCTGAACCTAATAAGACTTTAAAAGTGAGAACTGAAAAACTAAATATAGAAAATCAAAGTAAGTTTTATGAATGTTTAGAAACAAAGATTATAAAAAATAAACTTTTAGTCAAGTGAAGATTGAAGATAAAATATCAATTATTTCCCCATATAGAAGCAGTTGAATTTTTAGGTACAATTAATTAAATGTGACATTTTATCATAAGTTCATTCTAAATTTTATATTCCAAAGGAAGGATAAAATTGAACTAAATGTGGAGAAAGGTGTAGTATCACATAGTAGTTATGTTATAGTAATTATAATATATAAAATTATAGAATATTCAATATGTCATTTGAAGAAATATGTATGTACCATTAATAGTATAACAAAAAATTATACAATGTAGTCTAGTAACTCATTTAAGGCTAAGCACAAAGGCATACCACAGAGTTTTTAAACCAAAGATCTTTGCTATTTAACTATAGAATTTGAAACTCAAAATGAAACATTCTACAGATTTCATATCTTCTGCATTTTCATGTTTACTGAAATACCAACTATATTCTAGGACAATGATATACATAGAAACACTTTCGTCTTCCAAAATTCTAAGTTGTAGAGGTGATTAGGTTGAACACAGTATCTTTAACTTGGTTTTGTTGAAAACAAATAGATTTTTACAACAATAATAAAAATATGTGCATGGGAAGTATGTTTCAAGCACAAAATGCTAAGATATTTGACTGTCTCCTTGAATTCTCCTTTTTTTCCATGCTTTAAAATAGCAACATTGAATTTAAGTCCATAACTTGATATCATAAAATTAATATATGCTCTTGTAGCAATACGAAAGACTTAGAAAGTTCTGAAGAAAAATCTGTCAGTTGTTTTTCTCATCCTTCTTCCAACACACCCACACTCTGTCTCCAAATCTGCTTTCTTATGCAGTCACTGTTATTCTGGTTTATATAATTCTATACATTTCTTTTAGTATACAAACATCTACAAATATTTATGCACACAATATTTAATTGATATCATATACTTATTTTCAAGCAATAATATGTTATACTCAATTAGAAATAAACACCTATTGCCATGGCAATAGTTATAATGAAAGTCTGTATTTTTAATTCAAAGAACACATTTTGCCAGTTGCACTCCCAATAATTCCTTGTAAACAGTCAGGAAGAATACTTACAATTTATTACTTCTGCATAAATGACTCCTGTTAGAGAACAGAAAAAATAATTTACTGAAATAATAGGTATGCTGGTGCATTGAAGAAACTTTTAGGCCAAAACTTAAAATCACAAAGGCAGAAAATAGAAAAATTAAAGCTTAGCCACAATGGTTATCAACATTACATGTTTTTACTTGAAGGCGTTGAATTGCTGAGCAATTGCATATGCAGTTCTTCCAAATTCAAAGTAACTACATAAAGAAGAATCTACACAAAGGATAGGAATTTCTTTTTAAAAAATACATGATATGTGCTTTAGATTTTAAACAATAAAATGTTTATAAACTTTGTAGATATTAACACCCATTTTTTCATGTAGCAAGTACACGGGAAAATAATATAATTTCCAGTATTTCCTATTATTTCATTTAATGTTTTAAGATTTCAAAATAATAGCCATGAAGAATAGGGGGATATATTTAACATTTAAATATTTGGAAATGATAAACATTTAAAATTTGTTTAGGGTATGTATATACATAGAGACTTAAATTTTTCAATGTAATTATTTTTTATCACCCTCCCTAAATGAATACCTTCTTTGGAGTAATACAAATGGCTAAGGATAAAAAAGTGTTTTCCTGGTTCTATAACTCTAAATTGACTTAAGAAATAACTTTGAGAATTCTTATCCCAAAATAGCCTTTATGTTTTCATAAATCTTTAGGAAGCTTCCTTTTAGAAAGGGAGTATGCATGGAAATTATAAAAGTAAAACAGACATGCATACGTAAATAACTAAATAACTTAACAAGTATCATTCAAGAAGTACTATGTGCCAAATATTGAGGAATATAAAGGGTAATGTGGGGGACAGGGAAAAGAGTCTAAGCTCAGGAAGCTTAAACAGACAATGTAAGGAGATGTAGATGGAAATGAACAAAGTATTCAAGGCTTTGAAAGTCCTACTTTTGATAAAATCCTCAATCTAATGCACTGTTATCGTTAATATCACACATCACTGGGGGATGTTACACACATAATTCTTTGTAGACCTTTCAGAACTCTCTTTTTGGCAGTCATTTTAAGGAAGAGGTCACGACCCAAAAACATGATACATCAGTCTCTCACTGCTACAGAAACATTGGGCAGTGTATATACATCAACAAAAATGTTTGACATAAATTTGCCTTTATTTTCCAATTCTGCATATTCAGCATCTTTCCCACTCAATCAATTGGTGGTTTCTCTTTCTAATAAACTCACTTTTGATAAGATGTGAGAGATGACATATGTCACCCATCCCAGGGACATTATTTTTTAAAAAAAACAAAACCTTAATAGTAATGATTGTTTCAAACAATTTAAATTTCTGAACGAAAGGAGTTATTCAGTTTCTCTCTGCTCAAATTTCTACAAGTTTCTATATTATAAACTTTCTCGACCAAATTTTGAAGTAAAGTAACTTAGTCATTCCTACCAAACAAGCTTAACTAATGCATAAATAAATCACTAAAGGTAGATTTCTATCTTTTGTGTAGTTTAAAAAAATATGTAGAGAAAGGACTCTTTACAGAATCCCTCAAATAAAGTTCTGTGAAAGGCTGGCTATTCTCAAGCTGATAGGGTCAGTCCATCTTGTTTTCTTTTGAGGGATCGGTTATTAAAAAAGGGCATTGTAGTCAAACCAATGAACTCAAACTGGTTTGACAGAGTAACCACAGTTCAAATCTATAAAAAACTAGTTGAAGCAGAATGGGGAAAAAATAATGACAGGTCTTCATTACTGAATTTGTTCATGGAATGAAGTGGTTCACATTATTTTCCTGTTTATATAAGATAATGATTACACCGAGACAAGGTGTAGGTGGACTTAGAGAGGAACAGTATTAAGATGTCTCTATGTAACTCTATGTATGGTTTGATTAAGGAAAATAAAATATAAATCACTTTCCTTCATTACACAACATATTCCTAGAGAAAAAATGTTATGTTGGAGCAACAGAGAGCTTATGTCTTAGCAAAGAAGAATAATCAAATTAAATATTTACAATTCCACCTTCTAGTTTTCATAAATAGGAAAAGATATGTCATAGTTATGACTGATTTCATTTTTAGAGCAGCTTCACTTTTCTGAAGTTTTTAAGTTAGGCGTATAATTAACATTTTATATCAGCCATATCGCTGTACTTATATGGCTGACTAGGGTAGATACAGGGAAAGAAAAATAGATTAATGGGTACATAGAGTAGAGCGATTCTAGTATTCACTGAGGTTTCAACACATGCTAGCCCTGTGGCGGGCACTTCAGAAGGTGTGTAGCATGTAGGCAGGACAAAAAAATGATTAAAGTGAAATTTCTGCTATCAGAGAACTTTTGGTTTAATTCCAGTAATAGATGCATCCAAATATGCAGGCAATTGAAGTACAGAGGAGGCCGAGATGACATAGTGTAATGCCAATAACAGAGCTGAACAACCACCTGGGTTCAGGTTGGAACAGTAGCTTTAGAGTATGGGCCACTTTATATTTACTCACTGAAATGTAGTTTGTGTCAATAAGTTTTACATAAACTTGAAATAGGGCTATTAAAGGTAATAAGAAGTAATGAATAGTATCAGTAGTAGTAATAATAAAAGCAATTCTGTATGACACTTGCAATGAGATGGGCTTTGTTCTAAGTAGTTGTCATATATTAACTCATTTAGTCCTACACTATGGGATGATCACTATTATATACCCTTCCTGCAGATGAAGGGACTGAGATAGAAAGGAACAACAACAAAAAATCGTTGTGCAGGATTACAATCCTGAGATTTGAGGGCAAGCAGTAGGACTTCAGTGTCTATACCATCAACCACCATTCTAAACCTCCGCTTAGTAAGATGACTGAAGCAGCTACATTTAATATTCAAACACCTTGAGTAAGCACATCTAAATACCCTTAAATATATTATTTTATAATTATGATTTACACTAACTAGTTACTGGTAGATCAAATATTGTCCTGTTTTAAATCCCACCCATTTTGTGTCCATATGACTCCTGGGCTACATGAACTTTGTTACTTTTTCTCAGTTTCTTGCATATGGTTCCATTCTTCAATCACTTATTCAGGATTCACAACATTAAAAGTGCCATGTTTTATACTGGTGAGCAAGGCAGGCAGTCCCTGCCCTCAAGGAGTTAACAGTCCAGGAAAAAGCAATAAGAAAAAAAGAGTACTTAGAAGCCGATTTGCCAAATGCAATGACAGGATTATATATAGTGGTTACCCCACCCAGCATGATTTATTTAGTGCTTGGCTTAATGTAAAGCAATGTTAGTGCTTGAGTTTTTCCAAAAGAGGCAATGTATGAGCTAAGGTTTGAATGCTTCTAGAATTTAAGTGGGTATAGAGTAGGTGGAATAAGGAAAAATAGGTAGCAAGAAAGACCAGCAGGAAGAGGGCCATGAGAATTTAAAATCTTAGAAATAAGAGAGGGCACGATGTGTTCAAGAAATTCTGAGACTGAGAAAGTACACAGTAAGCCTCAAAGATATTCTTGTGGTATAAAGTAAGGAAATCCCTGAAAAACGATGGAGGCCCAATAAAAAGGACACAAGAGCCAACTTGAAAGGAATCCCACTGGCCAAATCTGAGACAATTTTGACAAGCGAATACATAATGTTAGTAAAGGATTGTAACTATAGAATAAAATAAGATTCCATGACTCAGTATTGATATATATTAATGAATAAATAAGCAGAGATGGGAAAACTCTTCCTCAAAGTATAATTTCAAATAATAAATGTAGAAAGCATGATGGAATTAGAAAAATCACTCTTCAGAAAGTGCCATAACAATACTTGTTTCAGGCAAGATTCATCAATGGATGTTACATTTAATGAGCAAAAATATTATAACAAGATATTTACATATTCTCAGAGTATATCCCCGTAAGTTATTTATTAATTCAAAGAGAAAATAGAGAAGCCTGACAGCACCTGAGTGCAGTGAGCAGTGTGTACGTCACCTGCAAAGGGACAAATCAATGTTATATTCCTCTTGATATGGTGCACCTTGAGGGATACAGCATCACTTCTGTGGTCTATCTGCCAAAAATCCATAATCTGTATCAAATCAACATGAAACATCAGACAGATCCAAAATGAGGGACACTGTACGGTCTGCACTCTTTAAAAGTATCAACATCATGAAGGATACTTAAGGAACTGTTCCAGATTAAAGAAGAATAAAGAGAGATGAAAACTATGTATCAAATGTGATTTTTTTCTAAAATTGTTTCAAAATAATAGTAGCTATTGTTTACAGTGAGCATCAGCTCTCTGCTTAAACTTAATGCCTTTAAGGTCATTTGCAATGCCAAAATTTTATGTTATTTCCCATTAAAGGAAAATGAAGTATTTCTTACATATTAAAGTTTTGTAATTTCTTATTTCACTTTTGCTGCCTATTTTTCCCCATCATTGCTTTATGAATCAAAAAGTATAAAATATTTAATGGTGTTTATAATAAAAGAGAATGTAATAAATTACATATTTCACATATATACGTTCTACATATTTTACACATATACTGCATGCATAATTATATGTATTATATATACATGTGTCCAAAATTATTATACACACACACATTTGTCAGCCAAGGGAGAAGTGAGAAATCTAAAAGGATGCCTAATATAGGGAATATATAATTAGTGACTACAGGAAAATTGTGGGCATACAACAATTGTAGCTGATTGATTTTGAAAAGAGAGATTAGTAAAAAAAAAAAAAAAATGGAAGTAAATAATGAAAGGGTTTTGTGACTTCCATCATTAATGGGCCATAGTTCCATTGTTAAAGCATAACATCTTAGAGACCCACAGTTTGGTTTCCTGTGATTATTTGAGCAGGGAAATAACCTCCTTTGAAAATCAGTACTCATATTACTCTTCCCCTTTGATAAAACAGTATATTAGAATAGGAATGCTAGAATTTGTAATGTAAGTATTAAACTGCAACTTAATATGTATTAAAAGCAAGTCCAGGAAAATAAGAATGTACAGGCTTATAGATGGCTAACCTCTCTGTAGCAACAGAAGAGTCTATCAAAGATGTTTCATCTTATGTATGCCACAGGTGCTACTTTTCCAAACCAATTGTATGTTTTGATGATTTAAGAATATAACATCAATTAGAAAAAAAAAAGGAAGAGATGTAGAATTTTTTTCTAAAACATATACGTTGTTTTAAATGCCCAGATTTCTCTGTGGTACCACATCTAAGTTGCTAACTCCTATTTTCATCTCACCTTGGATTGTGTATGAAAAGCAACATTTAAAAAAAATGAACTGAATCATTGTAATTGAGTGTGTGTGTGTGTGTGTTTGTGTGTGTGTGTGCTCATGCATATATCATGCATATATGCTGAATATCTCTGATTCAGAATAAGATAAAATAATTTATAGCAGAGAATAACTTTTTGCAACTTAATGTCAATCTGCTCATATTTGGATATGATCTTGAAAGACACAATAACTCAGGCAATGCCCAAGACAAAGGTGGATAGATAATAGATACAGACATTGATATATTCTTTCACATTCAAGTAATTTATCCAAACTTTATATGGTTTTGAAAATTGTAAATATATAATATGCTTTATTACACAAAGGATGTCATCTAAAATTTTAAGTAATAAGTTTTATAATGATTATTGTATATGAAAATCTACTGAGGAAGACACTATGCCCTGACCTCAGGGAAAAAGAAAAATTATGTTCCCTAACTTCAGTTGCTTCCATTCTAGTGGAATGAAGACGTACTAGACTAGTATAAGCACACAGCCCTCACCTTTAACTGAACTATGATATTGAGTACTGATTTACCCACCTATTGTCTACTAGATGTCAGAGTTTGCATCTTGTAGGTGAAGGTTATATATAAGATAATGTGTGATAAGTGGGTGCAGGAGAAGAAAACCTATGGGGAATGTGAGAATTGCTGATGTAGAAGTTTCAACAGAAAATTTCACAGCGTATCTTGGATACAACATTCAAATGGTTCATTTGCTTTGTCTTAGACCTCATCTGACAATGGCCTTATCCCTACTCTACTATTTACTAATGGGGTTTGGGGGGCAAATCACTTAACCTCTCAACCACAGTTTTCACATCAGTGAATTTGGGATAAGAATGGTTTCAATCTCAAAAGGTTGTAGTGTGGAGTTAAGGAGATAATATTTAACACACAATACAGAAAATGTACTGAGAAGGATACTGCACATAATACATTTTGTGTCTTGTCTCACCTAACACATACACAATAAATGTATACGTGCATTACGTACAAACGCACACACACACACACACACACAAACACAAACACACACCAAGTTGCTTTCAGGTCCCTAAACTTATAAAATAATGCTTAATAATTATTTTTATTTCTGTTAATGCATATCACTTAAAATATATCACTTACCAGCCATATTCATATCTCTGTAAGTGGGTAGAAATGATCAAATGAAGGGAATAGTTTTGCCTGATAGGGAGAGTGGGGGAAGGAAACCTTTGATTTTCTTTTGGATTTCAGACTAAAAGAAAACACTAATTATAGGATTGCAAAAAATAAAAACATTGTGTGAGTAGGCATTATCTTTAATGAATTAATTGCTTTAACAGTGAGGACAGTATCCAGCTTTGATGCATTGGCAAATGGTTTGAATGAGCACTGAGAAAACTAAATGGAAGGCAACCTGAGAAGAATACAGGAACTTGAAGCCACAAACACCTGTTAACAACTCTGAGCAACTTCAGTGCTGTTTATGTCATTTGGTTTGGCACCCTTTGAATACATGGCATCGAAACTGTTTCCTGCCAAACGATCTAGTTAAATGAGTGTACTGTGTTTTCTATCCCAATTAAAAGGGAAGGGTTGGTGGCATTTTTATATCTTTACGGAGCACTTCCTTTTTTATCTAAATACCTAAAAGTGAATTCTGTTTTTCTCTCATCAAAAAAACTGTAATCACAGTATCTTAGGCCAACACCTTTTCTTCCTTTTCTCCTCTGACCACCTGCCCGACTTATTTTCTTATTATTGACTATTTGTTATTCAGTTAAGGAAGATTGTTAGCAGTGCAGCCCAGAAACACTTGGTTCTGTTTAAAACAAAAGACTACTGTTGAATTCAATGTCAGAGCTGAGGTTTATAGCATTGAAGAATTGCCTTGATAAATGGCCCTGACATTACAGTTTCCACGACTCCACCTTCAATGTCATCACAACAGAGCGTGTTAAAGTATAGCCATCACTATCTCCCCAAAACATATTAACTTGATGCTTACTCTATCTCTGGATCCCATAGGCACAATAAATGGAGAAAATAACGCATTTACAAACTGATAAAATCTAGCAAAGCTAATAAAATCAGACACTTTATAGCTCAGCTAATCGTGTCCTCTGAAGGACATCAAATAACACGTCATGTACTGCTCAGGGGAAAATCAAATTAGGTGCAGCAGTGTCCCTTCAGAACTAATGCAATTGAATAGACAGGAGCTATTGTAGCTAATCAACTTGTATTGTAGGCGCTTTATCATTAATACAATGTTTATGCTAAGTGGGCATTATGCAGTTTTTGTATGAAAAGGAGGAAGAGTTTTCCTTAAACTGTTTGCATTCTGAATCTTTTTAGTTTTTTCTGTCTTGATTTTATCTTTAATAAATGTGAGTGTCACAATGTGGTATGCATCCCTGCAAATAGTGCTCAAAAATCACTTAGCTCTTTGAGAACTGACCAAGTTGCTCAGCTTCCAGAGACGTGGTACGTTCCATTTACCCCTCTTCCTATCCCCAACTCTAAATGATCACCATATCATTGGCTTAGGAAAACATAAAGGAATGTTTGTAACACATAGAAGCAAGTATCTTGCCCCAGAATGTTTAGCTGTGTCTTAAACCAAAGTCTATAAAGGCAAAGAGTCTATATTCTTCATTCTCTAAATTCTTGAGTTCAGAATTAATATTCTTTTAGTGGTGTGCCGCCTCTCTCGCATCAAAGCTTTAAATTACGTATGAAAAATCGAAATGCCTATTTACAAGGAAGACAGTTAAGAACCCCCAATACTAGAAGTTACTCCTGGAAAGAGGTTGTTGGAGTTTAGGAAGAAGATCTGGGAGTAAAGGTCTTAGAGACAACAAATCGAAATTCTAAGTCAGGAGTCAGTAATCTATGGCTTCTGAACCAAATCTCTCCTGCTTGCTATTTGTAAATAAACTTTTATAGGACACAGCCACAGTTAATTTGTTTTTTTAACATGTTTTCTGCGGCTGCTCTCACATAGTTGTAATTGAGACCATGTGGCCTGCAAAGCCAAAAATATTTATTATCTGACCTCTTAGAGAAAAAATTTACTGACCTCAACTTTAAAGGCATAGCTTTATAGATCTTGTTAAAGAAAAAGGGTGAAAGAAAATTAAGAATAAGTTCCCTGGTGATAATAAGGCCCATATATTTAAGTGAAATTAAATAAAATCTTTGTCACAAAAAGTCCAGGAACCAGTGAGTCCATACTGATATAAATAATTTGATAAATGAGTGGAGAGAATAGACAAGTCTCCTGTGCAGAAGAATTCCAAATGGTTTATATAGATACTTTGCCCTTGAGGAGGCAGGACATTTACTTCCCATTCCTTTGATGTGAGTTGTTTATAGCGACTTCCTTCCAAAGAATACAGTATAGAAAGAAGGGGGGGAAAAAGAGCAACTTTACAGTAGGAAACCTGACAACACTACTTCATTCATGTGATGAAGGTCAATATCAGTGGTGCTAAGTCATGTTGCTAGTATGTACCCTTGATATAATGTAATGAAAGCGACATTTTATCTCTGTGATTTTCTCTCAAAAACACATAA
The DNA here is from genome assembly GCF_937001465.1 of Orcinus orca. Taxonomy (NCBI): domain Eukaryota; kingdom Metazoa; phylum Chordata; class Mammalia; order Artiodactyla; family Delphinidae; genus Orcinus; species Orcinus orca. The sequence continues at coordinate 131,134,005 of NC_064560.1, forward strand.
CCCCAGGATAATCGTGAGAAAAACACCAGACAAATCCCAGTTGTGGGATATTCTACAAAATACCTGACTAATACCCCTCAGAACTGTCAGGGGTCTTAAAAATAAGGAAAGTCTGAGAAACTCTCACAGTCATGAAGAATCTAAGGAGACATGACAACTAAATACAATGTGGTGTCCTGGTTGGGATCCTGGACCAGAGAAAGGATGAGCATAGGAATTAGAAAATCTGAATAAAGTATGGACTTTATTAACTGTATCAATATTGGTTCATTAATTATAACACATAGTCCATGTAAGATGCTAATAAGAGGGGAAACTGGGTGTGGCATATAAGGGAGCTCCATTTACTATCTTCATAATTTTTCCTGTAAATCTAAATGTTGCTAAAATTTAAAAAGTCTATTTTTAAAATGGGGACTATGATAATATTTGATCATTTTCCATCTCTAGATCTTTTCTATGGTTTTAAACCCAGTAAATATATAAGGAAGATTTTGAAGAAAGCACAAATCAAGGGATTACACAAAACCTCAATCAGTGTATGTGAAACTCCTTCATAAAAATACTTAACTATTGTAAGCACTATAAACAAAAATTAATTTTATGTAGAGTACTGCAGACCTGGATCCCAAAATAAATTTTAGTTTCTGTAGTATTGATACTATTCTGATATGTTCACCATACTAAAAAAGCTGCTGACAAGTTTCAGTGACTTGGCCAACTCCTCATAATTATTTTCTAAGCACCAATCACTCTTGAGGACCTATATCTTACTAAAGGATAGAGAGGGAAGTAACTGAATCTTTCCATTCACTTTGTTTCCCTTCCCCTCTCTTCCCTGAACTTCTGTTTAACATCATCCTCTTCTCTTATCAGCACTAGGGACTTGTGACCCCAGTAGTACTGGAACCAACAGTAGCCCCAGAGGGATAAAGTTATACTTGTATTCCATGGTATAATGTTCTCTTTAGGAAGTCAGAAGAACATTGGAATCATTGGAAATACATATGCCAAGATTACAAAATTTATTTATTAAAGTACATTATCTGCTATGCTCATTCTGAGTCATCAAAAATAATATGGGAAGAAGTTGATTTGTTCTTCTACACTTGTATGTTGCTTTTAAGCTTGCAAAACTTATTCATGTTCGTATTTCTGGCAACCTGTTCATTAAAAGTGCACAGCCAATGTAGATCAGGCCTCAAATTGTTCATCTGTCATTTTTTCTCTAGTCATATGATCTTTTGAAAGTTACTTGAACAATTATTTCTGTTTTCTCACCTTAAACATAGGTCTAAAGATCTTAATGATATGACCAACAATCTTCAGTCATCATGATATAATGAATGTATACTTTCTGATACCTGTCAATAGATGATAGCTGTAATCAATGATAATAACAATATTATAGCTGTTATTTTTCATTCCTTGCATAGCCAATTGTAATTCAAAAATATTGAATGACTGTCTTACAACTAGCAAATGGCACTATAGAGGTTAAGCTATTGCCTTTGGCATATAATTCATGCAATTACTTATCCAAGAAATATTTATTTATGACCTATTTATTATCAGCAGGTCCTGAGGCCTAGATTCAAGTAAGAAGAGAGGAAACTGTAATAGGAATGATAAAATATATAGAAAATGGGTGGTAGTTTAGAAAGTGGTATGTATAAGAAGAGGGACAAGGATGATGGGAGGCAGAGAAAAAGTATTTTGGCATCAGAGTTATGAATAAATTGAGGTGTCTCAACAAAAATAAAGACACACGTGACCAGTATAAAGAATATAGAACTATTTTTATTAAAGTTCTTGTATCTTTCATATTGATTTCTTAGTATTTAAAACATTTCCTTACTGTAACTACCCTCCTAATATAATATAGACAGAAAGCACTGTCTATATACTTTACAACTTCAGCGATGAAGTACAGGAAATGGATTGGTCATTAGAATGCATCTCTGTGCTGGTAGAGACATAGTTGTATTCTTTATTTTTTTTCCTAGAAATTACACCTTTTATTTCAAGTAATAGACAATCTTCTTTGAATAATTTTGTTTTTATGCTCTCAAACGTTTTTCTGGCCTAACCTTGTCTAGTTGATATATGGTAACATCTAAGTTATTCAAAAACAATAGTTGAATATTATTATTTCAAAGGTAGTTGACCATTGGAGGAAAAAGGAGAAGAGAAAAATAACAAGCAGCCCTTAGATGTATTTTTAAAATATGTTGTATGTGAAAAGAAGCATATGAATTAACTTGTAGAAGCTGATTTCAGTAGCTCTGGAAAGGTGTCAGATCTAGACCTATTAGCAAAACACCAAAATTTAAAAACAAATTAAAAATTCAAATGTTGCATCATTCAATCAATCAGCCATCATAGGTTATGTTACTAAAGATTTTGCGTCTACCAGTAACCACCAATTTGGAATGTCACTATTTTTAGCATGTGCATAAGTAGTCTAAGCAAGAATGTTGTCTAGAAATGGAAATATTGATGCACTAACATCACAGATTTGTATTAATCTCCTGTCCCTGGAAATATTATCCCCAATTCCTTACCATAGATTACAGGAAAAAAATAGAAATTTGAATCCAGGGTATAGGAAAATTTAGATCCCTCAAGAGGAGGTTCTTGGAATGATTATATTTCCCGCAAATAAATGGAATTTTCACCACTCCACTATAAGGTCCATTATTTCCATTTAAGTCTACTGTAAATCAGAGGGAAAATAATCCATATAATCTAAAGAATTATTAATACTAATGTCTTCTTACGTATCCTGCTGAGATGAATTAGGTTTATTTTTCGCACAAACATGTTAAGACTGTTACTTCTTGCCTTGTAACTAAGGTTCGTTGTCAGCTCATTTCTCCTTAGCAACTCAGTGGACATTGCTTGAGATTAAAATCAAGTCAATTAATCAGGATCTTCAGCTGGTTACAGAGAATGGGGGTTTTCTGCTTGCCAGAACACCTGCACTTGTGAAATGGCCTTGGAGCTTAATTGTTTCCAGGTGCAGCACATGCTCATTCTGGGCTATCCCAGAATCGTGGATTTCTGCTGCCAGAGGACACAACTCTGGAAGCTGGAGTTAACTAGTGAGAGAATTAACCCTCAGTTAGGAGAGGTATACGTGCTGCTAATCATTAAAATGGAAATTTGCCGAATATTCTTTGATGTTCAATTTAGGAACAATCTTTTCTTTTTTTAACTAACAGACCCTATTCTTCCAAACTTGAGATACATTTATATATGGTGGTGATAATTTTGTGAAGTTCACTCTATAAATATACCCTCTATGTTTCAGGAACTTGAAATACAGCAGTGAGCAAAGCAAAGATTCTTCATAGAGGTTATATTCTACTGCTAGACATTTATTTTTTCTTTATTTCTCTCCCTTCCTTTCTCTCTCTCACTCTCACTCTCTCTCTTTTCCCCCCTATTTTGGAACAACCTTAAGTTGGACAAATATCTATTTCAGAGTCTAGTCTACATGAAATAATCACACTAGCTTTATGTCAGTTTTGGAGTTTGGAAATGAGTGGATAGTAAGTTTGGTTTTGCTCTGCAGTTTAACTTATTTTCAGTTCAGGGTATCAGAGAATAAGACACCCTACTTTGGAACTTGGTTTCCCTCATATTTTTTTATCTGATTTTGTCAGAAATAATGCTCGGACTGTGTTTTACTAGCCATCTTATATTTAGTTCCCAATTGGTTTGGACATTAGAAAGAGAATGTGTCATCATTAACTACTCTAGTCCTCTCTGGTCACACTCCACTTCTTTTCCTGGAAAATGGTGGCCAAATTATATTTACATTTTAAAGGGTTAGTATTTATACCTTCTCCAGTGAAAACTGTGTGGTTCCTACCTCAAAGCAATAGATTTATCAACAGAATCTTTGGAGAAATTTTGAGCTCAGACTCCTTTATTTCATTTTTTTCCTGAGGGTTTCATTTTTTTCATTTTTACCTACTTGAGGGTAGGTGAAACAAGGAAAAGGAAATATAGTTCTAGACCATCATGAAGTCCATGTGATAACATTCATGAGGAGGACTGCTGATAAAAGGTTCTGGTTCTCTGCTCATCTATTTTTTCTTTTTAATTTCTTGCTAGGTGAGTATGTGCCTCCTAGCTTGTTTATAGCTAACAAAAGATCAGAAAACTGGAAGTAAATCTTATCTCTGATTAAGCCAGAAACAGAAACATCCTAGGATTACTTCCCTGTTGGTTAAAGATCTTCCTTTATGCTATAAGAGTTCCTCCATTCTAGCAAGTTCTGTGTGAATTAGGATATGAGAAAGGATGGCTGTGATGGCAAATTATATCTCATTGTGAGGCTAAAAACAAATCAGTCAATAACTATGTTGACATGAATCTATGATTATCTCAGCAACTCTCTTTTAAATTCCTCAAAAAAAATAGGTGTTGTTTTTATTATTTTTAAGTGCCATGCCAATGCTTACTGGTATGAGTTACCTTCAAAAGGCCATGGAACTGTTCCTTTCTCAGGTAGAGAAGTTTCTGTTTTTAATGTATTTTTCTTCCTAGTGTATCTTATTTGTTTTGAGTGTTCACTGTATTTTCAATTATGAAATATGTTAATGTTTAACTTAAACTGATCCTTAGAGATTTACTCAAGTCATTTATATATTTCTCTTCCTCTTTTTCTTTTTTTTTAATACTATGTTATTTCTCTATACTGGCTCTCTCCAAATTGTGTTTCACAGAACACCAGTGTCTTGTGGGATATTAACTGCTATTACTCAAAAAAGGAACTAATGCTTTACCAGAAATGATGTCCATTCTGGGTTTTAATAGATATCTAATATTTATTTCCCAACTGACTAGGTCTTCGGGATGACAACGGGTGACACAAACACTGTTGTTGGTTGTTTATTCAGTATCCATCATTCCTTCTATATTAAAAGAACTCTGAATTTCCACCAAATGTCTGCTCTCATGTCCGAAATGTGTCAAATATATTTCAAGGAGAGGCTTACCCCAGATTGGCCTAATGCAATTACGGTGGCCCCATTCTCATTGTTTAGTCATCCTTGTGTGATAAAATTCTGGCAGGGATGAATGAGGAGAAATGTACTCTTGCCTCTAAGACACAGAGGAAAAGATCTCTTTCCTTTGAACTTTGTCATATCTGAATATCATTTTTATAATTATTGCAACTCTCTTTCAAATGTTTTCAAAATTTATGTATTAATATCAGTGGCTCTTTTAATAACTGCTACTACAAAGGGGTACAAAGGGGTAGAGTGGAAGAGTAAAGAAGATGGAAGAAAAATTTGGATACTGATGAGAAAGATCCAGTAGAGAGGAAAATTAATGGCACAGGAGAGAGTTGGGGAGGATTGCTGAAGTGATATTTTTGAACAGGTAAGAAGAGCTAAGAGATAGGGAACAAATAGAGAGATTTAGATAGGAGCACAGGTAATCCATATATGTTGTCAGGCAGTAGGGAAGGAATTGTGGGTACGGATGAAGGTAGGTGAGAGTGTATATAGTGGTAGGAGTCTTGAAAGCTTTCTTCTAATTGTTTCATTTTCTGAAGTATTATATTTCTCATAACTTTTTCAAGGTCACATCACTCATAAAGGGAAGAAACAGAGATTTAAACTCTCAGGAGTCTGTTCATATGTTTTTCCTATAAACATTCTAGCACCTGAGAGTAGGCCGGTGTTAAAGACAATGTTGCCAAGGAAAGATTCAAAAATACCTCCTTTAGTAACAGAACCTCAGTTATTTTGTGGTGCCATGTGAACAAATCTAGGCATTCTATCTTAACTGATCTAAAACAAATGTAACAATTCTCTTCCTCACTTTCCCAGCATCGTGCAGATATTGGTGGTCCAGTTCTGGACAATGAACAAGTTTGTTATGAATGTCTCTGGAAAAGTGTTTCTTTCCCAAGTAAAAGAGACCAATGTGGTTAGCACTATCCCTGTTTCACATTTTCGCCTTATATCTTCATTGAATACTCATGATGGCTGGAGCTATAGCAGCCATCTTGCCATTATTAGAAAAGAAAAGAAAAGAAGAAAAGCTCTCTACTTCAAGGTTGGTGGATTAGAAAGACAAAAGCCTAGATTCCTAATGGCATCATAGGACGGATGAACTATTACCTGAAGAAAAATAAATGGCAATTTCAGTTACTGTTATTTAGGAACTACTAATGTAATTCTAAATGGTATGGCCAGAATTCCATCATTATTTAACTTTTGGGAAAAAATAAAAATGTAAAACTGTCAGTTATGATAGAATTCTCAAAATATAGATATTAATTATGAAACACTGATCTCATGATTCTGCTGTGTTCTAAGAAATGCAAAATTAGTTGTCAATTTTTAATCAAGATAGAAATAAATCCTATCACTGCATGTTTAAGTAATGCTTGCCCCTGGTCATTTAGAAATGTTATTCATTTCATGTACAGCTGACACAGTATGTTTTTAAATTCTTAAACAAAATTAACTTTATATTTGGTTAATTAGAAGAAATTAGACATCAAATTAGAAGTTTGAAAATTAAAACATGTGTCTAAATGAAATTCATTTTTTTTAATGGAAAATTTCCCTTAATACCACTTTACAGAATTACATATGTCAATTGTCATGTCAGGAAAAAGTATTTCCAAGCATATTTTGATACAAGATTTTATGGTATAAAATTGAAAAATAATTAAAAACTTGCTGCTGGCAAAGTGAAAAGAAGAAAGATCCTGAGTACTTCCTAATTGAGCCGATCTGTTGAATTACCCAATTCAGAAACTAAATTACTTATGATTTCTTATTATGCAAGATGATAAGTGGCCATATTGGTTAAATGACTTTGAGTTGAATTTGCTGTTACTTTTAGCCAAAGTGTCCTAACTGATAGAATATTCTAACAACTCTAGGAAACACTAGATTTAACAATATTAAAGAATCTTGTTCGTTTGGAGGGTTAGTTTTCGTTTGTTTTCTGTTTTTTGTTTACTGCAGAACTTCACTAAGCCTTTAATATGCTAAGGTACATATTGAATTCCCTAAGCAAAGAGAGTAGGCAGTGTTTTGTAAATTTATTTGATTATAGAATTTGTTATCTTAGAAGCTCTTCTCCCCACAGACACTCCCGAAAACACATATTAAATGGATCTAGCATTCACAGAATCAACATTTTAGCCCTGAAACACAAGAAAGGGAAAAAACCAAAGCATCTAAAAAGGCAGGAATGAATTTAAAACTGGTCTTCCACTGATAGCTGTGCATCTTTAGACAAGCAACTTGACTTCTCTGAGGCTCTGTTTCTTTGTAAATTGGGGGGAAATAATAGTACCTGTATGAGTACTGCTGGGAGAATTCACATGTTGAAACTTATTGAGTAGCTAGAACATAGTGAGTACTCAATGATGCCATTCACAGTGATAGCTTTATTAGTACTACCAGCAATGTTAATGGATATTATTAAAGTGATGTTTTTACATTATTATATATTTCATTGATCTGTGCTGTCCCTGACCCTGAGGGGGCCAATAAATTACTCCTGCCATCTTTGATGATTATCTTGCTTATGTATTATATTATAAATCTGAGATTTATTGAACCGATAGGCAGGATAGGAACAATTAACAAAGTTCAAATGTTACTTTTTTCTGAATTATCCAAGTGCTAACAATGAGAAATTCCTTGGATCTTTAGATTGATAGAGAATGCCACTTGAGTTGTGGGATGATAGTTATTTGTCTAGCATTCAGTGCAGAACATGCTATTTTTTTCTCACCTAAATAAATGGAGATGTAGAGTCAATTTATTATTTTATTGGTAGGAATATAGGGCAGTTTCAGAGGATTCTACTGGCTTTCCCTTACCATACTCTTACTTCACAGGCCAAGGATTCCATTTGGGAGTTACTCCAACTTCCATGTATGTCCATCAAAATTTCCCTCACAGACTGGGAAAATGTCCACTGGGAAAGTTTGTAGACCCAGTGGATTCATTTTAAACCAGACCTTAGCTAAGCATGGCTTAGGACCTGCTCCCTGTATTTACCACTACATCCCTTATGTCCCCATATGTGCTCCATTCCAACTGGGGAGCCAAGAGGATACTTCAGATCTTTGGGCATCAATATCAACTCAGCTGCTGTGCTCAGTAGTCCTCAGAATACATGAGCATTCACCTTTTTCTGTTGCACAGTTACCTGAGTAAATGGCCAGAGATAACTTTGGGAATTGACAAGGGAATTTTTATAGCATATACTTGCCATGGTGTTGCAGGGTCCACTTTCAATTTGTTCCAGATGTAAATATTGACTCATATCTGGGAACTGAGCAATGTGTTGTTATATTTTATCCATACAATCACATTCAGCTTCCTGTATTTCCATTTGTGCCTTTTTATTGTGGATATTAGGGAGCACCATCATTGGCTATCCATCTATTTTTCCCCCAGCATTACCATGTTTATGTCTCCCTCAGAGTTCAGTGCTATTGACTACCCTTCCATCCTTACCCTCCTGTCTTTACAGTAATTGCAGTCTCCTAGATTCTTAGCCTGAAGCACCAGCTGCCCTTTATTATTTCTGTGTCCCATTGTTCCCATTCCCCCATTGAGACCAGCTCTGTTGTGGCTTAGTTCTGGACCGCAGAGGAGAGTGACCTCCAAATTTCTTGTTGGTGCAAGTGCTTTTCTCAGCAGCACAGTACTGATTGCTTCAGGTGAATGATATGTCCTCTGGGCTCTCCTGTGAAACATAATCCTGGGTCTTCTGGCCTCACCATCATGTATCCTTTCCAGTATGCCCACCCCCCAAACCTTATTTCTTTTTCTATCTTCTCGAGGGAAAATTAAGTATTTCTATTTCACTTAGTATGGGCCATTCTTACTCCAGCTTCTAGAGTCATCCTAACAACAAGTTTGCCCCATTCCCTTTGGTCCTTGTTAAGTGCTACATTTCATATCTTCAGAAAGTACCTCCAAATTAATAACATTTTAAATATTCAATCTTATTCTCTGACCTCTTTGATGAAACACCCTCAAAATTCAATCTTATAGATACTCCCCAGGCTCCTACCTGTACTTGCTAGCTAACATTTGCATCATCTTCAGAATGTAATCTCTTTCCTTCCTATTAGACCCACCATATCCCCAGCTGAGAAATGTTGAGCCAGAATCAGCAGGATTAGATAACTAATAAGATATGAATATCTAGGAACAAATGAATGCCTCTTATTCATTGTTTTCTGCTTTCCTTCCATATGTAATGATGTTGACAAAGTGACTCATTGTTCTTTTTAATTGGCTTCATTTTTATACTCCAATTTTTTCTATCTTTCTATAAATGTAATTCACTTTTTTGTTAATGTTTGCTATAAACTGTCATGATATGGAAAAAAATTCTAATTGAATTAATCCAGAAACATCAGTGTAAATGTTTTAAAAACTTTAACTATAGTATCTTTTAAGTGATGATGTATTACATGCTTTCCTAATTGTTCAAACATGATTGATTAAGAGGGAGCCTGATTCTATTGACTACAGTCTGGAAGCTCTGTAGTCAAGTTGAACTTAAATCCTGGTTATGTTGCTTATTAGTTCTGTGACTTAGGTATATTATAAAAGCCCTAACATAATTTCCACATCTACATAAAGGGAATATTTATGCTATCTAATCTATCTCATAGAGCTGATGTGATAATTTATAAACTAATACATTAAAAGCACTTAGCATAAGACTTGGCATAGAGTAAGTGCTCAACAAATAGTACCTACTGGAGGATTATGAGATGTCACATCTTTTCTTGCTTATTCCCATTCCAGCATATATTTTATCATCAAATCTTAGCTCAAATTCTACCTTATTCATAAAATATTCATGTATAATTATAGCTAAAATAAGCTTATTTGGCTGAACTCTAGAGAGATTTTTCTGTACCTTGCTCATGTCTCTTGTATACTTATTTCTTATATTTTGATATTCATAGAGTATCTTGTATCCTAGAATATCATAGCCATCTTTGGAACAGGCATTCTGTTTTGAACATTTTCCTCCCACCCCATCCTTATAGTATTTTGCATGTATCAGGTGTTCAAAATATATGCTCTAAAAAAGTTAAAATAAAGAGCACTGAATCCTAAGTAATGTTGATTTTATCAACAATAAAACAGTTATAACTACTATCCACTCACCACAGTCTTACAATGACAAAGCGAGATATAAATTACAAATGTGGTAAGTGAATTGGGGAAAAAATTAAAGCAAGTGTAGAAGTTAAGGTAGAATTATTATCATGTGCATTTGACTCAAGGTTTCAGGTGCCTACTCTATTAGTAATTATGTAATGAGTTTCATAACTTTCAAGGACAAAGATGCAGTTAGATCATACTGTTGAATAATGCTAGTCAGCCCTCAAACACAAGTGTATAATCCATAGCAAACTCTTAAGCTTTTGAATGAATCAGGAAAAAGACAATTTTTACAGCTTCCTCCTTCTATCTTTCATCATCTTCTTGCCATTGTCTTATTTTAAAGCCTATGTGAATCAAAAGAAAAAAGAAGTGTGTTTTGTTCTCACCATGATGGGCCCTTCATGAAGCTTTTAATTAGCCTCTCCTATGTAGGACATTTATGTATGTAAATTATATGATCCCTTACTGGTCTAACTTTAAGTGGATGATGTGAATGAGAGTGGCTTCATTACTCTTCCTCCTCTTCACATAGCTTAACATACGCATATTCATATTTAAATACATATGCCTATACATTTTAATTTTACAGTAAGTCCCCTACATAAGAACGAGTTCCATTCCGAGAGCACATTCATAAGTCCAATTTGTTTATAAGTCCAACAAAGTTAGCCTAGGTACCCAGCTAACAGAATCGGCTATATAGTACTGTACTGTAATAAGTTTATAGTACTTTTCACACAAATAATACATAAAAAGCAAACACAAAAAATAAAGAAAAATCTTGTAGTACCTTGAAAAGTACAGTAGTACAGTACAACAGCTGGCATACAGGAGCTGGCATCAAGTGAACAGGCTAAAAGAGTTACTGACTGGAGGAGGGGGAGGAGGTGGGAGATGGTAGAGCCGAAGGATCGTCAGCAATAGGAGACGGAGGGCAAGCTGCAATTTCACTCATGCCTGACATTGATGGCGCAGGTTCTGGTTCCTTGCTGGATTCAATTCTATCTACCCTCTTGAAAAAACAATCCAGGGATGTCTGGGTAGTAGCTCTTTTTTTCTTGTCATAGATGACATGGTAGCACTGGTTTGCATTCTGAACGGCTGCTGCAACCTTCGTGTACCATTCTGCATTTGGGTCCTGTGCCTCAAAAACTAACAGTGCCTCCTCAAATAAAGAAAATCCCCTTGCCATTTCCTGCATTGTGAATCTCTTCGGTTCTTCAGTTACTTCTTCTTCCCCTTGTCTCTCTTCTTCCGCCCTCTGGGCCTCCAATTCTATCAGGTCTTCATTAGTAAGCTGCTTGTGTTGCACAGCAAGGAGTTCAGTGAAGTCGTCCTCTTGCGGATATAGCGCCAGCTTCTCACTGAGGGTCACTAAGTTGCTGAAGACCTCTTTGGACTCTTCATCCACCATCTCAAGTCCATGAAAATCGTGAACAATCTGTGGGCAAAGTTTCTTCCAAACCCCATTCATGGTGACGGCTGTAACCTCATGCCAAGCAAAGTCAATGTTTTTTATGGACTTGAAAATTGTCACAAGGTTGTTCCTGATTCGTCACTCACCTTTGCTGTTGATGAAAAGTCTGATGTAAATAATATTTCTTGAAAGTCGCTATAACTCCCTGGTCCATAGGTTGGATGAGCGACATAGTATTCCATGGCAGATGCACTACTTTGACCTTGGCATGAAAGTCGTCCATGAATGAGGGTGGCTTGGAGCATTGTTGAGCAGCAAAAGAAAGTTGAATGGGACATCCTTCTCCAAGCAGTATTTCTCTACCTCCGGGATAAAGTGGTGGAAAAACCAGTCCGGGAAACTGGCCTGTGTAACCCAGGCTTTGGGGTTACTCTTCCACACAACAGGAAGAGAGTCCTTGGCTATGTTTTTAAGGGCTCTTGAGTCCTCTGAATGATAAACTAAGAGAGGCTTCAGCTTCATATCACTGGAAACATTGCCACCGAACAACAGAGTTAGCCTATCCTTTGCTGCTTTAGAGCCTGGCATCAGCTTTTCCTTCTTACTGATGTAACTTCGGTCTGGCATCCTCTGCCAGTACAGTCCTGTCTCATCAGCATTAAAAACCTGCTTGGGTAAATATGCACCTCCATAAATAATTTCTCAAAGTGGTTCAGGAAATTCCTGGACAGCTACCCACATCTGCACTCACTGCCTCACAACTTACTTTTACATTGTAAAGGTTGGCTCTAGCCTTGAACCAATGAAGCCACCATGGCTGGCATTAAAAGATGCACCTTCTGATTCTTCACCATGTTTCTTCTTCAAGTCTTCATAAAGGCTTTTAGCTTTCTCTTGAATGCAGCATTAAGCTGAGCGGGGACTCAGTGCTGCAGCTGTTCCTGCATCCACACACTGAGAAGTTTCTCCGTCTCCTCCATCACTTTTCCACACTTCTTCGATATTACTGTCCACATCATTGGCACAGCAGACTTCACATGTTCCATGATCTTGTCCTTGTACTTTTGAATCATGCTGATGGTTGAATGATTCATGTTATAAGAATGAGCAAAGTCTACCATATTTTCACCTCACTCCACTCTCTCAATTACTTTCACTTTTGTTTCCATCATTATCGCTTGGCACTTCTTAGCAGTACCAGCTACATCACCACTGGTTTTGCGCTTGCTTCCTGACATCCTGGGCTTGAAATAAAGATACTGTACTACTGTACTCTGTACAGTACTGTACAGTAAAGTACACAAAAGCACAACCACTTGTAGAGGATGCATGCACGTGACAATGCACACCAGACACGTGAACTAACTTACGTGACTGGACATGTGAATGCACGTTCGCATCTTTGAAATTTCGCAACTTGAAGGTTCCTATGTAGGGGACTTACTGTATATGAAAAAAGCTTAGTAATTATCGTTTTAGACATTCCATGGCTATTTGTTCTTTTCTAAAAACAACCATTTCTCTTGTTGTATTTGCAAACTACTACAAAGTGGGAATGAGAAAATATTATTGACCCCACCTTGTTTTTGAAGAAAACTCGTTTTTGAAGAATCAGAGAAAAACTAACTTAATTGGTGTCATGGAGCAAAATATAGTGTGCTCACATTAAAAACGAAATCAGTTAAGTACTACTATATCTACTCACACATACACACAATGTATTGACAAAGATTCACTTTTGGAGGTACAGTATTTGGATCTATGATTAATAATAACTCATAAATCAACTGAAGTATAGTTTAGAATTGGGTGTTCTTTTGGTTAGCAGTTAGTGTTTACAAAATATATTTTCTTGGGTGTTTTCAACATTTCTGTTCTGACATTTCCAAGAACATTTTACCAAGTTTACCAATGATTTATTTCTAATTAGTTTGAAGTAATAGGCGGTTTTGTCCTATTCCTTTATGGGAAAATACCTAGTTTCAAATAATTCAAAAAACTACTTAATCAGTGGGTGCAGGTTTTAAAAATATAAATCAGTATCTCCCTAATTTAATAGTTTACTTAATATATAGCTTCTATTTTATAAGAGCAAGAATATATCATTTTTACATCCTCTAGAAAATAAAGCATAATTGCTAAAATAATTAATACAAAGTTCAACTAAAAAGGTATTTTTAGATTATCGTTTAATGTCATTGGTACACCTGTGATCAATAATAGGAAGCATGACTAGCAGTAAAAGAAAAGAATAGAAAAACAGGCATTAAATGGCATGGATTCATAATGCTGAATTAGATGCTATGCATAGTTGAATTAATTTGTCTACTGATTATTTTTCTGCTATGTCAATCCTTTTCTAACAAGAAGTTAAAAATCCAGTTGACTATCCTAAGCAAATTCAGTACTTCCAGGTTACAGAATTAAGTTACCATTATTACATTTAATGAATCCTCAGCATCATACTACTTTATTTCAAGACTTACTATAAAGCTATAGTAATTATGGCAGACTGGTATTGATGTAAGTGTATACATTGAGATCAATCGAAAAGAATAGAAAGTTCACAAGTAAGCACATATATATGTGGTCAATTGATTTTTGACAGAAGTGCCCATGTAATTCAATAAGGGAAGAATAGGTGTGTAGGTTTTGAGAAACCCAGGCCTGGTGGGCACTGCATGCTTACGCGACTGACTCAGTAAAATCTTGAATGAGCTTCCCTGTTCAGCAAAACCACAAAGTGTTGTCATGTGGCATTGTTGGGAGAATTAACAGATCCCCATATGACTCCATTGGAAGGAGATACCTAGAAGCTTGTGCCGTTTCTCCTGAACTTTACCCCATGTGCCTTTTCCCTTTGCTGATTTTAATCTGTACCCTTTCACTATCATAAACCATAACCATGAGTATAACAGCTTTTCTGAGTCTTGTGAGGTTTTTTTTGGCAAATCATCCAGCCTGCTTGTGGCCTTGGGCATCTCTGACCCAATAGTTTTTTCATCAAATGGTACTAGAATTTCTGGATATGTATCTGGAATCAAAACGAAAAATTTAACCCTTATCTCACACCATAGTCAAAACTCAATTTGGAATGGATCACAGACCTAAATATTTAAGCTAGATGTAAATATATAAAACTGCAAACCTTCTAAGCAGAAGTATTAATAGAAAATGTTTATTTACTTGTGATAGGCAGACACTCCTTTTAGAGGATGCAGAAAGCAAAAATCACAAAAGAAAAATTGATAAATTTTACATTATTAAAATATAGACAATCTTGAAAGGCATAGTTAAGAAAATGAAAATATAACCTACTAAGAGAAAATATTTGCAATACATACATAGACTGCTGTGGAGTGAACTGTATCCCCCCCCGCAAATTCATATCTTGAATCCTTAACTCTCAATATGACTATATTTGGAGACAGGATCTATAAGGAGGTAGTTATGGTTAAGTGAAGTCATAGGCTTTAGGCCTTGATCCAATAGGATTAGTATCTTTATAAGAAGAGACACAGAAAACTCACTCTTCCTCTCTCCACCATATGAAGACACAGCAAGAAGGCAGTCATCTGCAAGCCAGGAAGTGAGCTGTCACTAGGCATCCAATCAGCCAGTACCTTGATCTTAGACTTCCCAGACTCCATAACTGTGAGGAAATAAAATTCTGTAGTGTAAACCACGCAGTCTGTGGTATTTTGTTGTAACAGCCTGAAGTGACGAATACAGATGACAGAGGATTTATATCCAGAATAAAGAACTGTAAAAACTCAATAAGAAAAGGAATCCTGAAAAGGGGCAAAAAATTTGGACAGATACTTCATTAAAGACAAAACAAAACAAAATAAACAAATGGCCAGCTAGAACATGAAAAGATATTGAACATCATTAGTTAAGGAAATGCAAATAAATACTACAATGAGAGCGCTTCCCTGGTGGTACAGTGGTAAAGAATCCTCCTGCCAGTGCAGGGGGCACGGGTTCCAGCCCTGGTCTGGGAAGACCCCACATGCCGTGGAGCAACTAAGACCGTGCACCACAACTACTGAGCCTGTGCTCTAGAGCCTGTGAGCCACAATTACTGAGCCTGCACGCCTAGAGCCTGTGCCCCATAACAAGAGAAGCCACCACAATGGGAAGCCCGCTCGCCGCAACTAGAGATAGCCCGCATGCAACAATGAAGACCCAGTGCAGCCAAAAATAAAACGAAAATAAAATAACTTAAAAAAAGAAAAGAAAAGAAAATCCTGGTTTCCCTAAAAAAAGGAATATTACAATGAGATACCAATAAATAACCACTAGAAAGGCTTTAAAAATCTGAACAATACCAGGCGATGGGGAGACTGTATAACTTTAGCTTCAGTCATTGTGTGAATTTAAATAATATGGCCACTTTGGAAAATATTTGCCAATTTCTTATAGAGTTTATTATATACTTACTCTATGACTTAGAAATTCCATTCCTAAAAATTTATTCAAGGAAGATAAAAACATGTGGACAAGAGAAACTTACATGTGAATGCTCATAGCTTTACACTTATGAGACAAAAACTAGAAATAATGTGAATTTGTACCAATAGGTGAACAGATAAATATGCTATATAAATATGATATAATATAGTTAGCAATAAAAAGGAATAAACTACCAATGCATAAAAACTATGTGGGTAAAACTCAGAAATATTATGAAGGGAGTAAAAATCAGGCACAAACAGTATATATACATTATGATTCCATTCACATCAAATTCTAGAGATGGAAAAGCTTATCATGGCAGAAAAAAATCAGTGGTTTGTTGGTATAACAAGAGGGTGCGGGAGCTGATTGCAAAATGACACAAATGAACTTTTGGTGATGATGGAAATATTCTATATATTGATTTTGATAGTATGTTCACTGTGTGTGTATTTGTCATATTTCATTGACGTTTATACTTAACTGGGTGATTAAATTGTTTGTAAGTTATACCACAATACATTTACTTTTAAAAAGAGAGAGTGTAATATGAAGCATGTATGTGTTTGATTTGCATATGCAGCTATTGTCTCTGTTAACACATGAGAAACTGCAAATATTGGCTTCTCCTGTAGAGAGCAATGTTTTGGGAGGGTCATTTTATGTTGTACCTTGGTATGCCTTTTGAATTCTGAATTAAGTAAATGTCTTACCTGTTTTTTTTAGTTACATATTTTGTTTATATCCTAGAACCTAGTACTATTCCTGGAACAAAATAGACACCCAGTAAATGTATATTTAACTAAAACTAAGGCTAGGAACTGAGTCATAACTCATAGTTTACTATATATTGAACACATAGAGATAACTTTCAAAACATCTCAGAAAAAAATGACTTACTGGATAGTATTTCAAGCAAATAATATTTTAGGATAATAATGGAAGAAGGGTTTCCCTGGTGGCGCAGTGGTTGAGAGTCCGCCTGCCGATGCAGGGGACACATGTTCGTGACCCGGTCCGAGAAGATCCCACATGCCGCGGAGCGGCTGGGCCCGTGAGCCATGGTCACTGAGCCTGCGCATCCGGAGCCTGTGCTCCGCAACGGGAGAGGCCACAACAGTGAGAGGCCCGAGTACCGGGAAAATAAATAAATAAATAAATAAATAAATAAATAAAATAATAATAATGGAAGAAAATTTTGCCAAGTATCATTTGTTCTTTCAGTACACTACAAACTGATTCAGAGGGGTCAGAGGTGATGAATCTTAATACAATAAAAATGTTTAAAACTTTGGCATATCTTCTAGCTGAACAGAAGCTCTTGGAATCCATAAAACAGCATCCACTTAAGTCAAGGCATATATCAGATAGTGGTAAAGATAGATTCTTTTCATAGAAAATGTAATAAAATGAAAAACCAACATACAATTTTTTGACAGCATTTCTGAGAGCTAGTGAATCCAGTTCTTCTCTTAAGATACATCTTTTTATTTTATTTGCTATTATTTTATTTTCATTTTCTTCTTTGATTATGGAGACATTTATTATATATCTACTATGTGTGAAGATACTTTTATATCAATACAAATTAACTTGTTCCTATAATTATAGGTGTTAGCAAATCAAATTACACTAGAAATTTAGTAGTCAGCCAGTTTTCATTTCTATTTCAAAATTATAATTTTAGAGAATGTATTTCAGTATTAGAAAGTTTACTTTTAAAACATAATTTTGAGACTATCGAGAAAGGTTGTTGATTCTGTTCTGTTATTCATTTGCTTCTTTTGAATTTGTGCTGCACCTGCAATATTGTGTACTTTTTTTCCCTCACTGTGTACTTTACAAGGGACACTAACAAGTTGGAATGTGTAAAAAAAAGAGAGCAACCTGTGTAACTAGGGGATAGAAAGTTACGTTGCTGATAGTCAATTCTCTTTTTTTTTTTTTCTGGTGTACAACATAATGATTTTTTTTTTTTTTTGTCAGTTCTCTTAAAGATCACCAGAAAAAACCTGTGGATGTGGCAAAGCTGAATTTATTAGACTAACTCCAGAAAGGGTGAACCAACCTTGAGAATATCTTAACAGTGTCTCAAAATAGGAAAAGTTGGCGGTGGGGGGGGGGTGTCTCTAGTGTTTTAGGACATGGATTCAGTGATTTTAGGGTCACGAACAGGTAGGATGGGCAGGGTTTCTGACAAGATATTTTGTCTCTGTAGGCAGGCTGTGGTGATGGTCTTCAAGAGGGCCTTGATCAGCAAAGTTTTGTCTTAATAAGTGAGCTATTTATTTTGGTTCACAGCCTTGCTTAGCATAAGGAAGGGTAAATCTGTTTTGTCTCAGAATTGTTTAGCAAAGAGACAGAAAGGATATTGGTTTTAGTTTTTAGTTCTCTATGTCAGATGAATGACAGTTTAAAAACTGGGGTTGTTTAGTATAAATTTAAAAATAGAATTCCAGCTTGGAGTAAAGAAAAATGATGGTGATCATTAGTTTCTTAAATAAAACTCTGCTATAAAAATTCTGTAAGAGGTATTGTGCAATTGTAATAGTGGCCCTGAAGTAATAGTCCCAGTTCAGTTTCTTGGTGTCCTAAAGAAAAGAAAAAAGTCAAACATTGGAGAAGTGTAATAAATGTAAACAGCACATGGAATTTGTTATGTAATTGTAAAAGTATACTAATTGGGGTGTGTGTGTGTGTGTGTGTGTATAAATATAAAATCGCAATTTTTCAATCATTGTTTTTGTTTGTTTTACTTTCCTGTAGAACTTGATATAGTATTAGATATTGACAACATTTAACTGGTTTTTGGATTAGAATATTTTTGAAGAACTTTTGTGCTCTATAGGAAAAATAGCCTTGGTATCTTTTTATATTGGAATGTTTGACACGCTCTGTGACATGTCCTCGGTGGGAATCTAGTCCTGTTTGTTCTGTAAGAAAAAGCACTTAGATTCTGATCTCTGCTTTGGCAATTAATTCTAGCTGTGTAAACTGGAAGGAGTCATTAACATCATTGACCTCAATGGCTCACTACTAAAATCATTCTAATAATATGAGAAAGAAATTGCATAGCATTTTTGAAACATTATCATAAACTAGAACACAATTTGCAGGTGAGCTAGTTTCATCCTTTCTCTTTAAACTTAAAAGAAGTGCACCTTGGAGATGTCTCGCTTTTTTATGATCTCATATCTAGCATTGCTTAGACTTCGACGTTCCATTGTTCATGGAGTATAGCCGATTCTTCGGCTTCCTTTTGTTAATAAATGAAACTGTGTATTTAAAATCCAAATCCTGTGGAAGCTGGTATACAAGGAAAGCATCTCTCAAAAGTCTTTGTGTTTTTGTCCTTTCTTTTCCCCAACAAATGTAAGCCATTGAGTTAAATAACTGTTGAGTTTCCCAATTCCCCAGGTTGTTTCAATTTGCACAAAGGAGGAAATGTTTTCTATGGAGTAAGGCTATTAATTTGGAAGTAGAGCTTTTCTGGTCTAAATGGGGATGCACATTTAGTGTTGTAAATATTATTATCCTTTCTATTTTATTAAAATGATCTATTTCAAAAAATCTTTGAGTTGTGTTCTAGCTTGATATTCCTTGACATGTAGATGTAGATATAGATATAGGTATAGAGATATAGAATTTTTCCACCTTTACATTTGTTATCTGAATAATTATTTTCCATAATAATAATAAAAACGATTTATCTGCCTCATATATAGTAGTATCTTTAAGTTTCAATTTTATGCAAAATTATGTACAGAGAAGTATTTACCTTCCTTCCTACTAAGTAGGAGAAGTGAGAGAAAATAGTGCTGAGAAACTATTAATTAAAAAAAAAATTCATCTGCAGTTTTGAAATGCAATAAAAGAAGAGCTAAGCAAATGGACTCTGAAGTTAGGTTACCTGCATTTGATTCTCTTACTCCATGATGTGGGAGGTGTTGGTCATTATTTAATTTAT
Organism: Orcinus orca; assembly: GCF_937001465.1. Taxonomy (NCBI): domain Eukaryota; kingdom Metazoa; phylum Chordata; class Mammalia; order Artiodactyla; family Delphinidae; genus Orcinus; species Orcinus orca. The sequence goes on from NC_064560.1 coordinate 131,154,034, forward strand.
TTTAACTCAGTTCCCTTATATGTAAAATAAGGATAATAGTAATACCTAAGTGTTGTAGAAAGATTAAATGATACAATAGATATGGAGCATCTCACAGTACCTAACATATGGTAGCCACTGAATAAATATTAAATATTATTATTTTTGGAGATCCTCTTTCCTTTTCTGCTTCAAATAGCTATGTATACCCAGAGATACCCATGTGCATAGGGATACATGCACAAATTTATCATCCACATTTAGCTTTTGACTTATGAAGCTCTAATTATGCAACCTAGATCTAATTTGGTAGTTGGAGGAAGATTTTTCCATAAACTTCATCAAATAACTTTTTCAAGGACTTATTTAGAGCTTTCATCTTGGAATTGCTTCCAGGAATGTGTTACAAATGCACAGGAGAAACAGCTAAATATTATAGTCTAGAAAACTGATTCAGCATACCTTTCTGAAACGCAGTACACTCTCTTAATGGTGAATTAAAATATTGGTTTAGTTAGGAGCTTGCTGTCTGTGAAGTTAGAAACCTGTGCTTAATATTCTCTCTAAGGAGAACTATAAATTTTCTGCTACTTCAGAGTTGTGGAGTGCTATATAGAAAGTGAATTAAAAGTTTTAAAATAAAAAGTAGATGGAAACAAGTAATTGTCTTTTACAAGAAGTTATCTGACTGGCATATTAAGTTTAGAAAATAAAAGGTCTGAATTCTGAAGTGGAGGAAATGTCGTTTTCAAATCAAATTAAATTTTGATTAAAAAGACATGTAAGTATAATATATACATTAACATTTTCATGTAATATACTTTGTTGAATAAATGAAATATTTAATTAGAAGTAGAAGAATTTTAATACTCATGGACAAAAAAATAGTTGCAAATCCTTGAATTTGTTTCTATCAATCTTCAAAACTTTTTATTCTCTTTTCAGATTCAAGTTCTCCACACTTCTAATGTAAATTTCAATACACTATCTTCATAAAATAAATCAAGAGGCAAACTTTAAGGAAAAAACTAAATTTCACAAAATTTTCTTATTGTTATGCTCTCCATCAACTTTTTAAAAATAATTTGTACCTAAGTTTCTTGAATTGTTGACTTTATAGTTCCTTTGTCACACATATTTGGAAAGTTCTTGACCCAACTTGAACCAAATCACAGTAAGTCTGTCAATAGAATTTTTACAAGCCATGCATTGTGGAGAGTTTATCCTTGAAAGTATGACTAGCACTGATAGATTTAAGTCAATTGAATAACAATTTATGATCAAAACTGCTGAAGTTCTTCAAATAACTCATTTTCCTCAATGTCAGTTAATTTGGCAGGAAATAACAGCTCCTTTGGTGTAAGCAAGGGATGTATAACCCCTCTATTTGAGATTCTTAGAGTTTTCTTTGCTAAATAATTCCAATCTGACGTGTGTGTGTGTGTGTGTGTGTGTGTGTGTGTGTGTGTGTGTGTTTAATGCCCTGTGATATCAAAAGGGCCATTATTCATTCTGACTTCTAGGGATTCCATTTGTGTAATTTCTCATTGGCTTAATTTGTGTATCGTATCTCCTTTCTTATGGAAGAGAAAAAAATACAGAATTGTTTCAGTATTCTTCTTTCATTCATTAGTTATCAACTGTACCATCTTGAAAAGCATAAGACTTTGTTCTGGCACTCAGTTAAATTTTCACAAAATAGCTTGGTCCATTTGGAGTTTGCTTTCTAGCATTTCTAGGACAGGTACAGAGAAGGTTTTATTCTAGGGCAAGACTCTTCTGAGGAAACTACTCATTATCCTGAAGAGTAGAAGGTCTTTTCAAGATGGCTGCTATGGGTTCTGGGAATTGTTTGACTTATTTTTCTTTAGTTCGTTCCTTAGCTTTGTGGAATTTCGCTCCACATATATACAAATTGAATGCAATCAAAGACTCAAAGAGACTCTTCTGCATCTCTTAGTAGACCCTGCTCTGTGCTGCTCTGCCCTCCAAATTCTAGTCACCTCAGTTTCCTTAAATTCTGAACTTTGCCTCCAACTCAGCAAGAATCAAAGAGTTTGAGTTCATTTCCTGCACTGAGACCTGGAGACTATTCCAATAACAGTAAGATAGCACAGTTGTCAGGCTCATCTCATTTGTTTCTTTTCTCTCAGGAATCACAGTCCTGTACTGCCTGTTGTGCAATGTCTGAAAACCATATTTTCATTTTATTTTTCCCTCTGCGTTTTTAGTTGCTTAAAGCAGGGCAACCACTCCCTTGGCAGGTATTTCTTCATGAGCCAAAACTGAAATCAGGTTGGCAGTTTCTTATAAAATTAAACATAAGCTTAACATATAAAATAACCACTCCTGCATATTTACCAAAGAAAAATTAAATCATATGTCTAGAAAGCAATCTATACGCAGACATTCATAACAGCTTTATTTATAATAGATAAGATTTTAAATAACCTCAAAACCCAACAAACTCAAGTGAATTAATATACTTTCATATATTCATATAATGAACGTTTACTGTGAAATATAAGAACACAGCCCTGATATACATTACATGGAAGAATGTCAAAAACGTTTTGCTGAAAAAAGAAGCCAAACCAAAAAAAAGAGTACATGCTCTATGATTCCATTCATGTGAAGTTCTAGAACAAACAAACTAACCTATAGAAATCAGATTGGTCATTGCCTAGGGGATGGGGTGGGGAATTGAACACTAAGATCCATGAAGGATCTTTTTAGAGCGATGGAAAATTTTCTTATTGATACAGCGACCCCCCTACCCTACCCCCAACATACTATGTAAATTAAACACATTTTTTTTTTTTTAACGGTATGCGGGCCTTTCACTGTTGTGGCCTCTCCCGTTGCAGAGCACAGGCTCCGGACGCGCAGGCTCAGCGGCCATGGCTCACGGGCCTAGCCACTCCGCGGTATGTGGGATCCTCCCGCACCGGGGCACGAACCCGTGTCCCCTGCATTGGCAGGCGGACTCTCAACCACTGCGCCACCAGGGAAGCCCACTTAAATACATTCTTAATAAAAGGTAGCTTAGAGCAATGTGGTAGCAATGGAGATGGAATGAAGAATTTGAATTTGGAAAACTTTAGATGGTTAAAACAGACAGGAATTAGTGATGGAAATGATAGTGAAAGAGGAGGGATAGGAAGTTTTCAAGAGTGACTCTGAGGTTCCTGAGTTGGATAGGCATACATTCACTGAAACAGGAAACCCTAGAAAAGAACTAGACTGGAAAAAACTGAGAGGTAGTAGGGAGAGGGCTATTGCTCCAACATTAAGTTGGAAGTATTTTTAATATATGCAAGTGAAAATGTCATGTACTAGATTTACAGGATTGGAACTCAGAGGTGTGCTTTGGAGATATCTTTCACTGGCGTGTAGGTTTAATTAAACCATGGATGTAGACCAAGCTGCCTGAAAGAGTGAGAAGGGAATGGACTTTGAAAAATTGCACGTTTCACTGATATTGTTAAGAGGGTACAGATAGGGTATAGATTTAGTCACACTTTGGTTTATTCATTGATTTGGCAAATAATTTCATATGCCTTTTATTACTAGATACTATTCATTGTAAGCACTATGAATAAACAATCCATAAGATGGAAAGAGAGTCCTACACTTACCACAGATTTAGGATGGAACCAGTTTGACCTATTGTGTAATTTTCCCAGTAGTTCATTCACTATTGGTGCATAATCAACAGATTCATATACTTATGTTGCTATACTGTTGAGCTTTTATCAGCTGTATTCTAAATGACAACAAAAGGTAACAGATTGGAAGCATGTTATTGATGGTCAAAGGAATCTGAGATGGATAAGAAGGGATATAAAAATAAGGAAAGTCTATGCCATGATAAACAAGATTATTCTTTCAGAAAGCAAAAATAGTAAAGGTTAATGAAGATGCCTTCTGGTAGACACAACATGGTTGCTCCTTACAGTATGCAAGGCAATAAGCTTTATGTTCCATCCATATGTGAAGGCTGTCTTTGGAATCATCATTTAATACAGAAGCTGGCTAAACACACACACACACACACATGCATGTCATGTCAGGCCTTTTCTTAATGTACTCTCCTGCTCTTTTTCTGTATTGTTTAAGTTAATGGATAGGAGAATTACCAAACATTCAAATAAACTATTTCTTTCTGCTAAGAAAAAATACTTTGCAGGAAGTTGAAATTGAAATCAAGATTGAGACAGGTATATTCTCTTAGAGAAGTGCAACAGATATCTCAGGGAGAGAGGACTTCAAAAGCAACCAGAAAACAATATGAACATTAAAATATTTAAGCACATCATTTGCCTGTAAAACAGATAAATTTACTGTGTTTTATGACATAAGGAACAATTAACACAAAAATTTTAAAAAGTTATTTTAAAAGTTGCAATTATATTTAAGAAAATAAAATAAATGTTTATTATAGCATTAAATTAAAATCAAGCCTATTGAAGTGGCAGATATTATCAGTAAGCAACGTAACAGGAGGCATTTATTAATTATAGAGCCAGAGGATGGCTAATGGAAAAGACACACCAACCATACAGACTGTCCTCTTGTATCAGGAAACTATGCTCCATTTGACAAATATCTCTTGTCAGATTCTTGACATATTTACAATCCTAGGGTTATTAAGAATACTTCCACAATTTTTCTAAGAAGTTAATACTGCATTCAATTATTAAGTAGTTATAATATTTAATATACTTGCTATAAAATAATTTCTGACATTTAATTTAAAATTCCCTTAGTTTATATTTGTTCTTTCACTAAAATATGCCTCATCATGATTATCCTACTTGCATAATTTGCTTCAAATGCCAATTAAGACACAGATCCTCATTCAAACACATAGAATTTTATATCATTTTTCCTTTTTAGAAATGCCTGTGTTGATAACATTGCTCTTTGTGTGGTGGAAGATTACCAATCACCTCCTCCCTGAGACTATATCCTGTATTTCATTTGAAGAGATCATTATTTGCAACGTATTTTGGCAAAAGATTGAATGAAGTTAGAGCTGTCAGATATAATGATAAAAATCATAGGCTCTGAAGTCAGGCTGCCTGCGTTCAATCCCTAGTCTCACTGTACAGTAAATGCATGGCCTTGAGTGATTGTTTTTAACTTCTCTAACCTCAATTTCCTTATCTATAAAATGGAGAGACTAATAGATGGTATTACTGAGCACGTATAACATGCTAGGCAAAGGTCTAAAAGTTTTTCATGTATTAACTCATAAATCCCCTCAATAACCCTATGAGGTTATTATTATCGGTGTTTAATTTAAAATGAGACATATGAAAAGTAAGGAAAGAAATAATATGTTCAATGCCATGCACTTTGAATCAGGTAATGGTGAGTTTATGTAATCTTTTTTTTTTAATACATCTTTACTGGAATGTAATTGCTTCACAGTGCTGTGTTAGTTTCTGTTGTACAACAAAGTGAATCAGCCATATGCATACATATATCCCCATATCCTCTCCCTCTTGAGCCTCCCTCCCACCCTCTCTATCCCACCCCTCTAGGTCGTTGCAAAGCTCATCTCCCTGTACTATGCTGCTGATTCCCACGAGCTAACTATTTTACATTCGGTAGGGTGTATATGTCGATGCTACTCTCACTTCGCCCCAGCTTCCCCCTCCCCTCCGTGTCCTCAAGTCCATTCTCTATGTCTATGTCTTTATTCCTGCCATGCCACTAGGTTCATCAGTACCATTTTTTTTTTTTAAGATTCCATATATATGCGTTAGTATATGGTATTTGTGTTTCTTTTTCTGACTTACTTCAGAGTTTATGTAATCTTAATCATTGAATACTGATTCCCACAGTCCTACCATGAGATCTACCACTTAGTAGAGCACTTATTACATGGTATGAGTTCTAAAAATATCTATCCTCCTGTTTGTCGTGAGCTGTTGACTCAACTTAGTTAGCTAGCTAGGTAGTGGTGTTCTCTTTTTATCCTTGCCTCTGTTAAGTAACCTCCTCAAGCTTTGCATATAGTTGAAATGTCAAAAATACAGAATTATAAAGAGTAAAATATTAAAATCCATTTATCCCCTCCCCTCAGTTCCAATACAAATATAGTCATTATTAATGATTTGGTGTGTTCTGTGCAGTTGTTTTTCTTTATATACTTTTTACTTACGCACACATAGAAGGTCATATACAAATACCTTACTTTCATTAAATAGTTTGATCATTACACAAGTATGAGATGATGCTATATACTCTTTTGGTTTTGTTTTTTTTAAATAACTAAATAGTTTGTTTATTTATTTATTTATGACTGCATTGGATCTTTGTTAACTGCCTGCGAGCTTTCTCTAGTTGCAGAGAGTGGGGGCTACTCTTCGTTATAGTGCGTGGGCTTCTCGTGATGGTGGCTTCTCTTCTTGCAGAGCATGGGCTCTAGGCGCCCAAGCTTCAGTAGTTGTGGCAAGTAGGCTCAGTAGTTGTGGCTTGTGGGCTCTAGAGCACAGGCTTAGTTGTTGTGGTGCACGGGCTTAGTTGCTCCACGGCCTGTGGGATCTTCCCAGACCAGGGATTGAACCCGTGTCCCCTGCATTGGCAGGAGGATTCTTAACCACTGCACCACCAAGGAAGTCCTTCTATATACTCTCTTAAATTTTTTTATTCAATTTATTTAAACTAAAGAAAAACCCAAAATAGTCCACCCATTTTTCCGTACCCCCCACCTCTTACAATCACCAATCTGTTCTTTGTATCTCCATTTTTTTTAACATTCCACATATATCAGAGATCATACAGTATTTGTCTTTCTCTGTCTGATTTATTTCACTTAGCATAATGCCCTTGAGGGCTGTGTGTGTGTGTGTGTGTGTGTGTGTGTGTGTGTGTGTGTGTGTATAAATAAAATATACTCTTTTGTAGATTTATTAGCCTTTACAAATATCAAAGTACCTATTTTGAAGTAATTTTATGATGGCTGCTCTAAAATATTTGGCAGAGAATTCCAAACTCTGATTTATCTCAGTGTTGACATGTGTCAGTTGTCATTTCTCATTTAAGCTGTGTTTCCTGGTTCTTGGTATGATGAGTGATTTTCAACTATATCCTGGATATTATGTTAGAAGGTTCTTGATCTTACTTAAATCTTATTTTGGCAGGCAGATGCCCTGTTTAGGTTTAGCCTGTAGGTCCTGGTGGCCCTCACAAGCTACACTGATGTTCTGTCTGTGAGTAGATAAGGTACAGCTGTCAGCTGTGGGGAGATGTGGGGAGAGTGGCTGGTTTGTTCTGTCAAAGACTTACTGGTGATGATGCCACAGAAAAGTTGCCCTAGGCCATCATTAGATATGGATCTGAATGCCAAGTTTCTGCTGCTCATCTCTTTCCAGGTCCCTTGGTCAGACAGATCAGGCTTTTCTTGTATTTTATACTTTGTTTTTGTTGTCATTGTTTTTCCTTTTTTTGTTTGCTGGTTTGTCTTTCTGTTCAGGGTTGGAGGGCTCCCTGACACACTATTAGGCGTGCATAGTATAAAAATAAAATCCAGGGAACTCATAGGTGTCCTTTTGGTCCTGTGGACCCTAGCCAGTCTATTTTCTTTCTCTCTACTTTGCAGAGTCTTTTTATGATTGTCTTTTGAATTATTTCTAGGGTGTTTAGTTGAATTTAGGAAGATGGAACAGGGGAAATTGGTTCTATACTATCTTACCCTAGAACTGGAAGCTCAAAGCATCTATTTTTAATTGTTTGTTTTCTGTCATTAATTTTGCTTTTAGTTTGATTACATCCTCTCCTTCACATTATTTAGGTTTATTCCACTGCTTTTCTTTTAAATTACTGAGTTTAATGTCTAGTATATTCAGTTAAATCTTCTTTGTTTTCTAATAGAGTTGGCATTGCAAGATTTTATTTTTTACAGAAAACAAATGGGGTGACACCTCAGGAATTTTTATGTTCAACGTTTTCAGTGTATTTTGAAAAGAGAAAGGTAGCTTACCAAGTGAAATAAAGGTCCCATTTTTCCAATGGTGGAGTTCACACTGGGAGGGGGCAGCCAGCCAGGAAATGCTTTCACAGTCTTTTTTCCTCCAGCAGTGGCCCTGTGACTATTTCTGGCCAGTAGAGTGTGAGCAGAGACTTCTGTGCCACCTCCAGGCCTAATCAGTAAAAACCTTCACCACATGCAAAAAATAATACAGACCCTATGAGCCCAAATTCTTGAATAATTCTTTGAAATTTGCCTTCCTGTGTTTATACACTCAGTACTGAAAAACTTCAGTTACATGTATCACTGTATACATGTTTAGATCTATAATTTGTGTATCTTATCTGCAAGCTGAAAAAGATTCCCTCATTTGCAAATGAGTTATTTAGAAGAGTCTGTCTTTAAATTTAACTGAAAGGCTTTTATTTTGATTACTACTTCAGTGTTATTTTCTAATTGTATTCATTGCATTTAGAAAATATAACATTAAAAAACTGCTTTTTGAAATGTATTGATATAACCTTTATGAATTCATATATGATCACTGTTACTAATATTGCACAAGTTTTAGTAAAAAATGAGTAATCCATGTAACTAGAGTACAATATTCATTGTTTGTCTATTAGATCAAGCCTACTTACTCAGTTCCTCTATATACTTAATACTTGTTTTCCATTTGTTTTACTGATTTCTGAGAGGAGTGTGTTAAAGTTTTCAAATATAATTTTGTGTTTGATCATTTCAATTTTGCTTATATATTTCAAAGTAATGATTAAATACATTAAAAGTCACAAGTGTTATATCATAAGTATGTTTTTATCTTTAGTAACATTTTTTCTTATTTATTTTCTGAATACTATTTTGTTTTATAGTAATAAAATGATACTATAATTTATAGAATTTTAAAAATTATTGTGATAAGACTACTTGAGCTCTACCTAAGGGCTCAATACAGTGTTGTTAATTCTAAGTATAATGTTGTATAGCAGATCTCTAGAACTTATTCATCTTGTGTAACTGAAACTTTATACCCCTTGAAAAGCAATCACCTCTCTTCACTCTCTAGCAACCGCCATTCCACTCTTTGTGTCTGTGCGTTTGACTGTCTAACATACCTCATGCAGTGGGATCATGTAGTATTTGTCCTGTGACTGGCTTATTTCACTTAACATAATGTACTCCAGGTTCATCAGTGCTGTTGCATATGGAGGTATCTCCTTTTCTTTTAAGGTTGAAAAATCATCGTTTGTGTGTGTGTGTGTGTGCACTCATGTGTGTGTGTTTTCTTTATCCATTCATCTCTCAATGGATATTTAGGTTATATCTGTGTCATGGCTATTGTGAATAATGCTGCAGTGGACATTGGAATGCATATATCTCTACAGGATCCTTATATCAATTCTCTTGGCTATATACCCAGAAGTGGGATTGATTGATCATATGATTATTCTATTTTGAACTTTTTTGAGTAAAGTCCATCCTGATTTCTATAGTGGCTGCACCATTTTAAATTTCTACTAACACCATACAAGGGGTTCTATTGGGTTGGCCAAAAGGTGCATTCATTTTTTTCCATAAGATGGCTCTAGTAGCACTTAGTTGTCTTTAACTTCATTTAAAACGATTTCATTAGGTTGTATGGTGACAGCTGACATATCAGCATGCATTTAAAAAAACTTATCAAAATTGGTGAATAGCCATTTGTGTAGCCATTTTAATATTGAAGATGGAAGAAAAAAAGCAACATTTTCGGCATATTATGCTTTATTATTTCAAGAAAGGTAAAAACGCAACTGAAACACACAAAAGGATTTGTGCAGTATATGGAGAAGGTGCTGTGACTGATCGAACGTGTCAGAAGGGGTTTGCAAAGTTTCATCATGAAGATTTCTCACTGGGTGATGCTCCACAGTCAGGTAGACCAGCTGAAGTTGATAGCTATCAAATAGAGACATTAATTGAGAATAATCAGTGTTATACCACGTGGGAGGTAGCTGACATACTCAAAATATCCAAATCAAGTGCTGAAAATCATTTGCACCAGCTTGGTTATGTGAATCGCTTTGATGTTCAGGTTCCACATAAATTAAGCGAAAAAAACCTTCCTGACCATATTTCTCCATGCGATTCTCTACTTAAATGTAATTAAAACGTTCCATTTTTAAAACAAATTGTGATTGGCAATGAAAAGTGGATACTGTACAATAATAATGTGGAAGGGAAGGAATCGTGGGGCAAGTGAAATGAACCACACCAAAGGCCGGTCTTCATCCAAAGAAGGTGATGGCGGGATTAGAAGGGAGACCTTTATTATGAGCTCCTTCAGGGAAAACAAGTGATCAATTCCAGCAAGTACTGATCCCAGTTAGACCAACTGAAAGCAGCACTTGATGAAAAGCATCCGAATTAGTCAACAGAAAACACATAATCTTCGATCAGGATAATGCAAGACCACATGTTTCTCTGATGACCAGGCAAGAACTGTTACAGCTTGGCTGGGAAGTTCTGATTCATCCGCCATATTCACCAGACATTGCACCTTTGGATTTCCATTTACTTCAGTCTTTATAAAATTCTCTTAATGGAAAAAATTTCAATTCCCTGGAAGACTGTAAAAGGCACCTGGAACAGTTCTTTGCTCAAAAAGATAAAAAGTTTTTGGAAGATGGAATTATGAAGTTGCCTGAAAAATGGCAGAAGGTAGTGGAGCAAAAGGATGACTGCGTTGTTCAATAAAGTTCTTGGTGAAAATGAAAAATGTGTCTTTTATTTTTACTTCAAAACAGAAGGAACTTTTTGGCCAACCAAAAAGTTATCCACATACTCTTGAACACTTTTCTTTTTTTTCTTTGTTTTGTAACATCTTTATTGGAGTATAATTGCTTTACAATGTTGTGTTAGTTTCTGCTGTATAACAAAGTGAATCAGCTCTACATATACATATATCCCCTTATCTCCTCCCTCTTGCATCTCCCTCCCACCATCCCTATCCAACCCTCTAGGTGGTCACAAAGCACCGAGCTGATCTCCCTGTGCTATGTGGCTGCTTCCCACTAGCTATCTGTTTTACATTTGGTAGTGTATATATGTCCATGCCACTCTCTCACTTCGTCCCAGCTTACCCTTCCCTCTCCCTGTATCCTCAAGTCCATTCCCTATGTCTGCATCTTTATTCCTGTCCTGCCCCTAGGTTCCTCAGAACCATTTTTTTTAGATTCCATATATATATCTTAGCATACCGTATTTGTTTTTCTCTTTCTGACTTCACTCTGTATGAAAGACTGTAGGTCCATCCACCTCACTACAAATAAGTCAATTTTGCTTCTTTTTAAGGCTGAGTAATAATCCATTGTATATATGTGTTACATCTTCTTTATCTATTCATCTGTCGATGGACACTTAGGTTGTTCCATGTCCTGGCTATTAAAAATAAAGCTGGGGTTTCCCTGGTGGTGCAGTGGTTGAGAGTCCGCCTGCCGATGCAGGGGACACGGGTTCATGCCCCGGTCCGAGAAGATCCCACATGCCGCAGAGCGGCTAGGCCCGTGAGCCGTGGCCGCTGAGCCTGCGCGTCCGGAGCCTGTGCTCCGCAACAGTGAGAGGCCCGCGTACCGCAAAAAAAAAAAAAAAAAGCTGCAATGAACATTGTGGTACATGTCTCTTTTTGAATTATGGTTTTCTCAGGATATATGCCCAGTAGTGGGATTGCTGGGTCGTATGATAGTTTTATTTTTAGTTTTTTAAGGAACCTCCATACTGTTCTCCATAGTGGCTGTATCGATTTACATTCCCACCAACAGTACAAGAGGGTTCCCTTTTCTCCACACCCTATCCAGCATTTATTGTTTGTAGATTTTTTGTTGATGGCCATTCTGACTGGTGTGAGGTGATACCTCACTGTAGTTTTCATTTGCATTTCTCTAATGATTAATGATGTTGAGCATTCTTTCATGTGTTTGTTGGCAATCTGTATATCTTCTTTGGAGAAATGTCTGTTTAGGTCTTCTGCCCATTGTTGGATTGGGTTGTTTCTTGTTTTGACTGCATGAGCTGCTTGTAAATTTTGCAGATTAATCCTATGTCAGTTGCTTCATCTGAAAATATTTTCTGCCATTCTGAGGGTTGTATTTTCATCTTGTTTATGGTTTCCTTTGCTGTGTAAAAGCTTTTAAGTTTCCTTAGGTCCCATTTTTCTATTTTTGTTTTTATTCCATTTCACTAGGAGGTGGGTCGAAAAGGATCTTGCTGTGATGAATGTCATAGAGTGTTCTGGCTATGTTTTTCTCTGAGAGTTTTATAATGTCTGGCCTTACATTTAGGTGTTTAATCCACTTTGAGTTTATTTTTGTGTATGGTGTTAGGGAGTGTTCTAATTTCATTCTTCTAAATGTAGCTGTTCAGTTTTCCAAATACCATTTATTGAAGAGGCTATCTTTTCTCCATTGTATATTCTTTCCTCCTTTATGAAAATTAAGGTGACCATATGTGTGTGGGTTTGTCGCTGGACTTTCTATCCTGTGCCATTGATCTATATTTCTGATTTTGTGCCAGTACCATACTGCCTTGATTACCTTAGCTTTCTAGTATTGTCTGAAGTCCGGGAGCCTGATTCCTCCAGCTCCGTTTTTCTTTCTCAAGCTTGCTTTGGCTATTCGGGGTCTTTTGTGTTTCCATACAAATTGTGACATTTTTTGTGCTAGTTCTGTGAAAAATACCATTGGTGGTTTCATAGGGATTGCATTGAATCTGTGGATTGCTTTCGGTAGTACAGCCATTTTCACAATATTGATTCTTCCAATCCAAGAACATGGTATATCTCTCCATCTGTTTGTATCATCTTTAATTTCTTTCACCAGTGTCTTATAGTTTTCTGCACACAGTTATTTTGTCTCTTTAGGTAGGTTTATTCCTAGGTATTCTATTCTTTTTGGTGCAGTGGTAAATGGAAGCATTTCCTTAATTTCACTTTCAAATATTTCATCATTACTGTATAGGAATGCAAGAGATTTCTGTGCATTAATTTTGCATCCTGCTACTTTACCAAATTCGTTGATTAGCTCTAGTAGTTTTCTAGTAGCATCCTTAGGATTCTTTATGTATAGTATCATGTTATCTGCAAATAGTGACAGCTTTACTTCTTCTTTTCCAATTTGGATTCCTTTTATTTCTTTTTCTTCTCTAAAAAAAAAGATTGCTATGGCTAAAACTTCCAAAACTATGTTGAATAATAGTGGTGAGAGTGGACAACCTTGTCTTCTTCCTGATCTTAGAGGAAATGGTTTCAGTTTTTCACCATTGAGAACGATGTTGGCTGTGGCTTTGTCATATATTACCTTTATTATGTTGAGGAAAGTTCCCTCTGTGCCTACTTTCTGGAGGGTTTTTATCACAAACGGGTGTTGAATTTTGTTGAAAGCTTTCTCTGCGTCTATTGAGATGATCATATGGTTTTTCTCCTTCAATTTGTTACTATGGTGTATCACATTGATTGATTTGCGTATATTGAAGAATCCTTGCATTCCTGGAGTAAACCTCACTTGATCATGGTGTATGATCCTTTTAATGTGCTGTTGGATTCTGTTGGCTAGTATTTTGTTGAGGATTTTTGCATCTATGTTCATCAGTGATATTGGCCTGTAGTTTTCTTTCTTTGTGACATCCTTGTCTGGTTTTGTTATCAGGGTGATGGTGGTGTCGTAGAATGAGTTTGGGAGTGTTCCTCCCTCTGCTATATTTTGGAAGAGCTTGAGAAGGATAGGTGTTAGCTCTTCTCTAAATGTTTGATAGAATTCATCTGTGAAGCCGTCTGGTCCTGGGCTTTTGTTTGTTGGAAGATGTTTAATCATAGTCTCAATTTCAGTGCTTATGATTGGTCTGTTTACATTTTCTATTTCTTCCTGATTCAGTCTCGGCAGGTTGTGCATTTCTAAGAATTTGTCCATTTCTTCCAGTTTGTCCATTTTATTGGCATATAGTTGCTAGTAGTAATCTCTCATGATCCTTTGTATTTCTGCAGTGTCAGTTGTTACTTCTCCTTTTTCATTTCAAATTTAGTGATTTGAGTCTTCTCCCTGTTTTTCTTGATGAGTCTGGCTAATGGTTTATTAATTTTGTTTATCTTCTCAAAGAACCAGCTTTTAGTTTTATTGATCTTTGCTATCGTTTCCTTCATTTCTTTTTCATTGATTTCTGATCTGATCTTTATGATTTCTTTCCTTTTGCTAACTATGAGGTTTTTATGTTTTTCTTTCTCTAATTGCTTTTGGTGTAAGGTTATGTTGTTTATTTGAGATGTTTCTTGTTTCTTGAGGTAGAATTGTATTGCTATAACTTCCCTCTTAGAACTGCTTTTGCTGCATCCCATAGGTTTTGGGTCATCATGTTTTCATTGTCATTTGTTTCTAGGTATTTTGTTATTTCCTCTTTAATTTCTTCTGTGATCTCTTGGTTATTTAGTAATGTATTGTTTAGCCTCCATGTGTTTGTATTTTTTACAGATTTTTTCCTGTAATTGCTATGTAGTCTCATAGCGTTGTGGTCGGAAAAGATATTTGATACAATTTCAATTTTCTTAAATTTACCAAGGACTGATTTGTGACCCAAGATATGATCTATCCTGGAGAATGTTCCATGAGCGCTGGAGAAGAAAGTGTATTCGGTGTTTTTGGATAGAATGTCCTAGAAATATCAATTAAGTCCATCTTGTTTAATATATCACTTAAAGCTTGTGTTTCTGTATTTATTTTCATTTTAGATGATTTGTCCATTGGTGAAAATGGGGTGTTAAAGTCCCCTACTATGATTGTTTTACTGTCAGTTTCCCCTTTGATGGCTGTTAGCATTCACCTTATATATTGAGGTGCTCCTATGTTGGGTGCATAAATATTTACAATTGATTTATCTTCTGCTTGGATTGCTCCCTTGATCATTATGTTGTGTCCTTCTTTGTCTCTTGTAATAGTCTTTATTTTAAAGTCTATTTTGTCTGATATGAGAATTGCTATTCCAGCTTTCTTTTGATTTCCATTTGCATAGAATATCTTTTTCCATCCCCTCACTTTCAGTCTATATGTGTCCCTAGGTCTGAAGTGGGTCTCCTGTAGACAGCATATATATGGGTCTTGTTTTTGTATCCATTCAGCCGGACTGTGTCTTTTGGTTGGAGCATTTAATCCAGTTACATTTGAGGTAGTTATTGATATGTATGTTCCTATTACAATTTTCTTAATTGTTTTGGGTTTGTTATTCCAGGTCTTTTCCTTCTCTTGTGTTTCCTGCCTAGAGAAGTTCTTTTAGCATTTGTTGTAAAGCTAGTTTGGTGGTGCTGAATTCTCTTAGGTTTTGCTTATCTGTAAAGGTTTTAATTTCTCCGTTGAACCTGAATGATATCCTTGCTGAGTAGAGTAATCTTGGTTGTAGTTTTTTTTTTCCTTTTTATCACTTTAAATATGTCATGCCACTCCCTTCTGTCTTACAGAGTTTCTGCTGAAAGATCACCTGTTAACCTTATGGTGATTCCCTTGTATTTTATTTGCTATTTTTCCCTTGCTGCTTTTAATATTTTTTCTTTGTATTTAATTTTTGATAGTTTGATTAATACGTGTCTTGGCTTTTTTCTCCTTGGATTTATCCTGTATGGGACTCTCTGTGCTTCCTGGACTTCATTGACTCTTTCCTTTCCTATGTTAGGGAAGTTTTCAACTATAATCTCTTCAAATATTTTCTCAGTCCCTTTCTTCTTCTCTTCTTCTGGGACCCGTATAATTTGAATGTTGGTGCATTTAATGTTGTCCCGGAGGTCTTTAAGACTGTCCTCAATTCTTTTCATTCTTTTGTCTTTATTCTGCTCTGTGGTAGTTATTTCTACTATTTTATCTTCCAGGTCACTTATCCATTCTTCTTCCTCAGTTATTCTGCTATTGATTCCTTCTAGAGAATTTTCAGTTTCATTTATTGTGTTGTTCATCATTGTTTGTTTGCTCTTTAGTTCTTCTAGGTCCTTGGTAAATGTTTCTTGTATTTCTCCATTCTATTTAAATGATTTTGGATCATCTTTCCTTTCATTACTCTGAATTCTTTTTCAGGTAAACTGCCTATTTCCTATTCATTTATTTGGTCTGGTGGGTTTTTACCTTGCTCTTTCATCTGCCTCATATTTCTCTGTCTTCTCATTTTGCTTAACTTACTGTGTTTGAGGTCTCCTTTCAACAGGCTGCAGGTTCGTAGTTCCTGTTGTCTGCCCCCAGTGGATGAGATTGGTTCAGTGACTTGTTTAGGTTTCCTGGTAGAGGGGACTGGTGCCTGTTTTCTGGTTGTGTGGAGCTGGATCTTGTCTTTCTGGTGAGCAGGGCCATGTCTGGTGTTATGTTTTGGGGTTTCTGTGAACTTAGTATGATTTTAGGCAGCCTCTCTGCTAGTGGGTGGGGTTGTGTTCCTGTCTTGCTAGTTGATTTGCATGGGGTGTCCAGCAGTGGAGCTTGCTGGCCATTGGGTGGAGCTGGGTCTTAGTGTTGAGATGGAGATCTCTGGGAGAGCTCTTGCCATTTGATATTATGTGGAGCCGGGAGGTCTCTGGTGGATCAATGTCCTGAACTCAGCTCTCCCACCTCAGAGGCACATGCCTGACACCTGGCCGGAGCACCAAGACCCTGTCAGCCACACGGCTCAGAAGAAAAGGGAAAAGAAAGTAAGAAAGAAAGAAAAAGAATAAATAAAATTTAAAAAATTATTAAAATAAGAAATAAAATAAATTATTAATAATTAAAAAACTCTGCAAGCCAGAAGGGACTGGCAGGACATATTGAAAGTGTTGAAGGAGAAAAACCTGCAACCAAGATTACTCTACCCAGCAAGGATCTCATTCAGATTTGATGGAGAAATTAAAACCTTTACAGACAAGCAAAAGCTGAGAGAGTTCAGCACCACCAAACCAGCTCTACAACAACTGCTAAAGGAACTTCTCTAGGCAAGAAACACAAAAGAAGGAAAAGACCTACAATAACAAACCCCAAACAATTAAGAAAATGGGAATGGGAACACACATATCGATAATTACCTTAAATGTAAATGGACTAAATGCTCCCACCAAAAGACACAGATTGGCTGAATGGATACAAAAACAAGACCCATATATTTGCTGTCTACAAGAGACCCACTTCAGACCTAGAGACACATACAGACTGAAAGTAAGGGGATGGAAAAAGGTATTTCATGCAAATGGAAACCAAAAGAAAGCTGGAGTAGCAATTCTCATATAAGTTATATATATATATATATATATATATATATATATATATGTAGTTTGCTTGAGTGCAGTGTTTTTTGTTTTCTGTACTGAATTCATTAGCATGGGTCGTTATAAAATTTAGCATAGGTCAATATGTAATTTGTAAACTAATAAGGTCTTAAAAGTGAGGAATTAAGTCTTTTAAATTTAATTATTTATTGCAAAGAGCAGAATAGCATACATAAACAGGTGCCTAAGGAAAACTTGTATTCTAATATGGAACTCTCATGAACACCTTTTTTTTTCTTCTAACGGTATGATAGTAGGCCATTTGATTATTTTTATGGCTTTAACTTTACAACAATGAAATATTCGTAAATTTTAAAAAGTATTTTTCTTTATTTGATGCGGGTGGGATACTGGAGAAATGAAAGGTCAAACATCTATTGAGGAATCCATACTTGTCTATATATTGTGTACTTTTATTTCAAGAACTGATTTAAAATTCCTAAAAGGATGCTATAATAAGTTATTATGCCATTTTACAGACTGAATTAAGTGAATTTCAGGGAGGTATGAAACTTGCCTAAGGCTATCCAGCTACCAAGCGGTAGAAGTGAGAATTAAATCCAGGTATACCTATAAAAAAAAATAAAAAAAAATAAAAAAAAAAAAAAGAAGGCGAGGGCAGCACCAGGGTAGGGGGTTGTTAGTTTTATAGGGGTGAGTAATTTCATACGCTGATGAGTGGGAGGAGTATTCCAGCTATTTTGGGGAAGGGGTGGGGATTTCTAGGAATTGAGCCACCGCCCACTTTTTGACCTTTATGGTCATCCTTGGAACTGTCGTGGCACCTGTGGGTGTGTCGCTTAGCTTGCTGATGTGTTACAATGAGTGTATACTGAGGCTCAAGGTCTAGTGGAAGTAGACTCGTCCGCCATCTTGGACCTATTTTGTTCTAATCAGTTTATGTTGTGTCCTCGGGCTATGTAATTCTTTTAAAGGTTGTGCCCTGCCCCCTTTCCTCCTGTTTCATATTGAATATATAATATTTACCAGAGTATGTTTTAATAATTAATACATGATATATTGTATAATTAATTTATATATCATATATATAATGATATCTATAGGTATTTGTTCTAATAAGTCATTAAAAATAAATGAATATTCAAAAAAAATTATTAAAATAAGAAATAAAATAAATTATTAATAATTAAAAAACTAAACAGTAATAAAAATGAATAGAAAGAAAGAAGAGAGCAACCAAACCAAAAAACAAATCCAGTAATGATAACAAGCACTAAAGACTATACCAAAAAAAAAAAAAATGGAGAGACAGAATCCTAGGACAAATGGCAAAAGCAAAGTTATACAGACAAAATCTCACAAAGAAGCATACACATACTCACAAGAAGAGAAAAAGGAAAACAATATATATCTATATATAAAATAAAGGAACAGAACTATCAAATCAATGAAAAAATCTACCAATGATAATAAACTCTAAATACTAAGCTAAGATAGACATAAAACCAGAGACAAATTAGATACAGAAAGCAAATCCCAAGTCTACAGTTGCTCGCAAAGTCCATCACCTCAGTTTTGGGATGATTCGTTGTCTGTTCAGGTATTCCAGACATGCAGGGTGCATCAAGTTGATTGTGGAGATTTAATCCACTGCTTCTGAGGCTGCTGGGAGAAATTTCCCTTTCTCTTCTTTGTTCCCACAGCTCCCAGGGGCTCAGCTTTGGATTTGGCCCCGCCTCTGTGGGTAGGTTGCCTGAGGGCGTCTGTTCCCCACCCAGACAGGACAGGGTTAAAGTAGTAGCTGATTAGGGGGCTCTGGCTCACTCAGGCCAGGGGGAGGGAGGGGTACGGAATGAGGGGCAAGCCTGCGGTGGTAGAGGCCAGCATGATGTTGCAACGGCCTGAGGCTCACTCTGTCCTCCCAGAGAAGTTATCCCAGGATCATGGGACCCTGGCAGTGGCAGGCTGCACAGGCTCTGAGGAGGGGAGCTGGGGATAATGACCTGTAGTTGCACACAGGATTCTTTGTTGCTGCAGCGGCAGCTGCCTTCGCATTTCCTGCCCATCTCTGGTGTCCGCCCTTATAGCCGAGGCTTGCGCCCATCTCTGGAGCTCATTTAGGCAGTGCTCTGAATCCCCTCTCCTCGTGTACCCTGAAACAATGGTCTCTTGCCTCTTAGGCAGTTCCAGACTTTTTTCTGGGCTCCCTCCCAGCTAGCTGTGGCACACTAGCCCCCTTCAGGCTGTGTTCACGCAGCCAACCCCAGTCCTCTCCCTGGAATCTGACCTCTGAAGCCAGAGCCTCAGCTCCCAGCCCCCACCTGCCCCAGTGGGTGAGCAGACAAGCCTCTCAGGCTGGTGAGTGCTGGTCAGCACTGATCCTCTGTGCGGGAATCTCTCTGCTTTGCCCTCTGTACCCCTCTTGCTGAGCTCTCCTCCATGGCTCCAAAGCTTCCTCCCTGCCCATCTCCCGCCTCCACCAGTGAAGGGGCTTCCTAGTGTATGGAAATTTTTCCTCCTTCACAGCTCCCTCCCAGAGGTGCAGGTCCCATCCCTATTCTTTTGTCTCTGTTCTTTCTTTTTTTCTTTTCCCCTCCCCAGGTACATGGGATGTGTCTTGCCTTTTGGGAAGTCAGAGGTCTTCTGCCAGCGTTCAGTAAGTGTTCTGTAGGAGATGTTCCACATGTAGATGTATTTCTGATGTATTTGTTGGGAGGAAGGTGATCTCCACGTCTTACTCCTCCCCCTTCTTGAAGGTCTATCCTTGAACACTTACATCATTTTGATAATAACCATCTTAGCAAAAGCATTTTTGTTTTGATTTGCATTTCACTGATGATTAGTGATGTTGACTATGTTTTCATAGAGCTGTTGGCACTTGTTTGTCTTTGGAGAAACAAATGATTTGCCCGTTTATTTATTTATTTATGTTTTTAGTTATTGAGTTTTGGGGGTTCCTTATATATTTTGGATTTTAGTTCCTTATTAAATATATGCCTTGCACTATTTTTTTAACCACTGTATAGGTTGCCTCTTCACTCTATGATGTTTTCTTTTGCTGTACAGAAACCTGTTTGTTTGATATAGTCTCACTTGTCTATTTTGCTGTTTTTTGCTTCTGTTTTTGTTGTCATATCTAAAAAATCACTGCCTAGACCGATGTCATGACGTTTTTCCTCTGTGTTTTCTTCCAGGAGTTTTAAAGTTTCAGTTTTCACATTTAAATCTTTAATCCATCTTGCATTGATTTTTGTGTACGGTGAAAGATAATTTGTAAATCTTTGCATGTGGATATCCAGTTTTCTCAATACCATTTCTTTAAGAGACTGTTTTCCCCACTGTGTATTCTTGTTATCCTTGTCAAATACCTGTTGTTTGTTTTACCCTAATAGCAAAGCCAGACAAAGATACTACACGAAAAGAAAACTAGAGGCTAATATCTCTAATGAACATAAATACAAAAATTCTCAGCAAAATACCAGGGAGCTAAATTCAACAGGACATTAAAAAGATCAGACAAGATGATCAAGGGAGATTTTTCCATGGCACACAAGGATAGTTCAGCATATGCAAATTGCTAAACATGATCCACCACAATAACAGAATGAAGGATAAAAAGCACATGATCATCTCAAAAGATGCAGAAAAAGCTTTTGAAAAAATTCAGTATCCTTTCATGATAAAAACGCAGACCAAACAAGATATAGAAAGAATGTACCTCAAAATAATAAAGGCCATGTATTAAAAGCCCATGGCTAACATGGTGGTCAATGGTTAAAAAAAAAGACTGAAAGCTTTTTCTCTAAGATCACGAATAAGACAAGGATGCCCACTCCCACCACACCTATTCAACATAGTACCGGAAGTCTTGGATAGATCACTTCAGCAAGAAAAATAAAAAGCATCCAAATTGAAAAGGAAGAAGTATGCTTGTCTCTGTCTGCATATGTCATAGTTTTATATGTAGAAGACCCTAAAGACTCAGAGAAAAAGTGTTCGAACTAATAAAAAATGCATCATAGTTGCAGGGTACAAAATCAGTATATAAAATAGTTGCTATTTACGACAGCATTTAAAAGAATAAAGTGCTTAGGAATTAATTTACCCTTGGAGATGAAACATCTGTACACAGAAAACTGTAAAACATCAATGAAAAATTTGAAGTAGACACAGATAAGTGGAAAGATATCCCATGTTTATGGTTGGAATGATTGAAATTGTTCAAATATCCTCACTACCCAAAGTAATCTGTAGATTCAATGTAATTCCTGTCAAGATTCCAAAGTCATTTTTCACTGGATAGAAAAAATTCCTAAAATTCATATGGAACCACAAAAGACCCTGAATAGCCAAAACAGCCTTGAGCAAGAATAATAAAGCTGTAGGCATCACCTGTCTTGTTTTAAAAATACATTACAAAGCTACAGTAATCAAAATAATATGGTACTGGCATAAAAACAGACATATAGACCAGTGGGGGAGAATAGAGTCCAGAAATAAATCTACATGTCCATGGTCAACTACATTCCTAAGGAACACACAAGGAATAGATAGTCTCTGAAACAAATGGTGTTGGGAAATCACAAAATGCACATGTAGAATGATGAAATTGGACCCTATCTTACACCATAATCCAAAATCAACTCATATAGATTAAACACTTAAGAATAAGACCTGAAACTGTAAAACTACTAGAAGAAAAGTGAGGGAAAAAACATCTTGACATTTGGGCAATGATTTTTGGATATGACTCCAAAAGTACAGGCAACAAAAGCAAAAATAGACAAAGGGATTACATCAAACTAAAAAGCTTCTGTATAGCAAGGGAAACAATCAAGAGAGTGAAAAGTCAACTTAAAGAATGGCAGAAAATATCTGTAAACCATACATTTGATAAGGGTTTAATATCCAAAATATATATGGAACACAAATGAATCAATTGACAAAAGACAAATAAACCGATTAAAAAGCGGGCAATGGACCTGAAGACATTACTCCAAAGACCTACAGGTATACAAAAGAGTACTCAACATCACTAGTCTTTAGGGAAATTCAAATCAAAAGGCAAATCAGGATGAAATATCGCCTTACATCAATTAGAATGCCTATTATCAAAAAGACAAAAATTACTAATATTGGCAAGGAGGTAGAGAAAAGGGAGCCCTTTTGGTGGTGATGTAAATTGGTACACCCATTATGGAAGTAGTATGAGGATCCCATCAATAATTAAAAATAGAATTATCATATGATCCTGCCATCCCACTTTTGGGTATATAGCCAGAGGAAATGAAAACAGTATCTAGGAGATATATCTGCACTTTCATGGTCATTGCAGCATTATTCACAATGACCAAGCTATGGGAACAATCTAAGTGTCTATCAGTGGTTAAAAGGATAAAGCAAATTTGGTATGTACATACAATGGAATATTATTCAACCTTATAAAATGAAATCAACATTTGTGACAACATTGCTGAACCTGCCAAACATTATGCTAAGTGAAACAAACAAGATACAGAAAAACAAATACTGTATGATTTCATTTATATGTAGAATGTAAAAAGGTTGACTCGTAAAAGCAGAAAGTAGACTGGTGGTTGCCAGGGGCTGGAGAGTGGGGGAAATCGGGAGATGTTGGTCAAAGGGTACAGAGTTTCAGTTATGTAGTGTGAATAACTTCTGTAGATCTGAAGTACATCATGGTGACTGAAGTTAATAATATTGTATTTTATACTTGAAATTTCTGAGAGGAGATCTTGAGTGGTCTCACAACACACACACCCCTGAGGTGATGCAAATGTTAATTAGCTTGATCATGGTAATTATTTCACAAAATAATTATATATCAAAAATTGTGTATCAAAACATCATGTTGGGGGCTTCCCTGGTGGCACAGTGGTTGAGAGTACGCCTGCTGACGCAGGGGATATGGGCTCATGCCCCGGTCCGGGAAGATCCCACATGCCGCAGAGCGGCTAGGCCCGTGAGCCATGGTCGCTGAACCTGTGCGTCCGGAGCCTGCTGCTCTGCAACGGGAGAGGCCACAGCAGTGAGAGGCCCGCGTACTGCAAAAAAATAAACAACAAACCCCCCCCCCATCATGTTGTACACCTTAAATATATAATCTTTATTTGTCAATTATACCTCAATAAAGCTGGGCAAAAAAAAAAAAAGACATAAAATCCAATGGAATAGACTAGAGAGCCCAGAAATAAACTGATGAGTATATAGTCAACTGATACTTGACAAAATGCCAAGAATATGCAATAAATAAAGGATAACCTCTTTATAGTATTTATTGTTAAAAATTCCTTTTTAAAAATTTATAGTAAAATATTTAACTGTATAAAAGCTCAAGTGTATTATGATGAAACCATGTGTCCCTATCGCAGAGCTTAATGAATAACACAAATGTACTATATTTGAATTTCCATTGAATATATTCTTTCTTCCCACTTTCCTATTCCAGTGAAACAAATATCCTGAATTTGTTTTTTATCATTTCCATGATTTTTAAATACTTTCATAATATGTGAATTGTTCCTAAATGATGTATAGCATTATTTGAATATTTTCATACTTTTTAAAGAGAATCCTACTTTATGTATATTTTAGCAACTTGCTTTTTTGATGAAAATGAAGCCTGTAAGTTTATCCATATTATTATTTTTACTACTGTATGTGATTATGGTATATGTCCATATCTTTGTTTACCCATTCTCCTATTGAAAGATATTTAGATGTTTTCTAGTTTATTACTATCAGCTGCTAATTGCTGTTTTGTCTCTGACTCTTGTACGTATTTATTTCTTGTAATAGGTACACACGTATGCACACACACACACAAATGAGTGGGTTTTCTGAGTTATAGCTTCCATGCAACTTTCATTTAAAGTAGTTATCACAATAGTTTCTGAAGTGTTTGTGTCTAATACACTAGTTACAGCCTAGTGAGCACAGTATAAGAATTGTCATTCCTTTAAATACTTTTAATGTTTGTTGTTTTAAATATAGATAATGATGCAGATACATATATAAATATATACACATATTCTTATATACACATATATCAATACTTAGGGGCGTATATATGTGTGTGTGTATATATATATATATGTTTATATATATGAAATAGGGTGAATTGAGTATTGATATTCTCCAGTCAGCATTATATAATATGGCAATGTGGATCAAAAACATTAATTTCAAACATTGATCCATGTTCTAGGTTAATTCTAAAGAAACAATCAAGTGTATTTCCAAACATTCATACACAAGATTATTTACTGTGTCCCGTGTTTGAGACAAAACTTGGAAAAAATATAACTGTCTAAAATGTATGTTGTTATAGATATGATAGCATATGCCAACTTGTGGCAGACAATAACAGTGTACAGATAATTTTATTAAGTAAACCTGGAAGTTATAAACAATTACTTATGAAATAGTGATATTTTTCTTAGAACATCTATCGATTCATCACTAGCTTTATCTGTTTGTTTTCAGGCCTTGATATTTGCTCGTCTTTCTGCCGGAAATAATTTTCCCTGAGTTTTTATGTTAAATTATTCAGGTTTTGACTCAAATATATATATGTTCTAGACTTCAGAGCAATTTTAAATTGTAAATTTTTTTAAAGTTATTTTTTTCTTAAATTAGTAAATACTTCTCTAGAATATGTTCAGTAAAGCATACATTAAAGTGTTGAACTAAACCAGGGTCCCCTTTGAATATTTTTTCAGCTAATTATCTATCAGAGATATATTTGGATTTTAAAATTTATCTGTTAAACCTTGGATGGTCTATTCATATTGTTGATATCATGAATATAGTTATCGTAAAACTAGGCCACTTTCCATTATCATACAGCATCAAAAGAATTAGTTAACTATAATTGCCCAGAACATTAATTAAATGTCTGGCAAAATTTAGATACTGAAATATTGTTATTAAAAAAAATCTAGCCAGTTTTGGTTGTGTTACAAACATATTTTCTTTTTTTCTGTATTGCAAATGTTTTTGTTAAATTTATCTGTGCTAAATATTAGCTAATATCAATCAAGTATTAAAGTGATTTTAGCTAGTAATTTTGAAAGTTGTTGTTTTGATAAGAATAACATCATATATACAAACAATTGACAGTATAACCCTTGAGAAAATTATTGCATATTTTTTTAACCTCACAATAATATTTAATCCAATATAATCTGCAACTATAGACAGATTAAGACAATACCTCTTCATTCAAGCTTACATATTCAACATATAAATCTATGGTGAAATAAACAGAAGAGTATCATACTGTCTCTGGTTTAGGTAATTCGTATGAATTTTTTAACTTAAAATGTTTTATGACATATAGTCTTCAATGGCAATACATGCTAACTGGATAGAAATTTCAGACGTGGCACAAAATGCTATTTATTTTCTATTTCATAGATCGGATTCTATAATGTTCCTTGGAGACCTTTTTACTGGCTTTTTGTTCTTAGGCAAAGTCATATGAATGGATCATAAACTACAACAAAATTATTATCACTGTTTATGTTTAAAACAATTGAGGTGTCTAAAAGACCACAAACAGCTATTGTAGTTACATAGCTCTGATATTCAATCAGATCTTATTTCTGCTATTGCCATTTGAAACCTCCTGGTAGCCCAGAGACCAAGGTATTAAAATAGAATTTACATGGTTTAAATTTTTGTTTCTTATATTAATTTTTTAGGAAGTGTTTTATGGAGATAGCAAGATACAGCATTCTCCCTTTTCCTGTGTTATGCTATTTCCTCTCCTGAAAATTCTGTGATAAAAGTACTACTCACAGTTCAAGCACTTGTTTAATTTCCCAAAGCAAAACCCTTTAGGCACAGCCACAATTTCTAAAAACTATACTGGAAGAGATAAATAGATTTTAAAAATTTCACAGTCGAATGTAGAAAAAAGATTCAAACCTCTACTTTCTTCACTTTCTACTGAATATGAAAATACTTTCATGCATAATTATGAAATTTTAAAAGAGATTAGTTACACAACAATAAAATTATAGTTCCTCTGAGCAGGCAATTATTACTTTTTCCTGAAGATGGACTTTGTAATTACTTGAAGTAAAACAAAAGAATGTCCAGAAAGTTACTGCATGCCTTCAGATATACAAGGAAGAAGCAAAGTTGATACATTTAATTATCTGCCCCCATCCATGTACAAGCTCTATCAACATCTCCCACCAGAGTACTACATTTTTTACAACTGATGAACCTACATTGACAAATCATTATTACCCAAAGACCATAGTTTATATTAAGGTTCACTCTTGGTGTTACACATTCTGTGGCTTTTAACAAATGTACGGTGAAATGTATCCAAAATTAAATTATCATCCAGAATATTTTCAGTGCTCTAAAAATCTGTGCTGTATCAATTCATCCCTGTCTTCCATCTAACCTCTGGCAACCACTGCACTTTTTACTGTCCCCATATCTTTGCGTTTTCCAGAATGTCATGTAGTTGGAATCATACAGAATGTAGCATTTTCAGATTGGCTTCTTTTGATTTAAATATGCATTTAAATCTCCTCTATCTCTTTTCATTGTTTGATAGATTTTTTTTTTAAAGCCCTGAATAATATTCCATTGTCTGGATATACCACCGTTTAGTTATCCATTCACCTACTGAAGGACTTCTTGGTTGCTTCCAGGTTTTGGCAATTTCCCTGATGACACAATGGCAGCATCTTTTTACATACTTATTTCCATTTGTGTATCTTCTTTGGTAAAGTGTCTGTTCAGGTAGTTTGCCTATTTTTTAATCAGGTTGTTTTTTTTCTTCTGGTAAAATTAAGAGTTTTTGTTTATTTTGGATGACAGTCCTTTATCAGATATGTCCTTTGAAAATATTTTCTCCCAGTCTGTGGCCTATATTTTCATTTTCTTGACAGTGTCTCTTGCAGAGCAGAAAATTTTAATTTTAGTGAAGTCCAGCTTGTCAGTTTCTTCTTTCATGGATATGCCTTTGATGTTGCAGGGAAACAATTTTTTAGATCTCAGAAGTTTAGAAAGAATGTGTGAGACAATGGTAATAGTGTCAGCAAAAGCACAGAGGTATGAAAATTCATGCATAATATAGGAAAAAAATAACTATGATTATGGTGCTCAAAAATTATAAATCTTGAGTGGTGTAGGGTGGGAAATGTTAATGAAAAAGTAGTATGGTACCATATTAGAAAGTAGTATGAATAGCATACTAAAGATTTGCATTATATCATGCAAACAAAGGGACTCATTGAGATTTTCACTTCTTCCCACTCTCCCCCATCCCGCTCTCCCCCAGAATAAGGCATAAGCAGATTTTTGCTTTGTGTTCTAGGAAGCTCATCATGTCACTAATAAGGACATCCCATCACTGGGTCTCCACCCAGATGATGTCATCTAAACCTAATTAACGCTAAAAGACCCTACCTCCAAATACCATCACACTGGGGGTCAGGGCTTGCTTCAACATATTAATTTTGGGGGGCTACTAACATTCAGTCCATAGTAGATTAAAGATAGATTAAAAATGGATTAAACATGGATTAAAGATTTAAACATAAGACCTGATATTGTAAGACTTCTACAAGAAAATATAAGGAAAAGCCTTCAAAGCATTGGGCTTAGAAGTTATTTCTTGGAATGATACCAAAAGCACAAGCAACAAAAGCAAAATTAGACAAGTGCACTACATAAAACTAAAACGTTTCTGCACAGCAAAGAAAACAATCAACTGAATGAAAAGGCACAGTATAGCATATTTGCAAACCTTATGTATGATAAGGGGCTAGTATCAAAAATGTAGGAGGAACACTTACATTTCAATAGTGAAAAAAAATCTGATTAAATAATGGGCAAAGAATTCAAATAGTCATTTCTCCATAGAAGACATACAGATGACCAAAAGGTATATGAAATGATGCTCAACATCGCTAATTATCAGGGAAATTATCAGGGAAATGCAAATCAAAACTGTAATGAAGTATCACCTTATACCTGCTAGGATAGTTACTGTTAAAAAAAAAAATAACATTGTTGACTAAGATGTGGAGAAATTAGAACCCTTCTATGCTTTTAGTGGGAATGTAAAATGGGGAAGATGCTATGGAAAACTACATGGAGCCTCTTCAAAAATTAAAAATAGAACTACCATATGCTCCAGCAATCCTACTTCTGGGCATATGTCCAACATAACTAAAATCAGGATTTTGAGGAGATATATGCACTCCCATGTTCATTGCAACATTATTCACAATAGCCACAATATGTAAATAACATAAATATCCATCAACAGATGAATGGCTAAAGAAATGTGATATAGACATAGAATGTAATATTTAGCCCTAAAAATAATGATATTCTGCCATATACAACAGCATATATGAATCTGGAAAACATTAAGCCCATCACAGAAGGAAACATACAGCATGATTCCACTTATGATGTCATGAAATAGATATGACACATCTAAAACAGTCAAACTCATAGAAATAGAGAGTAGAATGGTGGTTGCCAGGTGCTGAAGGGAGGGAGAAATGGAGAGTTGCTACTTGACAGGTGTAAAATTTCAGTTATAAAAGATGAATAAGTTCTAGAGGTCTGCTGTACAACATTATACCTACAGTTAATGACATTGTATTGTGCACTTAAAATTTGTTAAGAAGGTAAATCTCATGTTATTCTTACTACAATAATAAAAATAAATAATAACAATCTATTAAGAGTCAAAAATTGTAAGTGTGAGTATTTTCCTTGGTAGTAATTGTAAAATATTTTAAAACATTATTATTGAAAATAAATCTTATTTCTATGAAAAGAAAACAACAACAACAGCAAAAGTAAATGTACAAGACCTCTACATTGAAAACTGTAAAACATGGAGAGTAATGAGAACCTAAAGAAGTGGAGGGATGTACCATGTTCATGAATTAGAAGACTCAATACTTTTAGGTATCAGTTCTTCCAATTGTTGTATAAATTCAATCCAGTCCAATCCAATAAAAATCACAGTAAGATTTTCTGGGGAGGTTGATAAAAGATCCCAAGTTGTATGTAGTAATACATATAGCCCAGAAAAAAAAAATGTGATATTGAAAAAAGAAAACCAAAGGACTTATCAAGCAAGTCCTATGATTATATTGTATTAGTGTAGGGATACACAAATTAACCAATAGAAGAGTATAGAGTCCACACATATATACATATGTGTGCATATATATATATATAAAATCAGAATTATGATAAATATGACACTGCAGTATAGTGATAAAATTCTTTTTCATAAATAGAGCTGGTTTAATTGGATATTTATTTGGAAAATTATATCTTGACCTCTGCCTCATGTGATGCACAAAAATCAATTTCAGTATATATTGTAGACCTAATGTAAAAAATAAGGGAAGATAATATTTTCACGACTTTGGACACAGTGAAGATTTTTTTAAAAAGACAAAATGTTAACTATAAAGGAAAAATTAGTAAATTGGACTACATTATAATTCAGAACTTTTTTATAAAAGGACATCAATAGCATGAGAAGGTAAGCCTCACCCTAAGAAGTTTGCAATACAAGAAAGAATTTATATCTAGAATATATACAAATTCCTTAATTAGTAAGGGAAATGCATTAATGTAAAAACTTAGTGAGATGAATTGAACAGGATCCTCACATACAAAAAAAAGAATATCCAGTTGGCCAACAAACACACGAAAAGGCACAATATATATTCCATGAGATTTCAAGGGAATGCAAATTCAAACCACACTTAGATATCTTACATTTCTGCCAGGATGGCTAAATTATTTTTTAAAAGATAACAAGACATAACGATCATCTGGAACAACTTGAACTCTCCTACCTTGCTAGTGGAAATGTAAATTGACATAATCACACTGGAAAACTGGCCATATATATACACGTGTATACCGTGCCTCAACAATTCTACTCTTAGGTATACACCCAAGAAAAATGAGTATTATATTTACCAGAAAGAGTTTTTGTATGTGAATGTTAGTTAACAGAATAATGTTTGTAACAGCTCCAAACTGAAAACAACTCATCAGAAGTGAAATGTATAAATGATGACATATCCATATAATGGATTATTGTATAACAATGAAAATGAGAACAAAAGTATAATCAAAAAAACAAGAGGGATGACTCGTAAAAGCATATATTTGCCAAAAGAAGGTAAGTGTAGACAAAAAAATCATGCTTTCTTATTCTAAATTTCACAAGTAGGCAAAACTAATTTATAGTGTTTGAGATCAGCATAGTTGTAAAACTTTATCTGTGTGCACTTGCCAGAGAGGGAAGTGTGAGGTGGGGAGGAGGGTGGGGAATGGTAAATCTAATGGGATAGAAGGAAATTTCTTTTGTTCTATAATATTCTTTTCTTTCATCCATGCTGGTTACACAGCTGTATTCATTTTTATGAAATCTATTGATCTGTACATGTTTTGATTGAAATTCCCATAACATAAAATGAGCCATTTTAAAGTGTACAATTCAATAGCATTCTGTGCATTCACATTGTTGGGCAACTACCACCTCTATCTAGTTCCAAAATATTTTTATTCCCCCCAAAAGAAAATCCCATACTCATTAAACAGTCCCTCCCTGTTTCCCTTTTCCCCAAAGCCCCTGGCAACCAACAATCTGCTTTTTGTGTCTATGAATTTATCTATACACTGGGTATTTCATATAAATATGATCATAAAATATGTGACCATTGTGTCTGGCTTCTTTCACTTAGCATAATGTTTTCCAGGCTCATCCACATTGTAGCATGTATCAGTACTCTATCCTCATTTTCATGGCTGAATAATATTCCAGTGTGTGTGTATGTGTGTGTGTGTGTGTATGTGTGTGTGTGTGTGTGTGTGTGTGTGTGTGTGTGTGTGTGTGTATCACACTTTGTTGATCCGTTCATTGGTTGATGTTCATTTGAGCTATTTCCACCTTTGGGCTATTATGAATATTGCTCCTATGAACATTCTTATCAAGTGTTTGCTTGAGTACCTCTTTTCAATTCATTTGGTACATAATTAGGAGTCAAATTGCTGAGTCTATGGTAATTTTATGTTTAATATTTTTGAGGAAATGCCATTTTTTTCCACAACAGCTGCACCATTTTACATTACCACTAGCAATGTACAAGGGTTTAAATTTCCCTCCATCCTTACCAATGCTTGTTATTTTCCATTTTTCTGGTTATAGCCATCCTAGTGAATGTGAAGTGGTAACTCATTGTTTTGACTTGCATTTCTCTAATAACTAATGACACTGAGCATCTTTTTGTATGCTTGTTAACCATTTTGTACATTTTTCTTTAGAGAAATGACGGTTCAAGTCCTTTGTCAATTTCTTAATTGGGTTTTTTGTCTTTTTGTTGAATATCTGTATATTTTAGATTTATGCATTTGTCAATAATATTATAATTCACTGAAAATTAATGTAATCTTTTAAAGGCAGAATAACACCTGATTTTGAGACTACCAAAAGGGCAGAGGGAAAAAGAACTATTTCAGATAGTACAGTGAAAAAAATTGGTTGTACATTACCTTTTTTTCCTTTGGAAATGAGTGTCTGTGGTTTTGAAAAACTATCCTCGTTTACTTGAATTTTTGCTAACAGAGTCAATAAGTTTGCTTTTGTTTAAATGTGTGTATTTATAGACCATATTTTAATTAATATTAATAAGTGACAACTACTGATTAAAATGAAAGTCAATTAGGTAATTTATATGCAGTTTGTTTTACATATGAATTTCTCAATAAATTCATCTCAACAACTGTTTTAAACATACACATATATCCCAAAAACTAAGTCTAAAAAGGCTAAATAATATACCCAACATACCACAGTCTGGGCTAGCTTCATGGGCAGGCAATCTGTGCAGTCAGACAGAGCTTGATACTCAGAAGGGCTCCACAATTAGTTTAATGCTCTGTTACTATCTTGAAATTCTTTTTTTTAAATAAATTTATTTATTTGTTTATTTTATTTATTTATTTATTTATTTATTTTTGGCTGCGTTGGGTCTTCATTGTTGCACTCTGGCCTTTTCTACTTGCAGCGAGCAGGGGCTACTCTTGGTTGTGGTGTGCGGGCTTCTCTTTGCAGTGACTCCTCTTGCTCTGACTATGGGCTCTAGGTGCACCAGCTCAGTAGTTGTGGCTCGTGGGCTCTAGAGCAGAGGCTCAGTAGTTGTGGCACACAGGCTTAGTTGCTCTGCAGCATTTGGGATCTTCCCGGATCAGAGCTCGAACCCATTTCCCCTGCATGGCAGGCAGACTCTTAACCACTGCACCACCAGGGAAGTCCCCCATCTTGAAATTCTTAATAATAGTTCAATAGGAGATCCCACTTTTCATTTGCACTAGGTCCAATAAATTTTATAGCCAGTACAGTTTACAAGTTTCAGATTCAAATAAATATGACTTAAAAATAAAACCAAACAGCCTCTTTGCAGAACAAGTATACGGATTTTGCCATAAACTAGATTTAATCTAACTTTGACTTTGACATCAAAAGTTTTGCTCCTACTAAATTTAGGTAATTTGATATTCTGTTAAGTACCTTTTCATCCATTTTTTTACATTTAATTTTTCCAGTTTTTTTTTCCAGGTCCATAGCTTTGTTTTTTTTATTTATTTATTTTTTACATCTTTATTGGAGTATAATTGCTTTACAATGGTGTGTTAGTTTCTGCTTTATAACAAAGTGAATCAGTTATACATATGTTCCCATATCTCTTCCCTCTTGCGTCTCCCTCCCTCCCACCCTGCCTATCTCACCGCTCCAGGCGGTCACAAAGCACTGAGCTGATCTCCTTGTGCTATGCAGCTGCTTCCCACTAGCTATCTACCTTACGTTTGGTAGTGTATATATGTCCATGCCTCTCTCTCGCCCTGTCACAGCTCACCCTTCTCCCTCCCCATATCCTCAAGTCCATTCTCTAGTAGGTCTGTGGCTTTATTCCTGTCTTACCCCTAGGTTCTTCATGACATTTTTTTTTTCTTAAATTCCATATATATGTGTTAGCATACGGTATTTGTCTTTCTCTTTCTGACTTACTTCACTCTGTATGACAGCCTCTAGGTCTATCCACCTCATTACAAATAGCTCAATTTCGTTTCTTTTTATGGTTGAGTAATATTCCATTGTATATATGTGCCACATCTTCTTTATCCATTCATCCGATGATGGACACTTAGGTTGTTTCCATCTCCGGGCTATTGTAGATAGAGCTGCAATGAACATTTTGGTACATGGCTCTTTTTGAATTATGGTTTTCTCAGGGTATATGCCCAGTACTGGGATTGCTGGGTCATATGGTAGTTCTATTTGTAGTTAATTTTTCCAGTTTTATTGATAATAATTGACATATATAACAGTATAAGTTTAAGGCATACAGCATATTGGTTTGATTTACATATATTGTGAAATGATTACCACAGTAGGTTCAGCTAATATCTATCTTCTAATATAGATGCAATA
Source organism: Orcinus orca (assembly GCF_937001465.1). Taxonomy (NCBI): domain Eukaryota; kingdom Metazoa; phylum Chordata; class Mammalia; order Artiodactyla; family Delphinidae; genus Orcinus; species Orcinus orca. The sequence goes on from NC_064560.1 coordinate 131,187,778, forward strand.
TAAAGAAAAGAAAGAAAAAAATGGGAAAAAAATTCTCCTTGTGATGCAAATTCATAGCATTTACTGTCTTAACAACTTTCCTGTGTATCACACAGCAGTGTTAGCTATAGTCATCAAGTTATATGTTGCATCCCTAGTACTTATTCATCTTATTACTGGAAGTTTGTACCTTTTGACCACCTTCCTCCAATTTCCCCTCCACCCATCCTCCACCTCTGGTAGTTGCAAGTCTGATCTCTTTCTATGAGATTGGGTGATTTTGTTGTTGTTGTTTGTTTGTTTGTTTACATTCCACATATAAGTGAGATCATACAGTATTTGTCTTTCTCTGTCTGATTTATTTCACTTAATACCTTCAAGTTTCATCCATGTTATCACAAATGGTAGGATCATTTTATTTTTTATGTCTGAATAATATCCCATTGTGTGGAATATTATATCACAACTTTTTTATCCATTCATCCATCGATGGGCACTTAGGTTGTTTCCATGTCTTGGCTACTGTAAATAATGTTGCTATGAACATTGGAGTGAAGATATCTTTCTGAATTAGTGTTTTCATTTCATTTGGGTTTATTCCCAAAAGTGGAATTGCTGAATAAAAGAGTAGTTCCACTTTTAATTTTTTGAGAATCCTCCATACTGTTTTCCATAGGGGTTGTACCAATTTACTATCCTTCCAACAATACACAAGGGTTCCCTTTTCTCTGCATCCACACCAGGATTTGTCATCTCTTGTCATTTTGATGATGGCCAGTCTAACAAGGAGTGTGGTGATATCTCATTGTGATTTTAATTTGCATTTCCATAATGACTAGTGATGTTGAGCATCTTTTCAGGTACCTGTTAGCCTTTCATGTCTCTTCTTTGGAGAAATGGCTATTCAGGACCTTTGCCCATTTTTAAATTGGGTTATTTGGTTTATAGCTGTTGAGTTGTATGAGTTCTTTATTAATTTTGATATTAACGCATTATCAGAAGTGTGGTTTGCAAATATTTTTCCCATTCTGTAGGTGGTCTTTTCACTTTGTTGATGGTTTCTTTTGCTATTTAAATTGCTTTTTAGTTTCATGTACTCCCACTTGTTTATTTTTTACTTTGTTGCTCATACTCTAGATGTCATATCCAAAAATTCATTACTAAGACCCACATCAAGGAACTCTGTTCATATGTTTTCTTCTAGGAGTTTCATACTTTCAGGTCTTAAATTTAAGTCTTTAATCCATTTGGGTTAATTTTTGTGAGTGGCATAAAATATGGATCCAGTTTTATTCTTTTACAGGTGAATACCCAATTATCCCAGCACCATTTACTGAAAAGACTATCTTTTCTCCATTAAGTATTCTTGGCTCCCTGGTTAAATATTAACTGACCAGATGTGCTTGGGTTTATTTCTTTTTTTATGTATATTCAGAATCTCTATTCTGAAAACTACAAGACATTGATGAAAGAAATCAGACACAAATAAATGGAAAGATATCCTGTGTTCATGGATTGGAAGAATTAATATTTTAAAATGTCAATACTACCGAAAGCCATCTATATATTCAATGCAATCCCTATCAAGATTCCAAAGGCATTTTTTAAAGAAGTAAGAAAAACACACCTAAAATTTATGTGGAACTACAAAAGACCCTGAATAGCCAAAGAAATCCTGAGGAAAAAAAGAACAAAGCAGGAGGCATTACATTTAATTTTGAGGAGAGCCATTGTCACAGATACAAATTAGATGTTAAAAAAATTAGATTTTGCTTTGTGACAAAATACTGATTTTTTTGTTCCTCTTAAGCAATTTTGATATTAGATAATGGAAACCATTTTTTATTGAGAATATTACAACATACTTTTTTTCATTTGAGAGTCACTGTAATAAAAATATGTCATGAAATTACAATTAGAAAGACTCCTCAGACACAAAATTAAAGAGGGTTTATATTGAATCTTTAAAGACTCCTCAAATCTTACTTGATAGGTTTATTTATAACAATGCTTCCTAGAGATTCATGCCTTATTTTAAAACGTTTTACTTGTATCATGATCTTTTGACCAACTGTGATGTAGGTAATATTATATATAATGAAATTCTACTTTGCAACTTGCTGCAATTTTTTCTTTTTTTCTGCTACTTCTGCAATGACTTGCCTTATTACAGTTTCTATATATTTTCAACTTATTGATATACTTTACATAGTGGAATTGATTTTCATCAGCTAATCTTTTCCCTCTTACATTATTTATTAGTTCACAAATTCAGTTGAGAGAAGATATTTTCACTTGACTTGTACCTAGACTAACCTCATTTTCATGACATTGTACAGTATAATTTTGCTATTTAATGATTAAAATATTGAGCATGAAAATTACTCATAATGAAAATGATGAATAAATAAAAACCCTATTTGATGGTACACAATATTGGAACTCTGGGTGCATCTCATTATAAGAAATAACATTTATCAATAGTCCAGCCTAAAAATTTGATTAATTTTCAAAATAAATATAAAGTTAATTCCTGCTAGCACAGAAAATGTGAATAAATGTTTTCAAAAACTTTTCTAATAAAAGAAATATCTCTACAGATGAGATGATTAGGAAGAAATGAGGTAAATGAGAACTAGCTTTATGGTTCAAGAGAAAAATAATTGTTAGCTAGAAAAAAAAACACACCTCATGTGCAGTCATCTTATACTAAAATAGGTTAAGTCTGTACTTATATAACCCTGCTAACATTTTTGCATTAAACAAGAAATATACAAATTCTTATGTAGTTAACTCTTTTCGGCCTATTGTAATGGAAGGGGCTTTGGACTTCAATTTGAGAGATACAATTCAAGTCTTTAGTCAGCTATCAATTATGTACATGGTAGTGGTCATGAAATAGGTCCTAGGCCATGGTTTTTTCATCCACGGTAAATTGGGGTAGCTAATTTCTTTTTAAAAATTGTGTTCCAGTCCATAATTGCCTATTATATACATACATTTTGGATATACTGTCTACTTTCTGGTGTCTCAAGTTTCTTGCAAATAATTATAGAGAGTAAAAAGAGAAGTCATAGACAACCTTGAAAACAAAGCACAATAAAATCAAATAGTAGTCTAGAAAATAACTGGTTTAAATTGCAAGCAAATACATCCTTCATCTTTCACTTAAAATTTTCAGCTAATGATTATTTATATCTTTAAAATGCAAATAATATCTGCTAGTAGTTTGGAGACTTTATTATTACAACAACAGATAATAATCCTCTTTGTAGGTATAACACAATTTAAATGTAAAGTAAGAATGTTAAGGCTTGATTTGCCCCCAAAAAGTCAGGTCTATAGTATGAAAATGTTTGATCGTAGGAAGGCCATGTGTCCTAGGGAGGACCATCATGGATGACATGATTTAGAAGCATTCCTCATTGACAAACTATTTATTAAGAACTAATATATAGTAGCCACTATGGAGAAATGTCCAAAGACTTCTGAGATTTTACAGTTGCTTGGTGTCATAGTTTATTTGAGTGTCCTCAAAAGCAGAAGCAGAGGCAAGGACTTGGGTGTGGGCTGATTATTTATGAGAGGAACCAAGGAAGTTGGAAAGAGGAAATACGGAGACTGTGACAAGGAAGGAAGAAAACCAATATAATGGTATATTATTATGGTCACTGCTGTAGGACACAGGGGGTCAATTCTGCTGGAAGCTCCTGAGAAACAGAGAAGATAGCTATTTGAAAGGTAGCTACTTAAAAGACAGGAGGTCAGATTACTTAGTCAAAGGTCCACAAATTCCCATCTCTCAGATTATTGAGATCTCATAATATAAACAACTTTTCCACCTTGATTCTTCCTTATCTAAAATATGTATCTTGGCGATCACTACATATTTCTACTTAGCAATTCTGTTTCATTCATTTTTATATTACATATGTTCTAGACTGTAACTGAACACAGGTTTGGCTGCTCACCACTCAACAGCCAATAAATTGAGGGGCAAACTTCAGTACAGAAGAAAGGTACTTTATTCAGAAAAGCCAGCAATCTGGGGAGAAGGTAAACTTATGTCCAGAGACCAACTCCAAAGACTCTGCTCAGCCATGACAATTTTTAAAGGGAAAAAGGGGAAACATTCTCAGTTAATCATTAAGGCAGGAGGTCAGATTCTCCGTCATTTTTCCATTGCGTGCAGGCCTGCAGACTTCTCCCAGTCTTACTTGGGACACTGTCTTGCTGCATGGTCCTTTTGCAATTGGATGTTCTCTTGCCCGCATGGTTTGCCTGTGCCTGTAGGGTCCACCTGCAAGTTTACTAAGGGGAAGCTAGGGGTAGAGAGTCAGTCATTCTTTAACTACCGAATTCTTCATTCTTATTCCTTCTAATCCAGGAAAGGAATCAACAGGTTAAGTAAGGTGTTGTATATATTTAGAAAAGCAGAAATCAAGAGCTAAGGTAAATGTTGCCTAATGACCTCATCTTTATGGTTAAGGTCTAAGGAAAAAATGGATGAACAAATAGAAAAGGGGCAAAAGAGCTGCTTACAAGATTTTTTTTTTTTTTTTTAAATCTTTCCTCATTAGACTCTGAACTTCTTTAGACCAGGGACTGAGTCTTCTGTTTTTGTTTTTTTTTTTTTAAGAATCAATTTTATTTATTTATTTATTTTTGGTTGTGTTGGGTCTTCACCGCTGCACAGGGGCTTTCTGTAATTGTGGCAAGTGGGGGCCACTCCTCGTTGTGGTGCACAGGGTTCTCATTGCGGTGGCCTCTCCCATTGCAGAGCACGGGCTCCAGGCGTGCGGGCTTCAGTAGTTGTGGCACACAGGCTCACTAGTTGTGGTTCATGGGCTCTAGAGCGCAGGCTCGGTAGTTGTGGCACACGGGCTTAGTTGCTCCGCGGCATGTGGGGTCCTCCCGGACCAGGGATCGAACCCGCCTCCCCTGCATTGACAGGTGGATTCTTAACCACTGCGCCACTAGAGAAGTTCCTGCTTACAAGATTATATTTAACCACTTCACTGGTGATGGACCTTTGGGTTGTTTCTAAAATCTTATGTTAACAAGTGATATCACACTAAATAGTGTTTATCATATGTCATTTTGAATTTTATATGGGTTGTATTTGGGATATTTTTAGTGGATTTGTTAGGTGAAAAGATAAACCTGTATACAGTTTTCCAAGAAAATTCCATGGGCCTCTTCACAAGGATTTCGCCATTTTGCATTATCACCAGCAGTGTACAAAAGTATCTGTTTTACTGTAGTTCCAACCACAGAATATGTTGTTAAACTTCTGAATTCTTTGCCATTTGGATAGGTAAGAAATAATATCTCAATGTTGTTTAAATTTGTGTTTTTCTTATTATTTATGAACTAGAAAAATACTCATGGGTATATTAGTATTTTCTCAATGAAATATTTATTTATTTTGCCCTATTTTTCAGATTTTCTTTTGTTCTTTTAGGAATATCTTCATGTAATAGGAATAGTAGACGTTTTCTAAGATATGATGCATATTTTCCCCAGGTGGGCCTTTTTCTTTCGAATTTATGTATTGAATGTGTGGGTGTATATTCCTGTATTTACCACACACAAAGATATTTTATTCTTTCTCTTAACATTATGTAATCCAATTGATCAATTATTTCTTTTACTGCTTATGAATTCTAAGTCATAATTAGGAAAGTTTTACCCACTCTGAAGTTGTTAAAGAAATCTAGGAATTTTTCATCCTTTATTTGTTTTAAAACCCTGAAAGATGTCACTGTTTTTAACTTTAGAATTCTGATCCAACTGGATTAATCCTGTAGTATGGTGGTAGGGGAACATATCCATTTTTTTTTTTTTAACATCTTTATTGGGGTATAATTGCTTTACAATTGTGTGTTAGTTTCTGCTTTATAACAAAGTGAATCAGTTATACATATACATATGTTCCCATATCTCTTCCCTCTTGCGTCTCCCTCCCTCTCACCCTCCCTATCCCACCCCTCCCGGCGGTCACAAAGCACCGAGCCGATATCCCTGTGCCATGCGGCTGCTTCCCACTAGCTATCTATCTTACGTTTGTTAGTGTATATATGTCCATGCCTCTCTCTCGCCCTGTCGCAGCTCACCCTTCCCCCTCCCCCCTCCCCATATCCATTTTAATCTTTGCTCGTTTTGTCTGTTCAGGGCCACAATGCCATTTATTTAGAATGTTACCTTTTCTGAATTATTTTAAAACATCAATTTTATTGCATACTAAATTTTATAACTTTTTGTGAATCTTTTTTATTGTTGATTTCTTTTCACTGATTGGTTTGCCAATTTCTGCACCAATATATACTTTTTTTTTTTTTTTTTTTTTTTGCGGTACGCGGGCCTCTCACTGTTGTGGCCTCTCCCGTTGCGGAGCGCAGGCTCCGGATGCACAGGCTCACCGGCCATGGCCCATGGGCCCAGCCGCTCCGCGGCATGTAGGATCTTCCCAGACCGGGGCACGAACCCGTGTGCCCTGCAACGGCAGGTGGACTCTTAACCGCTGCGCCACCAGGGAAGCCCTTTAATTCTTAATTGAAGTATAGTTGACTTACAATGTTATATTAGTTTTAGGTGTACAACATAGTGATTCACAATTTTTATAGTTTATACTCCATTTAAGGTTTTAAAATAATAGCTGTAGTCCCTGTGCTGTAAAAGAAATCTTTGTAGCTTATTTATTTTATGCATAGGAGTTTGTACATCTTAATCTCCAATTCCTATCTTGCCACTCCCCCTCTTTCCTCTCCCACTGGTAACCACTAATTTCTTCTCTATAGATGTGAGTCCATTTCTTTTTTGTTATATTCACTAGTTTATTTTGTTTTTTAGCTTCCACATATAAGTGATAACATACAGTACTTTTCTTTCTCTGTCTGACTTATTTCACTTAGCATAAAACTCTCTAAACCCATTTATGTTGTTGAAAATGGCAAATTTTCATTCTTTTTCATGGCTGAGTAGTATTCCATCATGTGTGTGTGTGTGTGTGTGTGTGTATATATATATATATATATATATATATATATATGTATACTCCATCTTTTTTTTATCCATTCATCTGTGATGGACACTTAGGTTGCTTACGTATCTTGGCAATTGTAAATAATGCTGCTATGAACATTGGGATGCCTGTATCTTTTCAAATCAGTGTTTTCTTTTTTTCCAGATATACACCCAGGAATGGAATTGTTGGGTCAAATGGTAGTTCTAGTTTTCATGTTTTGAGAAACCTCCATAACGTTTTCCACAATGGCTGACCAACTTACATTCCCACCAACAGTTTACGAGGGTTCCCATTTCTCCATCCCTCACCAACATTTGTTATTTGTGTTCTTTCTGATGATAGCCATTTTGGCAGGTGTGAGGTGATATCTCATTGTGGTTTTAATTTACATTTCTCTGATAATTAACATGTTGAGCATCTTTTCATGTGCCTGTTGGCCATCTGTATGTCTTCTTTATAGTCCATTTACATTTAAAGTAATTATTGGTAGTTATGTTCTTATTGCCATTTTGTTAATTGTTTTTGCTTTGTTACTGTAGGTTTTTTTTGTTGTTGTTGTTCCTTTCTTCTTCTTTTGCTCCCTTCCCTTGTAATTGAAGACTATGTTTAGTGTTTTGTTTGAATTCCTTTCCGTTTTTGTGTGTATATTAATTATAGATTTTTGGTTTGTAGTTACCATGAGTTTTGTTAAAAGCAATCTATATCTATATATCTATAGCTATATCATGTATATATATCTATATCTCTATATATACATACATACCTGATTATTTTAAGTTGCTGATATCTTAATTTCAAATGCATTTTAACAACTCTGAATTTTTACTCTCCTCTCCTGACAATTATTCTTTTTGACATTGTGTTTTTCATCTTTTTGTTTTGTATATCTCATAACTACTTATTGTGGATATAGATGATTTTATTACTTTTGTTATTTAATCTTCCTTCTAGGTTTGTATGTAGTTGATTTATTACCTTTACTGTATATTTTCCTTTACAACTGAAATTTTTCCTCACTTAACTTTCATGTTTCTCGTTATGGCCTCTTCTTTTTGGTTTAGAGAATTCCCTTTAACACTTCTTGTAAAACTCTTTTGGTGGTGCTGAACTCTAGCTTTTGTTTGTCTATAAAACTTTTGATCTTTCCATCAAATCTGAATGAAAGTCTTGCCAGGTAGATTAATTTTGGTAGTAAGTTTTGCCCTTTCCTCACTTTAAATATATCACGCACTCCCTTCTGACTTGCAGAAGTTTCTGTGGAAAAGTCAGCTGATAGCCTTATGAGAGTTCTTTTGTATTTAACTTGTTGCTTTTCCCTTGCTGCTTTTAGTATTCTCTGTTTATCTTTAACCTTTGACCTTTTAATTACAATTAGATGATCCTCTTTGGTTTGATCCTGTTTGGGACTCTCCGTGCTTCCTATAGATTGATACCTGTTTCCTTTCCCAGGTTAGGGAAGTTTTCAGCTATTATGTCTTTAAATATATTCTCTGCCCCTTTCTCTCTCTTCTTATGGGATCCCTACAATGCAAATGTTAGTATACTTGATGGTGTCTCAGAAGTCTCTTAAACTGTCCTCATTTCTTTTTATGATTTTTTCTGTTCAGCTTTAGTGATTTCCATCACTCTGTCTTTCAGCTGATCTCTTCCTCTGTATCATCTAATTTTGATTCCTTCTAGTTTATTTTAAAAATTTCAGTTATTGTTTTCTTCAGGTCTGTTTGGTTATTCTCTATATCTTCTAACTCTTTGTTAAACTTCTCACTGTGTTCATCCATTCTTCTCCTGAGTTCTTTGATCATCTTTAAGATCATTACCTTGAACTCTTTATTGGTTAGATTGCCTATTTCTAGTTCACTTAGTTCTTCTTCTGGGGTTTTATCTTGATCCATATTTGGAACATGTTCTTCTGTTGCCTCATTTTGCCTAATTTTCTGTTGTTATTTCTATATATCTGGTGGGTTGGTTATGTTTTCTGATCTTGGAGAAGTGGCCTTTGTAGGAGACATCCTATGTCCTATATTTTCCAGTAGCACACTCCTCTCTGGTTACCAGAGCTATATGCTTTAGCAGTATCCCTTATGTGAGCTGTGTGGGTCCTTCTGTTGTGGCAGGCTGACTGCTGTGGGGGGTTTGGTAGGTGTGGCTGACTCCTGGTCCAGTAGGTTGCCGGGTCCTGGCTTGTGTGGAAGCTTCCAGCTGCTGGTTGGTAGGCTGTATCATGAGGCAGCTAGCTGCAGAACTCTTGGGCTACCAGGACTAATGCTGGCTCACTGGTGGGTGGAGGTGGGTCTCAGGATCTCTGGCTGCTGGGACCTGGAGTTTCTGGAGCTGTGCACGGCCACTCAGGGAGAGCACCTGGGTCATGATGAGACAGAGAGAGAAGGGAGAAATGTGGGCAAGCACCTTTATTCTGGTTTCTGTGGGAAGGAAAGGACAAGGCAGGGTAAGCAGGATTGGCTAATCTGAATAATTTCAGTGTGCTCTGGGGCTTAAGGGCTTTTCCTGGTTGCCTGGTAACTGACCCTGGGACAATTAAGATAGGTGTATAGTGACCCAGATGTGTGGGAACCCCAGAAGGGAGGTGGCTGAGGCTGTGGACTTAATTAGCTTCTGAAGAAAGGCAAATACCTTTAGCCAGGAACTAAAGATAGCATTTTAGCCAGCCAGGGACTCAAGATAGCATTTTTAAAAACTATATTACAATCGACCCCTTGATACCTTGACATCACTTTTAAGCTTGATTATTTGGGGTATTTGAGTGGCCTGAATAGTAAAGGAGACTTTTAGACAGTAGGACATTTGTTGTCTAAACAGCATAAACATTTTATTATGAGAGTAAAAAAGAGAGACAAGTAGAATTATGAGTCCTTATAGGCTGGCCCATAAGTAAGTTTCTCATTTATATGACATTAGCCATGAAAACAGAGCTGAAATTTCCAGGATCTCTAATAATATAGAGTTATAAAATGTGTTAAAAGTATGATACCTCTCTCTCTCTCTCTGTCTCCCCCTCTCTCTCTGTTTCTCCATCCGTCCGTCCATCCATCCATCCATCCATCCATCCATCCATCCATCTATCTATGTACTTACCTGCCTACCTATCTACCTTGCTGACAGTAAAATCTTGATATATTCTTCAGTCAAGGTGGCAGGTCTTTTAGTTATGTTGTTGGAGGATATAAACTAATGGTTTAGTAAGGTATACGTAAAGTTTAGTGGTATTTGTGTATAATCAAAGGGAGGAGGTTGTTGTTATGTCCATGGTTGAGACATGGGCAGGAGACTGGGGTGGAAAGCTGAAAGTGGGATGAGTAGGAGAAAGCACTGGGGGATGGTTCTCTTCCTAGGAGCTCAATGGGGTGACTATGAGGCAGGTGCCTCCTGGGGAAAGCAACAGTCTCCACTGTTTTTTAGAATGGAACAAATAGGAGTAACCTCTACCAGATACCTCTTTAGGCATGAGGGTATAGGGGTGTACATTTTGGCAAGAGCAAGGAGTATAATGTGATCATTGGCTAAGCAGACAGCAAGCTCAAGAAAAATGATAGAATCCATAACATCAAAGGAAAAGTAACAGTAACTGTCCTGTGTCCAATTTGTCAGCACTTTAGGGGAGGCAGCCTGTGGGTGTGGCTGGGAGAAAGTTTTAGTGTCTGGGGTGAAATTGTCTTTGACACAGAGGGTGAAGTCTTTTCCACTGGTAGATCTCAAAGTCTTGGGCTGGGTGATGTCATCTGGGATATGAGACTGCGGTATCCTTTCCAAGTGAGTACCCACTCCAATTGATGTGGTTCTTGTTTATATGGCTCTGTGGTATCCTGAGGCTGAGGTCAGAGCTCCAGCATTAGCTTGTAGGCAGGCCCAATAATTTAGCCACATACTAAGGGCCCTTTGCCTCATTTGTTGGTTTGTTTGGTGATGGCAACCAGAGAGTTCTTTGGATTATAAGGCTTCTATTAGCCAAACTTGGTGGCATAAGAGTCTCAACATTTGCCATGTTTGGTTGAAACAATAGCTTACTTGGAGGATTTGGACCTCTTGATTGCAAGCCAGTGAAACCACCCAGACCAAAAGTAACAAAAACAAGAGACAGTAGAATGGTGTGCAACTGTACTTGGCAGGCTTTTGCTGTTTGCTGTTAATTTTCCACCTGCATGTATTATTACCAAAAAGACATGGTCTGATTTTATAGTTTTGATTTCAGTATCTCTGAATATGATTTTTATTTACTAAGTAGAGTTTTCTCGCTCCCTTTTTGGTAGCCCACACTGTCTGTGGGAATGTCCCCATAGTACCATTTTAATTTTCTGGAAGGGATTAGAGGGAGAATTATTTTAATTATTCACCTCTTATAACTTGAATATTCAGGAAGATTTTTTGGGTGGTGAAATTTTAGGGTCCCATGTCAGATAGGGAGCTACAAGGCTGTGGGACAATCTATGGTTAAGGGGTCCCAGGAGAGTTTGCACCTTGATCTGGCCTCCAGGCCTTATAGGTTAAGGGTAAGAGGGGAATTTATAAAAATAGGGAGAGACATTATTAAAGGGCCTCATATATAATGAGTCTTCACATACAGGTAGGGGAGGCATGTTCCTTTTACACATGGGTACGAAAGGGCTGTGGGAACGTTTTTTAAAGTTGGTGTGAGGTGTGAATCTATCAAGGGGCCTTAAATTAAGAGAGATTAAGGCCTGGATCAAGGTAGAGATCCACTGAGGAGTTCATTTGATGGGAGTTTAAAAAGGAGATATTTGAGCATATTCTTATTTCTGACCCTAGAGATTCCTAAGTTCTTTACCTTGAAGCAAAAAGCTCTTAGATAATGGACCAACAGTGTAGAACAAATATGAAGACCATCCATCTGTTGGCCAGAGCACTGAGAGCTAAAATGATGGCCTGAGGTTTGGGCAATTGTGTTGACCCTTGTGTCTCACCCTTTACTAGGGTCATCCTGGCTAAGGGGGTAGAAAGCAGCACCAGTCCATTAAGCTCCAGCATTAAAGATGGTGTCAATGCCATCAGTACAGACTGTGAAATCCCATTTGTTTACTCGTCTAATCACAAGGGGCTCTTAGATAGCCAAAGGCTCCCGGAAGGGGTAATCTCCTCTAGCACCATGGCATCTGGCAAAAAACTGAGGACACAGAGTCCACCTTCTCCTATAGGTGGAATATACCAGAAGACCTAGGTTTATCTCCATTCTATATTAATTGGGCTTCAGTAGTCACACTGAGCTGTGGGATATTGTTTCCATGATCCAAGGTATAATGAGCGTCTGGGTATAGAGAGTCACAGGCTCAAGGTCTATGAGAGCCTGTTTCCAAGAAAGCCTAGGATGCAGCCAGCAAGATTTTTGTTGTTGTTGTTTTGTTTTGTTCTTAATGGTGTATAGCATAAGGCTGAGAGAAGCAGAATCTTGCATCTGAAACCCTTGGGCAATTTATAGCCATTATAGATGTGTCCAGTGTCTCCAGGATGCATGAAAGGAGGTTGTGAAAACCTCTACAGTGAAGAAGACTCTGAGAACAATAAAAGGAGTGTCTCTTTTTTTTTTTTTTTTTTTTGCGGTACGCGGGCCTTTCACTGTTGTGACCTCTCCCGTTGTGGAGCGCAGGCTCCGGACGCACAGGCTCAGCGGCCATGGCTCACGGGCCTAGCCGCTCCGCGGCATGTGGGATCTTCCCAGACCGGGGCACGAACCTGTGTCCCCTGCATTGGCAGATGGACTCTCAACCACTGCGCCACCAGGGAAGCCCACAGGAGTGTCTCTTGATTTTAATTTTTACACTGGGGGGCCTTTGTTGGGGGGCCCTCATTTAAGGTAGACTGATTTGTAAGTAACAGCATTACTGAGATTAAGTAAAATTTGTAAATGAGGAATACGTTGCCACCAGAACCCAGAAAGGACTACACCATATTGAATTTTTATGTCCTTAATGAGTATGTCAAACAAATCTCCTTGGAGGAGGGGGCGGTCATCAATTTAATGCAATACCTGTACTTTTGGAGAAAGGTGGATACAAATAATATCTTGTCTTCAGAGATAGTGCGTAATGGCAATGCTGTTGAGGTATTCTGTAGATAGCCTGGAAAAGATGTACTCTGTCCTTTGGAGGTGAAGATAAACTGCAACTGAGAAGCTATTGAAAGAGGCACTGGAAAGAACATATTAGCCAAATGTATAATAGTGAAACATTTGCCAGTTATCATCTGGATAGAGTAGGTAATTTTAATAATATTTGGTATTGGGTGTAGGGGATTTAATGAATAGGACATCATTTAGTAGTCCACCATGAGGCGCCTTGTATTCTTTCCATGTTTAAAAACAGGCAAAATTGGGTTGTCAAATGGGGAAGCAGTGGGGATAATCACCTCCTTATTAATTAGATGTGGCATAATAAGTTTCAATACTTGAAGCCATATTTTACCTTATTTAACTTAAAGTGGGACATGTTAACTATTTTAACTAGAGATCCATGGGGCTCCATTTTATCAAGCCAGTTTGTGAATGTCAAAGTCTTAAATTAATTTGAATTTACTACTCATTGTGCTTGAGTGTCTATGCCAACTATGGGTTATTTCAGGGCAATGGGTACTATGACTATGGTGATACATCCCTATTTTTCTCTATTTTATATTGAGCTACTTTCCTAAGATTATAAGGAGTACAATGTTTAAATTTAATGGGATACACAGGTATAACTGTAATTTGAGCCCCAGTATTTATTAAGTCCACGAAACTTCATCAATTGGTGCATTTTAGAAGATGTCAAAGTTAATTTAGAACTTATGTTGCAGAGGCACAAAAGCCAATCAGCATTTGCACCCCTTTTATTTATTTTTTGTTATATAAATTCTTTTAGAAAATTTTGAATTTCCAGTTGGGTCAAATTATAGACCTTTGTTTTTATTTAGTTATATATATAATATACAATATATGATTATATATCATATATAATATTGTTATATATATTACATATGTTATATATTATTTATATATTTACTTCTATTTTCTCCCCGTGAATCTAGGTATTTTTTAAAATTCATCCTTCCTTCCTTTCTTTCTCTCTCTCTCTCTCTCCCCCTCCCTCCCTCCATCTTTCTTCCTTCCCCCCTTCCTTCGTGTCTTCCTCCCTCCTTCCCTCCCTCCCTCCCCTCCCCTCCCCTCCCCTCCCATCCCTTCTCACCACCTGAAGCCATGGTTTTTAGTTTCTGTTTTTGTCCGACAGGTCACAGTGCAGTCCTAGGTGGCTACAGGAAAAGGTGGTGGTAGGCAGTGGGAACGGGGCCAGTGGCCTGTCTTATAGGTCATAGGTTCTCCTTCCAAGGCTTCTCAGTCCACCCCCAGGGACTGTGATTTGCATTCAGACAGCTATAGCAGTCTTTCTTGGGACAGCACAATTAACTCCCTTGTCTCACATATCAGTACCATTCTCACTGTCTCTTTGAACAAACATTTTTTAAATGGCTTTTATTTCTAGGTGGGTAAAATTTCTAGTTTTTCTTTTAGTCTCCTGTCTGCTCGTGACTGTTTTTATTCTTTGAGTGTTTATTAGATAAATTTTTTGTGTTCCATCATGGGCCTGTACATAGGCATCTGCCTCTTGTTCCAGGGCATCCCAGTTGACCTGGAGGAGCTGAGGTTGGCACCTAACCCAGGAGAGGAGTGGTAGGTCTGGTTCTTGAGAGGACTGGTAGGCCTTTTGATCTCAAAAACAAGCTCTTAGCCTGACAGTTGACTTGGCTTGGAGTTTTACATTTATCTGGGAGCTTGGAGATCTCTCCTGGTATCTTAGTGGGGGATGGGGATGAAATGTTCTTTTCCTTTTTCCTGCTTCTTACGATTTTAAACCATTGGTCTCCATGGTGTGTACCCGATAGTCTACCAGGTCTGGGGATAGAGAATGATAGACATAAGATAAGGAACGACACAGGAGACACTAGCCCGGAAAACACGTTTTTTATTCCCAAGGTGCCATAAATCCTAAAGAGGTAGTGCCCACACACAAGCGCCATGTACCATCGGGGCTTGTAGATGTTATCCGGGCAGTCTACCCCTTCTCCACTCTCAGGCAATGAGAAAATAGATTTTGACTCATCTAGTGGCTTTTATATACAACTGAAACTTTGTATTCATTTTATATTGCTTCTACAATAGAAAGCATTAGAATCTACTCAAATCTGTAATCAATTTATCATTGTAGTGTAAATTATATAAATGTATAAAATACCAGATTCTATGGGTGAGACATTCAGATTATATTTGCCAATGTTTTTAGATAAAAATATTTGAAGAACTGTGTAATAACTAATGAAACATTTAGTTTCATATAGTGAAATGATATGAAGTAATTATATTAAGAAACATCTATGAAGTTTTATGGGGAATTTACTAATACCATAAAATTTTGAAAACATAGGCAACTCTTTATTTCTTTCATTTTGATTCTTCTCCCCATATATATCTTTATTTCAATCTATATTTAAAATTACTTCTTGTGTTTTTTACTGTCATTTTCTTGTCTTTTTCTTTCCCTTATTTGTCATTGTCTATTTCTACCTTCTATTTCTTTTTTTAGTAGTCTACCTATTTTATTTTATCCTTTCACCATAATTCATATTATTTTCTTTAATTAGCTGCTCATACTATAAGGTTAAAAATCTACTTTAAAATATTCTTTTTTCAAGATAAACGTGAATTTTCTCTATTCAGTATCTTCCTCATTTGTTCATGAGCATACACTAAAATGTTAAAAAGTTTCTTATTTTGTGTGTTCTTTGATAGATATATTTTCCTTGTGGGTCATTATCCCTCAATAGAACAATCTGCTGACTTAGTTCTTGTGCAAGTAATCTCTCCATTTCATTATAAATGCATAAAATCTGTGGCCTCATCAATAGCCAAATTACAGAGGACATATGATAGTAATATATTCTCTCAGATATACAAGCATGAGTGAAATAACAACTTTTTGGTAATCATGAGAATACACAGTATTCAAATTTGTTTCAGATTTGTAACGAATGTCATCTTGACCTTTCTGCTTTTGTGACAGTGTCAGCTATTAACTTTCTTTTTAATCACCTAATTTTTAAAATTGAATTTGCAAAGCTTGAAGCATGAAAGAAGGATTATAACAAATACATACATATACATGTATATATATATGTGTGTGTGCATATATATATATATGTATATATATGTTTTAAGTCATGGCCTGAATTTGCTATTTGATTTGATTTTTTAAGGAATCATGTAATACTTTTCATTGAAACTGAAAAATAAAAAAAGCTTTAACTTAGCCACTGAGTTATTTGAAATTTGAAGAATGAGGAAGAGGATATTCATTTACAGTGTTTCTTATCTGTTCTCCTTTGCACAAATTCATAATGTTATGTTTATATTGTTGCAAATTTTGTTGTTTATTATTAGGGTGAATACTCTTACAAAACCAAGTGATACGTATCTATGGAAGGCCTGTAGCACAGCTTTAACACATAATATTCTTTCTGAGTGAATAAATGCATTAATAGATGAATAAATATGGACATACATTTTTGGCCCTGATATACAATCATAACTACATTCCATTACAGTTTTAAGACATGTGGCATTGAGTAAGTTATGTCAATTTCTAATAATCAGTTTCTTCTGCTAAATGAGGTTGAAAATAGTACTTAGGGTAGAGTTATTTTGAGGATTATTCAGGAAAATTTTATATTAAAATTATTATGGAAATATATGTCATATAGTGCATTTCAGTAAATATTAGCTCTTATTTGAAAGCAGTTATAGAAATAATATAAATCATTCTCCCTTTTTCACATTGGTCATTACAATAAAAGAAATAATTCTTTCCTTCAAATAACTTAGGACATCAAATAAGTGGAAACTCTAGGATTCAAATCCACATCTACTTGATCCCAGAGCTAATGGTCTTTAACAACCATAAAAAATATATCAGAATAAAATATAATGAATAGACCATGAAAAGCAAATAGAAAAAGAGAAAGACTTTGATAGAGACAATTAGCTATGCAATTCTGCTTTTTGGAAATATCCTGTTGCTAAACATTAATCAACAATATTAGTGATAACAATGCAGCCTGGAAAAATGTACTGATGTATTGATATACTCTAGGACCTAGAGTCTAGGTGGCTTTAAAATAACTACCTAAGAATACCAGATATTATAAATTAGCATATATTGGGGTAGCAAACCACCCATAAAGCAATCACTTCTCCTCATGAACTATCCAAAGATGGTAAAGTTCCAAACATTGATACAAAGGGGAAACAATTTATCCTTTGTCATGAAGTCCTACTGTAGTGAACTATGGGAAAGTTAGCTGTACTGGGTGAACCTACTTTTGCTAAGCTTATCAGATTTAAACAGCTTCAGAGCAAGCAAGGTTTTTGCATACTCTATCTTTTAATCTTTTCCCCTTTTTTTATTACAAAGGTGTCTGGGATCTAAAAAAGCTACTAATGTTAGAGAGAATAGAAACAGTGGAAAGTGGATTCATCTTATGCAGGTTCTTACCCAATTTGACCTAGGACCTAGGACCCAACCCCTTCTTCCATTACCACATTGGCCCTAGGAATTGCTGCAATTTTCTATTTCTATAATTTTTCTCTGTTTGGTAATTAAAATTCTATTTGAAAGCTCCCAGTATATAATATATTTATTGTCTCACACACACACACACACACACACACACACACACACACACACACGCATACACATGCACACTAACACACATACATATGGAGAGAAGGAGATTTCTACATCTACCTATCTGTTTGTGTGCTTTTGTGTGTGTGTTTGTGCATAAAACCATTAATTCATACTGATCTCCAGTTCTAATCCAACACTATAGGGTTCATTCTAGTCTTTTTTTCTTTCTCTATTTGTAGCTCCTTTCTCTGCTAGTAAGAAGTCACATCTTCTTTTGAATATTATATTTACTTATGTGCTGAGTCCTAGAATACACATAAAGTAGTTTCAGAATTGCTAACCTATACCTTCATGAAAAACGAATTTGCTAACTAGAGTACAATATTTGTGTATAGCCTTTTGTCTTTCATCTTAGATAAAGATGGCCAAATCACTGTCTTCCAACTTTCCTGAGGTTAATTCTTTTCTCTTCCACCTCATTCAGTTTTTATGTTATTATTTATAATACAATTATTCATTTTTTCCTGTTTTTATTGTAGTTGGATTTCCCTCCACATCCTATTTGAACCAGGTCTAGAATTTTTCCTTATCTATCACTTGGTTAAATAGAAACACCTCACCCCACTCAAGCCTGTAGATATGAACTGAGGGAGATAATTTGGTGCAACAGTCATACGAATCTAGGCCATCTATTCTTGTAACTCATTTCTGTCCTCTAAACCTGTTTGAGCTCTCTCCTGAATGCACCATTTCAATTATATGATAAATTGCCACTATGCATATTGGACCTTAAGACTTGGCAGATTGGATAATAAGTTGTGTATGCTAGGATGCTCTGGTAATATAGCCACTTGATGTCCTATGATCAGGCATGTAGTTTCTACTAGGGCACAGTAGTATACCAAGAGCTGCCTTTTGTACAATGAGTAGTTTTCTGCTGTAGAAAGCATGGACTTACTAAGGTGCCCTAGGAGTCTGCACTGTGCTTCCTTTATCTGGATTTGTCAAGAACTCTAAAGAGTGACTCAACCTACTGTCAATACTATAAGCACCGTGATACGTAATAGGCTATATGTGACAAGAGGCAGAACCACTTGTACTGCAGTTTGAATCTAATACAGAGTATTCTCTTATTCTGAACCCCAATCAAAACTATCATCAGACTTATATAATAAATCGGTAAAACTGTAATTTTCAAATGTGATATGTGATGTGTCTAAACTTTAAGTAAGCCTACCAAGAGCTGCCACATTTTCTTAGTGACAAGAAATGAAAGGTGCAATAATTTGTCTTTTTACCATGGTAGGGATGGCTTAGTATGACGGATTTTTACATGCCATCAGTAATTGGATTCTGTTGTTTTCTGGTCAAGGATGGTTTGCATCTACAAGTCAGTAAAATGTGATGTATCATGTTAACAAAATGAAGAATAAAAATTATACCATCATTTCAATCAATGCAGAAAAAGCATTTGACAAAATTCAACATCCTTTCATGATGAAAACTCAATAGGTAAGGTATAGATGGAATGTACTTCAACATAATAAAGGCCATATATGACAAACCCACATCTAACATCATACTCAATTGTGTAAAGCTGAAAATCTCATTTAGAGCAATTATGCAAGAAAAAGATATAAAAGTATCCAAGTTGGAAAGAAAGAAGTAAAACTGTTTGCAGATGACATCATTCTACCCGTAAAAAACCCTAAAAACTCCACCAAAAGACTGTTAGAACTAATAAACAAATTCAGTAAAGTTGCAGGATATGTAATCAATCTACAAAAATCAGTTGTGTTTCTATACACTAAAAACAAATTTTTGGAAAGAGAAATTAAGAAAACAATCCCATTTACAATAGCATTAAAACGAATTAAATACTTAGGCATAAATTTAACCAAGTAGGTTAAATATCTGTACACTGAAAGCTGTAAGATGTTGATGAAAGAAATTGAAGAGGACACAAATAAGGGGAAAGATATTCTGTATTCATGGATTGGAAGAATTATAGTGTTGAGATGTCCATATTACTCAGGGTTATATAAAAATTCAGTGCAATCTCTATAAAAATTCCAATGGCATTTTTCACAGAAATGGAAAAAGAAATCTTAATGTTCTTATGTACCCACAAAGAACCCACATAGCTAAATCAATCTTGAGTAAGAACAAAGCTGGAGTAAGAAGAACAAAGAACTTTCTGATTTCAGAAATAAAGCCATGCATATATGGTCAATTAATTTTTGACAAAGGCACAAAGAATACACATTGGGGAAAGAATAGTCTCTTCAATAAATGGTGTTGATAAAACTGAACATCCACAAGTAAAGTATGGAATTGAACTTTGAAAAGTATAACGTATGAAATCAACTCGAAATGAAATAAAGACTTAAACATAAGACTTGAAACCATAAAATTCCTAAAAGAAAACATAGGAGACAAGCTCCTTGGCATAGGTTTTAGCAGTGATTTATTTTGGTTTTGACACCAAAAGCAGCAAACGAATAAACAAAAACCCAAGTGGGGCTACATCAAACTGAAAAACTTATGCACAACAAAGAAACCATCAACAAAATAAAGGGCAGCCTATGGAATGGGAGAAAATATTTGCAAACCACATATCTAATAAGGGATTAATGTCCAATATGTATAAGAAAATCATACTAATAGCCAAAAAAAAAAAAAAAAAAAAAACCCAAACATTTTGCTTCAAAAATAGGCAGGTAATCTGAATAAACATTTTGCTAAAGAAGACATACAAATGGTAAATAGGTATATCAGAAGATGCTCAACATGACTAATCATCAGAGAAATGAGAATCAAAACCACAATGAGGGGGCTTCCCTGGTGGCGCAGTGGTTGAGAGTCCGCCTGCTGATGCAGGGGACACGGGTTCGTGCCCCGGTCGGGGAAGATCCCACATGCCACGGAGCGGCTGGGCCCATGAGCCATGGCCGCTGAGCCTGCGCGTCCGGAGACTGTGCTCCGCAACGGGAGAGGCCACAGCAGTGAGAGGCCCGCGTACCGCAAACAAAAAACAAAACAAACAAACAAACAAAAAAACCACAATGAGGTATCCCCTCATACTTCTTAGAAAGTCTGTCATCAAAAATACAAGAGATAAAAAATACTGGCCGGGATGTGGAGAAAAGGGAAATTTTGTACACTGTTGGTAGGAATATAAACTGCACAGCCACTATGGAAAACCGTATGGAAGTCCCTCAAGAAGATAAAAAATAGAACAACCATATGGTCCAGCAATCCCATTTCTGGTTTTACATATTTGAAGGAAATAAAATCAGTATTTGGAAGACTAACCTGCATTCCCGTGTTTATTGCATCATTATTCACAGTAATAAGGTATGGAAGCCACCTAACTGTCCACTGATGGATGAATTGATAAAGAAAATTATACATATAGATTCATATATATGAATTGCTAAAGAAAATTATATATGTATATGTATCTGCAAAATTTCATAAATTGTCAAGAATTAGGATTGGTGCTGGCAAGAAGTAAGGGTGCTTGTTAAACAAGAATTGGTTGAGGTCCAAAATGTTTATATAGTTACAAGGGGAGACCTTGAGACCATAAGGTTGCAGCTGGAAGCAGCTAGTAGGTATTGTTTTGAGAACTACTGGTGCTATCCTTGAGTCTGATACAGTTCAGAAAATTCAAGTTCTCAGTGATGCAGGAATGTGTCTGAAACCACATCCACAATAGCCATCCAGTTCCATTTTGGATTCCTGAACCACAGGTACTCCATTTTGATTTTTAAATGCACTCCTTTCTTTAATGGTTAAAGCAGCTGTACAATGTATGTTTAATAGGCCACAAACAGGCTATTCTAGCTAGCATAAAGTTTAAATTAAATAATATTTAAGCCAGAATGACTTCCTCATAGTCAACATGTGAAAATTTCTTGTATCATACTGTATTGCATAACAGAAATTTGCTAAGAGAATAGATCTTAAGCATTCTCAACATAAATAAATAAACAAATAAATAGATAAATGGTAACTATGTGAGGTGATGGATGTATTAATTAACTTGATGGCAGAAACCTCTTCACAATGTATACATATATCAAATATTCACATTGTACACTTTAAATATATTACCACGTTATTTGTCAATTATACCTCAATAAAGCTGAAAAAAATTAAATAAAGTAAAAATTATGTTTACAATTTTATGTTATGTGCATTTTACTATAATAAAAAAGTGGGAAAGAAGTCGAACTCGTAAAACTAGAAAGACGGGTATAAAATAATGAGTACAGAGATTCAATTGAGTTAATCAACAAAGCCAAAAGCTGGTCCTCAGAAGTTGATTCTTGCCTAAATGTAGACAGATTTACTGATCAGGAGAAACAAATATATTTAGATCAGACATTTACCATACAAACTCCAAATTGAACATTGCTAAGGCTAGAATCTAGAGTTTGCCCATATGATTTCCAATTAACTGCTTCTCACTTAGGCAAGTTCATATAGCAATTTTTTCCCTCTGGTGAGTAGTGACAGATATTTCAAGATAGTTCATGAGTATCACTGGAATGTAAGGTCCTGGAACTTTCACTGTACATTCATTTAAAAAACTCCACCAATTAAAACAATGGCAGGCATATATAAAACAATACTTATTTGTTGAATCACTAAGTTATTACAAATGATCATAGAAAAGCCCACTAATTAATCAGCTAACCATTGAGATTCTATTCCAGCTCAAGACTGAATCCTAAATAGAACTTTAAATTCAGAAAAGAGTCAAACATTTCTGATGAAAGGCTATACATCTCCCCTTGATTTGTGGATCATTTGAATCTGCAATTTTGAAGACTTTAGAAATAAACCACTCAAACAAATGGAGAAACAGGATTGGTGGAATAAAAACACATAAACCACATAGCTACAGGGAGTCAGATATTTAAAAAATGTATATTTATATCAAGTCTCCTGTTATAGCTTTCAATTTACAGGAAATTAGTGGGATGAAAAAACATATTAAATAACATCATACTTACGCCACCAGCAAAATACAGATTGTAGAGAACCACATGGTGAAGGACTCATCTTCAACAAAAAACTTGTAAGGAAAAAGAAGAGATGGAAAGGACACCTATAGTTTAAAAGTGGTTGGCTGAATTGGTAAATTTTGAAGATGGGTGATTTATTATGGTTTATTATGCTAATGTCTCTTCTTGGGTGTATGTTTGAAATTTTTCTCAGCAAAAATTAAAGAAATATACATATAAAATAGTAGGCATTTATTAAGAATCTATGCTGAAGCTATCGGCAAAGCAGGTTTTGTATACTGTACCATTAAACTATCTTGTAAATTAGGTATTTTTCTTCAATTTCAAATAATTAAGTTATTGACTGTGGTCGGTGCTAATAAGAGATTAAACCAGACCTAATGATGTATTTGTAGAGTATTTTTCCTCTGGGTAATTAATACTTAATTTCAAGAGAGAATATTTGTGAGGTCAATTTCTAACTCAAAGAGGGTAATACTTTAAGAGCCCACCCTTACCCTCTACTTTTTCTCTATTTATATTTTAATACTCAAAGAAGTGCATACACAAATATGTATCATATATATGTATGTATATACATATATGTATGTGTGTGTATATATACAGATAGATAGATAGATATAAACAGAGAGAGAGAATATTAATTGATCCTGTTCATTACATTTATCTATGCTTGGGGAACAAGAATGTCATGCTTTTTATACATCCATAGACATATATAGGAACAGAGTGAAAAGAAGAGGATTGAGGCTTTAAAGTAATGATTTCCAGAATAGTGTCTCTTATGGGTAGAGATAAAGGAACATAAAAAAAGTCTTTAATAAATAAAGAAACAAGTAAATGACCCATCTTTTTATTTTTTTATTTTTTGGTCATGTTTAAATAATAGATGGTTTTCTGTTGTGTCACTTTGTTACTGGAATGCACTGTCTCAAAATACTTGCAAGTTTTAGACATTAAACTAGGAGAAGGATACCCATAAAACCAGCATCATAAACAACCAGATGTCATACTCCTGATCATAGTATGAGAAAAATACAATTCCTTTTATAATTTAGGACTAGACTTCTTAGAAAGAATTCTGAAGGAAAGGGTTGAATAATTAACACTGAAACTATCTAATTCTTTTAGCAAAGCTTATTTCACAGTTTTGCTTCAGTGTTCACCAGCTGAAGAGAAGGCAATTCAAACTCCCTAAATTAATCCCAGCTGCAGTGCTTGCAACACAATTAACACGTTTAAAAGTGATAAACATATGTTAAAAAAACCAACAATTTGGGGTCAATTTAGAATGAGCTGTCAGAAAGTCGGAAATTGCCTAAATCCTTTTCATTTCTTGTCTGTTAATTGTAAATTTCCATAATCAATTTGGATTGAGAGAAAGGTTTTAAATTACTAAAATATTAATACTATTTTCAAATATGTGTGTTCTCTTTAATCTTAAGGTGAAGGATATGACTAGAAAAATGTTTAATAATTTTAGAGAACTTGGAAGATATTGGCTTATCCACTTTGACATTCCAGAGAAAAGGGAGAATAATAATCCTGCTGCCATTATCAAGGGGACATCTCTTGGATAAATAGTTAGAAATAATATAGATGGCTGCTGTGTTAGACACTCTCAGTCATCCACATACCATGTGATTTCCATGCCACACAACCTTTACAGTAGCAAATAATTGGAAGGAATCACAAGCTTCAGGAAGTGGTGGTTTGATGATCTGTATACGTAGGACTGATTTGGAGGCCTCCCATTGCCATTTCTCACCTCAATCCCACATCTCTGAAATCCATATTTGAAAATACACCCAGCTTGGCTCAGATAGTATTTACCAAAAAAATAAAATTGTTTCAGAAGATTTGAGGATTTTAGCTGCAAAACAGATTGTACCTTTCCTTCTGGAAGCAAATGGGAAGGTCTATTGTACACTAGTCATTCTTCACTTTTTCCCCATTTTATCATCACAATAATTGTGTGAGTAGTATTATCTCCATTTTTATACTTGAGGAAAATGAACCTCATAATTAATATTTGCCCAGGAATAAAAAGCAAATAAACATGTACTAATAAAAACACACACACCACTGTCAGTATTTACTTCAGTGGTGCATAGTGTTTCTAAATATTTCACAACTCTATCACTCTATAAAGTCTCCTTTTTTGTCCTCATAAAGTAAGTAAAAGATATAGCTAAATTATAGTACTATTTGAGATAATTTAGCACCTTCATTTGTGGTGGTGTTTTTTCATATTAACAGGCTTAAACTAGAAGTGTGGCAGAGAAAATAGTAAGACATGGTGATAAATTAGTTACAATGGAACAAAGAGCAGAAGTTGCGGCATGGTCACTGAGATTGGGAATTTAGGTGCCTGGGAAAATGTAGATCTGCTACTGGGAGCAATAGCAAGCTTACGGAAAGGAATGAAGTTTTAAATTTTAACATATGAGGTTTAATATGTGAAATGGCTATTAAAGGAAATATTAAGAAAATGAGTGATTAGAATAATAATTCTGCATACAGTACATTCATATGTTGGTCAATTTGAATTCAAAGTGAAGAAAATTTAAAAGAAAGAACTTGGTGGAGGGGAAAATATTAGCTAGTAAAACAAAAGATCTAAGAAACTTTGACTAAAATAAAATCATAAAGCTATTAAAACACGTAATTATAGAGATTATTCTCGAGAAGTAAATTAAGGAGATGTAGTGTGGTATCACATACTGTTTACAATAATAAGAAAACAGTAGCTTACTCTGGGTGATTAAGGTATTAACTAGAACCCATGGATGAAGGACTATGGAGAACAAAATCTTAGCAAAAGAGAAATTAATATTAATTTTGAAAATAATTATATGAAAACGAGAAGTATATATTAACTGGAATTTCCTAACGTATTGGATGCAAAATAGAATAATTTACATACTGTTAAATCTTTACAATGGTACGTGCCAAGCACTTTTCTAACTTCTTGTATATAGGATTTCTAATGCTTTTACAACCTTAGGAAGTAAATGCTATTATTTTAGTTTTACATGTCTTCAGATATGTAAGTGCCTTGCGCATGTCTCATACCAGATGAACTGTGGAGCCAGGAGTCAACCTCATTTAAAAACTTGTTCAATTCTACTTTATATGATCTTCTGCCATGTTAGATTCATTAGAAATAAAGAGATCCAGTGAATAATATGGCCATTTTGTGGAAATAAAATAAAAATCTATATAACAAATTAATAAGGAAGGCATGTTCCATCTGTAAAATTCCTCCCCCTTGGTTTCCATGATATTATTTACAGTTGTTCTACATCCTTCTCCAAACAGTTCCAGTCTTTTTAGCTGCTGCTTTTTATCTCTTATTGTTGGAATACCACATTTTTTTCGGTATCTGCTTCCACTTCCTCATTTACATTCAGGTTTTTACCAACTGTTAATTTCACTTACTAGCAACAGGATATCTCCAAATGTGTGTCCTCAGGAATTTTAAATTTATAATTTTAAAGTTTTAAGTCAGAAATTCTCCCATACCAAGTTGTGTTGGCAACTCAGTTGATCGTATTATTAATGACCCAGGTATTAAAGCTAGAAATATGGGCCATTCATTTTTCCCTTCATTCCCTACATCAAGTCAATCTTTGTCATTCAGTTTAAAATATCTCATCTGTCCTTCATTTAAACACCTACCAAACTTCCTTAGTTTGCCTTCTCTTAATTTTTCAAATCAATAATGGCAGTAGGCAACTAGCTATTTTTCTTACTATTAAATCTTCACCCTTCAAACTTCACTGCCTCCAAAAAATTTTCTCTACAATGTAATGACACCTTAGTAAAATTTAGTTACTTATATAATTAGAAAACCCAAAGTTTTACAATTATATCATGCATACCCCACTATTTCATGGAAATTACTTAAATGAAGTTATGTCACCTATAAAGAAAATATGCTACCTGAAGTTCTTGTATTACTTTTCCAATTTGTAATCATTTTCCATAGTGCCAATTATACTTTTCCAATGTAAAACCTAATGCAGAGATACCTGAAATTTCTTAGTTTGCAGTGACATTACTGTCTCAGGAATTTTTCACAGTGCTCCTAGGCAATAAATAAAGATACTAGAAAGATAGATAGATAGATAGATGAATAGATAATCATAATCTTTAAAGTTCCATTTATTTAGAAGACAGGTATAGACAACATATTAAGTATTTATGTCCTAACAATTTAGTAGCTGCTTGATAAAATAATACACATAAAATGAAAAGATAAATAATATTTTAATTTAATTTTTAAATAACCACAGTTACTCACTGAGATGATGTGTGTGTCTATTGGCACTACACAATTTCTTAAAGCTTAGATTATTTACCACCACTCCTGTTTTCTGTTTAACATTGCCTTTTGCTTATTACTTGCTTTTTCTTATGAGTACCTCCAAAAATCCAACTTTAAAAAGATATGGTGTCACCAAAAGGAAAGCAGTGTGATCTAATGTTGAAATTGTGAACTATCTGGAGTTAGTGTTCCTACAATGACTGATAGGCGTTGAGCATCACCAAGTTTCCCTAGAATTTAAGAAATATTAAGAGGTATCATTCTGAGTTTACTACAGTGTCTTCAGATGATTCAGTACACAGTTTGGGAATCACACACCTAAAACAAAATGAAAACAAACAAGCAAAAGAGTCCTACAAGTCTTATTTTTTCCTTTGTAAGGCAGTGCTTACATGGTTTAAATTTAATCAGTTGCCCTAACCAAAAAATTTAATTTTAAAGAGAAATTGTATCTTCCATCTTGCTGTCTGGGATCTTGGAAGAGGCAAGTGATTCAGTCTCTAGCAGTATTTTCTTTTTTTTTAGAATGGTAGTTCTTAACAATGTGTCTGTGTATGTGTTTGCCAAGGACCACTGAAAATCTGATAAAGCCTCAGATGTCTTCTCAGAATAATGTTTTTTCAAATACAAAATATATAGTCATAGTGGAAGTCCTAGATAATGCAACAAGACAAGAAAATAATGCATACGTATATGGGGAAAGGAAAAAATAAAACTGTCTTTTCTTACATTGTCTATATAGAAAATCAAGAATCAACAACAAAACAAAACTCTTGGAACTAATAAGCAACAATAACAAGGTTTTAGGATACTAGATTAATATACGAAAGCCAATTACTTTCCTGTATACCAGTGACAAACAAGTATAATTTGAAATTAAAAATATATTACCATTTACATAGCATTGAAAAAAGTGAAATGGTTAGGTATAAATCTAACAAAATCTATACAAGATATATATGAGGAAAACTACAAAACTTATGAAAAAAATCAAAGAAGAACTAAATAAATGAAAAGATATTCCATGTTCATTGTCAGGAAGACTCAGTATCATCAAGATGTCAGCTTTTCCCAAATTGATCTATAAATTTCATGCAATCTCAATAAAAATCCCTGTAAGTTGCTTTATGGATATCAACAAAATGATTATAAAGTTTATTTGGAAAGGCAAAAGACCCGGAACAGCCAACACAATATTGAAGGAGAACAAAGTCAGGTGACTTACACTACCCAACTTAAAGACTTACTATAAAGGTACAGTAATCAGGACAGTGTGGTATTGGTGAAAGAATAGACAAATAGATCAGTGGGACAAAATAAAGAGCCCAGAAATAGACCCAAATATTGATAATATAGTCAATGGGCTTTGACACAGCAGCAAAAGTAATACGGTGGAGAATAGTCTTTTCAACAAATGGTGTTAGAACAACTAACATCCATGTGTAAAAAAAATGAATCCAGACACAGACCTTATACCTTTCACAAAAAAAATTAAGTCAAAATGATCATAGGCCTAAATGCAAAACAGAAAACTATAAAAATCCTAGAAGATAACACAGGAGAAAACTTAGATGACCTTGAATATGACAATGACTTTTTATTGCCATTTATCAATACCAAAGGCAAGATCTATGAAAGAAATAATTGCTGAACTCCATTAAAATTAAAAACTGCTGTCTGACAAAGTCACTGTGAAAGTAAGAAGACAAACCACAGACTGGGAGAAAAATTTGCAAAGGACATATCTGATAAAGACTGTTACCCAAAATATAAAAAGAACACTTAAATCTCAACAATAAGAAAATGAACAACCTGATTTAAAAACTGGGCAAAATACCTGAACAGACACCTCAGCAAAGAAGATATAAAGATAATAAATAAGCATATTAGAAGAGGCTCAATATCAAATGTCATTAGGGAATTATAAATGGTATACCACTCTGCAACTATTAGAATGACAGAGACAGAATATTGAATACACTAAAATCTGGCAAGGACGTGAAGCAACAGGAACTCTTCTTCATTGCTAATGGGAATGCAAAGTGAAGCAGCCACTCTGGCAGCTTCTTACAAAGCTAAACATACTCTTACCATATGATCACACTACGTGACATTTACTCAAAGGAGTTTAAAACTTATGTCCAAACGAAATCCTGCACACACACGTTTATAACAGCTTAATCATAATTACCAAAAATTGGAAGTGACCAAGATGTCCTTCAGTAGGGTGAGTTTATAAATAAACTGGTATATACATCCAGACAGTGGACAATTATTCAGTACTAAAAAAAAATGAGCTATTAAATCATGAAAAGACATGGAGAAAAGTTAAATGCTTATTACTAAGTGAAAGAAACCAATATGGAAAGGCTACATAATGTATGATTCCAACTATATGATATTCTGGAAAAGGCAAAACTATGGAGATCAGTGGTTGCCAGAGGTTAGGATGAAAGGGAGGAATGAATAGGTAGAGCACAGAGGACGTTTTAGGGCAGTGAAACTATGGTGTATGATACTATAACTGTGAATGCATTTCATTATATTTGTCAAAACCCATAGAATGTACAACACCAAGAGTGAACCCTAATATGAACTGTGGTCTTTGGTTGATAATGATTTTCCATATAGGTAACAAATGTACCACTCTGATGCAGGATGCTGGTAAGTGGGAGAGGCAGTGTGTGTGTAAGGGCAGGGACTATATGGGCACTCTCCATACTTGCTGCTGAATTTTGCTGTGAACCAAAAGCTGCTTCTAAAAATAATATGTATATAAAAGAAAGCAAATGATTACAAAGAAAACTCAGAAATACAGCATCAAAATATTTTTAAAAGTTTGCAATATGGTAGTATATTTGTATTTTATAAAGAAATAAATGACATGACCAAACACTAGGTCTATTACTTCCCCAAATCTTGAGGTAATAATAAAGATAAATAGTATCTGGACAAATTTACAACTATAGTGATATGAAATATCTCTACATTTTAATTGTTGTCTAAGTCACTGGTGCTACTAATACTATTGCCTACTTTTATAATTGCAGAAGTTAACAAAAGTAAATATGGTATGTAAATGTTTTTCCCAACAAACTTCTCAGGCACTCTGAATTGTACCCGAAAATCTTTTGGAGATTCATGAAACAAAAGTTAAGAACTGTGATTCAGAATGTCTTCGTGAGACAGAGGCATGTGCTCTTGGTGAGACAGTTCTGTAGTATGATGATGAGAGCTGATTCTGAAATCTCAGACTAGAGTCTTTTTTTTTTCATTTTTCACAATTAAGGTCTGTCTACATGCCTTAAGAAATCCTTTCTCCTTATGTTAACAAGAGTGAATTCTCTTAGTGCAATGAGAAATTTGTTACATATGCTAAAAAGAATAAAAAATGGGTCAAGAATTCAGAAATGCAGGTACCCTGTACCCTTTCTCCACCAGCTCAGCTCCAAACACAAGAGTAGTTTCCATACATATTAGAGTCAGAGATGAGATTTCCTTTGGGAAATTCAAAAAAAAAAAAGTAAGTATAAAACAAAAAAAAAAACTTCATTAGCTAAGGAAATTGACACAATCAGAGCTGGGATTTATATACATGTTTTATTTCAGAATCAGTGTTCTTTGCATATTGCTCATTGTCTACATTTTAATTTCATCCAAGAGAAAGGCTAAGCCACAGTGAAGTCCTACATCTTTAAGAAGTTCTTACTGTACAACACTCATAAAATAAACAAACTAATAATATTTCAAGAGACTAGTGAGAGTTTTTATAATGTTATTACTTAAATAATTTTGGTGTTCCCCATTTATACTTAAAACTCAAGGAAATATATATGTGAAAATAAATGGAACATGAATAAAGTACTCTAAAATCCTTAAAAGCAGATTAGTGATTTTACCGGTTTCCTGGATATTGTTTTGTTGAGTTATACAAGGAAGAGAAAACACTACAGAGAGGTTGTTTTATATCTAACTAAAGATTGAGTTCTCTTTTATAAAGGCAAGCAAGAATATGTGTGGGTGTCCTTGTAAAAGAGAAAAAGCAAGAGAAGAGACTTATTATTGGATATGAACCGTTCAAGGTTCATATCCAATAATGCAGTGTAAACTGTTATCCAAGGCCAACTGAGCTATTCAGATCAGTTCTGCATTATAAAAGTTGCTGTCCTAAGAATGAGGCTCTTTATGGATTTTTTTTCTTCTTCTTCATGCCAGGAACTTTATTTCAAAGGGAGATTTCAACTTCATTCTGTTGGACCTCAATAAATCCGGGCCAACTAAAGTGCCAGAGGGAACGATAAAGCTGAATGAGATATAAAAAGATTTACTGTTAGTCAATGTGTGGAGAGAAATTCATTCAACCATTAAAGATTGTATTTCCTAACCAAAAGAGAAAAAAAAAATGACATGGAAGTTGGTCTATATCAACAGATTGCTGATGAAATACAGAGTTATTAATTCAGTAGAGGTCTGTAGCACCAACTGTATCATCATCTGTATCTCAGAACATCCGACGATCTTCAGGAAAAAAAAAAATGAAAGCAACACACATTTTGTGTAATTCATCATCCTTAAAAGTCCACACAGAGGAAGGCAATTCCCACCAGGTTTATTAACCAGTGAATTATGTCTGAAAATATAGTTATTACAGTTTTCTATTTCTGAGCTGTTGGCTGGCTGTGCCCACCTTTCTATAAAGTTGAATTGCTTATATATGAAGCAGGAGGAAAAGTCAATGTAAAATAATAGAGAAAGTCATCATGAGGAAACTTCTAAAGGATTGATTTAATTGTCTTAAGACTGATTGCACTGAATGAAACACTTGATTTTAATTTCCTTCTTTTTCATATTTCTCATTAATTGCTCTACACATGTTTTGAGTAAAATCATCAAAATATTACCATATATATATATATTTATATAATTTGAAGCCACTTTTATTATTTTTAAAATGCTTAATTTAGTGAAATGAAAAATTAGAATTTAGAAATAGTTTCTTTAGGCATCCCTATATTTGCCAGTTTATTTTTAATTTATTGTCAGTCAGTATGACAATATCGATAAATTAACTTCTACATATTTTTTTGGCTTGACTAAATCAAGGGGAAAACTTAATTTATGTTTAGAATAGGATAAACTCCAATTAGTCATTGTTCTGAATTGGGATGGACGGATGGATGGACGGTTACCTAGATAGATTATAATTCACATGCAGAATTCTAATCTTGGTCCACTTAAAAGATTGCTGGTCATAATGCAATTGTCCATTTTTTTTCCTGAAGATAGCTAAAGATTAATATATAGTCAACAAGCAAGAACCAGTGCAATATGTGGACTGTGAGAATTTTATCCTCACTTAAAAAAAGATGGTTTTTATGCTTTTGAACTTTCTCAAAATTTATTAAATTTTTACTTGTGATTGAATAGACCTAAGCATTTATATATTTACTCAGAGTCTTTAAGTACATTGACAAATAGCCTGACCTATCATCAAAGAAGCTGCTTATTACATTGTTTAATATCTGAAGGTACCAGAAATGTAGAGTCTTAAGGGTGATGCCCTTCATTTATATTTTTAACTGAAGAGGAAAATAATTTTTAAAACAAATAACTATGTCCTGTAATCTAAATGTATCACAGCAGGTTAGGAAAAACAATAATATTCATTTTCCCTGTGTTGTGTCAGTTTCTTTTATCAGTAGAGTGAGTTTTTACTACTTTATGTCTCTCTTCAATAAGTTATTTTAATAAACATGCACATGCAATATTTGGCAATCCCAAGAATAATGGGGTGGTATTATGGTTCACAGTAAAACTATTAAATTCTGAAGTTCACTATATTTCTCTGCTTAAAGTAAAGAGGAAATAAAGGCAAATCCTAATACAGACATTAATATCAACTATTATTTTTTTAAATTCCCTACTCATGCTTCCAGGTAATTTACCTATCACTATAGTGCAATTTATCTAAGAAAGAACTTGTTAGGTAATGTAATTATCAGTTCAACTTGAAACGTATGAATTACATTATAAATTACACTAATTTTTATATGTAATTCAAGTAATACCCAGGATCCTGTGGGGCTAGTGTCTATTATAAACTTTATACTATATAAAAGAACATTAAAAGAAATACAGCCTTGCCATCCAAGATTATATAAATAAGCCTCAATTTTCTGTTTACTTGCATTTCTCAAAGAACATCAAGGGATATCTAAATCATAGTATGAAACTTTCCAACCTTCTTTTTTTCTTCACCTATTACTCTCCGTACTGTCAAAATCTCTTTCCAAACTATAAGATTACAAGATCCAGATTTTTCTTTTTCTCATTCATTTAAACTCTATAGTTTTACACTCCTATAAATAAAACTTGTTTGTTTATAATAAAACATTCAACCCTGATTTTCTAGTTCTGTTTCTTCACCCTAATTTTTGAAGTATCCATCACAAAATTTCAGAACTCAAGCTGACTATTACCTTATAAGGTGGAGGAGCTGGAAAGGTTATGTACAAAGACAGAAATCTCCTTGGAGGTAGATAAATCCCAGGATTAAATGGCAGAAAGTGATATAATAATAAATATTATTATCACTTACATTTATATATTTTATTGCTCTTACATATTTATCAGTCTGTATGAATATATTAATTAACTTGTTCTTTTGAGAAAAAATATTTTCTGGTCTTTGGCTGAGAAAAAGAATCAGGTTTCTGAAACTACATATTTGAAGTAATGTCAAACTGTAGGAACCTATTATGGTTACCATTTGGCTTTCCCAAGTTGATAATAAACTTATATGAACATCTTTTTATCAAACAGCAAAACAAACCTGTTTACAGTATATGAGTTGTTGCACATTCTCTTCCTTTTAAATTTTCTACCATAAAATCATTTTTAGCTGAAAAATTGATTTTTTACCAATCTGTGTGAATATGCATTATCACAGGTTGGATTATTCAATTTGCCAAAAAGAGAACAAAATACACACATAGTTTATGCAATTTAACAAATAATTCCAGTCAGAAATAACTCCTCCTTTAATTGAAATGTTAAAAATTTGTGTTTGCCTTTCTTATGCTGTATTGAGAGTGTTTTCCTGTGTGTGTGTGTGTGTGTGTGTGTGTGTGTGGTATTTTTCCACACATATTATCAGAAAACACATGAAGGACAAAACTAGGTTTAACTCATTTGGCATTCTCCCTTAAGTACGGCTAAATTGCTTTATACATTTGCTATTAGCTATTGGCACTGTTTGAAAAAATATGGACTTTGTAAAAGTTTCACAACAGTCAAATGTACCAAATAATTGATGTGGGTATGGGAGAGACATGAAGAAAACAAAATGGGGAAAAAATGTGGACCCGTGAGGAACTTTAAAAGCTGCCTAGTAGTGTCTTCTGTTAGCCCTATTGACATATAGTCATTTATTTAATTAATTGACTAATTACAGAACAAAATGTATTTTCTAAAATTTTATATGTAATTTTGTACCTAATTACAGGAATAACTGAAATAGATCATGTCCTTTATTTTATTTTCCTCATCACTTTGAGTATATATTTAGTGTGATTAGAGGAAATTATTTTATGTCTTCATTTAATAAATTTGGAGGGAGAGTAATCAGTAAACTAAATTTAAAAAGACATTCTACATATTTTGCTGAAATAATGAATAATTCTACAGACATATAATTATTATATTCAAAACAGTCAGTAACATTCAATCTGACCATTAATGGATTTGAGAAATGGGTACTAAGAGTTCTTAGAATATATTTTTTAAATGGTATCAGAAGAAAGCACAATGAGAAACACAACTATGTGAGGTAAGGAAGTCTATCTAGATAATTCAATATATTAACATGTTTTTCCTCTAATTTACAACAAGCAAAGCAAATTCATGATGACTGTAGAATCTGTACTTTGTATCATAAAAATGATAGATACATTTTTGATGGGAGTAGATTTCCTACATTTAATACACATCCTGTTTTTTCTGTTATCTAGAAACTCCAGGTTCCTTGTCTAAAGAATCACATCTCAGCTCAAGCAACAGAGACATTGATCATGGCAGTGGTGGTAGTAGTTTTAGTGTAAGAGGAGACAGTATTTGTGGGATGTTAGGGGTTTTCAAGAGGAGAGGAACATACCTAGGGGAAGAGAAAATGTCTAAGTCCTCTCTGGCTTATTTTTTGCTTCCATTTTCCTACTAATCCAATCTTTCCTAATCACATTCCAGAAAGACTAAGGAGTCTGAATTGTTGATGCTTGCAGATTGGAGCAACAGATTCCCATTCCAGCAAAATATTCAGTGTCCTGGGATAAGTGTAATAGAACTTAGTGGGAACCTTGAGATATCTTCTAGCATGGCTCATTCAAACAAGCAATCACATGATTTTAGGTTCATCTTTGTAGCTTCTAATACATGCCTCATTATTATTAAGTAAGGAGAAAAACATTTTTAAGGATGTATCTAGTTTAGCAGCTGTCAAAATTGATTACAAAATAACATGAGCAAGTTATTGTTTTGCCAGTTATTTGGAGACACCTCATATCATTTTCCCCCTATATCCTTGTATCAAAGTTTGAATGGAAAAATATCTTGGACATATTTGAGAAGAATATAACTTCAGTGTGTATGGTACTCAGATACATTATGTTATGCATTTTAACATATCTACTATATAGTCTTCACTGAATCTGGGCAGGGGAGGGAGAGGCATAGAGGCATAGATACAGAAACAGTATAGTCATGTCTTAGGTCTTAAGTGATGAGTGCTTTCGGAAGCAAAGACTGATAGACCTGAAGTAACAGAAAGGAAATAAATTGTATAGTATCTATATATATGCCATAATTATTCAAAAGAGAGGAAGATAAATTGTTGGGACTATTATTAAGTAATTATTTATTGAAAAAAATGGACTGTGGTTTACATGCTGAAGGGTTGGTGGGAAAAAGAAACATAGGAGAGCAACACAGGGGAAGAGAAAAACTGGAGTGAAGCCACAAATCAGGGACAATCTTTTAGGAAGATAAAGGACAAAAATGGGAGCAGAAGGGAGGAAATGTTTTTGAAAGCTTTGTAATTTAGCTTTTAGTACAACACATAACTCATAGCTAAATTATTTTTAATAAAGTTCCATAATGTCCTAATTTTGGTATATTAAGATAGTATTTCATCCTGTGTTTGCAAATATTCCGATTTTTTAGAAACTATTTTCTCTCTTTTTATTTGTCTCTCTTCTTCTTTACCTTTTGGGCATTAGCATCTCCCACTTCCTTCACATTAACACATGCCTGGCTTCCTGCCATTTACTTATTATCACCTCCACTGGAGAAAACCAAAGAATAAATAAATAATTAAGAAGAAAAAATACACACACTAGTCACTTATTCTAACTCTTAACCATTTTGCTAATACTTTGGATAAGAGAAGAGGTTTAAAAGTATAGGCTCTGATAAAGCTTCATAGTTTTCTGTGACGTTTACTACCCAGATGGGGATGTATTAGCAAACATCTTTTAGAAAGGAGACTGCAATTTAAAGGAAGTCTGTCTTTGAGTTTATTGTCAGCAAATAAAGGCGTATTCGCTAATCATATTTTTTGCTACTGACACTATTAAAAAACACAAAGAAATGAAGATCTTGAGGACATGTGGTCATACTTATATCTAGGATATAACTTTAAAAAATATCCTATGAAAAAAATTTTGATATTCCTAACAATTTATTTCAATGATTTGAATTTCATTTTTTCTTGGGTGATATATATATATATATATATATATATATATTTCAAACATAATATTTTACTACCTATTATCTACCTAAAATCAGGAATAAAAAAAATATGGTTAACTCACTAAATATTTTGGACTGAATGTAATAAATTTTCTGTGAAAATAATGGGTAGATGGGGGAAAGAGTTGAGGGAGAATATGAACTACTCTTAACTACCTAATATTTAAAGATTATTATTGGTCTAGAAAGAGGAAAAGCATCCTGCCTACATTTAAAGGCAGAATCTGTTAGAGATCCTCAAACTTTTGGTTTCCATGAATGAGAAAGACTGAAATTTGTTTTCCAAGAAAGACGATAAAAAGTAACACTAAAAATGATAACTATGATTCTGTGTTCTTAGATATTACTTGTTTTACAAGAGCTTATAACCCTTTTGCATAAAAATATTTTAAAAATGAAACAAAACTGGTATTCAGCATTTTCATGATATTTACTTATCTAATAATGATGGGATATTTACAG
The DNA here is from genome assembly GCF_937001465.1 of Orcinus orca. Taxonomy (NCBI): domain Eukaryota; kingdom Metazoa; phylum Chordata; class Mammalia; order Artiodactyla; family Delphinidae; genus Orcinus; species Orcinus orca. The sequence goes on from NC_064560.1 coordinate 131,225,098, forward strand.
CTTTGTTATTTAAATGTCATAATCATTTACTAACAGAAGTCTTTAAAGTAACATAATTTAGAAATAAAAACATTATATTGTCTTTATTTTATCGTTTTGCCATGGGCCCATTCACAACAGTAACCATAATCATTCATAAAATGAATTCAAAAAATTCATAAAATGAATGGGTATACCTATTCATTTTATCCTCAAGCAAAAATAAAAACAGTAACACTATAACACAGGTACTATTTAATTATCACATCTAATAGAGGGTAAATGTAAGGCTTAGAGAGATTTAAGAACTTGCCCCAAATCCACAGATATGTGGATTTAAACACAGTAGATGTTAAGTATTGGCCTCCATCCTTACTATTTTATGGATGTAAGGTGTTGTACAAAACTCTAAATTACCAGAGTGGAATCTGTGAAACTAGTGAAGGCAAAGATAGTACACACACTAACTTTGAAAATTCTTTGTGAAAAGTACCAATAGTCAGGTCAGTTTTGAAAGAAAATATGATGACACTTTCATCTTGAATCTCTAAAGAGGGATGCCTAACAAATGTTAGGCCTATCCTATTTCTCTGTTCTTCAGGTTAGTAAATACATTTTTTTTTTCAGTAATTTATGTTTTCCTCAAATTTATATCACTATTTTAAATAGATATACTTTGAGTATCTTGTTACCAAACAATGTTTGGGCTGAACACAGCTACTTATTATTTTTATATTTGTAATTTGCCGTTAGTGCATTTCAAGTCTATATATTATACATTCTATTTATAACAATAAATATGTGTTTAGATATTTGCACATATATTCATATGTGACATAATTTCTACTGAGCATCTGGTAAATTAAACATTGTGATAAATTGCTGTACACATATTAGTTAATACTACTTTTAACAATGATATTAATGATAATATTTAACATTTGAGTTTTTACTACTGATCAGGCTATCTAGAGAAATATATATATATATATATATATATATATATATATATATATATATATATCAAGAATCCTCCTAATTTAAAAGCAACTTTATATTCAAGTATTGCTATTTTGATTTTTTTGTTAGGGTCCAAAATTTTCAGACCATGAAGTGTGATTTCAGTCATAGATTATTGGACATCATGAAATTCTCTGAATATGTGACAGAAGGAGAATGACTTCTCTAGTCCAAAAAGTCACCATTGTTTTTTTAAATTTTGTAGTGAATGCTTGTCTATTTGGCTCTGTAAGAGCACCATCTGGTGGCATCCAAGACTTCCAAAACAATCTGTAGACATCATTGTCGCCAATGATTTGGTGGGGTGTAGCGGTAAACTTGTTAGAATGAGGTTTATATCTTCTAGATTTGTTTTGTTTGTTCTAAGTTCAACAAGGCAGTTATTTATTATTTTGAGTGAATAATCCATACATGAAATCAAACTCCATGAACGAAGTACATAAAAGTCTATCTTCCCACAAAAGAAAAAATATACCTTTTCTTGATTGCTGAATGTTAGGCAGAAGTTTACAATGACTGGGGCTTAACCACAGGGAAATCAACTTGCTTCAAATTGAAAGATATACATCCCTGTTAAGGTTATATTTGGGAGCAGAGAAACTTAAAAAAATGAACAAGATTCACTGCCAAACCTTCTATTTATTCTAATTCTTTGTAGTTGTAAAATATGTAAAAATTGCAAGAACTTTTTCCTGAAAATACTACTAAATGTTGGGATTACATTAACTGTACTTTTGAAACATCTGTTACATTCACAATCTTGCCAGGACCATGCCCATAAAAGTACATTTTATGCAAGAAAATGTTTAGACTGGTGAATGGTTGACTAGCTTGTAACAAGATATAGTTCCAATAGAAAATAATATCAAATTTAACAAAAAATACCATCCAATATTCTACTTACTATATTTCTTATAAAAATAAAAATTTCTAGGGAAACAAATATAGTTTGTAATACCTATAGAAAAATAATTAGTAATGCAAGCATTGTATAAGTGGACACTTATTACCTATAAATTAGGAATATAAGAAACCAATTTTAGTAAGTCTAAACTTTTTTCCTATATGAAAATAAAGTAAGGATCAATATTTCTTCTCTTTTGGTTAATTAAGGATGTTCTTGTTCTCCTGAATCAAGTGGAGAATTAAAATTCATGTATATAAATACATTTTGTAAATTTTCAGATCAGCAAATCTCTTCCAGCACGTCTTTTAGAATTCAAAAGATTGTAAATTACTTGATATTAATTTTGACTCTTTTATTAGTGAATTAAAAATAATTACAAAAAGGCCAATGGTAAAGAATTTAAGTTCTGGAATCAGGTTGTCTGGGTTTGAACCTCTTGCTCCTTTCTAGCATGTGCTCTTGGACAAATACATGAAATCTTGTCATAACCGTACTTGAGCTATGGCTCTAGGCCATAGCTTCCTTACTTATCAAATGGAGATAGGAGCTCCAACCTCATAGGGTTGCAATAAACATTAAATTATTTAACACAAATAAAGGACCTGGAGTAGTGCCTACTTTCATCAAGCATTAAATAAATATTAGCTAGTATCTATTGAAATGTTTTCATAAGAGGTATTCATTTGACTCCACTCTGTAATTTTCTATGGAAGTACACTTAACTAATATTCCATTTGCCTCTTGATGCAATGTAAGAGTCACTGTATGTAATATAAAGTATATTTCTATGGCAGAATTTCCTAGCCAGTGCTGAGAATGAGTTCCATGTGTCATGGCCCTTGGTGACCAGAGCTCCTGGGTTTGCCTTTATTGTCTGTGAGCACTCCTCTCTGTCACAACAGTATGTTGAATAAGTGTTTCTATCTCTTAACTGTGTATTAACATGTAAAGTTTTGGGAAACTGTGCTCTAAATTGATGGTATGAAGCAATTTATATCGCTAAAATTACCGTATTTAAGAAGACCAATCATATGTGTTTCAGTAATCCATCATGCTGTTAGAAAGACTTAGGACTTATAATACATCAAAACAATACCCAAGCAAATTCTAAATTAGTCAGAGATTTTAAATGAACAGTTCCTATACACAACTGTGTGGAATTCTAGTGAATATCTCTGATTGCCTCACTGAAGGATCAAAAGCCATTGTCAATTTTCTTTATTAATAGTTGGTCCTTCCATAATAACACCAGGTTGAATTCTGTATTTTCTCATAACAAATATGCTGTTTCTCATAAGTGTCAACATCTTTCATTCACCTGCTTATAAAAATGTGTCTGTTTTCATTCTATGAGTTTTTAAAGCAACTTCACGGTGTTTGACTCACTATCGATTATTTTTCAGATATCATCTCACCTAAATCCACTTTAAGGATTTCATTTTGGGTATGGCCTAGCAAATCAAAATAAGCAAATTAAATTTCCATCCATGAAACCAATTCAGAACAATAAAAATTGAAATGATAAACTGAATATGTTCAAGGAACTGTTTTGATATAAATGTATAGTCTAAGCCAGAGAACAATCATTTTATTTTGAAAATAGTGAGTCAATGGGAAAAACATCTTTGGGCCAAAGTGATTGCATTTACTGAGATTTAGATACAACAAATAATTTAGCTGGTTCCATATCCTTCCATCTGATTTTTGCATATATGTATTCATTACCTAAGGATAATATTGTTTAAATAGGAATAAAATTTTATGGAGCAAGAGATTACAGAAATGAATTGTGTACACATAAAGCACAAATAAATTAAGGTTATCTAAAAGTATAATGAACTGTTGATTAATAATACATTAGCAGTTAACACAAAAATCAAATTAGTCATGTAAAGAAGTTTGCATATATATGTTTCCCTTGCAATTGATGGGGCTGTAATAGTTTTTAAAGCAAGTACGCCTGTATGATGAATTCCTTTGGTATTCAGTGTAATAGCACAGATAATAATGAAGTCATTTGGCTTCCATTATATAAACATTAGATAATGGATACCTATATTAAAATGCAACTCTTATGTTTGTGCTTATTTTTATCTTCATTTGTACATAGTACTAAATCTTTAAAGTTGAGCTTTTATGCAAATTGTTGACATTTATAACTCTGGATCTTGAGTGACTTTTATGGACAAAAACATTCCATTATATTGTTTTATATTCCAATGTAAACTACAGTTGGATTGTTAAAATGGGTGCCCTTATGGTTATTAACCACTTGTCTAATCTCATTCTCCCCTTCCATTTTTTGTTGGTCTCTTTGAGGGAAGCAAGCATCCACAAGAACATCTTGAAAAAATATCCCATTATACAATATCTCTGAAATGTTTGATTTTACTTTTTTTTATTTCTTGGGTTTTTGTTTCTTTTGTCCTTACCTTTTTTCATTCAAATGCCATAAAACAGAAATAAAATGCAAATTTTATTTTTAAATTACAACAAAAAATTTCCCTTCTAGAAGCTGTTACAGCTATAGGATAATGGTTAAGAAAATGACAAGTATTTTTAGCTTTTTTTCCTATTGGATGACATTAGTTATTTCTGCTATGTGAGGTGACATAAACTCTCTTTTTTGGGAGAGGGAGGGTTTACACTTGTTATTCTTCCCCATATTTGTGTTTCTAAGAAATTGCCCATTTCAGAGTTTGGAAATGCCAAATAGATGCTGATTTTCTAATTTCAAAAAACAAGCAGATACACCAAGCATATTAAAATTTTTCTTGTATATTTTGTATATGTTCAATATTTTTTGTAAATCTTCATTGTCGTGTACTTATATTGACAACATAGAGTTAAAAAGAGAGTATATAGATAATTATAACAGCGTACCAATAATTGTAATGTTGGAATTTTAATTGTGTTGCACGAGCATGGAAAACTTCTGTTACTCTTCATTTTTCATGGCCTGTTACAGAGAATTCCAAGATAAGTCTTACTTAAATTATGAAGAGGATAGGAGGTTTAGATTGAACTTTACTTTTAAAAATGCTTTCTCTGTGTAATGAGAAAATCCCAAGTATGAAACAGCCTTCAAAGTTGAAAAGAATGAGAGAAGAAAAGAGTTCGGTAGAAAAAAAGACTTAAAGGACTGACGTGTAAGTTTTCCTGTATCTGATCACTCTCTTCTCTGTTCTCCAAACTCATTGACTATAAACCTATTCTTTTTTTAGTTCTCAGATTTGAAGGACCCCCTCTGGCCCTTCCTGTGTTGGGTGCTCCTCAGGCAAATTCTCTATTCTGCTTCTGCATATAGCTTAATATGATATGTTGTTTTGTTTTAGGTGTATTAAAAAAAAATCTATGTACACAGATATGTATTTGGAAAATGAAGGGTGTTTTAATGGCTGTTTCAGATAATGGTGGATATTGTTTGATTTTGTAGCAAAATTTAACAATGGTAGTTTCTTAAAGATCATCTGCAATATGAAATCTAAAACCATATCAATGAAGTTCTCATAGGCTGCTCTATGAAACTTCATTAGCCTATGTTACATTTTTAATGGATCTTTTATTTCTGCATGATTTTGTCATATTGTGCTTAGGTCATTTAGAAAATACAGTTGACCCTTTGAACAACACAGGTTTGAACTGCAAAGGTCAACTTATATGGGAATTTTTTTCAATAGTAAATAACTATAATACTATATGATTCATGGTTGGTTGAATCCTTGGATGTAGAATCGTAAATACAGAGGAACAGTGATTAGGAGGGCCAACTATAAGTTATAAGTGGATTTTTGACGGGGTGGAGGGCCAGTATCCCTGACCCTCACTTTGTTCAAGGGTCAATTATATAGGTTTGCTGAATTATATAGATGTTCAAAATGATGAGCATTTATATTTCATTATAAAATATCAAAAATTCATATTTGTTAATATCACTAACAGTCTCATCAAAAAGCTTTTACGTATTGGGAAGATCTCAAGCTCAAAGTGGCAGATACAAGTTTTCCAAACTTCCAATTTTCATTTGAAAGTTTGAATATTATTGTTGTAATAAATATCATCAATTATCTTTCTTGAAGTGACAACCTTACTTATTTTACTTGTTACAAAATATCTACCAGATAACAAAGTATGAATAACTCTAGTTTATCTGTCAGTTGGTATTTCATATGAAAATATTTTTCTATGAAAAAAAGGGCACACAAGCACTTTTCTTAACAACCACTATCATATTTAAGCAGGTAGCTGATGTGCTTTATATGTACCTCCCATTTTATAACATAGAATATTAAAAAGACATGTACTTATATGGTCCAGATTTAATAACATTAATTTTTACTGCTTCATCAAGGACATTCTTAAGTGAAACTGGCTTTTTTTCTTTCTGACTACAAATATGTGCAGTGTACAATCAAAATTATCAAAGTTAGCATCTCCAGTAACAGGTAAAATTAACATCATATTAGCTTCATGATGTGATGCATTGCAATAGACACAGTATCACTTTTATGACATTCTCACCAAAAATTCACAACCTAAATTGAATCATGGGTACACTTAAGGCAAGCCCAAATTAAAGATCACTCTGGCCTGTTCTCTTTGAGAATCAAAGTAAAGAGCAAAGAAAGAATGAGGATCTGATTAAATAAAAAGGAGACTGAGCAACATGATAGCTAAATGCAAATGTTACTCTGGATTGGAATCTGGACCAGGAAAATTTTTCTTGTCATTTGTAGTAGGTTACAAGAACAGAAATACAAAAAGAATTCTGGTGTAAATTTGTGATATCTCTACATACTCTAACCAAGTATTTTATTATAGTCTATTTTATTTTAATTTTTCTCTGTTTTAGTTTCCTCTGTTTCTCTTTCCCCTTTTCTTCTTCCTCTCCTTTATTTTATTTTATTTTTTAAATTTTTTCTATTAAAACAGTTGATTTACAATGTGTTAGTTTCAGGTGTACAGTAAAGTGATTCAGTAATACACATATATATAAATATATATATATTCTTTTTTAATATCTCTTCCATTATAGGTTGTTATAAGATATTGAGTATAGTTCCCTGTGCTATACAGTAAGTCCTTGTTGGTTATCTATTTTATATATAGTAGTATGTATATTTTAATTTCAAACTCCTAATTTATCACTCCCTCCCTCCCCTTTGGTAACCATAAGTTTGTTTTCTTTGTCTGTGAGTCTGTTTCTGTTTTGTAAATAAGTTCATTTGTATCATTTTTTAAGATTCCACATAGAAGTGATGTCATATGATATTTGTCTTTGTCTGGCTTGCTTCATTTAGTATGATAATTTCTAGGTACATCTGTGTTGCTGCAAATGGCATTATTTCATTCTTTTTTATGGCTGAATAATATTCCATTATATATATATATAATATTTATATATATATATATATACACACCACATCTTCTTTATCCATTCATCTGTTGATGGACATTTAGGTTGCTTCCATGTCTTGGCTATTATAAATAGTGCTGCTATGAACATTGGGGAGCATGCATCTTTTTGAATTAATGTTTTTCTCTGGTTATATGTCCAGGAATGGGATTGTTGGATCACATGGTAGCTCTATTTTTAGTTTTATAAGGGACTTCCATACTACATACTATTCTCCCTAGTGGTTGTACTAATTTACATTCCCACCAACAGTGTTCCTTTTTCTCCACACCCTCTCCAGCATTTGTTATTTGTAGACTTTTTAATGTTGACCATTCTGACCAGTGTGAGGTGATGCCTCATTGTAGTTTTGATTTGCATTTCTCTAATGATTAGCAATGTTGAACATCTTTTCTTTCTTCTTGTGTCTTTTGGACATCTGTGTGTCTTCTTTGGATAAATATCCGTTTAGATCTTCTGCCCATTTTTTTATTGAGTTGTTTGTTTTTTTGATATTGAGCTGCATGAGCTGTTTGTATATTTTAGAGATTAATCCCTTGTCAGTCACATTGTTTACAAATATTTTCTCCCATTCTATAGGTGGTCTTTTTGGTTTGTTTATGGTTTCCTTTGTCATGCAAAAGCTTTTAAGTTTAATTAGGTCCCATTTGTTTATTTTTGTTTTTATTTTCATTACTCTAGGAGGTGAATCCAAAAACATATTGATGCAATTTATGTGTAAAAGAGTGTTCTGCCTGTGTTTTCCTTTAGGAGTTTTATAGTATCCAGTCTTACATTTAGGTCTTTAATCCATTTTGAGTTTACTTTTGTGTATGGTGTTAGAGAATGTCCTATTTCATTCTTTTAGATGTAGCTATTCAGTTTTCCCAGCACCACTCAATTGAAGAGACTATCTTTTCTCCATTGTATATTCTTGCCTCCTTTGTTGTAGATTAATTGACCATATATGTGTGGGTTTATTTCTGGGCTTTCTATACTGTTCCATTGATCTATATCTCTGTTTTTGTGCCAGTACTACACTGTTTTGATTACTGTACCTTTAATACTATCATATCAAAAGCATAGCAGATTATAATAAATTATAAAATGCAAGAGTAAGACAAAACCCAAACATCTCCAAAAAATGGCTAGCATCTTAAAGCATTAAATTGACTAGTAATATGTGATTGAAATTTTTATTAATTTCTTATTCTTAAATATTTCTTGAAAAACATATGTAAAAGACAGACCCAAGAGGTCATATGATGAGGGCCGACTGTATGAGTATCTCTCTAGTGTTACACTGGAAAGAAGAGCAATCATGAGAGTCACAACATGGAAGTTCTCTAAAAAAAATGTCTGGGCTGTTTATGGAGATACCCACTTTCTGGTCTCCATTCCCTATCACTCTCCCCTCAGATAGTTTTTTGAACACTTCTGTAAGTTTCATTACTGGAACAAGATTTAACACTGTTTTTCACTATGATACTTACTATCTATGCTAATATTGATACCATACTCTGTATAGTCAGCATTTCTTTTTTGATTTTTCCCCAAGGCTCTGGGTTTCATAATGTGCAGGTAAATTGATCTAGAAAGCCCAAAAGTAGTTTTTAGACATATCATTTACCCTTAGGAGCAAATAATACCAATAACAGCAGCAACAACAAAAAATGGTTTCTCTAGAAGCTTCTCTAGTTCTCTCCTACCATAATGGAAAATGCAAAGATGTCAGGCCTCTTATATTCTCTAATTTAGATGGTTGTCTTTTGTGTCTATAGGGTAAATTTAGTCTTTCATTTTTCAATTTGTTGGGTTCATATATAATTTTCATCCTCCTATACAAGGACTCTAATCCACCTGCTATGTGATGGACAGATATCAACCACAGTCACTTCTCAGTACCTTCCAATATGTGTCCCGTGTGTTCTCATGACTGTAGTCTTTGCCTTTCCCTCCATCTTCTTGTAGCTCTTGCTCTGGCTTCCTTTAGCTGGTTCTTGTTGTCCTAGGGAACTACTAAAGAAGTATCAATCTCCATTTCTCCTAAGAATTTTCTTTGTGAGATTCCCAGTGCATATACCAGGGCTTCAGACATTTCCAGAGTGGTCTTGGATTCGTTACGTAAGTTTGGAAAATGTTCACTCCGTGGGTCCAAGCCACAGGTGATCAGCTGAGCCCTGAAGCAGTATTGTTTTCTTCCTGAATCTCCACATATCTAGCAAGGAAAATTTTAAGTATTTGAAACAATAATCCAAAATTCAACAAAAATATTTGTTCCTTTGGAGCAGTAAAAAATTTAGCTGAGTCTCATTCTTCCCTTCAACACTCCCATTCCAAAACTAACCAAAAACCAAAAAAAATCTCTTGCCCAAAATAGTAGTTAGCTTTAAGACAAAATTTAATCTCTTTTACACTTGGCAATTTTTATTTACAAAACATAATATCTAACATCAACATTAGAGTTAAAGTTGATTTTATAGCTTTCAACTCGTATAACTAAATGTATCCCTGGTAAATTTTTTTAAACATAAATCTCTTTGTCCCAAAGATTAAGTTTAGTCACCACCTCTAGAAACACGAAACTGCTTATAATTATGTTTTCATCCTATTTTATTTTTAATAATTTTAAAAATGGTAAGGTTCAGGCTCAACTAGGACATGGATTTGGGCAGCTGACCCACATTGCTTTTGGTCATTATGATTCTCCTAGGTCACAGAATAGTAGATTTAATCCTGACTTTGTATGTACAAATGGTCTAGATTTCTGATGTGACATCCAATGAGTAATATGTTCCAAGATATTATCTCTTCCCTTATTTCCCCATAACTAATTCATGGTTCCTCCACTAGCAGAGATGTGTATGAATCTTGTCATGGCCTTTTGTAAAGTGTCTTAGGCCTATTTGATTTGCATTAATGACAATTATTTATATCCATTGTTTCCGCAACTATGCTTTGGTTTGAAGTGCCTCTTAAGCCATTGTGTAGGTGTGTAGATGACACAATTTTCCAGGCATTTGATTCAAAGCATGAAGTCTCAAATTTTAAAGTATTTCTAATTTCTGCCACTTGTGGTGCAGTTTTCCAGTGATGATCAAGGCAATAGAAGACAGTGCTTAGTGGGACTGAAAGCTACTAGTCACAAGAGAAGGCAGGTCTGTGTGATTAGCATGTTGAAATAGAAAATGAGGGATGAGGAGATGTTGTGATGTGTTATTCAAAACATTGATTGGTCTGTTGATCACTACATGCCCCAAGTTGGGTAATCATTTGATTTTCTTATGATATTAAACACAAGAAAGATGTAAATAGAAAATAAGATAAAAATAAAGATAGGGTATGTTGAATATGCTATGAAGAGAACTCACCAGTTTACTCGTTTAAGAAGAAAAGGGAAAAATCAATACAGAAAGTAGAAGAATACATCAAACTTTTCAAGGAATATCTTTACATAGAGAAATGAAACCCAACCAAACTCAGCTGCTACAGTAATGCAGATTGGAGGCCAGGTTGCTTAAGAGCATAGAATCAGACTAATCTGGCCTGATATCTGGCTCTGTTGGTTACAAAGTATAATTTCTAGAAACACCTTCAACCTCTCTGATCCTCATGGGTCTTAGAATCTCCTTCATAGAGATGCCGGGAGGAATGAAATGAGAATTACATTTAAAAGGTACCTGGCACAGAGTTGGTGGCAAGTAGCTGGTTATTATCATTAATAGTAGAAACAATATCACAAGGTCAGAAAAAAAGTCATAATGCCCTCTTCAACTCTAAATGCATTTTTTTTTTACAATGCTTTCCACTTGATAGGCCCAGTGCAAGATAGGCCCAGTGCAAGATAGGCCCAGTGCAGAGGCTCTTAAATTTTGATCACTGGTGATGAATTATATAGTGCAGGAGCTACTCGGAAGGCAGCTTTAGAAATGGAGACTAAACTTTCACTAGTGGTCGGAAGTGGATAAATTAATTTATCTTTTCATCTCAGGTGAGCCCTTGGAGGAAATCATTATCATAAAACATTGTAAATCTATAGACTTGGCAGCTTTTACCCTGCAGAGAGTCTCGGGACTTGAGTAAATATGGAGATTTAGAGATTTACTATCTTTTCCTTTGAAGAGGTGATTTCCCTTGGTAGGGAAAGATGGACATGGCAATAGGAAAAAAAAGATTCTTGTTTTAACTTTGAACTTGAACCAACTTTGAAATACATATATCTCTTTACCAGTATAGCTTTCATAGCTGCAAAGCCATTTTTATTAAATTACAATATTAAATTTTAGAGCAAAGATGAGCTGGGGGAAAAGATCTTACTCAATATATGCACCTATCATGAATCAACGTTAAAGGCTGCGAATCATTATCAACATTTCCTCTGAGGCCTGGAGAGACAGAAAAACATTATTAGTATATATTCTCAAGCCAAGAAGTTGAAAATGGAAAATAAAAGTAACCATTGAGCCTAAAAGTAAAAAGTTGCATTTGTTTGAAACAAACAAAAGTTTTTAAGAAAATGTTTCTGTAAGATTCTCACAGTAATTATCAGACTCTTTATCTAAAACTATCCTGAGATACACATAATTAAAACCATTATATATTCGTTAGACATACATAATCACTTAATTCAATAAAATCATTTTATGAAATCTCTTGAAGAATGCCTAAAGGAGGATGTACCTTCACTAGAGAGCATGCATCCTTGAAGTTAAGCAGTTTTCCCTGGAATCAGTTCTAAATGACAGCACGTAACAATGAACTGGGATTCAAGCTCAGTAGTACCTTGTATATAGGACAAAAGAAAATGAAGGAAAGTAAGTTTTACAAGGTACATGTTGATTACTCAGAAATGGAAAAACCGAGGACTTCCCTGGTAGTGAAGTGGTTAAGAATCTGCCTGCCAATGCAGGGGACATGGGTTCGATCCCTGGTCCAGGAAGATCCCACATGCCACAGAACAACTAAGCCCATGCACCACAACTACTGAGCCTGTGTTCTAGAGCCCACTTGCCGCAACTACTGAAGCCCGCGCGTGCCTAGAGCCCATGCTCCACGACAAGAGAAGCCACCGCAATGAAAAGCCCTCGCACTGCAACTAAGAGTATTCCCCGCTCTCCGCAACTAGAGAAAGCCGGCGTGCAGCAACGAAGACCCAATGCAGCCAAAAAATTTACAAAAAAAGAAATGGAAAAACCTGTGAGGTAGGACAGGTTGCTTTGCATGTGTTTCTGGGTGTATGTGAGAGAGAGGTGAGAGAGAGCAAAGGAGAGAGAGAGACAGAGACTAACTGATAGGGAATGTAGCTATGTGATGTCATGATCCAAGCTCTCCAGCTTAATTGCCAATGAACAGAGGTTAAGCCTTCTTCATGTGCTATGGTAATGCTCCTCTTTCTTTTGTCCCTTTATTCATTAACACCATCAAAAGCAGTATGTCAGATAATTGGCTTAAAAGTGTGCTAGAATTGTTTTTTCTCTGCTATGGATATGACAACAGTGCTTTAGTTAAGAGAATATGGGACTTTCAAAAAAGACAGCATATGAGAACATTGTTATACCATGTTCTGAATATCTAATTACCAATGATATCTGTAATGACAGCTTTCAAGAACATAGGCCACAATACCATTTGCTGTGTTTTCTAGAATATCTCACAGTACTACAAGAAGGAAATTAAACTGTTTATAAATGCAGTCATCCCTTGGTATCCAAGGGAAATTGGTTTCAGGACCTACCCCAATACCAAAATCCATGGATAAGTTCCATAGTCAGCCTTCCAAATCTGAAGTTCTGCATCCTTGGATTCAACCAACCACAGATTGTATAGTATTATCTGTGTTTATTGAAGGAAATCTGGGTATAAGTGGACCCATGAAGTTAAAACCTGTGTTGTTCAAGGGTCAACTGTAAAAAATATATCCAAAATAAAAGAATCTCCTTAGGAAATATGTTCAACACTTATTGTAAACAAAACATTGAAAAACAATCATTAAAAGAATAAATACAACCTACATTAGTTTCTTACAACTCTGAAAATTGGGATAATAAAACAGTGAACACAAGAAATATATCTCTTCAACAAGGAATTCTAAACCAAAATTGTAAAATAAGTAGCAGATTTTTCAATATAATTTCCAAGCATACAACTCAATTAGGCACTAAGGACCCAAAGGTGGAAAATTTGGTACCTCCTTGTGCTGACTGCCTCCATCTCATCATATCAGACTTTATCAAGTTGCTTTATGTTAGCTGTGACTCTGGAAAGAACTTGATCATCCCGTTTAGACTGGAGTATGGGGCCAAGAAGCAAAACTCTTAATAAAACAGTTAATAATTTATTGATAATTTACCTCTTCTAGGGTTCTTTTTAAAGTCTCTGTATTTATTTACATTTGTATGAATATGGGAAAAGTTAGGAAGATACATACTAGGCTGGTATCTGGAAATGTGTGAAGGATTCATACCAGTCTGGTTGCCTCAGGAGGGTAAGAAGTAGGGGGAGTCAGGGAGAGAGTACGATTTTGACCTTCTACACTAATCTGCATGATTTGACTACATATAATGATAAATAACACATTATTAGGAAAACAATATTAAAGAATTGTTCAGAACTAACCAATGGTTTTCAACCACTATTGTTAGCAGCAGAGTTCTTCTCCTACTCTTTTCTCTGTCTTCTGCCTTTCTATCTCTGTCTTTTCTTTCTTTTCCTCCTTCTCATGTACTTTCTCGTTTCTCTTTAATCAGTGGTTAAATGGACTCTTATATTAAACTTTACTATTTAAGCCAGAAAAACAGAAACAAAGCCAGCAAGTTTAAAACACAGATGAGGGCAGGAAACAAAGTCCTACATAATCATTAACTACCAATACCTCTATTCCTATCTACAGGGTATGCCCAGTCAACATGAACAACCATAGCATTTTGCAGAATTCCATTTGAAAACTGTACCCTTAAGTAAAGAAAAATCTGCAGTAATGGTAGAATTCCACTTACTAGTTTAGAATTTCACTTACTTATTTTAGACCTATAAGATAATTATTTTAACAATGAAGTTGCCTGGTTACAAATTCAAATAATCACACTAATGCAGTACTTTTTCCCACTCCATTTTCATTTCTGAAATTTCAATCTGTCTTTATTTTTGAAGCTAAATGTTCCAAATTAGCTTCTTGATGAACATAACATAAAACTTGAATTCCTGAACAATTTATGGTGATCATATTGCTATCCTCAGTTAATAAAAAATCCTCTGAAAAGGATTTTCTCATGTTTCAGTAAGCAGACTTGTTTAGTGGCTTATCAGATAATTTTCTTGTTTTTAGACAACAAATACACCACTTGACATGCTCCAGCAGACGTTGAGATGGTGATAATGTGTCCATACCTTTTCCCCTTCTCCTTTGAAATTAGTGGTCTTGTTACCTATATTCATAGGTGCAGACAAGTAAATCAGTTCCAAATTATGAATAATCAGTGTGAACTTGATACACATACCTCTGGTGCTCATAACTATGTGAAATTGAGGATAATGGAGAGTCTATGTGGAAAAAAGAGATGGACACAACATATATCCCCAGTGATAATATCTCACATGCTAACTTGATCAAAAAAAGAATTCCTAGCTAATTTATCTACTTCTTTGTTTTTCTCTAAGAAGAAGTTTATATTCATCAATTTTTTATGACTATCAAAACAGATTATTTTACATTCCTTCTTCAAAACTTCTGACTCCAAGACTGGTGGATTTATCTGACTGTCACCACTCTCCATTACATTTTCATCACTGGTGTCATTAGGAAGAATTTTATTAAAAGGCATATTGAAGAAGTATTACCTAGAGAAGGTTTAGGGCAATCTAGTACATTCTATCAAATGGTGATTTTGATGACCAATTTTTGATTGACTTTAATTTTAAAACATTTTGACAGACTTGCTGACATCTATCATCTTAAATAATAACAATTAGAATTAACTGAAACATTGATTATATTTATAAATACACACAAATAAATTCATGAAGTTATCACATCCAGAATACAAAAAAGATAAAAAGTAATTTAAAAAATCTTAGGTATTATGAATATAATTGCTAAAATATTTTATAAATAGAAAGTCTGGAAAGCAATGGAAGGAATCCCCTGGAAAAAAAATCAGAAATACAAAGATAAAATACAAAAAAAACATAGGATACATGACCAATCTGAGAGTTTCAATAGCTGATGAATAAAAATTCCTAAAAAAAGAAGAGTAAAATTGGACCATGATAAATCAAAGAAATATTCAAAAGGATTTTCCCAGAGCTGAAGACATAAATCTTCAGATTGAAAGAGTCCACCAAGGGCCCAGAAAAATGAGTAAAAATACTTTCACACTTAGATTCCTTATTATGAAAGTTCAGAGTACCAAAAAAAGGGAGGATCTAAAAGCTTATAATGAGAAACAAAAAGCAATGAAAGAGGTTCATATTCCTTTGGTTTTAACAACTGTATAGTATACTGACAACAATGAAGTAAGTCTACCAAAATAATAAAAAATGTTTTCAGTCTAGGGTTTTATTATTCATTTGTCATAATAATATATAGATAGCATATATTATTATATATAATAATATATATATTATATATTATATATATAATATATTGGTATGTTTGTCTTCTACACATTTTTACTAAATTATGTAAAGAATTACTCCAATACAATGAGACACATACCAAGAAAAAGCGAGTTGTAACTTTAAGGAGGCAGTGTCACCAACTCTGACAAGCAATAAAGGAAAGTTCCACTATGATTGATATCATCAAGAGTAGGGAAAAAAAAGGATTCACATGGAGCCAGAGAAATCTAATCTGTGGAAGAGAAATCTTTAAAAATATAGGGACTAGATTAGAGAATTTAGAAGTTTGAGAACTGGAAAATATGTAGGAAAAGTTTTGAATACTAAAAGTCTTATTTTAAAATTAGGGATTTTCACGTGCCGCGGAGCGGCTGGGCCCGTGGGCCATGGCCACTGAGCCTGCGCGTCTGGGGCCTGTGCTCCGCAACGGGAGGGGCCGCGGCGGTGAGAGGCCTGCGTACAGAAAAAAAAAAAAAAAAAAAAAAAAAAAAGTTTTAAAATTAGGGATTTATTATTGAAAAATTGATGTAGAAATTAATCTCTGCTTAATCATATTATTTAAAGCCACACAAAGGGAGCAAGAGAAGAACTAAAAAAGAGTAATACCAATGTGAATATAATTGCCAGGTATTTGGCAGAAAGACAGGAGTGAATAATATCAATGAGCTAAATTTTATCATTTATTTTAGAAAATTGAAACATATTATTTAAGGTGTTTAAAACATCAATTACTTTTTACTAAAACAGATTTGTAGAGATATATGTGTGCATGTATTAATTAGGTTTCTTTGACTCTAAATGAATGTATACTGTAATGCAGACAAAAAGAAAAAAAATGTTAAAGATACATGGTGAACGCAGAAAGCACTTAGCAAAATAAAATAAGTAAACATCAATTTTTTTTTTTTTTTTAAGTTGTTACTGACCAAATGAAGAGAAGCCTGAGTGAGATTTGGTGGCAGGAGAAAGAAAATGGAGGCTGTAGTCACTGCTGCTGTTTGGTGATCTGTGACAGTGAGAAGGGTAAGTAAAAGAATAAACGTCCAAGATTTGCTCTGGAGAACATGGTCCTTTTGGGCAAACAGCTGAAATACAACTGCCTTGACTATACATTCTCTTACCCAAAATGCATCACTTAAGCACTTTCACTGGCACACACAAGCCGATTCATTATAACCAGTTTTATATTCAGAGAATGAGCTTTCAGCAAAATATTTGGGAGTCATCTTAGGGAATATTAAGATAGTGAGAATTCAAATAACAAGGCATATCTGCATTAATTTTAAAATATTTATTAAGTTACATATGCATTCTTTTCATTTTAACTCTAATTCAATAGGAATTTATTTTCCTCTAATGTGTGGATTATGGGTCTGCATTTTCTTTGTTACATATTAAATTATTAAATGTAAAATTTTTGTTTTTAGTGTGCAGATATTTTTCCAGTATTCCATCTAGATGTAGCCTACATATAGAATTTTAATCATTGTCTTTAGAAACTATTGTAAGATCTGGCAGATGTTGATATTCCTTTCCACATTATTTATTATTATTTTAATTGTTATAAATTAAACAATTTAAAATTAAAACGAAATTTGGAATCACTTTACCATCTCTATAAAATGTCTTCTAACATTTACTTGTTTATGATTATATCAAACACATATTCACATTTTGAACACCCAAATAAATCAGTGAGTATGCATTGAATTCCCCCACTTCTATCTCTAATGAGAGTGTCTGTCTGTCTCTCTCAATATGTCTATTTCTGTCTCTATCTTTATATCTATATCCATATATAAGAAAGCTATCACAATGAAATTTTTGTTTAGTTTTTTAAATCATTAGTGTATAAGCTATTTGCTAGTCTATAAGTTATTATTTCATTTAAAAGTAACCAAAGTAATTTGTATAGGGTAGAGAAAATGTAGGAACAGAGAGCTAATGCTGCAAAGATGAATCTATCTAAGGATGGATGGTGAGAACAGTAGAACAAGAAGGATCATTAGAGTAAAGAGAAGACAATAATAGAAATTGATTCAAACAGAAAGGGTTGGACAGAGGCTATGAGAGGGGACTACAGGGCATAATTTAATTAGTTAGATGTGTGAAGATAGAGGGACAGCTGTAATTTAGAATTTAATAATGCTTCTGAAGTTCCTTCAAAAGCATCTCATTTTCTTTTTAACAATAACAAAAGAGGTTACCTCAAATCAGATATTCAACTTGGAGGCAAACGTTTTGAAAACTGAAAATCATGAGATTTAAGTGGTAAGCCATGTCAGTCCATTCAGGAAGCCCAGTTTTTCTGGACCAGATGCTGAAAATTCCTCTTAGAGTAGTAAACTGTTTGAATTTTATTAATATGTAATTAGTTGTTTTACTTGACTCGGACAAATGACCACGGAGGAAGAAAAATCAATAGGGGAGCAGAGACTAATTTTATCTCAAGGCCTAATTCTAAGAAGAACCTCCTTGAATAAAGCTTGGCTGTGGTAGAAGTGAACTTTTGAAAGTTTTTCCAGCATTTGGCCACAAAGAAATGTTGTTTTTCTTATTTGCTGAAGAGAAGTGCATGAAAACATTAGGTTAACAACGAAAACCTAGGCATCCAGTAGTCCCACAGACATATGTTTGTGACTGTAGCTGCTAATGGCACTAGGTAAAGATTGCCATTTAAATGTATTGCCGGGGTTCCTTTTCTCAAAATGATCCATTCCATTCAAGTTTACATATTGTCAGACTGGTATGTTTGCTGCAAGGCATGACTATCCAACCCTGTTGATTAATTTTTAATACTCAATAAGTTTCCTCTATGATTATAAAAGTCTTTTGGGTTGCTGGACCCACTTCCAATGTGTGGGAGGGTGGTTTCCCCCATACCACCAACAGGCAGTGCTCCATAGACACCAGCTGGGTGTCCTATAATTCAACTCAATTCAGACATCATCTACTAGGAGATAGCATCAGATCCCACAGGTTAAGGGGTCCATCCTATAGACTGCCTCCCACTGCAACTTCAGAGGCCAATTGCAAGCCCAGGTTGCAACCTGTGCTTCTGACTGACTGGCTGTAAATCGGAGGTTCCCATGACCCCCTCCTTGCTTGGGTGCAACTAATTTGCTAGAGCAGCTTAAGGAGCTCAGTGAAGCATTTCACTTGCTAGATTATTGGTTCATTCTAAAAGGATGTGACTCAGGAACAGCCAGATGGTAAAGATGCATAGGGCAATGTATGAGGAAAAGGGCTCCATGCTTCCATGCCCTCTCCAGGGCACTACTCTCCCAACAAATCCATGTGTTCACCAACCCAGAAGCTCTCCAAACCCTATCTTTTTGTTTTTTTATGGGGGCTTCACATGATTGGTTAAATCATTGGCCATCAGAGATTGACTCAACCTTTAGCCTCTATCACGTCACCTGAGGCTGGGAGATGGAGCTGAATGTTGGCTCCACTAGCAACCAGCCCTCATCCTTAGGTGATTTCCAAAGCCACCTCATTAACATAATAAAGACAACTTTATTGCTCTCAGCACTTAGGAAATTCCAATGCTTTTAGAAGCTCTGTGCCAGAAATTGGGGAGATGGGAGAGACCAAATATATATTTCTTATTACTGTAGGGGAGCAAAACTTACCACCCCAAAATGTCTCTGGTATGCAGATTATTTCAAACTGAAAACAATCAAGGCCCAAAAGACTTTGACCTTTTTCTAACTGCTTAAAGAATGTAGATAGAAGGCCTGTTCCAGGAAGGGAGCTATTTCCATAGATAACTATAGTTTGAACTAGGTGTGTAAACAGGGAGGAACCTAGCAAAGTCTGTTAAAATTCCTCTCTTTGTCCCAGGGTCTCTGCAGGGCCCAGCAAACATTTATTTACCAAACATGGAGATGCTTTTCCTTCCTTTTGAAAGTTCCTAAGCACTACCCTCAACAGCCTCTTTTGTCTTTAGCTGTAGATGGTCTTTAAGGTGAGGGATTCTGCCATTTTGGCAAGTTACTCACTTCTCTTGAGTCTCCCCCATGTATACATGTTATTAAACTTTTTGTTTGATTTTTCTCCTGTTACTCTTATCTCACGTCAATTTAATTCTTAGGCCAGCCAGAAGAACCTAGAAGGGTGGAGGAAAATTTCTTCCTCTCTTACGTTATAAATCACAATATCATAAAAAGTACTGCTTACTGCAGAATATGAAGAGAATACTAAAAAGCATACAAAATAGAATTTTAAATTAGCATAAAACTACGTTGATATATATACTTGTTTTTCCTAGCTACTTACAAAAAGACAGTGTAGGTAATATCATTCCAAATGAAAATGCTTCATGCTCATAAAATATAATGTACAGTATTAATGTGAATTAGCTATTATAATTAATATCAAAAGAAGCACGATTATGATGACTTGATCAAACAGGTAATGGAAAAATTCCTTTTAACCAAATATACTTCTAATTTATTTATTTTAAAGATTTTTTTTTTTTTTGATGGGGACCACTTTTAAAGTCTTTATTGAATTTGTTACAATATTGCTTCTGTTTTATGTTTTGGTTTTCGGCCGTGAGACATGTGGGATCATAGCTCCCTGACCAGGGGTCAAACTTGCACCCCCTGGATTGGAAGGTGAAGTCTTAACCACTGGACTGCCAGGGAAGTCCCCAAATACTTCTAATTTAAAAATAAATATATATAAGTGCATATTGTGGATAGTATACGTATTTCAAAGTACAAGTGTCAAGTGTTGACTGAAAGAAAAACTCAACAATGTAAGAGTTGTTTTATTTGGGGACCCTACTGAAGACAATAGGCCTAGAGATGGCCTCTCAGGCAGCTCTTAGGAACTGCTCCAAAGAGGTAAGGGAGGAGCCAGGATGTATACATATGCAGTCTGTGTTTGTTTGTTTTCTTTTTTCTGGGCAAGACATGTCAAGCATAAAAAGATTACTGCTAATAACAAGGAACAGACATCTCAGGTTGATGATTTTAGTGCTTTTCTATGTATGGGAAGATGCAAGAACCTGGGGTCATTGAAATTTGTCATTAGCTAGGTATCTTAACTATCTAGGGGCCAGTGTCCAAAGCCCAGAATGCTTTCTGTTTATCTCTATCCTGAGTTCCCCTCAGTTGCACTGCAGTGGTTAATGGCTTGACCCTTGTAGAACTGGAATGGCAGGCAGCATTTTTTAAATTTACACAGGCTACCACATATTTTTGTTATGATGATTAGTAGAGATAATATATGTGAAGCATCTAGCTCAATACCTGACATGGAACAAAAGTTCTAGATATGTTTGTTTTTCATTGCTGTATCATGAACTGGACCATGATGGGCTGATACTTATTATGCTCTATATGTTGCTAGATAATATATTAGTGTAAATAAGATTTTAGAAGAATCTTCTACAAGCAAATAAAAGATTTTTCCAGAAAAAAAATCCTGTTTATCAGCAAATTCATGTAATTGCAGATACTTAAGGCCTTCCATTAGGTGATGGTTTATGTCCTTATTTGAAATGCCACAAATTCCTGAAAGTGTATATATCTATAGTGGGATTATAATTTGATATTGTTTATATTTTCCTTTCCTCTAATTATTCTAGATTTATGAGGTATTCTAGCATTTGTGATTTGTACACTGCCTTTAGCACAAATAGTTTTTCTAAAGTTAAGATAATTCATTAATTTTCAGGGAGCTTAAACCTTCATTTTATAATAATTTTATAATATCAAGTATTAACTGTCTATATGTCCCATAATATATCTCAACACTAAACGAATAAAGCTGTCAAGCTGATTCACTTTTAATTAATATGGTCTGAATCAAATGTAACTTGTTGAAACTTCATTCCTTCCCCTGATGACCTGGCATAACTATTATTTCTGAGTAGTATTCCTTCCACTTCTCCCAGGATTATACCTACCTTTTCTACTACTTTAGCATCTGAAACTGTCTTTATAATAATTTGTTTAACAAATGCTCACCTTTCCAGGACAATTATGTTTCATTAGCCTTCTCAAGAGACACTCCAAAGAGCTCCCTAATCTAATAGAAATATACATTTCTAGTTTCTTTTCTTTTCATCACCAACATTCTTTCCTCCTTTCCTGATGATGTTAAATGCTATTTATAATTTTCATTCCCCTTGAAAAAAATTAACTCTTCCTTTAATTGTTCTTTCTTTCAGTTAAAATAACAAGACATGTTAGCAGTGCTCTGTATGAATTGCTTTGACAGTGTATGACTTACTGCATTGATTTTTTCCATGATTATTCAGGTAGTTAGTGACTTCTGAATTCTCTCTGGCATCTCTGATAAGCCTCTTACAGAACACAATGTTTTTCTTTTCTTGATTTGAGACATAATTAGGACCTATTGTTTATTTGTCTGGTCAAATTAACTTTAAGTTTAATTGAGGAAACATGCTAGTTATAATTTTGACATAGCCTTAAAGTAAAATACAAAGTATTTGCTGACAATGTTTAGTTTTGTCATTTAAATAAAACATTCCCTATAGTAAGGTTTGTAAAGCACCACCTTTACTGCTGCTGATTTAGATAAGACTCAATTTTTGTCATAGGTGTAATCCTCCCTGCAGGCAGGGACTAAGCAATTCCACTATTCATGTATGGTCTTTTCTGGCCATTAAAATATTATTTAGTGCGATGAAGTATTAATTTAGCCTAGAAATGTTAATGCAGATTCTAAAAGTTCCATTGAATAACATTTGTACTGGATTGAGCAAATTTCACTAGCTATCTAAAAGAAAACAAACCTAAGTGAAATAATGTATATTTACTAATACCCAATTTTTTTCCTCTAAAATCCTATCCTCAGGCTAAATCTATGAAATAGTACTTAAAATCTTTCAAAATGTATGTCAGGGTTCTTACTTGTTAAATCAATTCAAATTGATTTTGAAGTGAGCTAAGAGTACATAGATTAAAAACAAGTTGAAGGTCATAGAAAAGATCATGCAACTGTCATTTATTAATATTAATGAAACATTCCCCAAAATAATAACCATAGGCTCATACTTGGTTCAATATCTATATTATGAATCTGGAGAGTGAAAAGCTATAACGTCATAAAGAAGTGATTAAACTCTAAGTTGTGGAAATAATCAGTGAAGTTCAAATCAAAGTACTTGAAGAGTCCAAAAAACATAGAAAAAAATAATGAAATTTGAAATCTGATTTTTTTTGTGTATTATCTTCTAATGTATTACTTTGTAGTGAAAGAAGCAGAAAGGCCTGGTTCAGCTAGGAGATCAGCTTCTAATTAGTTAGATTACCTTGAATAATAAGGATTAAAATAATGATCTGTTAATAGTAATAATGATAATTAAAAACAATAGTTAATAATTATTGAGTGCTTTTTGCTGGTCAGACATTATATTAATGGTGTCCATGCATTATCCCATAATCCTCTTAACAACCTACTTATAATAGTATCGTCATTTTATAGAAGAGGAAATCAAGTTATAGAAAGTTAAAAGTAACTTGCCTAAGTTCATACAGCTTGATAGCATTAGAATAAGAATTTAAATTCAGATTGTATGACTCCAGGAACCATATTCCTAACTAACTTCTAGATCATGCCATCTTCTAGTTACAGTTACATAACTTCTCTAAATATCAATTTCTTTACCTATAAGTAGAAATTGTAAATTCCAATGTGTAGGCCTGCTGTGAGGTTCAGTTCTCAATGAAAAAATTATTTAAAGAATGCCTATTCTGCACTGGAGATAACAACACTATGTTATACTATATAACTGGTTTCGTGCGTGAAAGACAATTTTTCCACAGATGGGGTGGGGAGGGCATGGTCCAGGCAGTAATGCAAGCAATGGGGTGGGGGATGGTTCAGGTGGTGGTGAGAGTGATGGGGAATGATGAGGAGCAATAGATGAAGCTTCACCCGATTGCCCGCCGCTCACCTCCTGCTGTGGGCAGGGGTTGGGGACCCCTGCTATATACTATGCCTGGGGATGACAGTACTCCTTACTATTATGGCATTTGTGGTATACCGTGCGGTAATGATAAGCAAGCAGGTAATTAAGATAAAATGTGATAAATCATTCTTCATCCCCATATCAAACTATCAGCAATTTTGTTTGCCTCTACTTATCCACATACTAAGTCTAATCACCTATCATCTCTGTTGCTAAAATCCTAGGTCAAGGCAAAATCAATGTATCCTCCTTGGTACATAAAAAGACTTTTAACCAGCTTACTTTCTTCCCAGGCTCTTAGAAACAGGACACACTGATATAGAAATGATTGGAAGGGGCAGCTAGCCCAGGGTTGGAGGGTCAGGTCCTAAAGAAAGGAGAGTCTACAGTGACACCCGCTGCCTGTATAAAATTTAACTATGACAAAGAGTCCAGGATGGAGACTCTTTCAGGAAAGGTGAACCTTAACTTAAGGAGAAAGAAAATATAGCATCTTAGTAAAACTAAAGAATTTCAGTTTGTTGGAAGAAAAGAACATCATATGAGATACCCCTGAAATGAGAGAGACTGTCAGATCATACAGAGTCTTATAGAACATATTGAGGATTTTGTAAATTATCTTTAAAGTTATAAAATTTTATTTAAAAGTTTTAAGCAAGAAGAACTGTGGTAAATGTGAAATATTTTATTTTCTTAATAACAATCTTCATAATATTTGTGGTATTTAGATTATTTGCATTTCATGTGACTTTTAATATTGTTAGGTTTAAATCTGACTTGTACTATTTGTTTTTGATTTTCCCAATCTTAGCTTCATTCCCTTTATTCTTGCCAAGAATTTAGCTATACTACTCTGGGCTCCACATCCATTTTATCTGCTTGGAGACCTTAAATTGACATTAGCCCTTCATGCAAGCACATGACGTGGATAACAGCCCACTGAGTCACAAGTAAATGTAAGTTCCTGATCTGACCACTCCATTGGCCCTTGAGGTTAAACAGGCTTTTCCACATCTCAGGGCTTTCCCCTTCACGTTCCTTATCTAAGAAACTAAACAGAACCCTGATTTTTGCTTTGAATTGGCGGATCTGGCTTTAACCTTGGAACCCCAAAGCATTCTACACACATACCCTAATAAAGTCATGTGCCCCAGGTCCTGCTGCAAACTATGCCTGCACCCTGCCTTGACCTCCCGTGTGGCCCTTCGAGGCATGCTGTGCATTTTCTGTAAGAGCTGTGGATAATAAACTTCTATATTTTAGTTTTCCTGTGGTCTTTGGTTGAACTGAGGCCCATCATCCTAGGCTCTACTTAACATCACAAAGTCACAACAGTCCTTTTTTCCTGCCTTCTTGTAGACTACTTTAATCATTTTATGAATCCATTTTACCTTCTTTGTTGACTTATTATCTATAACTCATTGTTCAGTTATTTTATCGTTGCTTTATGTTTATAGTATACATCTTTACCTTATCACAGTCTACCTTCAAGTGTTGTAGCACTTTCCCATCTCTCCCCTCCTGGATTTGTGTTCTATTGTTGTTACCTCTTTTACTTTTATGTATCTTTTAAATTCCACAAAACAGTATTATTATTATTTTTAAACAGTCATTTATCTTTAAAATAAGGTTTAGGTCACAGGAAAACATCAAATATATTTGCCCACATAACTTGCATTTCTAGGTGTTCTTTGTTCCTTATTTCCATGTGGTTGTTTTTTTCCCCTCTGATCTAAAGAAAATGCCTTTCATGTTATGCTGGTCTGCTTGTGATGTCTGAAAAGTCTTATTTCACATCTTTTTTTGAAAGATATACTTACCAGGTAGATGATTCTAGGTTGACAGCATTTTCTTTCAGTACCTTAAAAATGCTAGTCCATTGTCGTCTCACTTACATATTTTCTATGAGAAATAAACCATCCTTATCTTTGTTTCTGTACATAACATGTATTATGTTAAATACGTAATTAATTTAAAGAAGATGCCTTTTCCTCTGGCTGCTTTAAAGATTTTCTATCACTAGTTTTGAGAAATTTGATTATGTTGTGCCTTGGAGTATTTTTTTTTTTTTTGATGTCTCTTGTGTTTGAGATTTTTTGAGATTCTTGAATTATGGGTTTCTAATTTTCATCAATTCTGGAACAATTTTGGAAAAATTTTATCCATCATTTCTTGAAAAATTTTTGATCCCTCTTTCCTCCTCTCTGAAATCTCCTAACCTTTGGAGATTCCAGTTGCATGTATATGAGGCCACTTGAAGTTTTCACAGCTCACTTGAACTCCTCACTATTTTATTCTCTTTTGCTGTCTGGGTTTTATTTTGGATAGTTCCTACTGTTATGTCTCAGAGTTCACTAACCCTTTTTCTGCAATGTCTAATCTGCTGTTAATTCCATTCCATGTATTTTTCATCTCACACTGTAGTTTTCATCTTTAGCAGTTTAGTTTGGTTCCTTTTAAATGTGGAGATATATATATATATATTTCATGTCTCTACTTAACTTTTTGAACATACGAAATGCAGTTTTTGTTGTTATTGTTGTTGTTGTTGTTGTTTCACGCAGGAGGGTAATTTAAGTCCCTGTTACTTCATCTTGTCCAGAGTCAGAAGTTCCTTCCTCTTGGTTTTAGCCAGGTACATAGCTATCTAGATAAAGACTACAAATCTATCTGCCCTTATAGCCTTGTGTGACCATATGAATAATGCCTGACTGATGGGATAAACGCAGAAGTAATATGTCACATTCTGAGCCCTGCCCCTTTGAGAGATGCACCTGGACTCCCCCATCCTTTCCTCCAGCTGGCTGATTGTTAATAATGAGAACAAGAAACGACACCTGGAGGTTGAGGAGCAGAGCTTCTTAGTCTCAAACCTGAGAGAGAGAAAATATCATGTTTTGATAAAGCCACTGAATCCTTGAGTCTTATTTTTACAACAGAATAGTCTACATTCTAAATAAGAGAAAAAAAGATATTTTGAGGGAAAGCTATAAATTCAATCTGGGGATTGTTGAGTTTAAAGCCTCTATGGAGGTGCATATAAAAGGGGGGAGGTTCTGAAGCCCAAGACAGAGTTCTAGGTGAAGATGTGGACTTGAGAAAAATCAACATGCAACTAGAAAATGAAATTACAATGTGTGGTTGTACGAGCAAAATGCATGACTCAGTGCACAGTGGTAAGAGAAGAAAGCCTGGGATAGAAATCTAAGATAGTAGTTCTCAAACTTGGCTGCACTTTGGAATCAACTAGAGAGTTTAAGGAAAATATATTGAATCCTGAGTCTTTCCTCCAGATATATATTTTTAATCACTGTAGGGTATGACCTGGGCATGATGATATCTAAAACTGCATAGGTGATTCAAATATGCAGCAAAAATTGATAACTAATGCTCTAAAATATATTAAAACTTAAGGAAAAATAGAAGATATGCTTACAAAGGAGACTTAGAAGGAATAGGACATATGATGAAGGAAGTCTAGGAGCTGAGGGTATTTTGATCCAATTTTGCATAAAATAGGCCCCAACAAATAAATGCCTGTGTTCTGATTCTGAGTTTCACATATTACAAAAAAGAACTGGGTTTGAGAATCATTTAATTGAGTAACCTAAAGCAGTTAGATCAGAACCTCAATACAATCATCTGTAAAATGTGGGTAATAACACATTCCACTTCACCTCATCACTCTCAGTATAATAAGATATTTGACAGAAACTTGCAAACAATAATGTTATACCATTCCCAAGTGATGTATTTAAAGTCAAATTACACTTCATTTCTGACTTCCTACATTTCTACTTTCATCGGAAAATTAGGCCTATGTTTAAGAAAAGTGACTCAGGAAGGGGAAATTCAGGGTGAATATAACTGACAGATAATTATTTGATTTTCCTTTTCTTCCTAGTGGGATAACTTCATCACCATTAAAAATGCTATAGCTGTTAATCATGTTTCTGATGAAATTGGCAGTTAGTAGCAAGGGAAGTTAGTCTTCACAGAAGCAGTAGGTTCCTCTCTCATCATTAAACTTGCAACCAAAAACTCAGAAAATTTTATCAAGTAATGGATAAAGAACCATCATGGTTCATGCCTAGAAGATACTGGATACTGGTAAGAGTATATATGATTGCTATTCCTTCCAGAGAGATTGCCAGGTTCAGTCTAGGAGTGGAAGCATTAGAAAACACACTTATTGAACCTCTTTAAAGTTCAGATTGACAAAAAAGGAAAAAGAGAAAATATATACCATAGGGAATAACCCTGCCCGGAGAAGAGATTAAAAGGGCGACTTAGGTTATTTGCAACTCTAATTTCTGTGACTCCATTGGAATTGGGGGTAATAAAGGGATCTTGGCTTTTCTGATTAGAATACTTACAGAGAACAAGCAATTACATCCCAAGTGAATCAATAAAAGGCTAACAGTTTAAAGGCAGTAAAATTGGGACATGTATCACAATCTAAATATTAGATACCAAAGAAGAGAAGGTAATGCAGCTATATAGACATATTTGGAGATTCCATGCCTTCATCTTCCAAGCTACGCTTAAAACAAATCCTGACCAGAAGTTAGAAAAACTCACACCAAGATAGACTTGCATCATCCTAAGGCTTATACGGTAAAAGATACCACATTTTTATAGGTTGAGAAAAAAGCTTCAATTTAAAGAAAATGTGGTTGCATAAGAGATAGGAGACCTAAAACTCAGGTATTAAAATAGGAGAATATTTAGTCACTTATAAAGTATGATTCTATCTTATATCATTTTAATATAATAATCTTGTGAGGTGTTTTGTTATTGGAATGCCTATTTTAATAGATTTATTTCTTTGTTCACCACTTTGTCAATAATGTTTTATTAGGTGTCTCTGCAATAAACACTTGTGGGATATGTGAAGATTAACTAGCTCTGGTTCTACCTTTCAAGAACTTGCATTCTTATAGGATAGAAACAAAAATGTATAATATTAAATGTATTTAATATTAAAATATTATAAACAAAAATGTATAATATTAAATGTATTTAATATTAAAATATAAACAAAAATGTATAATATTAAATGTATTTATATTAAAATATTATAAATAAAAATGTATTTAATTTTAATATTAAATGTATTTAATATTAAAATACAAGATAGAAATTGATGTAGATCACACAATACATGAGTAAAATTATATGTGGGAGATAATATTTACAAACCATATATCTAACAAAGAATTCATTCATATCTAGAATGCATAAAGAACTCTCAAACTCAGCAGTAAAAACCAAACAGTCCATTTAGAAATTGGTCAAAAGTCATGAACAGATATTTCAATGAAGAGGATGTACAAATGGTAAATAAGCACAAGAGAAAGATGGTCAGCATTATTAGCCATTAGGGAAACACAAATTAAAATCAGTTTGTGATATTATGGCATACCTATCAGAATGGCTTAAAATAAAATAGCAGTAATACCAAATGCTCGTGAAGATGCAGAACAACTAGATCATTCATACATTGTTGGTTAGAAAATAAAATGGTACAGCCTTCTGGGAAGCAGTTTTTCAGTATCATACAACACTAATCATGTACTTATCATAAGACGTAGGAATCACACTCTTGTACATCTATCCCAGAGAGAGAAAAATTTATGTTCACACAAAAGCCAATACATAAATATTCATACCAGGTTATCTGTAATATTTCCAAACTGGAAACAAACTGATTATCCCTCAATCCACAAATGGTTAAACAAATGGTAATAAATCCATGTCATGGAGTGTACCACTCAGCAATAAAAAAGAGTTGAACTACTGATACACATAACAACTAGGAGTGATCTCAGAGAATTTAAGCTGAGTGGGAAAAGTCAATGTCAAAAAGTTATATACAGTATGTTTCCATCTATATAATATTCAATAAAGAATAAAATTATTGTTCTTAGATGGTGAATAGATTAGTGTTTGCCAGGCTTTAGCAATGGGTAGTGGGGAAACGGTGTGGGATATAAAGGGGAACCTTATGGTTGCTGATGGAACAGTGCTGTATTTTGATTGTGGTGATGGTTACATAAATCTGCACATGTGATAAAGTTGTGTAGTACTTTACACCCATCTATACAACAAACGAGTGAGTGTAAAACTGGTGAAATCTGAATAAGCTCTGTGGATTATACCAAATTTCTGTTTTTATATTTACTATAGTTTTGCAGGATGTTACCATTTGGTGTAAAACTGGATAAGGGGAACATGGGATTTCCCACTATGGTTTTGTTTCATTTGTTTTTTGGGTTTTTGTTGTTGTTGTTGTTTTTTGTTTTCTATTTCCTGTGAATCTCTAATTATTTCAAAATAAAAAATAATAAATGATATGGGTATTCAAAGTGAAGAAACAAGAGATAATTTCATGAAAAAAATGGAAAGGAGCTTTAAGAATAGGAAGGATTTGCCTTGTTCAAAGTTTAGAGGGCACCATATTTAAGACAGAGGGACCTTATTAAAGAACGTACGTACATGTGTTTAAAACATAGAGGTTACATGGAGTAGTTCTGTGGGAACAAATTTAGTGTCAATGAAGAGAGATAAGTTTTGGAACCTAGGTCAGGCTTAGACATTATAGAATGCTTCAAATGTTAGGATAAGGAGTCTGATATCAATGAGTTTCAAGCTTATAGTCATGGAAGGTTTGTGAGATAATAAGTAAAATGATTAAAGCTAATCATTAAGAATTGTGTGAAGGCTATCTCAGTAGCACAGATGACAGATAATGAGGTTATATTGAATCAGGATAAATTTGGTAAAAGTGAAATCTATCATTTATAAGAATTGATTGTAGGGTGGATAAAAAAAAAGAGAGTGAGCTTGTGACTCTAGAGAAACGTCTGTAAACAGATGAGGGTGTTCATGGGCATAAAGGCTTCTTTGCACTGGAAATACAGTTTGCATTTGGTCTCCCAGAAATAGTTTCTCGAGGTTCATATCATTTCTCCTTTTTGGGGGTGAATCAACATGTAGAAATATATATCAGTATGATATGATTGAATTAAAGTATCATTTCATAGGAGAAAAGACGAAAATGAAATAAAGAACAAGTGCATTTCTTTAAGCCTATGCTCTGTAAATGTATAACAGAGCAGTGACTATTTCATTCACTTTATATCAGGCTGTATTCTACTAGAAAGTGTATATAGAATGTCTTTGTTAATTTATAAAATTTTAATAAGTATGTATATATTGTCATATTTAAATATTAATTTGACTGCCTTTGAAATCAGTCTGAAAACCATCAAAATGTGTATTTTAAAGGCCATTTATATACTTTTGTTGGGGGTAGCAGGAGAGGAATGGTGCAGTTTTTGAGAAACGAAGATTAATATCCTATTAATCTTTAGGTTTTTTAGATAACACACTCTACTTTCAAAATATTATATAAAATAAAATGCTTGTAAACTACTTTGAAGAGTGTTATAACTTCCTCTACAGATCTTAAACAGTTTCTCTTTATTGCAAATTAATATTGGATGTAACCACAATTTTTTACATACCTTTTACCTTTATTATATTTAGAATAATTTGTTCCCTTTCCCCAAATATTGAGGTCTACATGCTGGCATCTGCAGATCACTGAACATAATCTATATGTTATTGCCCCAAACAGCTACTTGAGAAGAAATTGTAAAAATCAAAGCAAAACATAATCCTTTTTCACAATTGAAAGTACAGGTTTAAATAAATGAAAACATTTCATGGAATCAATGCTATCTATGAAGTATATAGATAAAGGTCTTGTATATTTCTTTTTTCATGGATAACCTACCAGTTCTCAGCATTCACACTACAGGTAAACAACTGTGGGTCAGAAAAATCACATATACAGTTGTCCAGAATGTTGAGTAAATCTTACTCCCTAGTTCATGACATATCATCATAGTCAGTCTGCATAAGTTCCTTCTCTTACTTTTTAAATGATTTATTTTGATTTATTCCCATATCTCTCTCCCATTTCCCTCCCTCTGTAGACAACCATTCTGATATAGCTAATGTAAATCCTTTGGTCTGTTTATGTTCTTATAAAATGTGTATGTTGTTTTTGATGTATTTTAGTTTATGTAACAACATATTGTAAATTTTGTTCTGTGCTTTCTTTTCTTAGTGCTGTGTTTAAGGTCTGTCTTATTCACTATGAATATCTTGTCTCTTACATCTACAGACTGTAGCATGGTGTGCATGTACCACATCTTGTATGTACAGTATCCCAAAAAAGGGATGAGGCTAGTATCTCTCTCCCTGCTACTGACAGATAAGTGAACATCCTTATACGTGTTTCCTTATGGACTATGTCTGTCCAGGAGAAGAACTGCTAGATCAGAGCGAGTGTATGTTTAATTTAACTAAGAGCTGCTGGTTTCCTCTCATAAGCAAGTGTACCAATCTTTCATCCAACCAGCAGGAGTCTGGGTTCCATATCCACATAGCCCCTTGAATATTGACATTATTCAGCATTCAGTTCTTGACCAGTCTGGTATATAGTGATATTTAAATTGTTGCTTTATTTATTTATTATGTCTCTAACCCATAATTTATTTGAAAATCTCTATATCTTGTTCTACTTTAAGGTTTCTTCTCTGTAAATTGCCTATTCATATGTATTGCCATCTTCCATTCCATTTTGTCAGTTTTTGTATTTTTCTTCTTGATTTGTGGGAATTACTGCTTTCTTTTTTTCGCTTGTCAACCCTCTAGGAACATGCTTCACAAATTGTACTATATAGACAATCTATATCAGAGTCAATTTAGGGCTTTATTAAAACTTTGATTTCTGGTTTGCACACCCAGGAATCTATATTTTAATAAATTCACTTGGTGTTTCTTATGCAAAATAAATCATGAGATCCAGTGATTTTGTTTTTTCCAAAACAACAACTTTATGGCTATGAGACAGTAAGAGAAATGAAGCTAAGAAACAGTGCAAGATGTTAAGATGTACAAAAATTAAGCTAATGTGTAATGTAAGTCAATGAATGAATTATCATTCCCATAAGCTTGAGAAACTATTTTTTTCCTCATATATTGTAATAGATACATAATATCAAAATATCCATAAATTCTGACAAAATTTTAAAACATTAGATACGTAAAGTGAGGTTAAGGTTATTTTTTTCTTATTAATTTGTATTTAGAAAGTATGTTTATATATTAGAGACTTTATAAATATCTAGAGTTGATATTTATAGAAACCTGAAATTAAAATTGCATATTCTTTCAATACAGGATAGAAAGATGTAATAGAGTTTGTAGGATAGATATATATATATAACATATATATATTATATATATTATATTATATATATATATATGTTTCCATTTGATAATGAAGATTCATAACAGCAAGGGAAATTTTTGGCAAAGGTGCTTTGAAACAACCAGCCCTAATATATCCAATGATTTCAAACTTATAACTTAGCTATTTAAAATATTAAATATTTTAATAAAAACATTATGTTAATGTTACAAAAATCATACTTTTCTCCCTTAAAGATATAAGCTATGATTATAAGAATTTGAATTTTCCCTTCTTATCCTGTGGGGCAAATCATCTCAATAATATATATCAGACACATGATTTGCAAATATTTTCTCCCATTCAATAGGTTACTTCATTTTGTTTTGTTTTTTTTAATTTTTGAATTTTATTTATTTTTTTATACAGCAGGTTCTTATTGGTCATCCATTTTATACACATCAGTGTATACATGTCAATCCCAATCGCCCAATTCAGCACACCACCATCCCCACCCCTCCATGGTTTTCCCCCCTTGGTGTCCTGTAGAGAACGTTTGTTTTCAACATCTGTGTCTCAACTTCTGCCCTGCAAACCGGTTCATCGGTACCATTTTTCTAGGTTCCACATACATGCATTAATATACGATATTTGTTTTTCTCTTTCTGACTTAACTTCACTCTGTATGACAGTCTCTAGATCCATCCACGTCTCAACAAATGACTCAATTTCATTCCTTTTTATGGCTGAGTAATATTCCATTGTATATATGTACCTCAACTTCTTTAACCATTCGTCTGTCGATGGGCATTTAGGTTGCTTCCATGACCTGGCTATGGTAAATAGTGCTGCAATGAACATTGGGGTGCCTGTGTCTTTTTGAACAATGGTTTTCTCTGGGTATATGACCAGTAGTGGGATTGCTGGATTGTATGATAATTCTATTTTTAGTTTTTTAAGGAACCTCCATACTGTTCTCCATAGTGGCTGTATCAATTTACATTCCCACCAACAGTGCAAGAGGGTTCCCTTTTCTCCACACCCTCTCCAGCATTTGTTGTTTGTAGATTTTCTGATGATGCCCATTCTAACTGGTGTGAGGTGATACCTCATTGTAGTTTTAATTTGCATTTCTCTAATAATTAGTGATGTTGAGCAGTTTTTCATGTGCTTCCTGGCCATCTGTATGTCTTCTTTGGAGAAATATCTATTTAGGTCTTCTGCCCATTTTTGGATTGGGTTGTTTGTTTCTTTAATATTGAGCTGCATGAGCTGTTTATATATTTTGGAGATTAATCCTTTGTTCATTCGTTTTCAAATATATTCTTCCATTCTGAGGGTTGTCTTTTTGTCTTGTTTATGGTTTCCTTTGCTGTGCAAAAGCTTTGAAGTTTCATTAGGTCCCATTTGTTTATTTTTGTTTTTATTTCCATTACTCTAGGAGGTGGATCAAAAAAGATTTTGCTGTGATTTATGTCAAAGAGTGTTCTTCTGACATTTTCCCCTAAGAGTTTTATAGTGTCTAGTCTTACATTTAGGTCTCTAATCCATTTTGAGTTTATTTTTGTGTATGGTGTTAGGGAGTGTTCTAAATTCATTCTTTTACATGTAGCTGTCCAGTTTTCCCAGCACCACTTATTGAAGAGACTGTCTTTTCTCCATTGTATATCTCTGCGTCGCTTGTCATAGATTATTTGACCATAGGTGCGTGGGTTTATCTCTGGGCTTTCTATCTTGTTCCATTGATCTATGTTTCCATTTTTGTGAGAGTACCATATTATCTTGATTAATGTAGCTTTGTAGTATAGTCTGAAGTCAGGGAGTTTGATTCTTCCAGCTCCATTTTTTCCCCTCAAGACTCCTTTGGCTATTCGGGGTCTTTTGTGTCTCCCTACAAACTTTAAGATTTTTTGTTCTAGTTCCATAAAAAATGCCATCAGTAATTTGATAGGGATTGCACTGAAGCTGTAGATTGCTTTGGGTAGTACAGTCATTTTTACAATGTTGATTCTTCCTCTCCAAGAATATGGTATATCTCTCCATCTGTTGGTATCATCTTTAATTTCTTTCATCAGTGTCTTATAGGTTTCTGCATACAGGTCTTTTGTTTCCCTAGGTAGGTTTATTCCTAGGTATTCTATTCTTTTTGTTGCAATGATAAATGGGAATGTTTCCTTAATTTCTCTTTCAGATTTTTCATCATTAGTGTTAGGAATTCAAGAGATTTCTGTACATTAATTTTATATCCTACAACTTTACCAAATTCATTGATTAGCTCTAGTAGTTTTCTGGTGGCATTTTTAGGATTTTCTATGTATAGTATCATGTCATCTGCAAACAGTGACAGTTTTACTTCTTTTCCAATTTGTATTCCTTTTATTTCTTTTTCTTCTCTGATTGCCATGGCTAGGACTTCCAAACTATGTTGAATAATAGTGGTGGGAGTGGACATCCTTGTCTTGTTCCTGATCTTAGAGGAAATGCTTTCAGGTTTTCACCATTGAGAATGATGTTTGCTGTGGGTTTGTCATATATGGCCTTTATTATGTTGAGGTAGGTTCCCTCTATGCCCACTTTCTGGAGAGTTTTTATCATAAATGGGTGTTGAATTTTGTCAAAAGCTTTTTCTGCACCTATTGAGATGATCATATGGTTTTTATTCTTCAATTTGTTAATATGATGTATCACACTGATTGATTTACGTATATTGAAGAATCCTTGCATCTCTGGGATAAATCCCACTTGATCGTGGTGTATGATCCTTTTAAAGTGTTGTTGGATTCTGTTTGCTAGTGTTTTGTTGAGGATTTTTGCATCTATGTTCATCAGTGATATTGGTCTGTAATTTTCTTTTTTTGTAGTATCTTTGTCTGGTTTTGGTATCAGGGTGATGGTGGCCTCATAGAATTAGTGTGGGAGTGTTCCTTCCTCTGCAACTTTTTGGAAGAGTTTGTGAAGGATAAGTGTTAGCTCTTCTCAAAATGTTTGGTAGAATTCACCTGTGAAGCCATCTGGTCCTGGACTTTTGTTTGTTGGAAGATTTTTAATCACAGTTTCAATTTCATTACTTGTGATTGGTCTGTTCATATTTTCT
Organism: Orcinus orca; assembly: GCF_937001465.1. Classification (NCBI taxonomy): domain Eukaryota; kingdom Metazoa; phylum Chordata; class Mammalia; order Artiodactyla; family Delphinidae; genus Orcinus; species Orcinus orca. The sequence goes on from NC_064560.1 coordinate 131,261,325, forward strand.
ATTTCTTCCTGGTTCAGTCTTGGAAGGTTATACTTTTCTAAGAATTTGTCCATTTCTTCCAGGTTGTCCATTTTATTGGCATAGGGTTGCTTGTAGTAGTCTCTTAGGATGCTTTGTATTTCTGCAGTGTCTGTTGTAACTTCTTTTTCATTTCTAATTTTATTGATTTGAGTCTCCTTTCCCTCTTTTTCTTGATGAGTCTGGCTAATGGTTTATCAATTTTGTTTACCTTCTCAAAGAACCAGCTTTTATTTCTATTGATATTTGCTATTGTTTTCTTTGTTTCTATTTCATTTATTTCTGCCCTGATCTTTATGATTTCTTTCCTTCTGCTGATTTTGGGTTTTTTTTTGTTGTTGTTGTTCTTCTTTCTCTAGTTCCTTTAGGTGTAAGGTTAGATTTTTTTATTTGAGACTTTTCTTGTTTCTTGAGGTAGGCTTGTATAGCTATAAACCTCCCTCTTCAAACTGCTTTTGCTGCATCCCTTAGCTTTTGGATCCTTGTGTTTTCATTGTCATTTGTCTCTAGGTATTTTTTTTTATTACCTCTTTGCTATCTTCAGTGATCTCTTGGTTATTTAATAACTTATTGTTTAACTTCCATGTGTTTGTGCTTTTTACATTTTTTTCCCTGTAATTCATTTCTAATCTCATAGCGTTGTTGTCAGAAAAGATGCTTGATATGATTTCAATTTTCTTAAATTTACTGAGGCTTGATTTGTGACCCAAGATGTGATCTATCCTGGAGAATGTTCTGTGCGCACTTGAGAAGAAAGTGTAACCTGCTGTTTTGGGATGGAATGTCCTATAAATATCAATTAAATCTACCTGGTCTATTGTGTCATTTAAAGCTTCTGTTTCCTTATTTATTTTCATTTTGGATGATCTGTCCATTGGTGTAAGTGAGGTGTTAAACATCCCCACTATTACTGTGTTACTGTCGATTTCCTCTTTTATAGCTGTTATTAGCAGTTGCCTTATGTATTGAGGTGGTCCTATGTTGGGTGCATATATAATTGTTATATCTTCTTCTTGGATTGATCCCTTGATCATTATGTAGTGTCCTTCCTTGTCTCTTGTAACATTCTTTATTTTAAAGTCTATTTTATCTGATATGAGTATAGCTACACCAGCTTTCTTTTGATTTCCATTTGCCTGGAATATCTTTTTCCATCCCCTTACTTTCAGTCTGTATGTGTCCCTAGGTCTGAAGTGGGTCTCTTGTAGACAGCATATATATGGGTCTTGTTTTTGTATCCAGTCAGGAAGCCTGTGTCTTTTGGTTGGAGCATTTAATCGATTCACGTTTAAGGTAATTATCGATATGTATGTCCCTGTGACCATTTTCTTAATTGTTTTGGGTTTGTTTTTGTAGGTCCTTTTCTTCTCTTGTGTTTCCCACTTAGAGAAGTTCCTTTAGCATTTGTTGTAGAGCTGGTTTGGTGGTGCTGAATTCTCTTAGTTTTTGCTTGTCTGTAAAGCTTTTGATTTCTCCTTCGAATCTGAATGAGATCTTTACCAGGTAGAGTAATCTTGGTCGTAGGTTCTTCCCTTTCATCACTTTAAGTGTATCATGCCACTCCCTTCTGGCTTGTAGAGTTTCTGCTGAGAAATCAGCTGTTAACCTTATGAGAGTTCCCTTTTATGTTATTTTTCCCTTGCTGCTTTCAATACTTTTTCTTTGTCTTTAATTTTTGCCAGTTTGATTACTATGTGTCTCAGCATGTTTCTCCTTGGGTTTATCCTGTATGGGACTCGCTGTGCTTCCTGGACTTGGGTGGCTATTTCCTTTCCCATGTTAGGGAAGTTTTCGACTATAATCTCTTCAAATATTTTCTTGGGTTCTTTCTCTTCTCCTTCTGGGACCCCTATAATATGAATGTTGTTGCCTTTAATGTTGTCCCAGCAGTCTCTTAGGCTGTCTTAATTTCTTTTCATTCGTTTTTCTTTATTTTGTTCCACAGCCGTGAATTCCACCATTCTGTCTTCCAGGTCACTTATCCTTTCTTCTGCCTCAGTTATTCTGCTATTTATTCCTTTTAGTGTGTTTTTCATGTCAGTTATTGTATTGTTCATCTCTGTTTGTTTGTTCTTTAATTCTTCTAGGTCTTTGTTAAACATCTCTTGCATCTTCTCGATCTTTTCCTCAATTCTTTTTCCGAGGTCCTGGATCATCTTCACTATGATTATTCTAAATTCTTTTTCTGGAAGGTTGCCTATCTCCACTTCACTTAGCTGTTTTTCTGGGGTTTTATCTTGTTCCTTCATCTGATACATAGCCCTCTGCCTTTTCATCTTGTCTATCTTTCTGTGAATGTGGGTTTTGTTCCTTGGGCTGCAGGATTGTAGTTCTTCTTGCTTCTCTTCATTTTGCTGATGGTTTCCTTTGATGTGCAGAAACCTTTTTAGTATGATATTTTCCCACTTATTTATTTTTGCTTTGTTTCTTTTGCTTTTTCTGTCAAATTAAAAATAATTGTTGCCAAGACCTATGTCAAGGAGGTTATCACCTGTTTTCTTCTAACAGTTTTCTGGTTTAAAGTCTTACATTCAAGTCTTTAAAACATTTTAAGTTAATTTTTGTGTGTAGTGTAAGGTGGTCTAGTTTTATTCTTTTGCATGTGACTGTCCAGTTTTCCCAACAGAATTTTTGAAAAAACTGTCCTTTCCCCACTAAATTGTCTTGGCTCCTTTGTTGTTAATTAATTAGCCATATATGCATCGATTTATTTCTGGGCCGTCAATTCTCGTCCATCAATCTGCATGTCTGTTTTTTTTTGGAATATAGTTTGCAAAAAGGGAGCATGATGCCTCCAGCTTTGTTCTTCTTTCTCAAGACTGCTTTGGCTTTTTTTTTTATGATTCCATACAAATTTTTTAGGATTATTCATTCTATTTCTTTGAAAAGTACCACTGGAATTTTGATAGAGATTGTAGTGAATTTGTAGATTGCTTTAGATAGTAAGACATTTTAATAATATTAATTCTTCTAATCAATGAGCTTGGAATATCTTTCCATTTGTGTCATCTTCATATTCTTTGACTAATATCTTGCAGTTTTAAGTATAGATGTTTTTCACCTCCTTGATTAAATTTACTCCTAGGTATTTTATTCTTTTGATACAATTGTAAATGGGATTGTTTTCTTTATGTCTCCTTTTGATAGTTCATTATTAGTGTACAGAAACACAACAGAGTTTTGTGTATTGATTTTGTATCTTACAACCTTACTGAATTCATTTATTAATTCTAACAGTTTTTTTTTTGAAGGATTCTTTAGGGTACTCTATATATAATATCATATCATCTGCAAATAGTGACAGTTTTACTCCTTTCTTTCCAATTGGATGCCTTTTATTTCTTTTTCTTGCCTAATTGCCCTGGCTAGGACTTCCAATACTATGTTGATTAAAAGTGGTGAAAGTGGACAAACTTATCTTGTTCCTAAGCTTAGAGGAAAGGCTTTCCACTTTTCACATTTTGAGTATGATATTAGCTGAGGGCTTATTATATGTGACCTTTATTATGTTGAGGTATATTTCCTCTATACCCACTTTGTTGAGAGTTTTTATCATAAATTAATGTTGAATATTGTCAAATGCTCTTTCTGCATTTATTGAGATGATCATATAATTGTTATACTTCATTTTGGTAATGTATTTTATCACACTGACTGATTTGCACATGTTGAACCATCCTTGCATCCCTGGAATAAACACCACTTGATCATGGTGTATGATCCTTTGAATTTATTATTGAATTTGATTTGTTAATATTTTGTTGAGAATTTTTATATTTATGTTCATCAGGGATATTGGTCTATAAATTTCTTTTCTTGTGGTGTCCTTGTCTGGTTTTGGTATCAAGGTAATGCTTGCCTCATAAAATGACTTTACAAGAGTTCTCTCCTCTTTTATTTTTGAGGAATTTGAGAATGATTATTATTGATTATTCTTTGAATGTTTGGTAGAATTCACCACTGAAGCCATCGAGTCCTGGACTTTTGTTTGTTGTGAGGTTTGTGATTGCTGGTTCAATCTCCTTACCAATAATCGGTCTATTCTTATTTTCTATTTCATCATGATTCAGTCTTGGTAGGTTGTGTGTTTCTAGGAGTTAATTTTTTTCTATGTTGTCCAGTTTGTTGGCATATAATGGTTCATAGTAATCTCTTATGATTCTTTGCATTTCTGTGGTATCAGTTGTAACATTTCCTCTCTTATTTCTGATTTTATTTATTTGAGTTCTTTTTTTCTTGGTGAGTCTAGATAAAGGCTTGTCAATTTTTAAAATCTTTTCAAAGAACCAGCTCTTAGTTTTATTTATCTTCTATATTGTCATTTTAGTCTTTATTTTTCTTATTTCTGCTCTAATCTTTGTTATTTCCTTGCTTGCACAAAACTTTGATCAAACTTTTCAGTTTAACAATGTCATCTGTAAAAGCTGTGATAAATTGATTAAGTCCATGGATTTTTTTAAACATCATTGTGTGGACAAAAGTTTAAAATAATCTAGCCACATATTAAATGTTGGTATGTGAGACTGGGGTGTCAGGAACTTTACATTTCCCCTAGGAACGTAAAGAAGAAATGCGGTAAATACAATTTTTTCTTTCTTAATCCTTTTTGTGTCATAAATGTCTAGCACATTGTTTGCCAGGAATCTATTTTCTGCTAGAAAAATATGACTCTTTTCACCAAGGAAGTAAAATAACTCAATGTACTAAATTTTCTTAAATTTAATGGAAAAAAATAATGTAACATTTTACACTATTGCAAGAACACATATAGGAATGAAATGTAAAACAGGTACACCTGTTGTCATCTTGAACGTCAAAAATTCTCATAAACACTTGTACTTAATACGTAAGAATGTCTGTGTTGACAAGATTGCCAGGTACTCTTTAAACTATGGAATTACTCCCTTTTTAAAAATTCAGTAGGAAGGTCAGAATGTTCATCAAGGCAAGTAGGAAACTACATGCACAATTTCTCAGTCATTTTAATGGAAATTCTGTATTTAATTCCCCACACTCTCATTAAGCACAACTCTAAAGAAAATGCTTTAATCTGTTTAATTGTTTATGAAGTTTGATATTTCTTCTATGAAAATGGCTTTGTTACTGAGTTGTTTTTATTCATTCTGAAGTAGAGTATAGCCATTTTATTCTCATTTTAAGTAAATGCCTTTAAAAATACATCAAAAAGAAAATACCATTATAAAATAACATTAGAATTTTGAAAATGCAATAAACTGTTATATAGATGTTATTACCAAATGTAAGTATATATATGTATAAATTTCTGTGTCTTTATATCCAAATTTATATCCATATATATACCTCAATATTAACATTTTCATCTTATTGCACACAAATTAATTAATGGGAGTTTAGCAGAAGAGAATATATTAAAAAAGGGAATCATCGGGTTTCCCTGGTGGCGCAGTGGTTGAGAGTCCACCTGCCGATGCAGAGGACACGGGTTCGTGCCCCGGTCTGGGAAGATCCCACATGCCGCGGAGCAGCTGGGCCTGTGAGCCATGACTGCTGAGCCTGTGCGTCCGGAGCCTGTGCTCCACAACAGGAGAGGCCACAACAGTGAGAGGCCTGCGTACTGCAAAAAAAAAAGGGAATTATCCAGGACAGGCTTTAACAAAATTCCCCCAAACAAAAAGGTATGAACTTTCTGATTTAAAAGGCCATTGATTTCTAGTATAATGGTGGGAATAAAAAAAATGACAGTGCCACATTGGAAAGCAGAATGATAGCATCTTCTAAAATTAAACTGTCATCTACTCCTAGGTATTTATCTAAGAGAAATGGAAATATATGTGTACACAAAGATGTGTATGTAAAGTGCATGGCGACTTTATTCAAAATAAATATAAATCCAAAATACTGGAAACCACCCAAATGCACATCAACTTGTGAATGTATAAGGAAACTTGGTATATGCATATAATAATAGAATACTACTCAGCAACAGCAAGGAAAAAAACAACTGATAAAAAAGAACAACTTGGACAAATCTCAAAAACATGATTCTAAGTTAAATAAGCCAGACAAAAAAGCCTGTGTACTTATGTGAAATTCTAGGAAAGTCAAGACAATGGTAACAGAATGGAGTGATCAAAATGTTCTAATTCTTAATTGTAAGAGTTAGTTACATGATTTTATACATTTGCCAAATCTTGTATAATTATACACTTAAAATTGGAAAATTTTACTGAATATCTATTTTACCTCAAAGAAGTGACTGTGCACAAAGGCATACCATTTTGCAGTTTTGAAACTCTAGGGACAAAGAGAAAATGCTAAAGAGATTCTGGGAGGACAAATAAAAACAAATAAAATAATTAGGAGACATACACAGGATTGATTAAACAGCAATTTAGAATTACATGCAGCAATAGGATTCTTACATCAAATTTTGTAACTAAACAATTTAACAATAAAAAGAGTAAAATTGTTTCCTACTTGCAAAGGACAAAAACAAACAACAAATGAATATTTCCTATGTACCTTTTTCGAAAAGATTCTGGCTGATGTGCTGCAATAAAATGAGTAAACCAAGAAAATACTTAAATATTCAACTCAGGAAAGAAGGGATCAAATATCTGGAGATAGAGGATGGATTCCTCAAGATCATGACTAAGGAATTCCAGTCTTTAGTGTTGGGTAACAGGCCTAGAGTGGAAAGTTCCAACTGGAGCATGAGTGACTTGGCTTCTTACGTAATATTAATCAGAAATTGTTCAAGGGGGCTTCCCTGGTGGCGCAGTGGTTGAGAGTCCACCTGCCAATGCAGGGGACACGGGTTCGAGCCCTGATCCGGGAAGATTCTACATGCCATGGAGCAGCTAAGCCCGTGCACCACAACTACTGAGCCTGCGCTCTAGAGCCCGTGAGTCACAATTACTGAGCCCACATGCCACAATTACTGAAGCCCACGCGCCTATAGCCCGTGCTCTGCAACGAGAGAAGCCACTGCAATGAGAAGCCCGTGCACTGCAACGAACAGTAGCCCCCACTCACCGCAACTAGAGAAAGCCCACGCACAGCAACAAAGACCCAACACAGCCAAAAATAAATAAATAAAATAAATAAATTTATATATAAAAAAAAAGAAATTGTTCAAGGAAGCAGAAAGCATTTTGTGTAATCCAAGTAAGAAGAGTTTGAATAGGTGGAGTTGGAGGCTAACAATTCTGTTTGGAGACATTGAGGAGTCATGGTCAGGGATAGTATCACTTAAGGTTTCAGTCCAAGGCACCGAGGCAGATGGTTCTAAAAAACTTTTGTTGCAACAATATCTACTATTCCTGTTATTTAGAGTTCTCTTTGCCAATTCTTCATTACCCCAGTTATAATTATTAATTCTTCATATTACTTTCCCTGTTACATGTTTAAATTATTTTGTGGTTTCTGTCTCTTTATTAGACCGTAACTGAAACATTCATTAAGATTAGCCTCAAAATATCATATATGTATAAAATGAAATGTCATTTTTAATAAAAATGAAACATATTTAACTCAAATGGTACAATGTTTCTCTGAAATCCAAATGCTTAAGCAAGGACAATCTAAGTTTTAAAAAAAATATTCTTAATTATATTTTAAAACATTTTAGAAGCATGACATGATGGGATAAAAGAAAATATTAACATAATATCAGCTTATTACAGTGCTGTCTAATGTTGCATAATGAGACATAAATATGTACTATTTCCTTTGCTCAGAACAAGGGGAAATCATCATCATCATCATCATCCACAGAATCCTTTTTTAAAAAATATTGACTAGTGAAATGTCAGATATTATGGGGTGTAAGATTCACCTTTCAGTGTATAAACAGTTTGAATAACATAACCAGTTTATAGTCAAGCTCTATTTGAAATTATTTTTTTGCAACAAAATTTTCTGTTTCACTCTTACTTTGGAACTTTTACTTTCTAAAGATAATACGCTTGATAATCTTCCCTGGTGTATTCAAGGACTCATCCAGTTCATTGAATGAGTTAATTGTTTTTCTTCCTGTCTTTTGGTAATTTAAATGCTTGTCTCACCTTCACGGATTCTTAATGCTTCTTAAGAAGGAGAAGGAAAATTAGAAGACAATAAAAATAAATATTGCCAACTTCAAAATTTTATTTGTCTGTGCCTACACTTCTTTACAAAGTTTTATAATTATTTACATCTTTGTAGAAATCTAAAAATAAAATGTAACGGCTTATAAATAATCAGTACACATTAAAATTAAATATTACTATAATGTATTTCAAAATTCCTAAGCAATGAAAATTTCTAGCACAGTTTTTGTACATGTATATTAATGTTATTTGGAACAGATAATGTTGGCCTATGTCACAAAGTACATTTTGTTTTTTTGCCTGATTTATTTGTTTAAAAGCAATATTTATTAAAATAAGTTGATCAGTTAAAAATTTGGAAGCTCTATGTAAATAATTTTGCTGTACAAGTAAATTATAGTGCTTTATATACATGTAGTAAAACAGAATTACAGAAGTGGAAAAGTAAGCAACTAAAACCATTTAATACTCCAGTTGGTTAATAGGTCAAAAATGGTTTGCTCAACTAAATATCAATTAATGGCAAGAAAACATCATAATTTATTTTTCTTATTATTTCAGTGCTCATTCCTTTATGTCACAATTATGCACATATCCGTTTTGTTTTGTTTTGTTTGTTTGTTTTGGGTATTTTTTTGCGGCACATGAGCCTCTCACTGCTGTGGCCTCTCCTGTTATGGAGCACAGGCTCCAGACGCACAGGCTCAGCGGCCATGGCTCACGGGCCCAGCCGCTCTGCGGTATGTGGGATCTTCCCGGACCGGGGCACGAACCCGTGTCCCCTGCATCAGCAGGCGGACTCTCAACCACTGCGCCACCAGGGAAGCCCAACACATATCCTTTTTTTGAATACATCTGTTATAGGCTAAATTATGCCCCCCCATAATTCACGTGTTGAAGTTCTAATCCCCAATGTCTCAGAACGTGGTGGTACTTGTAGATAAGGCCTTTAAAGAGGTAATTAAGGTAAAATGATGTCATATGGGTGGGCCCTAATCCAATATACCTGGTGTCCTCATAAGAAACAGAGACTAGACATAAACATGTACATGCACAGAGGAAAGAACATGTGACGACACAGCAAGAAGGCAGACATTTGCAATCCAAGGAGCGAGGCCTCAGAAGAAACCAACCCTGCCAACACCTGATTGTAGACTTTCAGCCTCCACAAATGTGAGAAAATTTATTTCTATTGTTTAAGCCACCCAGTCTGTGGTATTTTGTTACAGCAGCAACTGTAAACTTAGCTAATTAATATAACATCTATATACCAAATATCATGCCAGACATTAGAGATACAAATAGGAATAAGATTTCATTAACTTTTAGGAACATATTCTAGTGGGAGAGAAAAATATCAAACACATAATTACAGAATAATGTTAAAGTAACTATATAATTTATGTAGAAATCACTGATTGTATTGTATACACATTTTTAAGGCTTGATTATAGAGATAGTCACACACAAAAATAATGACAGACTTAAGACCAAATTCATCAACAATTGCATTAAAAGTAAATGGTTTAAATTCCCCAAATAAAAGACAGATTGGCACAGTGAATTAAAACATGTGACCCAATTATTTTCTGTCAAGAAAAAACTTGTTTCAAGTATAATGCTTTATACAGGTTGAAAGTAAAAGGGTGGATAAAATATATAATGTAACCTTGAATCAAAGGAAAATAATAGTGGCTATAATATTAGATAAAATAAATTTCAGAGCAAAAAATTAAAAAACTACCAGAGACAGATAGGGACACTATATAATGCTAAAAGGATCAATCTACCAAGGAGATATAGACACTGTAAAAGTGTATGCACCAAATACCAGAGCCGCAAAATATGTTAAGCAAAAACTGATCAAACTGAAAGGAGAAATAAATCCACAATTACAGTTGGAGAACTCAATACTCTGAACAATTTATAGGTTAACTAAACAGAATATCAGCAAATATATATAAAAACTCAACAACATCATCTACCAAGATATAATAACAATTTCTAGAACATGCTACCCAACTACAGGAGAATATACATTAATTTCAAGTGCTCAGAGAACATATCCAAATATAGATGGGAACCTGAAACACTTTTTTTAATTCCTCAAAAATGAAAAGCACAGAAATCATAGAGTATGTTCTTCAATCACAATGGAATCAAACTAGAAATCAATAACAGAAAGGTAATAGGAAATTTTCCAAATACTTAGAAGCTAAAATACACATCTAAATAATCTGTGGGTTAAAGAAGAAGTATCAAGGGAAATTAGAAATATACAGTGACAGGAATGAAAATGAAAAGACAGCATGCCAAAATTTGTGGCACATAGCCAAATCAGTGCTGAGAAGGAAATGTATAGCAGTAAATGCAGACATTAGGAAAAATGAAAAGTCTCAAATAAAGCACCTACACTCCCACTTCAAGATTACAAATAGAGAGGAGTGAAACAAACCCAAAGCAAACAGAAGGAAGAAAATAATAAATATATCAATGAAATCGAAAATAGAAAAATAAACAATAGTCAATGAAACAAAGACTTCATTATTTGAAAAGGTCAATAAAATTCACAAACATCTGGCAAGACTGAAAAACAAAAAGAAGAAAAAATTATCAATGTCAAAAATAGGATATCAGTACAGACCCTGCAGATATCAAAAGGCTAAAAAAAGAATTACAGTGAATGCTAAAATACATACATTTGACAACATAGACAAAATGGACTTGTTCTTTGAAAAACTCTACCACAAATCATCTAAAATAAAACAGATAATTTGAATAGCCATATCGCTATAAAGGCATTAGATTTGTAATTTAAAACTTTCTGAAAAAGAAATCTCCAGGTCCAGATGGCTTCTATGATGAATTTTACAAAACTTTTAAAAAATCAATACAAATTCTACGCAAACTCTTTCAGATATTTCAAGATGAGGAAACACCTCTTAATTGATTTTTTGAAGTTATTATTATCCTAATACCTGATACCACACAAAGAACGTTCAACCCAATCACTACAGAATAATATGACTTATGAATATAGACACAAAAATGTTTAACGAAATATTAACAAATACAATTCAGCAATAGATAACAATTTTACACCATGACTTACAGGGTTTATTCTAGGGATGCATGACTGGTTCAGTATTCAAAACTTATTTAATATCATCTACCTTATTAATAGGCTAAAAGTATCACATGATTATATATCAATCTATGCAGAAAAAATCATGTGAAAAATTTCAACACCCATTTATGGTAAATACTCTCAGAAAAATAGGAATAGAATGAAACTCCTTCAACTTGATAAACAAGTTCTACAAGAAAACCCTACAGTCAACATTATATTTAATGGTGAAAGACTAATAGTCCAATAATTGCAGCAAAATCAGGAAAAGAACAACGTTGACCAGAGAGATAGGAGCCACTGAACCTGCACAGTTTCAAGGTCCCTTTTAACTCTGTGTTATAAAAACACTGTAAGTCACCCCATGTATTTTGAGGCTAAGTGGGGTGAGGCAGGATTTTGAGACACTGGACATTTCACCTATAAAGATTCTGAAGTGTCATCCAAAAGAGATTGATCATTTCAATTAGTTGTGGTAATGAGTTGTGTTGGTGTCCTATTGCTGTTGTTAACAACTCACCCAAAACTTAGTGGTTGAAAACAACATAGGTCATTACCTTACAGTATGGAGGTCAGAAATCCAAGGTGAGTCTTACTAGGCTAAAATCCAAGTGTTGGTGGAGGTGGCTCCTAAAGGCTTCAGGGGAGAATTTGTCCTTGCCTTTTCCAGCTTCTAGAAGTCACCTTCCTCATGGCTCCTTCCCCATTTTCAAAGCCAACAGTGTAACGCCTTCAAATCTCTCTCTCTGACTCTAACCCTTCTGCCTCCCTCTTGTAAGGACCCTTGTGATTACACTGAGCCCACAGGTTAATCGAGGATGTACTCTCAAGTGACAAGATGTTTAATTTAATCACATATGGAAATTTCCCTTTACTATGTAAAGTAACATAGTCGCAGGTTATGGGAATTGAGACATCTTTGAGGGAAGGGCATTATAATTATAATGCCTACCCCAAAAGTTGGAATAAATCAGATATATACAGAAAATAAAATTTATCACTTGGACCAAAATTTAGCATTGTTACTTGCTTATTTTCCCTCTCATCAAAAAGGAGACATATCTTTTAGAACAGAGAAACTGCATATTTCTCAGCATATATGAAAAGGCAGATTTTCTCATTCCAAGTATACTAAAAACAAAACAAAACAACATCTCATAATTTCCTTTACATTTGCACAATATCCCTGGCTTATACAATGTCACTAGAATGTAAAAATAACACACACACACCATAAGACCAAATGTTGGTCTAGATGGAGTTTAGGGTTGAAATTATATTATTTCAGACAAATTCACTAAACATTACAAGTTTATGGAATAATGAGGTCATTGGTATTCATCAGATTCATTCATTCTATAAGTGTATGGTATATGTTAGTAATCTACTTTGCTGAAGATTGAATAAGTGATAAAGGGGTACATAAACGAATAAAACACATCTGATGTTATAGTTAAATCAACAAGAATTCTCAATAAATATATCACCAGGTAACAATAGGTCAGTGCAACAAGGGAAGTTAAAAATTTCAGGCAAAGGAGAGATTACTTTGTAGGAGCAGTAATTGTCAAAATTATATAAGAAGGTGGCAGGTGGCATACATAAAGATTCTGTGATCACTGCAAGGGATGTGAGTCAGAGATTTGCTTAAACCCCAGACTCCCTTTACATTTTCTGCTAGTTACTGTATGTACATAGTGTTGTGAAATAGAGACATCACAAATAGCAGTTTTTGCTAAAATTTCTTGAAAAAATACTGTGCAATTAATTTTTCTGTTTTGAATAAAACAACTTTTTTATTTATGGGTAACAGTTTAACAGCCATATGCTTTGTAGAAACATAGATTTTGTTATGTTGATTTAAAATAAATATATAGAAAACTCAAGTCTAATATAGGTTCTTTGGTCTGCTGTTTCAAATATTCAGCTTCTCTGTAGATAAGCCTTGGAGTCATTACTTTAGCAATCACTGTTTGTTGTCTACTCAGTATCTATTCTCTTTTTTTCTCACTAAAAAGATCATACTTGAAGTAGCTAGATGTACAGCTCAAAATACGTACCTTTTAACTTTCTCCTGCAGCAAAGTTTGATCATGTGATAGTGTTGTAGCAAATGATATGTAAATGGAATTCTGTAAGAAAATTCAGGGAGAGTTTTAGTGCCTCCCTGATGAAGAGTTTCACAAATTTCTTCTGTTTTCCTTCTTTTGTCTACTTGGGATACAGGTCACTACCTGAAGGAATATATTTTGATTATGAGAAAACAGTGAACCCTTGTTATGCTTAAGCCACTGACATTTAGATTATTTGTTATTTGCGGCAAATGTATTCTTAATGCAATGATGTATTTGTTGTGTTTTAAGTTGTTAACTTCTTTGCAGGTTAGCAGCAAAAACCTAGTGCTGGTGTACTGAATTTTTGAACTAGTAGTTCAACAGTCCTATTGAGTGGAGTATATAACCTCCAGCTGTTTTTTCTAAGTCTCTAAACTTACTGAATCTTTTGAACTGCTGCGCTGGTGTCCTTTAGGCATCTTGTTTTTAACTGGGGGCTAACAGTCTATCTAGATAATCTTTTGACAATACAGGAAAGTTTGGGAAGGACATCCTTATTTATGGTGCATGATTTCTTGATTTTTCCTTCTTACAATTCAGTGCTAATGAAATGGAGAAAAATAAGGGAAGAATTTCCCTGTGGTGTGTTTAATTCTAGGTTTGTTTCTCGATGTAGTAAAATAATTATCTAGATGATTAATTGACCGTTTTACTACCCAGTCTTGATCCCTGAGTTCCTCTCTCATTCTCAGGGATGTCATTTTGCCTTCTTCCACTTTTTTCAAGATTTTAATCATTATTATTTCCTCTACTACAAGGTATTTTGGCTTCCTGAATGCCTTCCAACATCTTTTTTTTTAAATTCAAATAAATAATAATACATAGCAATGAGTTGTTTAAAAACGTTGTCACAAGGATATGATTAATATGTTCCCAATTTGTTTTAAATTTAAAAATTTTAAGTCTTATGATTCTAAAATCTTTATGAAAACAGGGATAGAAGGACTGATAGTATGCAGACATAATCGTCAAAATAGAGTAATACATCAGTTTTCATAGTTGTATATGTTAGAAAATGTAAAGAATTAGTTTATAAATGAGACACATATGAACCTGAGATCTCATTCAACATCAAATTTTACTAATAATTTCAAGGACATGAATAATTGTGAAGCGTGGGAGAGGTATGAATAAATCCAGGACTGTCAGCAATACTCCTCATGTCCTTCCTTTTTATTTTACAGTGTGTCTGACATAGATTTAGCATATGCACTCTCAGCTTTTCTTGGTGGGGGAGCATCACTTATACCAAAAAAAAGCTATGCGAGTTATGAAATATTACCATTTTATACCCTGAAAAGTATCTAGCCTACATGACATTTTTCTAAAGAGCTATGCCAGTAGCTACATTTACAGTAAGCAATTTAGATGAACCAGACAGGGTTTGTATGGGCTCACATGTGTTCCTCCCAAATTCATATATTGAAATCCTTACCTTCACTATCTCAGACTGTGTCTGTATTTGGAGATAGAGCCTTTAAAACTCTAATTAAGTTAAAATGAAATTAAACTAATTATGTTAAATTAGGGCCACTAGGGTGGACTTCAATCCAATCTTATTTGTGTTCTCATAAGAGGAGGAAATTTGGACACACAAAGAGACACCAGGAATGTAGAAAACAGAGAAAAGACCACATGAGGACATTGCAAGAAGGCAGACACCTGTAAACTGAGGAGAGAGACCTCAGGAGAAACCAGACCTGTGAAACCTTGATCTTGGACTTCTTGTCTCCAGAACTGTGAAAAAATAAATTTCTGTTAAGCCACCCAGTCTGTGGTATTGTGTTATGGAAGCCCTAGAAAACTGATAGAGCCTTCTTAAATATTCCAAACTTAAGGGCTTGCCCACTACAAAATATCACTATGTGTTTTGCATAAGGCCAGATAGTAATATGTTTACAGGATGATTTGAATAGGGCATCTTTCTGTTTCAGACAACCAGATAGTAGAAAAAGTTTGATCACAGGCTGCTGTTAACCCTTTCCTTCCATAAACCATGACACTTAAATTCCACTTGGTATATATCCAAAGACACTCTCACACAGGTATGTATGAGGAAATACGTTAGAGTTAGTTTTTTACCATGAGATTTGTTGTAGCAGGTTGTACTTCATTAGGCAAGTGTATAGTTAGCTTTGATGGCTATACTCCATGGAACAGTAGGCAGCAGTTAAAGCAAGAGATTAGGTATAGGTAAGGCAACATACATGAATCTTCAAAACCTAAAAAAAGGAGAATTATTTTGAAAATGATTACACATTTCTATTATGTTAATTAAAATACAAGCACTGAATGTAAATGTCTGTTTTAAAAGAACATATACCAAAAACGTTCCCATATTCAACATCATAGAATGGCTTTCTATGGAGTATGTGGGAGGGGAATGCAAGTGGGGAATACCACATAAAGTGAATAAAACCAACCAACCAACCAAAAAAAATGAGAGTTTTGTGGCACAGTCCAGTAATGATGGTGTGCTGTGAACTTAGTTCAACACACTGTACCTGAATCCCAAATTTGAAAGCATATTTTAATAATATAGTAATACAATTCAAACAGTGAAAATGCTGAATTGAAAACCTTATATAAATTTTAGATACTCACAAATATAAAGACACACACTCAGTACTAAAGAGAAACAACCTAAAATAATGTAAGAACAGAAGATGTAGTTCATTTCAGAAAGCTAACTATATAAAACAATAAAGAAGTCCAAGAAAACCATACTAAAGACTTCATAGCTGCTATTTATTAAAAAAATGTATTAAACATGCTTTTTGTCATATAGGAAAGGGAAGGAAGAGAACCAACAATGAGGATATTGCCTCAAATTGCCTTTGATATTTTAGATATCAAATCTGAAGGTTTTGGTGACCTACTTACTGATTACAGAGGAATATAAGAGAAGTCAAAGATGACACTGAGGTAAAAAGAAAAAAAGCATTACTAGTAGAAAGAAAGAATAAGCAACTCTCTCAGTTACGTATTTATCTACATAGTTATTGTTTCTCTTGTTCACAAGACTATATGCACTACACAGGCAGAGATCTGGTCTGTCTCACTCATCTTAGTACCCAAGCATCTAGACCAGTGTTGATCTGTGCCTGAAACAATGTGTGCTTAATAACTGAGGAGTATATTTGGGATGAAGAACAATAGAAAGAGGATAGTTTTATCAACTGGCATGGAAATTCCTGTAGGAAAGTGAACTATGGAGTAATAGAATAGCTGGAGCTTCTTCCAAAACCACTTGCTTAACTTACTCTTTTGAATGTAACCTAGGAACCAGGGAAGAATATAATGGATTGGTAGATGCTTGTTCCTTATTTTCTCTGGTGAGCAGAAGGCATGGTCTCTGTTCTTGTGTTTTACTCGTGCCAAAGAATAACATGAATAAAATTTTATTTTTTTATAATTTGTAATTATCTTAAACTGTAAAACCTTACGTGGTGGATTCAGATTGCAAGCCCTTTTTAAATTCTAAATTTTCTACTGAAACACTCCCAACAGGAGTGCCAGTGATAGGTGATCTATATACATATATTATATATATGAATGCAATCCTTCCAGTTACTTGGAATTAAAGTTCTTTCACAAGCAGAGTGTTCCTTCCTGTCTATTTAAGATTGACAGTGACATTTGTCTTTACTTATGCGGAGATGCCTGATAACTCACTTCTATCACATACTACACAGTCATGAAGTTTTAACACAATAGATCAAATCTATTTTGGATTTCTTCATCACTTTCCGTATGAGTGCTGCTTAGAATACGGAGAAAGTGGAGAGTAGCATTAATTCACAACATAAATTATTTTGGGATAATTTTTCTGTATTAAAATATAAAATAGCTTCCCAGTTACAGTGAGAAATTCGGCAATACATGGTTATGAGCCTCTGACTTTCTTTGGTGTACGCGAGATGCACACACACACATGCACATATTACAAGACAGCATGTCTACTGGTCAGACTGGACACTGAGGCTAGAGTTTTTTTGGATTTGAATCTGAGCACTTTTGTTCACCTTCTAACCATGGTTATGAAACTTGTCTGTGCATCATTTTTCTGAGCTGTAAATATTAATAAAATATGTATAGAACTCAAATGTATTAAAGAGATTAAAAGAATACATATATGTAAAGTCTTTAGATAGCTTTCTAGCATAGAGTAAGAACTAAATAAGTGTTTGCTAATACCATGTGAGCATATGTTTTGTATGTATGCATATATATATATGATATAATTGCATATTATGCAAATTTAATTTGGCAAAATTAAGTGGAAGCCATGAATTGAATTTCACTGAGGTTAAAAATGTAACCATTCCTTCATTCTCTTTAATGACACACATCAGCTTCTCTTTATGAATTTTACTGTTAATATCTGCAACAAAATATATCATAAGCAAATAAAATATCTAGGTAAAAGATTACTTTAGCCACCGAGAGAAAATACTTCAGGCTCCATGTGCTTTATAACTAGGGTGACCATATCATACAAACTCATCAGTTTAAGAGTAAAATGTATGTGGTTTTAATAATCACTCAAGCAAACCAGGAAGAGTTTGAGTCACCCTACTCAAAATCCCAGAAAATACAGTGAATGAGAACCACACATTTCATATGTTCCAGGGACAAAGACATTAAAAAAAAAGAGTATTACCAACTTTTCTTGTGAAATGATGTCACCAGTTATGCCAAGTGTACAGCTCAGGTTGAATTTGTGACTCAGGTAGGATTGTTACTTTCATACTTTTGGATTTTTTTTTTATTATTATTATACATAACGCTTTGTGTCTCACAGTTAAAAACAATTGTTGTAAACTTCCAAGTGCTCTAAGGTACAGCTGCCAGGATTTAGTGTGGATCACGTTGTTTGAGGCGTTTGTTCAGCTGTCTGTTGAGTCCCCTGAAACTAATGCTCAGTCTATATTAATGTCTCAGTCCTGGGAAACCTCAGCCTATTCTCTCCTATAATTAATCTTGCAGGTACTGCCTTGACATTATTGGTTCACCAACAGAGCAGAACTGCCTCAGCCATCAATAATAATTCACCGCATTAGGATGAGGCCTACGTACAGGGCCACAGAGGTAGCTAGATCTGCACAATCTCCTGCATTCCTCTCCAGTTAACGGGAAACTATGCAATTGAAACTAGTTGTTTTGGTGGCTGGGTAATTTGTAATGGAGGGGTTTTGGTTTTACTAATTGTTTTGCTTTACGCTTTTCTCCAAATGTAGCCACTGCTTGGCACAATGGGAGTGATTGTCTGTTTACTGAATCTTAATATTGAGGCTGTTACAAATTGTCTTTCACAGATGGTGGGAGCTTTTCAGATCGAGAGGCAAGGAATTTATAACTCAATATTTCTGTATTACTGATTGGGACGTGAGGGGCATAGACAATCTGTCCTACTGCAGGTTTTGCCGCATGGCTTTTTCCCTCTGCAAAATTATGGCAGGCTCTAAACGTTTTTCTCATTTTGTATAGATAGCAGCTGTGCAATTTCAAGCAGAATGTTTGCTTTGATCCCCCTTCCTTTAATTGAAATCCACAATTATGAGATTTGTTTCTTTTATGTTTGCTAGTTTATTGGTTTAATCTACAAAATGTGCTGTCTTGCTGTCTTACACAGTTAAAGGCTACAGCACAGTTGGGACTTAAATGACAAACATTGGAAGGAGGAGCTTTCGTTTTTCCTTTTTTTTTTCAGCTGTGGAAATAAACCAGTAGACATTCCTCTCCTAGACAGCAAGCTATATGACAACTGAATAAACTGTTATTCTGTAGGATTTGAAGCTATGCCTCTGGTATACATATTTGTGTGCATATATATATATCAGATTATATATATATGATTATCTCCTTTCTAAAAATGTAAATGTGTGTGCGTGTTTGTGTGTGTGTGTGTGTGTGTGTGTTTAGAATGGAACGGTAGCCGACTGACATAGGAACATCTTTGATTATAGTAACTAGTATCATTTACATAAAGTCAGTCTTATCAGAACATTATAGGGGAAGAGAGTGGAAGGGTTATGAAGTAAATAGATATAAGAACAGGATTGCTTGGTCTCTCAGATGGTTTCACAACAAACAACTTCAAAGGTTACATGTCAATATGCTCTACCAGGGTAATGAGCCATGGTTTTCCGAAATGGTAAACTTCCCAATGTTTGGAGTTATTTCTGATTAAAATAGAAGAAAAAAGAAAAGACCAAATAGAGAAGAATAAGATTTTATTGTCAACATTTTATTCTTCCACTCATAATCTTTCATAAACTGTAACTATGTATTTTTAATAACAATGTTTGCTAGTATTTTATGAGTTTGTTTTTTTTTTTTTTTCTGTCACAGTACGGTGAACTTTAATTTGGAGCTCTGGGCTGTGTCTCTTATAGAAAGGAAACCCCGTATTAGCTGGTATTAGGCCAATTAGTTTGTAACTGAATTAAACTTTTTATGCTGTACCCTCATCTCACCTGAACTGAATGAATTGGTTTAACAGTTTTGATAATATTAATATTTGGGCATTTCTCTGAAATGTTCATGAATAAGTAATTCACTTTGGCTTTGTAAAGCAAGGGGTGCTTCCCACAGTCCTTCCACGTGTTAATGCTTGTTTCTGGGAGGTGAACAAAACAAGTTATTTTATGGATATTTTAAAGTACTTTAGAACTGCACATTATAAACTGACTGTGTCTCCACTTCACTGTGTGGTCTCCTGATTATTACATTATGAGGTGTAAAATCATGCGACTGTAATATATACTGTCTAAGCTATATCAATGTGGGCTGTGTATTTTGAATTCAGAAGATATTTAGGTATTTCCTTATATCCCAGGGTGATAGCTGAATTCTAGTAAGAAAAATTCTCCTAAAAATAAGCCTTTAATAGACTACTACTAAGTCCTGGTATCTACCACTAGAAAAATTTCTGGGTGTTCTCTTTCTCTTAATAGTTACAATTTAATTAAATTTCCACTCTTCCAGGAATTTATTTATAACAAAAACCTTGGTAATTTTGGATATTTTCATTTTACACTTAAAAAAAAAATGAGGCTAATAGACCTTAAGTGATGTGCTCAGGAACATCTAGAAAACTAAGGAAAAGAAACAGAATTCAAACCCAGATTTTTCTACAAACCTTATGTTTAAGCTGACCTGACCTATTTTCCTAGGGTATGTAGTGACTTCAATTAACAGCAGGCTTTGCATTATGTGATGAGGGTCCAGGAAACTTAAAGACACTGATAGCCTGAAGATGTGTGGGAGAAAAAATAACAGTGAGATCTGGAAACAAAAAGGGAAAAAAATAGAAAAGGAGATTGAAAGTGAAGAAGGCTCAAGATAAAGTACCTCATTCACAATGCACTTATGGGCAAATTCAGCCCGTAAGTGAATAAAAATTATCCTTATGGATAAAGAATTAGGGTTTTTTTTTTGAGCTATGCTCATCTTTTTCACTTCCTCCAAATTAGATTTCACGTATGAGGTGTAATATCAACTCTTATGAGAAATAAATGTTTAATTTGCATAGTTTATAAGTTAACATTGCACCACACCTGGCTTTATTCACACCGTTGGAGGAAATATTTTCTCTCTCATTGCTTTTAACTGTGGCTGAGAAACTTCCACTCCTCCCCCATACCCCCAGAGAGTACAGTCAGGAAATTGACTTTCTCAGTTCTGCTCCCTCACTTCTCTCTCTCAGGAAGCAGTGAATTATCAGACTTGTGAGATTGAGACACAAAAGGTCCAAATATGTGTCTCAGTCACTGTCTTTTTTGTGAACAGTCTGTTCTCAGTTCATTTTAATTATGTTCCTCAATTTAGTGAGTTTACCGGTGCAGACTCTTTCCCCTACCATGTAGAGTCCCTCATTGGGGTGTAGATTTGTTTATTTCTGGAAATTAAGTGGTTAATCTGACCAGTGATCATGCTGTATTGTTTGATTCACTTTTGTAGATAATAAAGCTGTTCATGTTTATGACATATGCATTTCTTCAGAAGGATGACTCTTAACTCGTATTACCCCCAAACCTAAAAAGACATAGTCATATATCTCAGTTTTTCAGTTGTTGCATAATGTTCTTCCAGTCTACCAGTTATAGACATCTGGGTTGTTTCCAATGTGTTATAAATTGGAAATTTGATGCAAAACAAGTAATGATACAATAAACCTTCTTGTTTATAACTTGGCATGCTTTTTAAAATATATTTTAGATTAAATTTTGAGATTAATGGTTGAGTCAAATCATATATACACTTTAAATTTTGCTCTATATTACTGCATTCCTGTGCAAAAGTTACACCAATTTATAAAGCCACAAACAAAAGTAAGAGTGTTTCTTTGTCATACCCTCACCAAACCTTGATTTTATAAACTGTTTTAAAATTGTTTGACACTGTGATAGACTCTTATCACTTTCATCCTTTCTGCTTCTAATTTTCTTATTATTTTTAACAGTGTTATTTTGGCCACAGGTGTATATCTTTGGCTCTGGAATTTTTCATTTCATTTTAATCTAGTGGGTGTTTTTTGTCTTCTTGATGGATTCTTATTTTATTGAATTAATGTTCCCACTGCATTTTTCTATAGAATTATTCTTGGGGAATTTTGTCATTTTATAGAATGAATTCCAAATCTGCTGCTTGCATGCTGGTTTATGTTCTTTTATTGCCTTGTCTTCTTACTGTAAAATAACTTCATACTTGCTATGATTTTCAGGCTTCCTGGATTTAAAATGGACAGCTCTTTCACTCTGATGTATTGTGGATGAATTAGTCTCCACTTTTTCACATTGAGCTACAGTTTGAGGATCGGGTTTTTGAAATGTGTCTACTTTTTCTCTAGCCTGAGTGTGTAGGGAATAGACAAGTAAAGTCAACTGGTGTGCAGCCTTGGTTAAAGGGCCTGGACTCTTGTTTACAGCTCTGAAATGTTATTAAAACCCGAGTATAAGGGCTTGCTCCTTCTTTCCAGGAGGAAGTTTTATTTCCCTTGAGAAATAAACTTGCTTTTGAATCACTTCCCTAATTTAACATGGAGCTACCAAGGCTTTGCTTGTATCCACAAGCTATCTCAGATGTTTCCATCTCCCCACTTCACCAGTCTCTTCTTGGCATTTCTCTCTCCATTGCCCATTCTAAGCCCTAGTGGAAATTTAGGATTAGGTTGAAAAGGAGTTTGATGTCTTATCTCATGTGCCAGGACAACCTGTTCATTCAAATTTTATGCGTGCTTTTTCTCTTCATTATGCTAGACACATAGGTTCTGAGGGTATTTATGATGGTACTCATTTCCTCTCTGCTTTCTTTCCAGCTTAGAGACATCAAAATGGTAAGCTATAACTACTTTCCTGTTTGTGATAGGAAATGAAAGTTAATTTTTCATGGAAATGATCAGGTGTCTCTCAGGCTGCCTACGTAAACCCTCACTTTACCTGTTTTTAAAGAGAGTCATTCATGAGATATTTTCTGCATTTTGTTTTACAAAACAAAGATAAATGTCATATGTTTTCTTAAAACCACATCCCCCATCACTGTTTCTAATGCAGCTTGAGTTTGAGAATTAAAGCTCTACTTGGACACTGGTTTGATTGGAGGCATTTTTCTTCCTATTCCTTTATGATCTATTGTTTGGTGTCTCCTAGTAGTCATTGAGGTGAACCTCAAACTGCCATTTCTTCCTCTCTTTGCTTCCCACTGAGGTCCATCCTCCAGTAGAACTGCACATACCCTCATTTGCGTACATGGAAAACCAAAAACAAAACCCACAAAAGGCAATCAGAATCATTCAGAACTGGTTTTGAATCCTGGTTTGTCATCTGCTTATTGTCTGAAATGTAGCAGATTACTTAACAACTCGGAGAAATGTTTCCTTAAAAGTCAAATAATCATAATGATATTAACAGAAATTTTGTGATGAGTAAATGAAATATTTTATCAAGGTAGTGATAAACACTTGAACAAAAAATATGCTTTCTTGCACTTTCTATTTCTCTAAGCCAATTAGTTTTTCTGTACTGTATTTCATTTTATATAAATACTACTTTTATTTTATCTAAACTTTTTTTTAATCTAAACATTTTTATATACACTATACAATCTAAAATGTGAAATGGGCTGTGATGTGCAGTTTCATCTTTAAAAATTTAGAGATATGTTCTTTGCTTGTATTATTATAATTTAGTTGATATGAATGAATCTTTTGGATAGCTGAAAATGAATTTTCTCTAATCCACCTATGAGAAAACATCTACGATTTAGTGCAAGGCAATTCTGTAGAAGGGTGAACTGTGCTGCAAAGTACTTAAAAAATAGATATTTGGGTTGTAGACATTGACAGAACACTGACATTATCTGAGGCCTCGAGCATTTAATATCCAAACAAATGTCACTTTAAGTTATGTTTCCTAATATCTCTGAGAATATTGCCAGGAGGGTCTAACTTTTTATAGCAGATGTTAAAACTATATTATTTTATTACACCAAGCTGATTTGATTGCTATATATTTTAATTCATACTGCAGTTACATGTTTGCTTCTGTCTAGGAAGGAACATTGGAAATTAGAGTTTTCATTGTGATTTTTCTCTTTAATATTTCAATTTTGTTTAATTTTCCTGAAATTGCTTTAGAAAACAAACTTAACTTTTTACACTTTATTCTGGATTTTTTGTTGACTATGTTTCTTCTACTTTCCAAATATTTTCAAAATATCTTGAGTGGTACCATAAAGATTTAATGTGAAAAATAATGGGTTTCTGTAATCTTTAAAAATTTCTTTTGAATGCTCATTTAGGTGAGTTTCTGCAACTTAGGTTTTTTCCCAAGGAAACAATGTACTACTTAGTCTGCCAGTAGATTCACTTTTAGCATGGAAGAGTGAAACTATACAAAAGTCCAAGGAATATTTATGGAAAGTCGGGTTACATATAACATTAAAGCATTTCATGTTTTATGTTTTTAGTTTTGGTTTTCCTTGTCTTAGTAGGATATACAGCTGTCCCTTAGTATCCTTGAGGGGTTGGTTCCAGGATTGCCCTAATATACCAAAATCCACTGATGCTCAAGTTTCACTTATATAAAATGGTGTATTATTTGGATATAACATCCTCCTGTATACTTTATCTCTAGGTTACTTATAACGTCTACTACAATGTAAGTGCTATGTAAATACAATGTAAATGCTATGGAAATAGTTTATGGCATGCATCAAATTCAAGTTTTACTTTTTGGAACTTTCTGGATATTTTTAAAAAAATCTCTGATCCACAGTTGGTTGATCTGTAGATGTGGAAACTGCGGGTATGGTGGGCCAACTGTAGTTACTTAAAACACACACACACACACACACACACACACACACATGCACACAAACACAGTTCTGAGTGTAAATTGCTTTTCCTATGGAGATATAATCCATTTACATTTATTGTCATAAGGGATAAGTTTTGTTTTAATTCTGTAGTCTCTTATATGTTCTTCCTGTACTCTTTCTTTTGCTGTATATATATATATATATATATATATATATATATATATATATATTCTTTACTCATTTTACAATTTCTTTCATTTTTTATTAATTACTCTTAAATAACAACATATGGAAAAATATGATTTTTTGTAAAGAATTTTGTCCTATTTCCTAGTGTTTTCCCCTCACTTCTCAATGTTCTATTATATTTTAGAGTTTATAACCAGATATTTTTTGTTACTTTTTATATGACATTGTTTATATTTTGTGATTCATACTTTGTATAATATTTCTACATTATTTTTACCATTTAAAAAGGGCACTCATATCATATTCACTTTCCCATTTATTTACCTAAGAGCAAGATATTTTGCATTTACTTTACCATGGGAGTATTTCCAGTAGGACGATCATTAAATTTATTTTTCATTGCCAATTGTGATCTCTCTGACAGAACTACAAATTTTAATTCTCCTATGTGATTTGTTATATTTCTTAAAGTTATTTCTGATATTATTCATACCCCTTTCCAATTCATTCTGCTGTTCATTCTCCTTTCCTTATTTATTTCTTATATTTTCTGCTCCAAGTTTATTGAAGCTACATTTCCCACCTATTTAATTACTAAACCATTTCCTAAAACATTTTTGTGATAAAGCATTTTCACCATCTTATTCTCACTAAGTAATAAAAATGTCTAATGTTTTTGTTGCAAATCCTTCTTTTCTTAGCACTTTACATATTTGTATGAGGTGGGCTTATTTTTGTGTCTATTAGTATTTCTATTTGAATTTCCTGACATTCCAAGTACTTATACAACACTGGATATGTTTTTTAATAGGCAGGATGAAAGTTAGTATATTTCTCTTTTGTCCAGATGAAGATCCAGAGGTGAAGAAAGCTTTGTTCATTTAAATATTTCTTGCATAGTTTCTTCCAGGTATTGCATGGCACCAAGTACAAAGTAGGTGATCAATAAATAATTGTAAATAAGTGATCTGATAACATGAGGGAAGTCATTTAGTGGAAGAATGGGAGTACAAAAGTCATAGTGGAAAAAGATAGATTAAGTAGGTCAAATCATAAGGGACATGGTAAGATGGGACATACTAGAATGCATTTTAAGACTAAGTTAAATAACAGTAATATTGGGTGGGCCAAAAAGTGCCTTCAGTATTTTAAGTAAAAATAAAAGACATATTTTTCATTTTCACCAAGAACTTTATTGAACGGCATATTCAGCCTTTTGTTCCACTACCTTCTGCCATTTTCAGGCAACTTCATAATTCCATCTTCCCAAAACTTTTTATCTTTTTGAGCAAAGACCTGTTCCAGGTGCCTTTTACAGTCTTCCAGGGAATTGAAATTTTTTCCATTAAGAGAATTTTATAAAGACCGAAATAAATGGAAATCCGAAGGTGCAATGTCTGGTGAATACAGCAGATGAATCAGAATTTCCCAGCCAAGCTATAACAGTGTTTTCCTGGTCATCAAAGAAACATGTGGTCTTGCATTATCCTGATGGAAGATTATGCGTTTTCTGTTGACTAATTCTGGACACTTTTCATCGAGTGCTGCTTTCAGTTGGTCTAATTGGGAACAGTTCTTGTTGGAATTAATCATTTGGTTTTCCAGAAGGAGCTCCTAATAGAGGACTCCCTTCAATCCCACCATATACACAACATCACCTACTTTGAATGAAGACCCGCCTTTGGTGTGGTTGGTGGTGTTCATTTTGCTTGCCCCATGATCTCTTCCATTCCATATTATTGTACAGTATCCACTTTTCATCGCCCATCACAATTTGTTTTAAAAACGGAATGTTTTCATTACGTTTAAGTAGACAATCACATGTGGAAATACGGTCAAGAAGGTTTTTCTCGCTTAACTTGTGTGGAACCCAACTATCAAAGCGATGAACATAACCAAGCTGGTGCAAATGATTTTCAGCGCTTGATTTGGATATTTTGAATATGTCAGCTATCTCCTGCATGGTATAACGTTGATTGTTCTCAATTAATGTCTCGATTTGATCGCTATCAACTTCAACTGGTCTACCCAACCGTGGAGCATCGTCCAGCGAGAAATCTCCAGCACGAAATTTCGCAAACCACTTTTGACACATTCGATCAGCCACAGCACCTTCTCCATACACTGCACAAATCTTTTTGTGTGTTTTTGTTGCATTTTTACCTTTCTTGAACTAATAAAGCATAATATGCCAAAAATGTTGCTTTTTCTCTTCCATCTTCAATAGCAAAATGGCTACACAAAAGTTCACCGATTTTGATAAGTCTTTTTTCTAAATGCATGCTGATATGACAGCTGTCACATACACTTTAACAAAATTGTTTCAAATGAAGTTAAAGACAGCTAAGTGCTATTAGAGCCATCTTATGGAATAAAATGAATGAACCTTTTGGCCCACCCAATATAATCATATTTATGTTTTATCCAAAGTACTCTTGCTGCAAACTGACAGTACTGGAGAATGGTGATGAGTTAGGTGGTGAGCATAATTCACTTGAGTATTGATGAAGGGTCAGACATACATAAATGATTTAAAAACTATTTAGAATATACAATTGTTAGTACTTGCTGACTTTGTGTGTGTGTGTGAATCAGTGAGCAGGGGATAAAGTAAACAAAGATCAAGGATAATATTCAAGTTTCATGATATGACTATTCACTAAGACAGGGAAATTGGAAGGAATCTTCTCATATTTTCATTGATACTTCCCTACCAATTTGAATAACCAGAGTATATGTAAAACTAGCATCTCCAAGATAGAATACTGCTAAGATTTTCCATGACTTTAACCCAGATTGCATTATTATGTTACCTAAAATCTAAGATGAATTGTGCTAATTCAAGGCACCTATTGATTGAATCTATACACTATTCATTGTCGCTTTCTAGGATTTATGCCTTTCCAATAAATATTGACACCTTGTACAAATATAAAATAAAATAAATTAAGTTTGACTTAATTAGTAAAATCTCTCCAAGTTATTGGCAAAACGTGGATTTTTAATTCTCTTTGAAAAATTTCTTTGAGCTCTTAAGTAATTCTGAGTCTTTAAAAATATTTTGTGTAAAGCTTGAAGAAGTTGTCCTGGGAAACAATAGCCAGAAATTAAAACCCTTTGTCACTAAACAGTACTAATACCACAGTTGTGTGGTGTTGTTCCCTTTATTTAAGTCATTTGAAAACCAACTTGATTCATTCTTCTGTTTGCCATAAACTCCATTTATTTAAAAAATTAACTATAGTTTATTTACAATATTCTATTAGTTTCAGGTATAGAGCTTCAGATTCTTTTCCATTATAGGTTATTACAAGATATTTAGTACAGTTCCCTGTGCTATACAGTAAATCCTTGCTGTTTATTTTAAATATAGTGTTGTGTATCCATTAATCCCATACTCCTAATTTATCCCTTCCCCTCCACTTTCCCCTTCATTAGCCGTAAGTTTGTTTTCTATGTCTGTGAGTCTGTTTCTGTTTTGTAAATAAGTTGATTTGTATTATTTTTTAAAGTCCACATATAAGTGATATCATATAACATTTATCTTTCTCTTTATGACTTACTTCACTTAGTATGATAATATCTAGGTTCATTCATGTTGCTGTAAATGGCAATGTTTTATTCTTTTTTACGGCTGAATAATATTCCATTGTATATATGTATATGTGTAAGACCACATCTTCTTTATCCATTCATCTGTTGATGGACATTTAGGATGTTTGCCATAAACTCTTGACTACTTTATTTTTACTGCATAATTACTTTAAATAGGTACATGAGAATAATATACCTCACTTGCATAACATCCTTATTCTATTGGGTTTAGAATTACAGGTATAAAGATTTCTCAGATACAGCTTAACAGAAGAGAATGACATATGGAAATATCCTTCTGGAAGAAGCTGGAAATGTTTGGTAGTTTTCATTATTTTCTAATTAGGTAACTTTTGACAAGTCTTTTCAATCCTAAAATTTTATTCTTCTCATTTAAAAAGCATAAAGTAGTAATGATTTCTAAAGCTAAGATTCAAAGATCTTAACATACCATGCAACTTATTTTTCTTATGGATATATAAAACCATGTCATATTTCCAAGCTCTGTCATTTTCCAGGAAACATTAAGTGAAATCAGTACTAAGTTAATTGGCATTATAAATTATTTTGTATTTTTAAACTGAAAATAGGTGGAAAATAGATATGCATTTATTGTCTTATGAATATATGAAAGATTACAACAGAAATTCATGATAATATGCTTATCTAACCCATTCCAACCTTTCATTAGCCCATTTGTGAAATAAATGAGCTCTACAATCTGTGACAAGTATCTCATTTTCATTCTTATCTCCTTTAATTCCACCATTTCATTTAGTATATCTTTAGAAGGTGGTTATTTAAATATGACAGGGTACCCCAAAAATAATAAAGCAATCATATTTAAAATAAAATATAGTAGCTTTTATTGGCTCATATCCACATAATCAGAAACTCCAAGAAATTTCATATTTTCTAATAGGTTTTTACTAATAGATTGCTTAAGTTAAATTTTAAGCTTATTACCATTTGTAAAAATTTAAGTCATTATTCTCAAAACAATGGATTTTACTGGCTTAAATTCCCTCCCTAGATAAATATTTAAATATTTGTAATATATACCCCAAAATATCTTCTGAAAAGTTCTGTGTCTGGTACTGGGCAGAGTAAGGTACACATGACATAATAGTGTATAACAAAAGATAGCTGTTTCATCAATAAAATAAATTAAACGTGTATTGAGTGGCTACTAGTTGACAGGCATGGGGATTTAAAAACAGAGTAATATAGCAATATTATCAACTAATTGGTAAAATCATCAAGAATATATATTATTCAAAATTTATATATAAGTAACAATGTAGCTACAAAATATATAAAGAGATATTGAAATTAAAAAAAGAAATAGATATACCCACAATCATAGCAGGAGACTTTAACACATCTGTCTTAATGGTTGAGAAAATAAACAGACAATAAAAAGAAATATTAAAAATCTGAACAAAATTAAACTATCAACATGTAGAACACTGCAGAATCAACATTTTTTTTTTTTTTTTTAGAACACAGCTAGAATATTTACGCAGTTGACCATATATTGGACCATAATGAAAGCCTCAGTACAATTTAAGGGATTAAAGTTATTCTGAGAATTCTCTGACTATAAGGAGAGTAATTTAGAATACAATTTAAAGAAAAGGAAAAAATATTCCCCAAGTATTTTGGAAGTAAGCAGTAGTATTTGATATAACGCATGGATCAGAGTAAAAACATTTTAATAGAAATTAGAAAATGTTCAACTGAATGATACTAAAAATAAAACATAGGGCTTCCTTGGTGGTTCAGTGGTTAAGAATCCACCTGCCAATGCAAGGGACACGGGTTCTAGCCCTGGTCCAGGGAGATCCCATATGTCATGGAGCGACTAAGCCTGTGCACCACAACTACTGAGCCTGCGCTCTAGAGCCTGTGAGGCACAACTACTGAGCCCACGTGCTACAACTTCTGAAGCCCACGCACCTTGCTCCCATGCTCCACAACAAGAGAAGCCACTGCAATGCGAAGACTGCGCTCCGCAATGAAGAGTAGTCCCTGCTTGCCGCAACTAGAGAAAAACCCGTGCACAGCAATGAAGACCCAATGTAGCCAAAAATAAATAAATAAATAAAATATATATATATATATATATTTTTTTTTTTTTGCACTATGCGGGCCTCTCACTGTTGTGGCCTCTCCCGTTGCGGAGCACAGGCTCCGGACGCGCAGGCCCAGCGGCCATGGCTCACGGGCCCAGCTGCTCCGCGGCATGTGGGATCTTCCCGGACCGGGGCGTGAACCCGTATCCCCTGCATCGGCAGGCGGACTCTCAACCACTGCGCCACCAGGGAAGCCCATAAAATATTTTTTTTAAAAAAAATAAAACATAAGTGTAGAATGCAGCTAAAGTCATGCAGGGGGAAATTTATAGCATTAGAACTATGTATATCAAGAAATAAAGATGCTGAAAAGCAATTACATATTCATTTTAAAAAGTTAGGAACAACAGGACTTCCCTGGTGGTGCAATGGTTAAGAATCCGCCTGCCAATGCCAGGGACATGGATTTGAGCCCTTGTCCAGGAAGATCCCACATGCCACGGAGTAACTAAGCCCGGGCACCACAACTACTGAGCCTGCGTTCTAGAGCCCATGAGCCACAACTACTGAGCCCACATGCCACAACTACTGAAGCCCGTGCACCTAGAGGCCATGTTCTGCAACAAGAGAAGCTGCAGCATGAGAAGCCCATGTACCACAGCGAAGAGTAGCCCCCACTTGCTGCAACTAGAGGAAGCCATGCACAGCAATGAAGACCCAGTACAGCCAAAAATAAATAAATAAATTTATAAAAAAATTAAAAAAAAGAAAAGTTAGGAATAACAGAATTAGAACAGAAGTTGATAAAATTATCAAATAAACTTATCAAAAGTTATTAAATCAAATTTGTAATAGAAAACACAGATAAAGCCAAAAGTTAGATATTAAAATATTAATAGATTCTCTGGAAAGACCAATCAATAGAAAGAGAAAAAAGAAGAAGAGAAAAGGAGGATTCAGAAGAACTTCATAAATGCAAAAAAAAAAAAAAAAAATTGCACATTTTAGAGATACTTGACAAATGATAGTAATGTATTTTTATATATTAGTTTATATATTATATATTTGATATGGTAATATATATTAATATACATTATATCTTATATTCCTTATTGTTAACAAATTTGTCTGTAGTTCAGCTGAGCTGCAAGGGTTAGATCTGAGCTGCCATGTGTCAGAGTAGCCAGTTAAAGCTATAGTTAAAAATGAATAAAGGTGACCAAAGTGGGCATCTTTTTCTTATTCCTTATCTTAGAGGAAAAATTTTCAGTGTATCACCGTTGAATAAGATGTTAGCTGTGGGCTTGCCATATATGGACTTTATTGTGTTGAGTGTGTTCCCTCTGTACCCAGTTTATTGAGAGTTTTTATCATAAAAGTACGTTGAATTTTGTCAAATGCTTTTTCTGCATCTATTGAGAAAATTATATGATTTTTATCCTAAATTTGTTAATGTGGTGTAATCATATTGACTGATTTGCAGATGTTGGACCATCATCCTTGCATCCCTGGAATAAATCGCACTTCATCATGGTTGTCTTAATATATTGTTGAATTCAATTTGCTAACATTTTGTTGAAGATTTTCTACCTATGTTCACCAGGGATATTGGTCTGTAATTTTCTTTTTTATAATGTCCTTGACTGGCTTTGCTATCAGGGTAATGCTGGCCTTGTAAAGTAAGTTTGGAATTGTTCCCTTCCCCTTATTTTTTAAAATAATTTGAGAAGGATTGGTATTAGCTCTTTAAATGTTTGGTAGACTCCACCAGTGAAGCTGTCTGTTTATGGACTTCGGTCTGTTGGGAGGTTTTTGATAACTGTTTCAATCTCCTTACTAGAAATCAGTCTGTTTAGATTTTCTCTTTCATCATATTTCAGTCTTGGTAGTTGTATGTTTCTAGGAATTTATCCACTTGTTCTAGGTTGTCCAATTTATTGGCATATAATTGTATTATCCTTTGTATTTCTGTGGTATTAGTTGTAACATCTCCTCTTTAATTTGTCAATTTATTATTCAAATATTCTCTACCTTTTTCTTGGTAAGTCTAGCTAATGGTTTTTCTATATTTTTTATCATTTCAAAAACACAGCTTTTAGTTTCATTTATCATTTCTATATTTCCACTCTGATCTTTGTTATTTCCTTCCTTCTGCTAACTTTGAGTTTAGTATGTTCTTTTCTAATTCCTGGAAGTGTAAACTTAGGTTGTTTATTTAAGGTATTTTTTCTTAATGTAGCTGTTTATCTATAAACTTCCCTATTAGAACTCTTTTTGATGCATCCCATAAGTTTGGAGTGTTGCCTTTTCATTTTCATTTGTATCAAGATTTTTTTTTAGTTCTCTTTTGATTTCTTCTTTGATTCATTGGTTGTTCAGGAGCATGTTGTTTAATCTCCATGTATTTGTGAATTTTCCAGTTTCCTTCTTGTAATTGATTTCTAGTTTCATGCTATTGTGGTCAGAAGAGCAGCTTGATATGATGTAAGTCTTTTCAAATTTGTTAAGATTTGTTTTATAACCTAACATATGATCTATCCTGGGGAATATTCAGACAAGTAAAAGAAACAAAAGGTATCCAAGTTAGAGAATACAAAGTAAAGTTGTCTCTGTTTGCAGATAGCATGACTCCACCAAAAAAACTGTTAGAACTAATAATAATTTCAATAAATTTGCAGGATACAGAATCAATATACAAAAATTAATTGTGTTTTGTACAAAACACTGAACTATCAAAAGGAGAAATTAAGAAAACAATCCCATTACAAAAGCACAAAAAGAATAAAATACATAGGAACAAATTAACCAAGGAGATGGAAGATCTGTACACTAAAAATGATAAGACTTTGATCAAATACACAAATAAATGGAAAGATAGTCTATGTTCATGGATTGTAAGAATTAATATTGTTAAAATGCTCATACTAACTAAAGCAATCTACAGAATCAATGTAATTTCTATCAAAATTCCAATAACATTTTTCACAGAAATAGAAAAAACAGTCCTAAAATTTGTATGGAACCAAAAAAGACTCTGATAGGTCAAAGAAGTTTCAAGGAAGAAGAACAAAGCTGGAGGCATTACACTTCCTGATTCCAAACTATATTACGAAGCTATAGTAACCAAAA
The DNA here is from genome assembly GCF_937001465.1 of Orcinus orca. NCBI lineage: Eukaryota > Metazoa > Chordata > Mammalia > Artiodactyla > Delphinidae > Orcinus > Orcinus orca. The sequence continues at coordinate 131,294,964 of NC_064560.1, forward strand.
TAGTATTGTGTTGGCATGGAAACAGACACATGGATCAATGGAACAAAATACACAGCCAAAAAATAAACTTGTGCATTTAAGATCAATTAATTTTTGACAAAGGAACCAAGAATGTACAATGGGGAAAGGATCGCCTCTTCAATAATGATGTTGAGGAAACTGGTCTTGGGAAAACATACAAAAGAATGAAACTGGATCCCTATCTAACACTATACACAAAAACCAACTCAAAATTGAATAAAGACTTGAACATAAGACCTGAAACCTTAAAACTCCTAGAAGAAGATATAAGGGATAGTCTCCTTGACATTGGCTTTGGCAATGATATTTTTGATTTGACACCAAAAGAAAAGACGACAAAAGCAAAAATAAACAAGTGGGACTACATCAAAATAAACAGCTTCTGCACAGCAAAGGAAACCATCAACAAAACGAAAAGGCAACCTATGGAATGGGAGAAAATATTTCCAAACCCCATATTGAATAAGGGGTTAATATTCAAAATATACAAGGAACTCATATAATTCAATAGCAAAAAGATAAATTACTCAGTTTAAAATAATGGGCAGACCATGTGAATAGACAGTTTTCCTAAGAAAACATACAAGGGACCAACAGGTATGAAAAGGTGATCAACATCACTAATCATCAAGGGAATGTAAATCAAAACCACAATGAGATATCACCTCATAGCTCTTAGGATAACTATTATCAAAAAGACAAGAGATAACAAATACTGATGAGGATGTGGAGAAAAGAGAACACTTATACACTGTTGGCAGAAATGTAAACTGGTATAGCCAATATGGAAAACAGTATGGAGGCTCCTCAAAAAATTACAAATAGAGCTATACTAAAATCCAGCAATCCTGCTTCTGAGTATACACCCAAAGTAAAAAAAAGCATTATGCCAATGAGATGTATGCACTCTTATGTTCATAGCACCATTATTCACAATAGCCAAGGTATGGAAACAACTTAAGTGTTCATACATGGATGAATGGATAGAGAAAATGTGGTGTGTATATATATATATATATATATATATATATATATATATATATATATATAAAATGAAATATTATTTAGCTTTCGAAAAGGAGGAAATCCTGCCATTTGCAACAGTATAGATGAACCTGGAGGATATTATGCTAAAGTGAAAGAAGTCAGACAGAGAAAGACAGATACCTCATGGGATCAATTTTATGTGCACTCTAAAAATAAAAAGTTGAACTCAAAGTAAAAAAGAGTAGAAAAGTGGATGCCAGTGGCTTGGGGATGAGGAAAATAGAGGTTGGTAGTACCGTACAAACTTTTAGTTATAAGATGAATGAGATCTAAGGATCTAATGTATAACTTTGTGACTATAGTCGATAACATTTATTTATAATGGAAATGAAGATTTAGTGCACATTATAGTAAATATAAACAACATGTACTGTAACCATCAAACTTGGTAAGAGACTAGATCTTAATTATTCTAACCACAGAAAAGGAATTATAATTATGTGATATGATTTAATCCTTACTGAGATGGTATTATAAAGAGTCTAAAACCTGAGAAAGCACTTGACCCCCCCCCCCCACGCCCCGTCCATTGTTCCCCATGGAGTGGCGCACACTTGATGGTCAGGTGGAGTAGCAGAAGTCTTGGAGGTCATATCACTGCTGAGGAAGTTGCAAACAAAATGTTTCAGCGGTTCTATGGACCTCGACTTGGGGTTATGTGGGTGTAGAGGGCGTGGAAAGGAGAAGGGCTAGGAGTGGAAAATACAGGGTTTTAAGTCAGAGTGGGAAAAATATCTTCAAGGTTTCCCCTTGCTTCCCCATTATAAAGGGCTCAGCAGAATCACCCGGACATATATACACTACCAAATGTAAAATAAATAGCTAGTGGGAAGCAGCCGCATAGCACAGGGAGATCAGCTCGGTGCTTTGTGACCACCTAGAGGGGTGGTATAGGGAAGGTGGGAGGGAGGGAGATGCAAGAAGGAAGAGATATGGGAACATATGTATATGTATAACTGATTCACTTTGTTATAAAGCAGAAACAAACACACCATTGTAAAGCAATTATACTCCAATAAAGATGTAAAAAAAAATTTAAAAAAAAAAGACTTTTGTCTGAGGTCTCAGATGAGACCTAGGAATGAAGGTGCTGGGCTAGCAATGTAAATATGCAAAAGAGCATGGCCAGCCTGGGGGCTGAGACCTTGAGTGCACTTCTCTTCAGAGGCTGCAGTGCATTAGCTGTGCTTCAAGTCTGGTGTAGGGAGGGCAGATTTCCTTCATGAGGCCTGTCAGATAAAGACTTCGTAATCATCTATGGTCAGGCCTGAAAAATCATATGTAGGTTGTTAACCAGGAAACAGACTCCTCAATATTGAACAATTTTCTACCAATATGTTTTGGAAGATATAGGCACATTCCTAGAAAGCACAATTTACAAAACTGATACCAATACATATATCAATAATATATTTAAACAGTCTTGAATCTATCAAAGAAATTGAATCCATATTTTCATATTCCCAAAAAGAAACTTTTAGGCCCAGCTGGGATTTATCAGCAACTCCCTCTAAATAGTTAAAGAAATAAAGCCATTTAAATAAAATTATTAGAAGATCAGGAAACTAGTAAATAAATTCCAAGCTTATTTTTTATAGAGTTATCATTATCTTAACAACAAAATGGGACTAGGGTACCACCAGGAAAAAAATTACAAGTAGGCCTCCCTCAGGAACACAGAGGATAAAAATCACAAATCTGAGAATATGTAAAATAGTTAAAAATCACAAATAAATATGTTTAGCCTAGGATTTTAGGATTGATTTAACATTAGAAATTAAACCATTGTAATTCACTATATTTAAGAAATAAGGAAGAACAATTTTATATCCTCAATATATTGGAAGAAATATATTTCAAAAGATCTACACTTATTCATTATAGAAACTACTAATGAAAAATTAAGAAAACTTTGTTATTCAGTAAGTAGCACCTACAAAACTCTACAAAAAAATTCATACTTATTTTTCAAATATTGAAAACTTTTCCCTGAGATTGGGAATGAGAAAAATATACCCCTATCCTACCTGACTAAATATTGCATTTTGCATCTAAGCCACTTTAATTACTTTAACAATCTCAATGTACCTAGCTTCTACCCCCAACATAACCCTATATAGAAAATCCACTCCAAATGGATTAGTTATATAAACATAGAAGAAAAATAAATTCCTAGTGCTTGTAGAAAGTGCTAAGAGAATACATTCTTGAATTATGGTGTAGAAAGTTTTATTTAAAAGAATGCATAAATCATCACTACCCATAAAGGAAAGGAATTAATATATTGGACTGCATTTAAATTAAAAACTTCTCCAAAGACAGCATTTAAAAGAGTAGGCATGAAAGCTATGGACCAGGTAAAGGTATTTGCAATGCATATAAATGAAAAATAACTTAATCAAACCAACGAAACCTTTGTGAATCTCAAACACATTTATAGCTGAGGTCAAATTTTACACATTTTCAAAGTTTTGGAAGAACTTTTATTTTAACTTAACTACTTCAGCTCTCCTAAAAGTAGATCAAAAGTAAGAGTGAATATTAAACTGTATAATGAGCAGTTAACTCAATAACTTTTAATGACCATAAAAAATGGATACATCCAGTACTGAAGCACAATCTCATCCAGGGTCATAAAAGTCTATTTTACATGCTGTAAATCTCACAGGAGCTGTGAAGTATGTATCCCCTCTCCTAGTCTAAAACCTTGTGGCTTGTCTGATTGCCCTTTACGATGACTGAGGTTAGTATCTCTTGCCTATAAAATCTCTTGCCTATTTTATAAGAAATGCAGATAAAGAATTATTTGAACTAAATACATTTGCTAACATACAGCTACTTACTCAGTTCCCTTTATTTAAAAATCATTCAACTAAAAAATTCTTATCCCAAATTATTTGTGTTCTTAAAAAAAATAACCTTATGTTTCATAGTACATTTCAGGTAAAAAAGTCAAGTTTAATATCAATCAATTAATGTAATCAAATATTACTGATTCTCACTAACAATATGAGGAAAGACAGTTTCATATGACCATCTGGAAAATTTTTTTGAAAACCTGAATATGTCTATACATAAACAATCTAAGCAATTAGTGGGGAAAAAAAGGATTTGTTTTACTCTAGGTAACGTCTTTTGTTCTTTATTTCACTTTGCATATTTCAACACTGCTTACAAAATGAAGCTAGCAAAATATATATGAACATCTGACATACAAAAATCATACTGACAATTCTTTATCAACTTTTTTGCAATGTTAGTTAAATATAAACATTCTGTTAACTATAGGAGAAGGGAAACTCTAATAGTTTTAAAGTATATATCCTAGACAGTGAGAGAAAGCTGTTTTTTGGCTATTATTTCCCATAAAATCTTTTAAACTATTGTTTATTATAGCTACTATTTATGATAATGCTGTTGTATGCATTATTACAGCCCTGTATTTCAGTAAAATGCCCAATAAATGTATTTTAAAAATGCATTCTTCTCTAACTGCTTGAGATAAAATGTTGCTGTCATTTTACTGAACTGCACAAGCACATAAACATGGTAATAATAAATGTTTTAAAGTTTCTAAAGCACAGAATGGTAGGAAATTAATCTGCATCATCACAACCTCTTTCATAACAACCTTTTTTAATGAGTCAGATTCATCTACTCCATTTTGATGGCAAAAAGTGAATCATTTCTTGAAGAGATTTGTCAGCACAAAGAGCAATATGAATTTTCCCTGTACTTTAGAGGTCTGAAATAGGAAATAAAACTTTTCAATTTAGTACAGAATATAACTCTTTATCTACTTTGGTTTCTTCCAAGATCACAGATTCATCATTTAACCTAGAACTCGATGTTCTAAATGGGAAAAGGGAAGCATTGTAGAATTAATGTTACAAGGTGGTATTTGTTCCAGTGAATTTAAAGCAATTCCCTTAATCAGCATATGTCCTGATTTTGCTGTTGCAAAGATGAAGTGGAACAACCAAGATCCTAAGAAATAATACTATTTATCACATTACAGAGAAATTTCAGGACAAGAAATATAGTCCTGACTAAAATCTTCTAATATACTTCAAATATAGTCACATTATATGAGTAAAGTCTACTTGGAAATATTTCTTTATTTTCCTGATACATAATATAATTTCTTCATGCTTTTCTAATGAAAGAATTCCTTGAATCCTTGATAATCTGACAAAGGCATTTTACATCTTGTTTTTCAAACCTTGTCACAGAATTCATACACCTGCAATTTATTAGGCTTTCCAGGGTTTTATGAACCCTGTTAAATTATTTTCTAGAGATTTATTAGAACTGTGTGTAGTGATCATTAGGGTAATTTTTCAAATATTCCAGTTTTCTCCTTGTGCATATTTTGTAGGGGACTGATCACATTTCCCCACTCCTTTGAAATTAAGCTTGATTTGCTCTGGAAAATAAAATGTGAAATATTTGAGAGCCAGATTCTACACTACCTACCCTCTTTTCTTTTTTTATTTCTCAAATGTAGAAGTACATCTTGCAACGAAGCCTTTATCAACTTAGATTTTTGAGTTGGTAATATATTAAGCAGAACTCCTTGCATTGCACCTGTAGCATGAACCAGAAATAAATATTTACTATCTAAACCTCTGAGAATTTTTTTATGGAGGCAAGAGGATTATTATGCAGTAATGTTTGGGCTATCTTCACTCATACTGTATGCCTTTGTATCCTTCACAGTGATAATATAATCATAAGAAAGCTGTATATTTCTAAATAATGCTTTTTTCCTCTTTAGTAGCTAAAGGGATTTAAATTTTTAAAAAGAGAGAGAATAAGATAATATTAAATAATAACAATGTTCAGTGTAAAGTATACCATTGATATTTAATGTAAAAATATAAGATTTGACACATTTCTAAGCATATAAACTACAACTCACGTACCTAGAATGTGAATTGTGAGAAAGCTAAGACTCTCTCAGAGACTGGATACTTTTTACCTAGGTTTCTAATAACTTTTGTTCTCTTGTTTCCAATATTTTAAAAAATAGAATATTGCAAACCACAAATTAGGATTGGTCATACTTACTGACAGTTGCTAGAATGGAAATTAGGGGAAAAGATTCAAATATCAGTCAAAAGAAATAAAAAGAACACTGAATTTATAGCCATTTTGTACAGAGCAAATAGCCTTAAATATCTCAATAGGTATTTGGCAAATGTAGCAATAAAAGGTTATACAAATATTCTATTGCTGAGATTAAAGCTACACTGAATTAGAGTCACCATCCTTGATTACTGTAGATTTGTAATAAGTTTTGGAATCAGGAAGTGTGACTTCTAACTTTGATTCTCTTTTTCAAGTCTGTTTTGACTATTTACGGTCTTGTGATTTCATATGAACTTTAGGATTGTTTTCTATTTCTCAAAGAAATATCATTGGGATTTTAATAAGAATTAAATTAAATCTGTAGATCACTTTGGGTAGTATTGACATCTAAACAATATTAAGTTTTCCAACCCATGAACATGGGATATCATTTCACTAATTTGTATCTTCTTTAATTTCTTTCAGAAATATTTTGTAGTTTTCAGTGTACCAGTCTTTTGTCTCCTTGGTTAAGTTAATTTTTAAGTATTTTTTTTCTTTTTGATGCTCTTATAAATATAATTGTTTTCTTAATTTTCTTTTCTGATTGTTCATTGTTGGTGTATAGAAATACAAGTGGTTTTCATATGTTGATTTTGTATCCTGCAACTGTGCTGAATGTATTTATTTGTTTTAACAGTTTTTCTTGTGGAATCTTTAGGGTTGTATGCATATAAGATCATGCCATCTGTGAACAGAGATAATTTTACTACTTGCTTTCCATTCAGATAACTTTTATTTCTTTTCCTTGCCTAATTACTCTGGCTTAGGACCTCCAGCACTATGTTGAATAGAAGTGTCAAGAGTGGGCATCTCTGCCTTGTTCCTGATCTTAGAGGAAGCACTTTCAGTCTTTCCTCATTGAAAATGAGTTCAACTGTGGCTTTTCCTTTTTTATTTTCTTTTGGTAGTTTGCATGATATATTTTCCCTTCATTTTATTTATAATTATAATACCTTATTGTAAGATATACATCTTATAAATAGCATATCTTTAAAATTTTTAATATACTCTGGCATTGTTTTTTATTATATCTTTTGTCTTTACATATTTAAAGTTATTACTGACATATTTAAATTTTAATTTCTAATTTTTCCAAATCATCTATTTAAATTAATTTATCCCTCTCTGTCTTTTTAAAATTAATCAAATATTATTTCATTTTCCATGTTTTTCTCTATTAACTTTTTTTTTTAAGTATAGAAGCATCAGGTAATTTTATCTTCTGTAAGGCAGAGTTTATTCATTATTTTTTATACCAATGGAATAGGGCTGACCAATTTACTCAAATTAGGGTTGGAGCTGAATTGTGACATGGTTTCTCTTTTGGCAATATTCGTTTTACCTCTATTTAGCTATGTTCTTTAAATTATATCCTTGTGGTTTCACTGTGGCCTCTAGAGCTATTAAGACCTTAAATCTAATATTTATCTCCTGGATTTCTTGAAAAAGTTCTAAAATATGCTTGTTATCATAATTAGTAATATTGCCAATTTCACTCTTAAAAGTGTTTAGTATTATACTTATAGCCACCCTTGTTATTGTCATCCTATTTATATAACATATAAAACCTGAGTGGTTTCTCATGGTAACTAAAGCCAGCATTTTAATGAGCACTGTATTTAGGTATTTATATATAAAGAAAATAAAATTCATATAGAAAAGCTGGAATGTGTAGTAAACTAAAGAAAAAACTGGTATACCTTGTACACAAGTAAAATTCAACTTAGGCAGTCATTTAGCACAAACACTTTAAATTTGTCAAAACTAAATGATGTATATTCTATCTATCTATCTATTTATTTATTTAATTTACTGGGACTATATTATATATAAGGAAATAGTCTGTGCATTTTGTAGGTGCCAATTAATTTAATTCTGATAAAATTTTGCTGCATATTACTTTTATCCACATTTTACATCTGGGAGAAATGAGTTACAGACAGGTTAAGTAATGTGCCCCAAGTCACAGCAGGAGTAAATAATAGAACTAGGATTGAAACTTAGGAAGACTAGTGCCAGAACCTATTCTCTTAACCACTATACTGTATAGCCTTGTAATATATTTGTGTCTGTATATGTATGAGTGTGTGTGTGTATGTGTATATATGTGTGTTTAATATATGAACAAAGTTTTATGTATAGTTCTTGCTCCTGAAAAATGTTCACCATACATAGTAAAAACTGTAGTCATGGTAACAAAGATAAGTGATGGCAGAGGGTCATAACAGTGTGCTGCTTAATTTATCTTTAAAAATAGAAGATATTTTAAAATATACTAAGAGAAAAATTACCTAAATGTGACTCATTTTATGTTGTAAGCCAGTGCTACTATCTTTATCTCCCTAATCTACAACCAGAAGCAATCAAAGAGGAAGAACAAAAGAAACCTAAGGTAGATTGATATATGGTGTTAAATCTTCATGACTGTAGAAAATGTGATAGATATAGGGAGTTCTCAAGAATCTCCACATGAGTAAAGGCAAATGTTACTTCAGTCCTAAACAGACAGCAATGATCAGGTTGCTTGTGAAAGTGTACTTATTTACAAGTAACTAGAGAGATTGCAGTCATATATATGTAGAGATCACACTACATTAGAACTCCTGTTGAGTATGTTTCAGTGGAAAGAGTAAAGATGCCGGCACTCTGAATTCCCCCATGCAAATTAATATTTGAGAGATTGTTTTGCTCTGATAAAGTGCTTTTTTGGCCTGAGGAGACCACATACTATATGCCTAGAGAATCAGACATATAGTAACCAGTTATGATGAAGATACTACATTTTTTCCACAGTGTCTTAGGTTACCTTTGAGAAACTAAGTTGACAGGAAGCTCCCATCCCATTTCAAAACACTAACATCAAATAGAAAACCATAGGCTGACTAAAATAACTTTCTAGAGGTTCTGGAAACCAGTCAGAAGTCTACAACAACTAAGCAAATGCCCAAACAAGAAAAAGTAATATTAAAAATGGTAGGAAATTTCATAGCATTTTTACTTACCCTTGTTTCATTGCTTCCCCAGTGCTATACAACTGGGGGGAAGTGGCTCAATACCAGATTCTTTCCCTCAGACCAGAAAACGTTTGCAATGTTTGTAATATTCTGACCTGTCTGTGGGCTTTCTAAGAGACTAGCATATATCTTGCCTTACTTGGAGGTCAGGCAGGAATGACAGCATTGTTAGGATCTCAGAATAGAAGTCATAGAGGCATGGCAGGTCTTACAGTACATGAAAATTGAAGGAGGACTGAAGACTCAACAGGTGCCTGGGAGCAAGAGATTATAAACACAGTAATACAGTAGATCATTTAAGACCCTGAGACAATGCTGGTTGAGACTCTTTGGGAAATTAAGTCTTTTAAAAGCAGCTGAGGGAAAATGGAAAAAGAAGCACACACACACAAGGTCCAGACAGGACATATGTCCAAAATACACCTGAGAAGAAATTACACCTTTACATCAGGCTGATCTTGAGAGTTAAGAGCCTGCTAATTAGTAAAGGCCTTCCACACCAGACTGCAAAGACTGGGTGAGTTTGTTCTTTCTTCAAATGCCTAATTTTCAACAAAAAATTTTAAGGCAAACAAAGAAACAGGAAACATGGCCCATTCAGATGAACAAAACAAAACTTCAGAAACTGTCTGTGAAGAAACACACACCAGACATACTAGACAATGACTTAAAAACAACTCCACCCTTTTCAGGTCCTGGGGTTTTTGCAAATCTCCCTGCTCCAGGAGCCACAGATACCTCTTTTCTGTGGAATGAGGGACTGGAAACAAAAAAAAAGCAAGTGTCCTGGGACCAGATCCAGGGCCACCTTACTCTCTGGCCATGGCGTTGACCTTCCTTTGCACTACTGTATGGCTGACAAGGTTTTGGTGCTCTGGCTGGGTGTCAGGCCTATGCCTCTGAGGTGGGAGAGCCGAGATCAGGACACTGGAGCACCAGAGACCTCCGGGCTCCACATAATATCAAATGGTGAAAGCTCTCCCAGAGATCTCCATCTCAGCGCTAAGACCCAGCTCCAGTCAACAACCAGCAAGGTACAGTGCTAGAAACCCTATGCCAAACAACTAGCAAGACAGGAACACAAACCCACGCACTAGCAGAGAGGCTGCCTAAAATCATAATAAGGTTACAGAAACCCCCAAACAACCCCTGGATGTGGTTCTGCCCACCAGAAGAAAAGATCCAGCCTCATCCACCAGAACACAGGCACTAGTCCCCTCCACCAGGAAGCCTACACAATCCACTGAACCACCCTTAGCAATAGAAGCAGACACCAAAAACAATGGGAACTACGAACCTGCAGCCTGTGAAAAGGAGACCCCAAACACAGCAAGTTAAGCAAAATGAGAAGACAGAGAAACACACAGCAAATGAAGGAGCAAGGTAAAAACCCACCAGACCAAACAAATGAAGAGGAAATAGGCAGTCTACCTGAAAAAGAATTCAGAGTAATGATAGTAAAGATAATCCAAAATCTTAGAACTAGAATGGAGAAAATACAAGAAACGTTTAACAAGGACGTAGAAGAATTAAAGAGCAAACAAACAATGATGAACAACGCAATAAATGAAGTTAAAAATTCTCTAGAAGGAATCAATAGCAGAATAACTGAGGCAGAAGAACGGATAAGTGACCTGGAAGATAAAATAGTGGAAATAACTGCAGAGCAGAAAAAAGAAAAAAAGAATGAAAAGAATTGAGGACAGTTGTAGAGACCTCTGGGACAACATTAAATGCACCAACATTTGAATTATGGGGGGTCTCAGAAGAAGAAGAGAGAAAGAAAGGGACTGAGAAAATATTTGAAGAGATTATAGTTGAAAACTCCCCTAATATGGGAAAGGAAATAGTCAATCAAGTCCAGGAAGCACAGAGAGAGTCCCATACAAGATAAATCCAAGGAGAAACATGCCAAGACACATATTAATCAAACTATCAATAATTAAACACACGAAAAAATATTAAAAGCAGGAAGGGAAAAACAATAAATAACATACAAGGGAATCCCCATAAGGTTAACAGCTGATCTTTCAGAAGCACTCTGCAAACCAGAAGGGACTGGCAGGACATATTTAAAGTGATGAAAGGGAAAAACCTACAACCAAGATTACTCTACCCAGCAAGGATCTCATTCAGATTCAATGGAGAAATTAAAACCTTTACAGATAAGCAAAAGCTAAGAGAATTCAGCACCACCAAACCAGCTTTACAACAAATGCTAAAGGAACTTCTCTAGGCAGGAAACACAAGAGAAGGAAAAGACCTACAATAACAAACCCAAAACAATTAAGAAAATGGTAATAGGAACATACATATCAATAATTACCTTAAACATAAATGGATTAAATGCTCCCACCAAAAGATGTAGACTGTCTGAATGGATACAAAAACAAGACCCTTATATATGCTGTCTACAAGAGACCCACTTCAGACCTAGGGACACATATAGGCTGAAAGTGAGGGGATGGAAAAAGATATTCCATGCAAATGGAAATCAAAAAAAGCTGGAGTACCAATTCTCATATAAGACAAAATAGACTTTATTTATTTACTTATTTTTAACAACTTTATTGGAGTATAATTGCTTTACAATGGTGTGTTAGTTTCTGCTTTATAACAAAGTGAATCAGCTGTACATATACATACATCCCCCTATCTCTTCGCTCTTGCGTCTCCCTCCCTCCCACCTTCCCTATACCACCCCTCTAGGTGGTCACAAAGCACCGAGCTGATCTCCCTGTGCTATGCGACTGCTTCCCACTAGCTATAGATTTTACATTTGATAGTGTATATATGTCCATGCCACTCTCTCATTTCATCCCAGCTTGCCCTTCCCCTCCCCATGTGCTCAGGTACATTCTCTAGTAGGTCTGTGTCTTTATTCCCATCCTGCCCCTAGGTTCTTCATAACCTTTTTTTTTTTGTAGATTCCATATATATGTGTTAGCATATGGTATTTGTTTTTCTCTTTCTGACTTACTTCACTCTGTATGACAGACTCTAAGTTCATCCACCTCACTACAAGTAACTTAATTTTGTTTCTTTTTATGGCTGAGTAATATTCCATTGTGTATATGTGCCACATCTTCTTTATCCATTCATCTGTCAATGGATACTTAGGTTGCTTCCATGTCCTGGCTATTGTAAATAGAGCTGCAGTGAACATTGTGGTACATGTCTCTTTTTGAATTATGGTTTTCTCAGGGTATATGCCTAGGAGTGGAACTGCTGGGTCGTCTGGTAGTTCTATTTTTGTTTTTTAATGAACCTCCATACTGTTCTCCATAGTGGCTGTATCAATTTATATTCCTACCAACAGTGCAAGAGGGTTCCCTTTTCTCCACACCCTCTTCAGCATTTATTGTTTGTAGACTTTTTGATGATGGCCATTCTGACCTGTGAGAGGTGATACCTCGTTGTAGTTTTGATTTACATTTCTCTAATGATTACTGATGTTGAGCATCCTTTCATGTGTTTGCTGGTAATCTGTATATCTTCTTTGAAGAAATGCCTATTTAGGTCTTCTGCCCATTTTTGGATTGGGTTGTTTGTTTTTTTATATTGAGCTGCATGAGCTGCTTGTAAATTTTGGAGATTAATCCTTTGTCAGTTGCTTCATTTGCCAATATTTTCTCCCATTCAGAGGGTTTTCTTTTTGTCTTATTTATGGTTTCCTTTGCTGTGCAAAAGGTTTTAAGTTTCATTAGGTCCCATTTGTTTATTTTTGTTTTTATTACCATTTCTCTAGGAGGTGGGTCAAAAAGGATCTTGCTGTGATTTATGTCATAGAGTGTTCTGCCTATGTTTTCCTCTAAGAGTTTGATAGTGTCTGGCCTTACATTTAGGTCTTTTTCTTGTTTGTTTGTTTGTTTTTGTTTTGTTTTCTTTTGCATTTAGGTCTTTAATCCATTTTGAGTTTATTTTTGTGTATGGTGTTAGGGAGTGTTCCAATTTCATTCTTTTGCATGTAGCTGTCCAGTTTTCCCAGCACCACTTATTGAAGAGGCTGTCTTTTCTGCACTGTATATTCTTGCCTCCTTTATCAAAAATAACGTGACCAGATGTATGTGGGTTTATCTCTGGGCTTTCTATCCTGTTCCATTGATCGATATTCCTGGTTTTTTTTGCCACTACCATAGTGTCTTGATTACTGTAGCAATGTAGTATAGTCTGAAGTCAGGGAGCCTTTTTCCTCCAGCTCCGTTTTTCTTTCTCAAGATTGCTTTGGCTATTTGGGGTCTTTTGTGTTTCCATTCAAATTGTGAAATTTTTTGTTCTAGTCTGTGAAAAATGCCACTGGTAGTTTGATAGGGATTGCATTGAATCTGTAGATTGCTTTGCATAGTATGGTCATATTCACAATGCAACACTATGAGACTAGATATCAGTTACAGGAAAAATATCTGTAAAAAATACAAACACATCAAGGCTAAACAATATACTACTTAATAACCAAGAGATCACTAAAGAAATTAAAGTGGAAATCAAAAAATACCTAGCAACAAATGACAATGAAAACACGATGACCCAAAACCTATGGGATGCAGCAAAAGCAGTTCTAAGGGGGAAGTTTACAGCAATAGAAGCCCACCTTAAGAAACAAGAAACATCTCAAATAAACAACCTAACCTTACACCTAAAGCAATTAGAGAAAGAAGAACAAAAATCCCTCAAAGTTAGCAGAAGGAAAGAAATCATAAAGATCAGATCAGAAATAAATGAAAAAGAAATGAAGGAAACGTTAACAAAGATCAATAAAACTGAAAGCTGGTTCTTTGAGAAGATAAACAAAATTGATAAACCATTAGCCAGACTCATCAAGAAAAAAAGGGAGAAGACTCAAATCAATAGAATTAGAAATGAAAAAGGAGAAGTAACAACTGACACTGCAGAAATACAAAGAATCATGAGACATTACTACAAACAACTCTATGCCAATAAAATGGACAACCCAGAAGAAATGGACAAATTCTTAGAAAAGTACAACCTTCCGAGACTGAACCAGGAAGAAATAGAATATATAAGAATACCGTCACAAGCACTGAAATTGAAACTGTGATTAAAAATCTTTCAACAGACAAAAGCCCAGGACCAGATGGCTTCACAGGCAAATTCTATCAAATATTTAGAGAAGAGCTAACACATATCCTTCTCAAACTCTTCCAAAATATAGCAGAGGGAGGAACACTCCCAAACTCATTCTATGAGGCCACCATCACCTTGATACCAAAACCAGACAAAGATATCACAAAGAAAGAAAACTACAGGCCAATATCACTGATGAAGATAGATGCAGAAATCCTCAACGAAATACTAGCAAACAGAATTCAATAGCACATTAAAAGGATCATACACCATGATCAAGTGGGATTTATCCCAGGGATGCAAGGATTCTTCAGTATATGCAAATCAATGAATGTGATACACCATATTAACAAATTGAAGGAGTCAAACCATATGATCATCTCAATAGATGCAGAAAAAGCTTTTGACAAAATTCAACACCCAGTTATGATAAAAACTCTCTAGAAAGTGGACATAGAGGGAACCTACCCCAACGTAATAAATGCCATATACGACAAACCCACATCAAACATCATTCTCAATGGTGAAAAACTGAAAACATTTCCTCTAAGATCAGGAACAAGACAAGGATGTCCACTCTCACCACTATTATTCAACATAGTTTTGGAAGCCCTAGCTATGGCAATCAGAGAAGAAAAAGAAATAAAAGGAATACAAATTGGAAAAGAAGAAGTAAAACTGTAACTGTTTGCAGATGACATGATACTATGCATAGAGAACTGTAAGATGTCACCAGAAAACTACTAGAGCTAATCAATGAATTTGGTAAAGTTGCAGGATACAAAATTAATGCACAGAAATCTCTTGCAATCCTGTATACTAATGATGAAAAATCTGTAAGAGAAATTAAGGAAACACTCCCATTTACCACTGCAACCAAAAGATTAAAATACCTAGGAAAAAACCTACCTAGGGAGACAAAATATGTGTATGCAGAAAACTATAAGACACTGATGAAAGAAATTACAGATGATACCAACAGATCGAGGGATATACCACATTCTTGGATTAGAATAATCAACATTGTGAAAATGACTATACTACCCAAAGCAATCTACAGGTTGAATGCAATCCCTATCAAACTACCAGTGACATTTTTTACAGAACTGAAACAAAAAATCTTAAAATTTGTTTGGAGACACAAAATACCATGAATAGGCAAAGCAGTCTTGAGGAAAAAAAGCAGAGCTGGAGGAATCAGACTCCCTGACTTCAGACTATACTACAAAGCTAGTGTAATCAAGACACTATGGTAGTGGCACAGAAACAGAAATATAGATCAATGGAACAAGACAGAAAGCCCAGAGATAAACCCATGTACCTGTGGTCAACTAATCTATGACAAAGGAGGCAAGGATATACAATGGAGAAAAGACAGTCTCTTCAATAAGTGCTGCTGGGAAAACTGGACAGCTACAAGTAAAAGAATGAATTTAGAACACTCCCTAACACCATACACAAAAATAAACTCAAAATGGATTCAAAACCTAACTGTATGACTGAACACTATAAAACTCTTAGAGGAAAACATTGGAAGAACACTCTTTGACATAAATCACAGCAAAATCTTTTTTGATCCACCTCCTAGAGTAATGGAAATAAAAACAAAAATAAACGGGACCTAATGAAACTTCAAAGCTTTTGCACAGCAAAGGAAACCATAAACAAGACAAAAAGACAACCCTCAGAATGGGAGAAAATATTTGCAAATGAATCAACAAAGGATTAATCTCCATAATATATAAACAGCTCATGCAGCTCAATATTAAAAAAACAAACAACCCAATCCAAAAATGGGCAGAAGACCTAAATAGACATTTCTCCAAAGATGACATACAGATGGCCAAGAAGCACATGAAAATCTGCTCAACCTCACTAAGTATTAGAGAAATGCAAATCAAAATTACAATGAAGTATCACCTCACACAGGTTAGAATGGGCATCATCAGAAAATCTACAAACAACAAATGCTGGAGAGGGTGTGGAGAAAAGGGAACCCTCTTGCAATGTTGGTGGGAATGTAAATTGATACAGCCACTGTGGAGAGCAGTATGGAGGTTCCTTAAAAAACTAAAAATAGAATTACCATATGATCCATCAATCCCACTACTGGGCATATACCCAGAGAAAACCATAGTTCAAAAAGACACATGTACCCCAATATTCATTGCAGCACTATTTACAATAGCCAGGTCATGGAAGCAACCTAAATGTTAACAGACAGATTAATGGATAAAGAAGATGTGGTACATACATACAATGGAATATTACTCAGGCATAAAAAGGAACGAAATTGAGTCATTTGTTGAGATGAGGATGGACCTAGAGACTGTCATGCAGAGTAAAGTAAGTCAGAAAGAGAAAAACAAATATCGTATATTAACGCATGTATGTGGAACCTAGAAAAATGGTACCGATGAACCGGTTTGCACGGCAGAAGAAGAGACACAGATGTAGAGAACAAATGTATGGACACCAAGGGGGGAAAACCGCGGGGGTGTTGGGATGGTGGTGTGCTGAATTGGGCGATTGGGATTGACATGTATACACTGATGTGTATAAAATGGATGACTAATAAGAACCTGCCGTATAAAAAAATAAAAAAAATAAAATTCATAAAAATAAAAAATAAAAGAATTTTAAAAGGCTGGAGTGAATTTCACATGAGTCATGTTATGAACTACTTTGTGTCCCACCCTCAAATTCATATGTTGAATTCCTAATCCCCAATGTGTCTATATGAAGGTAGTGCTCTTAAAGAGGTGATTAAGGTTAAATGAGGCCCTAATCCTGTAGACTGGTGTCTCTATAAGAGGAAGGGACATCAGAGATCTTTGTCTCTCTCTGTCTTAGCTTGTCTCTGCATGCACACAGAGGAAAGGCTACATGAAGATACAGCAAGAAGATGCCCGTCTTCAAGCCTAGAAGGGAGGACTTACCAAAACCAACCCTATTGACACACTGATATTGGATTTCTAGGCTCCATAAATAAGAAAATAAATGCCTATTGTTTCAGCCAAGTAGTCTGTGGTATTTTGTTTCGCCAGCTCTAGCAAGATTAATACAAATCAGTAGTGTAGGGGCATGAGAACAACCATCTAAAGTAATATATAGGTGCGATCAATGGTGGGAACAGGTGGTGGGAACTGAAAATTTAAGCAAGAGGTAATTTTGAGAGAATTTAAAGAAACTTCAGGAAGGCATTAGACCTCCCCCACAAAGTAGTATAGAGGATTTGAACCAATTTCATTTAATGGACAAAATTAACTCATTTGATACTTAGAATTCATTTTTGATGATTTATTTGCAATAAACCCTGGGCTCTTCTGTAGAAAGACCATGAGGAATAAGAGTAGCATTAAATTTCCTGGTATAATATGGATCATTTGTTTTGTTTCTATTTTATTTTGACCCATTCCAAGAATCTATTTACAGTGCCTTTTTTTATGGTTTTCATATCTTGAAGTACAGTAGTAATGCTCATAAGACTTACTTTATATATTAACAATTCCAATTATACCTTTTAATGTGTAATCTTTGTTTATTCAACTTGATTTATAATTGAAATAATTTGAATGTTGGGGTGAAGGATGTTCAGAGATAGCTGCTTTCAGTTTAATGAATTTCAATTGTCTAAGGTACAAAAATTAAGTGCCTCCTATATCTTTCAACTGCATAATTGGACACAGAAATGGGATCATAGCTTTTATACAGTGGGTACAGATAGAGGTTTATGGGTGACTATAGCTTATAACTTCCAGTTATAAAGAGATTAGCAAATGCTTTTTGTGAGACCAAGTGAAATTAAAAAATCTCTTCAGTAAGATTGGCTAATCAAATTCCTTGATAATAGAAGGAAAACATAAGATTTTGGGAGGTGATGAAAAGCTTTCACCAAATGTAAAATTATAAATCTAGCTAAAATCCTGTTTAGTGAAATTGAACATGCTATATTTTCATTGTTGCATAATATTTTTAAAATAATAAAGACATTTAAATCATTATATTCACTCATTATTCCTTCACAGAGTAAGCAAAATCAGTGTTTTGGCTTTTCTATTTGACACATACATAAAATTTAATTTATTTTGCAGTAGATCCTTGTTGGTTATCTATTTTAAATATAGTAGCATGGACATGACAATTCCAGACTCCCAATCTAGATGCAAATAACTTTTTAATCTATTGATAATTCTTCCTATGCAAAAATACATTTATTCTATTCTACATCCATTCTAATACTATAATAATAACTAATATGTTGCCTATAGGTTTTTTGATTTACTTTGTTTTGATTTGTGTTCTTTCTTTCACTGCTTCTTGTCCAGGGAACTATTGTGTAAACAGAGTAGTTGAGAGTAATCTGAATTTAAATGATTTTAAGTAGATTTTTTTGCATGAAGAACCAAGATGAAAATAAAGAGCGTCAATAAAGAGCTACCTTCCCCTATTCTGTGACGGTTATTTAAAAAAAAAAAAAATTTTTTTCAGCAGTTTTGAAAAAAATAATATAGTAAGAATATACAGTGAATGTAACTGTTTATAATTTCTTTAAATAGTACTTCTAATGTTGTGTACTTCTTAACACATACTAGTTAAAAATCAAATCACATTGATTATATTAATAATAATTACCAGGGAAAGAAATCTATAAGAATTGTAAACCAAATGATAATCTGTATTAAATAAACAAGACTTTTATTCTTTTAGAATTTTATATAGATAGCATTTCACTGAAATTGCAATACATTTCACATTATGAACAGGTTCT
Organism: Orcinus orca; assembly: GCF_937001465.1. Lineage (NCBI taxonomy): Eukaryota > Metazoa > Chordata > Mammalia > Artiodactyla > Delphinidae > Orcinus > Orcinus orca. The sequence goes on from NC_064560.1 coordinate 131,314,035, forward strand.
TCTTTGAACATTTACCTTTATGTATTTTTCATGGCATCTTTCAATAGATGTTAATTAAAAGAAATGTGATACATGAATTTATACATATGTGTATCAAAGAAGAGCTACAAAGTACACAAAAAGAAAAAAGCTAAAGATGTAATCAAATAGCATTTTTAACATTATTTACACTTGACTAATTAGGGTAGAACTAAATCAGGATACATAAAATAGCATGCACAAAATGAATATCAAAAGGTATTTTCTATGTCAGTAAGTGCCTGCAAGACATTTAAAATAATATCATGAATCCAAAAAGGAGCAGAAAGCAGCATGCTATTTGTAGTCTGTCTTATAGTTGTTTAGCATCTCATTTTAAAAGCAATTTATCTGCTTTGAATAAAATCATATTCACCAATAAGTGATAAAAGCTCTATAAAGGAAATATTAAAAATAACATTGAAATTAATGTCTTGGAAATTTCTTTAACCTAAATGTTATTTTCCCTGCTAACATAAGGCAAAAAAATTCACAAATTAAAAAGCACCTGAAATAACTTAAATATCTTTTTTAGGAAAATTGTTTCATGAGTCACAACATATAGACACTTGAGCTTCTTCAAATCAAGATTAAATTTTCAAAGATATTTTCTTTAAAACTAAAAAGAAAAACCCTTAAATTGCTTGTCAACTTCATTTAAGTGAAAAATGGGTTCTTTTGAAGCTTCCATTTTATGTCAGCGGACCCTGCTTAAAAAATCTACATTTCATGCTGTGTAAATAGAACTGCTTTTGTACTATTTTCCTCAACATTTTCTACATTAATCTAGTCTGGAATCCTAGCAACAGACCACTTTGCTATGTGCTATTTCTCTTTTTGAGCAAATAGCTTTTAACTGTCAGATAGCAGAGATTCAGAAATGAATGTTACTGAAGGTTTGACACCAGCATGTTTAGTGACCTGGATCATCATTTATTCCCTCCAGAATGTTAATGAAAACCTTCTTATTAAATCACTTAAGCATGTATTTAAATAATTCAGTTTACTTTATTTTTCATTTATAAAAAAGGTGTACAACTAATATGTGAAACTAGTCTGGCAAAAGAACAAAGATATACTGAGGAAAACTAAATGAATATCCAAAGTCAGTCTCCTAACTGATACATTCCCTGTTTGCAGACAAAACCACAGACTATGGTTAACAATTTGTTCTGTGTTAACTTGGTACTTTGCACATTTAATAAACATAATTATGCACATATATCTCTTTAAATAACATTTTTATTTAAAGAAGATTATATCATTCTATAATTATTCTAATATGACTTGTATTTTTTCACTTAACAATATGCCTTTGAGATATTTTCATATCTTGGCACAAAGTATATATTCAATAATTATTATCTAGAATTTTGTTATCTGTTGTCAGGCAATTTTAAAAATGGGGTGCGCTTATCCTGTCATATAAGCATTTGTTTCTCTTCGATAGATTTTTCACAGTATAATTGTGTGGGTAAAAACTACATATGCAATAATGATGAGATTTTAAAAATAATTATTAATGTGTTTTTCCCATTGGCATTTCTGACTAGAGAATATTTACCTCAGTTAGTCTGAGTATTATTTACTTGGGATTGAGAATATGTTTTGTGAATGGAAAATTAGGAATTATCCTAGAAAATTGGGAGAAAAAAATCTAACCTTCAAAAGTAGGATTATGCAGTAATATAATAACATTGAAAGCCAAGGTATTTTCTTAAGAGAAGATTTTCCTAATTCTTTTAATGCTCATTTATCATTCCCATGGCCACGGGAGTAGGACCATACTTGTAAAGTAGACAAGATGATCCTTTTATCTTTGGCAGCAATGCTTTGAAGTGTGGTGTTCTACAGTAAAAGGATGCCATACAGGGAGATAAAAGAAAAACCAAAAACTCTGGTTCTAGAAGGTGCAGAGCCACTAAAGCTGATCAGATTACTGAGATTAAGACTGAGTGTAGCATTGCAGAGAATTTACTGGTACACAGTACCAATAAATCAAAGAAAATTTGACAGCAAACATTCAGGTAAAAGGAGGTCCTAAAAGTTTGTATCTTAGTATTTCTTAGCCACTCCTAGGTTCCTTGAGGAATGTAATTGAACCAGAAAGCAGAAAGTGGATCTGGGAGCTTGTCAAAGGAGAGCATGAGGACAAGGTTTTAGTTGCTTTGCCCTGAGCAATATTATACCCTGTCTGGGACTAAATAAGTCAGAGCCAGATGTTTCAGATGACTACAATGCTTCAAGGGGCTAGGATGCCACTGAGTCAGCCAGGGACTCTTACCCAGGCTTTGAACAAGACAAGATCACAAGTTACAATACATCCTTTGCAAATGTCAGTCTTGAATGCAAGAGTGCAAGCAGAGGGCGTACAAGATATATTGCCCCATAGAATACAGGCATGGTTAGACAGTGAAAGACTGCTTAGTTTTGTTATTTTTCCCCCTAGATATTATGTCTCCATTTTTAGTTTTCAGCTTTTTTCTCAAAAATAGAAAAATAAGAAGAAATAGAGACTGAGAAATTTTTAATCTAAAAATGACTTACAGGATAAAAATGTTTCTTTTAAATTATTTAAAATGATATATTATAATAAAATAATATATTATCATTAATTACGATGTCATTAATTTATTATAATGATTATAATAAAATAGTATAATGATTATGATTAAAAATTTAATAAGGTTTGAAGATAGTTTTTGCTGAATGGATATTTAGTTAACTTTTCCAGCTAGCCAGCAAGGTGAAGGCTTAAGAAAAAGATCAAATTATTGGAAAAAACAAAATAAGATTTTACATTTTCTTTGAACATTCAAATTATGAGTGAATCTAGCCAAGAAGCTTTACTTCTTTTTCATGTTTACTGAGAAACGTTTTATTGTTTTTCTTCTTGTTGTTTTTTTCCCTTGTTTTTTTCTTATTCAGGAATGGGTTTCGATTTTGCAAATGCTTCTGTTTTAGCATTGTTGGAGATAAAATATATTTTGTTTGTTTTACTAATCACTTTATATTTGGTCAGAATTTCCTAAAATGTCCTTCACTAACTACAATTCAGGAATACATAAACTCAGTGCTCCATGAATAAATGGATAAATAAGAAAATTACATTTGGGGGATAATTGATTTTCCTCGAAGGATCAGATTTCCCATGTCTTTGGTTTGTCCAAGACCTGTTGTATTGAACAGAAATGTGTGACTATTCCAGCAATGAGCATTGCTGACTCCCATCTTCTCAATCCTATCCCTGAGAATTTTTAAAGTAGTCTTTGTTTAAAGGAGATGCAGTAGCTAAACAAAAAATCACTGTAATCCTTCCTATTCTATATATGTTAGTGATATTACATTATAGGTTATATATATGTTGTGTGTGTATATGTAATACCATTTTCATAATCTATATTGTTCTATAGACATATTCTCCCATATTTTAAAGAACAGATAACTCTGTGGTATTAAACTAACTAGAATGTTTTTAATTTTAATGAAGTCTATAATAAACACTGATATCAAAATTAAGCAAGAAAAACAATGGGAAAAATTAGTTAGCCAGTTTCACTTGGGTATCTGGGTTTAATGACATACTTTCCATCATTATCTTCTTTGATATATCCAACCCTATTTTCTTTTAAAAATATTTTAAATAACAATAATGTTTATTGCATCTACATGGCTGTATACATTTTACATGCATTATCTAATTTTTTCCACACACCCGTCTAAGGCAAGGATCAGTATTAGCTCATTCTACAGGTGAGAAGACATAAAAACCTTAAGGTTTAGTTCTCAGAAATAAATACTGCATATATAAATTAAGCAAACGCTATAAACAAAAACAATACAAATGTTTTCTTCCACAACTCTTGAATCAGAAATGATATTGGAGGTGTAGAATTAGAAAATCTCCAATTCAGCGATGCTAAATATAAAAAAATGGTATATATTTTATAAACAGAGGGTGTACAATACCTCAGTCCATTTCTTTATTAAACATAAAAGAATAAAATGTGTTGATAAAGATCTGGTATAACATGTTATAAAAATAATGATAATGATGCTCAAATGACTTAATGTAATTATGAAGGGAAAAACTATTGAATACTTAGAAAATAAATGGGAATATCAGGAATAGAGGAATAGAGGTAATACAAAAGCACAGAGGCCCCCATTACTTGACTTGGTCCACTCTGAGTTTTTAACTCTCAAATTTGTCCACACTGAACCTCCAGCAATTTGTCAATTACGGTTTAGAGTTCCCCTTTCCAGCACTGGTTCCCACAGGTGTATTTGCTTGTCAGTGTCTGCTCTAGTAAGCTGTGATTCTTATATTCACCTGTTTGTCTCTCCAATTTGGTGCAGCTGATTTCCCTGTGACATCAACTATCTGAAGGAGCGAAGAAGATTGTTGATTTTTTTTCAGTTTATTTAGCTTTTTACTTACTGTTAGAATAAAACAGAGACTTCCAAGTTCCTCACATGCTAGACCATTAACTGGGAGTCCCTCACATAAATCTTCAAATCTGAAATTTGTTTAAAATATTTTAAAAATACATAAAGCTATAATAATGGAAAATATTAAGAATTACACCAGAATACTACTCTTGCCTTACCATTCCCACTCTCCCCACCTGTTGCAAATTAAATTCAATCTCAGACAAATGAACTGTTATATTCTTTCAGACTTTCAAAAGAGACCTACTGTCTATGCTAATTACCCTCCTCCAAAGCATAGAGAAAGAGCCGTGCCTTCTAATCAAGACAGTAGAAGATAACACATAAAAACTGGGTTGGGGGAGGATGGTCATAATTTTTAAGTGAAATTGAAAAACAGTTTTGGGCTACAGGATGGATTATATTCTTTGTTCAACTTTTTGTTTTGCGTGAGTCAGAAAATGAGATAGGCAGCAGCAGCAAATGGATATCACAGTATATTTTCTCCATGTCTTTTCCCTTTAGACTTGACTTGTGTCCCAGGAGTAGATCTGGGGATGTGGTTGTGCTCCCCTCAGCTTTTGGCTATTGAAGTGAAAATTTACTGGCCATCAGGCTAGCTAGTATGATCGGGAGCAGGGACAGCAGAGCTGCAGGACCCACTTGCCTTTTCTTTGGTTTGTTTTGCCTCCGTTATCTTTGTTTTGATGCTCTAAGGTTGAATCCCAGGTAAATGATTAAGCTTTCCTCTTGCACTTTACCTTGAGTCTAAATCTCTTTTGTTTAGAAATAATTGTCAGCAGAGATTAAATCGGCGTTTTTTTGTTTTTGTTTTTGTTTTTGTTTTTTTTTGCGGTACGCGGGCCTCTCACCGCTGTGGCCTCTCCCGTTGCGGAGCACAGGCTCCGGATGCACAGGCCCAGCGGCCATGGATCACGGGCCTAGCCGCTCTGCGGCATGTGGGATCTTCCCGGACCGGGGCACGAACCCGTGTCCCCTGCAACGGCAGGCGGACTCTCAACCACTGCGCCACCAGGGAAGCCCTTTTTTTTTTTTTTTTTTTTTTTTTTTTTTGCGTAAATTGGCTTTTATAAAAACTTTCTTCCTCCTCCCATTCTGGGCCATTTTGTATGGAAGAACTGGGGTCCAAGCAGGAGATTTCCTACCTCTCTCAAATCCTACCAAGAGTCCAATCCAAGAAGAATTCACTGTAAATTTTCCTATAGTGCTTTGTGGTTAAAAGAATTGACTTCGAGTCAGTCTGCCTGCCTTCCAGTCTTAGCTCTACCACTTTCTAATGCTAGGACCTAAAGCTTGATAGTTAATGTTGGTCATCCTTTCAGGTCTACTGTCATTTCCTCAGGGAAGCATTCTATTATATCTTATCATAGAAGTATTTTATTTACTATATTTTAACTTAATAGAAGTTATAGAAAAAATAGTAGGCACTCAATAAATTGATGTGTTGAGTGAATGAATGTACATTCATTTTAAAAACTTGTTCTCACATAGAATCTTAGTCTATTATCATCAATATTATTGTGTGAATTTATTTGAGAGATGATGTGTTAACTTAGATGTGAAGATAACTCAATATAAACTGATGTGGATCTATGCAATTTTATTGAAATATTTTCTAGATGATAAAAATATTAATGGTTATTTTGAGACATATTAACTGTATTTTCAATAAGAAAAAACCGAGTATGTAGAGAGGATAGTATAAACTAAGGAAGCCAATATAATTATTGACAAAGAGCTAATGACAAAAATATTTTAGAGCAGCATAATAGCTATTATTTTTCTTTGATTGAGGTAACATAAGACATTAAAGAAACTTTCAAATTAGGTAAAACACGGAGATAGAAAATTACTTCACCCATTGAATGATTTACGAGGAATGTAATCATCACTATAATTACTGATTTTACTGAAAAAGAATCTTTTTGGAATATTGACCTATTTTTTGTTAAAAAATAAGTTATATATTTCCTTCTAGATATTTTGCGTATGTGTCTTTACACCATAGATTATGACTATGGTTGTTAAATTTTTATATCAAAGCACCACTAAAACTTAGTTCATAGTTGAAGTTTATTTGAGAAGCTGTTTTATCTTGAAATATTTGGACAGATTGGGTTCTCTACTGCATAATATAACAGCATCTCTTTTATTACATTCTATAATGTATATTTATATTTTTAAGGATATTCCATGGAATAAAATTGACACTTTAGGATAAAATACTACACATTTATCCTCTGGCTTCTTATATCTATGGACAAATGTCTGTATGTCTGAGATAAGATATCCCAAGATATTACAAATTTTTACAGAAGAGAAATCTGCTTAGAAAATTTGATCTTTACACTTTTATTGCAGTAATGTTCAGAAAAAATTGACCAAAATTTAATACCTCTATAGATGTCAAGTTTAAGAGTGCTTTTCCTGTTTTAATTTTATCACTTAATCTTTACCAAAAGAATACTTTTTGTTATCTTTGTGTTAAAATTTTTGTTAGAGGTCATTTAAGGTGGGAAACAGTATTCATTAAAAAATAGCTCTCTAGCTACAGTAACTTTAATCTATTTGTGTATTTGTGTGTTACCTGTCAACTCAAAAATGGTCGAATCATTGATGCAGGCCTTTATTCTGACAAATGTTGAAAATAAAGCAGAGAGCACAAATATCATTTATAACAGGAGAAAAGAAAAGAGTATCATTGGCAATATTTCCCTTTTAGGACCTTCATTTAATACATCACACAATCCTTGGTTTTCACAATCATGAGGTTTGTAACAAATCTATTATATCATCACAATACAGAATGAAGCATATAAAAAGATCTTTAAAAAGTTTATGGGTTTAGAATGAGTCTAATCTGAAATGTGTGTCAATTTCTTAGTAGTGTGCCTCTCCTACATTTTCCTCATATTCTTTGTTGTCTCCAGAAAGTGACCTGCTAGAAGAGACCAGCTGGAGGAGCCGCAGGCATCACAGTTTGGTCTGCCTGACTTGTTTGGTATTCATGGCTTTTGCAGGCTATTGCTCTATAACCTATCAAGACCCTGCAGGAGTCAATATCAGACCCAAGTCCACCTGAAAGCTTCTTTTTACTCTCTGATTTGAAAAAATTGACACAGCAAGCTCCTACTTTTTATCTACTTCAACCTCAAATTCATACCTATAGGATCTGGGAAATTGATTGAGTTTCATTGGTCCAACTGTTTTTTCTAGGTCGTTTGTCTTGCCCAAACTGTCTGATAAGATGAGGAGTACTGGGGCCTTGGTTTAGTGGAAGGGAATTAATACAAGAGAGGAAAGCAAAATTCCTGATTTGTGCCATATCTATTTTATATAACAATCCCAGCATTTGACTAGGTCCTATGAAATTAGCATACTTATTAAACTTCTTCCCGTCGGGTTATTTGCAATCTGAGGCAGAATTAAAGATTATTCATGGGTATATGGTCCAGCTAATGTACACTTCTGTATAGTTAACAAAAGCTGGATAATTTTATTAATTCCCCAAATAAACCTTACTTAATACTTGCTAATGAACTATAGCTTAATTTGTTTTGAATTAAAATCACTCACCCTCAATACATACAATATAAGTTCCAGTATTAATGTAACTTCAGTGACTGAAAATGAAGATTGCCTATTGTGAAAAAAATTTTAAATATAATTTTGAATCATCTTGTTTATTATTTTAAATTAGGTTTTAATATTGCTTCAATTATTTCCTAATCATTTTCACTATTTTAAAAAAGGCATAGAAAAGTGTTAAAAGATATTTAATAAATGTAGATAATATTGAAAAGATTAGTAAAATAACTATTTGATCTTTGGATTATTGAAGAATGCAAGGTAGTTTTTTCTAAGACATGGATCTTAGTAGGGAAATGATTAACAAGTAGGAAGAAATATGTTTGTTGTTTATAAACATTTGGGCTATTTTATCATTTAAATAATCGCCATGTAACCTTTAGTGTTTATTTTTTTAATAAAGTGATTAAGTTTGTCTATCTAGACATAATCATTTTGTCACATGGATAATTAAAATCTCTGTATTAAATAGGAAAATAATATTTGCTTACCTTCATAGAAATTACTAAAAATGTGATTTAGGGGTAAAGAAAATTACAAAATATGCAAAATTTATGTAGGATTAAAAAGTCTTTTGTTAAAGGTCAACTTTTAAAAATATTGTGAGGGGGACCTAATATCGGGTTGGCCCAAAAATTCGTTCGGGTTTTTCCATAAGATCATATGGAAAACCCGAACGAACTTTTTGGCCAACCTATATAATCCTGTTGTCAACAGAAAATTTGCTTTTTAAAAGAATTGTAGAAAATTATACTTGACTACAAGTAACAGTAAAACTGACTAAATAGTGCTTTAAAGAAACTTGGGTTTAGAGGTTAGACTAGAAGTTGCCTTTGGCGAAGGATATCAATCAGGATGGAAGCTTCTGGAGATTTACACATATCTTGATATGGGTGGTGGTTACATGGGTGTATACATAGGTTAAAAAGCCACCAAGCTGTACACTTAAGATTTGTGTACCTTGATGTATGCAACTTATGCCTCAGTAACTAAAAGGGAAGAAAATAAAAGAAAAAAAGGAACAGAAATTTATTCTCAAGGAATGAGAAGTCTTATGCTGGGCATCACTGTCTATGCTGTCACAGGATGCCACAGTCTCTGGGACTCTCTTGAACTTCTTTTTAATTGTATTATGGTTGCTGCAACTTCAGCCAGCATGTCTGTGTTCCAGGCAGAAATAAGGAAAAAGGAACAAACTGGGTGTGCATGAGAAGGGGTCAAGGAGGACCATAGGAAAGAAGAACTTTTCCAGAATCCCCTAGCAAACTTCTGTTGAGGTTCATTAGCCTGTCTACTCACAAGGTTAAACCTAGCTTCAAGGGAAGATGGGAAACATATTTTTCATTCCATTCATTTCTTCCTGGGAGAGAAATGGCCTCTGTTAATAAAAAAGGACAGAATGTATATAGTACACTTAGCAGTGCCACATTTGTATGACTTTATTAAAAGTATTCTAAAAAAATATTCTCTGAGCTGATTATAGACTGAATGCATAAAATATATAAGTGAATGACTGTCATTCCTTAATGAATTTAGATTAATTATATATTTGAATATCTTGAAATATTATTTCCTCAAAAATATGTTATGATTCAATCTTTAATCCTTTCAATTGGTTGGTCTTTTGCTAGTTTGAACAAGTGACTCTGTGTTAGTAACACTTGTTTGTTTTATAGAATGTTGAGGAATAGCCAAGTAATAAACAATACAAACGCTAAAGGTAATGACAGGTATGTGCATTTGAAGCCACAACGAAGTTTAGTGAAAAAAAGAAAAATTTTGCACAGGGATCCTATAAACCCACATGGTTGAGATTCTAGTTTAAACCTGGTTGAAAAAATTTCTTAATTAAAAAAATGCTTGGATTTTATTTAAGTTAATGCACAGATTTATGAACAGAATTCAGGGTTGAAATGGTGATGAAAGTGTCTCAAACCAGATGACATAAAAGAATAGGTTTCAGATTTATGCTTCCATATCATCTGCCAGCCTGGCAGCATAATTCCCAATCCTCTTGGCAGAAAATCTTTCATTTGAAGCGAGCTTCTGTTATGTGATCTTTTTCCCCCTGGCAGATGATGTGTTAAAAATGTACTATCTGGGAGATGGACCAGAGGCAGGTGCACAGGTTTTGATGTGGAAGCCTTGGCAGGTGTGACCCAGAATGGAATATATTCTCCTCAGAGGGACCCTTTGAGATCAGATGTTCATCAGAAAGACAATGCTCAAATTATTCTAACATGCATATAATTATTTCTTAACGCGGTATTGTGACCTTGCTAAAATTTTCACACCAGCAAATACATTTAAGCCATGTTAATAACATCTGAACTATGATGTTTCTGGATCTGGAAAAACATGAAATTGCATTTCTAATCTTTTGCTGCACTTATATTATGCAATTAGTGAGAGAGTAAATGAGGTGCCTCAATTAAAAGGGAAATGATGATAACTAAAGTTACTTGTAATTTTCTGCCTGATATAATGCCACTGTCTAGGCACCTTGCAGCATGGTTTCAGTTCTTCCTTCCTTCTTCTTCTTCACAGACAGTGTAATTTCCCTTTAACAAACACATGTCCTCTGGGTAGAACTTCTTTTGACCTCTGACCTAGCTTACCCCTAGATCCATACTTCATTTTTCTTCAGGTGACAGTTTTTCAACTTTGGGGATTTAACTGAACTTCCACCACGTGTGTTGCTAGCATGTCACATGATGGGTATTCAGTATACATTTTAAAATTAATAAAGAAATATACAAATAAAGAAAGATATTCACCATACTGCAAAGTAAATCTAGCTTCTCTATTTGTTTTCCTTTTTACATTCTCTGGAACATATCAGGCTTTGTTTAGTATTCAAACTAGCTATAAAACTCTATTAGCAAAACTTATTATGGTGTTACATATGTTCTCATTTTTTAAAAAGTATAGTGACATATAATATTGTATTAGTTTTAGTTGTACAACATTGGGATTTGGCATTTATATACATTATGAATTGATCACCATGGTAAGTCTACTAATCATTTGTCACCATATAAAGTTATTGCAGTATTACTGACTATATTTGTTATGCTATACATTATACCCCTGAGCCATTTATTTTATAACTGGAAGTTTGTACCTCTTAAGCCCCTTCGCCTGTTTTGCCCAACTTCCTACCTTCCTCCCCACTGGTGACCACCAGTTTGTTTTCTGTATCTGTGAGTCTGTTTCTGTTTTGTTTTGCTTTGCTTTTTAGATTCCATATATAAGTGAAATCATACAGTATTTGTTTTTCTCTCTCTGACTAATTTCATTAGCATAATACCATCTAGGTCCATCTATCTTGTAGCAAATGGCAAGATTTCTTTCTTTTTTATGGCTGAATAATATTCCATTGTGTTAAAAATGATGTGTTAAAAATGTACTATCTAGTAGATGGACCAGAGGCAGGTGCACAGGTAATCAGACAAAAAAGAGAAACCAGGTTTCTTTATCTACTCATTTGTCAATGAACACTTAAGTTGCTTCCATATCTTGGCTATTGTAAATAATGCTGCTGTGAACATGGAATGCATAAGTCTTTTCAAATTAGTGTTTTTGTTTTCTTCAGATAAATACTTGGAAGTGGAATTGCTGTACCATATGGTAGTTCTGTTTTTAAGTGTTGGAGCAATCTCCATACTGTTTTCCATAGTGATTGTACAAATTACATTCCCACCAACAGTGCACAAGTGTTCCTTTTTCTCTACATTCTTGAGAACACTTGTCTTTTTTTTGTCTTTGTTGTTCTCTTTTTGATAATAGCCATTCAGACAGCTGTGAGGTGGTATCTCATTGAGGTTTTGATTTACATTTCCCTGATGATTAGTGATGTTGATGTTGTACTTTGCCCACCTTTTATTTGGATTCTTTGCTTTTTTGATATTGAGTCGTGTGAGTTCTTTATTATTTTGGATATTAACCCCTTATCAGATATATCATTTGCAAATATCTCTTCCCATTTATTAAGTTTTCAGTTTGTTGATGGGTTCCTTCTCTGTGAAAAAGATTTTCAGTTTGATGTAGTCCCATTTGTTTAGTTTTGCTTTTGTTTCCCTTGCTTGAGGTGACAGACTCCCAAAATATTACTAACACTGATGTCAAAGAGTGAACTGCCTATGTTTTCTTCTAGGAGTTTTATGGGTCAGGCCTTAGATTTAAGTCTTTAATTCACTTTGAGTTTGTTTTTGTATATGGTGTAAAAAGCGTTTCAGTTTTATTCTTTTGCATATAGCTGTTCAGTTTTCTAAACACCATTTATTGAAGAGACTGTCTTTTCCCCACTGTATATTCTTGCCTCCTTTGTGGTAAATTAATAGACCATATAAATGCGGGTTTATATCTGTGCTCTCTCTGTTTTTGTGCCAGTACCATACTATACCTTTTTAGAGTATTTTGATGTCAGGAAGCATGATGCCACCAGGTTCTTCTTAGTTAACATTGTTTTCACTATATGCTGTCTTTTGTGGTCCCATACAAATTTTAGGATTATTTGTTCCAGTTCTGTAGAAAATGCCATTGGAATTTTGACAGGGATTGCACTGAATCTATAGATTGCTTTGAATAGTCTGGATATTTTAACAATATGAATTCTTCTAATCCACTAGCATGCTGTTTCTTTCCATTTATTTGTGTCATCTTCAACGTCTTAATTAATGTCTTTCAGGGTGCATGTCTTTCACCTCCTTGGTTAAATTTATTCCTAGGTATTTTATTCTTTTTGATGCACTTGTAAATGGAATTTTTTTTCTTTATTTCTCTTTCTGATAGTTTATTAGTTTATAGAGCACAACAGATTTCTGTACATTGATTTTTTACCTTGTAAAAAATATATTCATTTATTAGTTTTAACAGGATTTTTGGTGGAGTCTTTAGGGTATTCTATATATAAAACATCATGTCATCTGCAAGTGTTGACAGTTTTACTTCTTCATACCCAATTTGGATGCCTTTCTCTCTTTCTCTCTCTCTGTCTCTCTGTCTCTCTCTCTTTTTGGTCTGATTGCCGTGGCTAGGACTTCCAATACTATATTGAATAAAAGTAATGAGAGTGGGCATCCTCATCTTGTTCCTGATCTTAGAGGAAAATCTTTCAGCTTTTTATCGTTGAGTATATGCTCACTGTGTGTTTGTCCTATGTGACTTTTATTATGTTGAGGTACATCCCCTCTCTACCCACTTTGTGGAGAGTATTTATTTTTAATAAATTTATTCATTTACTTGTTTTTGGCTGCATTGGGTCTTCGTTGCTGTGCACGGGCTTTCTCTGGTTGTGGCTAGCGGGAGCTACTCTTTGTTGTGGTGTGCGGGCTTCTCATTGCAGTGGCTTCTCTTTGTTGCAGAGCATGGGCTCTAGGCACATGGCCTTCAGTAGTTGTGGCTCAGGCTCTAGAGCGCAGGCTTAGTAGTTGTGGCTCATGGGCTTAGTTGCTCCACGGCATGTGGGATCTTCCCGGACCAGGGCTCGAGCCTGTGCCCCCTGCATTGACAGGCAGATTCTTAACCACTGTGCCACCAGGGAAGTCCCAGGGGACAGTTTTTATCATAAGTGGATGTTGAATTTTGTCAAAAGCTTTTTCTGCATCTATTGAGATGATCATATGATTTTTATCCTTTGTTTGTTAGTGTGGTGTATCACATTGATTGATTTATGAATATTCAACCATCTTTGCATCACTGGAATAAATCCCACTTGATCGTGGTGTATGATCCCTTTAATGTATTGTTGAAGTTGGTTTGCTAATATTTGTTGAATATTTTTGCATCTATGTTTATTAGGGTTGTTGGTTCATAACATTTTTTGTACTATCTTTATCTGGTGTTGGTATCAGGATAATGTTTGCCTCGTAGAATGAGTTTGGAAGTGTTCCCTCCTCTTCAATATTTCAGAATAGTTTGAGACGGTTAGGTATTAATTCTTATTTAAATGTATCGTAGAATTCACCTGTGAGGCCATATGGTCATGGATTTTTGTTTGTTGGGAGGTTTTTGATTACTGATTCAATTACATTACTAAGATTGGTCTGTTCAAATTTTCTATTTCTCCCTGATTCAGTCTTGGAGGTTTATTTGTTTCTAGTTATTTATTCATTTCTTCCAGGTTGTCCAGTTTATTGGCATATCATTGTAGTAATCTCATATGTTCTTTTGTATTTCTGTGCTGTTGGTTGTAATTTATCCTGTTTCATTTCTGATTTTATCTTTTGGGTCCTCTCACTTCTTTTTTTCTTGATGAGTCTGGCTAAAGGTCTATCAATCATATTTTATCTTTCCAAAGAACTAGCTCTTAGTTTCATTGATCTCTTCTATAGCTTTTTAAAGTCTCTATTTATTTATTTCTGCTCTAATCTTTATTATTTCTTTTCTTCTGCTAACTGGGTTTTGTTTGTTCTTCTTTTTCTAGTTACTTTAGGTTTAAGTTTAAGTTCGTTAGTTTTTTTTTTGTCTGTTTGTTTGGTTTTGTTTTTTTTTTTTTTGCAACTGTTATTGTTTCCTGAGATAGGCTTGTATCACCATAAACTTCCCTCTTTAGAACTGCTTTTACTATGTCCCATAGATTTTGCATAGTTGTGTTTCCATTTTTATTTGTCTCTTAGTATTTTTTGATTCCATCTTTGATTTCTTTGTTGATCCATTGTGTTTAGTAGTATGTTGTTTAGCCTCTATGTATTTATGTTCTTCTTGTAATTGACTTCCAGTATTGTACCATAGTGGTTGGTAAAGATGCTTGGTATGACTTCAGTCTTCTATTATTTATTGAGACTTGTTTTCATGTTCTAACATGTGATCTATCCTGGAGGATGTTGCACGTGCACTTGAGAAGGATGTGTATTCTGCTGTTTTGGAGTAGAATCTTGTCTAATGTGTTGTTTAAGGCCAGTCTTTCCTTATTGATTTTCTGTCTGGATATTCTGTCCATTAAATGGGGTGTTAAAGTCTCCTACTATATTTGTATTACTGTCAATACTTCCCTTTATGTCTGTCAATATTTATGTATTTAGGTGTTCTTATGTTAGGTGCATAGATATTTAGAAGTGTCGTATCCTCTTGTTGGATTGATTCCTTTACTGTTATGTAATTCCCTTCTTTTAGCTTTTCTTGTCTGGGAACTTCTTTATCTCCCCTTCAATTCTGAGTTATAACCTTGCTAGGTAGGGTGTTCTTGGTGCTGGTGCCTGGCACAGACTCCACTTTGGAGGAGCCACCTGGGATGGGAAGATTGGGTGGGTCTGTTTCTTAGGGGAATAACAGACGTTAACAAGGTTGACAGAGAATGACAGAAAAGGCACCCACCAGCACCAGGACAGTGAGGTTGAAGGAGAGTTTAAAAAAAAAAAAAGGTGCCTGCTTGCACTTTCATCCCCAGAGAAAGTTCCACCAGATCCCTGCCCCTCCAGCAGACATCCTGAAATTAGTCAATGATTCTGCTTCTCATATGACCCATGTACGTTTCAAGCTACTGCCTGTACATTGGGACTTGGACGGAGGCAGTTTATATGTTAGCCCTTCAAGAGTGGAGTCTCAGTTTCCCACAGCCCTTCAGTTCTCCTGGATGTAAGCCCCAGTGGTTTTCAAAGCCAGATTTTGTGGGGGCTTCTCTGTCCAGTGTAGGTCCACAGGGCTGGGGAGCTTGATGTGGGGCTCACTCCCTCCCTCTTCAGCTCCTCAGGGATACCTCTGCATTCGTGATATCCCTCCTGTTTGTCTGTCACTGCACTAGGGGTATGGGTTCTGACTAGACCTTGTCTCTGCTCCTGTTACCCAACTGAATGTGGCCTTTTCTTTATATCTTTAGTTATAGAAAATCTGTTCTGCTAGTCTCCATGTCATTGTCAGAAATAGTTATTCTACACGTAGTTGTAGTTTTGGTGTGTCTGTGGGAAGAGGTGAGCTCAGGATCTTCCTACTCTACCATCTTGATCTGGAGCTCCTCTTTAATTTTCACATACGTTTTCACTTATGTTTGCAAAAATAATTATAATAAACCTCAATTTATTTGGTATGCTATCCTTAAAATTAGTTAAATCATTGGTAACAAGTTTTGGTATCTCTTAATAATAGGCTGTGTAAAGAAGTTGTTGACAAAAGTCCTTGCTAGAATGAAAAGCACTAGCTTTGTCCTTGTGATCTGCACAGAAAAGCTTTAAAGATCAGCGAATATTTGCCTACAGTCAATAAAAGGACATTAATGTATACTTTTTGTGCCTTTTCATCACATAATTGTTCCTATTTGTTTACTAAAAAGGGAAACTGTTTTCCTGGCACATTGAATAGATTTTTTCTAATAGTTATCTTTCAAAGATTAATAACTGGTAACTTAGAATCTATTCATATATTTGTAAGAAACGACATTTGTTAGGATGTTTGTTTTGGAGAATTGTATGTTTTGGAGAATTGTATGTTTTGGAGAATTGTACATTATTTACTTAAACTTGTATAGCACAGTTGTCATGAGAAGTTGAATTTGCTCATTTATTTCACTGAGATAATCATAATTTATTTAGTCAGTATATAAAAACTATGTACCTTCTTCTGGATTAAGAATGTTCTCATAGACAGCTATTTTGCATAAAGTTTATGTAAGTCAAAACTTAACACCTTACTTTTAAAGATTAATTTTAAAACAGCAAAATTCTCACTGTTCCACAGTATGGAATTTTATGGGGTTTTTTGTTGTTATTAATAAAATATTAGATTCATGTGTCTAAAATGGCAAATAAATGCATTATTATGCTGGGGGACTTAAATTTTCAACAATAAAACTTAAGATTTACATATTCAAGACTAGCCAGCACTCAGTCTTGGCCGTAATAGTTCTTCCTCTGCAGCTTGTCTCCACTTTTCCCATTTATAATCAGTTTTTAAATGTTCTGGAGTTCTTGTCTCCCTATCATTCCAGGCTTCCTCCTTTATCTCTTGCCAGTTTTTCTCTGTTCTGAAGCCCAGAGTAGTGAGAGAGGAGAAAGATCATTATCATTCTTTTGCCTTCCCATGTTTACTTCTGTTTGATTTTTACTTTGTTCCTCATGTTTATATCTCATGTCCATGGGCCTGGGTAGAAGAGCTTATTAATTATAGGAGTACATGGAAAATATGGCTTTTTTCATTGGCTTTTTCTGATTAGTCAACAAAATTAGAAAATTCGCAACTCTTCCTAGCTAAACATTTCTTAAAGACCAGCAAGTGACCAATAGGCGTTTTTATCATTGCTATATTTGAAATTTATGATATTACTAATTTATCAATAGATGCTCTATTGTTATTAAGAAAGCAGGTAGTCATTGGATCAAAGAATATTAAAACAGGAAGAGAATTGTGATATTCAGCTTCCAAAATGGCTCAAATAACCTCATCTCCCATTATTCATGCTCTGTGTCATCTCCTATTGAGTGTTTACTGGACCTAATAATTTGCTTCTAATAAATAGACTATGATAAAAATTATGGGATGTCACTTGCAGGATTGGGTTACAAAGACTCTGGCTTCTTTCTTGTTCCCCATATCTTGCTTTCTTGCTTGTTCACGCTAATGAAAGGCAGTTACTATGTTGTGCATGGTCCTACAGAGGTAAAGTGGCAAGAACTGAGGTGGTCCTACAGCCAATGGCAGAGAGGAACTAAACCCCTCAGCAAGAGATAACTCATACAGGGACCTAAGAGTCAACTTCATTGTTTATAAATAAGGATATCAACTACTAGTTGTTTGGTTTTTTGCTTATCTTGTTTAAATGCCTTAACCAAGATGTGCAATTAATTGAGGTAGTGTAAATTTCAAGTTTATTGTCAGTGTTCTGGTGTCTTAGAATATTTTAAAAATAGGTATTTAAACAACTCTCCAATCTCTTATTTTAGACTATTAAACAACAACGGTGATAACAAAAATAGCCTCAAAACCTTTTTGAGAATATTTTTTTAATCTATAAGTTTCATTTCATGGACTCTCTTTTGCTTTTTGCTTTTTTTGTACTCCAAAGTATCTATCACACAGGAGGCTGTGTCCAGACACTGGGGTGTGCTAACTGACCAAGAACAGGGCACCTGCTGGGGACCTGAAATCTGGAGCTGGATTTGAAAGAATATGGAAAAGGGCAAAGTAATTCACAGGGAAGCTGCTCAAAAGCTTTACATTCTATAGGTCAAAATATGACTTTACATATTTTAATCTCTGTGCCTTTAGCAGCCTTTGTGAAGCTTTGAAATGTGTTTCTTGTAGGGGTAATATACAGAGCATAAGATGATAACAAACTAACATTTGAGATTCCTAGGCAGATACTAGACTGGGTACTCACTCCTGTCCAAGGAAATCAAGAAGGCAGAGAAAGGCTGAGCAACTGCCTTGATAAGGGAGCCAGCAGAGTGCTGCTCTGTAATATCCAGAGTTGGGGAAGACAAGGAATATGTGATGATTAACCATGGAGTAGATGTGTACCCTGTGGGAGAGAGAACCAGTGTGAAATTATCTTGAGTCTTTTCTAGTAGAGCTACCTGATGGATAAAAAGACCGTGGCAGAAAGTACTTGGATTTGAGGTGCCTGGACTAAAGGTATTGCAAGAGTGACAGGTGACCTGTACAAAGTGTATGAAAACTTCCCACAAGAATAAAGAACTCTGTCTTTAAATAACTACCATCAGTCAGAAAAGGCAAAACCAGATTCAGAAATGTTTAGCTGGAGTGAGACCTTAACTTCCCCTGTTCCTTTCCCTGGTCTCCAAATACTAGCACTGAAGGGACTTAGCAAGCTGCAAGAAGCAAGGCAAGAAACAGAAAAAGCAAGTATATACCTCTTTCTTAAGCCTGAAGCAGGCCCAAACAAGGAAAGGGAAATATATAATGTTTTGTCAAGTTTTAAGTTTTAATTCTTGCATGGGGCTAGGCATTCTAATTTTTTAATTGAGACAGTTTCTGACTTAATGTGATGGTAGGACTGTCTGTTATCTAAGAGTGGATAGAAAAGTTATGAGCTTGCCAGAGTTGAGATCTAATGGCAGAGTAAGATAACCTCCACTGAATAAAATTTAATGAGATGGCAGAAGAAAATCAAATTGCATTTTAATGACAATCCATGTGTCGTGTTATTCCACATACAAGTGTCACATTCTTCTCCACTGTCTTTCTATACTACCCAAAAGAAAAATTTATCATAATACTTATTACTGATTTACTTGTCTGCCTCACTTAGAAGATGAATGATAAGATAAAAACTCATTCTAAAGAAAAGGCAGTAATGGGAAAATAGTCACGCTTCATAGAAAGTTTTCTATCAGGAATCAGGCTTGTTTGACAACAGGAAGTAAACTCTGATCTACAGGCATTTTCAGTTGAAAAGAAAAAAACATTTCTGGTATTTGTCAGAATGCAACAAAAAAGGAATTTTGAAACTATTGGCAAAAATATCTTTGTGGTGTAAACATTTCCTAATACACAGTCTTAGCCCCAAGTGTTCCTCTAGCGATTGTTCTAATCTCTTGTTCAAGATGCTCAAATCAACAAGCATTCATCATTTGATCTTGTATTTAAGTTGTAGGGATAGATACACCAGACTGGTTTTCTTGGAAAGTTTTATGATCCGTATCAAACTTACTTTGAGTTTTAATACTACTGACAACAACAAGTAGGAAAATGGAAAAATCAATGATGCAAAGTCTTCAACATTATAAGCAAGTTATTACATGTCTAAATCATTCTGAATACTTGGAAATTGAACTATCTGTTAAAAACAAACAAACAACAAAAAGTCTTCTTTAGTATTATTAACCTACCTTATTTTGAGATGAATTACTACATACATTTATTTACTGAGATATTTATGAAAATATTCTACTAAAGAAAATGTTGATCTCAAATGAAGAGTTATCTGCTACAAGTTTTGGATTCAGGAAGCTTAGCTAGCATAGACATGTGTTTATTGAAGCTGTTTCTGTGTGTTCAACATTCAAAATAATGGAGTATCATATTCCATGAAAATTAAGAGCCTTATTATTTAGAAGTGTTTATTGGGGATTATTCAAGAAATGCATAGAAAAATCAATCTTTTTTAACTCTAAACTTAAGGTGTTCATGACTCCATGATATATTTGCTAAATGAAAAAAAAAAAGTAGAGATAGAGATTTTAAAAACATTGAATATTGATAGTACATATAATAGCTATGGGCCATTACTATCATGTAGCATGACTTAGGTGTTCTAAAACTTAATGTGCTATGCAAAATAGTACAATAAAAACTACATGCCATACGGAAAAAATGGCGTTAGGGACACAACACTCAAAAACTTCTTTAGTGGGCTTCCCTGGTGGCGCGGTGGTTGAGAGTCCGCCTGCCGATGCAGGGGACACAGGTTCGTGCCCCGGTCCAGGAGGATCCCACATGCCGCAGAGCGGCCTGGCCCGTGAGCCATGGCCGCCGAGCCTGCGCGTCCGGAGCCTGTGCTCCGCAACGGGAGAGGCCACAGCAGTGAGAGGCCCGCGTACCGCAAAAAACAAACAAACAACTTCATTAGTGACACATTACTAAGGTCTGAATATTTGTGTCCCCTTAAAATTTATGCACGTTGAAATCTTACCCCGAAGATGATGGTATTAGGAGGTGGGGCCTTTGGGAGGTGATTAGGCCATGAATGCACAGCCCTCATATATGGGAATAGTGCCCTTACAAAAGAGGCCTGAGATCATCCCTCTTCCCTTCCACCATGTGAGGACACAGTGAGAAGTGACAGTCTAAAACCAGGAAGAGGGTCTTCACCAGAAACCGACCATACCAGCATCCTGATCTTAGAATTCCAGCCTCCAGAATTGTGACAAATAAATTTCTGTTTTTTGTAAGCTACCCAATCTGTGGTATTTTGTTATAGTAGCCTAAATAGACTAAGACACACACAGCACACACAGACACACCCACATACACACAAAGATGGGCCATGATAAAAACATTAACAGTTTTACACATGCCAAATTGTTAGGAAATGCACAAGTACTACAGTGAATATGGCACTTTACCTTGAAGAAGGCCTGAAGTTTGTCTGTGAATGTGGTCACAGGAAGGGTTACAGCTTGTGAGTTATAGATAAGTGATGGAAGGAAGTTATTTGAAATCAGACAGGAAGTCATAACACAAGATATGGATAGGTGTACCTCATCACACACAAACACACACACACACACACACACACACACACACACACACACACACTGGGTTTGGGATGGGAGGTGTTATTCCTGTGTGACTGGGTTCAGCTGGGTGCACTTTTATGCATTCACCTACTATTTGTTATGGTTGGAATTATGTATAAGTAAGCTCAGAAAGTATTTTATGATCAAATTGTTCCCAAGTGTTGGAATAAATTTGCATTTCCAAAACAAGCGTTATAGCATGATGGACTGTACTTTTAAGACATGTTATTTCCTCTTTCTTCTTTAATGGGAAAACATAGCTAATAATGTCCTAGATGTTTTCACTTAACACCCATTTAATCTTATCTCATTCAGTTTTCTGGGCAGCCTTGAGATGTACATGTTATTGTCTTCACTTTTACAGATGATAAACTGAGAGAAGAAATTTCCAAAGGTATTACAATCTGTTATTGGTGGGGCAGAAATAAAGTCCTGCCTGTCAGATTTAAAAGCCCATGTTCATTTGTCTAATTACTATACTATGTCTCCATTATTTGAACAAAGAGAAATGCAGGGCAAAAGTGGTAATTTTAAAAATTTTCCACTTGTATGGATCTACATTTTAATGCAATAGGTAACTATATTTTCATATACCATAAACATTAGCATTTTTTATGTCTCTTTATGTTCATTCTTAGCTTTTTCTAAAGAGGCTGCTATTTACCCAAAGACATTAAATATTTTTTTTGCTGAAAATGCTTTTCCTTATCAACTCAATTTATAAAACTCTTGAAATAAAACGAAATAATGATAGACAATCTACGGGATTGTGAAAAAGGAAGAGTGTTGCACCACATATACATTTTGCTCAATTTTCATACAATATAATGAATTGTATATTATACTGGAAAAGTGCTACAAAGAAGACACTTTAAAACTCATTATTAGTACAGCTCAAATGACTTGCAAACTTCTAAATTTGTTACTTCTCATAATCTAGTCTATGAAATATAACACCACTACCTTACAAGTGGCATCATGCCTTATGTACCTATGTGCATGATTTTACAAAATTTTAAAACACGACTTTTCATTTCATTTGATTTCATAAATGACTGCTAAGACCACTGTTGTGCCACAGAGTCATGTCACAACCTCAGAACATATTTCACTCCTCCATACATCAAAGTGCTTACTTAAACGTATGCTACTACCATAAGAGCTCTTTTCCTCCACCAAAGGACAGATGTTACAACTGGACAAAGTATAGGGAAGTTTACAGTATATAATATCAGGGGTACAACTAAGACTTCTTACCTCAAAATTAATTTTAAACACCTGACAATGAAAATATCCTAATTGATACATTCATCCAAATAAAAATATGTATATTTGTTTCCCTAAAATAAAAATGCTATGCAAATGATTATTAAGTGCTATAAGCCATTACTATCTTTATAAGTATATACTTTGAGATATCTCTCTGTGTCTCTGTCTTTCACTGTGAGTTTATGTTTCTTCATTAATGTGAATATGTGTAATATTGGGTTGGCCAAAATTTTTGTTCATTTTTTCCCATAAGATGGCCCTAGTAGCACTTAGTTTTCTTTAACTTCTTTGAAACAATTTTGTTAGACTGTATGTGACAGCTGTCATATCAGCATGAATTTTAAAAAAGACATCAAATTGGGTGAATTATTTTGTAGCCATTTTAATATTGAAGATGGAAGAAAAAAAGCAACATTTTTGGCATATGATGCTTTATTGTTTCAAGAAAGGTAAGAACACAACCAGAATGCAAAAAAGATTTGTGCAGTGCATGGAGAAGGTGATGTAACTGACTGAATGTGTCAGAAGTGGTTTGTGAAGTTTCATGCTGGAGATTTCTCCCTGGACGATGCTCCACGGTCGGGTAGACCAGTTGAAGTTGATAGGGATCAAATCAAGACATGAGTTGAGAACAATCAATGTTATACCATGAGAGAGATAGCCGACATACTCAAAATATCCAAATCAAGTGTTGAAAATCATTTGCACCAGCTTGGTTATGTTCATCACTTTGATGTTTGGGTTCCACATCAGTTAAGCCAAAAAAACCTTCTTGACCGTGTTTCCACATGTGATTCTCTACTGAAATGTAATGAAAACATTCCACTTTTAAAACAAACTGTGACAGGTGATGAAAAGGGGATACTGTACAATAACGTGGAATGGAAGAGACCGTGGGGCAAGTGAAATGAACCACCACCAACCACACCAAAGGCCGGTCTTCATCCAAGAAGGTGATGTTGTGTATATGGTGGGATTAGAAGGGAGTCCTCTATTATGAGTGCCTTCTGAAAAACCAAATGATTAATTCCAACAAGTACTGTTCCCAATTAGACCAACTGAAAACAGCACTCAACAAAAAGTGTCCAGAATTAGTCAACAGAATACACATAATCTTCCATCAGGATAACGCAAGACCGCATGTTTCTTTGATGACCAGGCAAAAACTGTTACAGCTTGGCTGGGAAGGTCTGATTCACCTGCCGTATTCACCAGACATTGCAACTTCGGATTTCCATTTAGTTTGGTGTTTACAAAATTCTCTTAATGGAAAGAATTTCAACTCCCTGAAAGACTGTAAAATGCACCTGGATCAGGTCTTTGCTCAAAAAGATAAAAAGTTTTGTTAAGATGGAATTATGAAGTTGCCTGAAAACTGGCAGAAGGTAGTGGAACAAAAGGTTTTATACATTGTTCAATAAAGTTCTTGGAGAAAATGAAAAATGTGTCTTTTATTTTTACTTAAAAACCGAAGGCAATTTTTGGCCATCCCAATACATAACCATTGTACATATAAACACTGTTTTGAAACTGTTTTCATCAACGGTAAATCATGGTAATTTTTATGCCAATATATTTTCATATGCAACTGTTTCTACAGGCTGAATATTATTCAACTATATGGAAAGATCATAATTTTTAAGCAAGTTTGTTTTATAATTTTTAAATATTTTGAACAATAATATGAAGAACAAACAGAAATATAAATATTTACACAAATGAATTCATACTGCCTTTAGGCTAAATACTTAAACTAGAATTTTTAGATTGCACTTATTTCTGAAAATGTTCACCATAATTTGTACAAATATATTTCTATAAATGTGAGAGTATTTGTTCTCTATTTCATCACCAATAATCGATTGTACAGTTTTAAAAACAGTATGCATTCCTTGGTTGGTTATTTTATATGATGCTATTTCTTTTGCCTGTTACCTATTTTAACCTTGACATTTCACCTAATTTTTTCATTTGTCTTTTTCCAAGTTGATGTTTTTCTAACTTTGTTTGAATCTGCCTATTGTAAACATTTCATGTAAATGTAATAATACAATTTGTGGTCTTGGTGATTGGCTTCTTTCACTTATGTTTGCAAGGTTGATCCATGTTGTAGCATGATCACTACTTCATTTCTTTATTTTGCCAAATAATGTTCCATTGTATAGATATACCACATTTTGGTTTTCTGTCATCAATTTTTAGCTGTGAGTAATTCAGCTATGAACATTTGTGTACAAGTTTTTGTATGGAAATATGTTTTCATTTTCCTTGGGAGTATACCTAAGAGTGGAATTGCTGGATTACATCTATGTTTCACTTTTGAAAACTGCTAAACTGTTTTCCAAAGTGTAAATGAATGTTAAATTTTTCCACCTTCTTCTGAAAATTGATAATTGCCTTTTGTTTTCTGGCAGTGTTTTTCTTTTTACCTATTGACCCCCTTCACCTATTTTTCAAACCTCCTACCCCTACCTCTGTCAACCGCAAATCTCTTCCCTGTATCAATGGGTTTAACCTTTTTGAAAATTCCACATATAACAGAAATCATATGCTATTTATCTTTCTCTGTCTGACTTATTTCACTTAGCATAAAGCCTTCAAGGTACATTCATGTTGTCACAAATGGGAAGATTTCACTGACTTTTTTTTTTTTTTTTTTGTGGTACGCGGGCCTCTCACTGTTGTGGCCTCTCCCTTTGCGGAGCACAGGCTCTGGACGCGCAGGCTCAGTGGCCATGGCTCACGGGCCCAGCCGCTCCGCGGCATGTAGGATCTTCCCGGATCGGGGCACGAACCCGTGTCTCCTGCATCGGCAGGCGGACTCTCAACCACTGCGCCACCAGGGAAGCCCTGTTGGGAGCTTTTATTATAAATCGATGTTGAATTTTTTCAAATGCTTTTTCTGCATCTATTGAGATGATCACACGAATTTTATCCTTTATTTTGTTAATGTGTGTATCACATTGACTGATTTGAGCCATCCTTGCATCCCTGGCATAAATCCTGCTTGATTGTTGTGTATGATCCTTTTAATGTATTATTGAATCTGTTTGCTAGCTAATATTTTATTGAGGATTTTTTTTTTTTTTTTTTTTTTTTTTTTTTTGCGGTACGCGGGCCTCTCACCGCTGCAGCCTCTCCCGCCACGGAGCACAGGCTCCAGACGCACAGGCCCATCGGCCATGGCCCACGGGCCCAGCCGCTCTGTGGCACGTGGGATCCTCCCGGACCGGGGCACAAACCCACGTCCCCTGCATCGGCAGGCGGACCCCCAACCACTGCGCCACCAGGGAAGCCCTATTGAGGATTTTTGCCTCTATGTTCATCAGGAATATTGGCCTGTAATTTTATTTTCTTGTGGTATTCACTTCTGGTATCTGTATCAAGATAATGCTGTTCTTATAAAATGAGTTTGGAGGAGTTCCCTCTTATATTTTTTGGAAGTTTGAGAAGAACTGATATTCTTTTTTGAATGTTTGGTAGAATCATCAGTGAAGCAGTCTGGTCCTGGACTTTCGCTTTCTGGGTGGTTTTGTATTACTGATTCAATGTCATTACTAACAATCAGTCTGTTCAGATTTTCTATTTCATCATGACTTAGTATTGGTGGGTTGTGTGTTTTAGGAATTTATCGATATTTTCTAGTTTATTCAAGGTATTGGCATAAAATTGTTCATAGTAGCTCTTATGGTCTTTCATATTTCTGTGGTATCACTTGTAACATCTCTGCTTTCATTTCTGATTTTATTTATTTGAGTGCTCTCTCTTTTTGCCTTGATGAGTTTAGCTAAATGTTTCTAATTTTGTTTATTTTTTCAAAGAACAATCTGTTAGTTTTGTTGATCTTCTCTATTATCTTTTTCGTCTCTATTTTTTAAAATTTCTGCTCTAATCTTTGCTATTTTTTTTCCTTCTACTAATTTTGGGCTTCATTTGTTCTTCTCTTTCTAGTCCCTTGAGGTGTAAAGTTAGGTTGTTTATTTGAGACTTTTCTTGTTTCCTGTGGTTTGGAATTTGCTTTGGAATTTGCTTTGTAGTTATCATGGAATTTGCTTTGTGGTTATCATGAGGCTTGCATATAACAACTTATATCTATAACAATCTATGTTAAGTCCATAACAACTTAAGTTTGGTCTCACTCTAAAGCTTAACATTTTTACTCTCTCCCACCCACATTTTAAGTTTGGGGTTTTTTTTTTTTGTTTTTTTTTTTTGTGGTACGTGGGCCTTTCACTGTTGTGGCCTCTCCCGTTGCGGAGCACAGGCTCCGGATGCACAGGCTCAGCGGCCATGGCTCACGGGCCCAGTCGCTCCGCGGCATGTGGGATCCTACCTGACCGGGGCACGAACCCGTGTCTCCTGCATCAGCAGATGGACTCTCAACCACTGCGCCACCAGGGAAGCCCACATTTTAAGTTTTTGAGCTCACATTTTACCTCTTTTTATCCTGTGTACCCCTTAACTATTGTAATTTTAGTTATTTTTAGTTCTTTTGTCTTTTATCCATCATACTACATTTATAAGTGATTAATTCACTAACTTTACCACATATTCTTTTCCTGTGAGATTTATTCTTACATATGTTTTCTCATTAGTAATTGACACCCATTCTTCTCAGCTTAAATAAATCACTTTAATATTTCTTGCCAGTCTGGTTTAGTGGTGATGAATGCCTTTAGATTGACTTGTACAGACAACTCTTATCTTACCTTTAATTCTGTGATAACTTTGCTGGATAGATTAATCTTGATTGGAAGTTTTTTTTTCTTTCAGCACTTTGAACATATCATGCCACTCCCTTCCAGTCTCCAGATTTCTGTGGCAGTCATAAAAATCAGGGCTCCAGCAGAGTTTATATGCTCTTTTTCTAGGAGATGACAGTGAGCTAGAACAAGGCAGAGGGATAGGTCCAATATGGCATCCACAGCCTACATTCCTTGAGCCTACATTGTCTCTTTCTTTTTTCTTTTTTTTAGCCATCCTAGTACATGTGAAGTGGTATCTGGTTGCAATTTTGATTTGCATTTCTCTACTAAGTAATGACGTTAAGCATTATCTCATGTAGTTAGAGGATATTTGCATATCTTCTTTGGAATAATGTCTATTTAAATCCTCTGATCATCTTTAGATTGGATTACTGTTTATATTGAGTTGTGAGCATTGTTAATATAATTTGGATACAAATATCTTATCAAATATATAACTTGGAAATATCTTCTCCCATTCAGTGGATTGCCCTTTCACTTTTTTTTAATGATGTCCTTTGAAACACAAAGTTTAGTTGTGATGAGTTCTCTTTATCTATTTTGTTCCTTTTGGCTTGTGGTTTTGGTGTCATATGTAAGACACCATTGCCTAATCAGGTCAGGAAGATTCACTCTTATGTTTTCTTCTAAAGTTTTATACTTTTAGCTCTTACATTTAGGTCTATGTTCAATTTTGAGTAAAGTGAAGTAGGGATCCAACTTCATTTATTTGCATGTGGATATTCAGTTGTCCCCAGAGCATTCATTGAAGAGACTTTTCATTCTCCATTGAATTTTCTTGGCACACTTGTCAAAAATCATTTGACCATGAATGCAAGTATTTATTCGTGAGCTCTAATTTCTATTCCATTGATCTATATGTCTGTTTATGCCAGCACCACACAGCTTTGATAACTATAGGCTTGTGTCAAGGTTTGAAATCAGGGAATATTAATGTTCTAACTTTCTTCTTCTTTATTAAAATTGTTTTTGCTAATCTGTGCTCCTTGCAGTTACATATGAACTTTAGAATCAACTTGTCCATTCCTGCAAAAAAGGCAGCTGAGATTTTGAAAGGGATTGTGTTGAATCTGTAGATCAATTTGGGGATTATTGCTATCTTAACAATATTACATATTCTGATTCATGATCACAGGCTGTCTTGCCATTTATTTAGGTCTTCCTTAATATTTTTTTAAACAATGCTTTAACATTTTCAGTATTTAACATCTCTGAATTGTACCATCTAGAAAAAGTGTCTTTCTTAGTCACTGACTTAACACAGGGGTGGTTGTGGGATCTTTATCCAGCTTCTTTAAACTTTGTCTAGGAAGTGAAATATATCACTCTGTCCATTCTTTGCCTTTTGGACATAGCTAGTTAGATAACTCTGCCTAACAGCAAGGGTCTGAAGAATGGGAGAGAGTATATGAAGTGCTTAGTGAGCACCTCTGTTTCTGACACAGACCTGATGTGGGTAAGAAAGAAGCATCAGGCTTTATTATTATGTGGGGGAAAAAAAAAGATGAGAAACCATGCGTTTATTATGCTAATAGTTGTGTAAAAATAGATGTACGTGCATTTACATGTTTGAATTTGTGTGGAAAATAAATGGCACAATACAACAAAACTGGTATCTACATTTGGCTTCAGGGAAGTAAACTTAGGAAATGAAAACAGAACTGGAAATAAAACTTACTTCTAGCTTTATATCATATTTTACTTTTTGAACTTTGTGCATTTTATCACAGCAAGTAACGTACTTCTCATACATAATGGAAGAAATGTCAGTGGTAAAGAATAGAAAGTACAGAATCAGATCACTGTATACATACAGTCACTTTAAGACAAAGGTGACACTGCAGGGTAGTGAGGAAATAATGACCTTTCAATAAATAGTGTTAGGTTGATTGGTTTTCCATATTGAAAAAAAGTGAATTCCTATCTTACACTGTACACAAAAATCAACTCCAGAGGAATTGCAAAGTTAAATGTGAAAAGTAAACCAATAAATATTTTAGAAGAAAACCTGAGAGAGTATCTTCATAACCATGAAGTATGCAAAATTTTCCTAAATGGAATGAAAAGCCCTTTAATTATGAGCAAAATAAAAATAATTTATTAGACTAGGCTCAAACCCCTCCAGTAAGAGTGTGAATAGGCAGGCCACAGAGTAAGATAAGGTATTTGCAATATATTTTTTTGCAAATGATTTGTCAGACTATATATAAAGAACCCTTGGAAGTCAATAAGAAAAAGACAGAAATCCAATAGAAAATTAAGCAAAAGATTGAGCCAAGCCTTTAAAAAAAGATTCAGAAGGCCAGTAAACATATGTAAAAGTTTTAAAATTTATTCATTTTCAAGCAATTGCAAAATGTAAATACGTTATGTTACCACTACCACTAAAAGGAAACAGATGCCAATGACAAATTTTGGTAAGGTTGTGGGAACATAAGTTGTTAAAATGACTTTGAAAACTGATTTGGCACTATTTACCAACAGTGGTTATTTGCATACACTAGGACCAAGTAATTCCACTTCTAAGTATGTACACAACAGAAATTCATACATTTGTTCACTAAATAAATTTATTAAAATGTTCATGGCAGCACTGTGTATGATAGCTAAAAACTGAAACTACCCATATTCCCAGCAGGAGTAGAATGGATTAAAAAAAGTATGGTATATTCACACATAGAATAGTAATACACAATGAGAATGAGAATAATGTGACTGCCTTCACTGATATGGATAAATCTCACAAATACAATATTGCATGAAGGAAGTCACACCCCAAAGATATCATGCTGTCAGAATCCATTTGTATATAGTAGTTCAAAAACAAAAGATGCATCTTCATTATATTAAAAGTCAAAGGGCAGTTGACCTGTGTTATGTCACTGCCTGCATGGGAATCCTGGTAACGTTGCTGCTTTATCTTGCTGCCGGTTACATGCGTGTGTGTTCAGTTTTTGAAGTCACCCAGCTCTACAGTTATGATTTGTGCACTCTCCTTTATATATTTTATTCTTCAGTGAAGGGTTCAAAAATTATTAAGAAGCCTGGACCAAAGTATTTTTGGAAAATATTTAATGCATTTATATCTTTAGTCTGTAGAAGTACTGGAAGATTCCAGATAGAAAAGGAAAAGAGGAAACATTTGGAACCACAATCCTCTAAGCATAATCACCATAATACAAATTTTATTTTCTTTTTTTTTGGTACAGGTTTTCTTATTGAGTCATAAATCTTTATGTATCTTTTAGTGTTTGTGCCATCTTTTCATTTGCTGTACCATATCTGCAGCGAGCCCATCCATCAGGACAGCAGACATGCATACTGTTAAGCATTTAAGCAATGATCAAAACATAGGAAGGTAAAGCATAAACAAACAGATAAGCCTTGTCCTATCAGGACTCTACATCAAGACAATATTTTGAGTGAAAACTGTTCTTAATAATAATTCCATTTTCTAATCTATGGAAAAAATTCCATTTACTGTACCTGCTATGGATATGAATTTTCAATCTGACTTTCACATTAAGGCTGCAGTGAACAAATTCTCTGTAAAGATGAACCTCAGTAATTCATTTCCTGAACCAGTCGTAAAAACCCTATCAAACTTGACTGAACTCGACATAACAGTCACTTGCCCGGTAATCTGTATTCAAAGTTATGTGGTGTATGAGTTTTTCTAAATCTGTTGCCTCACTTAGGTCAGTCATCCCGGCTTTATATTTCATTACTAATAATGCTAAGAAATTGAATGAAAATAGACTTTCAGATCCAATCTGGAGTAAATAGATGTAGGGATTTTCTGAGTCTCTTTAGGCATTTAAATTCAAGTTACATCAAAAACTCATCAATATTTTCTCTTCTAATAGTTATTAGGGTATGAAAAAGGTTTGCCATTAGTCCCTTCGTTTTTTCAAGAGCAATTCAGCAAAATAAATTCTTTGCATCTCCAATTTTCTTTTAAGTATCTTTAAGTATTTATAATTAAGGAATCATGATTCATTTTAGAACTATTGGGAGATTAAAGTACTGGAACTTAAAATGTTAATTTCAGCAACTAGAAAACTATACTAGCTTTTTAGTGTGTTATTTTCAGACATAGAATATGCAAAGCAAATGTAATAAACCTGCATCCCCACAAATTAGTAGTTAATGATAGCGTATGATGAACATTAGCCTATATCTTTCAAATCCTGGTCAAATTTTGGTTTTATCTATAAACTATTTGAGAAGTCCAAAACTTGTCATGTTGTCTCCATTCTCAGTGTTTTTGCACCTTCAGATCTTTCTGTTTTGATTGCCCAAACAGTACCTTTAGCTCAACTCTTCATTATCTTTTTTCCTTCCTGAATTGATGCCATTTTAATGAAAAACAATATTGTTCACCAAATATTTTAAAAATATGAGCCTGACCATACCTCATAGTTTGCCTTGGACAATCCGTTGTCATCCAGGCATAATTATTAATACTATTTCATCTTCCAGTCAAAACCATATCATATAGATGACAATTATAATCATCTATGATTTCGTAGAGCTAATCATTATGTCCTATCAATTTTATCTCTAAAATGTATGTGGAATCCAGCCTCTTCGTCTCTACTACTATCATCCTAGATTAGCAAAGAGACTCCTGAAACAGTTTCTATCTTCACTTTCACCCTTTCCCACTTCAAATCTTTTGTCTACACAGTGGACACAGTAGTTTTCTTAAAGCAAAGCAAATGCCTATCTTTTGTTGTTTTCACTGCTCTTACAATAAAATCTAAACTCCTTACTCTAAGTCCCTATCTGACCTGGCCTTTATATACATCTCTGGCCTTACCCTAGGCCCCTGTCTTCTTACTGTTTCTCAAACACACGTTGCTCTTTCTGCATTGAGCCTTATGGTTTCCTCCTCCCATAGAGATCTTTCCCCAGGTTTCCATATGACTGCTGCCTCATCCTTAAGGATTTTGTTCGTGTCACCACCTGACAGGTCTTTGCTGATCAAAAAGTCTAAATAGAAATCTTTTTTATTCTCTATCATATTACCATATTCATTTCTTTCATAATTCTTATAGTAAATTAGGGGTTTATTTATTTCATAATTCATTTCTTTCATCACTTATAGTAATTTGGGGGTAAAATGGCTTTTTGCTCATTTTCCTTCTGTTAGTTCTGTGAAAGCAAATTTTTCACTAGTGTATGTTCAGCATGAGCATAGGGTCAGGCACATAGTGGTCTTTAAAGCCACCAGCAAGTATATTTCAAAAACCTAATTTCCCTAAACACTCTTCCAGGCAGTGAGGTATGGTGAGAAAGACAGATGCAATCTACCCTCAATACACATATTCCAGTGTAGTAAAACTGACTCATGCTATGAAGAACATAAAGTAGAGTACTATGTTATAGAGAGATCAGAGAAGAAAGCCTCTATTCAGGGAAGGCCTCAATGGAGAAAGTGCTATTACATGTGAGACAGACCTACACAATGAGTAAGGGAGAGTTAGATGCAAAGAGCACCAAGGAAAAGGAAGAACTTGTGCAAAGCCCCTGAAACCAGGAGGAACCTGACAGATTAAAAACAGAAAGAAGGTATGAATACGGTGTGATGACCAAACAAATAATTCATTCAATCCTTCGTATAATTCAATAGATATTTATAAAACACCTCTTGTATACCACTGATTGGTCTAAGCATTCGGGATACAACAGTAAACACAATCAGGGAAAATCTCTCTGGAGTCCCATGAGTTTTATAGTTTTAAAGAAGGAATAGTAAATTATGACATTTAATAACAAAATAACCAGGTACTTAAGAATAAATAATTTCCAGCATCACTTGTGATACTCCAAAGTGAGTTAAATTTTTAATTATAACACACTGAACAGTGTTCACATGTCACCTGATGAACAGGGAGGACTGTAGACCTAGAACATGGATTAACTTGGTTCATTAGATTATCATCTCATTCTAAAGGAATAAGCCATTTCTCACTGTAGAGTTATAAATATTTCCTGAATTATCAAATCTGATTTTGTGTTCACTGGTATGCTGAACTAACTTTTTTATCGTCTAGTCATCTTATCATTAAAGGAAATTCAATGTAGTCTACCATGCTTATTTCTGTTTGATTTTTTAAGGGCTAAGAAATTGGAGACAATTCTAAGTTCATCCTTTGGCACAGGAGTAGAAAAATGGTGGTGTTATCCAAAGATCAGATACCATACTGAAGAGGCCTGCAAAAGAAATATTCAAAGGGCAGTGAGAGAATTTACCTTAGGACTGTTCTATTTATGATACTGTTAGTCCTTTCACTCATGCCTTATTGCTTTAACCAAAAACACTTGTATAGTTAAATAGTCCACTTGTTCTATGAGAAAAATATGACCTATTTTTTCTGTTTGTTGGAGGTTTGGAAATTCAGTGGCAAGAGCTGAAACACTTTAAAGCAGACGTTATAACCTGATAGTCACAACATTTTTTACTCTGCACAGTGTAAACATAGGCAGTGTTTTGATGTTATTTCTTTATTGTAGCCACATATATTTTCTATTTTAGCCAAAAATAAGCAATTATTTTACAGCAGAAAAAGAGGCATGTTGTCCTATGTTCTCGTACAAAGTGATATCTAAAATCACCATTTTTATTAAAATTTTATCTGGATTAAACTTAACATAAAGTATCTTCTCACCTTATAATAGTGTTCTGATTTAACTCCTTCTAAAACTATAAGAATAACATTGTGAGTGAAGTAATATGCTGATCAGTTATCTGAAATATGTGGCCCTGAGGAAGCATAATGTAGTGTATAATTTGGACTTAGGTTGTATTAGTAGAAATACAATCTTTAAAGTAAAGGCCATAATAATCCTCCTCTACTGTTCACTGGTCAGATTGCCATCATAGTGTTGTGTTCAGTTTTGGAGAATACATTCTGTGATGTTTAATTTTATGTCAACTTGACTGGGCCATGGGCTGCCCAGATATTTGATTAAGCAGTATTTTGGGGGTGTCTTAAAGGGTGTTTCTGAAGGAGATTAACATTTGAATCTGTAGACTGAGCAAAGCAGATTGCCCTCCCCAGTATGGGTGGTTTTCATCTAAACCATTGAAGGCATGAATAGAACAAAAAAGCAGAGTAAGGGAGAATTTACCCTCTGCTGGGCTGTGTTTGAGCTGGGCCATTGGTCTTTAGCCATTGGACTTGAACTGAAATTATATTATTGGCTCTCCTGGGTCTCCAGTCAGCTTGCTGAGTATAGATCTTGGGACTTCTCGAACCACGTGAACCAATTCCTCATAATAAATCCACCTATATCTATATCTCCTATTGCCTCTGTTTCTCTGAAGAACACAGACTAATACACTCTCTAAGAGTAGCATTGGTACTATCCTATACATAAGTTATGTATAGGATATATTCAAGATGGTTATGTGGTGTATTGATTATAGAAGTCGAGGCTACAGGAACATACAGATCCAAAACTGTGTAACTCTTTCAACATAATAGTTTATCTCTAGCTCTTATAAGAGTTCAAGTTGATTCCAAGGTGGAGATTGGGTTTAGTTTCACACATTCATTTAATTACCCAGTTTGACAAAGGCAGTTATGTTTCATTATGTGGGATCCACAGTCAACTCAGGCATTGCCATCTCAGGTAGCCAGAAGGATAAAGCACAAAAGTGCAAACATAGATTCTCATGAGTCTAGCAATAGAGATAGACTCCGGATGTCATGTGAAATCAGAGCAGTGAGAGATTTCTCCATTTTGTAGTTGGGAAAGGCTCCTTCGATGATGGAGAAGCTGAGCCTGATGACGAGACAGAATTTTACTTGATTGAAAAGAGAAGGAGAAGAGTATTCACAAAAGAGACAGATATAAGGCAGGGAATCTGAACTTTAAAATTTTGAAATTTGTTAATTATGGTGGAATCAAAATCATATTGTTTATGGGACCTGCTTAGGGCAATTTTGTAACTTTTAAAATTAAATTTGAATATTAAAAAAATGTGATTCTTATAGATATTGATTCTCATCTCAGTAAATAGTCTATCTCTCTCTCTTTTAACTTATTACTTTTCTGTTTCATTAGGATGCCAAATCCTTGAGCATGGGGGCTTTCATGTTTTTATATTCTGTTAAACCTACTGCTAGCTCAATGTCTCTAACATAGATGTTTTCAAGAAATATTTGTCTAGGGTGTCCTGATGTCCACCAACACATACACAGAAAATTTTGCTCCATCTGGTGACGGCTACTTGAAATATATTAATAGGAGACAGATGCTTCTATCTCTTAGATAGTACCTCAAATCGTTGTTCTCATAGATGAAACATTTTTTAGCATAAATTAACAAGAGTTGAAATGATTTCCATCAATCTCTTCCTTAAAGAATGTTTTGATAAGTAGCTTGTTTGGAGAATTCCTGAATGAGGAGGAAAGCATGGAAGTTAGGGCTTAGTCTCCCTACCTCTATTCAAACTGTAAGTCTTGATTTATAGACTTTATATTATACTATTACATTGGGTCAGTTCTCTGCTAGAGTATAGAAATTAGATCTCATTAGTGAGTAAGGAGGAGAAATATCCAACTACTCCCTGTGTATGTACAGTGTGCCTGTTAATCACATATGTGTTGATACATTACATTTATGAATGGGTGGTGCTGCAAAATATTATTGTACAAATTCCCATTAAGATTTAGAACTAATAGAAGGAAGCACAGAGTTAGTAAATACAGTCATAGAAAAAAATTTTTAAAGTCTCCTTTATCAGGAAACATGCTACATGAGACAACATCTTATCAGATAAATATGTGCTGGATATAAGTACCAAAAAATTTTTAAAAGCATACTAGGGCTATTGAGCTTCTATTTGACTCATTTTTACAGAAAGGGACTGTGAGTTGATTCCAACCTTCTTTTGAATAATGTTTGCAGTTAATTCTTCCGTGGAATACTTGGAGCTATTTTTTTCCCCTGAAGAAAACTACAGGTTATTAGTGAATTTTCTGGTACTATTGGCCTCAAGTTGCTCTCTGTCAGCTACCTCATAGACATGCTGTCCTTCATTTATGCAGATGGCACAGATGACCTACTATCAGTAGGATATTGCATCAATTAATGGCACATAATTGAGAAATAACAGATCGGGGTTAGGGGTGCAGTCTGTGAGTAGAGAACAGAGTTTTCCCAGTCAGAAATATACTGGCCCATATGGAAATTAAATATGTGACCTTGACTTTAATACCACCAGGATCTAATTGAGTTAACCATCTCTGTCACACAATGTCGTATAAATAACTAATATTCTTGTCATTATCACCCCATGATACCTGCTAATGTTATAAATCTCTAAGTTTCACTATTCAAATAATACTGTTTCTAGGATAACATTTCTGGTGATACCTTTTTTTTTTTCCATGTAGTACAGACTTCGTATTGTCCTGGAATCACGTTAAACTTTTTAAAGTTATCATTATTAAATATAATTTTAAATTAAAAATTATAAACAGACTGCTTAAAAGACAATTACACAGTTTTTCTAAATTCTAACTCATAAGATGTAATTCATAATGGTTGCTTGTTTTAATAAAATAATAGCAATCACGTTAGATTTTAAGGAGACGTAATGCCCTTGTCTACCTCATTGAAGTTGAAGAATCAGCTGAGAAATGAGACATAGGGGTCACCATTAATCTTTCCACATAGGAATGATCAGGACAGAATTTTTTGTTTGTTTGTTTTTGATTGTTTGTTTTTGTTTTGTATAGGCAGGTCGATTCAAAAGAGAGAGCATCTAGAAAAGGCAGAGGCAAAGAATCTGAGTTTCTTCACTCACCCTTATCAAGTAGAGTGAGGGATAAGAAAATTCCGGAGATTTTCTCTTCCTGAATTCCCTTCACAGGGAAACTTGGAGAACAGAGGGTCTCTGTCTCCAAACACCCTACTTACCTTCCCATCTCAGACGTGCAGCGTGTTTGATAATATGCTGAGCAGTTTACATGGGTGACCTCATTTCACCTTCTAAGTATGTCATGAGTCAGGAATTATTATCTCCAAGGGTGGAAGAGGGATCGGAGATCCGAAAGAAGTTAGTTAATTTTCTCAAATATTAAGTGAAAGATATCTGAATTCGGGCTCTCTGATTCCAAAGCCTACATTCTTTGTTTCTATAATTTTCTGCAAATAATAATTTATGCAACGGCAACAGATAGCAGCAGATAGAGAAAACT
The DNA here is from genome assembly GCF_937001465.1 of Orcinus orca. Taxonomy (NCBI): domain Eukaryota; kingdom Metazoa; phylum Chordata; class Mammalia; order Artiodactyla; family Delphinidae; genus Orcinus; species Orcinus orca. The sequence continues at coordinate 131,351,538 of NC_064560.1, forward strand.
CATTCTTTGCAGAAATATGTTTTGAGCTGCTAGTAAGCTTTATAAATATAATCTTCAGTTCCTTGTCCCTCTCCTCACTTCCCTCCCACTTTCTTTTCACTTCCTCACATGTAAGAGATCCAGAGAGAGGGCTTGGAAGCATGTGTTAGAGAAAATAAGCTCTATTTCTCCCACCACTTAGTATTGCTCCAAACATTTATTCTACAAATATTGAGGTATTATACACAAATCTATGTATGTATGTATGTATGTATCTATCATCCATCTGTGTTTCTATCTATAGCATGCATTTAAATACAACCCTGGCAAGAGCTTAGGATTTTTGATCAGTTAACTATGTTCAACACTTGTGATATTGGTATCCATTGACTGGTAATTTGAGCAATCTAGAGTTTCTTAGATAACTTCAGAAGTTATAACTAAAATGTCTATTTTTAGGTAATACTGCCATTGGTTTTTCAACTAAAGTTGTGAATGGTCAGCGATCTTAAGTTTTCTCAGGATAAAAATTAACTTGAACACAACATGCAACTTACTCTTTCATTTCTGAAAATGAAGTGTATTTCACATTTCCCTGAACTCTCCCAGCTGTTTCCTTAATCTTAAATATGTTTCCCTTTTTGTGGTCCGTGAAATTCCTACTCTTTATTAAAGTCTCAAATACTAAACTAATCAGTAAAGATTTTTAACTTCTTTTTTTAAGGGAATTCCTTTATTTTTATTATTTATTTATTTATTTATTTTTGCTGTGTTGGGTCTTCGTTTCTGTGCAAGGGCTTTCTCTAGTTGCGGCAAGCGGGGGCCCCTCTTCATCGTGGTGCGCGGGCCTCTCACTATCGCGGCCTCTTTTGTTGCGGAGCACAGGCTCCGGACGCGCAGGCTCAGTAGTTGTGGCTCACGGGCCTAGTTGCTCTGCGGCATGTGGGATCTTCCCAGACCAGGGCTCGAACCCGTGTACCCTGCATTGGCAGGCAGATTCTCAACCACTGTGCCACCAGGGAAGCTCTTAACTTCTTTTAACACTTCTATTTAATATTTCATTTTCACTTCTTTCTTCTATTTTTTGGTAACTGTGTACTAAAAGGAAGAGATTATTACATACCGGTTGTTTCTCTATACCCCATACATTTACTCTAGTATATTTCTTGACATAAAATAGACATAAAACATATTTATAAAATGAATAGTATCATAACTTATTCAACTCTATCATTCACTTAAACATGATTGTACTATTTTACCAAATATAATATTTACAAATAAAAATGGTACACATAAAAAGGCATCTAATTTTGGTACAATAATCCCCACCAAATTTGAAATAAATGATATATTTCTTAAAATTATACTTACTTTCTCTTTTTTTCTCTGTCACAGACACAATAATTATGTGTTGTGGAGAAATTTCTGATTTTTGATAACTGAGTGTACTAGTCTCTGATCCATCATCAACTAAATAATATTTGATCATTTCCTTTCCTTCAGCAAATGTGTACAAAATATTTTTAACCTATGGAAAATGAACTCTTAAGTCATGTAAGTGTTTTTCCATCTTAAAGTTTGAGTTAACAGTTCCCAAAAGCTGCCTCATCTTCTACTTTTTCCTCAATGCTTTATTTTCACAACTTTATAACCTTTCATTCTGTTTTCTATGATTTTAATCCTCTTATAACCTACTCATTTCTAAATTAGACATTGCCTAAATATCATAATTTGTTTCCTTTTATTATTTATCCCTATAAATATTTCCATCCATTTTATTATGCTTTATTTAAATGCAATGTATGAATCTTCTCACCATAATTCTGTGGTGACATAATATGATAATCTGATGAGGAAAAATGCAGTACAACATAGATAAGACGCAGCTCATGCGTTGTCATTGACTTGTAGGACAACCTAGCAAAATGATTACTCTGTCAATCCTCTTTGTATCTTAGGGAGATGATTCTCAAATTTGATGTGACTCCAGTTCAGTCCAGGTACTTGATGATTCTGATTCTGCACGATTGCACCCTGCAAGGCTCTCCTTGAAGAAGACTGGAGTGAGGCCCAGCAATATATATGTTTATATTTTTCATCTCTGGTGAAACTGTTCTTGTAGAAACATCGACCAGCATTTGAAAAATGAAGCTTAGAGAAAATTATGGATTATAGTTCATAATTCAGAAAAATTCTTGCTGTTCATTGGTGATTGATTTTACCCCAAAACAAGATGGTATAAATTTCTGTTATTTCCCAAAACACTGTGGCAGTCCTAATCAGAAGCCATTCCTTGCTTAAAAGTTATTGTGAATTGAATTCCATTCTATTTTGCATGTATAACCTCATGTAATTCTCTATAATCACAATCTCAAGAGAGCTAAAATATTTATCTGGGTTGTTGAGGTAGGATTGTATTTTACAGGACTCTCCAAAAGGTAACATATCTTTCAATAAGTAGCAAGTTGACCTATGTATTTGTCACTTTCAAATCTATTTACATGTGTGTGTGCCTGTGTATGTATGTGTATACATAGATATAATTTTACTTTATGTAAGGTACATGTACATAGTACTACTTCAGTAGTGCATAGTAGTAATTCTGAGTGAGCTTTCTCATATCAAACTCCCTATGTTTTCCTTTGTTCCACTGCTTATAAAATTTGTAATGTTGAGCAAATTATTTCATACCTCTCTAACCCATTTTCTTCATCTTTATAATGCAGAAAATAATAGTGCTTTTATAAACATTTCATGAAATAATACAGGTAAAGCAAGCCTTCAAACACTGCTAGATGATACTATAGACAGAGGGTTCATAAAGATTAAAGCACACAATTCCTTCCAAATACTTTTCCTTTAAAACAGGCATTTTAGCAAAGCAATGTGAACTCATAAAGAACTCAAAAGTCAGAAGTTTGAAGCCGTGAAAATTTTGGTGTTATTTGCATGCTAGCTATTTTGGCTTTTAATATCTTTTATCATGCTCTATATAAATATGGTACTTAATATAGAAATGAGTTAATGTCAGTGTATAAAGGATCAAATTCCTGGCAAACTCCTCAAAGGCAGAACTTGATAAGGGATGAGAAAGCTGTAAGAATATGCATTTTGTTGTGTGGACTAGCTCATTAAGCCACGTGAGGAAAGATGGGGAAAAAAATGAGAACATGACATTATGCCTAAGCTTGGCTTTAGTAACTAAGAAAGAAAGGTTTTCAATGTCAAAAACTAAACCAAATCAAAAAAAAAAAAAAAAAAGGAATGAAATTAGGGTGGCTCTGAAAGGAGAGGATTCATATTTCCCATAATATTTTTCTGACAATTTGCAACAAGTTTGGCGTGCTTTCTTATAAAAATCATAGTACACCCTGATCAGTATTGAATGAGCTTTTTTCTAATATGGTTAGAAATCTGAATGCAGATACAAATCATTTTACAGCTAAAGAAACACAAGGAGAAAGCGTGGCAACTTTCTGGCATTTTCAAATTCCTATAACTTTCAAGCGTTTGAGCATGGATTTCTTCTCCTCAGAAGAATATGACATAGGACAGTTGCACAGTGTTTCTCATTGACCTCTGGCCTTTTCTGCTTGTTTCTTTTTTTTTTTTTTTTTTTTTGCGGTACGCGGGCCTCTCACTATTGTGGCCTCCTCCCGTTGCGGAGCACAGGCTCTGGACGCGCAGGCCCAGAGGCCGTGGCTCACGGGCCCAGCCGCTCCGCAGCATGTGGGATCTTCCCGGACCGGGGCACGAACCCGCGTCTCCAGCATTGGCAGGCGGACTCTCAACCACTACGCCACCAGGGAAGCCCCACACATACTTTTTGAATTCAGCAATGCCTTCTTGGGAAATTAGCAATTTATGTCAGCATATGAGAGACAAAAATTCAGACACAAGAAGACATTCATTTTCTAGGTCACTGGGAGAAGATTTAATAATTAGCTGCAGATGAACCGCAAGGCATATTGCCAGGAAGCCCAATAAATAATGTCCAAAAGGTATTCCAAGTGAAGTTTAGTTCAGGATCTTTCCAGTAAAGTGATATTCCCCTCCTCTCAGTAATCATAGACTTTCTGTGGCTTCAAGAAAGGGAAAAAAAAATCCATCTTGAAAAACCTCAGGAGCTTTGATTCCCCTTGACATTAAGAGAACAGTTGATGTGACAGCTCAAATATTTCACAGAAAAATAATAATATCTATCCTCTAAAAAAGGAAGCCCCCCAAAATAATATAGGTTTTCATTGCAAAGAAAAACAGCTACAAATATCAAAATTGTATCATATGTGACAAAATGATAGACTTCTATACCATGTTCTAAATGGCAAATATAACTGCATTATTTGTGTATCTTTGGTTTTAGGTCATGCTAACATGGATAATATTTAGTTTCAGGTAGAAGGAATGCTATCATAAGAGTTTCAGGTGGAATTATTACTCCTTCCAAAAAAGTCATTCCAAAAATGGAGGAACACTTTAAGTGGATGGTATTACAAGGAGCGGAATACAGATATGGAAAATACTGTGATGCTAGTTCTTTAGCTTGTGTACATCCAAGTCATTGCTAGGGCCCTGATTCTAGGAGGATGCTGGAGTACTGAGCTAAGTAACAGAATAATAAAAGGGGGTGAGAATTAGAAGGTAGACTTAATGAAGACATTGCAGGAGGCATAAGGACGACAGTTGTGACTGAGTAACCCAGTCTGATGTTCAGTGAGTATCATTCATTGTAAATTTGTGTAGATGCTGAGCAGAAACTGATGATCTTCTGTGTGGGGCATAGGTATATGGATGTAGGAAATTCTAAACTTCTGAGTGGGTTTAGATTTGTTTGAAGGGAAATGCCAAAGTCCAAAAAATTTGATTGGAGCTAATGAAAAAGTCATATATTTTCAGATGGATTGTACAAATATGACAAATTGTGATAAGCATCGCCACCTTTTTTCAGTGGCACAGCATTCATGCTTACTCATTCAAGGTTATCTCTCTATCAATCATATGTGTTACCTTAGTTATCAGAGGGAAGAGACTTTGCTGGTTGACCTTGTTCTGCATAGAGTACAATATCACATTGTGGAAATCCTTACTCTTTCCTAAATGGAAACTTTTTAACATGAGCTAGCTGTTAGACATGGTAGAAGATTAACTCCCACTTGGTTTGCTTTCTAATACAGGTTTTAAACTGTTCCCTGCTAGTTTATTTCAACTTTTCTGAGTCTTTTTGTAGTATCAAAACACAAAAACCTTGAGTCAAGATATTAAAGTTACAATTCCATCTTGTCAACAACTTGTTGTATAAATTTGGGTATTCGTTCTTTCATGGCTCCATTTCTCACCTTAGAAGGGGAAATATCTGTGTCATGCCTCTGTTCTTACTGACATTGTAAAGAATTAATTATTAATGACTACAAAACACTTCCCAAACATAAAGTAATAGATATTCTTTAAAATAAAAAAGCCTTCTTCATAATACAATTTATACTGCCTATTTGTATTTGGTAGAAATGTTCATTTATTTATGATATACTTTAAAGAAAATGAAATATTTTGCAGGGGGAAAAAATAAACATCATCACCAAAGAAATATTTAAAAGCTTCCAGCTCGAGTTTTCATTTTTATCCCTTTGTACAGACTGTATGCAGTAGTCCATACTTTCATTTAGTGATTTTCATAACATTGACACATAAATGAAAGGAGTTAGAACTCATATCTTGTGTGTATTTGACAAGCTCTAACAGAATTGTTTACAAAATTTTATTGAAATCCCTGCTTTCATTTATCTTTGTTAGCACAAGCCTCGGAAATCAGTGGCATGGAATTCTTGTATAATTTAACTCTAAGAGAACTAAGTGTGCAGGTACTCAGAGAATAGCCTATTTTTCTAAGTAAATAAAATTTTTTTGGAAGAAAATATATTATTTTTATTACTTTATGAAAGAATATTCAATTGGTTTGAGTCATTTCTAAAAGAACAAACAGAAAACGTATTGCAAAGACGGGGTTGAGAAACCAAGAAACAAAAATGCAATTAGTTGCCAGTAGTCTCAGGAACTTGAATTAGTAAACAAGCTAAAATTGCTTGAACAGCTACAACAAGAAATTTTAGAGTTGCAATGCTTCTTAAGTTTACTATATTAACCAAAGGCATGTGCACACTTTAGCTATATTTCCAAGATTTTGATCGGTGGACACTCTTTTCCTTGCTATATGCCATAACAAATCCACAATGCAGACATTCAGAATTTAGACAGTGGAGGGAAACTTAGGAGAGACAGGCCTTGTAAAGACTTCATTCACCTATGTCTCTTTCCTCTCCACCCGTTGGGGCTGGGTTTCATGTAAACTTTCCTAGACAAATGAGTTTCAAGTGCATTTTGAAAAGTCTATACAGAAAGAAATTTAGTACTTTCCATTTTAATGGCTTGCAGTCCTGATGCAAGTTCTTTCTTTTAGCTAACCTAAATGCTTTATACAACATTTCAAGTTCACTTATTCTTGTTCTGCCCTCTGTGGCATCAGAGTACTGAGCAGCACCTTCTAGGTAATAATCCTTCATGTAATTGAAAACCAACTTGTTTCCCCAGCCTATTTTCCAACTTAAATAATATTAGTTCCCTTAACCTTACCTCTGAGATTCTATTTTCCAAGCTATTAATCATGTTTATTGCTTGTCCTTAAACCTTCCTCAACTTTTCCAAGGTCTTTTTAACTTAGTGAGTCCAGGCCTATACACAGCACTGTGATTATGCTAGGAGAATTACTTTTCACATCGTATGCATTGTTCTTCTGCTTCTGTGTCCAGGGAGTTCAAATTGCTAATTCACCTTTGAAATGTGACTCTCATACTGTTGTAGTTATTACTGTTGTTGCCTTGCTCCCACCAAATCCATCCCCTCACATGTAGTGATCAAAGAGTTTACTTCTAAGTACTTCTGCATTTGTTTAATCCTGAACCTTCCTAGTTGCAAAAATATTTTAATTCGATATTACTTGTTCAAAATGGGGTCATCCTGCCCACCTCACCTAACTTAGTATTTTTTTCAAATTATAACATGTATTTGAGAGTTTAAAATACACATACAATTTTATATCAAAAGAGGCACTAGCATCAGATTAAAACCATTTCTTAATTTGGAAACTTTCTGCTTCATGTGTCATTCAGATTTTACGTGTGATTCATTCTGAAATGAAAGAAAATTTAAAACACGGGCATATTATTTCTTACATAACTATAATCAACCAAATGTTTTTCACTTCCAATTTCATCATTGCCACATTCCACAAAATTATTTTCCACAAATGTCTTGGTTGTATTTCAGACTTTCTCCATTCCCACGACGGAGCATATTTAACTCCTATTAATACTTAGAGTACTTAGCACACTGATTCCAATCTTTCTTACATTCCTCTCTCCAGTTTTTCTACACAAGAGTAATAGGAACATAATTTTATTTCATTTTCATTTCATATGATTTCTTTCATAGATTCTGCAGATATTTTTTACCATGCCTCACTTTCCAATTTTCAGTTAATTTCATATGCTATAATAAAATGTACATGCAGTAAACCAATAATTTTTTCTCTGTTGGCATATTTTAAAAGTTAAATAGACTATCCATGCATTTTACAAATACATCTATATAATGCAATGCATCATTTAAAAATGAATTGTATATTGTTAAATTTCTCTATAACTACCTAATTCTGGAACTAGTTTAAAACCCATTTGCTTGAAGGAAATAAAAAGTTATCACGTTGTAAAAACAGAGGTGTTAGTTAAAATGATGAAGTATGGTTCCTTCCTTGTCATGGACAAAAATCTATTGAGATTCTGATTCCTTAAGCTAAGATCCTATTTTTCTGAAGAAAAATAGGTTAATTAAAGGCTTTATTGTTATTTATTGTTGTTAAGTTTCTTACTTATTCTGAACAGTACAAAAATTTTGGAATTTATGTAAACTAAAGATTCCTGTGAGTTTCCTTCCGATTTTGCTGAATCTTACAATCCTTGCTTTGTTGTTAGATTTTAAGTTGATCCCATCTTTGTGTGCCTGCTGTTTAGAGCATTTCATCTTAACTTGATTTCCAAGACTCCATAAGGTATATTGAATCCTGAAGACCTAAATATAAATTGGTGAAACTATGCTAGGCGCCATGATTCACATGTTTATTTAATCATCACAATAATTGTTGGTGTTAAGCCCTTAAGTATTAATATAATGTTTGAAGAGATTACCTCATGCACACTCACAACAAGCCACGATTAGTTACTACTATCATCATCTCTTTTATTGAGACATGAAGTGGTCCCATTTCTTGATTGTTTATAAAGGTGACAAGTGGCAAAGCTGGGATTTCATCCCAGGTTCTGAAACACCAGAGGCCATGTGTTTCTGACTAAATCACCAGCTGGGCACAGTTGATGTTTAAAATGCAGTTGCTATCAGGTGGCATACCTAACTGATCCACAATCAGCCATTCAATACATTGCTTGTTAATTCTCTTTGGGGAGAAAATAAATCACTGTTTTTTGCTACAATTATTTGTCAGTTTTTGAAATGATTTATTATATCATTAGTTTACAAAATATGGCCACATTTAGTGTTTACATTCATTTTTAATTGGTCCCACAATAGTGATGCATTAGAAAGGTTTGACCTCCATTTAAAAATAAGACTAATTGGCACATGGTTCTAAACTATATATCATTTTGCAAAATAATATTATAAAATGTACAGCTTTTAAAGTAATTAAATACCCATGATACATTATAATTTTAGTTATTTATCAGAAGCTTTAAAATGAAATCTCTTATGCTGAATATTTTTAATAAACCGTTTTATAATTAAGAACTCCTGAGAAGATTCTAATACTATGTTAGAGTCCCCAAACCTTCAACCTTTCTTTTATTAAAGATTGAATTCCTCTACTTTCCATTCCAAATCTAAGACCAGACTAAACCAGTCCTCGCACTGGTATTTATGTTTTCACTCTTCACATCCAGATGCATCATAAGTGTGTATATGGAGGAAAGCATGACCTTTTAGCCAGTGTTTTAATTTAGACTATTAGTATAGGGATTGATATGCATTGGCAAACCTATAGGGAAGCAAACAGAGGTAAACGGTGTAATCACAGCAGCAGCTGGGTTTGGGGTATGCCAATAGTTATCTTAGAGCTTCCTAGGCAGCTGGGGCAGGTGTTAGTGATCTAAATGAGGTTGGTGGAAAGACTTTTATTACTTTACAATATTTCTGGCAACTAGACCTATGTTCCTGCCATTCCAGTCCTGGTTCCTACTTTGTTTTCTGCGGTTTTCCAGCAGGTTTTTAAAACTTTTATATCACCTCCAACAGCTTTACTACCACCTCTCTCTCCAGGCCAGTTGAAGAAGTAATGCATAAAACTGTAGTACTTAATTTTGCAGTATACATTAGAAGCATAGCCATAATTTAAAAATCCTGCCAGTAGTTCTTTTATTAACAAAGTGACCCCAGCCATAACTGCAAACTCTACTCCGTTTTGTAATAAAAGGGATGCATTATCTTTTCCTCAAACACTAAATCAACAAAATTGATGGAGTGCCTACCATATATAAGACATTTTTATAATAACTATTTAGAAGTAGTTTTCCTGTCTTTAAGGAGCTTAAAGACATTTGGGGAAGTAGGCTATAAACTATGAAATAAAACAACTAACAATAGAGGCTAGCAATTGACCAGTGCCAAATTAATGGTATAGAGATCAAGTACTGTAGAATTTTCAAGGTGAGAGAAAATATATAGAAAATTTACATAAATGGACTCCATGGACCTTGCAAGGCATAAAGATAATTAGAATTTAGATAAAATAAAAGAGATATAAACATAGTGTAGAATTGGCATTTATTTCAGTTTATCTGTAGTGGCTGGCCTGTATATAAGGACAATGGGAGATAATATAGGGAAAGTAATGGAGCAGTTGTGATGACAGGGTAACAATAATTATAATAGCAGTAATAACAATGTTAAATAACTAAAGTGTGGGTTCTTACTATGAGGTAAGTACGATATGCTTTCTTTGTGTTAATAGCATCTAGTGTAATCCTTGAACAAAACCATAAAACAGGTAGTGTGATTTTCTAGATCTTACATAAAAGGAAATGGAGGCTTAGAAAAAGTAAATACTTGTGTAAGGACATATTTCCTTAGTGGTGAAGCCAGGGCTTAAATGCAGATCTCTTTGATGTTAAAGCCTTTTCATTTAGCAGGGGCTCACTTTACCATCAGAGCCACAACTTAAGGCACGGAGCATGAGGAAACAGCTAGGACAAAGAAAATTCTCATCAGATTGATAGATATAGCTCAGATATGTATTGGAGTGGGGAGAGACAAAAGTCATTTAGTCATTTGGGGTACCTTGAAGTCTCTCACCTCCTCTTCTGCCAGTCTCCCCTGAGACCTCACTCTGGCCTCCTGTTCTTCCCCAAATATGGCAGGCACATTAGGTCCACTGTAATGGTTATTCCCTCTGCCTGAGATGCACTTGTTCTCTCTCCCTCTGGATGTATGTGTAGTTCTCTCTCCACCTCTTAGCAGGTTTTACTGAAACCTCACTTCACATCAGAGCCTGTCTTGACAATGGAATGCAACCATCCCCTTTCCCAGACACTTCTGATCTCCCTTAATGTTACTCTGATTCTTCCTGTTTTTCCATAGCACTTTTAACATGTTAAAAATTTTAAATATGTTAAAAGTTAAAAATTTTAACATGTTAAAAATTTTTAATATGTTCTATAATTTAGTTACTTACTATGTGTATTCCTCACTGTCCCTCTCCTCTTTCTAAAATATAAACTCCACAAGGGCAAAGGATCTTTTCTGTTTTATTCACTCATGTACCCAAGATCCTAGAAGAAATTCAAATACCTATAGCTGCTCATAAATATTTTTGAGTGAATGATTATATTACTAACACTTTATTATGCAAATAACTCATGCTAATTCTAAACAATAGGAAAATATACAAAGTATAATAAAACATTTAAAATAACCATAATCTCACCAATGATAAATATTAACACTATTATTACAATATTATGCATTAATATCTTTTTATTACTATTATTACTAAAAATTAGTTCTGAATCTATGCCTTTTCAAAAATGTTAGACACCAAAAATAACTTGTTGTTATCAAGATTATTTTTGAGAATTTTCATTCGGAAGAAATATCTATGAATGTGCAATAGTTATTCAAAGGTCAACATGACTTTTGCTTTTCATAATTTCAACGTATTTCACAATATTTATGTCTTCGATTTTGAATGCAGAATACAAGTAGAGGTATGATGATCAGTAAGATTTTTGCATTGAAGATGAAGGCAATGTTTTAAAATATTATTTAAAGGTTTATAATCCCAAATGTGATTTCAAAGTAAAAGCTTTCAGTGAGATGAGGCAGGAAAGATGAATGTAGAAATGATTCTACTGCTAAAACACTCTAAATGTCCAGATCAGTAAACTACTCAAATGAAAGTCTCTCAGTGCTTCAATAGCAATATTAATTTACTTTTAATACAGCATTCATCACTTTGAGCAGCATTTATTAGTTATACAAATCTCTCTGTCTTTTATATTATTTCTCTCTAAATCATTCTCCATATTGAAGGGAGTGATATATCTGATATATCTTAAAATTACATATGTGACTTCCATATATATGTGAGTGTTTACAATTTAATCTAAAAGCCTAAATAGTAACAAAACATGAGAAATGTAATTTTATGAAAAAAATTAAAAGACTACAAACATTACTGCTATGATTAAAGTGGACAGGGTACTTCCGCAGAATGAAATACTGAGAAAGTATTTAAAATGTCATGATGAGGTAAAACCTCTCTAAGCAGGTGAAACTCTAGCTGAGAGTTGAAGGATGAGAAGAAATCAGTTAAACAACGAGTCTATGAGAAGAGACTTCTAAGCCAATGGATCTTTAAGTGAAGAGCATTGAGGTGGAAAATGCAGTCCACAAAATGTGACAGGAGCTCATTGAACGAAAGAGAGAGCAGTGTGAGTTGAGGCTGGTGAGATGGGTGGTTGCAAGATCATAGAAATTCATAATCTCTGATTATGAGTTTGAATTCTATTCTTTGTGAAATTAGAAGTCCTTGGATGATTTTAATCTACAGTGTTCCATTATCTAATCTAGGTTTTCAAAATCTTTAACTGCTGCCTGTTATTGGACTGTGGAGAGGAGCAGCTATGGTTGGATATACAAGATTAGAAACTGAACATTATAGTGAATGATACTGTAACTCACAGGTTATTACAAGAGAAGATCTTAAATTCTATCACCACAGGAAAAAATGTGATACCTAGGTGATTATGTTAGGTGATGGATATGTTAACTAACCTTACTGTGGTAATAGTTTTACAATATCATGTAAATATCATGACATGTATCAAATCATCATCTTGTATATCTTAAACTTGTCCAATGTGATATATCCATTATATCTCAATAAAACTGGGGGGAAAAAAAGAAAAATTAGAAGCACAGAGACCATGGGACATGAATGAGCCAATCAGATATTCTAACCAAGATTTTTAATCTTTAGACCAATGTTGAATGAATTAGCATTTTTTTTCTAATTCCTGATACGTCACCATACATTTAAATGATTTGGGAATCAGTATATTTTTATATTTATTATTTTTACATTATGGGAAAACATAATGTTGACAATTGCATATAACAATGAATACCAATCTTTTTTTTTTTTTTTTGCGGTACGTGGGCCTCTCACTGCTGTGGCCTCTCCCGTTGCGGAACCATGGCTCATGGGCGCAGCTGCTCCTCGAGCGTGTGGGATCCTCCCGGACCGGGGCACGAACTCGTGTCCCCTCTATCGGCAGGCGGACTCTCAACCACTGCGCCACCAGGGAAGCCCACCAATCTTTTTTTTAACAGTCTTTTAGATCAACTCTATATTTTTAGACAATTAAATATCATAGTTTTTTGAAATGGCTTCCACATTTGTGGGTTAATTTATCTTTCATTTGGCAAAATTATGTCTTCAAATAAATTCTTCTGTAAGTGTATAAGATTACATTGTTGAATCATTAAGTCATTTAAACATATTTTCTATTTCCTTTGCATATTAAAATGAACTTAATTGGGTAAAGGGTCATCAGCATGTGTCTTTTTCCGCACAGTTACTTGTCAAAGTTGATCTGGCTTCTGGTGCTGTTGAGTAGATGTTGAAAACTATAAAATAATTCCAGTTATTTGTTTTCTTTGTGGGCAACCTACTCTTCTGCCTAGACCTTTGTAGGTTTTCTTTTTCTTTTTCCTTGAAGTTAGTAACTTTATAAGGATAAGTCTTACTTTGCTCTTATATATTAAAGTTTTATAGGTCAATGAGCTGTTTTCTTTGGCAGGGTGGGAATAACTTGCTTTTCTAAAGATTCTTTTGTTATGCCAGAGAAGAGTTTTGCTGTAGTTCAAATTTGACCCGACTAAGGAGTGATAGCTATTTAAATAAGTTTTACAGAGTTTTGTAGGCATCCTGGACATTTTTACTATGATCAAATAACACTTTCAATTATACCTTTTTCTAATTTTAAAATGTACATTCATAAATAAGTATAAAACTAAATATCTTACAAACTTTCAAAAATAAAGAATAACAATGTTCAAATTATTCTATGAGTAAATTATTTCAAATGAGTGAAAGGAAATTCATAAAATGGCAAAATGAAAAACAGCTATTTAGCTAAGAAGATACAAGTGATTTTGTATATATGCTGTTCAAATGATTTTGTTGAGGGTGATTTTATAATATCTTGTATTTTCCAAATATATGTTAATAAATATACATTTTATTTATAATTAGAAAATATGAAACTCATGTTCAGGAATATCACAAGACTGTCTTTGAGAAAATTTTGTTACTTATAATTTTTGGCAACACTTTGTCTGTTTTTGAAAACCATAAGTTTTGTGACAGCCATGAAATTAAGCACTGGCTCATAAACCCTATATCTAAGTCATACAAATTAGTCAAAATGAAATGAAATAAATTAGTGTTTTCTAATTCCTTTTTGTTATGTTCCCATGGAAATCAAACGTTCACACTATCTGAATGCTTAAAAATAAACTGGAATCAGTGACCTGATGCTTAAAACATTTACTGGATATCAATTATATGCTAATAATAGAAAAAAAAATGTGCATTTCCCTTTGTTCTAGTGTCCCTGAGAAGAAAATCTAGTTAGCTAGTGGCTAGAATTGATTGGTAGGTGGGAGATTATAAGTCCTTTTGTGAGGTCTTAATTGGAAAGTTGGTAGTCAATTTCACGTGCTCAAAGATTATTAACAAATGGAAATTTTCCTTTTCAAAATGTCCTTTTGTAGTTACAAACACATTTTTGCTGTTATGATTGCTCACAAAATGTTTGACCAAAATATTTGTAACAGTTGCTCCATGTACTTAGCTCATGTGTACTGGGAAAAATTTTCTCTGGCTAAGGTTTCAGGCAGATGCTTTAATTTGTTTGCCAAATTATATCAGTTATGGTTATATTCAGCATGATGAGAGAAACCCCAAATAGCTATGATTAAAAGAAGATAGGGAAGTTTTCCTTCTCAAATACAAAGCCCGCGGTAAGTAGTCCAGGGCTGGTGTAGTTTTCTGTTGTGGTAGTTATTTAAGGTTCTTTTATCTGTGCTCTGCTCTGCATGTATTTAATTTCTAGGGTCAGTTCATGGTCCAGGGTGGTAGTTCCAGCCCTGACATCACATGAATTTCATAAAGAAGAGGCATAACACTTACATTTACCTCCTACTGGCATGAGTGTAGTCACTTTTCCATATCTAGCTGCTAGGTATAGGAGGAAATGCTATCTTTAGGCTAAATGGAATGTATCCCACCAAAAATGTAGGGCTATATTTCTAAAGAATTTGAGCAACTAATATTGGGGAGCAAATATTCTCTTGCAGAGACCATTGTTAGGCACATATGGAATTTGTCATCACCTTATTTCTGTACATGGGAAACTTACCAAATTAAAAAAAATAAAATCTATAAGGGAGTTCCCCCTGTCTTTACCCTTTTACTTCTAATCTTATTTTCAACACAGGTGAGTAATTGTATTAAAATACAAGGTAAAGCCTCTCATTACTCTGCCCATAAACTTCCAGTGACTCCCATCTCACTTAGAATAAAATCATTCTTCACCATGGCATATAAGGCCCTGCATGATGTTTGCCCTTACTACTTCTCTGATCTCTTATCTTTGAATTCCTTGCTCATCATTTTTTTTAGATACCATGACTTCTTTCTATTTTCCAAATAAGCCAGACAGGCTTCCAGTTTGAGCATTGCCATGCTGTGAGAAACAATTTCCTTGATCATTCATCATTTTCCATCATTTATGCTGTTTCATTTTTCTACATAGAAATATCACCTCCTAAAAATGAATTTATTTTACCTCCTCCCACTAAATGTAAACTCCACGAGAGCAGGGACTTTGTTTTGTTTATTGCTAGTTTCTGTCTACTCCAATTTCCCATTTCTTTAAATAATTACCATTTTTTAACCTATTCTCCTAATCAGATATGAATGACCAGTACTTAATTTTTGAAAAGATAACTGTTTTTCATCGCTGAGATGTATTTTACTCAACCATGGCACTTTAATTTACTTCCCTCTCAAAAGAAGGATATGATCTTTATAATAATTTTACTTTTTCTCCTCTCATCCACTAGTTTTCCCTCTCATTTTTCTGTTTTGCCTTTAGAATACATGTACATAATATCCTCTCTCTCAACCTTCATTTCCTAGCTTTTTTTTTTTTTCTTTTCTGATCATTAGTTTCTAATAGAAATTCTCTTACTCTGTGATTCTTCTGATTGAGGAAACTTTCTTTGATGTTGATATTGCATAGTCCTAAAGAGGCTATCTTTAGCCATTAAATACCTAAATATCAAGGTTCACTCCTAACCACTCTTTCCTCTGCTGTTCATTTTTTCCCGTATTGAGTTCTCTGTTTCAGTTTATTATTTTGGGTGAAGTCTTTCTTCAAGTACTTAATTAATAAGGTTTCTCACTTTTTAAATAGCTTAAATCTCTTTTTTTTCTTTCTCCCGTGACATGTATGGTATTGGTGAAGGCTTTTTCTCTCTCATTATCTCATGTCTTAATTGTTTTCTACCTTCTATTTTTGCAAATAAGTTATGCTAGCTTTTTAGTTTTTTGATGGCTCCTTGAATTTGAGACCTATATTTTGAATATCAGTAAGGGTGGAATCTCACCTTTGGTGAAAGGCAAAAAAGCTAATGACTTTCTCCTGACCTTTTTCAATGTCAAGGACATCAACATGCTTATTCCTGTTGAAGTTATTTTTAGACTTAAGTGCTAATACTTTTGATAGCAAAGCTCTTCCTGGGATCTATTGCCTGGGCTCTGTCCCTGCTTTCTACTGATTTTTTTTTTTTTTTTTCCTATGATTGCTGAGGGAGCCCTTTGAAAATTAAACAGAGATATTGCCACTCCAAGTGTTTTCCAGTTTTAGCAGGATCCTGGTTAACCAGAGGGAAGTAAATTGTAGTTGGGAATGAAGAGTAAGGAGGATATACTCAGGTCGCCATATTCCCAGAATCCCTTAGCAAAAAAGGAGCTCTTGATAACAGCAGGATGTTGAGATTAAATAAGCTATGGCTTTTGTCTCCTCATAAAGATTTGCAAACAAAACAAATTATAAAGCATTTATATTAATAATGTTTAGTTTCAAGTGACTAAATTATTAGCTATGGAGATAATTTATTCCATACAATAAGTCTTTTCTTGGAATAATGAAAATGATTAAATTTTAGGTCAAAGTGAAGATAAGAACAAAAATAGATTTAATTGTTAAACATTGAGAGGGTACACTGATGTCATTATAAATCACCATGACTTATACAAGTGAACTTTTGAGCAAAGAAAGGTTAACCTAATTATTCTGTTCAGGCAAGATTTATTTTTTTAATCTGAAAAAAGGAGCTTATTAAGAAATCTAATTAATAAAAATTCATGGATTTCAGGGAAAGATGGTAGTATATGAATAGACTTACAAAGAAAAACTTTAAAAATCTCACCTAAATCATCAAAGGAAAAGATGCCTAAAATTATGTTAACATTTTTGAAATTAAAAATTCTGTGAAATTGAATCTCATGAAATTCCTTATATTCTACCATTTTTTGACCTACTAAAAGGGCAGTTTCATATGGTTCAACTTAACAAAAACACATCCTTAGGAAAGAGTCTTCAGACCACTGTAACTTGATCACATATAACAGAAAAACCACAAAGCTTATAAAGAGAATCATACACTATTATAGGAAGTTAAAAAGAATTTAATAAGTACCATCAGGTTTTTTATGACACAACTACCCTATTGTAATTTCTTAATTTTGATTAAACTGGGAATTGGCTGGACTGTGCGTTCAAAACAATTTTTTTTTCAGAAAGGGTATATACATGCTATCTTTTCATAATTCCTGAGTATTGGATAATATATTGCTTATGTTTTAGTCATATAAGAGGAGGAATATTGTTTTCCATCAAAAATATGTAGGTAATCTTTTTTGCTTTCATTCTTCAGAGGCAAATTCCATGGACAAGATAACTCCCTATGGAATTCTTTTTCTAATCCATGTAGGTCAGTAAATTCATCAGGATATTTCTTAATCATTATGCTTTGTCATTTTTCTTATATATTGCATAACATATCTGAATTTTCAGGCATTCTAGTATTTCAAGAACATTCTATCACATTTTTGAAAGATTCTTTCCTGTACCAATTCTTTCCTATTTCCTTCAGGAATACTAATTATCTTTGCACTGAATCTTAGTTCTCTCTTCTCCATAATGACCATCTTCTCACCAAATCCCTTTAATTCTGGTGGAAATTAGTATGATTTTCTGTTATTTTTCTTAAACGCTAAATGAGACATGGTGTGAATCACACAGAGAAGGGAGAAGCAAGCTGGTTTGTGCATCAAAACCCTCCTGGAAGGGCAGTACATATCCATGTTCATCATAAACCACCATGGGATACTCTTGGATTAGTTTCTGTTTTCTCCTTGTTTCAATTCTAGTAACTTCCCTTTACTCTCATTCTGTTTTATTATAATGCCTCTTTTGATTTCTTATTTCATACATACAATAACCTCTAAAAATTCTTGTATGGAACAAAGCAGTAGAATAATATTTCCTCCATTTTCTAAAGCAAATCATCATCTAAATTGTTCTCTTCATGCTTTTTTTGTTTTTATAAACATATGTTACTATATTTCCCTTCCATTTTTGAATAGGTTCTATATTGTGGCTTTTCTCTCAGTTCATCTTTGACTTAAGACTATTTTATCTGAGCATGACTGATACCTCCATTAGGTAGCATTCATGTAGATTATAAAGTATATTGTGCCTTATAACTAATGCAATGAATGAGCCCTGCATTTGGTCTTCCCACTTTAATAAGGACAACAAATAAGTATCCCTCCTGATCCCAGCAGGCTGGTTTACTTGAGAACTTTAGGGGTTCTTGCCTAATAACTTGAACTACAGTTTTTTTTTTTTTTCTTTCAATAATTTAGTGTTGAAGTGTACTAGGGAGAAAATTAGAGTAATAATCATAGTCTGAGTGGACAGCTTTACAGATGTGATATTTTCTCTTCATTTATCAACTCTCCTGCCTTGGGAAATCTGTTCTTGTGGTCAGAAAAGGATGCCTCCCTTCCAGCACTCACATCTGCTTCCTTGCATTTTTATCCTTTCTCTGACACACTGCCAAGAGGACACCCTTTTAAGAGGTTAG
Organism: Orcinus orca; assembly: GCF_937001465.1. Lineage (NCBI taxonomy): Eukaryota > Metazoa > Chordata > Mammalia > Artiodactyla > Delphinidae > Orcinus > Orcinus orca. The sequence continues at coordinate 131,370,363 of NC_064560.1, forward strand.
GTCATTGCAAACATTTGTGGCAAACGTACTTTATTTCATAGATTTTTCCACATATTCCTTTGTTCAGTCCACTTTGATTAGCAGTTATAAAGATGGTTGTAAGGATTTTATTTTCTATCTTTCCAAGCATGCTTCAGCAGGCTTCTGTTTCTCCCTTTCCTGTACTGAACTGTCTATTCATATTTTTTTAATAAATCAATTAAAACAAAAATGAAGGGGCCATTAGGCTTTCTCTTCAGCCCATCTTCCTTGCTATTGAACTTCATCAAAATTTAAAACATTTGGTACTAGTATTTTTTCCCTGAAAAGACTATTTCCATCTTTGTACTCTGCTTATATTAGACTATGAAGTCCTTTCTTCTTTTTTCAACTGTAAAATCCTACCTATTCATTAATATTCAAATCAAATGCCATTTTCTCTAAGAACACTCTCCTTATTTCTCAATGTAGAATTAAATACTTCTCTTCATTCCTCCCAAATACTTAAAATTATCTCTTAACACTGGCTAGTATAGTATTAATACTTATTTCATCCTGCTGCATATCACAGTTATCTTTACAATCTGGTGGCCAGTAAGCATGTGATCCCCCTGAGGACAGAGATCATGTCCCATTTAATTTTAATTTACCACAACATTAAGCATATTGGTTTGTTCATTGGTTTGTTAGTTGGTTAAATAATGATTCTCTTAATAGATACCAAATAATCAAATCAATATAGCCAATACTTCTCTCTTACTAACCTAATAATAGAGACAATGCAAAAATCTAGTTTCTTAGATATAACTAGAAATAATATCAGAGTCTCTATGTTGAAAACATATTGCAAACCAATCTAAATTTAGATTGTTAAAAATATTTGCATAATAGGTGATAAATAAAGAAATTTAAATAGCTTAAATAGATTAAAAATATTTCCTATTCAATATACTGCTGGTCCTCTGTAACTCAAACTTAATTTAGGACCCTTTATTTCTTGAAATCACCCTCAAGTGTTGCCTTCTATGCAATGAACTGAATCTTGAAATTATGTAACATAGTCATCCTTGTGAAATAGGACCTTTTACTTTTCACAAAAAAACATTGAAAATAAGACTATGCGTTATGAGGAATTATGAATCACAAAGATAAGTAGATTCCCTTGTTATTTATAGGATTTATAAAGTGTCTACTAGCTAACAAAATAGGGTAAGCAACTTTAGGTATGTATCCTAGATAATTTGAGAGTAGACAAGGACTGATGTGTAAGATTGCTCCTTGAAATATTATAAAATGGCAAAAATGGAAATAATGAGCCAAATATCGTCTACTGCATCTCCAATTTACTCTCTATCCTTCCTGGTCCTGCTTAGACTTGGGATACTGACTTATAAGGACTACATCCAAAAGCTCCCTTGCTCTCTGACTTCAGGTTAGGTTCAATTCCTCCAATGAAGAACATTGACAAGAGTTAGCAAGGAAAAAGGAGAGATGGGACTGACTATTTATCCTATGGATTTCTTCCCCATGAGGTCTCCTTATCTAGCTGAGTCTCTCCATGGAAGGTCACTGTTAGTTCTCCAGGTGGTTCCCTCTTTTTCCAGGTGTGCTAACCTCTTCTTCCCTCACCCAGCCCCAGTTCCAGATTTATTGCTGGTAATTTCCTTATTCTTCTTTCTTTGTATTTAAACATTCCTCAAGTTATTCTTAATTGTTCAGCATCTGTTTCCTGAACAGACCCCAACTAAGACAAAATATAAAAACTTTGAGTCAGGTCATGCTTTTCTATGTTCCCTTTCTTCTGTCTCTATGACCATGGAGACAGGCATCAAATGGATTTTCCAGCAGCCTGGATCACTGACTGACTACAATGAGGGGAGGAGCTCTGTATAGGGCATGTAGCATACACTAAAATAAACCTTTCATAAATTACTGATATTGGGATGTTTCTTATTATTGTGTAATAACCAAACCTATCATTACTAATAAACATTCAACTGTCAGGCAATGTTCTAAGTTTTGTGAACAAAATAGAGAACAAAGTTCCTGCCATCAAGAAGTTTACATTCTACTAGGAAAGAAAGATGATTAAAAAGTAGAGAACATAATATCGTTTTTTGAGTGATAAGTGTTACGATAAAAAATGAGAGCATAGGTAGTTTGTATAGGTTACTATCTATATTAGTTTCCTAGGGCCATTATACAAAGTACCATAAACTTACTTGCTTGAACAACAGAAATGTATACAATCACATTTCTGGAGGCTATTAGTCTAATACCAAGGTGTTGACAGCACCATGCTCCCTCTGAAACCTATAGGGGAGAATTCTTTCTCACCTCTTCCTAAATTTTGATGGCAGCCATCAACCCTTGGCATTCCTTGGCTTACAGTTGCATCTTCTTATAAGGACATCAGACACACTGGACTAAGAGAACACTCCTATATAAACTCATCTTTATTACATCTGTAATGACCCTGTTTCCAAATAAGTTCACATTCTGCAGTATTGGGGGTTAACACTTTAACATATCTTTATGGAGGATACAGTTCAACCCATAACACTATTAGGGTCAGTATTTCTCAATGCAATAATGTAAAAATGAAATATTATTCAAATGAAGTGTATTCTATATTTAAAATATAATGATAAAATAATTTATAATTTCTAAAGAACTCATTGTTTTCATAAATCACAACAGACTGCTGTTATTCCTGTTCTCTATAAATCTGTATTTGTTTTTTGTTACAACTATTATGTCCCCACCAAACTTTTAATGTAGAGAGTGTTCTGAGAACATTTATCAATGCCAAATATTTTACACAAATTGAAACCATAGTATGTAATTCAAGTTGCCCTGAGAAAGTTTTGTTTCTATTTTTTTAGACTGAGTATCTCTATGGTTGACAGGATAAAATGTTAATGAGATAGTTCCATATCGCTCATTATGATGCTCATCACTGGGTAATTTTACTTTTATCCTGTCAATTGTGTTTTGTTTGGAAACAAAAATCCATTTAATATTACAATATATAAATATGTTAATACATTCTTAAATATTAATAATTCCCTGTAACATCATATCTTCTGAATAATAAAAGCATATTTAATTTCCGGCTTTATCCATTAGAAAAGAGTCAAGCTAAGTTAGAAGTTATTAAAAAGAAACACCCTGAAAAAAAATAATGTGCAAGAAAAAAAATTAGCTGGCTTCCCTGGTGGCGCAGTGGTTGAGAGTCCGCCTGCTGATGCAGGGGACACGGGTTTGTGCCCTGGTCCAGGAAGATCCCACATGCCGCGGAGCGGCTGGGCCCGTGAGCCATGGCCACTGAGCCTGCACATCCGGAGCCTGTGCTCCGCAACGGGAGAGGACACAACAGTGAGAGGCCTGCGTACCGCAAAAAAAAAAAAAAAAAAAAAATTAGGAAATTTATATATGTTTTAAAAACTAAATTGTATGTTACAATGACAATATGCTTGACTTACAGTATTTTTTGCTTTACTTCATTAATTAGTAGACTTGATTTATTAGAGTAGCTGTAGGTTACAGAAAAATTGAACGGAAAGTACAGAGTTCCCTATACTCTCTCCCTTCTCATCTGTCCCCCCCACAAACCCCAACCAGTTTCCCTATTATTAACATCTTGCATTGGCCTCGTACTTTTATTAAAATTGATGAACCAATATTGATATGTTATTGTTAACTAAAGCCCATAGTTTAAAGTTCACTCTTTTATTGTACAGCTCTATGGGCTTTTCCAAATGTATAATGTTATGTATCTATCATAAGAGTATCATACGCAATAGTTTCACTGCCCTGAGAATCCCCTGTTCTCTACCTCTTCACCCCTTCCACATCAACCCCTAGCAACTACTGATTTTTTTTTTTTTTTACTATCCCTATAGTTTTTCTCTTTCCAGGAGGTCAGGTAGTTGGAATCATATAACATGCAGACTTTGCAGACTGGCTGCTTTCACTAAGTAATATATATTCAATGTTCCTCCATGTCTTATCATGGCTGGGTAGCTTATTTCTTTTTATCCCTGAGTAATATGCCATTGTATGGATGTACCACAGTTTATCTGTTGTATTCCATTCACATTTTGAAGGACCTCTTGGCTGCTTCAAAGTTTTGGCAATTATGAATCAAGCTACAATAAACTTTCATGTGCAAATTTTTGTGTGGTACAGTGTGCCTCTTCTTTGTTCTTAAATACTTCTGTATAAACTAATCAGAAGCTGGCAGTGCATTGTTGATGTTGGCTTCAAACCTTAAAGGCAACCTTGTAATTTTTAAAGAGAAGTTTTATTGTCAGTTTTATAAAATGATATATTTGCTGGCCTTGACATAGTGATGTACTACAGTTTACTTTCCATTCCTTGACATGTTCGAGAAATTAGACAGCAACCATATCCTTGGACCAGCATCCAGATTACAAAAAGGAAAGGGAGAACAAATATTCATTGAAGATATGTATCATATCAGGAATTGCACTAAGGATTACAGATCTATAATCTCCATATACATAGATATGATAAGAAAATTAAGGCAAGGAAAGTAATGAAGCAATGATAATTATTTCAATTCTTTAGGGAAAAGTCTATATTCAAATTCAGTTTACTTTTATTGAAAAACACTAAACAAAAACAAAAAACCCGTTAGTTCAAAATATTCTAAATTACATATTAACTATAAACCTTATGAACCTTTATGCAGATAGATTATTTTCTTTAATGGATCAAATCATATTCAAACCATTGCAATGTTGCTCCTTATTTTATTTTACTTAATTTTATATTCTATTTTATTTTTTAGTAGAATATTAGCTGGCCATGGGGAATATCAGAATTTGAAAAAAGAGAAAATGGAGCAAAAGAAATATTTGAGTTAATAATGGCCAAGAATTTTCCAAAATTAATAACACACACCAAATACAAACCTGAGAAGTTAAAAGAACAGCAATGAGGATATATATCAAATTCTACACTTAGTCATATCATATTCAAACAACAGAAAAGCAAAGATGAAGACACATCTTGAAAGGAGCCAAAGTAAACAAGACACCTTACTTATAGAGAAATAAGGAAAAAAATTACAATGGACTTTTCATCAGAAATCATGCAAGCAAAAAGAGAGTGAGGTGAAAATTTAAAGTATTTAAAATAAAGAAAAAAAATCAAAGTATAGATTTCTATATCCAGTGAAATTATCCTTCAATAGTGAGGGAGAAATAAAGACCTTCTCAGACAAAAACAAACTGAGAGCCTTCCTGGCCAGTAGACCTGCCTTGCAAGATACATTAAAAGAAGTTCTTCAGGGAGAAGAAAATTTATATGGGTCAGAAACTGGATCTGCATAAAAGAAAGGAAAAATATCATCAAAGGAATAAAAGAAGGTAAAATAAAATATTTTATATTGGGTTGTATGGTAGTTCTATTTATTTTTTATTTTCTTAGCAATCCCACTACTGGGCATATACCCTGAGAAAACCATAATTCAAAAAGAGTCATGTACCACAATGTTCATTGCACCTCTATTTACAATAGCCAGGACATGGAATCAACCTAAGTGTCCATCGACAGACGAATGGATAAAGAAGATGTGACACATATATACAATGGAATATTACTCAGCCATAAAAAGAAATGAAACAGTTATTTGTAGTGAAGTAGATGGACCTAGAGTCTGTCATACAGAGTGAAGTAAATCAGAAAGAGAAAAACAAATACCGTATGGTAACATATATATATGGAATTAAAAAAAATGGTTCTGATGGACCTAGGGGCAGGACAGGAAAAAAGACACAGACATAGAGAATGGACTTGAGGACACGAGAAGGGGGAAGGGTAAGCTGGGACGAAGTGAGAGAGTGGCATGGACATATATACACTACCAAATGTAAAATAGATAGCTAGTGGGAAGCAGCCGCATAGCACAGGGAGATCAGCTCCGTGCTTTGTGACCACCTAGAGGGGTGGGATAGGGAGGGTGGGAGGGAGACACGAGAGGGAGGGGATATGGGGATATATGTATACGTATAGCTGATTCACTTTGTTATACAGCAGAAACTAACACAGCAATGTAAAGCAATTATACTCCAATAAAGATGTTAAAATATTTTATTTTGTTATTCTTAGTTGATCTAAAAGATAACAGTTTGTTTAAAATAATAATAATAATGTTTTGGGTGATTATAGCATATAAATAAGTGACATTATTGGCAACAGTATCCAAGAATGGGAGGGAGGAATCGAAAATACTTTTATAGGGTACTCATACCAAGTGTGAAGTGATATTTGTGTTATTTGATTTATTTAAAGTGTCATTCAAAGGTAGACTAAGATTAGTTTAAAATGTATATTGCAAACCCTAGGGCAACCACTTAATTTTTTTTTTTTAAGTATAATCATCATTCTAAGAGAGGAGATACAGTGGAATTATATAAAATGTCAAAACCAGAGAAGGCAGAAAAAGAGGGTAGGGGCAAAGAACAAATGATATTAATAGAAATCAGCTACAAACATGGTAGATATCAATTCAGCTATATCAATAATCACTTTAAATGTACATGGTCTTAATATACCAACTAAAGAGGGATATTGTCAGAATGAATAAAAATAAAAACCTCAACATCTAGTTGACAGCTTTCCCTTTATTTAATAAACCTGAACATCATTTCACATCTAATTCCTAAAGTTAAAATAAAAACTCATATTGATGAATGTACCTTGTCTTACATAGTTCATTGATGTTTAAATCAAACATCCCACGGTACCATGCAACTGATCTTCCACGTTTAGAAGCACAGCATATCTGTGCCACTGTAGTTTTCCTTGTGGCTCCCTGCCCAGAGCTTACTTTGAAAAGTCACTTCCCTACTGAGATTCCATGACATTCATGGAACTGAGGAAAATGTAAATATATTCATATTAAGGTAAAAATAAAGTTTAGCCTTAAAATTACTACGTATCCAATTTTTATCTACTGTTCTACAAGAAATTCTAGAGGAAATTAGTAAATCACATAAATTTTAAGGAACTTTGAGCCTTTAAAATATGAGATCCTGTAATTTGTGTTTGTACTTTCTGTATTTTACAAGAACTGGATGTTCTTTTTACATTTGTCCCCATGTTTAGTACCAATCCATGGTTTCTGGATCAAGTGAGGCCTAATTTATTTATTTAGCAAGGTATTTACTTATTGAGCAAGATTTGAGAGACCACAATGCATATAAAACCGTCAGTTGGCTCCTTTCTGCTCTTTTTAATTATTAAGTAAATATTCATAATATATGAAGAATGAGAAATTAATGTGAGAGCAGATGAGGGATAGGTGATAGAAGAGAGATATATTTGAAAATATGGAAGAGGTTAATGCAAACATGACAGCTTTGAAACCTACTTGCTATTCTGTCCTAAATCACCATGTGTTTCATCAGGATGAAGTGGTCTTTTGTAACAGAAATAGTAGTGCAGAAATAATGGAATCATTTTGTATTTCTAAATAATAATAATAATGAGCAAATGGATCTTTTATTTATAGGTTTTTTAAAAAATGTCAATGACACCCTAAACATGCAGGCACATGAATGTGTCTAATTCACTTTTATAAAGCGCTTACATGGTCTCCTAGAAATGATGGTTATTGAGCCAATGGAATATCATGGGGTAGGAATAGGAAATGGAACCCTTAGTCACAAGTAATATCTGTTGATGAAATGGCTAGAAATTGAATATGCACTACTCAGTGTCATCAATAAGAAGGTGAAACTCATAGGTGATGGAATAGAACATGGCCCTAAGGTCTGTTATAATGCCCAAATCTCCCATCTCATGATTTACTTTTATTAGTGTTCCTATGAAGGACATTAATGAGTTTATGTACTGGGGAACCATTTGTTTATGAAAAGCTTGCTTCATTGCATGCCAAATCCATGTAAGTTTCTTTACAGGTCCCCTTTTAAGTGGTGAGATTTTTCTGGAAAAGAAAGATGGTTTTGTTGCAGATCCATGGAACAATCTATGGTTTATAGGAGTTATTGTTCTTTCATAGTATTCATATTAATACCTAGGTAGAAAATTAACCCAAAATAAAAAGAAGATAAAGTGGTGGCAAATTTATTTTATCCTCAATTTGGGCAAAAATATGTAAAAGTTGATACATTATCTATGATATCTAGAAAAAATAGGTGATTGAAAAGAAAATTAGACAAATTAAAAATATTTGTCATTATGGTATTTTAAATTTTTCATTTAGTTAATCTGTTTAGAAATATCAATAAAAGCCAAACATGTCACCCAAAGTAACCACATACAAAATGATAATTATGTTGAAATCTTAGACTGACCCACATATTTGATGGAGAGTAAAGTGGTGACAGTCTATGCCGGAAAAAGAAAGTCCATTCCTTCTATTGAATCTTGGTCAATAGACCAATTCTAATCTTCTATTGAAATTCCCTGAATTTCACTTAACTTGCAATTGGAATCATAGGACTGGGATATCATTCAATGGGGAATATTAAAATGAGTTTTCTCATTTTTGCAGTGATTTTATACAAAAGAAGAATCATCATTTTCATGAAATTTTTTTCTACATACGAAAATGAATTTTGCTTGTGAAGTCTGTGCTATTTTACATTTTTCTAAATATACTTAATCACCTGACAAAGATAGAATAGAAGCCATATTTTGATTTGTTTATTATCTTTATAGATTCTAAAGATTGAGTCAGAATTCAGACAAAAACATAAAGCACTTAGTGAATTTGAATGTTGTATTCTAAATAAGACCACACTGATATGATCCTGTCCTTTGCTGTTCTATTGCTTTCAAGTAGCAGATTAAAGTTTTCATTGCTATAAAGGATTATTACTTTTTTTTAATCTGTCATTTTTTCTCAATGTTTGCTATAACCTTTAATTATCAGTACAAGAAAAGCAAGTTATTTCCCACAGATGAAAACATTATCTATCTTGAGTTTTATGTATTTTGGATAAAAAAATAATTAAGCACAGTTCAATCAGTATTTTTACTTAAAAATAAAAATAAACAGAATTCTAAACTACACGTCTTCTGATGTAGGCATGCTGTCCACACATTAGCAATCTGACTTAAAATACATCTTCATTTCATTATATAATAAAATATTGCAAATCTGTGCAAAAGGTGAACTAGATTTGTTAGAATGTTTTGAATGTCTGTTTATTTACTTTCTTCTAGAGTATTCCTTCCATCCATGTAAGTAGAAATTGGTTTATTTTATGCAAAAATACCAACACTTTTAGTTTTTTAAGGAACCTCCATACTGTTCTCCATAGTGGCTGTATCAATTTATATTCCCACCAACAGTGCAAAACGGTTCCCGTTTCTCCAAACCCTCTCCAGCATTTATTGTTTGTAGATTTTTTTTATGATGGCCATTCTGACCGGTGTGAGGTGATGCCTCATTATAGATTTGATTTGCATTTCTCTAATAATTAGTGATGTTGAGCATCTTTTCATGTGCCTCTTGGCCATCTGTATGTCTTCTTTAGTGAAATGTCTATTTAGGTCTTCCACCCATTTTTTAATTGGGTTGTTTGTTTTTCCGATATTGAGCTCCATGAGCGGTTTGTATATTTTAGAGATTAAGTAAGCCAGAAAGAGAAAAACAAATGTTGTATATTAACGCATATATGTGGAATCTAGAAAAATGGTACAGATGAACTTATTTGTAGGGCAGGAATAGAGACATAGATGTAGAGAACAGACATGTGGACACAGTGGGGGAAGAGGAGTGTGGGACAAATTGGGAGATTAGGTTTGACATAAATACACTACCATGTGTAAAATCGATAGCTAGTGGGAACCTGCTGTACAGCACAGGGAACTCAGCTGAGTGCTCTGTGACGAACTAGATGGGTGGGATGGGGGGGGACGGAGGTCCAAGAGGGAGGGGATATAGGTATACATATAGCTGATTCACTTCATTGTACAGCAGAAACTAACACAGCATTGTAAAGCAATTTCACTCCAATAAAAAAAAATACAAACACTTATTTCTAAATGCTATCTGGAAAAAAACAATAATATATATAGGGTCTTTGTTCAGACGGGCTTAAGATACATCAGGTATATAATCTCATATTCTGAGTTGCAAAGAAGGGGTATTTTCCAATACCATTAAGGCTGATATAAAACCAGATAATTGGTAGGTCAGGATTCTAATAAGTGGGAAGTGAAAAATTACTTATTTGTGTCCACTGCATGCTTGAATCTATACAATAAATATAGTTCTGTACTGTTTAATGGCTTCCAACTGAGAAGAGTTAGGAAACAAAACTGACCTATATATGTAGGAAATAATATATGAACAATACTAAATTATACAACTATCTTATCCGTTACGTAATTTTTTTGAGCAACAACTGTGTTAGGTGCTACAGTAGTAAAGAAATGAACCAAGTGTACATTTTACTCTTTGGAGGGGGATAATGAAAAAGCAGAAAGCAAAAATAATTGATATAGAATCAAATAAATCTTTAAATATATATATATTCAAATATATATATACCTACACATATATGTAGACATGCAAAATAATTGAAAAACCTTTTGCGGGGGGAAGTGTTGCAGCTTTATTATGAAATTGCATTTAATTTGGGTCTAGAAAGGTTGTAAGGAATGCATTTAACTCTAAAAGTATAAAATAATCTTAAGTGCAAAGGGAACCTAAAATGAATAATAACTTCAAGAAATATTCATTTACTCATTCACTCACTAAGCATGTATTGATGGATTTGTATAAATTTAGAGGGGGAAAAATACAAGAATTCTCTTGTGACTGGAGCATGAAAGGGAAAATAGTAGTAAGGGCTGGAAAAGGGCAAGATGAAACCAAAAAGTGGAGGGTCTTAAATTCCTTCCTGAATGAATGTGCTATAATCTGTAGGCAAGTTAGGGCCAATTCACTCTATTCTATGCCTCTACACAGCAGTCTAGAAACTCGCAGGATATAAAATGGGTACAGAAAGCAAACTGATATGAATTCAGGCCAATTTATTCCAGGTATCAGGAGACGGAGCTTCTGCATTATTTTCAGTCATGGTACTTCCAAACAGCAACGCAAGGAAGTAGAACAATTAATATAGACTGTCATATGTTTTATTAATTATCTTGATTTAGAGTCAATCCAAGAAGTAATGAGCCATTATTGCTTAGGAAGTTTCTAGAGCAGGTGATCTCAAAGAAATCCTTATTTATATAACTCAAATTCTTCCACTTCACAATCAGAATCCTTGTAATCTGCATCCCAGTCTTCCCCCAAGGTGAGACACTCTAGACCACTGATAAGAGGGCCACAAATTACTGTTTATCTCATTTGCCTGTGCTCATTGAGATGGAGAATCCAGTGCCAGAACCTACTCTGGGCTAAAGAGAACCTGGTGCAGGACTTTGATTTTGATTGTGAAAGATGGAAAGCTTTTTCTTGGCCCTAAGTTGAAGTGAGATATTGTATAGTCTTGTGCATGAGGGGAGTATTTCTGTGAAAATAGTTCCAACCCAGTGGAAGGAGAGATAACAAATTGAGATAAGCTGAATTCTAATTTTTTCATTTGGACCCTGAAATCACCTTTACTTGAAATCAGATTGTCCCTGGGCTTAGTTATATTAGTCAACTTTTTTTTTTCATATATGTCAGTTGTCCCCAAGTGTCTTTTTTGTATCTGAAAATGTCTTTCTTTTACCTTCACTTTAAAAAAGATTTATTGAGGTATAAGTGATATAAAAAGCAGATATTTAATGAATACAATTTGATGAGTTTGGACGTATGCATACAACAAAGATATCACCACAATCAACATAATAAACATAGCCATCACCTCCAAAAGTTTCCTTGTGTATCTTTTTGTTTGTTTGTTTTCTGTGGTAAGAACATTTAACATGCGATCTAACCTCTTAAGATTTTGAGTTCACAGTATAGTATTGACAGTATAGGCGGTGTGTTGTACAGCAGATCTCTAGAACTTACTCATCTTGTACAACAATTGAAACCATGCCCCCTAGAATTAAGAGAAGCTGATGGCTAATAGAAATTCTTGAGCCTGTCTTGCAGAGCAACAGATAGGGGGAACAGCTTGTTGAAACCCTTCTGCTTTTGTCACCTGTCTTCATTGATTAAGCTCACTTCAGTTATTTTGCTTTTCTTTTTTTCCCTTCTTTTTAACAGACATCTTCCCAGCTTCACACAGCCCAGTTGTTTTACAGGAACTTGGAGTCAGCTCCTGTGCAGCACAAGCCAGGTAAGGCTGGTTGGCACCACTGACTCTAAAACTGGGCCCACGCAGGTGTTCAGTGAATGGGCTTTTGACATCAGAGGGCTGGAACATGCCTCCAATTTGAATAGCAGAAGCATGTAACTCCCATGCCTCTGCGTAGAGCACCGATTACCCCACCTTTTCCCTATCTCCAATCACCTTTCCCCATGCCTAAGACCACCCTGCTTATCCCATAAATATCCCAACTCCCTCGCCTTCGTGGGGGTGGATCTCAGACTTGTTCTCCCTTCTTGCTTGGCTGTCTTGTGGCAGCAGTAAACCTCCGCATCTCAGTGTTTGGCTTGCTACATGTCTGGCAAGTTGACCTGGTTCCCTAACACCGTGATTTTATACTGATTCAGTAACTCCCCATCACCTGGCAAACACCACACACTTTTCTTCTTCTGAGTTTGACTATTTTAGGTACCTCATACAAGTGGAATCATGTAGTATTTGTCCTTCTGTGACTGACTTATTACACTTAGCATGCCTTCCAGGTCCATCCATGTTGGTGCAAATGGTACAATTTCCCTCTTTTGTGAGACTGAATTATATGGACATTTAGTTACAGGCCTCAGAAGAATATTCAGGATGTGAAGAATCACTTCCAAGAGAATGTTAATGATATTATCCAGGGACAGGATGAATAGAGGAAATACATTTGAAGGAATTCTACATTTAATGAACAGGCAAAGAAAGGGAAGCCAATAAACAGCTAGTAAAAGAGTAGTAATAGAAGGAAAGGGAAAACTAATATCTTTGAAATCTCTACGTGGTATTTATTTTTTAATCTGCTAAATCTCTTTATTCATATTGAACTCTAGCTCTGTTACTGAGCTTTCCTAGTTGAAACTATACTTTTCCAAATATAAGTGGGGAACAATATGCTACTGAGGAAGCTCTTACTTTTGCTATTCTAAAACAGGTGTGTGGGGCTTCCCTGGTGGCACAGTGGTTGGGAGTCCGCCTGCCGATGCAGGGGACGCGGGTTCGTGCCCCGGTCTGGGAGGATCCCACATGCCGCGGAGCGGCTGGGCCCGTGAGCCATGGCCTCTGAGCCTGCGCATCCGGAGCCTGTGCTCCACAACGGGAGAGGCCACAGCAGTGAGAGGCCCGCGTACCGAAAGAAAAAAAAAAAAAAACATTAAAACAGGTGTGTGTTTTTTAAGCTTTCAAAACTATTTTGTAATATCAAAGGCTCAAATAAAATAAAATGTTAGCATACGTGCATTTAAACATTCAGACTTAGTCAAGGATTATCATAAAGTGTTAGCACCAGGTATTGTTACAAGAGGGAACTTTGTTCTTTATTTTCCTACTTGCTATAGGCAACCACCAGTTATTTACTTCCTTTATTTCCTTTCAGTAGTTATTCCCAGCAGGACAAATCTCTTAGAGTGAAAGAACCATCAAAGTTTGAGGAAAAAAAAATAATTTAGGTACAAATATAAAAACACCTTCTCAATCACAATTAATTTATTAGATAAACCATCTTAAGTTTTTGTCTTAGAAAATAAGCAGGAGTCTTACTTTCTATCCAGGTGGGCTTAATCTAATTAATTAACTCTTTAAAAGCAGAGTCTTCTCTGGCTTGTAGTAGAAGTCATAGTGATTTGAAGCATGAGAAGGATTTAGTGTACTGGTAAAGGCTTTGAAGACGGAAGGGGCCTCATGCAAGGACCAGGGAATGTCCCCAGTCTAGCAGCTGAGCTTGACCCCTAGCTGACAACCAGAAAGGAAGTGAGATCCTCATTCCTACAACTATAAGGAACTGAATTCTTACAAGAACCTGGATGAAATTAGAGGTAACGTTTCCCCCAGAACTTCCACATACAAATCAGCTTTACTGATACCTTGAATTTGGACTTGTGAGTTCATAAACAAAGAATCTAGTAGAGTCTGCCTGGACCTCTGATCTACAAAACTGTGAGATTAATAATTGGATATTATTTTGAATCACTAAATTTATGGTAATTTGTTATGGAGCAATAGGACACATGGGAAATGGAAACTAATCATTTTTGTTAATTTTTAGAGGAGTATTTCAAACCAAATAGGCAGAAATATTTAACTATATATTTTTCCATGAATTTGTTTGCTACCATTCCCTATGTTAATAAATTCAAATATCCTGAAATATCCCTCCACAGAATTGGTGAGAACATTTTGAAAAATGATTGTGGTATTTTGTCATTTGAGTTATAGTTTTCAACTGTTGTACTATATTTTCTTTAATATTTTTCTCATTTTTTCTGTTTTTCAATTTGTTTAGGTTTCTGTCTAACCTGGGTTTTCTCTCTCCCAGTCTATGTGTCCTCTACTTTTAAAATATCCCTATTTTAAAAGTGCTTTCCTTTTCACTTGATAGATGAATTAATTTTTTTTCTCTTTATACTTGTTTGTATGGAGTTCTGTTTTTTTTGTATTTTAGTGTTCTTGTTCCTTTATCTTATATTTTATATTCCTAAATAAAAATTCATCTTCCTGAAGCAACTACTGAAGTTATCAAAGCATGATCCACTCCTTTCAAATTTCACCAACACATACACTTATATGCCTGTTTCACCATAACTTTATATTACTCTAAACTTACTTTTCTATAAATAAAACCGATCAGTAGCTATAAGTTGAATTTTTATGTTAAGTGACTTGTGCAATTACTTGTGCAAATATTCTTTTATTGTTCTTGTTGAGACCAGAAATTAAGGCAAACATTTCTCTGACATATTTAGTCCATATGTGGGCCTGTAAAGAGGTCTCATAAGAATATTTCTTTAACTTCTTCTCTATTCTTTCTATTTGATATTAAAGTGTAACAGTAAGTTATTTGTGCCTATTTTATCTGTTCTTCCTTGTATTCTGTTCTCCAAATCATATAATTTCTGTCCCACTTACATAGAATAAATATGCAAGTTTTGTTTAAGTTTGAATCATGTAATTTTCTTCATTACCTGTATTTTCACTGATTTACTTCTTGACTTCTTTCTTGTGGTACCTTATTTCAATTATTAAAAATAATTAAAAATAATTAGTTTATTTACTTAGTTTATTGTTGATAATATACTTTCTCCCCAAAAAACATAATATAAACTAGCTCAACACTGTTTTATTTTTCAAATATTTTTCCTTCCCAATCTTCTCCTAATCAAAGATTTCATTATATTTAGTTTATCTTTTAATTCTCTTGTTCCAATAAAGAATAATTTTAGATACATATATTTCTCCTTAAATTTGTTTCTAATAATATTACTAATATATTTCTCTGTTATTTACAGGTACACAACTCTGTCCCTTGGTATATAATTTCAGAGGTGTGATATAGTAATAAAAAGAAAAAAACATCCAGGAGTATATTCTTGCAAACTTTCAAAAGAGGTAAGTTATATTAATGTTATCAATAGTATATGATTGCCTCCCAGTAATAATTAGATGATACAGGTAGAAGTCAATGAAAAGAGGTTAGACTTTAAAAATAATCTGAGTTTGCATTGTCAGAGTTTTCATTGTCATTTGTTTCTAGGTATTTTTTGATTTCCTCTTTGATTTCTTCAGTGATCTCTGGTTTTTTAGTAGTGTGTTGTTTAGCCTCCATGTATTTGTATTTTTTACAGACTTTTTCCTGTAATTGCTATCTAGTCTCATAGCATTGTGGTTGGAAAAGATACTTGATATGATTTCAGTTTTCTAAAATTTACCAAGGCTTGATTTGTGTCAAGATACGATCTATCCTGGAGAATGTTCCGTAAGCACTAAAAATAGAACTACCATATGACCCAGCAATCCTACTACTAGGCATATATCCTGATAAAACCATAATTCAAAAAGAATCATGTACCACAATGTTCATCGCAGCTCTATTTACAATAGCCAGGACATGGAAGCAACCTAAGTGTCCATCGACAGATGAATGGTTAAAGAAGATGTGGCACATATATACAATGGAATATTACTCAGACATAAAAAGAAACAAAATTGAGTTATTTGTAGTGAGGTTGATGGATCTAGAGACTGTCATACAGAGTGAAGTCAGAAAGAAAAAAACAAATACTGTATGCTAACACATATATATGGAATCTAAAAAATAAAAATGGTTCTGATAAACCTAGGGGCAGGACAGGAATAAAGATGCAAATGTAGAGAATGGACTTGACAACACGGGGAGGGGGAAGGGTAAGCTGGGATGAAGTGAGAGAGTGGCATGGACATATATACACTACCAAATGTAAAATAGGAGCAGCTGCATAGCACAGGGAGATCAGCTGGGTGCTTTGTTATCACCTAGAGGGGTGGGACAGGGAGGGTTGGAGGGAGACACAAGAGGGAAGAGATATGGGGATATATGTATATGTATAGCTGATTCACTTTGTTATAAAGCAGAAACTAACACACCATTGTAAAGCAATTATACTGCAATAAAGATGTTTAAAAAAAAAAGCAAGGTGAGGAGAGATACAACTTGTGAGGATTGAAATTTGGAAAATTTTGAGGTATGGGAAATAAAGAGTGGAAAAAAAAGTTTTTGGGGAACAGCTATGAGTCCTGCAAATGATACTGAGAAGGCAGAGATGGGGAGAGAAAATTATAAAAATGGTTTCCTGTGCATAAAGGTCCAAAGGACTCAGAAATGATTTGAAGTGTTTTAAGTTCCTTTCTGTCTACTGATCAGAACCAACTGTTTCTTTTAATATGACACCATCCTGAGACTGGACCACATGGGGCCCCAGGGCCCCAGTTAAATTTAGGTTACTCATAAAATATTTTCCTTTAGAAATAGAAGCCTTAAATAAAACACAGTGTGTAAATTTAAAAAAAAATCTAATTGAGTAGCTAGAAAATAAGTAGGAAGCGATTTAAGAATTATAGCCATCTCACCTAGATTGAAATGTAATTTAAAAAATAGAATTAGAAAAGTATTTACCAAAATATGACATTTGATCCAAATTATTGTTCTTTGGTCAGAAATATTCTTTAAGCTAAATAATTATTATTGTACCAAATCAAATTTTCTGTATGTTGATAAGTATCTATTTGCTATAGTCAATATTCATTGAAATCTTTTTTTTTTTGTCTTCTGTGACATTGCAGGCTTCCAGTTTTGTTTCTATTTTTTGACATTTTTATTTTGTTCTCTTCATTGGTTCATTTTATTTCTCTAATTTGAGTCTGGGAGACATTTCCTAGAGCTTGAACTTTTCTTGTTCACTATAAATTCATTTCACCCACCCAAGTTCATCTCTTCTTCCCTTTTCCATTATAGTAAATGATATTCTCTTTGGTTTAGAAATCCAGTGTCAAACTTAAGACTACGTCCATATTCTCATA